>NC_053036.3:117617707-118851915 GCF_002575655.3 Aegilops tauschii subsp. strangulata | reverse complement strand
AGGTTTTCCTCCCCGGATAGATATTCATATTCGGCGGCTTCGTACTGCGAGCCAACTCGCTTGGCCATCTGGAGCAGATCGAGAGCTACGCCCCTGGCCATCAGGTCAGGTTTGGAAACTTGAACTATACTGCCAACATCCGCAGGGACTTGATCTTCGACGGATTCGAGCCCATGTCAGGTGCGCTGCACAATCACGACGAGCATGACTTAGCCCTGCCGTCGGACAGTGTTCAGGAGATCGCACCTACAACTACTCCGCCCCTCAATCCAGAACAAAGTGCGCCATCCGAGGACTGGTGGATAGACCCCGCCACGGAGGCCGCACTCTCAGTGGCAATAGAGCCGAATACTGACTTCACCTCCTATGAGAGCCGTGTTGCCGAACCGTCGGATTCGTCCCCGGCCACGGGCTCTGAGCCGCTAGCGTCCGTGCCTATCGAATCCGATTGGGCACCGATCATGGAGTTTACCTCCGCGGATATCTTTCAGCACTCGCCCTTTGGCGACGTGCTAAACTCGTTGAGGTCTCTCTTTGTCAAGAGACCCTTGGCCGAACTATGTCCGACTAGAATGGGATGCGGACGACGAAGAAATTCGCTCCCCACCCACCACCCACTTAGTAGCCACTGTCGACGATATAACAGACATGCTCGATTTTGGCTCCGAAGACATCGACGGTAGGGACGATGATGCAGGAGATGAACAGGAACCATCGCCCACAGGGCGCTGGACAGCCACTTCATCACATGATATATACTGTCGGGGTAAATGGCCACGGGTAGCCTAACCGACTACCCCTGGCTCTTTAGCAAATTTATCAGGCCTTTGGGCCTTCAAGCACTCCAAGCATTTAGGCCGCCTTCCCCGGCCGGCTAGCACTAAAGCCGACTCCCAGAAGGCAACCCAGCCTCACCGACTCCACGAAGCCGGCCAAGAGGGATGCCGACTCCTAGAAGCCGGCCAAGATCACAACCACTCCTACATAACGACGACTTGACGGGGCATGGCCACAGTGCGGCCCACGACCCCCTAAGCCCGAGGCGGGCATGGCTACAGGAGGCCGTACGGGGGGGATGTCTCCCGTGCGGCCCGGCACTGTAGCCACGCCAGCTACGACGTCATCCACGACTCACTCCTGTACGGCCCAAGGACTGCGGGCCCCTTCAGCCAGAGAGAGGCGTGAAGGCGGCCCGGCTCTTCCCAGTCGGCCAAGAGTATAGCCGGCCTCCAAAAGCCGGCCACTCCCTTCCTCGAAGCAGGAGCCCCATTAAGGAGACAAGACGAGGTGAGGCTACAGTGATGGACCCGACGCGGATCACTGTAGCCACGCTTACCTCGACAAAGCCCTCATCATCAGAGGCGCGGCTACAGTAAGCAGCCGCCGACAAGACCCTAGGCGGTGGGGCCGGCCTGTCGACCAAGTAGCCGGCAGCCAGCGGGACCCACCAGCCGGCGGGACCCAGCAGCCGGCGGAAAAGCCGACACGCGTAGACACTGACGGCCGGGACCAGTTCCCAGTCGGATTACCATTGTACCCCCGGGGGCTAGGCCTATATAAAACCCCCCGGAGCACCCATGCAAAGGGTTCGCATCCCTGCATGTTTGGCTTCCAAGCATAGCACACACACACACCATAGATAGAGAGAAGCAAGAGCTAGCCTTGTTCTTCTTCTCCCTTGATTCCAACAGCTCTAGGAGCGATTTTAGCTACCCCTTATCGATCTAGTGATCATGCGGAGACCCCGCAGAGCAGGACTAGGGGTGTTATCTCCTCGGAGAGCACCGAACCTGGGTAAGATTCGCCGGCGTGCATGTCTTCGCCTCATCCCGTTTCCAGGCACCGGCGACGTTTTATTGGCTCCCACAATGATAAGCCATCCCTTGGCATATGTCGCACCAACCACCCGACATATACATGGTGGATACACCCAAAGAATACAATGATGAGGAACAGAAGGATGCAGCGAAGGATAGTTCCCTCGAGAAGCAATCAAAGCGACGGCGTAGGCGCCGCTCCAAATCCCGCCTCGGCAAAAACAGCGATAACAGCGCAAGAAAGAATAATACCCCGGTCGACTCCAGAGGAAACGACGACCACACCGACCCAGCGATAGAGCAGGATGAGCCAGCGGACGGCAAACATAGTACGGAGCCGCTAACCGATAACCGTGACGCCGAGCATCAAGCTAATCAACCTGTCTCCGGAGAGGAGAATAGTCCGGACGATGATGCACACATCATCCCAGAAAGGCACTTGGAACAAGAGAACCTCCATAGGAGGCTTATTTCCACCGCGAGGAGTCTAAAGAAGCAGAAGAAAAGGCTTAAGGCCGCGCAGAATACGCTCAACAGCAGATGGAACAACGTGCTCGACAATGAAGAAAAGTACGATGGCAGTCGCCACACAAAGAGCTATCCAAAGCGCAAGTTGTTACCTGAGTTCGATGACGAGGCCGTAGAGCCTACACAGCCAAAGAATAAAACGGCCGATCAGCCGGATCGACCACCTCGTGGCCGCGATAGGGCGGCTAACGATGCCGCACATAAGTCAGCACATGATTTACGTAAGGACTTGCGCCAAAAATCCGGTATGACTAGGTCCATCTATGGATCTAGGAAGCACGCTCTGGCACAAAATCAAAACCAAACACTACAACCGTCCGAACGCCATAACACATCCAAATACAGGGGTGCCGCACACCCCCTATGCTTCACCGATGAGGTACTGGATCATGAATTTCCAGAGGGATTCAAGCCCGTGAACATAGAGGTGTACGGCGGAATGACAGACCCTGGGGTCTGGATTGAGGACTTCATCCTCCATATCCATATGGCTCGCGGATACGATCTCCATGCCATCAAATATTTGCCCCTCAAGTTGAAAGGACCAACTCGGCACTGGCTGAAGAGCCTCCCCGAAAATTCAATTGGAAGTTGGGTGGAGCTTGAGGATGCTTTTAGGGCTAACTTTCAAGGGACCTATGTCCGACCTCTGGACGCAGACGATTTAAGTCATATAATTCAACAACCCGGAGAGTCAGCCCGAAATTCAACATCGACGGTAGGGACGCCGAAGCCTTAGCAGCTTTCAAACACAGCGTCCGAGACGAATGGCTCGCCAGACACCTCGGCCAAGAAAAACCGAGGACAATGGCAGCCCTAACAAGCCTCACGACCCGCTTTTGCGCGGGTGAAGATAGCTGCTGGCCCGTAGTAGCACTAGCGACCCAGGCACATCTGAAGTCAGGGATGGTAATGGAAAACCACGACGCAGTAAAAGGAAGCGGTGAAATAACTAAGACAGCCCAGACAACACGGCGGTAAACGCCAGATTTAGGGGCTCTCGACCCGGTCAGCGGAAAAAGCCTTTCAAAGGCAGCGGAGATGGACCGTCCAGCCTAAACAAGATTCGAGACAAATTATGTCAGATCCATAACACCTTTGATAAACCTGGAAATCACACCCACAGAGAATGCTGGGTCTTCAAGCAGGCCGGTAAGTTAAATGCCGAACACAAGGGGAGGGAAACACCAAGTGAAAAGAAGGATGAGCCTCGCCAGCAAAGCACTATGGGACAGAAAAAATTCGCACCAGAGGTCAAGACAGTGAACATGATTCACATAACAAAAAGGAGCAAACATGCACTCCGAGACATATGCGCCTTAGAGCCCGTCACCCCTAAGTTCAACCCTTGGTCGGCCTACCCGATCACCTTTGATCGCAGGGATCACCTGACAAGTATCCGGCACGGAGGATTGGCTGCCTTGGTGCTAGACCCAATTATCGACGGATACCATCTCACCCGAGTCCTTATGGATGACGGCAGTAGTCTTAATCTGATATATCAGGATAATACGTCTCCAACGTATCTATAATTTTTGATTGCTCCATGCTAATATTAACTTCTGTTTTGGACATTATTGGGCTTTATTATTCACTTTTATATTATTTTTGGGACTAACCTATTAACCGGAGGCCCAGCCTAGAATTGATGTTTTTGCCTATTTCAGAGTTTCGCAGAAAAAGAATATCAAACGGAGTCCAAACGGAATCAAACCTTCGGGAACGTGATTTTTGGAACGAACATGATCCAGGAGACTTGGACCCTATGTCAAGCAACCAATAGGGAAGCCACGAGGTAGGGGGGCGCGCCTACCCCCCCAGGCGCGCCCTCCACCCTCGTGGGCCCCCTGTTGCTCCACCGACATACTCCTTCCTCCTATATATACCTACGTACCCCCAAACGATCAGATACGGAGCCAAAAACCTAATTCCACCGCTGCAACCTTCTGTACCCACGAGATCCCATCTTGGGGCCTGTTCCGGAGCTCCGCCGGCAGGGGCATCGATCACAGAGGGCTTCTACATCAACAACATAGCCCCTCCGATGATGTGTGAGTAGTTTACCTCAGACCTTCGGGTCCATAGTTATTAGCTAGATGGCTTCTTCTCTCTTTTTGGATCTCAATACAATGTTCTCCCCTCTCTCGTGGAGATCTATTTGATGTAATCTTCTTTTGCGGTGTGTTTGTTGAGACTGATGAATTGTGGGTTTATGATCAAGTTTATCTATGAACAATATTTGAGTCTTCTGAATTCTTTTATGTATGATTGGTTATCTTTGCAAGTCTCTTCGAATTATCAGTTTGGTTTGGCCTACTAGATTGATCTTTCTTGCAATGGGAGAAGTGCTTAGCTTTGGGTTCAATCTTGCGGTGTCCTTTCCCAGTGACAGTAGGGGCAGCAAGGCACGTATTGTATTGTTGCCATCGAGGATAACAAGATGGTTTTTTTTATCATATTGCATGAATTTATCCCTCTACATCATGTCATCTTGCTTAAGGCCTTACTCTGTTCTTATGAACTTAATACTCTAGATGCATGCTGGATAGCGGTCGATGTGTGGAGTAATAGTAGTAGATGCAGGCAGGAGTCGGTCTACTTGTCTCGGACGTGATGCCTATATACATGATCATACCTAGATATTCTCATAACTATGCTCAATTCTGTCAATTGCTCAACAGTAATTTGTTCACCCACCGTAAAATACTTATGCTCTTGAGAGAAGCCACTAGTGAAACCTATGGCCCCCGGGTATATTTTCCATCATATTAATCTTCCAACACTTAGCTATTTCCTTTGCTTTTTACTTTGCTTTTATTTTACTTTGCATCTTTATCATAAAAATACCAAAAATATTATCCTATCATATCTATCAGATCTCACTCTCGTAAGTGACCGTGTAGGGATTGACAACCCCTTATCGCGTTGGTTGCGAGGATTTATTTGTTTTGTGTAGGTGCGAGGGATTCGCGCGTAGCCTCCTACTGATTGATACCTTGGTTCTCAAAAACTAAGGGAAATACTTACGCTACTTTGCTGCATCACCCTTTCCTCTTCAAGGAAAAACCAACGCAGTGCTCAAGAGGTAGCACAGGACACAGTCCGCAAGATGGGGATAGACCCGACAAGAATTAGCCCAAGTAGTACTACCTTTAAAGGAGTAATACCAGGCCCAGAGGCCCGATGTACGGGCTCTCTAGTACTAGTGTAGCGACCAGACCTCAAATGGTCTGTGCTGCTGTGCACCAGTGTCATCCCTGGATCAGTAATGCTGACACGCACAATACAAATGGAGGATTTATAACAGAGTAGCAATCACACACTTATTACATCGAATATCTCCAAAGAGATTAAGTATGATAAACATGGCTTAAGGCCATCTAAAACGATAACAGCGGAAGACTTGGAAGATAAGTGAGTCCATCAACTCCAGCGGCATCACTGAGTATAAGACCACGACCTAAGGCACTTTACTCGTCGTCTGGAAAGTCTGCAACATGAAACATTGCAGCCCAAAAATGGGTCAGCACATAGAATATGCTGGCAATGTAACACATAGAGAATAATGAACAATAATAATGCTATACTACATGCATATATGGCTGGTGGAAAGCTCTATGGTTACAATTTTGCGAAAAGCCAATTTTATCCTACTTCAAAGGAATAAATTTTATTTAACTATCATGGTGGTTGTGAAACATTGAGATGGTTGACAACATCTCAATCCCAATTAAGTATCATCAATAACCCAACAAAATTAATTAGAAGTAACATAGTGATGAGATTCACATGATAATCCAAGTACTAGATACTCAAGTTGTCCATAACCGGGGACACGGCTAACCATGATTAGTTTGTACACTCTGCAGAGGTTTGTGCACTTTTCCCCACAAGACTCGATCGCCTCCGTTGGATTACTCGCACTACATGGTGTTTGAGTAACGGATGACCGAGACACAGTCTTTCAGAAGTGTTTGCACCTTACGTATGGGTAGACAGTTACACCTACTTTACACCGAGCCCATAATAGCTTGCGGCTGCACACGGAAGTTTCTAGCATGAATAATCTCATGATCCCTTTGAACCTGGGTGGCGGTCCAAAAGAAAAACAGGCAATCCTGGAATACCCAGGTACCTCAATCCACCCAGATGTGAGTTTTAGTTGCCACCTTAAGTAAACCATTAATTAACAAATCTCACATCTGTCATGAATTTCACTCAAACCCAATCCACGTCTATGAGCATGGCATGGCAATAATAATAGCAACGTAGAAGTAACTCCCAAGGGTTTGATAAGAAAACAGGTAATAGGTTCTACCTCAACTACTTCCCAATACCCACAATTTAATTAGATCCTAGTCATGCAATGTTTGAGGGTTGAATCTAATGCATAAAATCTGGGTATGGAAGGTATGATCAAAGTGTTACTTGCCTTGCTTATGATCCGCAAAACCTAGCGATTCGAAGTAACAAGCGGCACACTCTGGGTACTCTATCGCAAACAAACAAGCATACAATCAGTACTCATCTAATGCACAGGTAAAACTCGAATGAAAGATCCAACCAGAAAGTTCAACTTAAGAACTCCGGTTTGCAAAAAGAATCAACTCGAAAGAAACAACGAAAGTCAAACTGCGAAAGAAAGAAGCTTCGTTTACTAATCTGGATCTAGGTCAAATTTTACTGTAGCAAAAACTTGTTTGAGTAGGTTAAACGGAAAGAGAATTTTGAGACGAAACTCTAGGCGCTTGAATCGCCTGATTCCGATAAACGAGCGAGAAGTTAAACAGAAACGAAGATTCGATCAGAAATCGAATCTGAGATAATCGCAGAAAAATCCGACGAAAAAGAAAAACGGACGAATGGTTAAAGAACGGACGTTCGTTAACAGAGAAAAACCGACGAACGCGTTCGTTGAAATGAACGGTTCGGTGAACGCTCGCAAAATAATAAAACCGAAAAAAACCGATCTAGGGTTTTTTTAAACGAAGGGTTTTTTTTAAACAAAAACCGGCAACGACGAACGGGGCAGCGAGGCAGTACCTCGTCGGGGCAGTGCTCCGGCGGGGCTCCGGGCGAGGGGCGGCGAGGTGCGGGCTCGGGGGGGCGCGAGGGGCGGCTCGGCAGCGGCTCGGGCTTCCGGCGGCGGCGGCGAGGGCAAGTGCGGCGGCGGCGGCGAGCGAGATGAGAGGCGAGAGAGAGGGGGGGTATATAAAGGGGGAAGGGGGCCGGAGGTGGCTTGGGGGAGGGGCAAGTGCGACGGCGGGGCTTCCCGTGTCCATGGCGGACACGGCGCGGCGGCGGCCGTGCGGGGAGAGGAGAGGGGCGGGGGGTGGGCTGGCGGCCTGGCGGCTGGGCTTGGCCCGGCGGGCGCGCGCGTTTTTTTTAAAACGTTCCGCGGAAAATAATTCATAGAAAAATAAATAAAAGTCAGAAAAATATAAAATAAATTTTCCCCGTCTAGTTAGAAAATCTAGAATAGGGTGAACATTTTTTAACACAAAATAAATATTTTGAAAACATGCAATATTTTTAATGCAATAAAAATTGCACATAAAATCCAAATAAATTCCAATAAATGATTTTAACATTTTTCCTCCAGTATTTCAATTGTTTTGGAGAAGTCATATTTTCTCCTCTCGTTTATTTTTAAAATGAAATATTTTTCCGGAGAGAAAATAGTTAAAACCAAAATCCTCGTCTTATTATTTGATGAAAATCAAATATGAAAATTCGAGAAAATCCCCAACTCTCTCCGAGGGTCCTTGAGTTGCTTAGGATTTATCGAGGATTTGTCAAAATGCAAAAAAACATGATATGAAATGATGACTTTAGCCTTTCCAGGGTGGTAATGCAATCTCATATCATAATCTTTAATGAGCTCCAACCATCTCCTCTGTCTGAGGTTTAACTCCTTCTGCGTGAAAATATAATTCAAACTCTTGTGATCTGTATACACCTCACAATGGTTTCCGATGAGAAAATGTCTCCATGTCTTCAACGCATGCACCACGGCTGCTAATTCCAAATCATGCGTGGCATAATTCTTCTCATGGGGTTTAAGTTGTCGTGAAGCATATGATACAACTCTTCCTTCCTGCATAAGCACTGCTCCAAGTCCTCGACGAGAAGCGTCGCAATAAACTTCATAATCCTTGCGTTGATCTGGCAGAATCAACACTGGTGATGTAACCAATCGTTCCTTCAACTCTTGGAAACTAGCTTCACATTCCTTAGTCCAATTGAATTTGGTGTCCTTCTTCAATAGCTCAGTCATGGGCTTAGCAATCTTCGAGAAATTCTCGATGAATCTCCGGTAGTATCCTGCAAGTCCAAGAAAACTCCGGATTTCTCCAACTGTCGTGGGTGATTCCCAACTTGTCACTGTGTCAACCTTGGCAGGGTCTACTGCTATTCCTTCTCCAGAAATAACATGTCCAAGGAATCCAACTTCCTTCAGCCAAAATTCACACTTGCTGAACTTGGCATATAACTGATGTTCTCTGAGCTTCTCAAGTACCAATCGCAAATGCTCCTCATGCTCTTCCTCGTCCTTGGAAAAGATTAAAATATCATCAATGAACACCACGACGAACTTATCCAGAAATTCGATAAACACTTTGTTCATCAGGTTCATGGAATAGGCAGGTGCGTTAGTCAAACCAAATGACATAACGGTATACTCATACAATCCATATCTGGTGGTAAATGTCGTCTTAGGTATATCCTGCTCTCGAATCTTTAACTGATGGTATCCTGATCGTAGATCAATCTTGGAATACTTTAGCTCCTTGTAGGCGGTCAAACAAATCATTGATCATCGGCAGTGGGTACTTGTTTTTGATGGTTACTTCATTCAATCCACGGTAATCAACAACCATCCTCAGCGATCCATCTTTCTTCTCCACTAGAACTACTGGTGATCCCCAAGGTGACGAACTTGGGCGAATATAGCCTTTATCCAGTAACTCCTTAATCTGCTTCTTAATTTCTTCCAAATCTTTTGCGGGCATCCTGTACGGTCTCTTAGATATTGGCCCTGTGCCTGGCAAAAGTTCAATCAAGAACTCAATGTCTCTATCTGGTGGCATGCCTGGCAACTCTTCTGGAAATACATCCGGATAATCCTTCACCACTGGTACTTCCTCCTGTACAACTCCTGATAAGGAATTTACTTGTGTCCTCTTCGGCATATGCCGGGATACATACTTGATCCTTTTTCCTTCCGGGGTGGTAAGCAAAATCGTCTTGCTGGCACAGTCGATGTTTCCTCCATACAACGATAGCCAATCCATTCCCAAAATCACATCCAAACCTTGCGACTCCAAAACTATGAGGTCTGAGGGGAAAACATGCCTACCAATGGCCAATGGTATCTGAAAACATCCTTGGGTGGCCATATACTCTGCTCCTGGCGAGGTTACTAACATAGGGTTTCTGAGAACTTTGGTGGACATCTTAAACTTATTCACAAATCCCCTTGATATGTATGAATGCGATGCACCAGTATCGAAAAGAACGGTTGCAGTAAATTACTTAACCAAAAACTTACCTATTACTGCATCAGGCTGAGCTTCAACCTCCTCCACGCTCACGTGGTTCACGTGTCCTTTGTTGAACGGGTTCGGCTTCTTCCCAGAGCTTCCATTGCCATTTCCATTTTGGGCTTCAGGACATTCATTGGCATAATGTCCATTCTTCTGGCACTTAAAACAAGTGACTTGGCTCAGGTCCCTCTTGGCTGGGGTAGATGGGTTGGTGCGGTTCTGTCCGTTGCCTCCTCCATTCCCATTACCATTCTTGGAGCCAATATGGTTGTGCGAATTACCTCCTCCATGGGTATGCTGAAACTGTCCTCCCGGCTTCGGGGTAAACCATGGCTTCTGCTGAGCTCCGGAATTATACTTCCCTTGTCCATACTTCCTCTTACGGTTTTCAATCTGCTGTTGCTTCCCTTCAATCATGTGAGCTCTATCTACCAGCTCCTGGTAGTTGTTGCAGGTTGCTACCATCAACTGCATACTCAGTTCATCATTCAGCCCTTCCAAAAATTTCTCCTGCTTGGCAGCATCTGTAGCAACGTCATCTGGTGCATAACGTGCTAACTTACTGAAATCCTCCACATACTGGCCTACGGTGCGTCCTCCTTGGCGTAGGTTGCGAAACTCACGCTTCTTCATAGCCATAGCTCCTGCTGAAACATGAGCTGTACGGAAAGCTTGCTGAAACTGGTCCCATGTGACAGTGTTAATAGGGTGCGTGGCTGTATAATTCTCCCACCATGATGCTGCGGGTCCATCAAGCTGATGTGCGGCAAAACGCACTCTTTCCGCATCTGTGCATCCTGCAGTGGTCAACTCCCTTCCAACTTTGCGAAGCCAATCATCTGCTACAATCGGCTCGGTGCTACTGGAAAACACCGGCGGGTTTAGCCTTAAGAAACGGGCTAAGTGATCAACAGGTGGTGGTGGCGGTGTGTTGTTGTTGTTGTTGCCTTGGTTCTGCACTAACACTTGCATCAGGGCATTCTGTTGCTGAATCAACTGGGTGATCTCTGGTGGGAAAACAAATCCAGTGTCGCATCTCGGAGGCATCTGATAGGTTTAGAAAAGATGAGAGTTAAGAATAGAATGAGGTCTAGAGAGAAAACACTACCCATATGCTCATGAGACAAATACAATCAATATCACTCAATCAATTCAAACAAGGCAAAACAATCGATCTAACTAGCGTTACAAAGTGCTTGAACTATACAATTAAATGGGGGAAAACTACTACTGATATGGTGGTCTACTAGAAATTCTGATCCGTTGAAGACTCCATGATGTCTGATCCAGCTTCGTCAACAAAGTCATCTTCACTTGGTTCCGAGTCGGTGTCGTCGATGATGATGTAGTTATCCGGACAAGTGCATTCGTCGACTTCTGCTTTTGGCACTGGATTTCCCATGAATACTCCAATCTTCTTCTCCAGGTCGTCATTCTTCCCTACTAGTGCGTTGATTTCTTCCAAATAATCCTCGCGTGTAGCCTTGAGTTCTTCTTGGAGCTCCTTGATCTTCGTTAATGCCTTCTTCAGTTCCTCCTTGTCCGTGCACATCTGGTTCTCCTGGCGACGAATATGTTGGTTCTGCTCCTGGATGAAAGCTGCAATTGATCCATCCTTCTTGGTCTTGATCATCTCCCATTGCGCGTCTCGGCGTCCACAAATTTGGTAAATAGTATCCTTAAGCTCCTGGTGGTAGACTTCTCCAATGCGTCCCATGGCGATGTGTGCGGCCATGCTCTTCCCTAAACTCCAAGTTGGTGCTTCGAAAACCAATCTTATGGGTTCAGTAACTGGCACAAATGTCCTTCCTGGAATGAGAACTTGAATCTTCCAGCTCTCCTCTTCAGGTAATGTGGCGTTGTAGGTTCCGGTGATGCTTGGTATTCCGATGTTCAAGTACTTGGTGACTTCCTTCAAGTGTCGACCAAAAGGCGTGTCTTCATCTGGTTGCATGAACTTGCTCCTTGCATCCGCCATTCCTAAAAGAGTAGAAAAAGGAGAGGGGTCAGAAATGAGAAGAGATAAGCTTTCTAGGGCTTAAGCTTAGTGGTCGTGTCCTACAGTCAACGTGTGCTCTGATACCAACTTTGTAGCGACCAGACCTCAAATGGTCTGTGCTGCTGTGCACCAGTGTCATCCCTGGATCAGTAATGCTGACACGCACAGTACAAATGGAGGATTTATAACAGAGTAGCAATCACACACTTATTACATCGAATATCTCCAAAGAGATTAAGTATGATAAACATGGCTTAAGGCCATCTAAAACGATAACAGCGGAAGACTTGGAAGATAAGTGAGTCCATCAACTCCAGCGGCATCACTGAGTATAAGACCACGACCTAAGGCACTTCACTCGTCGTCTGAAAAGTCTGCAACATGAAACGTTGCAGCCCGAAAACGGGTCAGCACATAGAATATGCTGGCAATGTAACACATAGAGAATAATGAACAATAATAATGCTATACTACATGCATATATGGCTGGTGGAAAGCTCTATGGTTACAATTTTGCGAAAAGCCAGTTTTATCCTACTTCAAAGGAATAAATTTTATTTAACTATCATGGTGGTTGTGAAACATTGAGATGGTTGACAGCATCTCAATCCCAATTAAGTATCATCAATAACCCAACAAAATTAATTAGAAGTAACATAGTGATGAGATTCACATGATAATCCAACAGGCCCAGCTCGCCACCCACGCGGCCCAGCTAGCCCACCCCGGCTAGATAACCCCCACACCCCAAACCCTAACTACCCCCACGACCCACCCGACATCCTCCCTTGTTCCCCACTCTCTCTCTCGTTTCCCTCCCCCTCTCTCGCTGGATTGGATCGGGGAGGAGCCCGATATCGCGCCCGACGCTGCGCCCCACCACCGAACACCGTCGCTGGATCGCCGGCCTCGTCCTCGCGCCCCCGTCCCCTCTCCCTCGACGGCGCCCCTCACTGCGTCGACCGCGCCCTCGACACCCGACGCCGCCCCGCCGCTCGACGCCGGATCCACTTCGCCGGACTGCCTCCCCGTCTGCGCCATAGTCCCTGACCTCCTCCCCGCGCCACACTGCCACTCCCCGACCGCCCCCTGTGAGCACGCCTCCCCCCTCTCTGTCACCATGCTCACCGCGCCCCACACGCGCTCACTGCACGGCTCTGCCGTGCGCGCGCCCTCGCGCTCCGAGCGGCCAATGCCGCGGCCTCCTTCCCCGCATCGCGCCCGGGCCGCGACCCCCCCCCCCCCCCCGCGCGCATCCCTGCGCTTGCCGGCGTGCGCCCGCAGCTCTACTACGCCGCTGCCTCTGCTTCTGCAGTCGCCGCTTCTGGCCGCACCTCTTCTGGCTGCACCCACCGCCGACCACCTCTCTCGCCACCGCCTGCATCTCGTGCTTGCCCCACCTCGCCGGCGCTGTTGCGGCCTCGATGGCCCGCGCGCCCGCAACCCCTCCCTGCTCGCGCGCCCGCAACCCCCCTGCTCGCTCTCGTGCTCCGCCACGGAGCCCCGCTGCGCCGCTGCTCCGGCGCGGCCACGGCCGCCGTGCGCCCACGCCCGAGCACCCCTGGACATGCGCCCAATCGGGTCGCGCCCGTAACCGCCACCCCGCGCCCGTTTGGCCCCAGGGGCCTATGACAAGGGGGACCCACGCCCCAAAACGTTAGATAAAAAATAAAAATAAATTTAATTAATTAATCAATTAACTAACTAAATTAATTAAGTTAATTAATCCTATTTAATTAATCTAATTAACATGTTAGTTTAATTAAACAGTAATTAGTTTAACCTAAACCCTAATTAACCTAACATTGTATGACAGGTGGGTCCCACTGGGCCCACACGTCAGTTTGACCAGTCAACACCTCTGTTGACTGCTGACGTCATGCTGATGTCATGATGACGTCAGCAAACACTATTCTGGATAATGTTGAATTAAATAAATTAAATAAATTCTAAAAATGATTTAAAACTTTAGAAAATCATATAAAATGAACCGTAGCTCAGATGAAAATACTTTCTACATGAAAGTTGCTCAGAACGACGAGACAAATCCGGATACGCAGCCTGTTCGTCCGCCACACATCTCTAACCTATCGAACTCGCAACTTTCCCCCTCCGGTTCATTTGTCCGAAAACGCGAAACACCGGGGATACTTTCCCGGATGTTTCCCCCCTTCGCCGATATCACCTCTTACCGCGTTAGGGCACACCTAACATGGTTGTTTGCTTTGTCATGCATCTATTTGCATTGTATTCATTGTTTCTTCCCCCTCTTCTCTCCGGTAGACTACGAGACCGACGCCGCTGTTGGTGCCCCGTCCGACTACGCTGTTGACGACCCCTCCTTTTTGCCAGAGCAACTAGGCAAGCCCCCCCTTTGATCACCACATACCGCCTATTCTTCTCTATACTGCTTGCATTAGAAGAGTGTAGCATGTTACTGCTTTCGGTTAATCCTATTCTGCTGCATAGCCTGTCATTGTTGCTACATTTGTTACCCTTACCTGCTATCCTACTGCTTAGTATAGGATGCTAGTGTTCCATCAGTGGCCCTACACTCTTGTCCGTCTGCCATGCTATACTACTGGGCCGTGATCACTTCGGGAGGTGATCTCGGGCATATACTATATACTTTATACTATTACATTACTTGTGATACTGTTCGGAGATGGGGGCTGAAGGGGAGGTGGCTCCATCCCGGTAGAGGTGGGCCTGGGTTCCCGATGGCCCCCGACTGTTACTTTGTGGCGGAGCGACGGGGCAGGTTGAGACCACCTAGGAGAGAGGTGGGCCTGGGCCTGGTGGGCGTTCGCGGATACTTAACACGCTTAACGAGTTCTTGGTATTTGATCTGAGTCTGGCCATTTGGCCTATACGCACTAACCAACTACGCGGGAACAGTTATGGGCACTCGATGTCTTGGTATCAGCCGAAGCCTTCTTGACGTCAGCGACTGAGCGGCGCGCGCCGGATTGGACTGGAACGCCTGGTAGGCTAGGTCTGCTTCCGGCCGTGTTCGCAACGTGCATGGGTGCAATGGGCGATGGGCCCAGACCCCTGCGCCATAAGATTTAGACCGGCGTGCTGACCTCTCTGTTGTTCCTAGGTGGGGCTGCGACGTGTTGATCTTCCGACGCCGGGCATGACCCAGGAAAGTGTGTCCGGCCAAATGGGATCAAGCGTGTTGGGTTATGTGGTGCACCCCTGCAGGGAAGTTTATGTATTCGAATAGCCGTGATCTTCGGTAACAGGACGACTTGGAATTGTACCTTGACCTTATGACAACTAGAATCGGATACTTAATAAAACACACCCTTCCAAGTGCCAGATATAACCCGGTGATCGCTCTCTAACAGGGCGACGAGGAGGGGATCGCCGGGTAGGATTATGCTATGCGATGCTACTTGGTGAACTTACCATCTACTCTCTTCTACATGCTGCAAGATGGAGGTGGCCTGAAGCATAGTCTTCGACAGGATTAGCTATCCCCCTCTTATTCTGGCATTCTGAAGTTCAGTCCACAGATATGGCCCTTTACACATATATCCATGCATATGTAGTGTAGCTCCTTGCCTGCGAGTACTTTGGATGAGTACTCACGGTTGCTTTTCTCCCTCTTTTCCCCCTTTCCTTTCTACCTGGTTGTCGCAACCAGATGCTGGAGCCCAGGAGCCAGACGCCACCATCGACGACGACTCCTACTACACCGGAGGTGCCTACTACTACGTGCAGCCCGCCGACGACGACCAGGAGTAGTTTAGGAGGATCCCAGGCAGGAGGCCTGCGCCTCTTTCGATCTGTATCCCAGTTTGTGCTAGCCTTCTTAAGGCAAACTTGTTTAACTTATGTCTGTACTCAGATATTGTTGCTTCCGCTGACTCGTCTATGATCGAGCACTTGTATTCGAGCCCTCGAGGCCCCTGGCTTGTATTATGATGCTTGTATGACTTATTTATGTTGTAGAGTTGTGTTGTGATATCTTCCCGTGAGTCCTTGATCTTGATCGTACACATTTGCGTGCATGATTAGTGTACGATTGAATCGGGGGCGTCACAAGTTGGTATCAGAGCCAACTGCCTGTAGGAATCCCCCTTCCACACTCCTTGGCTGAAGTCGAGTGTAGACATTGCAAAAACTTGTACTAACATGGCTGTGTGTCTTGCGGGCCCACGTCGCCATTGGGTGGTACTAGGATCTTTTACTCCTCGACCTTTACTCTGGGACTCTGATCTCTCTCCTATTCGGGTTAAATGATTTTACTAAATCTAACTCTAGGTTCTCGTAACCACTTCCTCCTGGACAGCCCCTACATCCAGATGATCGCCTGCTGCGCCGGAAGGTTCAGAGGATACTCTATGATGTTCTCTCGAGACTTTGTGCCATCACATTTGTGATTTCCTTCCACCGTCAACCCCTATGAAAACTGCATACACTTGCCATTCATACAATCATTCCCCGTTGATCTTGTTATTACAAGATGTCCTGAAATACTCTCTGTTGTCCCGAGGATCCTTTGAGCTTACTGCCTTGCAGTTCTTTACCACATGAATACCCCAACGGATAATTCCTCACACTTATCGAGTATCCGCTCATCCCTAGTTGTTCAGGTGTTTCACAAAAGTCTTCGAAATACTATTCGGTCCTCCGAAAATCCTTAGCAGCTTTATTGCTCTGCAAATACTTGTCTGCTTGCATTATGGATGCTTCCCATATGTCTGGCAATATTCATTAGTCTCCTTTTTGACACCGTCATTTTGATCCTATTGATTCAACATGAGTGCGAATGCACGCAATCATCGGTTGATCCTTTTAAAATATCTTTCCGGTCAGATGTCATTTTGAACATGACCTGGTTCTCGACCAACCATATTGTCGTTGATTGTGCCCCTAAGTCTATTCAACTTATCCATCCTTGATCAGAGCGTCTGCTTCTGATCCTTCGATTTGGAATCATAATTCCTTTGCAATTAAGCTTCGAATTATTCAGATGATTCCATAACCTGTGGCATTTGCATTCTTTCCTCTTCTGGTTGAGTACTGATACTCACATCAGATCCTTTGTGGACCATCAAGTCCTTTGTTGGATTGTTATCCGACAGTGTCCTTCATATTTAATCACCTTGTGAGTTATTTCCCTGATACATAATGCCTTTGGTAAATTGTATCCTCTCCCTTTGTCAACCATGCTCTGCTATCGAACTGGTGATATTTACCATTGAAGCTTGTGGTATATGTTTCCACGATGCCCCAATGGGTTGAACATATGCCTTCTCTAAACCGCGTGAACCCGAAAGTTTTCACGGGTCATCCTCTTCTGGTGCTTCGCCAGATAAAATTTCAAGACTACAACTTCTTCGAAGACGAGAAGTGAATGATAGGTTAGGCATTGAGGAAGTGGGAGTCGACCTTGAACTTTGTGTTCATGCCCATGGACACGATATATATCATATCATTAAAGCTTGTCTTCAATTAAATATTCCCTTGGTATAAGTTCATCTTATATCTGGGATCTGGCCTTTTGCAATCGTGGTTCCGACCATGATTGTTCTTCTTTGATCCCATTTCTTGGACAAGTTAAATCATTTGTCGTCTACAGATCAATGCATCTGCCCGACCTCTATTATGATCTACCTTCGAGTATTACCCTTGGTATCTCGAGGATATCATGCCATTGCTCTACATCTTATGAATTTTTGATGAAGTACTACCTTTCCATGTCGTTGTCACTTCATGGGTGTTGGGTTGTTTGTCAACCCAAAACACCGATAAATGAATCGGTTCCGCACTCCGAATCAATAACTCTAAGTAATTTTCGTTGCTTACGAGTTTATTAATCCTTCAAGTCATTCTAACCTGATCGGCTATATCATTATCGTGTAAACTTTTAACTATGCTACCTGGTCCTTCTTCCCGGAGCACAAATTTTGACGATGAGCTGAGCTTATGTCAATTTTCCTCATCATATCATTTCGCCTTGAACAACAAGCTTGATTTCGAGTTTGTGTCATGGTTCCAATAACCTTTCGCTTCATCATTCCTTTGACTTGATGTCATCACTGATTGATTACATCTTCATGAAATCTCTCGACAAATGTGTCGTGATCATCATCAACCTTATGAGCTCTTCTAGGATATCAACCGGATTCATGAAGAAAAATACCATCCTTTCCCTCGATGAGTTGTGTTATCATCGGCCACTTTATTGCCTTCCCTCCAACACAAACTTGTTCGTGTTTTGTGTTGTACCTTGAGTTCCTTGCTACCCTGCATTGTTCTTCTTTACCTTGGAGTATTACCTCTTTTTATGTCAAGAATGTCGTGGGAATTTCACCACCTCTTAAGAATTCTTGGTATAGTGATACTTCTCACCATCACCATTCTTTCTTGGTCCTCGTGTTGATTCCAACCGGGGTACCAACAAGTGAACGGTGCTGTTTGGATTCTGCACTTCTAGCAACCCTATTGCTTTGAAGTTAATGGTCGATAGTTCATTCTTAGACTATTGGTTATTGAATCACCATTCAAACATTGATCATGCTACCTAACCCCATATTTCGGGTGCACCTTTCAACCTATGTTTAATTGTGTATGTTTTCCTCGAGCATATCTCATTATATCATTTGATCTGACAAATGTTATCTCCTTGTTCACATAATTATGGAAATCCATCTTTTGGAAATCTCGATGAAATGACCTTAGCCCATCAGCCACCTCATCATCCTCTGCTTGATTTAATGATGAACTCTTGTTTCAGAACTTGCTTCCATAGTTCATTTCCTGAAAATCTTACAATGTCATCTCGTCGATTGTGTTGCACCTTTTCTTCTCAGGCATCCTGAGTCTGAGGATTTTGACACCAATCAGATGTGAATCTCAGTTAGATATGATGGTTGGGACGCATTTTCCAAGAGTTATAACGTTGACCTTTATATGACCCGGTAAGGTGATGTCATGCCTAGCACACCTGGCTGGAGGGCCTATTGTTATAGTTCTTCCTTTTAGCAATGTTAACCATTCTTCCAAGAGGAAATTGTAAGACTTATTCTATATGTTGTTCCTGATGGATCCTTTTTGTTTCCAAAGTCTGATCTTCACCTGTTGACCATGTCAATGCTATCTCGAAGCATGTCTATGGTACGCCGATTTTCAACAGGAACATTTGAAGCCCAATGCTAAATGTTTCCTGCTCAATTATCCAAACACCGCTGTATGGGTAATGTCATGAGAATTCTCCCCCCTACCTAAAGAGTTTCTACATTATATCCTGTCATGGATACCATGCTCTGTTTGTCCTTGGGAAGGATATACCACTGGAGTATGTGTTTTAACACATTTTCCTTTCCATTGTTCTGTTTAATATGATAATCATATTTTCCGTTCCATTGTTTGGTTTAACCTTTCTTGTGATCTATATGATCTAAGCAGTAATATTCTCCTGCTTATGTAAACACCTCGTTGTACAATTCTGTCAGCAAGACCCTGTTACTATTGTTGATGACATCCTGGTAGCCACCGATGGACGAGAACTTTGCCTATTGGTCCACCTCGTTCAACGAGCAGGAAAATGGTTCTCTTCATCCCTCGCCCTTGGTACTGATGTTGTTTCCGACATAACTGATAGGCTACCCTCTGACATGCCTTACTTACATGATCATGCAAGGCGTCACCGCCCTTCCTACTTTTACCCCACATGGTGGGCCCATAACCCACAGTTCCACAGGATCGAAACCTGACTCTCCTGTACACCCCCTGTTCCCAAAGTTATTCCCCCCGCGTGGACTCGTATATAATTCATGAGCCACCTTCCGATGAGATCATCAATTCTGGCATCAGACACAATAATTATTCCGTTGCTTGAAACCCCTTTCACCTTCTGACTAGGCATTGAACGATTGCCTGGCTGCTTGAAACTTCTTATTGTACCTTCCAACTTTACTCTCGATGTGTTTTATTTGTTCAACTCGAGAGGTACTCATATGCTCATTCATGGGTTAATCCTAGATTATTACCCTTATAGCATTCTGTCGTTGCCGATCTGCCCCGTTACCTATTCGTAAATACGATGAAGATCCCGAAGAAAGGATGCCGACTTCATCATGATGACCTGAAGCAGAGAAATGAAGACATCAATGTATTGGACCGGTCTCTTCGAGAAGAGCAAGCCAGAATGAGAAGACCCGCTAGATTCGTTACCAAACCTTCCCCCTTCCACTACCTCTTAAATCTCGGGACGAGATTTCTTGTAGTGGAGGAGAATTGTGACGCCCGGATATTTAAGCTACAGTAAACCTCTGCTAATGATGCCATGTCACCTCGATTACTGTTGCTAATTTCGCATTAGTTCGAAACCGGTTCGAATTCAAATTCAAAATCAAGCAAACAATAAAAGTTTTCAAATATTAAAACTAAAATGTTCGGAGTGAGCCAAATATTGCATAGGTAATTATGGTGGAGAAACCACACTTTTATAAAATGTTTAAATACTCTAAAATGAATAAAATAGTAGCAAATACAATTATTTAAATGCTTTAAAAATAATAAAAATTTTCAAAACTAAATTGTTATAAGTATTAAACTATTGTGGCAGTTGCATAATTTGTAAAATCTATTTAGGTGCCACTTTGGTAATTTACTTAAACTAAAATAAAAGGAAACTAAAAGAAAGCAAAAATAGAAAATAAAAATAAGAAAAGAGAAAGACAAAACAAAATAAAAATAGAAAGAAAAGGACACCCCCCGGCCAACTGGGCCAACAGGCCCAGCTGGCCACCCACGCGGCCCAGCTGGCCCACCCCGGCTGGATAACCCCCACACCCCAAACCCTAACTATCCCCACGACCCACCCCACATCCTCCCTCGTTCCCCACTCTCTCTTTCTCGTTTCCCTCCCCCTCTCTCGCTGGATTGGATCGGGGAGGAGCCCGATCTTGCGCCCGACACTGCGCCCCACCACCGAACACCGTCGCTGGATCGCCGCCCTCGTCCTCGCGCCCCCGTCCCCTCTCCCTCGACGGCGCCCCTCGCCACGTCGACCGCGCCCTCGACACCCGACGCCGCCCCGCCGCTCGACGCCGGATCCACTTCGCCGGACTGCCTCCCCGTCTTCGCCATCCTCACCGTCGTCTCCGACCTCCTCCCAACGCCCCACTGCCACTCCCGGACCGCCCCTTGTGAGCACGCCTCCCCCCTCTCTGTCCCCGTGCTCACCGCGCCCCACACGCGCTCACTGCACGGCTCTGCCGTGCGCGCGCCCTCGCGCTCCCCGCGGCAAATGCCGCGGCCTCCTTCCTCGCATCGCGCCCGCCCCCCCCCCCCGCGCGCATCCCTGCGCTTGCCGGCGTGCGCCCGCAGCTCTGCTACGCCGCTGCCTCTGCTTCTGCAGTCGCCGCTGCTGGCCGCACCTCTTCTGGCTGCACCCACCGCCGACCACCTCTCTCGCCACCGCCTGCATCTCGCGCCTACCCCGCCTCGCCGGCGCTGCTGCGGCCTCGATGGCCCGCGCGCCCGCAACCCCTCCCTGCTCACGCGCCCGCAACCCCCCTGCTCGCGCGCGACGCCGCTTGGGCGCCGGTGCTCGTCCCGCGCGCGTGCTCCACCACGGAGCCACGCTGCGCCGCTGCTCCGGCCGCGGCCGCGGCCGCCGTGCGCCCACGGCCGCCGTGCGCCCACGGCCGCCGTGCGCCCACGCCCGAGCACCCCTGGACGTGCGCCCAATCGGGCCGCGCCCGTAACCGCCACCCTGCGCCCGTTTGGCCCCAGGGGCCTATGACAAGGGGGGCCCACGCCCCAGAACGTTAGATAAAAAAATGAAAAAAATTAATTAATTAGTTAATTAACTAAATTAATTAAGTTAATTAATCCTATTTAATTAATATAATTAACCTGTAAGTTTAATTAAACAGTAATTAGTTTAACCTAAACCCTAATTAACCTAACAGTGTATGACAGGTGGGTCCCACTGGGCCCACACGTCAGTTTGACCAGTCAACACCTCTGTTGACAGCTGACGTCATGCTGATGTCATGATGACGTCAGCAAACACTATTCTGGATAATGTTGAATTAAATTAATTAAATAAATTCTAAAAATGATTTAAAACTTTAGAAAATCATATAAAATAAACCGTAGCTCAGATGAAAATATTTTCTACATGAAAGTTGCTCAGAACGACGAGACGAATCCGGATACGCAGCCCGTTCGTCCGCCACACATCCCTAACCTATCAAACTCGCAACTTCCCCCCTCCGGTTCATTTGTTCGAAAACGCGAAACACCGGGGATACTTTCCCGGATGTTCTCCCCCTTCGCCGGTATCACCTCTTACCGCGTTAGGGCACACCTAACACCGCTGTTTGCTTTGTCTTGCATCGTTATGCATCTGTTTGCATTGTATTCATTGTTTCTTCCCCCTCTTCTCTCCGGTAGACTACAAGACCGACGCCGCTGTCGGTGCCCCGTCCGACTACGCTGTTGACGACCCCTCCTTCTTGCCAGAGCAACCAGGCAAGCCCCCCTTTGATCACCAGATATCGCCTATTCTTCTCTATACTGCTTGCATTAGAAGAGTGTAGCATGTTACTGCTTTCGGTTAATCCTATTCTGCTGCATAGCCTGTCATTGTTGCTACAGTTGTTACCCTTACCTGCTATCCTACTGCTTAGTATAGGATGCTAGTGTTCCATCAGTGGCCCTACACTCTTGTCCGTCTGCCGTGCTATACTACTGGGCCGTGATCACTTCGGGAGGTGATCTCGGGCATATACTATATACTTTATACTGTTACATTACTTGTGATATTGTTCGGAGATGGGGGCTGAAGGGGCAGGTGGCTCCATCCCGGTAGAGGTGGGCCTGGGTTCCCGACGGCCCCGGACTGTTACTTTGTGGCGGAGCGACAGAGCAGGTTGAGACCACCTAGGAGAGAGGTGGGCCTGGCCCTGGTCGGCGTTCGTGGATACTTAACACGCTTAACGAGTTCTTGGTATTTGATCTGAGTCTGGCCATTTGGCCTATACGCACTAACCAACTACGCGGGAACAGTTATGGGCACTCGACGTCGTGGTATCAGCCGAAGCCTTCTTGACGTCAGCGACTGAGCGGCGCGTGCCGGATTGGACTGGAACGCCTGCTAGGCTAGGTCTGCTTCCGGCCGCGTTCGCAACATGCAGGTGTGCAAGGAGCGATGGGCCCAGACCCCTGCGCCATAGGATTTAGACCGGCGTGCTGACCTCTCTGTTGTGCCTAGGTGGGGCTGTGACGTGTTGATCTTCCGAGGCCGGGTATGACCCAGGAAAGTGTGTCCGGCCAAATGGGATCAAGCGTGTTGGGTTATGTGGTGCACCCCTGCAGGGAAGTTTATCTATTCGAATAGCTGTGATCTTCGGTAACAGGATGACTTAGAGTTGTACCTTGACCTTATGACAACTAGAACCGGATACTTAATAAAACACACCCTTCCAAGTGCCAGATATAACCCGGTGATCGCTCTCTAACAGGGCGACGAGGAGGGGATCGCCGGGTAGGATTATGCTATGCGATGCTACTTGGTGAACTTACCATCTACTCTCTTCTACATGCTGCAAGATGGAGGTGGCCTGAAGCGTAGTCTTCGACAGGATTAGCTATCCCCCTCTTATTCTGGCATTCTGCAGTTCAGTCCACCGATATGGCCCTTTACACATATACCCATGCATATGTAGTGTAGCTCCTTGCTTGCGAGTACTTTGGATGAGTACTCACGGTTGCTTTTCTCCCTCTTTTCCCCCTTTCCTTTCTACCTGGTTGTCGCAACCAGATGCTGGAGCCCAGGAGCCAGACGCCACCGTCGACGACGACTCCTACTACACCGGAGGTGCCTACTACTACGTGCAGCCTGCTGACGACGACCAGGAGTAGTTTAGGAGGATCCCAGGCAGGAGGCCTGCGCCTCTTTCAATCTGTATCCCAGTTTGTGCTAGCCTTCTTAAGGCAAACTTGTTTAACTTGTGTCTGTACTCAGATATTGTTGCTTCTGCTGACTCGTCTATGATCGAGCACTTGTATTCGAGCCCTCGAGGCCCCTGGCTTGTATTATGATGCTTGTATGACTTATTTATGTTGTAGAGTTGTGTTGTGATATCTTCCCGTGAGTCCCTGATCTTGATTGTACACATTTGCGTGCATGATTAGTGTATGATTGAATCGGGGGCGTCACAAAGCACAAAGACTGCTTAGATGCCATTGGATCTCAGATCAAATGACCTCGAAGCTCCTATCACCGTAGCATCCAAGCTACGAGAGCACCTTATGTTTTCTCGCACGGGAGAATATGAGGTGCTGCCGCACCGTAGATTCTATGGTGATACGAGTTCACGGAGATCTAACGGCCCACAGTAGGAGGTTTGAATGTTTTTGCAATATACGGCTGAGAAAGTTTGGGAATTGCCCAGAAAGTACGAGTACTACGCATGTGCCATCTGATCACTGATCATACGACCTAGATGCTCATATCACCGTAGCGGGTAATTAAGCTACGGGGAGCACCTAATATGAGCAACGGGGAGCCGTTGGATCCAAGATGCAGCGGCACACACGAGGCCTGAATGTTTTATTTGCAAGAAAACCTTTGGAGAGTTGGGAAATTGCGCATAATTACAAAGACTACTCCCAAGCCATTGGATCTCACTTCCAAGGGTGTAAAAACTCGTATCACCATAGCATCTAAGCTGCGGGGTGGATGTGATATTCTATGCTGCTGTCATTTTTGTTCGTAAACTTGCAAAATACGTGTAACTTGTGCCGTTACTTGTCTAACCGCGCAAAGTGTTTGTTCAAAAAACCCATCCTACACTGACATATCGGAACAACACACGGGGGTCCCACTTGTCATTAATCAAATTTGGACCTAAAACTAACATATCTGAAAGACGAGATTCGAACTGGCAACCTGGACTACAAAGCGTAAGTCGATAGCCTGAAACAACAACGGTTGTTGGCTTTGTCCCATAACTTGATTTTATACAGTATTACGTTGAGTAGAGTAGAGGGAGTGCCTCGTCAACACGTGCATGACCGTTGACTCACTTACTGGTGGGTCCCAGGTCTGTGATCTCTCTCTTCTCTCCATCGTCTAACCTTTGCACGGGCACACACGAAGAGCGGCGCTAGCTTGCCGTGGTCTTATTACAACTAAAAAAAGCTTGGAAAATAGAAGAATCGCCTAGAACAAGAGACGTTGTGGCTGGTCGAGACGGAGCTAACCACACCTATCCTCCATGCCATGTTAGCATGATGAAGCTGTGTGGCTAGTGGGGTGTTTTCGACCGACTGGCTGGGCCCCGAGGTCGAACCATAGGTACTACGTCTGATACAGTAAATTTTTACACGCACATTTTTCCTCCGTGCCGAGACATGGAACACCCTACCGCGCAGTTTCGGGGTCCTCCCGGGTGGTGCACGCATATATTCTTCCTGACGTGGGACGCCCTACCGCGCATTTTCACCGAAGCAAGTAAATAAGTCGTCAAATCATGAAAGACCACTTTTCCCGCCGAGTACATCAGTGAAGCACGGTGGCTAGCTAGTTGGGCTAGTTCGACAGATTAGCTAGGCCGCCACCAAATTTGTTTTTTCACCCCTTTTTTTATCTACTTGCCGGCAGGTAAATTTAAATATCCACTGCGGCGTTGCTCTGGTGTTTGAGTGCGGTAGGATTTTTAATTTTTTGATTGATGGGAGCAGGCGCGGCAGGATTTTTAATTTTTTGATTGACGGGAGCAGGCGCGGCAGGATTTTTAATTTTTTGATTGACGGGAGTAGGCGCGGCAGCAATTAGTCACGATGACTCCGCCTGTAAAACCCACTGCTCCCTGATGTGAGAAATCGTCGACTGGTGTTTTACCATGGTGAAAACCAAAAGATTCCCCGCTCCTCGGCTGGCTCCCTCCGCCTTCCCGTAGATTGCATTGCCTTTCAGCCGTTTCGCCCCCTGCATCACCAACGTCGTGCGCCTCGAGAAGCAGAGGGACTTCAGTGGTGTTTAGGCGCCCTCTGCATGGGCATGTCCATGTCTCGGCGCAACATGACCGTTGGATCAAACTTAGACGGTGCAGATCAGTCACTGTAGCACAAAGCATGTGGGTGTGTTTGGTTGCATTCTCATCTCTTAGTTGTTTCCTCTTAGTGTATTTGTGTTAACCTACTAGTGTGGACTCATGCACCCTTCATGCACTCTGCCAAACACCCAAAAGTGGGTCGAGAAGGGAACTTTTGTTCCCATCCCGTGCACCCTTCATACACCCTGCCTAACACTATCCGTGCTTCATATGGTTCATGTTTCGTGGAGTACTGTAGCACCGTACTCTCCGTGCGCTATAGACCTAGTTCTGTTAACATTGATCTCACCGTTCATTCTTGACCGGACAGTCGAGAAAGCGGTACTATGTTACTACATTACTGTTCATATAGTTGACATGCGCACAACATAATTTGTTGTCGTCATATCTTACTACACTAGCAACAAGATTATGTAGTACTGACGTATGAACCACTGCACATGCCTAGTAGTAGGAGCACTGTGTATGTTCAAGTGGCTGCCGTGTTTCGCACTCCTCCGTCGTAAGAGTGGAAACGCTTGCTATAATCATTTTTTTCTTCAGAAAAACAGTGGACACGCTCTACCGTGCGGATCCTCCTCCAGCCATGCACTAAATTACTCACTTTCGCCGACGTGTGGGACAGCCAGCATCGGGGTCCACCAGCCATGCACTAAATTACTCCGTAGTAGAGTGACGGTAGACTACCCCGATCGAAGCGCCGCAGTAATGCCCAATGAGCCGTCAAATTACAAAACCCCCTCCTTTCCAGCAGTAAGTTGGACGGACGAAGCAACCATCATTTCACTCTTCTCTCTCAGCTTCCTCTCTACCCAACTCGCTTCTCCCTCATCTTGTTCCTCATTTCTTCAAGAAAACCCCTACCTGCTTCTGCCATTGTTCTTCTCTCCCAAAGAAGGAAAGGTGAGCGCATCAATGGTGTTGATTCTGGCCAAGGCCCGGTCTTGCAACCCCGAGACTAATCCTATAACTCCCTCTCTTTTCTTCTTTTGGGTTTGTGATTATGGTTTCTTTTCTTTTATTTCTATTTGACAGTTTCTTGATGGATGCTTGAGCACCGGCCGAAGTCATGTCTATGGCTCTGGCCAAACCCGTCGAGGCTCATGGTATGAAGAAGCGCAAGCACCCTGCCGAGACTGCTGTAGACAAGCTCAAAGCCATCGCCTTGTCCAAGCCCCCCTCTCCGGGATCCCTCATTAAGCAAGTCCAGGTAATATCTCTTCTTGACGATCTTTTTCTCGATCTTGATCGTGTTTTTTCATCTAACACGCAGTACTAGTAGTACAACTTTCTGGGTGATCTTGCATGTGATTTTTGTGTGCCAAATGACGGTTCTAAATTCCTCTTTTGACCAAAACATGCGAGAGGTTAACACTGATTTCTTATAGATTACTTTCAACTACTCCCTCTGTCCCAAATTTCTTGTCTTAGATTTGTCTAGATACAGATGTATCTAATACTAAAATGTGACTTGATACATCCGTATCTAGACAAATCTAAGACAAGAATTTTGGGACGGAGGGAGTACTTTATGAACATCAATGCTACCTTTGAAGAGGGTATATTTGCCTCAGTAACTTGTGTTATGGATATTGCAAGTAATCCCTCTGCTCTCATGCCTTTGAAGACATGTTCTAGTGTCTTTGTTCACTCATTTCTGTGCGTATATGTAGTCATATATGGAGTATAATATCGAAAATCATCTGGCCCCGACCACCCACCGTAACCGGGAACACCCCGATATTTTCCTCGCCCTCGCTTCTACCACGGTTTTTTCCGTCATGGACGGCCCAAAGAATGTCATGCAGCTACGTCTCTGGCCCGCCCAGGACGAAAAGCCTATTTTCTGTCATGATTTTTTGTCATATAAGTAGGACCCCACCACATCTATGATGATACCGGGTTTTGTCACAATTATCGTCATAGAAGTGTCATAAGTATGACAGAAAAAAAATTCGTTCGGCCCAAAATGTCACGGATGTGTCTTTTTTTTGTAGTGTATAGGTTGACGCGTATGCTTTCCTAAAAAAAGGTTGACACACACGCAACGCCGTGTCAACTTAGTCAACACACGAGAGCAGTGACTGTTGGATGTCCATCCAACGGCCGTCGTGCTTCTTCAATCTCTGCTCTTCCTGTTCCAACCGCTCAAACAAGCATCGGCGGGACTGCCTGCTCCCTCCTCCCGCGGCCGGTTATGCTGCCGCGTAGACCTCACCGCCCCATCATACTCCCTTCGCTGCCTAGCCATCCCTCTACTCACCCACACCTGCTGTTATTCTCCGGCGACAGCAGACAAACCAGTAAACCCTCGTACTCCCCTCCACGTGGGAAACAACTGCCGAGTCTTCCCTGGCACCGTGTCATTCCCTTCCTAGGCCTCGCCGTCGTGCACCGCCCTGCTGCTCTCGGCGCGGCGTGGTCAGCACGGTCAATGAACGACATCCATTGGAAGTGGACTGTACGTGGAGAGGCTGACAGCTAGGTCCACGGCCGCACGCAAGGAAATGACTCCTTATTACGTGCAAAATAATGATTCCTCCACCTGACAGCTAGGACCCACCGGAAGGGCCTCTGTATTTCGTGAAAAAATGTTCCCCCCGCTGACAGGTCGGACCCACCAGCTATATCTTCGCACGAAAGGAAGTGCCTCCTTATTACGCACAAAAAATTAATACCCCCTGCTAGCTGGGACCCAACATAGTGGGAGGCTGACTTGTGGGCTTACTAAGTTGACGGGGACGGAGGGCTTTATCAATTTAGTCAATATGAACGATTCTAGCTCCATTGACCGTACGATGTCCATCCAACAGCCCTAGTGCTTCTTCAACCTCTGGTCTTCTTGCTCCAGCCGCCCAAAGCAGCGCCGGTCGTGTCGCGTGCTCCTACCTCCCGTGGTCGGCTGTGATGCCGCGGAGGCCTCACCGCCCCTACTACTCCCACCGCTGGCCACTCCCTGCGGCGACGGCAGCCTCACACCAAAGCCAAACCAGTGAACCCTCGTACTCCTCTCCGCGTGGGCTTCCACTGCCGCGTCTTCCTCGGCTCCACGTCGTCCCCACTGCCGCGTCTTCCTAGTCCACCGCCCTGGTGCTTTCAGCGCCGCGTGGTAAACGTGGTCAATGAACGACTTCCATCGGAATCGTACTGTACGTGGAGAGGCTGACAGCTGGGTCCACGGCCGCAGCAAGGAAGTGCCTCCTTATTACGCGGAAAATAATGATTCCTCCACCTGACAGCAGGGACCCACCGGACGGGCCACCGTATTTCTCGAAAAAAACATTCCCCCCTAACTGCTGGGACCCACCGGCTACATCTTCGCACACAAGGAAGTGCCTGACAGTCGGGACTGATACGTCTCCAACGCATCTATAATTTTTGATTGCTCCATGCTATTATATATTCTGTTTTGGATGTTTAATGGGCTTATTTATACACTTTTACATTATTTTTGGGACTAACCTATTAACCCAAGGCCCAGTGCAAATTGCTGTTTTTTTTGCCTATTTCAGTGTTTCGCAGAAAAGGAATATCAAACGGAGTCCAAACGGAATGAAACCTTCGGGAGCATGATTTTTGGAACAAACGTGATCCAGAGGACTTGGAGTGGACGTCAAGCAATCAACGAGGAGGCCACGAGGCAGGGGCGTGCCTACCCCCCTGGGCGTGCCCTCCACCCTCGTGGGCCCCTCGTAGCTCCACTGACCTACTTCTTCCTCCTATATATACCTACGTACCCCGAAACCATCGAGGGGCACCACGAAAACCTAATTCCACCACCGCAACCTTCTGTAGCCGTGAGATCCCATCTTGGGGCCTTTTCCGGCGCTCTGCCAGAGGGGGCATCGATCACGGAGGGCTTCTACATCAACACCATAGCCTCTCCGATGATGTGTGAGTAGTTTACCACAGACCTTCGGGTCCATAGTTATTAGCCAGATGTCTTCTTCTCTCTCTTTGGATCTCAATACAAAGTTCTCCTCGATCTTCTTGGAGATCTATTTGATGTAACTCGTTTTGCGGTGTGTTTGTCGAGATCCGATGAATTCTGGGTTTATGATCAAGATTATCTATGCACAATATTTGAATCTTCTTTGAATTCTTTTATGTATGATTGGTTATGTTTGCAAGTCTCTTCGAATTATCAGTTTGGTTTGGCCTACTAGATTGATCTTTCTTGCAATGGGAGAAGTGCTTAGCTTTGGGTTCAATCATGCGGTGCTCGATCCCAGTGACAGTAGGGGAAACGACACGTATTGTATTGTTGCCATCGAGGATAAAAAGATGGGGTTTATATCATATTGCATGAGTTTATCCCTCTACATCATGTCATCTTACCTAATGCGTTACTATGTTCTTATGAACTTAATACTCTAGATGCATGCTGGATAGCGGTCGATGTGTGGAGTAATAGTAGTAGAGGCAGGCAGGAGTCGGTCTACTTGTTGCGGACGTGATGCCTATATACATGATCATGCCTAGATATTCCCATAATTATGCACTTTTCTATCAATTGCTCGACAGTAATTTGTTCACCCACCGTAATACTTATGCTATCTTGAGAGAAGCCACTAGTGAAACCTATGGCCCCCGGGTCTATTTTCCATCATATTAATCTTCCGTCAACTAGCTATTTCTTTCACCGTTTGTTTTGCAATCTTTACTTTTAATCTTTATTAAGAAAATTCAAAAAATATTATCTTATCATCTCTATCAGATCTCACTTTTGCAAGTCGCCGTGAAGGGATTGACAACCCCTTTATCGCGTTGGTTGCAAGGTTCTTATTTGTTTGTTTAGGTACGAGGGACTTGCGTGTGGCCTCCTACTGGATTGATACCTTGGTTCTCAAAAACTAAGGGAAATACTGACGCTACTTTGCTGCATCACCCTTTCCTCTTCAAGCGAAAACCAACGCAGTGCTCAAGAGGTAGCAAGAAGGTTTCTAGCGCCGTTGCCGGGGAGTCTATGCACAAGTCAAGACATACCAAGTACCCATCACAAACTCTTATCCCTCGCATTACATTATTTGCCATTTGCTTCTCGTTTTCCTCTCCCCCACTTCACCCTTGCTGTTTTATTCGCCTTCTCTTTTCGTTCGCCTTTTTCTCGCTTGCTTCTTGTTGTCTGTTTTCCCTAATGGCTCTGCCTAAAAACGTTGATCCTTACCTTAAAAGGTTGGAAGAAATTGAAAACAATGTCACAAGCTTTATGACTTTGCAATTTGAGCATAATAATTTCTTTAGAAATGAGCTTAAAGAACAAAAAAGCTTTATGGGGTACATGAATAAAGAGCTTGATGATATGTCTAAGGAATTTTATGGCTTGAGATCTCAGTTTGCTCATCTTGAAAAATTAATAGCCCAAATTTCGGATAAGCAGGCCACCTTAGTCGATAAGATGGCCGCTAAACTAGAAGATTTGGAGGGTAATAAGGATGAAGATCTAAAAGTAATTGATGTGTCCCCTATTAAATCTCTGTTTTGCAATATGAATCTTGAATGATGGGACAGGAGATGAGTCAAGTTTAGTTAAAAGGCGTCCCAATGATTCGGAGTTTTTAGATCTTGATGCAAAATTTGGTAAAAGTGGGATGGAAGAGGTCAAAACTTTAGATAGCAATGAACCCACTATCTTGGATTTCAAGGAATTTAATTATGATAATTGTTCTTTAATAGATTGTATTTCCTTGTTGCAATTCGTGCTAAATTATCCGCATGCTTATAGTCAAAATAAGGCTTTTACTAAACATATCGTTGATGCTTTAATACAATCTTAAGAAGAAAAGCTTGAATTGGAAGTTTCTATCCCTAGAAAACTTTATGATGAGTGGGAACCTACTATTAAAATTAAAATTAAGGATCATGAATGCTATGCTTTGTGTGATTTGGGTGTTAGTGTTTCCACAATTCCAAAAACTTTGTGTGATTTGCTAGGTTTCCGTGAATTCGATGATTGTTCTTTAAACTTGCACCTTGCGGATTCCACCATTAAGAAACCTATGGGAAGAATTAATGATGTTATTATTGTTGCAAATAGGAATTATGTGCCCGCAGATTTCATTGTTCTTGATATAGATTGCAATCCTTCATGTCCTATTATTCTTGGTAGACCTTTCCTTAGAACGATTGGTGCAATTATTGATATGAAGGAAGGAAATATAAATTCCAATTATCGTTATGGAAAGGCATGGAACACTTTCCTAGAAAAAAAAGAATAAAATTACCTTATGAATCTATCATGAGAGCCACTTATGGATTGCATTCCAAAGATGGCAATACCTAGATCTATCCTTGCCTTTATGCCTAGCTAGGGGCGTTAAACGATAGCGCTTGTTGGGAGGCAACCCAATTATACTTTAGTTTTTTTACTTTTTGGTTCTGTTTAGGAATAAATAATCCATATAGCCTCTGTTTAGATGTGTTTTTGTGTTTTAATTAGTGTTTGTGCCAAGTAGAACCTTTGGGAAGACTTGGGGAAAGTCTTTGCGATCTTGCTGTTAAAAACAGAAACTTTAGCGCTCACGAGATTAGCTACAACTTTTTACTGGAGAGTGATATTTAGTTGATTCTTTTTGAAGATGATTAATAGATAAATTCCTCACGTCCAGCAATTTATTTTAGAATTTTTGGAGTTCCAGAAGTTTGCGTTAGTTACAGATTACTACAGACTGTTCTGTTTTTGACAGATTCTGTTTTTCGTGTGTTGTTTGCTTATTTTGATGAATCTATGGCTAGTAATAGAGTTTATGAACCATAGAAAAGTTGGAATACAGTAGGTTTAACACCAATATAAATAAATAATGAGTTCATTACAGTACCTTGAAGTGGTGTTTTGTTTTCTTTCGCTAAAGGAGCTCATGAGATTTTCTGTTAAGTTTTGTGTTGTGAAGTTTTCAAGTTTTGGGTAAAGATTTGATGGATTATGGAACAAGGAGTGGAAAGAGCCTAAGCTTGGGGATGCCCAAGGCACCCCAAGGTAAAATCTAAGGAGAAACCAAAAAGCCTAAGTTTGGGGATGCCCCGGAAGGTATTACCTCTTTTGTCTTCGTCCATCGGTAACTTTACTTGGAGCTATATTTTTATTCACCACATGATATGTGTTTTGCTTGGAGCGTCTTGTATGATTTGAGTCTTTGATTTTTAGTTCACCACAATCATCCTTGCTGTACACGCTTTTTGAGAGATACACACATTATTCGGAATTTATTAGAATACTCTATGTGCTTCACTTATATCTTTTGAGCTAAACAATTTTGCTCTAGCGCTTCACTTATATCTTTTAGAGCACGGTGGTGGTTATATTTTATAGAAATTATTGATCTCTCATGCTTCACTTATATTATTTTGAGAGTCCTTTAGAACATCATGGTAATTTGCTTTGGTTATAATATTAGTCCTAATATGATAGGCATCCAAGATAAAAACTTCTAAGTGCATTGAATACTAAGAGAAGTTTGATACTTGATAGTTGTTTTGAGATATAAAGGTGGTAATATTAAAGTTGTGCTAGTTGAGTAGTTGTGAATTTGAGAAATACTTGTGTTGAAATTTGCAAGTCCCGTAGCATGCACGTATGGTAAACGTTGTGTGACAAATTTGAAACATGAGGTGTTCTTTGATTGTCATCCTTATGAGTGACGGTCGGGGACGAGCGATGTTCTTTTCCTACCAATCTATCCCCCTAGGAGCATGCACGTAGTGCTTGGTTTTTGATGACTTGTAGATTTTTGCAATAAGTATGTGAGTTCTTTATGACTAATGTTGAGTCCATGGATTATACACACTCTCAACCTTCCATCATTGCTAGCCTCTTCGGTACCGTGCATTGCCCTTTCTCACCTTGAGAGTTGGTGCAAACTTCGCCGGTGCATCCAAACCCCATGATACGATACGCTCTATCACACATAAACATCCTTATATCTTCCTCAAAACAACAACCATACCTACCTATTATGGCATTTCCATAGCCATTCCGAGATATATTGCCATGCAACTTTCCACCGTTCCGTTTATTATGACACACATCATCATTGTCATATTGCCTTGCATGATCATGTAGTTGACATCGTATTTGTGGCAAAGCCACCATGCATATTATTTTATACATGTCACTCTTGATTCATTGCCCTTCCCGGTACACCACCGGAGGCATTCATATAGAGTCATATTTTTTTCTAAGTATCGAGTTATAATCATCGAGTTGTAAATAAATAGAAGTGTGATGATCATCATTAATAGAGCATTGTCCCAAATAAAAAAAGGAGAAAGGCCAAAAAAGGCCCCAAAAAAAGGGACAATGCTAATATCCTTTTTCCACACTTGTGCTTCAAAGTAGCACCATGATCTTTATGATAGAGAGTCTCTTGTTTTTCACTTTCATATACTAGTGGGAATTTTTCATTATAGAACTTGGCTTGTATATTCCAACAATGGGCTTCCTCAAATGCCCTAGGTCTTCGTGAGCAAGCAAGTTGGATGCACACCCACTTAGTTTATTTGTTGAGTTTTCATACATTTATAGCTCTAGTGCATCCGTTGCATGGCAATCCCTACTCCTTGCATTGACATCAATTGATGGGCATCTCCCTAGCCCGTTGATTAGCCGCGTCAATGTGAGACTTTCTCCTTTTTTGTCTTCTCCAAACAATCCCCATCATCATATTCTATTCCACACATAGTGCTATATCCATGGCTCACGCTCATGTATTGCGTGAAAGTTGAAAAAGTTTGAGATTACTAAAGTATGAAACAATTGCTTGGCTTGTCATCGGGGTTGTGCAAGATGAGAGCATCTTGTGTGAAGAAAATGAAGCATGACCAAACTATATGATTTTGTAGGGATGAGCTTTCTTTGGCTATGTTATTTTGAGAAGACATAATTGCTTTGTTAGTATGCTTGAAGTATTATTATTTTTATGTCAATATTAAACTTTTATCTTGAATCTTTCGGATCTGAACATTCATGCCACAATAAAGAGAAATACATTGAAATGCTAAGTAGCATTCCACATCAAAAATTCTGTTTTTATCATTTAACTACTCGAGGACGAGCAGGAATTAAGCTTGGGATGCTTGATACGTCTCCAACATATCTATAATTTTTGATTGCTCCATGCTATTATATATTCTGTTTTGGATGTTTAATGGGCTTATTTATACACTTTTATATTACTTTTGGGACTAACCTATTAACCCAAGGCCCAGTGCAAATTGCTGTTTTTTTGCCTATTTCAGTGTTTCGCAGAAAAGGAATATCAAACGGAGTCCAAACGGAATGAAACTTTCGGGAGCGTGATTTTTGGAATAAACGTGATCTAGAGGACTTGGAGTGGACGTCAAGCAATCAACGAGGAGGCCACGAGGCAGGGGGCGCCTACCCCCTGGGCGCGCCCTCCACCCTCGTGGGCCCCTCGTAGCTCCACCGACCTACTTCTTCCTCCTATATAAACCTACATACCCCGAAACCATCGAGGGGCACCACGAAAACCTAATTCCACCGCCGCAACCTTCTGTACCCGTGAGATCCCATCTTGGGGCCTTTTCCGGCGCTCTGCCGGAGGGGGCATCGATCACGGAGGGCTTCTACATCAACACCATAGCCTCTCTGATGATGTGTGAGTAGTGTACCACAGACCTTCGGGGCCATAGTTATTAGCTAGATGGCTTCTTCTCTCTCTTTGGATCTCAATACAAAGTTCTCCTCGATCTTCTTGTAGATCTATTTGATGTAACTCCTTTTGCGGTGTGTTTGTCGAGATCCGATGAATTCTGGGTTTATGATCAAGATTATCTATGAACAATATTTGAATCTTCTCTGGATTCTTTTATGTATGATTGGTTATCTTTACAAGTCTCTTCGAATTATCAGTTTGGTTTGGCCTACTAGATTGATCTTTCTTGCAATGGGAGAAGTGCTTAGCTTTGGGTTCAATCATGCGGGTGCTCGATCCCAGTGACAGTATGGGGAAATGACACGTATTATATTGTTGCCATCGAGGATAAAAAGATGGGGTTTATATCATATTGCATGAGTTTATCCCTCTACATCATGTCATCTTACCTAATGCCTTACTCTATTCTTATGAACTTAATACTCTAGATGCATGCTGGATAGCGGTTGATGTGTGGAGTAATAGTAGTAGATGCAGGCAGGAGTCGGTCTACTTGTCTCGGACGTGATGTCTATATACATGATCATGCCTAGATATTCTCATAATTATGCACTTTTCTATCAATTGCTCGACAGTAATTTGTTCACCCACCGTAATACTTATGCTATCCATAGAGAAGCCACTAGTGAAACCTATGCCCCCCAGGTCTATTTTCCATCATATTAATCTTCCGTCAACTAGCTATTTCTTTCACCGTTTGTTTTGCAATCTTTACTTTTAATCTTTATCATAAAAATACCAAAAATATTATCTTATCATCTCTATCAGATCTCACTTTTGCAAGTGGCCGTGAAGGGATTGACAACCCCTTTATCGCGTTGGTTGCAAGGTTCTTATTTGTTTGTGTAGGTACGAGGGACTTGTGTGTGGCCTCCTACTGGATTGATACCTTGGTTCTCAAAAACTGAGGGAAATACTTATGCTACTTTGCTGCATCACCCTTTCCTCTTCAAGGGAAAACCAACGCAGTGCTCAAGAGGTTGCAGGGACCCACCTGGTCAAAGCGTACATAGCGTTGTCATTCTGGTCGTGAACGTGTACGTACATACTGGTCGATCGGTCTGTCTGCAGGCTGCAACGATGAACTGTGGCTGTGTAAGGAAGGGCACGTGTCGTAGTAGAGGCATGCACGTGTCGTAGTAGAGGCGTGCACGTGTCTTAGTAGAGGCACGCACGTAACATGTACACGTATGTACAGCCAGGGTGCAAGAAAGTAAATACGGACATGTACGTACATACGGGCGGGGTCTCGAACGCCTACTCGCGCATACATACGGCCAGGGCTTGTGTACATGGCTGGGTCGGAACAGAGAAACTGCGTCGTCGCCATGTTCATGGGGAGGCAACGGAATGCGTCGTGTTCATCGAGAGGCAACGACATACGTCGTGTTCATCGAGAGCCAACCGGCTTGGACGGAACAGCCGATTGAAACGAGGCATGGCGTACCGCAGAACGAAGGAAACGGCCTTGTGTTCGACCGGCCATGGTCGAAACGGGATCCTGTTCATTGGGAGGGGTCTGGCGTACCGCAAAATGGAGGAAACTGACTTCTCTTGGACCTCCTACGGTGGGTTCTGTTGATTGGGAGGGGTGTGGCGTACCGCAAAACAGAGGAAACGGACTTGTGTTGGAGCGCTACGGTCGAAACGTGGGTCCTGTTCATCAGGAGGGGTGTGGCGTACCGCAAAACGGGACTCCACGGGATACTGTTCATCTCCACCGTCGACCTCCTCCAGCCTCCACGGGCTACTGTTCATCCACCGTCAACCTCCTCCAGCCTCCACCTGCGACTCTTCATCCACGTGCTCCTGTTCATCAGCCTCCACCGCGCGCTCCTCCATCGGCTACTATTCAACCAACCCTCTCCACGGGATCAACCACCCCCCCACACGCTACTGTTCATCCAGCCCTCAACTGCTACTGTTCAACCAGCCCTCCACGGGGTCCTGTTCATCCAGCCCTCCACGGGGTCCTGTTCATCCACCCCCAACTGGCTCGATCGGGGTCCTGTTCATCAAGCGGCAACGGCCTCTACTACCACGGGGTCCTGTTCATCCAACCCCCACCGGGAACTGTTCATCCACCCCCCCAACAATGCTCACTGTTCATCCCGAGGCAGCATCGACCGGCTTCAGTTAGCAACAGTAGTGAAGGAATCGCTCGATCGGGTTCAGTTAACAGTCATCGATTGATCGCTCGGGTTCAGTAATGCGTAGCCTGCAGTGCAATCGCTCGGGTTTAGTTAGAGCCCAACGCCTCGCTCGGGTTCACTTAGAGCCCAACGCCTTGCACCCACACGCGTACGTGTACGAGAGAAACGTGCATTGCTCGGCCCCGACCACCCACCCTAACCGGGTGTCACGACCGGTTTTCCAATAAAAATATTTATTGAGAAATCGATCCCTTTTACGGACCAGTAGAGAAGAATCCTTCTTACTGGTAGACAAAATCTTGATCACAGAAGACAAATACCAGGAGTACTGAATATAATACAGGGTTGAGCAGAGACTGCTCAACAATTTATTACAAACACGCCAATACTACATAAAGGCGGATAGGGTGGCATAACTACTAACTCACAATAAAAGCGGTGGTGGAAATATCACAGCGAAGTGGGTGACATGACTCCTGAATCTAACAGCTCTTCGAGCGACGGAGTGAGGCTCGAGGATACTTATTGCGGGTGGCGGAAGCGTATATAATACAAGTGACCAATATCCAGGATCGCACGGGACTGACTGGGATTCCTCTAGGCGTCGGACTCACTATCAAACTCTTCATCCATGAGATCGCCTTCGTCGACATCTGGCCAAATCAACAAGCCAGGTGAGTACTATGAAAGTACTCGCAAGACAGTTCGGACATAAGATATAACAAATGTAATCATGATGCATATGAACAGATTAACATACGCACTCAGTCAATGGGATAGCAATGCATGGAAATATAAAAGGGAAATCGGGTGGTAGTCCTCCCGAAATCCCAAAGTAATACTGAAGGCCAATCGAGTGTCTGAATGACTCCTCGGAAGGGTAAAAATGAAATAACAATGCCGCAGTCGAGCGTCAAGGCGACACCTCATAAAGGGCTTATGAAAGAATATAAAAGACAGTGCGTGCCACAGTCGGACGTCTGAGCGACATCACATAAAGGGCTTATATCAAAAGTAAATAACAAGAGTGCCACAGTCGGACGTCTGATGCGACATCACATAAAGGGCTTATATCAAAGTAAATAACGGACATGCCACAGTCGGACGTCTGAGCGACATCACATAAAGGGCTTATATTGAAAGTAAATGACAAGAGTGCCACAGTCGGACGTCTAAGCGACATCACATAAAGGGCTTATATTTCACAACTTAATAATTCAGTAGCTCATGAATTTAATTCATTTCACGGGAATATTCGAGTACGAGATAAAATAAAGGTTAGTCCCTCCACAGGAATAACAATTCAAACGGGTATACCACTCAAGCTTATTCACCGGGGATTTTGCCACGAGGACTGACATAGATATGGATATACTGGCCATGGTCCTTGACCATGGACACGATGACTCGGAAGGATTTGACTCTGCAGAGTTTGTACTTTAACCACAGCCAACGGATTTCAGTAGTCACAAGGGACTAGTTCCATTTACGGTGTTTTAGGAGAAACACATCTAACCAGTACACACCCATTCAACATTCCGATGCCAGGAATCACCCTCGGCAACGTTCAAGAAAAACTTTGAGACGGGGAGGCTACAACCTCGCGTAGCATGGGATCAAATTTATATACGCGCGCTCTAAGGGGTGCCCCCCTCTCGGTCCCAACCGGAAACACCCATGCCCCCTGACCGGATGACTGGATTTAATCCAGGGCCATGGAACCCTCATCCCGGCCCCTCCATTTGGTGTGTACACGGAAAGAGGTTAGCAACTTACTAAACCGTATTCTTTGCAGAAAACATGTGGCAGCACGAAAGGGGAAGAACGGTAACGTGACTCAGTCCACGTTAGTGTCGGAGTTTAACGGATGACGTAAGGCTGGCATGCTACAACAATACCACCTCACTACCTTTCATGTCACCACATGATTAGGTCATCTCTCATCAAAGATCACGGTAACTTCGGAACACACGGGTAGTTGCCTTGCATGCAACGTAATACTCACCGATGCTCTTATGCCATGCACAAACCATTCAAGCAAACATGCAAAACACCTATCATATCGAAGGTTCAAACATGCTTGCCTGGTTCGGAGAAGTCGGAGTCTAGCTCGGCGAAGTTCGCGGCTCCGTCACCTCCTCCGGAACCTACGGTATAGCGAGAACGTACACTAACGTGAAAATCATCGCGTGCATAAAATTTGTTCCAATTTTTTTCCAAATAAATACTATAAAAAACTAGACAAAATTATAAGACTGACAGAAAAAGAATCAATCAAAAATCATCTTTTGTTAAAAAGATATAAGGGTTTTAGTCCAGGGACTAATCTATGATGAAACAGAAAAGAACCAGGGACTAAACTGAGAAAACAGAAAACGGTTCGGAAAGAAATGCGCCACCCCAAAGGGAAAACGCATTCTGCCCGAAGGCGCCATCAGAAAACGGTTCGAGGGAAATAGAAGAGAGGCTGACGAGGGGGTCCACACGTCAGGTTCAAAAACTCCAACGGAGCTCGCCGGCGCCCGAAGGCTGCGGTGGTCGCCGGCGTCGAACCACGGCGAGGCAGGGAGATCGGAGGGTACCAAGAGTTTCAGGGTGTTCTTCCGCGTCGGTGGGTGGTGGACTTGGCCGTCGGAGAGCACCACGTCGACGGCGACACTTTCTCCGGCGGGCGGTGGTTCGGGCGATGGTGGAGAACTCCGGTGGGTGCTGCAAACTCCAAATTGAAGCGCGGGTCAGCAGAGTGGATGCACTAGAAAGCTACTGGCAAGAGTTGAGGGGTAGAGGTGCACGCACGGGAGCGAATCGAGCTGGGTCCCGTGGCGGGTCGAGGCGGCCGGAGTTGGGGAAGAAGGCTCCCTCGTGGCTCTACCAGTGGCTTGGCGTGGTATTGGTGATGCGTAGGGGTGGTGTGAGTTCGAGTTCGAGCTCGGGGCCTCTATTTATAGGCGATCCGAGGGGGTGGCCGTGAACGGGGTTTCTCCGGCGAGCGATTTACGGCGAGGCAGAGGTTGGGCAGGGGGTTTAGGGGGCTAGGCACCATCAGAGAAGATTACTGGTGCCGTTCCACCACTAAACCTCGGTCGGGCAAGGCGTAATGCGCCGATCCTCGACGGGGCGGCCGTACGGGCACGGCGGCGGCAGAGAGCGCGCTCCGCGCCTAGCAGTTCACGACGAAGGATGGCAGCGTGCACGGGGGAGTGGATGGCCACGCGGCGGTCTCCGGTGGCTTGGGCGGCGCTGGACGGCGCCGTCCATGCTGCGCCTCTCTCTGGCGGCCGCAAAGCCGCTGCTGCCGTCGCTCACGGGTGGCGCACCTCCTCCGGCTCGTTGCCGACGCCCGCAAGACTCCAGGAGCTCGTGCGGCGCAGGGATAAGAAGGAGAGGACAGGGAGCAAGGCGCCACCGCGGTACTGGCGAGATTGACAACGTTTTCTGAAGAAAACGACAGTGTTCCTGAAACTGTTTAACTGAACTTTCTGAACATGATAGCAACAGTGCCAGTCAGGTGTTCGACGAAATGATTTGGCATGAAGAAAAAAAATTCTGGAGCTGGGACTTGGTGAGGTGACCTCTCAATGCACCCAGAGGCTGCCTGAATTTTCTCAGATTTTTAGGAGGAGAATTCAAATGAATTTTATCAAATTTGGCAAATATGGTCCAAACTTGCAGCACGTACAATTTGAAATATTTGAACTAGAGACCAGTTGATCTTCATGGATCTTGGTTGAGGGCTCAAAGGACTAACTAGGGAAATTGGTTTGGAGGCAAAACTCAAAGCAGAAAGGGTAGCTCCTTTGAAAACCTCCAAGGATCAAAGTAGAGGGCAGAAATTGTTTTTGATGAGAAATAAATGGAAACAAATATATGGAGAGGTTCAACTTGCTGGATTTGAAGTATATCATGATCCAAAGATGGGGAAAGGCTTTTGGGAGGGGATTTCTACTTGGGTCATGGCAAGAGGAAATTTTTGAAAAGGGGAGAAGATCACTCCAAATGCCATAGGATTATTTAAAAGATTTTCAAAAATATTTTTTTTTCAAATGAAAAACCCTTGAGCCAACATGGGATGAAAAACCTCCAAGACCAAAAATCAAGTCTAGGGTGAAACCAAACAAACACTTGTCATAAAAGAAATTTTTGAGAGGGAGAGTTCTTTAGAAGAAAATTTTAAATAACATCCCTCAATTCAAATAATGGTTTGAAAACGCCAAATAAAATTTTGGGTGTCACAACACCTACCCCCTTAGGAAAAATCTCGTCCCCGAGATTTCTGCTGATCCTCAAATAGATATGGATACTCTGCCTGGAGAAAATCTTCCCTTTCCCATGTAGCTTCATCCTCGGTGTGGTTGCTCCACTGAACCTTGAAAAATTTAGTTGTTTTCTGTCGGGTCCTCCGTTCAGACTCTTCCAATATCTTTACTGGCCGTTCTCTGTAGGTGAGATCTGGTTGCACATCAATGCTCTCATGAGATACATGCTTTTCTGGGTTACTCACACATTTCCTCAACTGTGATACGTGGAACACGTCGTGGACGTCTGACAGTTCCTTGGGTAGGTCTAGTTGGTAGGCTACTGTGCCTTTTCGTGCAATCACACAGAATGGTCCAATAAATCTTGGGGCTAGCTTCCCCTTAATTTTGAACCGTTGTAGGCCCCTGATAGGAGATACTCGTAAGTATACGTAATCACCGGGTTCAAAGCTGACCTCACGATGTTTTCGATCGTAGTAACTCTTCTGTCAGCTTTGAGCTGTCTTGAGTCTGTCCCTAATCTGTTTAACCTTCTCCTCGGCCTCCTTGAGCATGTCTGGGCCGAAGATACGACTGTCATCTGTTTCTGACCAATTCAGTGGGGTACGACACCTCCGTCCATACAATGCTTCAAAGGGTGCCATTTGTAAGCTGGCTTGGTAACTGTTGTTGTAAGCAAACTCGGCATATGGCAAACTTTCTTCCCAGCTGGATCCATAGGTGAGCACACAGGCTCTCAGCATGTCCTCTAGGATTTGGTTTACGCGTTCCGTTTGACCATCCGTCTGGGGTGGTATGCTGTACTGAATGCTAGTTGCGTGCCCAGAGCTTGTTGTAGGTGATCCCAGAATTTTGAGACAAATTGAGTGCCTCGGTCGGATATTATAGTCTTTGGGACTCCATGTAAACAAACTATACGGGAGAGATAAAGCTTGGCAAGCCTTTGGGTGGAGTAGGTCGTCTTCACGGGAATGAAATGAGCAACCTTGGTTAGCCTATCTGTGATGACCCATATGGCGTCATTTCCGCATTGAGATCGAGGTAGTCCGACGATGAAGTCCATTCCAATTTCATCCCACTTCCACTCAGGTATCCGGTTTGGCTGTAGCAGTCCTGCTGGCTTTTGATGCTCGGCTTTTATGCGCTGACATGAATCGCAACAAGCGATGAATGCGGCTATATCCCTTTTCATACCGTGCCACCAAAATCTCTCCTGAATGTCTTTGTACATTTTGGTTCCTCCGGGGTGGATCGAGTATGGAGCGGTGTGGCTTTCGGTTAGGATTTGTTGCTTGAGTTCCTCAATGTTTGGTACGCAAAGTCTATCCCCGTACCATAATATTCCTTCATTGTCTGTGACGAACTCTGAAGCCTTGCCAAGGCCCATCTTTCTCTTTATACCCTCGATGCTGGGATGTCCCTGCTGAGCCTTCTTAATTTGTTCCATTAGGGTGGGATCTATCTCCAGATTTGATACGGTGCCCTCAGAGACTAACACCATGTTGAGTCTAGCGAACTCTTGCTGAAACTCAGGCCTCAAGTTCTGTGGACTGTCGTTGCCCGGGCTGGGGTTCCGACTAAGAGCATCTGCCACTACATTGGCCTTCCCTGGATGATAGTGAATACCGACATCATAGTCCTTGACCAATTCCAACCAGCGTCGCTGCCGTAAATTTAGCTCTGGTTGTGTGAAAATATATTTGAGGCTCTTATGGTCCGTATATATTTCGCAACGGTTTCCCAACAGAAAGTGCCTCCATTCTTTGAGTGCATGGATGACGGCTACTAGCTCCAAGTCATGAGTTGGATAATTTTCCTCATGCTTCCGTAGTTGCCTGGAAGCATACGCGACAACTTTGCCATCTTGCATCAGTACGCATCCGAGGCCCTTCCGGGACGCGTCACAATACACTTCAAAACTCTTGTGTATGTCTGGCACGGTCAAAACTGGTGCTGTTGTTAGTTTCTTCTTGAGTTCTTAGAAGCTTTTCTCGCACGCTTCCGTCCATACAAATTTCTTGTCTTTCTTGAGCAACTGGGTCATTGGTTTTTCCACAGTGGAGAACCCTTCAATAAATCTCCGGTAATATCCAGCCATTCCAAGGAAACTCCGTACATCGATCACGTTGGCTGGTGGTTTCCAGTCAAGTATGGCTTTGACTTTTTCTGGGTCTACGGCCACGCCTTCTTGGGTTAATATATGGCCTAGAAAACCAACTTGTCTCAGCCAAAATTCACACTTGCTAAATTTGGCGTACAATTGATGTTTCCTGAATTCTCCCAAAACAATTCTGAGGTGCTCAGCATGCTCTTCTGGTGTCCTTGAGTATACCAGAATGTCGTCAATGAACACCACAACAAATTTGTCCATGAATTTCATAAACACTTTGTTCATGAGGTGGACGAAATATGCGGGGGCGTTCGTCAGTCCAAACGGCATTACTGTGAACTCATATAATCCGTATCTGGAGGTGAATGCTGTCTTAGGGATATCTTCTGTCCGTACTTTCAATCGATGATATCCCAATCTTAAATCAATTTTTGAGAACACCTTGGCTTGTGCGAGCTGGTCAAACAAATCATTTATCCGTGGCATCGGATATTTGTTTTTTATGGTGACCATATTGAGAGCTCGGTAGTCTATACACAATCTCAGTGTCCCATCCTTTTTCTTGGCGAATAATACTGGCGAACCCCATGGTGAGGAGCTGGCTCGAATAAATCCTTTGTCCAGTAACTCCTTTATCTGCTTCTTCAATTCTACCAATTCTAAGGGTGCCATTCTATAAGGTTTCTTATAGATGGGAGTGGTGCCAGGTGCTAGTTCAATGCTGAACTCTATCTCTCGGTCTGGTGGCATGCCTGGTAGTTCTTCAGGAAATACGTCTGGAAACTCGCACACCACTGGAACTTTTCTCAATTCTGAAATGTCTACTTTGTTCAACTTTGGTTGCCGTGACCGTGGTCTCTCTTGAGCTGTAACCTTTATTGTCTTGCCGTGAGGGTGAGTGAGAATCACAGTCCGATTGAAACAGTCAATAAATCCCTTGTTGGTGGTCAACCAGTCCATCCCTAGGATGACATCCAGTCCTTTATTTTCCAACACGATGAGATTAGCCTGAAACTTTAGTCCTTCGAATTCAATAATCACTCCTTGGCAGTAACTCTGAGTGATCTGCTTATTCCCGGGGGACTTGATGATCATAGATTTTTCCAAGGGAAGTATCGGAAAACCATGTTGTAAAACAAAACTCTTCGAAACGAACGAGTGAGAAGCTCCAGAATCAAACAAAACCGTGGCAGGTACTGTGTTGAGAGGGAACGTACCGAGCACGATGTCTGGGGCATTCTGCGCTTCTTCCCAGGTCACATGGTTCAGGTGACCCTTCCTGTGGTTGTTGCTGGGATTGAAATTGTTGCGCTTGGGGGCTGGATTGTTCCCACCATTGTTCGGCTTGGGGGCCGAGTTCCTTGGTTTTGGGCACTGTTTGGCATAGTGCCCTTCTTCACCACAAGCATAGCAAGTGACCCCTGGACGGTACGTAAAGTCCTTGTCCCTGGAATGAAACTGTCTGGTTGGCCTTAGATCCGGAGTCGTGGATTTTCTTGCTTCAATCCTCTGAACATCCGTCTTGCTTCGGTTGTTGCGAGCAAGAGTCGTCTTGTCCCTCTTTCACTTACGAATATCTTCCAGACTGCGGCGCTCATTCTCCAAGGTAATGGCCTTGTCAACCAGAGTTTTAAAATCCGGGAAAGTGTGTACGACCAGTTGGCATCTTAATGCTGGCGCCAGGCCGTCCAAAAACTTTTCCATCCTTTTGTTCTCAGTCATATGCTCATCGTAGGCATAACGAGATAGCTGGGTAAACTGACCGTTGTATTCTGTCACTGACATGCCTCTTTGCTTGAGGTCATCAAATTCTCTTTTCTTGATCTTTATGATGCTCCTGGGGATGTGTGCCCCACGAAAGCCTTCCTTAAACTCTTCCCAGGTGATGTTGTGTTCACTGGGATGCATGTGTAGGAAGTTCTCCCACCATGCTGCAGTTGCCCCAGTAAGGTAGTGGGGTGCATAAAGCACCTTCTCATGATCTGAACACTGAGCAATAATCAGCTTTCTTTCGATGTCACGAAGCCAATCATCGGCTTCAAGTGGCCTATCAGTGTGAGCAAACGTTGAAGGGCGAGTCTTCTGTAATTCAGACAACTTGGAGTGGGGTTGATATGGCTCACGGTGGTTTCCCATATTGATGACGTGATTCATCATCTCTTGGTGCTGTTGCTGGCTTTGTTCGAAGAGGCGGCATACTTGAGATAAGGCTGCTTCGCTGTCCTGTTGACTAGACTGTCCCTGAGTGAAGTTGTTGCTGGTCTGTGTTCCATAAACTTCTTCTGGTCGATTGGGCATGGAACGAGTCCATGGACGAGACATTTTCCACTCTGGGGTATTATTTTGCAAAACTCATGAGAAGAACTGTGTGGCACAAGGAAAATCTTGCAAAGGCAAAAATTTAAAAGACCTCAAGATTTTTTTCAAGAACATGAACGATTTCGCACGGAGAAGGACTGCTTAGCACATATCTTACACGCGATATGGAAACATACGATACATCACTCAGGATGTGCGTACATATTCCTGACATGTTATTTAGACTAGCACACTCCTCCGGAAAGCAGCGCACACAACTACTACAAACTTAAGTACATAAAACATAACATACATACAGGCACAACGCGCGGCCACTAAGCGCACTCAGTCGGAGATGGTGAAGATGTCCTTCCCCTTGCCGAGGGTAAGACCCAGCGGTGCAGGAGACTCAACCTCCACCTCCTCCCTAGTAGGCTCCAGGCGCGTAGCACTGCGCTGAGGTGATGGCACGGGAGCGACAGGCGGCAGTGCGGGTGCGGCAGGCGGTGCAGCTCTGACTGGAGTAGGAGCGATGACTCGGTCGAACTCCTCAGTGGTAGGCAGACGGCGAGCAGTGGCCAAAATGGCCGGTGAATAAGATGCTGAGGACGAGACGAAAGTCAGTGGCGGTGCCATGTGGATAAGCTCCTTCCTGCTGGCAGGACCGCCCCGAACTAAGTCCATGCGGGCAGCCACAAGATCGTCCACGAGGTTGTCGAAATATTCCTCCAGAGCTTTGAGGTACTCGACAAGCATCTCGATAGCTTCATCCCGCTCTCCCCTATGGCAGGCGAATGCATAGTGACAAGTATATGGAACATGGCATGGGAGGTAGCAGTAGCGACGAGTCTTCATCATAGGAAGGATATCCCGAAGGCGAGCTATCGCCTCACGGGCGGCCATCTACATGGCATGCCTCTCCGTAGGCATGGCCCTTCCCACAAAACGGAAGTGGCGTGACGCAGAACGTCCTCCCTTGAATTGCACCACGGCTTGGTGTATAGACACGTCGTCGCTGAGCTTGTGCTGGTAAAGCGTGAACTCTGGACGAGTCGCTGGCCCGATCGCGAGCTTGGTGACGGAGACGAGGAGTTTGACAAACCCCTCGGGCACATTAGCGAACACCCGAGTCTCGCAGTCGTTGCCAGCCATCTACAAAAGTAGGCAAAAATTCTGAGTAGTCATGTCATAAATTTATGATGACCAACAGAAAATAGCTACATTTGCAAAAAGCTGAAAAAGCACTAAAGACGCTAATAACCGATTAGCGATCGCACCTAGTGGCTTCCTACAGTCAGCCTGGCTCTGATACCAAGCTTGTCACGACCGGTTTTCCAATAAAAATATTTATTGAGAAATCGATCCCTTTTACGGACCAGTAGAGAAGAATCCTTCTTACTGGTAGACAAAATCTTGATCATAGAAGAAAAATACCAGGAGTACTGAATATAATACAAGGTTGAGCGGAGACTGCTCAACAATTTATTACAAACACGCCAATACTACATAAAGGCGGATAGGGTGGCATAACTACTAACTCACAATAAAAGCGGTGGTGGAAATATCACAGCGAAGTGGGTGACATGACTCCTGAATCTAACAGCTCTTCGAGCGACGGAGTGAGGCTCGAGGATACTTATTGCGGGTGGCGGAAGCGTATATAATACAAGTGACCAATATCCAGGATCGCACGGGACTGACTGGGATTCCTCTAGGCGTCGGACTCACTATCAAACTCTTCATCCATGAGATCGCCTTCGTCGACATCTGGCCAAATCAACAAGCCAGGTGAGTACTATGAAAGTACTCGCAAGACAGTTCGGACATAAGATATAACAAATGTAATCATGATGCATATGAACAGATTAACATGCGCACTCAGTCAATGGGATAGCAATGCACGGAAATATAAAAGGGAAATCGGGCGGTAGTCCTCCCGAAATCCCAAAGTAATACTGAAGGCCAATCGAGTGTCTGAATGACTCCTCGGAAGGGTAAAAATGAAATAACAATGCCGCAGTCGGGCGTCAAGGCGACACCTCATAAAGGGCTTATGAAAGAATATAAAAGACAGTGCGTGCCACAGTCGGACGTCTGAGCGACATCACATAAAGGGCTTATATCAAAAGTAAATAACAAGAGTGCCACAGTCGGACGTCTGATGCGACATCACATAAAGGGCTTATATCAAAGTAAATAACGGACATGCCACAGTCGGACGTCTGAGCGACATCACATAAAGGGCTTATATTGAAAGTAAATGACAAGAGTGCCACAGTCGGACGTCTAAGCGACATCACATAAAGGGCTTATATTTCACAACTTAATAATTCAGTAGCTCATGAATTTAATTCATTTCACGGGAATATTCGAGTACGAGATAAAATAAAGGTTAGTCCCTCCACAGGAATAACAATTCAAACGGGTATACCACTCAAGCTTATTCACCGGGGATTTTGCCACGAGGACTGACATAGATATGGATATACTGGCCATGGTCCTTGACCATGGACACGATGACTCGGAAGGATTTGACTCTGCAGAGTTTGTACTTTAACCACAGCCAACGGATTTCAGTAGTCACAAGGGACTAGTTCCATTTACGGTGTTTTAGGAGAAACACATCTAACCAGTACACACCCATTCAACATTCTGATGCCAGGAATCACCCTCGGCAACGTTCAAGAAAAACTTTGAGACGGGGAGGCTACAACCTCGCGTAGCATGGGATCAAATTTATATACGCGCGCTCTAAGGGGTGCCCCCCTCTCGGTCCCAACCGGAAACACCCATGCCCCCTGACCGGATGACTGGCTTTAATCCAGGGCCATGGAACCCTCATCCCGGCCCCTCCATTTGGTGTGTACACGGAAAGAGGTTAGCAACTTACTAAACCGTATTCTTTGTAGAAAACATGTGGCAGCACGAAAGGGGAAGAACGGTAACGTGACTCAGTCCACGTTAGCGTCGGAGTTTAACGGATGACGTAGGGCTGGCATGCTACAACAATACCACCTCACTACCTTTCATGTCACCACATGATTAGGTCATCTCTCATCAAAGATCACGGTAACTTCGGAACACACGGGTAGTTGCCTTGCATGCAACGTAATACTCACCGATGCTCTTATGCCATGCACAAACCATTCAAGCAAACATGCAAAACACCTATCATATCAAAGGTTCAAACATGCTTGCCTGGTTCGGAGAAGTCGGAGTCTAGCTCGGCGAAGTTCGCGGCTCCGTCACCTCCTTCGGAACCTACGGTATAGCAAAAACGTACACTAACGTGAAAATCATCGCGTGCATAAAATTTGTTCCAAATTTTTCCAAATAAATACTATAAAAAACTAGACAAAATTATAAGACTGACAGAAAAAGAATCAATCAAAAATCATCTTTTGTTAAAAAGATATAAGGGTTTTAGTCCAGGGACTAATCTGTGATGAAACAGAAAAGAACCAGGGACTTAACTGAGAAAACAGAAAACGGTTCGGAAAGAAACGCGCCAGCCCAAAGGGAAAACGCATTCTGCCCGAAGGCGCCATCAGAAAACGGTTCGAGGGAAATAGAAGAGAGGCTGACGGGGGGGTCCACACGTCAGGTTTAAAAACTCCAACGGAGCTCGCCGGCGCCCGACGGCTGCGGTGGTCGCCGGCGTCGAACCACGGCGAGGCAGGGAGATTGGAGGGTACCAAGAGTTTCAGGGTGTTCTTCCGCGTCGGTGGGTGGTGGACTTGGCCGTCGGAGAGCACCACGTCGACGGCGACACTTTCTCCGGCGGGCGGTGGTTCGGGCGATGGTGGAGAACTCCGGTGGGTGCTGCAAACTCCAAATTGAAGCACGGGTCAGCAGAGTGGATGCACTAGAAAGCTACTGGCAAGAGTTGAGGGGTAGAGGTGCACGCACGGGAGCGAATCGAGCTAGGTCCCGTGGCGGGTCGAGGCGGCCGGAGTTGGGGAAGAAGGCTCCCTCGTGGCTCTACCAGTGGCTTGGCGTGGTATTGGTGATGCGTAGGGGTGGTGTGAGTTCGAGTTCGAGCTCGGGGCCTCTATTTATAGGCGATCCGAGGGGGTGGCCGTGAACGGGGTTTCTCCGGCGAGCGATTTACGGTGAGGCAGAGGTTGGGCAGGGGGTTTAGGGGGCTAGGCACCATCAGAGAAGATTACTGGTGCCGTTCCACCACTAAACCTCGGTCGGGCAAGGCGTAATGCGCCGATCCTCGACGGGGCGGCCGTACGGGCACGGCGGCGGCAGAGAGCGCGCTCTGCGCCTAGCAGTTCACGACGAAGGATGGCAGCGCGCATGGGGGAGTGGATGGCCACGCGGCGGTCTCCGGTGGCTTGGGCGGCGCTGGACGGCGCCGTCCACGCTGCGCCTCTCTCTGGCGGCCGCAAAGCCGCTGCTGCCGTCGCTCACGGGTGGCGCACCTCCTCCGGCTCGTCGCCGACGCCCGCAAGACTCCAGGAGCTCGTGCGGCGCAGGGATAAGAAGGAGAGGACAGGGAGGAAGGTGCCACCGCGGTACTGGCGAGATTGAGAACATTTTCTGAAGAAAACGAGAGTGTTCCTGAAACTGTTTAACTGAACTTTCTGAACATGATAGCAACAGTGCCAGTCAGGTGTTCGACGAAATGATTTGGCATGAAGAAAAAAATTTCTGGAGCTGGGACTTGGTGAGGTGACCTCTCAATGCACCCAGAGGCTGCCTGAATTTTCTCAGATTTTTAGGAGGAGAATTCAAATGAATTTCATCAAATTTGGCAAATATGGTCCAAACATGCAGCAAGTACAATTTGAAATATTTGAACTGGAGACCAGTGGATCTTCATGGATCTTGGTTGAGGGCTCAAAGGACTAACTAGGGAAATTAGTTTGGAGGCAAAACTCAAAGCAGAAAGGGTAGCTCCTTCGAAAACCTCCAAGGATAAATGTAGAGGGCAGAAATTGTTTTTGATGAGAAATAAATGGAAACAAATATATGGAGAGGTTCAACTTGCTGGATTTGAAGTATATCATCATCCAAAGATGGGGAAAGGCTTTTGGGAGGGGATTTCTACTTGGGTCATGGCAAGAGGAAATTTTTGAAAAGGGGAGAAGATCACTCCAAATGCCATAGGATTATTTAAAAGATTTTCAAAAATATTTTTTTTTCAAATGAAAAACCCTTGAGCCAACATGGGGTGAAAAACCTCCAAGACCAAAAATCAAGTCTAGGGTGAAACCAAACAAACACTTGTCATAAAAGAAATTTTTTGAGAGGGAGAGTTCTTTAGAAGAAAATTTTAAATAACATCCCTCAATTCAAATAAAGGTTTGAAAACGCCAAATAAAATTTTGGGTGTCACACCGGGAAATCCCCGATATTTTCCTCGCCCTCGCTTCTACCTCGGTTTTTTCCGTCATGGATGGCCCAAAGAATGTCATGCAGTTGCGTCTCCGGCCCGCCCAGGATGAAAAGCCCATTTTCTGTCACGATTTTCTGTCATAGAAGTAGGAGCCTACCACATCTATGATGATACCGGGTTTTGTCACAATTATCGTCATAGAAGTGTCATAAGCATGACAGAAAAAATTCATTCGGCCTAGAATGTCACGGATGTGTCTTTTTTTTGTAGTGTAGTGGACTCGTCTGGAATAACTTTTGGGTTCAAGGTTTTTGATGTACAAGCAAAATTCCCACTTAGTACAGGCAAAGGCTAGCAATTAGATTGAGAAGCAGCCAGCTAGAGAGCGACAACGATCATAACCATGCATTACGCATAAGTAACATTGGACACTAGCATGAGTAGGATATGAACACCATGAACATAAATATCACAGAGGCTATGTTGGTTTTGATTCAACTACATGCATGAACATGTGCCAAGTCAAGCCACTCGAACGTTTAGAGGAGGATGCCATATCATCATACTACATCACAATCATTTTAACGCAATGTTGATATCCAAGATAAATCATTATCAACTCCCAGCTATTTATGCATGGCATGAGAGACTATAATCTCTAATTGTCATTGCAAACATGTTTAATCATAATGGGATGAACCATGGATACTAGGTTAAACATATTTACACAAAAAGAAAAAGTTGAGTATATACCCGTTTCTCTCTGCCACGGCCAATTCACCGAATATCGTCATTATTGCCTTTCACTTGCACGACCGAATGATATGAAAATAATAATAGTGCAAGAATGCCGCGGACTAAGGTGGAATCTACAAGACATTTCATTCAACAAGAGAAGACAAGGTAAAATGTGCTCTTTATTAGATCAACAATTATTCATATGAGAGCCACTCAACATTTTCATCGTGTTCTTCTCCTTGGTACGACTCGAATAAAAAGAAAAGAAATTCAGAGAAACACACTGAAATATTTTTGGAGTTTTTGGTTTTCTTGAACAAGCAAATAAAAAGGGGAAAGCAAAAACGAGAAAAACTATTTACACGTGAAAGCTCCCAACAAGCAAAAGAAGAACAAGGAAATCTTTTTGGGTTTTCTTTTTAATATTACTAATAAGCATGCATAGAAAGTAAATTGACTACAACTAATTTTTTTGGTTTTTTTTCTGAAGTTTTTCAAACACACAAGAAGAAAGCAAGAAAACAAATCTAAGCATGGATGATACAATGAAAAAGTGTGAACACCGACAAATGAAGTAAGTGAACATGAAGGTAAAGTCGTTGGAAACACGTACTCCCCCAAGCTTAGGCTTTTGGCCTAACTTGGTAGTCGATTAGTAGCCTGGAGGGTAGTAGGGGTGCTGAGGAGCGGGCATCCACTCGTCCCACTGCTGAGGCTCCTCCTATGCCGCTTCCGCAGGAGCCTGGGCGTTCTGATATGCGATGATATCCTCAGGCATAATCCTATATCCTCCCCTGGCAGCAGAATCAAACAAAGCAGGTGTAGGCAAGGGAATAATATCATGAGTTTTAACGCTAAAGACCAGGTTATAAGGAATGGGGATGTTAGGATAATCTCGTGCAAGAAAATGATGGTGTTCCATGGCTGCCCGGTCTAGGTAAATCTTGGTCAGAGGGTAATCATGAGGGCGTATCTCAACCTCGAAGTGAGCCGCCAAACGAGTAGCAAAAATCCCACCGTGTATTTCACCCTGGGATTTATTAAGATGGAGGCGACGAGCCACAATAGCTCCCAAGCTATGAGTGTTGTCGCCCTCTAGTGCTCGGCGTAAAACAGCAAAGTCTGGTGCGCTGAGCGCACCTACTTTCTTTCTAGCAAGCAAGCACTAGCAACAAATAAAGCAAATAATGAATGGCAGGAAAGTGTATGCTAGCAGCCGTGGTGGCTGACACCCCTCTCTCATCTCCCACTGTCAAAGTGCGATAAAAGTCCTCAAACCCAGCCGGCCTAGGCTTGGCTAAGCTCCCATCAGAAGGGATCAAGCATATATCACAAAATTCAGTAAGTGGTATCTGATGGTTTTCAGCATATAAATCGAAGCTCACTTCAGGAGGATTATTTCTAGGCAGGAAAGTAAAACTTTGAACAAAGATATTTGTGAGGATTTGGTGCTGGTCACACTCATCTGCAATAAAGTCGGTGAGGCTGGCATTTGCAACATATTGCATAAACTCCTGAAGGATTCCAGCGTCTTCCAGGAACGGGGTGTGCGGCCATTCGCACGGCCGTACTTCGGCCAACCTCCGAGGGTGGAGATCACTATCAGATGACTCCCCAATAACACCCTTGGAGTTCTTCTTGGAGCCAAACTTCCTAAGGATATTCATGGTTTTCCTATGAACGAAATTCTGAAATTTATTATCCCACAATAATTTCTCAACGAAACTTCACAAAATTGATACCAACTACTCATAGGGATGCATAGAGGCCATAGCAAGCATTCAAACTACTTAGAACACTAAGAATTTAACATGCAAGCACATCTACAGCAGCACCAAGAGTAGCTAATTATTCAAAATATAAACCACTAAAGCAAAAACTAATTGGACAAACAGTGGAGTCTCATACCAAGCAACAATCTTCCAAAACAGTTTCGGAAACGGAGCTTCGAGCAAAGAGATCGAAATCCGCGGGTTTGAGCTCAAGAACATGGGAAAGAGAGCAAGGGAGATTTTTTTTCTGGACGTAAGTGATGATGTGGGATGAAGAGGTAAGTGAGGGGGCCCACATGGGGACCACAACCCACCAGGGCGCGCCTGGGGGTCCTGGCGCGCCCAGGTGGGTTGTGCCCACCTGGTGCACCCCCCTCTGGTAGTATTTGCACCAGAAATTCAGAAATATTCAGGAAAAAACATATAAAATTTTCAGGGCATTCTGAGAACTTTTATTTTTGGGTCATTTTTTTATTTCACGGGAAATTCAGAAAACAGACAAAACATGGTATTTTATTTTATTTAACTAATAAAAATAGAAAACAAAAGGTAAGGACAGACGATAGTGCTTACTAAATTCATCAACTTCATACCGTTCAAAAATGATCCATTAATAAGGTTAATCAGGTCTTATTAACAACCACTTCCGATTAGCATGAAACCGAAGAACTTTCGTAAATCACTAAGTGACCTCAATGGGGATATGCATTTCCCCAACAATAAGAATTTCATATTTCATTTTGACAGTAGGTAGAGGTATTTGAAAACTTCAAATAGTGATTGTCGGAGATTTTTCAATAACATTAATACCATTCACTTGGAATTTTTTCTTCGGAAAGTGCACCGTATGCTCATTACCGTTGATATGAAAAGTGACCTTGCTCTTATTGCAATCAATAACACCCTGCAGTATTCAAGAAGGGCCTACCAAGGATAATTGACATGTTGTCGTCCTCGGGCATCTCAAGTATAACAAAGTCAGTCAAAATAGTAACATTAGCAACAACAACGGGCACATCCTCACACATACCGATAGGTATGGCAGTTGATTTGTCAGCCATTTGCAAAGATATTTCAATAGGTGTGAGTTTATTCAAGTCAAGTCTTTTATATAAAGAGAAAGGCATAACACTAACACCAGCTCCTAAGTCACACAAAGCAGTTTTCACATAATTCTTTTTGATAGAGCAAGGTATAGTTGGTATTCCCGGATCTCCAAGTTTTTTAGGTAGTCCATCTTTAAAAGTATAATTAGCAAGCATAGTGGAGATTTCAACTTCCGATATTTTTCTCTTATTTGTGATGATGTCTTTCATATACTTTGCATAAGGAGGCATTTTCAAGATATCAGTCAAGCGAGTACGCAAAAAGACTGGCCTCAGCATCTCAGCAAAGCGTTCAAATTCTTCATCATCTTTCTTTTTAGTTGACTTGGGTGGAAAAGGCATAGGTTTTTGAACCCACGGTTCTCTTTCTTTTCCATGTTTTCTAGCAACAAAATCTCTTTTATCATATCTTTTATTCTCAGCTTATGGGTTATAGAGATCAACGGGTGGTTCTATCTCAACATCATTATCTGGTTCTTTTTCATTGGGTTGAGAGTCCTCATGAATCTCATCATTATATTTTTCATTATCAGTAGGTGAGTGTTCATTACCAGATTGAGTTTCAGCATCAGAGAAAGAAGTTTCATTATCATTATCAGGAGGTTTTTTATTTCAGGTTCACTAGAAGTGTGCAAAGTCCTATCATTTTTGTTTTTCTTTTTCTTTTTAGAAGGACTAGGTGCACTAGTGTTATTTCTCTGTGAGTCTTGTTCAATTCTTTTTGGATGTCCCTCAGGGTAAAGTGGTTCCTGAGTCATTTTACCTCCTCTAGTTGCAACTCTAACAGCAAAGTCATGTATATTATGATTCAGTTCATCAAGCAATTCTCTTTGTGATTTAGTAACTTGTTCTAATTGAGTTTGGACCATAGAAGCATGTTTTACAACACGTCTAACATCATTAGAAATTCTAAATAACGAGTCACTCAAGCGAGCAATCATATCAGAATTATATTTCAACTGTTTCATAATATTTGCATTGAAGTGATCTTGTTTTCTAATGTAGTTTTCAAACTCATAAAGGCATTGACTAGGATGCATATTGTGAGGACTATCATTATCGTTGAACTTCATAAGAGAATTTACCTCTACCACCTTAGGCAGTGGTGGTGTCTTAAGCCCATGTATTTCTTCAATAGGCGGTAAATTTTTACCATCCTCAGCTTTAATACCTTTTTCCTTCATAGATTTCTTTGCCTCTTGCATATCTTCAGCACTGAGATATAATATACCCCTCTTCTTCGGAGTGGGTTTAGGTGGTGGTTCAGGAAGAGTCCAATCATCATAGTTTTTCAATATATTATTCAATAATTCTTTAGCTTGTCCAACAGTTCGTTCCATGAAAACACAACCAGCACAACTATCTAGGAAGTCCCTAGAAGCATCGGTTAGTCCATTATAGAAGATATCAAGTATTTCATTTTTCTTAAGAGGATGATCAGGCAAAGCATTAAGTAACTGGCAAAGCCTCCCCCAAGCTTGTCGGTGACTCTCTTCTTTAGTTTGCACAAAGTTAAATATTTCCTGTAAAGCAGCTTGTTTCTTATGAGCAGGGAAATATTTTTCACAGAAGTAATAAATCATATCCTGGGGACTACGCACACAACCAGGAGCAAGAGTATTGTACCAAGCTTTAGCATCACCCTTTAATGAGAAATGAAATAATTTGAGAATAAAGTAGTAGCGAGTTTTCTCATCATGAGTAAAAAGGGTGGCTATATCATTCAGCTTAGTGAGATGTGCCACAACAGTTTCAGTTTCATAACCATGGAAAGGATCAGATTCAACCAAAGTAATTAGCTCTGGGTCAACAGAGAATTCATAATCCTTATCATCAATAAAGATAAGTGAAGTAGCAAACTTAGGATCACATTTCATTCTAGCATTCAGAGATTTTTCTTTATACTTGTGTAATAATTTCTCTAGATCATCTCTATCGTTACAAGCAAGAATATCTCTAGTTATTTCTTCACTCGTAACATAAGCTTCCGGTACCTTAGGCAATTCATATCTACGAAGGCTAGTTCTAGCAGGTGTTTTAGGAGTTTTAGTTTCAAGCTTATCATCAGATTCAACAACATCATGTTGTATTACTCTAGCAATTTGTTCATCAAAAAATTCACCAAGTGGCACATCATCATTATCAAGCAAGGCACTAGCATCATCATAAGCATCATTCATAGTAGAAGTAGCATCATCAATAACTTGTGACATATCAGAATTAATAGCATGTGGTGGTGTTGCAAGCTTCCTCATAATAGAAGGTGAATCTAAAGCAGAACTGGATGGTAGTTTCTTACCTCCCCTCGTACTTGAGGGAAATATCTTAGTCCTAGGATCCTTCAGATTCTTCATAGTGATAATATGTAACATCCCAAATTTTCAATTTGGAATGTTATACATTAGATCATCATGCATAACATATTTTATTGCATTTTTGTTTTGCGATCCTAGAAATTCTACGCAACTCAAGGACCCACGGAGAGAGTTGGGGATTTCGTTATTTTCATATTTGGGTTTTCTCAAATTTTGAAAATAGGATCATTTGTTTTAATTATTTTTGTCTCCGAAAAATGGTTCATATTTAAAACATATGAGAGGGGATAATATGACTTCTCCAAAAATAATGAAATATTGGAGGAAAAATATTAAAAACAAATATTTGATTTTATTTGAATTAGGAAAAATACGCATTTTTAAAATTTTCATTTTAGGCCCAAATAAATGTTCATCTTGTCCGGCTTATTTTTAGAGGACGGGGAAAATTTATTTCGGGATTTTCGGAGTCCGTTTAGTATTTCTTTTATTTGTTTTCTGCGCGGAGTTTATATAAAAAAAGGGTTACCGCCTTACCGGGCCGTGTCCGACCTGGACACTGCGCCCGGGCGGCCTTTAAAGGCCGACGGCCCGCCCCGGGCCGAAACCCTAGCCGCCAGCCCCGCCCCGAGACCCACGCCGCCGTCGCCGGATCCCGCCGCCCCCGCCGGATTCCGCCGACGCCGCCGACGCCGCGCCTCGCCGCCGCCGCCCCGACCCGCCGCCCCGGAGCCGCTGCCCCCCCCCCCCCGACACGCCGCCCCGCCGCCCGACCGCCGCCCGCTGGACCCGTTCCGCCGCCGTCGACGGTTTTCTTTAGAGAAACGCCCGGTTTTTTTAAAAACCCGCGGTTTTTTTAGATCGGTTTAGTTTTTTTCCCCGGTTTACCTATTTTGCGGACGTTCGTCCATACGTTCGTTTTAACGAACGGTTTTCGTCGTTTAACCGCAGACAGCGAACGTTTGTTCGTTAGCCTGTTCGTCAGTTTTTCTTTTTCTCGGATTTTTCGCGATTATTTTCGATCACGATTTCCGATCTGTTTCTCGTTTTAGTATAACTTTTCGCTCGTTTATCGGAATCAGGCGATTCAAGCGCCTAGAGTTTCATCTCGAAACCCTCTTTCGGTTTAACCAACTCAAACAAGTTTTGCTACTATAAAGTTTGACTTAGGTCCAGATTAGTAAACGAAGCTTGTTTCTTTCGCCGTTTGAGTTTCGTTGCTTCGTTCGATTTGATTCTTTTTGCAAACCGGAGTTCTTAAGTTGAACTTTCTGGTTAGATCTCTTATTTTGAGTTTTACCCATTCACCCTTGCTTGATTGCTTATGTATGTATTGTTTGTTTGCGATAGAGTACCCGGAGTGCGAAGCGTGCTACTACGAGTCTCTAGGTTTCACGGATCATCAGCAAGGCAAGTAACACTTTGATCATACCTCTTTACCACCCAGTTTTATTGCATTAGATCAACCCTCAAACTATTGCATGGTTAGGAGCTGTTTAATATGTGGGTTTTGGGAAGTAGATGAGGTAGTACCTATTGTCCTGTTTATTATCAAACCCTTGGGAGTTACTTCTACGTTTGCTTATATTGCTATGCTATGCTCGTAGACGTGGATTGGGTTTGAGTGAATTTCCATGACAGCTGTGAGGATGTTAATTAATGGTTCAACTTAAGGTGGTTACTTTAATTCACATCTGGGTGGATTAAGGCACCTGGGGAACCCAGTGTTGCCTGTATTTTTGGATATCCCGGAGTACCCGTGAGATTATCCTATGGACCGCCACCCAGGCTCAAAGGGATCATGAGATTATTCATGCTAGAAACTTCCGTGTGCAGCCACAAGCTATTATGGGCTCTAGCATAGTTGAGTATGTTGCATGACCTCTTTCAGTGGTGGGCTAGCAGATGTAGGGGATAGTAGGTGTAACTGTCCACCCGGAGTAAAGAGTTATTGTGTCTGAAAGACTGTGTCTCGGTCATCCGTTTCTCAAACACCATGTAGTGCGAGAAATCAAACGGAGGAGATCGAGTCTTGTGGGGAAAAGTGTGCAAACCTCTGCAGAGTGTACAAACTAATCATGGTTAGCCGTGACCCCGGTTATGGACATCATGAGTATCTAGTTCTTGGATTATCATGTGAATCTCATCATCATGTTACTTAATTAAATTTGATTGGGGTTCATCACGTTCTTAATTGGGATTGAGTTGGAGGAACCTTCTCAATGTTTAACAACCACCATGATAGTTAAATGAAATTTGTTCCTTTGTTGTAGGGAAAAATTGGCTTTTCTCAAAAACTGTAACCATAGAGCTTTCCACCAGCCAAATATGCATGTAGTGATAGCATTATTCTGTTCATTACTCTATGTGTTACATTGCCAGCATATTCCATATGCTGACCCGTTTTCGGGATGCAACGTTCATGTTGCAGACTTTTCAGACGACGAGTAAGGTGCCATAGGTCGTGGTCTTATACCCAGTGGTGCCGTTGGAGTTGATGGACTCACTTTATCTTCCAAGCCTTCCGCTGTTATCGTTTTTAGATGGCCTTAAGCCATATTTATTGTAATAAGTTCTCTCTTGAGACTATTCGATGTAATAAGTGTGTGATTGCTACTCTGTTATAAATCCTTCAAGTACTGTGCGTGTCAGCATTACCGATCCAGGGATGACACTGATGCACGGAGACTAGACTGTTTGAGGTCTGGTCGCTACATAATATGATAATAATCCCAAGTGACTCAACAAATATAGCTATGCTCCCCGGTAACGGCGCCAGAAAAAGGTCTTGATAACCCACAAGTATAGGGGATCGCAACAGTTTTCGAGGGTAGAGTATTCAACCCAAATTTATAGATTTGACACAAGGGGAGCCAAAGAATATTTGAAGGTATTAGCAGCTGAGTTGTTAATTCAACCACACATGGAGATTAATTATCTACAGTAAAGTGATCAGTAGCAGAGTAGTTTGATAGTTTTGATAGTAGTGACAACATCAATAGTAACAGTAATAGTGATAGCAATAATTTTGTAGCAAGTGTAACAGTGATGATAGCAGTAGTAACTTAGCAGAAACAATATAAGATAAATTCGTGGGCATTGGATCGGTGACTTGTTGGATGATATTCATCATGTGACAGTTACAACCTAGGGCGATTCGGCACTAGCTCCAGTTCATCGATATAATGTAGGCATGTAGCTTTATTAAAAGAATTTGCATGACATCTTTTGCCCTACCCTCCCGTGGCAGCGGGGTCCATATTGGAAACTAAGGGATATTAAGGCCTCCTTTTAATAGAGAACCGGAACAAAGCATTAACACACAGTGAATACATGAACTTGCAAGATCGGATCATAACGGTCATCACCGGGAATGGGCCCGGTTGTTGTCACTCCGGGGTTGCCGGATCATAACGCGTAGTAGGTGACTATAACTTGCAAGATCGGATCTAAAACATGGATATAATGATGATAACATAAACGGTTCAGATCTGAGTTCATGGCACCCGGGCCCAAAGTGACAAGCATTAAGCATAGCAAAGTCATAGCAACATCAATCTAAGAACATAGTGGATACTAGGGATCAAGCCCTAACAAAACTAACTCGATTACATGATGAATCTCATCCAACTCCTCACCGACCAGCGAGCCTACGAAGGAATTGCTCACTCCTGGTGGGGAGCGTCATGGAATTGGTGATGGAGAAGGGTTGGTGATGACGAAGAACGAAGATCCCCCTCTCCGGAGCCCCAAACGGGCTCCAGCTCTGCCCTCCCGAGGAAGAATAGGGCTTGGCGGCGACTCCGTCTCACGGATCGCGATAATTCTTTCTCCCTGATTTTTTTCTCCAAAAATAGGATTTTATAGCGTCGGTTTCAGGGTCTGCGGGGCCACCAGGTGGGGACAACCCACCTGGGCGCGCCAAGAGAGGGAGGCGCGCCCTGGTGGGTTGTGCCCACCCAGGTGCTCCTCTCTAGGAGGTCTTGGCTCCAGAAATTCTCTTTTATTGTATAAAAATTCCTCGCAAAGTTTCGTTCCATTCCGAGAACTTTTATTTGTGCACAAAAACAACACCATGGTAGTTCTGCTGAAAAAAGCGTCAGTTCGGGGTTAGTTTCATTCAAATCATGCAAATTAGAGTCCAAAACAAGAGGAAAAGCGTTAGGAAAAGTACATACGTTGGAGATGTGTCAATCGGATACGATGAGTATTTCGAGTGAAAGGAGGATGCCCTTGGAAAGATTGGCTTCTCTTATCAAAAATGCATTGCAACTATCCGAATGCTTGCATACGAAGTTCCCGGTGATCTCATTGATGAGTATGTCCGTATGAGCGAGTCCACGTGCCTAGACTCCATGTATAGGTTCTGCAAGGTTGTGTGATGGTGGTAAAACCGGCAGACCTCGGGGTAGGGGGTCCCGAGCTGTGGATCTTGGATCGGTGGTAACAGGGATGAAGGCGACAATATTACCCAGGTTCAGGCCCTCTTGAAGAGGTAATACCCTACGTCCTTTTTTGATTGTATTGATGATGATGTATGAAGTACAAGCTTGATCTACCTCAAGATCGTAATGAGAGACCTAACCCTAAGGCTAGGTGAATGTATTTGCGATTGGATTCCCTCTACGGGCTAAACCCTCTGGCTTATATACACGCCAGGTAGGGCATCTAGGGTTACATGGTCGGTATCTAGGGCGATCTCCTTGCCCTTACAAACTTCTTGGTTCAACTCTGCATCATGTCGGAGGCTCCCAAGCGACACCTAACCAACACTACAAAAAAAACTTCTGTGATGATACGTGTTTGTCACAGTAGGTCACGTTTTCTGTTATGCATGTACATCCATGATAATTTTTTGACAGAATCAAGATAGTCATACTTGTGCTGTCATAGAAGTGTTCCATGAAAATACTGAAATTATATCACGGAAGTGTCCACTTGCATGACAATAAATGGCGCATCATGGAAGTGTTTTCGTCAAGGGTAACTGAGGGAGTCATGGACTAAGGGGTCCTCGGGGCGACGACCCATTATACATGGGCCAGATTGGTGCAGTCATATGGTGACCGGAGACCTATGAAGCCGTTGTGTGCCCTCCAAGTCAAGGATGGACGAGATCTCTTTCCCTCTTGTTGTAATCTATTTATGGTAACCCTAGCACTATCAGTTTCTACATATACCGAGGGTTGTAGTCATTAGGGTTAGAGCTACATTCATTACCTCATAGCCTTGGGGTTTAGCTCATCCTGATCTCGAGGTAGATCTACTCTGTAAACCACATCATAAATCCAATATAATCAAGTAGGACGCAGAGTATTACCTCTTCGAGAGGGCCTGAACCAGGGTAAACACTGTGTTCGTCGTCCCCTGTTACCCATCGACCCTAGATCCATAGCTCGGGATCCCCTACCCTGGGGTCTGCCAATTTTGACACCGACATTGGTGCTTCATTGAGAGTTTGGATGTGGGGTCGCCTAAAGGATTGATGGCTCGCCTGACTATAGGAGAAGGCATCGGATCCAGGGACTTCTTCATCCCCGGTCAACTCTTCGCGGTCGGCAGCATCGTCTTGCATGCTGACCCGACTGGTCGTCTGGATCAGATCAACAACTTCGCCCCCGAACACCGAATTCGATTCGGCAACCTGGAATACATGGCGGACTCACGGCGATCTGGTCTTCGCCAGATTCACTACCCCTTCCCGAACTCACGCAGGCCTCGTTGTGCCCCCTGATACGTGTCCGTCGTATCTATAATTTTTGATTGTTTCATGCCAATATTATACAACTTTCACATATTTTTGGCACCTTTTTATATGATTTATTGGACTAACCTATTGATCCAGTGCCCAGTGCCAGTTCATGTTTTTTGCATGTTCTTTTTATCGTAGAATATCCATATCAAACGATGTCCAAATGCAATAAAATTTTACGGAGAATTATTTTGGAATATATGTGATTTTTGGGAGTTGGAATCACCGCAAATGGAGGCCCACACAGGGCACAAGACACCAGCGCACCACCCCTGAGCCAGGCGCGTGGTGGTGGGTTGTTCCCACCTTGTATGTCGGTTGGAGCTCTACTTCGGGTGCAAGGAAGCTTATATCCGGAAAAAAAAATCGTGTTAAAATCTCAGCGCAATCGGAGTTACGGATCTCCGGGAATATAACAAATGGTTTTCGGCCAGATCTGGGAACGCGAAACAGAAGAGAACAGAGAGGGAGATCCAATCTCGGAGGGGCTCCCGCCCCTCCGTCACCATGGAGACCATGGACCATAGGGGGAACTCTCCTCCCATCTAGGGGGAGGCCAAGGAAGAAGAAGAAGGCGGGGGGCTCTCTCCCCCTCGCTTCCGGTGGCGCCGGAGTGCCGCCGGGGCAATGATCGGGATGACGATCTACATCAACAATCTTGCTACCGCCAACACCAACTTTCTCCCCCTCTATGCAGTGGTGTAACACCTCTTTCCCCCGCTATAATCTCTACTTAAAGATGGCGCTCAACTCCATATATTTTTTCCCAATGATCTATGGTTATCCTATGATGTTTGAGAAGATCTGTTTTGTCCTATGGGTTAATCGTGATCTTGGTTGGTATGATTGTATATTTTATCTATGGTGCTGTCCTACGGTGCCCTCCGTTCTCATGCAAACGTAACGGGGCCCTGCTGTAGGGTGTTGCAATATGTTCATCGTTCGCTTATGGTGGGTTGCGAGAGTGATAGAAACTTAAACCCGAGTAACTGGGTACGACATATGGGAGTAAAGAGGACTTGATACTTAATGCTATGGTTGGGCTTCACGACCTTAATGATCTTAATGGTTTTCGGTAGGGAACGTCCCACCTTTGTGGACGAAACGATATCCATTGCCTCTTATTGCTTTCAATTTTTTTTCTCGTGTCAACATAGAACAACAGGAGTGTTGTCTGATTTTTTTTGATTTTTCGGGGTTCGTTTGGACATTTTTATGCATTAACTGAGTTTCAATGCATTTTATGTACAAAATTCAAATTTGAACTACATGCACATGCTCCAGTGCATATAAATTGGTTGAAAAATCAAATATGTGTCCTTGGGTGCATGGTTAGGTCCCATGCAAGAAATGGGAATGATTTCAAACACCGGGGCACCGTTGATTGCCGGCAAAACATTGAGATGCCTAGTTTTTAAATTCTAGTAAATCCAAAACTCGTCTGAAATTCATGAAACTTGGCATGCTATCATGGAGCGGCATCAACATGTCGTGGTACAAATTTTGTCCCATTTGCGGCAGGTTTGGGTATATGCTTCTCACAGACCGGAGCTTCTCACAACAAGCATGATGGTTTTCGGTAGGGAACGTCCCACCTTTGTGGACGAAACGATATCCATTGCCTCTTATTGCTTTCAAAATTTTTTCTCATGTCAACATAGAACAACTGGAGTGTTGTGTGATTTTTTGTCATTTTTCGGGGTTCGTTTGGACATTTTTATGCATTAACTGAGTTTTCAATGCATTTTATGTGCAAAATTCAAATTTGAACTACATGCACATGCTCCAATGCATATAAATTGGTTAAAATGTCAAATATGTGTCCTTGGGTGCATGCTTAGGTCCCATGCAAGAAATGGGAATGAATTTGAAACACCGGGACACCGTTGATTGCCGGCAAAACATTGAGATGCCTGGTTTTTTAAATTCCAGTAAATCCAAAACTCGTCTGAAATTCATGAAACTTGGCATACTATCATGGAGCGGCATCAACATGCCGTGGTACAAATTTTGTCCCGTTTGGGGCAAGTTTGGGTATATGCCGCTCACAAACCGGAGCTTCTCACAACAAGCATGATGGTTTTCGGTAGGGAACGTCCCACCTTTGTGGACGAAACAATATCCATTGCCTCTTATTGCTTTCAATTTTTTTTCTCGTGTCAACATAGAACAATAGGAGTGTTGTGTGATTTTTTGTGATTTTTCAGGGTTCGTTTGGACATTTTTATGCATTAACTGAGTTTTCAATGCATTTTATGTGCATAATTCAAATTTGAACTACATGCACATGCTCGAGTGCATATAAATTGGTTGAAAAATCAAATCTGTGTCCTTGGTTGCATGCTTAGGTCCCATGCAAGAAATGGGAATGAATTTCAAACACCGGAGCACCGTTGATTGCCGGCAAAACATTGAGATGCATGGTTTTTAAATTCTAGTAAATCCAAAACTCGTCTGAAATTCATGGCATGCTATCATGGAGCGGCATCAACATGTCGTGGTACAAATTTTGTCCCATTTGGGGCAAGTTTGGGTATATGCTTCTCACAAACCGGAGCTTCTCACAACAAGCATGATGGTTTTCGGTAGGGAACGTCCCACCTTTGTGGACGAAACGATGTCCATTGCCTCTTATTGCTTTCAATTTTTTTTCTTGTGTCAACATAGAAAAACAGGAGTGTTGTGTGATTGTTTGTGATTTTTCGGGGTTCGTTTGGACATTTCTTTGGATTAACTGAGTTTTCAATGCATTTTATTTGCACAAAGCAAATTTGAACTACATGCACATGCTCCGGTGCATATAAATTGGTTGAAAAATCAAATCTGTGTCCTTGGGTGGATGCTTAGGTCCCATGCAAGAAATGGGAATGAATTTCAAACACCGGGGAACCGTTGATTGCCGGCAAAACATTGAGATGCATGGTTTTTAAATTCTAGTAAATCCAAAACTCGTCTGAAATTCATGAAACTTGGCATGCTATCATGGAGCGGCATCAACATGTTGTGGTACAAATTTTGTCCCGTTTGGGGCAAGTTTGGGTATATGCCGCTCACAAACCGGAGCTTCTCACAACAAGCATGATGGTTTTCGGTAGGGAACGTCCCACCTTTGTGGACGAAACGATATCCCTTGCCTCTTATTGCTTTCAATTTTTTTTCTTGTGTCAACATAGAAAAACAGGAGTGTTGTGTGATTGTTTGTGATTTTTCGGGGTTCGTTTGGACATTTTTATGCATTAACTGAGTTTTTAATGTATCTTATGTGCACAATTCAAACTTGAACTACATGCACATGCTCCAGTGCATATAAATTGGTTGAAAAATCAAATCTGTGTCCTTGGGTGCATGCTTAGGTCCCATGCAAGAAATGGGAATGAATTTCAAACACCGGGGCACCGTTGATTGCCGGCAAAACATTGAAATGCCTGGTTTTTAAATTCTAGTAAATCCAACACTCTTATGAAATTCATGAAACTTGGCATGCTATCATGGAGCGGCATCAACATGCCGTGGTACAAATTTTGTCCCGTTTGGGGCAGGTTTGGGTATATGGTTCTCACAAACCGGAGCTTCTCACAACAAGCATTATGGTTTTCGGTAGGGAACGTCCCACCTTTGTGGACGAAACGATATCCATTGCATCTTATTGCTTTCAAATTTTTTTCTCGTGTCAACATAGAACAACAGGAGTGTTGTGTGATTTTTTGTGATTTTTCGGGGTTCGTTTGGACATTTTTATGCATTAACTGAGTTTTCAATGCATTTTATGTGCATACTTCAAATTTGAACTACATGCACATGTTCCAGTGCATATAAACTGGTTGAAAAATCAAATATGTGTCCTTGGGTGCATGCTTAGGTCCCATGCAAGAAATGGGAATGAATTTAAAACGCCGGGGCACCGTTGATTGCCGGCAAAACATTGAGATGCCTCGTTTTTAAATTCTAGTAAATCCAAAACTCGTCTGAAATTCATGAAACTTGGCATACTATCATGGAGCGGCATCAACATGCCGTGGTACAAATTTTGTCTCGTTTGGGGCAAGTTTGGGTATATGCTTCTCACATACCGGAGCTTCTCACAACAAGCATGATGGTTTTCGGTAGGGAACGTCCCACCTTTGTGGACGAAACGATATCCATTGCCTCTTATTGCTTTCAATTTTTTTCTCGTGTCAACATAGAACAACAGGACTGTTGTGTGATTTTTCGGGGTTCGTTTGGACATTTTTATGCATTAACTGAGTTTTTAATGCATTTTATGTGCACAATTCAAATTTGAACTACATGCACATGCTCCAGTTCATATAAATTGGTTGAAAAATCAAATCTGTGTCCTTGGGTGCATGCTTAGGTCCCATGCAAGAAATGGGAATGAATTTCAAACACCGGGGCACCGTTGATTGCCGGCAAAACATTGAAATGCCTGGTTTTTAAATTCTAGTAAATCCAAAACTCTTCTGAAATTCATGAAACTTGGCATGCTATCATGGAGCGGCATCAACATGCCGTGGTACAAATTTTGTCCCGTTTGGGGCAGGTTTGGGTATATGCTTCTCACAAACCGGAGCTTCTCACAACAAGCATGATGGTTTTCGGTAGGGAACGTCCCACCTTTGTGGACGAAACAATATCCATTGCCTCTTATTGCTTTCAAATATTTTTCTCATGTCAACATAGAACAACAGGAGTGTTGTGTGACTTTTTGTGATTTTTCGGGGTTCGTTTGGACATTTTTTGCATTAACTGAGTTTTCAATGCATTTTATTTGCACAATTCAAATTTGAACTACATGCACATCCTCCAGTGCATATAAAGTGGTTGAAAAATCAAATTTGTGTCCTTGGGTGCATGCTTAGGTCCCATGCAAGAAATGGGAATGAATTTCAAACACCGGGGCACCGTTGATTGCCGGCAAAACATTGAGATGCCTGGTTTTTTAAATTCTAGTAAATCCAAAACTCGTCTGAAATTCATGAAACTTGGCATACTACCATGGAGCGGCATCAACATGCCGTGGTACAAATTTTGTCCCGTTTGGGGCAAGTTTGGGTATATGCCGCTCACAAACCGGAGCTTCTCACAACAAGCATGATGGTTTTCGGTAGCGAACGTCCCACGTTTGTGGACGAAACGATATCCATTGCCTCTTATTGCTTTCAATTTTTTTTCTCGTGTCAACATAGAACAATAGGAGTGTTGTGTGACTTTTTGTGATTTTTCGGGGTTCGTTTGGACATTTTATGCATTAACTGAGTTTCAATGCATTTTATTTGCACAATTCAAATTTGAACTACATGCACATGCTCCAGTGCATATAAAGTGGTTGAAAAATCAAATCTGTGTCCTTGGGTGCATGCTTAGGTCCCATGCAAGAAATGGGAATGAATTTCAAACACCGGGGCACCGTTGATTGCCAGCAAAACATTGAGATGCCTGGTTTTTAATTTCTAGTAAATCCAAAACTCGTCTGAAATTCATGAAACTTGGCATACTATCATGGAGCGGCATCAACATGCCGTGGTACAAATTTTGTCCCGTTTGGGGCAAGTTTGGGTATATGCCGCTCACAACAAGCATGATGGTTTTCGGTAGGGTACGTCCCACCTTTGTGGACGAAACGATATCCATTGCCTCTTATTGCTTTCAATTATTTTTCTCATGTCAACATAGAACAACAGGAGTGTTGTGTGATTTTTTGTGATTTTTCGGGGTTCGTTTGGACATTTTTATGCATTACCTGAGTTTTTAATGCATTTTATGTGCACAATTCAAATTTGAACTACATGCACATGCTCCAGTTCATATAAATTGGTTGAAAAATCAAATCTGTGTCCTTGGGTGCATGCTTAGGTCCCATGCAAGAAATGGGAATGAATTTCAAACACCGGGGCACCGTTGATTGCCGGCAAAACATTGAAATGTCTGGTTTTTAAATTCTAGTAAATCCAAAACTCTTCTGAAATTCATGAAACTTGGCATGCTATCATGGAGCGGCATCAACATGCCGTGGTACAAATTTTGTCCCGTTTGGGGCAGGTTTGGGTATATGCTTCTCGCAAACTGGAGCTTCTCACAACAAGCATGATGGTTTTCGGTAGGGAACGTCCCACCTTTGTGGACGAAGCAATATCCATTGCCTCTTATTGCTTTCAAATATTTTTCTCATGTCAAGATAGAACAACAGGAGTGTTGTGTGACTTTTTGTGATTTTTCGGGGTTCGTTTGGACATTTTATGCATTAACTGAGTTTTCAATGCATTTTATTTGCACAATTCATATTTGAACTACATGCACATGCTCCAGTGCATATAAATTGGTTGAAAAATCAAATATGTGTCCTTGGGTGCATGCTTAGGTCCCTTGCAAGAAATGGGAATGAATTTCAAACACCGGGGCACCGTTGATTGCCGGCAAAACATTGAGATGCCTGGTTTTTAAATTCTAGTAAATCCAAAACTCGACTGAAATTCATGAAACTTGGCATACTATCATGGAGCGGCATCAACATGCCGTGGTACAAATTTTGTCCCATTTGGGGAAAGTTTGGGTATATGCCGCTCACAAACCGCAGCTTCTCACAACAAGCATGATGGTTTTCGGTAGGGAACGTCCCACCTTTGTGGACGAAACGATATCCATTGCCTCTTATTGCTTTCAATTTTTTTTCTCGTGTCAACATAGAACAACAGGAGTGTTGTGTGATTTTTTGTGATTTTTCGGGGTTCGTTTGGATATTTTTATGCATTAACTGAGTTTTTAATGCATTTTATGTGCACAATTCAAATTTGAACTACATGCACATGCTCCAGTTCATATAAATTGGTTGAAAAATCAAATATGTGTCCTTGGGTGCATGCTTAGGTCCCACGCAAGAAATGGGAATGAATTTCAAACACCGGGGTACCGTTGATTGCCGGCAAAACATTAAAATGCCTGGTTTTTAAATTCTATTAAATCCAAAACTCTTCTGAAATTCATGAAACTTGGCATGCTATCATGGAGCGGCATCAACATGCCGTGGTACAAATTTTGTCCCGTCTGGGGCAGGTTTTGGTATATGCTTCTCACAAACCGGAGCTTCTCACAACAAGCATTATGCTTTTCGGTAGGGAACGTCCACCTTTGTGGACGAAACAATATCCATTGCCTCTTATTACTTTCAAATTTTTTTCTCATGTCAACATAGAACAACAGGAGTGTTGTGTGATTTTTTGTGATTTTTCGGGGTTCGTTTGGACATTTTAATGCATTAACTGAGTTTTCAATGCATTTTATGTGCATAATTCAAATTTGAACTGCATGCACATTCTCTAGTGCATATAAATTGGTTGAAAAATCAAATATATGTCCTTGGGTGCATGCTTAGGTCCCATGCAAGAAATGGGAATGAATTTCAAACACCGGGGCACCGTTGATTGCCGGCAAAACACTGAGATGCATTGTTTTTAAATTCTAGTAAATCCAAAAGTCGTCTGAAATTCATGAATCTTGGCATGCTATCATGGAGCGGCATCAACATGCCGTGGTACAAATTTTGTCCCATTTGGGGCAGGTTTGGGTATATGCGTCTCACAAACTGGAGCTTCTCACAACAAGCATGATGGTTTTCGGTAGGGAACGTCCCACCTTCGTGGACGAAACAATATCCATTGCCTCTTATTGCTTTCTTTTTTTTTCTCGTGTCAACATAGAACAATAGGAGTGTTGTGTGATTTTTTGTGATTTTTCGGGCTTCGTTTGGACATTTTTATGCATTAACTGAGTTTTCAATGCATTTTATGTGCATAATTCAAATTTGAACTACATGCACATGCTCGAGTGCATATAAATTGGTTGAAAAATCAAATATGTGTCCTTGGGTGCATGCTCAAGTCCCATGCAAGAAATGGAATGAATTTCAAACACCGGGGTACCGTTGATTGCCGGCAAAACATTGAGATGCTTGGTTTTTAAATTCTAGTAAATCCAAAATTCGTCTGAAATTCATGAAACTTGGCATGCTATCATGGAGCCGCATCAACATGCCGTGGTACAAATTTTGTCCCATTTGGGGCAGGTTTGGGTATATGCTTCTCACAACAAGCATGATGGTTTTCGGTAGGGAATGTCCCACCTTTGTGGACGAAACGATATCCATTGCCTCTTAATGCTTTCAATTTTTTTCTTGTGTCAACATAGAACAATAGGAGTGTTGTGTAATTTTTTGTGATTTTTCGGGGTTCGTTTGGACATTTTTATGCATTAACTGAGTTTTCAATGCATTTTATGTGCACAATTCAAATTTGAACTACATGCACATGCTCCAGTGCATATAAATTGGTTGAAAAATCAAATCTGTGTCCTTGGGTGCATGCTTAGGTCCCATGCAAGAAATGGGAATGAATTTCAAACACCAAGGCACCGTTGATTGCCGGCAAAACATTGAGATGCCTAGTTTTTAAATTCTAGTACATCCAAAATTATGTTAACCATTCACGTGACGCCACGTGTCTTGGTTTTAATGGCTGTAGGAGGTGCCGTGCGGATAGATGCTTGACCTTGACTGAACGGGAGGCGTGCGAGCGTCGTCCGGTGCGCAGGCTGACCGAGAGGCGTGCAAGCTGCCCTTGAGTGCGCAGGCTCACCGGGAAGCGTGCGAGCTGTATGCTGCCAAGGCTCACTGGGAAGCGAGCCCTTTGACTTCCATGGCCGCCCGCCTTGCTCGCATCCTCTCCATTAATGGCGCCCAAGCCGCAGTTTAATTCGCCTTTTAAATATAAAACACTCATCGCAAACGTTTTAGTTAGAACACCCGTATGCAAACCGACAGCTTCCCCAGGAAGCCAAGAGAAAATGCCGAGCAGGATTTCTGCAGCTCTTGATCGCAAATGTTTTAGATAGAACACCCGTATGCAAAGTGAGAGCAGCGTAGGATTTGTGCATCCCTCGTCACAAACAGTTCATTGAGCTGAACCGTATGCCCTGCATCACACAGGCAATTAAATTCTGAACCGTGTTTAATGCATCTGTCATTGCAAATGTTTTGCACCTTTTTTGACGGGTTTTTTACACCACCGTTTGCGATTATGGCATCGCACATAGTTTCGTCGAAGGGTCTCTGATCGTAGTGTCGCGTTTGGACCATCCTGCAGTAGTGTATATCATGGTTGTTTTGATAACGTGTTGCCGTTTGAGATATCTTATTTTTGCTCGCCAGCTGATTATGTCATTGATATGAGTCATTATAATCTTTAAGTGTTATTGACGACATGGTTAGTTATAATGTTGGCTGAAAACCTAGGTGTTGTTTAAGCTTATTTATGCAAACAAGAGCAAAAGAGTTTGTAAAAGTTTTTCTTTTTCACTTTCAGTTTATCAACTGAATTGCTTGCGGACAAATAAAAGGTTTAAGCTTGGGGGAGTTGATACGTCTCCAACGTATCTACTTTTCCTAATGCTTTTCCTCTTGTTTTGGACTCTAATTTGCATGATTTGAATGAAACTAACCCCGGACTGACGCTGTTTTCAGTAGAACTACCATGGTGTTGTTTTTGTGCAGAAATAAAAGTTCTCGGAATGGAATGAAACTTTGCAAGGAATTTTTATACAATAGAAGAGAATTTCTGGAGCCAAGACCTGCTAGAGAGGGGCACCTGGGTGGGCACAACCCACCGGTGCGCGCCCCCTCTCCTGGTGTGCCCAGGTGGGTTGTCCCACCTGGTGGCCCCGCAGGTCCTGAAACCAGTTGGGGAACGTAGTAATTTCAAAAAAATTCCTATGCACACGTAAGATCATGGTGATGCATAGCAACGAGAGGGGAGAGTGTCGTCCATGTACCCTCGTAGACCGTAAGCGGAAGCGTTATGAGAACGCGGTTGATGTAGTCGTACGTCTTCATGATCCGACCGATCCAAGTACCGAACACACGGCACCTCCGAGTTCAGCACACGTTCAGTTCGGTGACGTCCCACGAACTCCGATCCAGCAGAGTTTCGAGGGAGAGTTCCGTCAGCACGACAGCGTGATGACGATGATGATGATGCTACCGACACAGGGCTTCGCGTAAGCACCGCTACGATATGACCGAGGTGGATTATGGTGGAGGGGGCACCGCACACAGCTAAAAGATCAATGGTTAATTGTTGTCTCCAAGGGGTACCCCCTCCCCGTATATAAAGGAGTGGAGGAGGGGGAGGGGGCCGGCCTCCTATGGTGCGCCCCATGAGGAGTCCTACTCCCATCGGGAGTAGGACTCCCCCTTCCAAGTAGGAGTAGGAGAGGGGAAGGAAGGGAGAGAGGGAGAGAAGGAAAGGGGGGCGCCGCCCCCACTCCTTGTCCAATTCGGACTAGAGGGGTAGGGTCGCGCGGCTGCCCTAGCCGCCCCTCCTCTTCTCCCACTAAGGCCCATTAGGCCCAATATACTCCCCGAGGGGTTCCGAACCCCCCGGTACTCCGGTATATGTCCGAAACCTCCCGAAACACTTCCGGTGTCCGAACATAGTCGTCCAATATATAGATCTTTACGTTTCGACCATTTCGAGACTCCTCGTCATGTCCGTGATCATATCCGGGACTCCGAACTACCTTCGGTACATCAAAACACAAAAACTCATAATACCGATCGTCACCGAACGTTAAGTGTGCGGACCCTACGGGTTCGAGAACTATGTAGACATGACCGAGACACGTCTCCGGTCAATAACCAATAGCGGAACCTGGATGTTCATATTGGCTCATACATATTCTACGAAGATCTTTATCATTCAAACCGCATAACAACATACGTTGTTCCCTTTGTCATCGGTATGTTACTTGCTCAAGATTCGATGGTCGGTATCTCAATACCTAGTTCAATCTCGTTACCGGCAAGTCTCTTTACTCATTCCGTAATACATCATTCTGCAACTAACTCATTAGTTGCATTGCTTGCAAGGCTTATAGTGATGTGTATTACCGAGAGGGCCCAGAGATACCTCTCCGACAATCGGAGTGACAAATCCTAATCTCGATCTATGCCGACCCAACAAGTACCTTCGGAGACACCTGTAGAGCACCTTTATAATCACCCAGTTACGTTGTGACGTTTGGTAGCACACAAAGTGTTCCTTCGGTATTCGGGAGTTGCATAATCTCATAGTCATAGGAACATGTATAAGTCATGAAGAAAGCAATAGCAATATACTAAACGATCAAATGCTAAGCTAACGGAATGGGTCAAGTCAATCACACCATTCTCTAATCATGTGATCCCGTTAATCAAATGACAACTCATGTCTATGGCTAGGAAACTTAACCATCTTTGATTCAACGAGCTAGTCAAGTACAGGCATACTAGTGACACTTAGTTTGTCTATATATTCACACATGTACTAAGTTTCCAGTTAATACAATTCTAGCATGAATAATAGACATTTATCATGATATAAGGAAATATAAATAACAACTTTATTATTGCCTCTAGGGCATATTTCCTTCAGTCTCCCACTTGCACTAGAGTCAATAATCTAGATTACACAGTAATGATTCTAACACCCATGGAGTCTTGGTGCTGATCATGTTTTGCTCGTGAGAGAGGCTTAGTCAACGGGTCTGCAACATTCAGATCCGTATGTATCTTGCAAATCTCTATGTCTCCCTCCTTGACTTGGTCGCGGATGGAATTGAAGCGTCTCTTGATGTGCTTGGTTCTCTTGTGAAATCTGGATTCCTTTGCCAAGGAAATTGCACCAGTATTGTCACAAAAGATTTTCATTGGACCCGATGCACTAGGTATGACACCTAGATCGGATATGAACTCCTTCATCCAGACTCCTTCATTTGCTGCTTCCGAAGCAGCTATGTACTCCGCTTCACACGTAGATCCCGCCACGACGCTTTGCTTAGAACTGCACCAACTGACAACTCTACCGTTCAATATAAATATGTATCCGGTTTGTGACTTAGAGTCATCCGGATCAGTGTCAAAGCTTGCATCGATGTAACCATTTACGACGAGCTCTTTGTCACCTCCATAAACGAGAAACATATCCTTAGTCCTTTTCAGGTATTTCAGGATGTTCTTGACCACTGTCCACTGATCTATTCCTGGATTACTTTGGTACCTCCCTGCTAAACTAATAGCAAGGCACACATCAGGTCTGGTACACAGCATTGCATACATGATAGAGCCTATGGCTGAAGCATAGGGAACATCTTTCATTTTCTCTCTATCTTCTGCAGTGGTCGGGCATTGAGTCTGACTCAACTTCACACCTTGTAACACAGGCAAGAACCCTTTCTTTGCTTGATCCATTTTGAACTTCTTCAAAACTTTATCAAGGTATGTGCTTTGTGAAAGTCCGATTAGGCGTCTTGATCTATCTCTATAGATCTTAATGCCCAATATATAAGGAGCTTCACCGAGGTCTTTCATTGTAAAACTCTTATTCAAGTATCCTTTTATGCTCTCTAGAAATTCTATATCATTTCCAATCAACAATATGTCATCCACATATAATATTAGAAATGCTACAGAGCTCCCACTCACTTTCTTGCAAATACAGGCTTCTCCAAAAGTCTGTATAAAACCATATGCTTTGATCACACTATCAAAACGTTTATTCCAACTCCGAGATGCTTGCACCAGTCCATAGATGGATCGCTGGAGCTTGCACACTTTATTAGCATCCTTTGGATCGATAAAACCTTTAGGTTGCATCATATACAACTCTTCTTCTAGGAATGCAGTCTTTACATCCATTTGCCAAATTTCATAATCATAAAATGCGGCAATAGCTAACATGATTTGGACGGACTTAAGCATCTCTACGGGTGAGAAAGTCTCATCGTACTCAACTCCTTGAACTTGTCGAAAACCATTCACAGCAAGTCGAGCTTTGTAGACAGTAACATTACCATCAGCGTCAGTATTCTTCTTGAAGATCCATTTATTCTCTATGGCTTGCCGATCATCGGGCAAGTCAACCAAAGTCCACACTTTGTTCTCATACATGGATCCTATCTCAGATTTCATGGCCTCAAGCCATTTTGCGGAATCTGGGCTCATCATCGCTTCCTCATAGTTCGTACGTTCGTCATGGTCTAGTAACATGACCTCCAGAACAGGATTACCGTACCACTCTGGCGCGGATCTTACTCTGGTTGACCTACGAGGTTCAGTAGTAACTTGATCTGAAGTTACATGATCATCATCATTAGCTTCTTCACCAATTGGTGTAGGAGTCATAGGAACAGATTTCTGTGATGAACTACTTTCCAATAAGGGAGCAGGTACAGTTACCTCATCAAGTTCTACTTTCCTCCCACTCACTTCTTTCAAGAGAAACTCCTTCTCTAGAAAGGATCCATTCTTAGCAACAAATGTCTTGCCTTTGGATCTATGATAGAAGGTGTACCCAACTGTCTCCTTTGGGTATCCTATGAAGACACATTTCTCCGATTTGGGTTCGAGCTTATCAGGTTGAAGCTTTTTCACATAAGCATCGCAGCCCCAAACTTTAAGAAACGACAACTTTGGTTTCTTGCCAAAGCACAGTTCATAAGGCGTCGTTTCAACGGATTTAGATGGTGCCCTATTTAACGTGAATGCAGCCGTCTCTATAACATAACCCCAAAATGATAGCGGTAAATTAGTAAGAGACATCATAGATCGCACCATATCTAGTAAAGTACGATTACGACGTTCGGACACACAATTACGCTGTGGTGTTCCGGGTGGCATGAGTTGCGAAACTATTCCGCATTGTTTCAAATGAAGACCAAACTCGTAACTCAAATATTCTCCTCCACGATCAGATCGCAGAAACTTTCTTTTCTTGTTATGATGATTTTCCACTTCACTCTGAAATTCTTTGAACTTTTCAAATGTTTCAGACTTATGTTTCATTAAGTAGATATACCCATATCTGCTCAAATCATCTGTGAAGGTGAGAAAATAACGATACCTGCCGCGAGCCTCAACATTCATCGGACCACATACATAAGTATGTATGATTTCCAACAAATCTGTTGCTTGCTCCAAAGTTCCGGAGAACGGCGTTTTAGTCATCTTGCCCACGAGGCATGGTTCGCAAGCACCAAGTGATTCATAATCAAGTGATTCCAAAAGTCCATCCGTATGGAGTTTCTTCATGCGCTTTACACCAATATGACCTAAACGGCAGTGCCACAAATAAGTTGCACTATCATTATCAACTATGCATCTTTTAGCTTCAATATTATGAATATGTGTATCACTACTATCAAGATTCATAAAAAATAGACCACTCTTCAAGGGTGCATGACCATAAAAGATATTACTCATATAAATAGAACAACCATTATTCTCATATTTAAATGAATAACCATCTCGCATCAAACAAGATCCAGATATAATGTTCATGCTCAACGCTGGCACCAAATAACAATTATTCAGGTCTAAAACTAATCCCAAAGGTAGATGTAGAGGTAGCGTGCCGACCGCGATCACATCGACTTTGGAAACATTTCCCACGTGCATCGTCACCTCATCCTTAGCCAATCTTCGCCTAATCCGTAGTCCCTGTTTCGAGTTGCAAATATTAGCAACAGAACCAGTATCAAATACCCAGTTGCTACTGCGAGCATTAGTAAGGTACACAACAATAACATGTATATCACATATACCTTTGTTCACCTTGCCATCCTTCTTATCCGCCAAATACTTGGGGCAGTTCCGCTTGACCAGTCCCTTTGCAGTGGAAGCACTCAGTCTCAGGCTTAGGTCTAGACTTGGGTTTCTTCACTTGAGCAGCAACTTGCTTGCCGTTCTTCTTGAAGTTCCCCTTCTTCCCTTTACCCTTTTTCTTGAAACTGGTGGTCTTGTTGACCATCAACACTTGATGCTCCTTCTAAATTTCTACCTCCGCAGCCTTTAGCATCGTGAAGAGCTCGGGAATGGTCTTATCCATCCCTTGCATATTATAGTTCATCACGAAGCTCTTGTAGCTTGGTGGTAGTGATTGAAGAATTCTGTCAATGACACTATCATCCGGAAGATTAACTCCCAGTTGAATCAAGTGATTGTTATACCCAGACATTTTGAGTATATGCTCACTGACAGAACGATTCTTCTCCATCTTGCAGCTATAGAACTTATTGGAGACTTCATATCTCTCAATCTGGGCATTTGCTTGAAATATTAACTTCAACTCCTGGAACATCTCATATGCTCCATGACGTTCAAAACGTCATTGAAGTCCCGGTTCTAAGCCGTAAAGCATGGCACACTGAACTATCGAGTAGTCATCAGCTTTGCTCTGCCAGACGTTCATAACATCTGGCGTTGCTCCTGCAGCGGGTTTGGTACCTAGCGGTGCTTCCAGGACATAGTTCTTCTGTGCAGCAATGAGGATAATCCTCAAGTTACGGACCCAGTCCGTGTAATTGCTACCATCATCTTTCAACTTTGCTTTCTCAAGGAAATCATTAAAATTCAACGGAACAACAGCACGGGCCATCTATCTACAACAACATAGACATGCAAAATACTATCAGGTACTAAGTTCATGATAAATTAAAGTTCAATTTAATCAAATTACTTAAGAACTCCCACTTAGATAGACATCTCTCTAATCATCTAAGTGATCACGTGATCCATATCAACTAAACCATGTCCGATCATCACGTGAGATGGAGTAGTTTTCAATGGTGAACATCACTATGTTGATCATATCTACTATATGATTCACGCTCGACCTTTCGGTCTCAGTGTTCCGAGGCCATATCTGCATATGCTAGGCTCGTCAAGTTTAACCCGAGTATTCTGCGTGTGCAAAACTGGCTTGTACCCGTTGTATGTGAACGTAGAGCTTATCACACCCGATCATCACGTGGTGTCTCGGCACGACGAACTTTCGCAACGGTGCATACTCAGGGAGAACACTTATACCTTGAAATTTAGTGAGAGATCATCTTATAATGCTACCGTCGATCTAAGCAAAATAAGATGCATAAAAGATAAACATCACATGCAATCAATATAAGTGATATGATATGGCCATCATCATCTTGTGCCTTTGATCTCCATCTCCAAAGCACCGTCATGATCACCATCGTCACCGGCGCGACACCTTGATCTCCATCGTAGCATCGTTGTCGCTCGCCAACTATTGCTTCTACGACTATCGCTACCGCTTAGTGATAAAGTAAAGCAATTACATGGCGATTGCATTTCATACAATAAAGCGACAACCATATGGCTCCTGCCAGTTGCCGATAACTCTGTTACAAAACATGATCATCTCATACAATAAAATTTAGCATCATGTCTTGACCATATCACATCACAGCATGCCCTGCAAAAACAAGTTAGACGTCCTCTACTTTGTTGTTGCAAGTTTTACGTGGCTGCTACGGGCTTCTAGTAAGAATCGTTCTTACCTACGCATCAAAACCACAACGATATTTCGTCAAGTATGTGTTGTTTTAACCTTCACAAGGACCGGGCGTAGCCACACTCGATTCAACTAAAGTTGGAGAAACTGACACCCGCCAGCCACCTGTGTGCAAAGCACGTCGGTAGAACCAGTCTCGCGTAAGCGTACACGTAATGTCCGTCTGGGCCGCTTCATCCAACAATACCGCCGAATCAAAGTATGACATGCTGGTAAGCAGTATGACTTGTATCACCCACAACTCATTTGTGTTCTACTCGTGCATATAACATCTACGCATAAACCTGGCTCGGATGCCACAGTTAGGGAACGTAGTAATTTCAAAAAAAAATCCTACGCACACGCAAGATCATGGTGATGCATAGCAACGAGAGGGGAGAGTGTCGTCCACGTACCCTCATAGACCGTAAGCGGAAGCGTTATGAGAATGCGGTTGATGTAGTCGTACGTCTTCACGATCCGACCGATCCAAGTACCGAACGCACGACACCTCCGAGTTCAGCACACGTTCAGCTTGGTGACGTCCCACGAACTCCGATCCAGCAGAGCTTCGAGGGAGAGTTCCGTCAGCACGATGGCATGATGACGATGATGATGATGATGATGCTACCGACGCAGGGCTTCGCCTAAGCACCACTACGATATGACCGAGGTGGATTATGGTGGAGGGGGGCACCGCACACGGCTAAAAGATCAATAATCAATTGTTGTCTCCAAGGGGTGCCCCCCTCCCCGTATATAAAGGAGTGGAGGAGGGGGAGGGGGCCGGCCTCCTATGGCGCGCCCCATGAGGAGTCGGAGTAGGACCCCCCCTTCCAAGTAGGAATACAAGAGGGGAAGGAAGGGAGAGAGGGAGAGAAGGAAAGGGGGGCGCCGCCCCCCTCCTTGTCCAATTCGGACTAGAGGAGGAGGGGTGCGCGGCTGCCCTGGCCGCCCCTCCTCTTCTCCCACTAAGGCCCATTAGGCCCAATATACTCCCCGAGGGGTTCCGGTAACCCCCCGGTACTCCGGTATATGTCTGAAACCTCCCGAAACACTTCCGGTGTCCGAACATAGTCGTCCAATATATCGATCTTTATGTCTCGAGCATTTCGAGACTCATCGTCATGTCCGTGATCATATCCGGGACTCCGAACTACCTTCCGTACATCAAAACACAAAAAATCATAATACCGATCGTCACCGAACGTTAAGTGTGCGGACCCTACGGGTTCGAGAACTATGTAGACATGACCGAGACACGTCTCCGGTCAATAACCAATAGCGGAACATGGATGTTCATATTGGCTCCTACATATTCTACGAAGATCTTTATCGGTCAAACCATACGTTGTTCCCTTTGTCATCGGTATGTTACTTGCCCGAGATTCGATCGTCAGTATCTCAATACCTAGTTCAATCTCGTTACCGGCAAGTCTCTTTACTCGTTCCGTAATACATCATTCCGCAACTAACTCATTAGTTGCATTGCTTGCAAGGCTTATAGTGATGTGTATTACGGAGAGGGGCCAGAGATACCTCTCCGACAATCGGAGTGACAAATCCTAATCTCGATCTATGCCAACCCAACAAGTACCTTCGGAGACACCTGTAGAGCACCTTTATAATCACCCAGTTACGTTGTGATGTTTGGTAGCACACAAAAGTGTTCCTCCGGTATTCGGGAGTTGCATAATCTCATAGTCATAGGAACATGTATAAGTCATGAAGAAAGCAATAGCAATATACTAAACGATCAAATGCTAAGCTAACAGAATGGGTCAAGTCAATCACATCATTCTCTAATGATGTGATCCTGTTAATCAAATGACAACTCATGTCTATGGGTAGGAAACTTAACCATCTTTGATTCAACGAGCTAGTCAAGTAGAGGCATACTAGTGACACTTAGTTTGTCTATATATTCACACATGTACTAAGTTTCCGGTTAATAAAATTCTAGCATGAATAATAAACATTTATCATGATATAAGGAAATATAAATAACAACTTTATTATTCCCTCTAGGGAATATTTCCTTCAAAACCGACGCTATAAAATCCTATTTTCGGAGAAAAAATCGGGGATAAAGAATTATCACGATCCATGAGACGGAGCCGCCGCCAAGCCCTATTCTTCCTCAGGATGGCAGATCTGGAGTCCGTTTGGGGCTCCAGAGAGGGGGATCTTCGTTCTTCGTCATCACCAACCCTTCTCCATCGCCAATTCCATGATGCTCCCCACCAGGAGCGAGTAATTCCTTCGTAGGCTCGCTGGTCGGTGAGGAGTTGGATGAGATTCATCATGTAATCAAGTTAGTTTTGTTAGGGCTTGATCCCTAGTATCCACTATGTTCTTAGATTGATGTTTCTACGACTTTGCTATGCTTAATGCTTGTCACTTTGGGCCCGGGTGCCATGAACTCAGATCTGAACCGTTTGTGTTATCATCATTATATCCATGTTTTGGATCCGATCTTGCAAGTTATAGTCACCTACTACGTGTTATAATCCGGCAACCCCGGAGTGACAACAACCGGGCCCACTCCCGGTGATGACCGTAGTTTGAGGTGTTCATGTATTCACTATGTGTAAATGCTTTGTTCCGGTTCTCTATTAAAAGGAGGCCTTAATATCCCTTAGTTTCCAATATGGACCCCGCTGTCACGGGAGGGTAGGACAAAAGATGTCATGCAAGTTCTTTTAATAAAGCACGTATGACTATTTACGAAATACATGCCTACATTATATCGATGAACTGGAGCTAGTGCCGAATCGCCCTAGGTTGTAACTGTCACATGATGAATATCATCCAACAAGTCACCATCCAATGCCTACGAATTTATATTATATTGTTTCTGCTAAGTTACTACTGCTATCATCACTGTTACACTTGCTACAAAATTACTGCTATCACAGTTACTGTTACTATTGTTGATGTCACTACTATCAAAACTATCAAACTACCCTGCTACTGATCACTTTGCTGTATAATTAATCTCCAGGTGTGGTTGAATTGACAACTCAGCTGCTAATACCTTCAAATATTCTTTGGCTCCCCTTGTGTCGAATCTATAAATTTGGGTTGAATACTCTACCCTCGAAAACGGTTGCGATACCCTATACTTGTGGGTTATCACCGACCACCCCCTCCCGAATACGGTTGGGAACATGGCTAGCCATACAAAAATGACGTCGGAATAGGTGATGTTTGAACAACGGGTTGGGTGTCTCGAAGTAGTCCTTCCAGCGAAGGAAATGGCCGCTCTCTCGGTTGTGATTCAACGCTGGAGTGTGACCCGAGATGGAGGCCCGGAACAACGGCCGCTGCGTTCTAAGGCGGTCATGGACGACCAATACAGCAGCTAGCATCTCCTCATTGTCGGATGAGGAATCATCCGAGTTGCAAATGAAATTGTGGAAAAAGAGCTCGTTGGCGGAGTCCATTTGTACTCTGCGGGCAAACCGTCAAACAGCTTGCGGGCGTCGTCGAAGAAGCATGCCGGCGAAGAGCTGAGTGCCTCCCTATACTAGGTAGCTGGCCTGGCGGCGTCCAACGAGTATGGGGTCATCGTAGAAGGAGCTCAATGGGGGTGCGTGAGGGGGGGTGCTGGCGGCGATGTCAAGCTACGGTGGCGAGGCGGTGGTGGCGGCAATGTTGGAAGGTGGCGTGCTATGGGGGAGGTATGTGGGTTCAGACGGCTGGCAAGGGCACTAGAACTGGGCGGCAGCCGCGACGTGGTGGGGAGGCCGGGTGCTTGCTGTCGATGGGAGGAAGAGAATAGCCTATGTGCCACCGATTGGCAGGCCAAGGAGAGGTGTAGGCGGGCATCGCGTGCGTCTGCCTTGTGTCCGTGCCGACGCAAATGGGGTCCAAATTTGGGCCTGAATGGGTCGCTCAGTGGAGGAAAAGCGGACGTGCACCCGTTTGGGTCGACGCATTTTGCCGACTTTTGTGTCCGTTTTGACCCAAACGGACACGCGCAGACAAAATGTGTCGGCGCGTTGGTGATGTTCTTAGAGCAACTCCAACGCAGCGACCCATTTCGTCCACGAAAAATCAGTGCCCAACACGACAACCCATTCCCATATTGCATCCATTTTATGCCCGCTCGGATCCATTCCCATCCCAAATTTGGGTCACATTTGGGTCGGAGGCGGAGACAAACCAGACATTTTCTGCGCCTGGCTCGTCCGCCTGTGTCTGGCCTGGCCCATCTGTCATCCTGTCTCCTTTCTCCCCCTCGCCCACCATGACCACCCACCCACCCAACCAAAACACAAGGCAGCCGCGGGGCGTCGAGCAAGATCAAGCACACTATGGGGCTCTGGCAGCCTCCAGCGGCGTGGCGGCGCACCGTGGAGGTCCTCGGAGACGGCAGAGAAAGTGGCCATCCCGTCGTCGCACTTGCCGAGCGGCGAGCGGGCAGCGATGAGGAGCGTGGCCGCATCGAGGCAGGCGTCATCGTTAACGTAGCAGCCGCCATCGGGCGCGGCACAGACGGTCGTGCCGTCCCTGGGGGCGCGATCGAGCATGGAGGACGCGAGGCGCAGGCGACGCGAGCTCGAAGCTGCGAGGCGAGCGCGGCCGAGTTGCAGGGCGTGGCGTGGCCGGCCTCTCCGCTCGCGGCCAAGTTGCAGCGGCGGCGCGAGCTCGAAGCTGCAGGGCGAGCGCGGCTGAGTTGCATGGTGCGGCATGGCTGGCCTCTCCGCTCGCAGCCAAGTTGCAGCGCCGCTTGCTGCGCCGCGCTCCGTCTTGCGGTGGCTGTCATCGAGTACGTCTCTCGCCGCTCCGTTGGAGCTGCTAGCTTGCGTTTGAGAAAATCCACGGCGGGCGTGCCCTTGCGTGCATGTGATCTAGCTAGCTCGCTGCCGCGTGCTAGCTAGCTAGCTAGATGCTAGCCGTGCATGCGTGCATAACTGCGTGCATGCATGCGTCCTCACCATTGTAGCTCGCGCGCCCAGCCGCCTCGCTTCGCCGCGCTCGCCATGTCGTCCGTGCGTGTGTGCACATCGTTGTAGCTCGTGCGCCTAGCCACGACGCGCCGCCATGCTCACCGCACTCGCCCTGCTTCGTCTCGTCGGCGTGGGGTTTGAGCTCAACCGTCGGCCTCGTCTCGCGCCCATTCCCGGCTGGTGCTCCTACAGACGTCGGCCTCGCCTCCCTGCGCCCAGCCATTTCGAGCTCCCCTACCTCCTAAGTGTTTGACAAAATGCCTGGGCGAACATTTCAAAAATGGGTCGGCTATCGGTTGGGCGCATCGGATGACCCAAATGAAAAAGCGGACAAATTCTTCCGCGCGGTCGACCCCAACGGACAAGCTGCGACGTTCGTTTGGGTCACCGCGGAGTTGCTCGTAGAGCAACCCCAAACGAGCGACCCATTGCATCCGCCCGTGTCCTTTTGGGTCACCGCGGACAAAAACGGTGGCCCAACGCAGCGACCCATTCCTATCTTGTGTCCGCTTTGTGTCCGTCCGGACCCATTTCCATCCCAAATTTGGGTCACATTTCGGCCACGGACGGACAAAAAGCGGACGTTTTCTTTGACTTTCCCGTCCGTCTGTGTCCAGGCCTGGCCCGCTTGTCACCCACCCATCCCTTTCTCTCCGTATTTTTATTAGCTGGCGCACTACCACCGCTCGATGTGCACTTTGCTCTGATGCGCCCCAGCTCCGCCCCACTCGCCGCTATGCTCGAGTGCCCCTGCTCCACCCGCTCGTTGCCCCGCTCGAGCGCCCCTCCTCCGCATTGCTCACCGACCATGCTCCTCCCCACTCGCCTCCCTCGGGGTCCTTGCGTCGCTCCATATCCCACATGAGGAGTTGGTCCGGTGGTGCTCTTTGAGCGGGGGCTGGAGGCCGCCGGTGGTGTCGGAGCCGCGAGGCTCCTCCTCCTCGCGCCGCGGCGACCAACGCGTGCCCTCCTTCGTCTGTTGCGATGCCTCCCCCCCCCCCCCCCGTGGCGTCCGCAGTCCGTGCTCGTTGTAGCTCTCGGGCTCCCGGCCGCCTCGCCGCTCTCGGGCCTCGCTCGATGCCGATGCATTGCCGCGGCCAGGAGGTGCAGCCGCACGAGCTGCGGCCGTGGCGGTGGGATGCGGGGCCGACGTGCGACACAAGCTACACGAGGTGTGGCGGGACAGGAGGCGGGTGCGGGCGCAGCGACGGCAACAGGAGGCGGGCACTGCGGGACGTGGGTGCAACAGCGGGCGCGGCATCCGTGGCGGGACACGGGCGTGATAACCCACAAGTATAGGGGATCGCAACAGTTTTTGAGGGTAGAGTATTCAACCCAAATTTATTGATTCGACACAAGGGGAGCCAAAGAATATTCTCAAGTATTAGCAACTGAGTTGTCAATTCAACCACACCTGAAAGACTTAATATCTGCAGCAGAGTATTTAGTAGCAAAGTAATATTGAAGTAACGGTAATGGTGGCAAAAGTAACAGTAGTAGCAACGAAAGTAACTTAGCAAACATCAATATGTGAAAATCTCGTATAGGCAATGGATCGGCAATGATAATTGTGTCGGATGATATTCATCATGTTGCAGTCATAACCTAGGGTGACACAGAGCTATCTCTAATTCATCAATATAATGTAGGCATGTATTCCGTATATAGTCATACGTGCTTATGGAAAAGAACTTGCATGACATTTTTTTCCTACCCTCCCGTGGCAGCGGGGTCCTAATGGAAACTGAGGGATATTAAGGCCTCCTTTTAATATAGAACCGGACGAAAGCATTAGCACTTTGTGAATACATGAACTCCTCAAACTACGGTAATCACCAGAAAGAATCCCAATTATTGTCACCTTGGGGTATGCGGGTCATAACTCGTAATAGGTGTCTACAACTTGCAAGATAGGATCAAGAACACAAATATATTCATGAAAACATAATAGGTTTAGATCTAAAATCATGGCACTCGGGCCCTACTGACAAGCATTAAGCATAGCAAAGTCATAGCAACATCAATCTCAGAACATAGTGGATACTAGGGATCAAACCCTAACAAAACTAACTCGATTACATGATAAATCTCATCCAACCCATCACCGTCCAACAAGACTATGATGGAATTACTCACGCACAGAGGTGAGCATCATGAAATTGGTGATGGAGGAAGGTTGGTGATGATGATGGCGACGAATCCCCCTCTCCGGAGCCGCGAACAAACTCCAGATCAGCCCTCCCGATGAAGAACGAGAGGCAGCGGCGTCTTCGTATCGTAAAACGCGATGAATCCTTCTCTCTATTTTTTTCTCCGGATGTGAATATATAGAGTTGGAGTTAGGGTCGGAGGAGGTCCAGGGGACCCACAAGGCAGGGGGTACGCCCAGGGGGTAGGGCGCGCCCTCCACCCTTGTGTTCTCCTAGTGGGTCCCCTCTGGTTGATTCTTTTGCTAGTATTTTTATATATTCCAAAAATATTTTTCGTAAATTTTTAGGTTAATCCGAGAATTTTTATTTCTGCACAAAAATAACACCATGGCAATTCTGCTGAAAACAACATCATTCCGGGTTAGCTCCATTCAAATCATGCAAATTAGAGTCCAAAACAAGGGAAAAAGAGTTTGAAAAATTAGATACGATGGAGACGTAGCAACTCCCCCAAGCTTAACCCATTGCTTGTCCTCAAGCAATTCAGTTGACAAACTGAAAGTGATAAAGAAAAACTTTTACAAACTCTGTTTGATCTTATTGTTGTAAATATGTATAGCCAGCATTCGGTTTTCAGCAAAGATTATGAACTAACCATATTCACAATAACATTGGGCTCTCACGTTTACTCATATCAATGGCATAATCAACTAGCGAGCAATAATAATGAATCTCGGATGACAACACCTTTTTTCAAAACAATCATGATATAATATGACAAAAAATGGTATCTCGCTAACCCTTTCTGAGACCGCAAAATATAAATGCAGAGCACCCCTGAAGATCAAGGACTGACTAGACATTGTAATTCATGGTAAAAGAGATCCATTCACAGTCATACTCAATATCAATTAATAGCAAAGAATACAAATGACAGTGGTGCTCTCTAACTGGTGCTTTTTATAAGAGGATGATGACTCAGCAATAAAATTAAATAGATAGGCCCTTCGCAGAGGGAAGTGATACGTCCACTTTGTTGGAAATATGCCCTAGAGGCAATAATAAAATGGTTATTATTATATTTCCTTGTTCATGATAATTGTCTATTGTTCATGCTATAATTGTGTTATCCGGAAATCGTAATACATGTGTGAATACATAGACCACAACGTGTCCCTAGTAAGCCTCTAGTTGACTAGCTGGTTGATCAACAGATAGTCATGGTTTCCTGACTATGGACATTGGATGTCATTGATAACGGGATCACATCATTAGGAGAATGACGTGATGGACAAGACCCAATCCTAAGCATAGCTCAAAGATCGTGTAGTTCGTTTGCTAGAGCTTTTCCAATGTCAAGTATCTTTTCCTTAGACCATGAGATCGTGTAACTCCCGGATGCCGTAGGAGTGCTTTGGGTGTACCAAACGTCACAACGTAACTGGGTGACTATAAAGGTACACTACAGGTATCTCTGAAAGTGTCTGTTGGGTTGACACGGATCGAGACTGGGATTTGTCACTCCATGTGACGGAGAGGTATCTCTGGGCCCACTCAGTAATGCATCATCATAATGAGCTCAATGTGACTAAGGAGTTAGCCACGGGATCATGCATTACGGTACGAGTAAACAGACTTGCCAGTAACGAGATTGAACAAGGTATTGGGATACCGACGATCGAATCTCGGGCAAGTAACATACCGTTTGACAAAGGGAATTGTATACGGGATTGATTGAATCCTCGACATCGTGGTTCATCCGATGAGATCATCGTGGAACACGTGGGAGCCAACATGGGTATCCAGATCCCGCTGTTGGTTATTGACCGGAGAGGCGTCTCGATCATGTCTGCATGTCTCCCGAACCCGTAGGGTCTACACACTTAAGGTTCGGTGACGCTAGGGTTGTAGAGATATGAGTATGCGGAAACCCGAAAGTTGTTCGGAGTCCCGGATGAGATCAGGATGTCACGAGGAGTTCCGGAATGGTTCGGAGGTGAAGAATTATATATAGGAAGTCCAGTTTCGGCCACCGGGAAAGTTTCGGGGGTTATCGGTATTGTACCGGGACCACCGGAAGGGTCCCGGGGGTCCACCGGGTGGGGCCACCTATCCCGGAGGGCCCCATGGGCTGAAGTGGGATGGGAACCAGCCCCTGGTGGGCTGGTGCGCCCCCCTTGGGCCTCCCCCTGCGCCTAGGGTTGGAAACCCTAGGGGTGGGGGCACCCCCCACTTGGCTTGGGGGGGAAGCCACCCCTTGGCCGCCCCCCCCCCTCAGATGGACTCTCCAGGGGCCGGCGCCCCCCCCCAGGACCCCTATATATAGTGGGGGGAGGGAGGGCAGCAGTACGCTAGCCCCTGGCGCCTCCCTCTCCCTCCCGTGACACCTCTCCCTCCCGCTTGTGCTTGGCGAAGCCCTGCCGGGATCCCCGCTACTTCCACCACCACGCCGTCGTGCTGCTGGATCTCCATCAACCTCTCCTTCCCCCTTGCTGGATCAAGAAGGAGGAGATGTCGCTGCTCCGTACGTGTGTTGAACGCGGAGGTGCCGTCCGTTCGGCGCTCGGTCATCGGTGATTTGGATCACGACGAGTACGACTCCATCAACCCCGTTCACTTGAACGCTTCCGCTCGCGATCTACAAGGGTATGTAGATGCACTCCTTCCCTCTCGTTGCTAGTAAACTCCATAGATGGATCTTGGTGATGCGTAGAAAATTTTAAAATTCTGCAACGATCTCCAACAGTGGCATCATGAGCTAGGCCTATGCGTAGTTTCTATGCACGAGTAGAACACAAAGCAGTTGTGGGCGTAGATGTTGTCAATTTTTCTTGCCACCACTAGTCTTATCTTGTTTCGGCGGCATCATGGGATGAAGCGGCCCGGACCGACCTTACACGTACGCTTACGTGAGACAGGTTCCACCGACTGACATGCACTAGTTGCATAAGGTGGCTAGCGGGTGTCTGTCTCTCCCACTTTAGTCGGAACGGATTCGATGAAAAGAGTCCTTATGAAGGGTAAATAGAAATTGGCATATCACGTTGTGGTTTTACGTAGGTAAGAAACGTTCTTGCTAGAAACCTATAGAAGCCACGTAAAAACATGCAACAACAATTAGAGGACGTCTAACTTGTTTTTGCAGCATGTGCCTTGTATGTGATATGGCCAAAAAAGGATGTGATGAATGAGATATATGTGATGTATGAGATTGATCATGTTCTTGTAATAGGAATCACGACTTGCATGTCGATGAGTATGACAACCGGCAGGAACCATAGGAGTTGTCTTTATTTTTTGTATGACCTGCGTGTCATTGAATAACGCCATGTAAATTACTTTACTTTATTGCTAAATGCGTTAGCCATAGAAGTAGAAGTAATCGTTGGCGTGACAACTTCATAGAGACACGATGATGGAGATCATGACGATGGAGATCATGGTGTCATGCCGGTGACGAAGATGATCATGGCGCCCCGAAGATGGAGATCAAAGGAGCAAAATGATATTGGCCATATCATGTCACTATTTGATTGCATGTGATGTTTATCATATTTTACATCTTATTTGCTTAGAACGACGGTAGTAAGTAAGATGATCCCTTATAATAATTTCAAGAAAGTGTTCCCCCTAACTGTGCACCGTTGCGAAGGTTCGTTGTTTCGAAGCACCACGTGATGATCGGGTGTGATAGATTCTAACGTTCGCATACAACGGGTGTTGACGAGCCTAGCATGTACAGACATGGCCTCGGAACACACGCAATACACTTAGGTTGACTTGACGAGCCTAGCATGTACAGACATGGCCTCGGAACACGGAAGACCGAAAGGTCGAGCATGAGTCGTATAGAAGATACGATCAACATGAAGATGTTCACCGATGTTTGACTAGTCTGTCTCACGTGATGATCGGACACGGCCTAGTTGACTCGGATCATGTTTCACTTAGATGACTAGAGGGATGTCTATCTGAGTGGGAGTTCATTGAATAATTTGATTAGATGAACTTAATTATCATGAACTTAGTCTAAAATCTTTACAATATGTCTTGTAGATCAAATGGCCCACGTTGTCCTCAACTTCAATGCGTTCCTAGAGAAAACCTAGCTGAAAGATGATGGCAGCAACTATACAGACTAGGTCCGGAACCTGAGGATCTTCCTCATAGCTGCCAAGAAAGATTATGTCCTAGAAGCACCGCTAGGTGAAGCACCCATCCCAGAGAACCAAGACGTTATGAACGCTTGGCAATCACGTGCTGATGATTACTCCTTCATCCAGTGCGGCATGCTTTACAGCTTAGAACCGGGGCTCCAAAAGCGTTTTGAGAAACACGGAGCACATGAGATGTTCGAAGAGCTGAAAATGGTTTTCCAAGCTCATGCCCGAGTCGAGAGATATGAAGTCTCCGACAAGTTCTTCAGTTGTAAAATGGAGGAAAATAGTTCTGTCAGTGAGCACATACTCAGAATGTCTAGGTTACACAACCGCTTGTCTCAGCTGGGAGTTAACCTCCCGGATGACGCGGTCATTGACAGAATCCTTCAGTCGCTTCCACCGAGCTACAAGAGCTTTGTGATGAACTTCAATATGCAGGGGATGGAAAAGACCATCCTTGAGGTATATTCAATGCTGAAATCAGCGGAGGTGGAGATCAAAAAGGAACATCAAGTGTTGATGGTGAATAAAACCACTAAGTTCAAGAAAGGCAAGGGTAAAAAGAACTTCAAGAAGGACGGCAAGGGAGTTGCCGCGCCCGGTAAGCCAGTTGCCGGGAAGAAGCCAAGGAATGGACCCAAGCCTGAGACTGAGTGCTTTTATTGCAAGGGAAGTGGTCACTGGAAGCGGAACTGCCCCAAATACTTAGCGGACAAGAAGGCCGGCAAAACCAAAGGTATATGTGATATACATGTAATTGATGTGTACCTTACCAGTACTCGTAGTAGCTCCTGGGTATTTGATACCGGTGCGGTTGCTCATATTTGTAACTCAAAACAGGAGCTACGGAATAAGCGGAGACTGGCAAAGGACGAGGTGACAATGCGCGTCGGGAATGGTTCCAAGGTCGATGTGATCGCCGTCGGCACACTACCTCTACATATACCTACGAGATTAGTTTTAAACCTCAATAATTGTTATTTAGTGCCAGCTTTGAGCATGAACATTGTATCTGGATCTCGTTTAATGCGAGATGGCTACTCATTTAAATCCGAGAATAATGGTTGTTCTATTTATATGAGAGATATGTTTTATGGTCATGCCCCGCTGGTCAATGGTTTATTCTTAATGAATCTCGAACATGATGTTACACATATTCATAGGGTGAATACCAAAAGATGTAAAGTTGATAACGATAGTTCCACATACTTGTGGCATTGCCGCCATGGTCACGTTGGTGTCAAGCGCATGAAGAAGCTCCATGCTGATGGACTTTTGGAGTCTCTTGATTACGAATCATTTGACACGTGCGAACCATGCCTCATGGGTAAGATGACCAAGACTCCATTCTCCGGAACAATGGAGCGAGCAACCAACTTATTGGAAATCATACATACCGATGTGTGCGGTCCAATGAGTGTTGAGGCTCGCGGTGGCTATCGTTATGTTCTCACTCTCACTCATGACTTGAGTAGATATGGGTATGTCTACCTAATGAAACACAAGTCTGAGACCTTTGAAAAGTTCAAGGAATTTCAGAGTGAGGTTGAGAATCAACGTGAGAGGAAAATAAAGTTCTTACGATCAGATCGTGGAGGAGAATATTTGAGTCACGAATTTGGCACACACTTAAGGAAATGTGGAATAGTTTCACAACTCACGCCGCCTGGAACACCTCAGCGAAATGGTGTGTCCGAACGTCGTAATCGCACTCTATTGGATATGGTGCGATCTATGATGTCTCTTACCGATCTACCGCTCTCATTTTGGGGCTATACTTTAGAGACTGCCACATTCACTTTAAATAGGGCTCCGTCGAAATCCGTTGAGACGACACCGTATGAATTATGGTTTGGGAAGAAACCTAAGCTGTCATTTCTAAAAGTTTGGGGTGCGATGCTTATGTCAAGAAACTTCAACCTGAAAAGCTCGAACCCAAGTCGGAAAAATGTGTCTTCATAGGATACCCTAAGGAAACCATTGGGTATACCTTCTACCTCAGATCCGAAGGCAAGATCTTTGTTGCCAAGAACGGGTCCTTTCTGGAGAAAGAGTTTCTCTCGAAAGAAATAAGTGGGAGGAAAGTGGAACTTGATGAGGTGATAGTCACCCCTTCCGAACCGGAAAGTAGCGCAGCGTGGGAAGATGTTCCTGTGGTGCCTACACCAACTGGGGAGGAAGTTAATGATGATGATCATGAAGCTTCGGATCAAGTTACTGCTGAACTTCGTAGGTCCACAAGGACACGTTCCGCACCAGAGTGGTACGGCAACCCTGTCCTGGAAATCATGTTGTTAGACAACGGTGAACCTTCGAACTATGAAGAAGCAATGGCGGGCCCAGATTCTGACAAATGGCTAGAAGCCATGAAATCCGAGATAGGATCCATGTATGAAAACGAAGTATGGACTTTGACTGACTTGCCCGATGATCGGCGAGCCATAGAAAACAAATGGATCTTTAAGAAGAAGACAGACGCGGATGGTAATGTGACCATCTATAAGGCTCGACTTGTCGCTAAGGGTTATCGACAAGTTCAAGGGGTTGACTACGATGAGACTTTCTCACCCGTAGCGAAGCTGAAGTCTGTCCGAATCATGTTAGCAATTGCCGCATTCTATGATTATGAGATATGGCAAATGGACGTCAAAACGGCATTCCTTAATGGCTTCCTTAAGGAAGAATTGTATATGATGCAGCCGGAAGGTTTTGCCGATCCTAAGAATGCTGACAAAGTATGCAAGCTCCAGCGCTCAATCTATGGGCTGGTGCAAGCATCTCGGAGTTGGAACATTCGCTTTGATGAGATGATCAAAGCGTTTGGGTTTACACAGACTTATGGAGAAGCCTGTGTTTACAAGAAAGTGAGTGGGAGCTCTGTAGCATTTCTCATATTATATGTGGATGACATACTATTGATGGGAAATGATATAGAATTCTTGGAAAGTATAAAGGCCTATTTGAATAAGTGTTTTTCAATGAAGGACCTTGGAGAAGCTGCTTATATATTAGGCATCAAGATCTATAGAGATAGATCAAGACGCCTCATTGGTCTTTCACAGAGTACGTACCTTGACAAGATATTAAAGAAGTTCAATATGGATCAGTCCAAGAAGGGGTTCTTGCCTGTATTGCAAGGTGTGCAATTGAGCACGGCTCAATGCCCGACCACGGCAGAAGATAGAGAAAAGATGAGTGTCATCCCCTATGCCTCGGCCATAGGGTCTATTATGTATGCCATGCTGTGTACCAGACCTGATGTAAACCTTGCCGTAAGTTTGGTAGGAAGGTACCAAAGTAATCCCGGCATGGAACACTGGACAGCGGTCAAGAATATCCTGAAGTACCTGAAGAGGACTAAGGATATGTTTCTCGTTTATGGAGGTGACGAAGAGCTCGTCGTAAAGGGTTACGTCGATGCTAGCTTCGACACAGATCTGGATGACTCTAAGTCACAAACCGGATACGTGTATATTTTGAAAGGAGGGGCAGTAAGCTGGTGCAGTTGCAAGCAAAGCGTGGTGGCGGGATCTACATGTGAAGCGGAGTACATGGCGGCCTCAGAGGCAGCACAAGAAGCAATCTGGATGAAGGAGTTCATTACCGACCTAGGGGTGATTCCCCATGCGTCGGGCCCGATGACTCTCTTCTGTGACAACACTGGAGCTATTGCCCTTGCCAAGGAGCCCAGGTTTCACAGGAAGACCAGGCATATCAAACGTCGCTTCAACTCCATTTGTGAAAGTGTTCAAAATGGAGACATAGATATTTGTAAAGTACATACGGACCTGAATGTAGCAGATCCGTTGACTAAACCTCTCCCTAGAGCAAAACATGATCAACACCAGAACTCTATGGGTGTTCGATTCATCACAATGTAACTAGATTATTGACTCTAGTGCAAGTGGGAGACTGTTGGAAATATGCCCTAGAGGCAATAATAAAATGGTTATTATTATATTTCCTTGTTCATGATAATTGTCTATTGTTCATGCTATAATTGTGTTATCCGAAAATCGTAATACATGTGTGAATACATAGACCACAACGTGTCCCTAGTAAGCCTCTAGTTGACTAGCTCATTGATCAACAGATAGTCATGGTTTCCTGACTATGGACATTGGATGTCATTGATAACGGGATCACATCATTAGGAGAATGATGTGATGGACAAGACCCAATCCTAAGCATAGCTCAAAGATCGTGTAGTTCGTTTGCTAGAGCTTTTCCAATGTCAAGTATCTTTTCCTTAGACCATGAGATCGTGTAACTCCCGGATGCCGTAGGAGTGCTTTGGGTGTACCAAACGTCACAACGTAACTGGGTGACTATAAAGGTACACTACAGGTATCTCTGAAAGTGTCTGTTGGGTTGACACGGATCGAGACTGGGATTTGTCACTCCGTGTGACGGAGAGGTATCTCTGGGCCCACTCGGTAATGCATCATCATAATGAGCTCAATGTGACTAAGGAGTTAGCCACGGGGTCATGCATTACGGTACGAGTAAAGAGACTTGCCGGTAACGAGATTGAACAAGGTATTGGGATACCGACGATCGAATCTCGGGCAAGTAACATACCGTTCGACAAAGGGAATTGTATACGGGATTGATTGAATCCTCGACATCGTGGTTCATCCGATGAGATCATCATGGAACATGTGGGAGCCAACATGGGTATCCAGATCCCGCTGTTGGTTATTGACCGGAGAGTCGTCTCGGTCATGTCTGCGTGTCTCCCGAACCCGTAGGGTCTACACACTTAAGGTTCGGTGACGCTAGGGTTGTAGAGATATTAGTATGCGGAAACCCGAAAGTTGTTCGGAGTCCTGGATGAGATCCCGGACGTCACGAGGAGTTCCGGAATGGTCCGGAGGTGAAGAATTATATATCGGAAGTCCAGTTTCGGCCACCGGGAAAGTTTCGGGGGTTATCGGTATTGTACCGGGACCACCGGAAGGGTCCCGGGGGTCCACCGGGTGGGGCCACCTATCCCGGAGGGCCCCATGGGCTGAAGTGGGATGGGAACCAGCCCCTGGTGGGCTGGTGCGCCCCCCCTTGGGCCTCCCCCTGCGCCTAGGGTTGGAAACCCTAGGGGTGGGGGCGCCCCCCACTTGGCTTGGGGGGGAAGCTACCCCTTGGCCGCCGCCCCCCCTCAGATGGGATCTCCAGGGGGCCGGCGCCCCCCCCCAGGACCCCTATATATAGTGGGGGGAGGGAGGGCAGCAGTACGCTAGCCCCTGGCGCCTCCCTCTCCCTCCCGTGACACCTCTCCCTCCCGCTTGTGCTTGGCGAAGCCCTGCCGGGATCCCCGCTACTTCCACCACCACGTCGTCGTGCTGCTGGATCTCCATCAACCTCTCCTGCCCCCTTGCTGGATCAAGAAGGAGGAGACGTCGCTGCCCCGTACGTGTGTTGAACGCGGAGGTGCCGTCCGTTCGGCGCTCGGTCATCGGTGATTTGGATCACGACGAGTACGACTCCATCAACCCCGTTCACTTGAACGCTTCCGCTCGCGATCTACAAGGGTATGTAGATGCACTCCTTCCCTCTCGTTGCTAGTAAACTCCATAGATGGATCTTGGTGATGCGTAGAAAATTTTAAAATTCTGCAACGATCTCCAACACATTTCGCATCATGTTTTCCTACTGTTACTTATATTATTTTTATGTACAATAATGATTTTTGGAGTAATTCTAATGCCTTTTCTCTCATAATATGCAAGGTACACACAAAGAGGGAGAATACCAGCAGCTGCAATTCTGGACCTGAAAAAGCTACATCAGGCTACCTATTCTGCACAACTCCAAATGAGCTGAAACTTCAAGGAGTTTTTTTATGGAATATTGATGACCCACAAGTATAGGGGGTCTATCGTAGTCCTTTCGATAAGTAAGAGTGTCGAACCCAACGAGGAGCAGAAGGAAATGACAAGCGGTTTTCAGTAAGGTATTCTCTGCAAGCACTGAAATTATCGGTAACAGATAGTTTTGTGATAAGGTAATTTGTAACGGGTACCAAGTAACGAAAGTAAATAAGGTGCAGCAAGATGGCCCAGTCATTTTTGTAGCAAAGGACAAACCTGGACAAACTCTTATATAGAGAAAAGCGCTCCCGAGGACACATGGGAATTATCGCCAAGCTAGGTTTCATCACGCTCACATGATTCGCGTTCGTTACTTTGATAATTTGGTATGTGGGTGGACCGGTGCTTGGGTGCTGCCCTTTCTTGGACAAGCATCCCACTTATGATTAACCCCTATTGCAAGCATCCGCAACTACAAGAGAAGTATTAAGGTAAACCTAATCATAGCATGAAACATATGGATCCAAATCAGCCCCTTACAAAGCAACTCATAAACTAGGGTTTAAGCTTCTGTCAGTCTAGCAACCCATCATCTACTTATTACTTCCCAATGCCTTCCTCTAGGCCCAAATAATGGTGAAGTGTCATGTAGTCGACGTTCACATAACACCACTAGAGGAGAGACAACATACATCTCATCTAAATATCGAATGAATACCAAATTCACATGAATACTTATAGCAAGACTTCTCCCATGTCCTCAGGAACAAACGCAACTACTCAAAAATCATATTCATGTTCATAATCAGAGGGGTATTAATATGCATAAAGGATCTAAACATATGATCTTCCACCAAATAAACCAACTAGCATCAACTACAAGGAGTAATCAACACTACTAGCAACCCACAGGTATCAATCTGAGGCTTTGGGACAAAGATTGGATACAAGAGATGAACTAGGGTTTGAGAGGAGATGGTGCTGGTGAAGATGTTGATGGAGATTTACCCCCTCCCGATGAGAGGATCGTTGGTGATGACGATGGCGATGATTTCCCCCTCCCAAAGGGATGTTTCCCCGGCAGAACAGCTCCGCCGGAGCCCTAGATTGGTTCCGCCAAGGTTCCGCCTCGTGGCGGCGGAGTTTCTTCCCGAAAGCTTGCTTATGATTTTTTCCAGGGTAAAAGACTTCATATAGCAGAAGATGATCACCGAAGGCCTGCCAGGGGGGCCACGAGGCAGGGGGCGCACCCAGGGGTAGGGCGCGCCCCCACCCTCGTGGCCAGGGTGTGGGCCCCCTCTGGTGGATTCGTTCGCCAGTATTTTTTATTAATTCCAAAAATAACTTCTATGAAGTTTCAGGACTTTTGGAGCTGTGCAGAATAGGTCTCTAATATTTGCTCCTTATCCAGCCCAGAATTCCAGCTGCCGGCATTCTCCCTCTTTATGTAAACCTTGTAAAATAAGAGAATAGGCATAAGTATTGTGACATGACATGTAATAACAACCCATAATGCAATAAATATCGATATAAAAGCATGATGCAAAATGGACGTATCAACTCCCCCAAGCTTAGACCTCGCTTGTCCTCGAGCGGAAGCCGATAACGGTAAATATGTCCACATGTTTAGAGATAGAGGTGTCTATAAAATAAAATACGGACATGATGGCATCATGATCATTCTTATAACAGCAACATATATGGATATTGTCATATGATCTCTTATGCTCAAGTAATAATCTATTCACAATGCAAAGTATGAATCAGGAACTTCATTGAGAACCAACAAACTATAATATCGGTCATTGAAGCACTTGCAATTTATCATAACATCGGAAAGAGTCAATATAAGAGCTTTTCAGCAAGTCCACATACTCAACTATCATATAGTCTTTCACAATTGCCAACACTCACGCAATACTTATGGGTATGGAGTTTTAATCGGACACAGAGAAAGATAGGGGCTTATAGTATTGCCTCCCAACCTTTTACCTCAAGGGTAATGTCAACAATAATAATTCATGCTAAATTACATCCAATTGGATATATATATATATATATATATATATATATATATATATATATATTAGGATCTTTCCAACACAATGTGCTTGCCAAAGGATAAAATGTAAAAAGGAAAGGTGAAGATCACCATGAATCTTGTATAAGGTATAAGACAAAAGTAAAAGACAGGCCCTTCGCAGAGGGAAGCGGAGGTTGTCATGTGCTTTTAGGGTTGGATGCACGAAATCTTAATGCAAAAGAACGTCACTTTATATTGGCACTTGTGATATGGACCTTTATTATGCAGTCCATTGCTTTTATTGCTTCCATATCACAAGATCGTATAAAGCTTATTTTCTCCACACTAATAGATCATACATATTTAGAAAACAATTTTTATTGCGCGCAACATGACAACTTACTTGAAGGATCTTACTCAATCCATAGGTAGATATGGTGGACTCTCATGGCAAAACCGGGTTTAAGGATATTTGGAAGCACAAGTAGTATCTCTACTTGGTGCAAAGAATTTGGCTAGCATGAGGGGGAAAGGCAAGCTCAACATGTTGGATGATGCATGACAATATACTTTATTTTGGATATAAGACAACATAACCCATTACATTGTCTTCCTTGTCCAACATCAACTCTTTAGCATGTCATATTTTAATGAGTTCTCACAACCATAAAAGATGTCCAAGATAGTATATTTATATGTGAAAACCTCTCTTTCTTTATTACTTCCTATTAATTGCAACGATGGCCAAAACTATGTTTGTCAACTCTCAACAACTTTTATTCATCATACTCTTTATATGTGAAGTCATTACTCTCCATAAGATCGATATGATCTCTTTACTTCTTTTTATTCTTTCTGTTTTCTTTCAAGATCATAGCAAAATAATCAAGCCCGTGACTCAACACTAATCTTTATTATATATAGCTCACAGACTCGATCACATAGAAGGATCATAGAGCAAAACTAAAAACTAAATCATACTAAAACTTTATTCTACTAGATCAAGATATTACTAAAAGGATCAAACTAAGAAAAACGGGAAAGATAGGAGTGTGATGGTGATACGATACCGGGGTACCTCCCCCAAGCTTGGCAGTTGCCAAGGGGAGTGCCCATACCCATGTGATTATGTCTCTTTTGGTGGTGAAGGAGATGGAGTTGTTGATGATGCACGCTTGTCGTTCCTCTTCCAGGGCATAGGCTCGCCATCATAGAAGGATGATCGAGTCTCCGGGATCCTTAAATCTGCAGCCAAACTCATCCTCTTGAATCTATATTCATACTCACAGTTTTGGTTTTGCAGGTCATAGATCTGGGCTTGGAGGTGCTCAATTTTCTCATGAAGCTTCAAGATAGCCTCCCCAATGTCCTTGGCTTCCAGCTTGTGGTTGTTGGTGAACTCCGTGATCATTATGTGATTGGAGTCGAGTCCATGCTCCACCATCTCCTGACACTTGAAAACTTGTTGCTCCATTGCCTCGAGCCTTGTCTCCATGCTTCCGGTCCTCCTTGGTCCCTCAACATCACGGATGTGCAGCAACCCCTCACGCATCTTAATGGTTTGAGGATGTTGCAGCACTTCCGCGAGGTAGGGGTTGATGACCTTCTCGAAGAACTTGTCCTTGGGGGCACTTGGAGACGTCATGGTGATCTAGATCTATCAGAAAAATAGCATGAAACAAAAACAGAGGATATTTGTGTGGTACGGTGGTCAAAACCTTCGGGAGATTAAATAATGAATTTTTACCGACCAAAAGAAGTATCATGCAAGAAAACGGAGTCCGGAGGGCACATGAGGTGCCCACGAGGCTGGGGGCGCCCCCAGGGGGTAGGGCGCGCCCTCCACCCTCGTGGACGCCTCGTGTCCTTCCCGGACTACTTCTTATTTTCCTATTTTTCTAAATATTCCAAAACGGAGAAAAATTGCCATTAGAACTGTTTTGGAGTCGGTTTATTTACCGTACCACATACCTATTCCTTTTCGGAGTCTGAAACGTTCTGGAAAGTGTCCCTTATGTATTCCTCCGGGGTTACAGTTTCAATAACATTAGTTTCAACATTTGTAGGATTACCTGAGATATAATGTTTGATTCTTTGATTGTTCACCACCTTCGGATTTGTGCCTTCGAAGTTGTTGATTTTTATGGCACCGGAACGATAGACCTCCTCGATAACGTAAGGACCTTCCCATTTAGAGAGAAGTTTTCCTGCAAAAAATCTTAAACGAGAGTTGAATAGCAACACATAATCACCTACATTAAACTCACGCTTTTGTATTCTTTTGTCATGCCATCTTTTAACCTTTTCTTTAAACAGTTTGGCATTCTCATAGGCCTGGGTTCTCCATTCATCTAGTCAGCTAATGTCAAATAACCTCTTCTCACCGGCAAGTTTGAAATCATAACTGAGCTCTTTAATGGCCCAATATGCCTTATGTTCGAGTTCAAGAGGTAAGTGACATGCTTTTCCATAAACCATTTTATACGGAGACATACCCATAGGGTTTTTATATGCAGTTCTATAGGCCCATAATGCATCATCAAGTTTCTTAGACCAATTCTTTCTAGATCTATTAACAGTCTTTTGCAAAATTAATTTGAGCTCTCCATTACTCAATTCTACTTGACCACTAGACTGTGGGTGATATTCTATGATTAACATCATACTTAGCAAGCATTTTACGAAAAGCACCATGGATAAAATGTGAACCACCATCAGTCATTAAATATCTAGGGGCTCCAAACCTCGGAAAAATAACTTCTTTAAGCATCTTAATAGAGGTGTTATGATCAGCACTACTAGTTGGAATAGCTTCTACCCACTTAGTAACGTAATCAACAGCAACTAAAATATGTGTATACCCATTAGAGAAGGAAACGGTCCCATGTAATCAAAGCCCCAAACATCAATTGGTTCAATAACAAGTGAATAATTCATAGGCATTTTTCTTGACGTCTGCTAATATTACCAATTATTTGACATTCATCACAAGATAAGACAAACTTACAGGCATCTTTGAAGAGAGTAGGCCAATAAAAACCGGATTGCAATACCTTATGTGCAGTTCTATCTCCAGCGTGGTGTCCTCCATAAGCCTCGGAGTGACACTTGCGTAGGATCGGTTCTTGTTCATGCTCAGGTATAAAACGTCTAATGACACCATCTACTCCTTCTTTATAAAGGTGTGGGTCATCCCAGAAGTAATGTCTTAAATCATAGAAAAACTTTTGCTTTTCCTGGTATGTGAAACTAGGTGGTATAAATTTAGCAACAATGTAATTAGCATAATCAACATACCATGGAGCAGTGCGAGAAGCATTTATGACAGCTAATTGTTCATCAGGAAAGCTATCATCAATAGGTAGTGGGTCATCAAGAACATTCTCTAACCTAGACAAGTTGTCTGCAATAGGGTTCTCAGCTCCCTTTCTATCAATAATGTGCAAATCAAATTCTTGTAGCAAGAGAACCCATCTAATAAGTCTAGGTTTAATAGCAGCATGATCAGTGTGAACAGTTACTTTGGAATCAACAATATAAGGTCTGAACTTATCACAAGCAAATACAACTGCTAAAAATTCTTTTTCAGTAGTAGCATAATTTCTCTGGGCACTGTCTAGAGTTTTACTAGCATATTGAATAACATTTAATTCCTTATCAACTCTTTGTCCTAGAACAGCACCTACAGCATAGTCGCTAGCATCACACATAATTTCAAAGGGTAAATTCCAATCAGGTGGCTGAACAATAGGTGCAGAAATCAAGGCTTCCTTAAGTATTTCAAATGCTTCTACACAATCATCATCAAAGACAAAAGGAATATCTTTTTGTAAGAGATTAGTCATAGGCCTAGAAATTTTTGAGAAGTCCTTAAAACCTCCTATAAAAACCGGCATGACCAAGGAAACTTCTTATACCTTTAATGTCCTTGGGACACGACATCTTTTCAATAGCATCAACTTTAGCTTTATCAACTTCAATACCTCTTTCAGAAATTTTATGCCCCAAGACAATGCCTTCATTAACCATAAAGTGGCACTTCTCCAAATTCAAGACAGGGATAGTTTCTTCACATCTCTGCAAAACTCGATCAAGGTTGCTCAAGCAATCATCAAAAGAAGTTCCATATACGGAGAAATCATCCATGAAAACCTCAACAATCTTTTCACAAAAATCAGAGAATATAGCCATCATGCATCTTTGAAAGGTAGCAGGTGCATTACATAAACCAAAAGGCATACGTCTATAAGCAAAGGTACCGAAAGGGCAAGTAAAAGTAGTCTTTTCTTGATCCTCTTTTGACGCTGGTATTTGAGAGAAACCGGAATAACCATCTAGAAAGCAAAAATGTGTATGTTTGGATAATCTTTCTAGCATTTGATCAATAAAAGGTAAAGGGTAATGATCCTTTTTAGTAGCTTTATTTAATTTGCGGAAATCAATTACCATTCTATAACCTGTAACAATTCTTTGTGGGATCAATTCATCTTTATCATTAGGAACAACAGTAATACCTCCCTTCTTAGGGACACAATGGACAGGACTTACCCACTGACTATCAACAACGGGATAAATTATACCTGTCTCCAGAAGCTTTAGTATTTCTTTCCTTACCACTTCTTTCATCTTGGGATTTAACCATCGTTGGTGATCAACAACTGGTTTAGCGTCTTTATCCAATTTTATTTTGTGCTGGCATAGAGTGGGACTAATGCCCTTAAGATCATCAAGAGTATATCCAATAGCAGCACGGTGCTTCTTCAGAGTTTTCAATAATTTCTTTTCTTCATGCTCTGAAAGGTTAGCACTAATAATAATAGGATATATCTTCTTCTCATCAAGATAAGCATATTTAAGAGTATCAGGTAAAGGTTTAAGCTCGAACACGGGATCACCCTTGGGTGGAGGGGGATCCCCTAGTATTTCAACAGGCAAGTTGTGTTTCAAAATAGGTCCCTGTTTAAAGAATACTTCATCTATTTCCCTTCTTTCATTCATAAACATATAATTTTCATGGTCTAGCAAATATTGTTCTAAAGGATCATTAGGAGGCACGGCAATAGAAGCAAGACCAATAATTTCATCTTTACTAGGCAATTCCTCATCACGGGGTTGTCTACGAAATTTAGCAAAATTAAACTCATGAGACATATCACCCAAGCCAATAGTAACAACATCCTTTTCGCAGTCTATCCTAGCATTAACAGTATTCAAGAAGGGTCTACCAAATATAATGGGACAAAAGTTATCTTGTGGGGAACCAAGAACAAGAAAATTAGCAGGATATTTAACTTCCCCACACAAGACTTCAACATCTCTAACAATCCCGACTGGTGAAATATTATCTCTATTGGCAAGCTTAATTGTAACATCAATTTCTTCTATCTCAGCAGGTGCAATATCATGCATAATTTCTTTGTATAAAGAGTGAGGTATTGCACTTGCACTAGCACCCATATCACATAAGCCATGATAACAATGATCTCCTATCTTAACAGAAATAACAGGCATGCCTACAACAGGTCTATGTTTATTTTTAGCACCAGGTCTAGCAATTCTAGCAGCTTCATTGCAGAAGTAAATAACAAGCCCATCAATATTATCAGCCAAGAGATCTTTAACCATAGCAACACTAGGTTCAACTTTAATTTGCTCAGGGGGTTGGGTGTCTTAATGTTACTTTTATTGACCACAGTTGAAGCTTTAGAATGATCCTTTATTCTTCTAACAGGGAAAGGTGGTTTCTCAATATAAGTAGTAGGAATGACATGATCATTATAAGTGATAGTCTTTTCTTCAACTTTAATAGGTGCAACTACTTTTACTGCAATGGGAGGATTATATTTAAACCACTTCTCCTTAGGGAGATCAACATGTGTAGCAAAGGATTCACAGAAAGAAGCTACTATCTTAGAGTCAACTCCATATTTAGTGCTAAATTCACGGAAAACATCGGTATCCATAAAATATTTAACACAATCAAACTTAGGTTTTATACATGACTCCTTACCTTCATCGAGATCCCAATCTTCAGAGTTGCGTTTAATTCTTTCCAATAAATCCCATTTGAATTCAATAGTCTTCATCATAAAAGAGCCAGTACAAGAAGTATCGAGCATGGAGCGATTATTGAGAGAAAGCCGAGCATAAAAATTTTGAGTAATCATTTCTCTTGAGAGCTCATGATTGGGGCATGAATATAACATTGACTTAAGCCTCCCCCAAGCTTGAGCGGTGCTTTCTCCTTTGCGAGACCAAAAATTATATATATAATTATGATCACGATGAACAAGATGTATAGGATAAAACTTCTGATGAAATTCCAATTTCAATCGGTTGTAGTTCCATGATCCCATATCATCACATAGCCTAAACCATGTCAATCCCTCTCCCTTCAAAGATAAAGGGAAGACCTTCTTCTTGATAACATCCTCGGGCATACCTGCAAGCTTAAATAATCCACAAACTTCATCCACATAGATTAGGTGCAAATCGGGATGTAATGTTCCATCTCCTGTAAAAGGATTAGCTAGCAGTTTCTCTATCATACCCGAAGGAATTTCAAAGTAAAAAATTTCAGTAGGTTCGGTAGGTTGAGGAGAAACTCTTTGCTCTACTGGTCAGGGTGAAGATACCCCGAACAAGCCCCTCAAAGGATTATGTTCCATAGTAACAAGTGACAGTAAATTTCAGCACACTATATAAATTTTTCCATACAAAATTCCACCTACCAAAGGCGCTTCTCTCCCCAGCAACGGCGCCAGAAAAGAGTCTTGATGATCCACAAGTATAGGGGATATATCGTAGTCCTTTCAATAAGTAAGAGTGTCAAACCCAACGAGGAGCAGAAGGCAATGACAAGCGGTTTTCAGTAAGGTATTCTCTGCAAGCATTGAAATTATCGGTAACAGATAGTTTTGTGATAAGGTAATTTGTAACGGGTAACAAGTAACGAAAGTAAATAAGGTGCAGAAAGATGGCCCAATCCTTTTTGTAGCAAAGGACAAGCCTGGACAAACTCTTATATAGAGAAAAGCGCTCCCGAGGACACATGGGAATTATTGTCAAGCTAGTTTTCATCACGCTCATATGATTCGCGTTCATTACTTTGATAATTTGGTATGTGGGTGGACTGGTGCTTGGGTGCTGCCCTTTCTTGGACAAGAATCCCACTTATGATTAACCCCTATTGCAAGCATCCGCAACTACAAGAGAAGTATTAAGGTAAACCTAACCATAGCATGAAACATATGGATCCAAATCAGCCCCTTACGAAGCAACTCATAAACTAGGGTTTAAGACTCTGTCACTCTAGCAACCCATCATCTACTTATTACTTCCCAATGTCTTCCTCTAGGCCCAAACAATGGTGAAGTGTCATGTAGTCGACGTTCACATAACACCACTAGAGGAGAGACAACATACATCTCATCAAAATATCGAACGATTACCAAATTCACATGACTACTTATAGCAAGACTTCTCCCATGTCCTCAGGAACAAACGTAACTACTCACAAATCATATTCATGTTCATAATTAGAGGGGTATTAATATGCATAAAGGATCTAAACATATGATCTTCCACCAAATAAACCAACTAGCATCAACCACAAGGAGTAATCAACACTTCTAGCAACCCACAGGTACCAATCTGAGGCTTTGGGACAAAGATTGGATACAAGAGATGAACTAGGGTTTGAGAGGAGATGGTGCTAGTGAAGATGTTGATGGATATTGACCCCCTCCCGATGAGAGGATCGTTGGTGATGACGATGGCAATGATTTCCCCCTCCCGGAGGGATGTTTCCCCGGCAGAACAGCTCCGCCGGAGCCCTAGATTGGTTCCGCCAAGGTTCCACCTCGTGCCGGCGGATTTGCTTCCCGAAAGCTTGCTTATGATTTTTTCCAGGGCAAAAGACTTCATATAGCAGAAGATGGTCACCGTAGGCCTGCCAGGGGGCCCACGAGGCAGGGGCGCGCCCAGGGGGGTAGGGCGCACCCCCCACCCTCATGGCCAGGGTGTGGGCCCCCTCTGGTGGATTCTTTCGCCAGTATTTTTTATTAGTTCCAAAAATAACTTCCGTGAAGTTTCAGGACTTTTGGAGCTGTGCAGAATAGGTCTCTAATATTTGCTCCTTATCCAGCCCAGAATTCCAGCTACCGGCATTCTCTCTCTTCATGAAAACCTTGTAAAATAAGAGAGAATAGGCATAAGTATTGTGACATAACGTGTAATAACAGCCCATAATGCAATAAATATTGATATAAAAGCATGATGCAAAATGGACGTATCAAATATATAGGAAATACTGGAACCCATAAGTACTAGAGGGGGCCCACCAGGTGGGCACAACCCACCTGGGCGCGCCAGGGAGCCCAGGCGCGCCCTGTTGGGTTGTGCCCTCCTCGGCCCACCTCCGATGCCCCTCTTCTAGTATATAAGTCATTTTTACCTAAGAACAAATAAAGGGAGGACTTTCGGGACGAAGCGCCGCCGTCGCGATGCGGAACTTGGGCAGGAGCACTTTTGCCCTCTGGCGGAGCGATTCCGCCGGGGAACTTCCCTCCCAGAGGGGGAAATCATCGTCATCATCATCACCAACAACTCTCCCGTCTTGGGGAGGGCAATCTCCATCAACATCTTCAACAGCACCATCTCCTCTCAAACCCCAGTTCATCTCGTGTGTTCAATCTTTGTATCAAAACTATAGATTGGTACTTGTGGGTGACTAGTAGTGTTGATTACACCTTGTAGTTGATTACTATATGGTTTATTCGATGGAAGATTATATGTTCAGATCCGATATGCTATTTAATACCCCTTTGATCATGAGCATGATTATCATTTGTGAGTAGTTACTTTTGTTCTTGAGGTCACGTGAGAAATTTTGTTGCAAGTAATGATATGAACTTGATATGTGTTTGATATTTTGATGATATGTATGTTGTGATCCCCTTAGTGGTGTCATGTGAACGTCGACTACATGACACTTCACCATATTTGGGCCTAAGGGAATGCATTATGGAGTAGTTATTAGATGATGGGTTGCGAGAGTGACAGAAGCTTAAACCCTAGTTTATGCGCTATTCCGTAAGGGACCGATTGGATCCAAAAGTTTAATGCTATGGTTAGAATTTATTCTTAATACTTTTCTCGTAGTTGCGGATGCTTGCGAGGGGGTTAATCATAAGTAGGAGGTTTTTTCAAGTAAGAACAACACCTAAGCACCGGTCCACCCACATATCAAATTATCAGAGTAGCGAACACAAATCAAACCAACATGGTGAAAGTGACTAGATGAAATTCCCGTGTACCCTCAAGAACGCTTTGCTTATCATAAGAGACCGTTTTGGCCCGTCCTTTGCCTCAAAAGGATTGGGCTACCTTGCTGCGCATTTGTTACTATTACCGTGACTTGCTCGTTACAGATTATCTTGCTACCAAACTACTCGTTACTTATAATTTCAGTGCTTGCAGAGAATACCTTGCTGAAAACCACTTGTCGTTTCTTTCTGCTCCTCATTGGGTTCGACACTCTTACTTATTGAAAGGACTATGATTGATCCCATATACTTGTGGGTCATCAAGGCTCTTTTCTGGCGCCGTTGCCGGGGAGTTAAGCGCTTTTGGTAAGTGGAAATTGGTAAGGAAAAGTTATTACTACGTGCTGAAATTTATTGTCACTTGTTACTATGGAGAACAATCCTTTGAGGGGTTTGTTCGGGGTATATTCACCTCGACCGGAACCATAATTAGTTACCTCTCAACCTACTGCACCTACTGAAAATATTGGTTATGAAATTCCTTCGGGTATGATAGAACAACTGCTAGCTAATCCTTATGCAGGAGATGGAACCGAACATCCTGATATGCACTTGATATATGTGAATGAAATTTGTGGATTATTTAAGCTTGCAGGTTTACCTGGAGATGAAACTAAGAAGAAGGTTTTCCCTTTATCTTTGAAGGGAAAAGCATTGGCATGGTATAGGCTATGCCATGATATTGGATCTTGGAATTAGAATCGATTGAAATTGAAGTTTCACCAAAAAAATATCTTATGCATCTAGTTCATCGTGGTCGGAATTATATATATAATTTTTGGCCTCGTGAAGGAGAAAGTATCGCTCTAGCTTGGGGGAGGCTTAAGTCAATGTTATATTCATGCACCAATCATGAGCTCTCAAGAGAAATTATCATTCAGAATTTTTATGCTCGGCTTTCTAATGATGATCGATCCATGCTCCATACTTCTTGTACCGGTTCCTTTATGAAGAAGACTATTGAATTTCGGTGGGATCTTTTAGAAAGAATTAAACGCAACTCTGAAGATTGGGAACCCTACGAAGTTAAAGAGTCATGTATTAAGCTTAAGTATGATTGTGTTAAATCTTTTATGAATACCGATGCTTTTCAAAAGTTTAGCACTAAATATGGACTTGACTGTGAGATAGTAGCTTCCTTTTGTGAATCTTTGCTACTCATGTTGATCTCCCTAAGGAGAAGTGGTTTAAATATCACCCACCTATTAAACAAGAAATTAAAGAACCGGTAATAGCTAAAGATGAAACTATTATCTATAATGTTGATCCAGTTGTTCCTACTGCTTATATTGAAAAACCACCTTTCCCTCTTAGGGTAAAGGAGCATGCTAAAGTTTCAATTGTGGTCAATAAAAGCTATATTAGAACACCTAAACTATCTGACAAATTAAGGTAGAACCTAGCATAGCTATGGTTAAAGATCTCTTGGTTGAAAATATAGATGGGCATGCTATTTACTTTTGTGATGAAGCTGCTAGGATTGCCAAACCCGATGAAAAAGATAAACATAGACCTGTTGTTGGCATGCCTGTTGTCTCAGTTAAAATAGGAGATCACTTTTATCATGGTTTATGTGACATGGGTGCTAGCATGAGTGCTATTCCTTTTACCTTATATCAAGAAATTATGAACGAAATAGAACCAGCTGAAATAGAAGACATAGATGTTACTATTAAACTTGCTAATAGAGACACCATCACACCACTTGGGATTGTTAGAGATGTTGAAGTCTTGTGCAGGAAAATAAAATATCCTACTGATTTTCTTGTTCTTGGTTCCCCACAAGATGACTTTTGTCCCATTATCTTTGGTAGACCTTTCTTGAACACCGTCAGTGCTAAAATAGACGGTAAGAAACAAACTATCGGTGTGAGTTTTGGTGATGGGTCTCATGAGTTTAATTTTTCTAAGTTTACCAGAAAGCATCATAGGAAAGAATTTCCTAGTAAGGATGAAATAATTGGTCTTGCTTATATTGTTGTGCCTCCTACTGATGCATTAGAACACTATTTGCTAGACCATGACAATAATATGCATATGCATGAAAGAAACGAAATAGATAAGATTTTGTTTGAACAACGTCCTCTGCTTAAACACAATTTGCCTATTGAAACTCTAGGAGGTCCTCCTCCACCCAAAGGTGATCCCGTGTTTGAATTAAAACAATTTCTAGACACTTTGAAATATGCTTATCTTGATGAGAAGAAGATATATCCTGTTATTATTAGTGCTAACCTTTCAGAACATGAAGAAGAAAGATTATTGAAGGTTTTGGAAAAGCACCGAGCTGCTATTGGATATACTCTTGATGATTTAAAGTGCATTAGTCCCACTCTATGTCAGCACAAAATTAATATGGAACCTGATGCTAAGCACATTATTGATCACCAACGACGTTTGAATCCTAAAATGAAAGAAGTGGTAAGAACTGAAATACTAAAGCTTCTGGAAGCAGGCATATTCTATCCTATAGTTGATAGTAGATGGGTAAGCCTTGTCCATTGTGTCCCCAAGAAAGGAGGTATTACTATTGTTCCGAATGATAAGAATGAACTTATTCCACAAAGAATTGTCACTGGTTATAGAATGGTAATTGATTTTAGAAAATTAAATAAAGCTACTAGAAAAGATAATTGGCCTCTACCTTTTATTGATCAAATGCTAGAAAGACTGTCAAAGCACACACACTTTTGTTTCCTCGATGGATATTCTGGTTTTTCTAAAATACCTGTTTCACAACCTGATCAAGAGAAAACTAACTTTACTTGTCCTTTTGGAACTTATGCTTATAGACGGATGCCTTTCGGTTTATGCAATGCACCTACTACCTTTCAAAGATGTATGGCTGCTATATTCTCTGATTTTTGTGAAAACATTGTTGAGGTTTTCATGGATGATTATTCCGTATATGAAACTTCTTTTGATGATTGCTTAAGCAACCTTGATCGAGTTTTGCAGAGATGCAAGCAAACTAATCTTGTGTTGAATTGTGAGAAGTGACACTTATGGTTAATGAAGGTATTGTCTTGGGACATAAAATTTTTGAACGGGGTATTGAGGTGGATAAATCTAAAGTTGATGCAATTGAGAAAATGCCATGTCCTAAAGATATCAAAGGTATTTGTAGTTTCCTCGGTCATGTTGGTTTCTATAGGAGGTTTATTAAAGACTTCTCTAAAATTTCTAGGCCTCTTACTAATCTTTTACAAAAGGATGTTCCATTTGTTTTTGATGATGATTGTGTAGAAGCCTTTGAAACACTTAAGAAAGCCTTGATTTCTACACCTATTGTTCAACCACCTGATTGGAACTTGCCTTTTGAAATTACGTGTGATGCTAGTGATTATGATGTCAGTGTTGTTCTAGGACAAAGAGTTGATAAGAAATTAAATGTTATTCATTATGCTAGTAAAACTCTAGAAAGTGCCCAACAAAATTATGCTACTACTGAAAAAGAATTTTTAGCAGTTGTGTTTGCTTGTGATAAATTCAGATCTTACATTGTTGATTCTATATTAATTGTTCACACCGATCATGGTGCTATAAAATATCTTATGGAAAATAAAGATTCTAAACCTAGACTCATTAGGTGGGTTCTCTTATTGCAAGAATTTGACTTACATATTACTGATAGAAAGGGACCTGTGAACCCTGTGGCTAATAAATTTTCTAGGTTAGAAAATATTCTTGATGACCCACGACCTATTAATGATAGCTTTCCTGATGAACAACTAGCTGCAATAAATATTTCTCATAACACTCCTTGGTATGCTAACTATGGTAATTACATTGTTGCTAAATATCTACCCCTAGCTTCACTTACCAACAAAAGAAAAAAAATTCTTCTATGACTTAAGACATTACTTTTGGGATGACCCACATCTTTATAAAGAAGGAGTAGATGATATTATTAGACATTGTGTACCTGAGCATGAATAGGGACAAATCCTACGGAAATCTCACTCCGAAGCTTATGGAGAGCATCATGCGGGAGACAGAACAGCTCACAAGGTATTGCAATCTGGTTTTTATTGGCCTACTCTCTTCTAACACGCCCGTAAGTTTGTTTTATCTTGTGATGAGTGTCAACGAATTGGTAATATTGGTAAGCATCAGGAAATGCCTATGAATTATTCTCTTGCTGTTGAACCATTTGATGTTTGGGGATTTGATTACATGGGACCTTTTCCTTCCTCTAATGATTATACACATATTTTGGTTGCTATTGATTATGTTACTAAGTAGGTAGAAGTTATTCCAACTAGTAGTGCTGATCACAACACCTCTATCAAAATGCTCAAGGAAGTTATTTTCCCAAGGTTTGGAGTTCCTAGATATTTAATGACTGATGGTGGTTCACATTTTATTCATGGTGCTTTCCGTAAAATGCTTACTAAGTATGATGTTAACCATAGAATTGCATCACCTTATCATCCTCAGTCTAGTGGTCAAGTTGAACTTAGCAATAGAGAAATAAAATTAATTTTGCAAAAGACTGTCAATAGGTCCCGGGAGAATTGGTCTAAGAAATTAGATGATGCACTCTGGGCTTATAAAACAGCTTACAAAAATCATATGGATATGTCTCCTTAAAAAATGGTTTTTGGAAAAGCTTGTCATTTGCCTCTCGAGTTAGAACATAAAGCATATTGCGCAATTGAAGAACTCAACTATGATTTCAAACTTGCCAGCGAAAAGAGGTTATTTGATATTAGCTCACTAGATGAATGGAGAACCCAAGCTTATGAAAATGCCAAGTTATTTAAAGAAAAAGTTAAAAGATGGCATGATAAAAGAATCCAAAAGCGTGAGTTCAAAGTTGAAGAATGTGTTCTTTTGTACAACTCTCGTTTTAGATTCTTTGCAGGAAAACTCCTCTCCAAATGGGAAGGACCTTATGTTATCGAGGAGGTCTATCGATCTGGAGCTATTAAAATAAATAATGCCGAAGGTACTAACCCGAAGGTTGTCAATGGGCAAAGAATAAAACATTATATCTCAGGTACGCCCATTAATGTTGAAGAAATATTATCCAAACTATGACACCGGAAGAACACATAAAGGAAACCTTCCGGAACACTCAAGAACCGTGAAAAAGGAGGAGGTACGTGATGCGGTAAGTAAACGGACTCCGAAAAATCCACAAAAATATTTTCTGTCAGTTTTGGAATATATAAAAAATTAGGAAAATAAGAAACTACCAGGAAGGTGACCCTGGTGGGCACAAGACACCAGGGCGCGCCTGGGCGCGCCTGCTAGGCGTGCCCAGGTGGGTTGTGCCCACCTTGGGTACCTTCCGGACTTCGTTTTTCTTCCGTTTGCTTGTTTTCCAAGATAAAAAATCTTTATATACCCCCTGAACCTATTGACCACCGTATCACGGAGAAATCTTCTGTTTTCTTTTCTTGCTGTTTTCGATCAGATCTGTTAAGCCAGGCATCATGTCTTGTCCCTCCTCCAACAATGTATAAGAGGATGCTTGGTTGATGAAGATCGAGTTGAAGAGAGAAGAGCCCCAAGAAGTTGTCAAAGGAGACAAGATCAAGGAGGCCACTGGAGATCAAGCGCCGGTGGTTGAGCAGGCCTTGCTTGCCAATGAGGAAGAAGAAGATATCCTTAAACCTTACTATGATCATCTCACCCCATCAAAATCGAAGCCTTTCGGATCATTGAAACGGTTAATGTGCAAAATAAATATCTCATCCGTGAAAATATTCTGTTGCAAGAGCATGTCATCGCCCTCCGGAGCGTCATCCGTAGATTGGAGAATATTTTGCTCATGAAGGATAAGATTGCCTCTACTTCATCACCACCACCTCCTTCTTCATCGCCAAAGGAAAACTGAGTATCGGGTATGGGCACTCCCCTTGGCTTGTGCCAAGCTTGGGGGAGGTGCCCCGGTATCGTATCACCTTCACTATCCTTTGCCTTTACTTATCTTAGTTTGATCCATAGTTATCTTTTGCTTTAGATGAAAAAAAGTATAGTTCGATCCTTTCTTTTCGAATGTTTGCTTAGTGATCTATCCTTGTAATCGTGTGCGAGATATATAATAAAGTTTAGCTTGAGTTTTGCTTTCTTTACTTTCATGTTCAATAAAAAGAAAGTAAATAAATGAAAAGGATCATATGCTAATCTTATGTTAAGTAATGACATCACATAAGGAAGAGTATAAGTAGAAAATTTTATTGGAGTTCTACAAACACAGCATTGGTCAATTATGCAATTCATGAAAGAATTAATAAGGGGATAGAAGATTCACATGCAAATACACTATCTTGGACATCTTTTGTGATTGTGAGCCTTCATCAAAATATTATATGCCAAAGTTGTTGACGTTGGACAAGGAAGACAACGTAATGATTTATGTTTGTTCATATTCACATAGAAGTTATATTTTCATAGGTCCTTTAACATGTGGTGCTTGTCCCCTATCTTTGCTAGCCAAAAATTCTGCACTTAGTAGAGATACTACTTGTGCACCCAAAAACCCTTAAACCCAAATCTTGTTTTGAGAGTCCACCATACCTACCTATGGATTGAGTAAGATCCTTCAAGTTGTCATCGGTGCAATAAGGCAATAAAAATTGCTTCTAAAAGTGTTAGATCATTTAGTGTAAGAGAAAATTGAGCATTGTACGAACTTGTGATGGCAAAGAATAAAAGCGACAGACTGCATAATAAAGGTTGCTATCATAAGGGGCAATATAACGTGATGTTCTTTTGCACTAAGAGATTGAGCATACAAACAAAAAGCGCATGGCAACCTCTGCTTCCCTCTGCGAAGGGCCTATCTTTAATTTTATGCAAGAGTCCAAGTTTTTCTCTCTATTCCTTTTTATTTTCTCTTTTGACAATCATCATGTGGTGAGGAATGATCTAGGCACATATATCCAGTTGGATATGGATAGCATGAGTTATTCTTGTTGACATCACCCTTGAGGTGAATGCATCGAGAGGCGAAACTATAAGCCCCTATCTTTCTATGTGACCGGTTGAAACGTTTTGCTCATGTGTATGCGGTGAGTGTTAGCAATCATAGAAGACTATATGATGGTTGAGTATGTGGACTTGCCAAAAAGGCTCCGATACTTGACCCTTCCTGAAAAGATGGTGAATTGTAGTTGCAAAGTTGACTGAGAACATAGTTTGTTGGTTTTCAATAGAGTTTATGCTTTATACATCGATGTTGTGATGAATTGTTACTTACTCATGAGAAGTTTATGATAAAAGTTCTATGATAAAGTTTTATGTTAAAGCTTGTTGCTATTATAATAAGATACATGATGCTTCTATGTCCGTATTTTGTTTTATCGACACCTCTCTCTCTCTCTAAGCATGTGGACATGTTTTTTGATTTCAGTTTTTTGCTTGAAGACAAGCGAGGTCTAAGCTTGGGGGAGTTGATACGTCCATTTTGCATCATGTTTTCCTACTGTTATTTATATTTTTTTATGTATAATAATGCTTTTTGGAGTAATTCTAATACCTTTTCACTCATAATATGCAAGGTACACACAAAGAGGGAGAATGCCGGCACCTGGAATTCTAGACCCGAAAAAGCTAAGTTAGGCTACCTATTCTGCACAACTCCAAATGAGATGAAACTTCACGGAGATCTTTATGGAATATATAAGAAATACTCGATCCAATAAGTACCAGAGCGGGCCCACCAGGTGGGCACAACCCACCTGGGCGCGCCAGGGAGCCCAGGCGCGGTGGGTTGTGCCCTCCTCGGCCCACCTCCGGTGCCCTTCTTCTGGTATATAAGTCATTTTGACCTAGAAAAAATAAAGGGAGGACTTTCAGGATGAAGCGCCGCCGTCTCAAGGCGGAACTTGGGTAGGAGGACTTTTGCCCTTCAGAGAAGCGATTCCGCCGGGGGAACTTCCCTCCAGAAGGGGGAAATCATCGTCATCATCATCACCAACAACTCTCCCATCTTGGGGAGGGCAATCTCCATTAACATCTTCAACAACACCATCTCCTCTCAAACCCTAGTTCATCTCGTGTGTTCAATCTTTGTATCAAAACTATAGATTGGTATTTGTGCGTGACTAGTAGTGGTGATTACATCTTGTAGTTGATTACTATATGGTTTATTCAGTGGAAGATTACATGTTCAGATCCATTATGCTATTTAATACCCCTCTGATCATGAGCACGATTATAATTTGTGAGTAGTTACTTTTGTTCTGGAGGTCACAGGAGAAATCTTGTTGCGAGTAATCATGTGAACTTGATATGTGTTCGATATTTTGATGATATGTATGTTGTGATTCCCTTAGTGGTGTCATGTGAACATAGACTACATGACACTTCACCATATTAGGGGGAATGCATTGTGGAGTAGTTATTAGATGATGGGTTGCGAGAGTGACAGATGCTTAAACCCTAGTTTATGCGCTATTCCGTAAGGGACCGATTGGATCCAAAAGTTTAATGCTATGTTTAGAATTTATTCTTAATACTTTTCTCGTAGTTGCGGATGCTTGCGAGGGGGTTAATCATAAGTAGGAGGTTTGTTCAACTAAGAACAACACCTAAGCACCGGTCCACCCACATATCAAATTATCAAAGTAGCGAACACAAATCAAACCAACAGGGTGAAAGTGACTAGATGATATTCTTGTGTACCCTCAAGAACGCTTTGCTTATCATAAGAGACCGTTTTGGCCAGTTCTTTGCCTCAAAAGGATTGGGCTACCTTGCTGAAAATTTGTTACTATTACCGTTACTTGCTCATTACAAATTATCTTGCTATCAAACTACTCGTTACTTATAATTTCAGTGCTTACAGAGTATACCTTGCTGAAAGCCACTTGTCATTTCCTTCTGCTCCTCGTTAGGTTCGACACTCTTACTTATCGAAAGGACTATGATTGATCCCATATACTTGTGGGTCATCAGGAAGCAGGGATTAGTAGAGGTGCCAGAGCTCGAGCTTTAAAACAGAGATGAATATAATTTTGAGCGGTATGCTTTCATTGTCAACATAACAACTGATATGTCTCCAACGTATCTATAATTTTTGATTGTTCATGCGATTATATTGTCTATCTTGGATGTTTTATATGCATTTATATGATTTTTGGGACTAACCTATTAACCTAGAGCCCCAGTGCCAATGTCTGTGTTTTCCTTGTTTTTGAGTTTTACAGAAAAGGAATATCAAACGGAGTCCAAATGACCTGAAACTTTACGACGATTGTTTTTGGACCAAAAGAAGCCCACGGAGTGCCGGAGATGCACCAGAGGAGTCCTGAGGCCTCCACAAGGGTGGAGGGCGCGCCCTCTGACCTTGTGGGCCCCTCGTGGACTCCCCTGACTTGTTCTCGACGCCAACACCTCTTATATATCCCAAACCTCCAGAACAGAACCTAGATCGGGAGTTCCGCCCCCGCAAGCCTCTGTAGCCACCAAAAACCAATTGGGACCCTGTTCTGGCACCCTGCCGGAGGGGGAAATCATCACCGGTGGCCATCTTCATCATCCCGGCGGTCTCCATGACGAGGAGGGAGTAGTTCACCCTCGGGGCTGAGGGTATGTATGAGTAGCTATGTGTTTGATCTCTCTCTCTCTCTCGTGTTCTTGATTTGGCACGATCTTGATGTACCGCAAGCTTTGCTATTATAGTTGGATCTTATGATGTTTCTCCCCTCTACCTTCTTGTAATGGATTGAGTTTTCCCTTTGAAGTTATCTTATCGGATTGAGTCTTTAAGGATTTGAGAACACTTGATGTATGTCTTGCATGTGCTTATCTGTGGTGACAATGGGATATTCATGTGATCTACTTGATGTATGTTTTGGTGATCAACTTGCGGGTTTTGTGACCTTGTGAACCTATGCGTAGGTGTTGGCACACGTTTTCGTCTTGACTCTCCGATAGAAACTTTGGGGCACTCTTTGAAGTTCTTTGTGTTGGTGTGAATAGATGAATCTAAGATTATGTGATGCATATCGTATAATCAAACCCGCCAATACTTGTGGTGACATTGGAGTATCTAGGTGACATTAGCATTTTGGTTGATGTGTGTCTTAAGGTGTTATTTTAGTATGAACTCTAGGGCTGTTTGTGACACTTATAGGAATAGCCCAATAAATCGATCAGAAAGAATAACTTTGAGGTGGTTTCGTACCCTACAATAATATCTTCGTTTGTTCTACGCTATTAGTGACTTTGGCGTGACTCTTTGTTGCATGTTGAGGGATTGTTATATGATCTAATTATGTTATCATTGTTGAGATAACTTGCACTAGTGAAAGTATGAACCCTAGGCCTTGTTTCTAAGCATTGCAATACCGTTTTCGCTCACTTTTACCACTTGCTACCTTGCTGTTTTTATATTTTAATATTACAAAAACCTATATCTACCATCTATATTGCATTTGTATCACCATCTCTTTGCCGAACTAGTGCACCTATACAATTTACCATTGTATTGGGTGTGTTGGGGACACAAGAGACTCTTTGTTATTTGGTTGCAGGGTTGCTTGAGAGAGACCATCTTCATCCTACGCCTCCCACGGATTGAGAAACCTTAGGTCATCCACTTGAGGGAAACATGCTATTGTCCTACAAACCTCTGCACTTGGAGGCCCAACAACGTCTACAAGAAGAAGGTTGTGTAGTAGACATCAACAACCAAGAGATCTCACTATCTTCCATGCTAGATACATTATAGGCGGGTCCCAAACAGAATGGTAAAGTTTTTACTCCCCCTCCACCAACAAGCACACTCCACGGCTGGTCCGAAACAACGGGTACCGTCCATACCAACAATAGTCCTGGGGGAGTTTTGTTTGAAGTTATATTTTGATTTGATTTCGAGCATGGAACTGGGCATCCCAATTACCAGCCACTTTCTTGTGAATGACAGGTGAATAAATACTCATCGTGAGAATAACCCACCTAGCATGGAAGATACTGACAACCCCCAGTGACTACATGAGCGATTCGAGCATACAAATTAGATTATCATTTGAAGATTAGAGTTTGGCACATGCAAATTTACTTGGAACGGCAGGTAAATACCGCATATAGGTAGGTATGGTGGACTCATATGGAACAACTTTGGGTTTATGGAAGTGGATGCACAAGAAGTATTCCCGCTTAGTACAAGTGAAGGCTAGCAAAAGATTGAGGAGCGACAACAGTCATAAACATGCATTGAGATTAACTAACATTGAGTGCAAGCATGAGTAGGATATAAATCACCATGAACATAAATATCGTGGAGGCTATCACTACTACAGGATGCTGCTAACGCGACACTACGATCAGAGACCCTTTGACAAAACTATGTGCGATGCATTAATCACAAACGGGAATGTAAAAAACTGTCAAAAAAGGTGCAAAACGTTTGCGATGGCAGAGCTATCAAACACGGTTCAGATTTTAGTTGCGTGAGCGGCCGCAAGGGTGCTATGTGGATCATGGAGTCCGAGAAGACCATCGTCGGAAGGCCGCCAGCTCAGCCTTTTAGCTTATATTTTATTATAATTGTATGCATATGTAGGTCGTGAGTGTTCTAGGCCATGCCGCATTTGGCATTTTAAATTATCCTGAATATGTAAGACAATTATTAAGAATTATCAACCGTTTCCATTGTAACTTTGCCTCAAAGGCGAGCAGAGCGCGCGCAGGGACGCCAGAACGGAGCGCCCCGCGGCTGCCTCAACGGCGAGCAACCACGTGGTCAGCCTTCTGCCATCAACAAATTTTGACCTTGTTTCTCGTCACATTGCTGATTACAACACAATAAGTAATTGCAAATCTATTCACAACTATCAAACTAATATGTGTTCACACTTAGCACCGGGCTATAAAAACCACCCACTCGAAAATTACTTCACAGTTCCTCTCCTCGTCACCCACGAAACTGATTTTTCTGTCAACTCGTTCTGCCATGACCGGTAGGAGGAGTTAGGGTGGACATATAACCGGGCAGCAAAGACCAAGGCCGCGAAAGCACTAGAGAGGTCCCTCCGCGAAGCCGCAGCCGCAGGAGAGATGTCCTGGCACGCCGCGGAGCCCTCGAATGAGCTCTCACGGGCATGCGAGGGCTCTCACAAGCGCATTCGCGGCATCGGCCAGCGCGAAGAGACGGCGTTCCTGAAGTCCTTCGCCGGCGACGACGACATTCTCGCTGGCGTCACTACGCAGCAAGAGCTGGTCGACGGCTTGATGAAGCTGCTCAAGATCAGCGACGCCTCGGTTGACAAGGCGACCGGCCTCGTCGAGCAAATCATGGGTGAAAATGCGAAGCTCCTCAAGTTGGTCGCCGAGAAGGAGGAGGAGGCCGCCGACTGGAAGATGCTGCATGAGCAGAGCAGTGCCTCAAAGATGACGCTGAAAGCGGTCGTCGAGGAATTGATGGGTGGCATCAGGAAGCTCCGGATCGAGCGCGAGCAGGAGGTGGAGGAATCCATGGCTGCTTTCAAGCAAAGTCGTGAGGAATTGAAGAAGGAGCTGGAGGATTTCGCCGCCCGGCGATCCATCGACGAGTAGAGACAGTAGCGACCCATATCATTGTCTGCAATTTCCTTCTTCTCTTGCCCTCGTGTCTTTCGGGCTTTGCCGCATGTGGCATTTTAAATTATCCGGAATATGTAAGACAATTATTATCTGCGCCATTGTAAATTTGTTGTCGTATTATCCGTTGCCATTTTATTTGTGGTCGTATTATCCGTTGCCCTATGTGGCCATTTAAATTAGGGCGGAATACGAGTTGAAAACACGAACAAAGCAAATGTTGCCATGGGATCACAAGCAAACAACCTCCATCCAGGTCCTTTAATTAACCCATTAATGGAGAAGTTGTGAGCGAGGCGGGCGGCGGCTGGTGCATGGAGGTCAAAGAGCTCGCTTCCCGGTGAGCATGGGCGGCCTTGCTGCTCGCACGTGTCCCGTTGAGCCTGCGAGGTGGACAGGATGCACGCGTCCCGTCGAGCCTGCGCGGCGGACTGCTTGCACGCGTCCCGTAGAGCCTGCACAACGGACTTCTCGCGCTCGTCCCGTCTAATCAAGCAGTTGCACGCACGCCATCGAGTATGGTTAAATTTTGACACGGTTAATATAATACAACCGTTTGTGATATTAACGTGTCAGCTTTTGTTTCAAAAAGGACTTCGTTGGCTACTAATGTGTGCGCCTCTTCTCAAACTGGACGATTTTTTTACCACGGCATATATGTGCCATGTCATGAAACCATGCCAAGTTTCATGTTTTTTGGGTGACTTTTTGATTTACTGGGATTTAAAAACCGAGATTCTCAATGTTTCAGGACGATGAAAAGTTTGTAATTCATTCCCATTCCTTAAATGGGACCTAAACATGCACCCAATGACACATGTACGATTTCCCACCCATTTTGCTTCACTGGAGCATGTGGTTGTAGTTCAAATTTGAATTATGGACTACATTAAATGCATAGAAAACTTAGTAATTAGTAATACATATAGAATGGCCAAACGAACCCTGAACAGTTTCAAATTTCAGCCCGACACTCCTGTTATTCTATGTTGCCTGTAGAAAACAAAGTTCAAGGTGAGAAGAGACAGCGATTATCGTTTCGCCCACAAGAGGGGCATGTTTCCCTACCGGAACCACGAGGGTTGCGACAGGCTCCGGTTTGTAAAAAAGCTTGTAATATAGCTTCGCCCAAATTGGACAATTATATGGACCATGTAGTGACACCATGCCAAGTTTCTTCCAGGTGAGTTTTGGATTTATAGAGATTTAAAAACCGAGATTCGCAATGTTTGTGGCCAAGCCAGGACGGCGAGACGGTTGAATTCGTTCCCATTCGTTCCATGGGACCTAAACATGCACCCCAAGGAAGCATGTATGTTTTTTCTAGCCATTTTGGTGCACTAGAGCATGTATTTGTATTTCGGATTTGAATTATGGACATTGAAATGCCTAGAAAACTCAATTAATGAATAAAAAAGGTCAAACGAACCCTGAATAATTTCAAAGTTCAACGTGAATCTCCAGTTGTTCCGTGTCGCGTGTAGAAGAAAATATGAGGCTAGAATAGGGAGTGATTATCGTTTGGCCCACAAGGGGACACGTTTCCCTATCGAAACCTCGAGGGTTCTTGCGACAGGCTCCGGTTTGTAAGAGGTTTGTAATAAATCTTGGCCCAAATTGGCAATGTTTTTACCACGACATATATGTGCCATGACGTGACACCATTCCACCTTTGATGACTTTCTGGTGAGTTTAGGATTTATGGGGACTTAAAAACCGAGATTCAAAATGTTTGAGGACGAGCAGGACACCGGTACGGTTGTAATTCGTTCCCATTCCTGGCATGAGACCTAAACATTCACCCAAGGACACATGTATAATTTTTCTAGCCATTTTGGTGAACTGGAGCATGTATTTGTAGTTCAGATTTGAATTATGGACATTAAATGCCTAGGAAACTCAATCAGTGTATAAAAAGGACAAACGAACCCTGAATAAGTTTAAATTTCAGCACGGATATCATGTCGTTCCATGTTGCCCGTGGAAGAAAATACAAGGCGAAAAGAGGCAGTGATTATGTTTCGCCCACAAGGGGAACGCGTTTCCCTATTGGAACCACGAGGCTTCTTTGAGAGAAGCTCCAATTTTTGTAAGAGGTTTGTAATAAAGCTTGGCCCAAATTGGACAATGTTTTTACCACAACATATATGTGCCATGACGTGACACCATGCCACCTTTGATGACTTTCTGGTGAGTTTAGGATTTATAGGGACTTAAAAACCAAGATTCGAAATGTTTGAGGACGAGCCATGACACCGGTACGGTTGTAATTCGTTCCCATTCCTGGCATGGGACCTAAACATGCACCCAAGGACACATGTATAATTTTTCTAGCCATTTTGGTGAACTGGAGCATGTATTTGTAGTTCAGATTTGAATTATGGGTATTAAATGCCTAGGAAACTCAATTAGTGTATAAAAAGGCGAAACGAACCCTGAATAAGTTTAAATTTCAGCACGGATATTATGTCGTTCCATGTTGCCCGTAGAAGAAAATACAAGGCGAAAAGAGGCAGTGATTACGTTTCGCCCACAAGGGGGACACGTTTCCTTATCGGAACCACGAGGCTTCTTTGAGAGAAGCTCCGGTTTGTAAGAGGCTTGTAATAAAACTTGCGCCACAATGGACGAAAAAATTCCTCGACATATAAGTGCCATGTCATGACACCATGCTAGGTTTCATGATTTTCGTCTTAGTTTTGGATTTACGGGGATTTAAAAACCGAGATTCTTCTCACGAAATGTTTTCAAATAGCACATGGTTCACTCACGAAAGCCGATATTCAATGAAAACTTTGCGGAAACCATATTTTAAAGTTTCATAAAAATCTGAAAAAATTGTGGGATGTTAAGAAGGTGATGTTTTATTGCGACACAAAATTTCAAGTTGAAAAACATTACGAGATGTGAGCTATGAAAAAGACAAATTCAGCCCTGAATAGTGACATTACTATTCAGCGTTGATTTTGTCTTTTTCATAGCTCACATCTCGTAATGTGTTTCAATTTGAAATTTTATGTGGCAATAAAACATCACCTCTTAACATCCTGCATTTTTTCAATTTTTTTTAAACTTCAAAACATCTTTTTCTCGTGGTTTTCACCGGTTTCCACCGAATGCTGGTTTCTGTATGATATCCCCCCTGCTATGCGCGCGATCTGAGTCGTGCATTCTGATTGGCCAGAACCCAAACCCCATGGACCGTACGTCTGCACCGTTGGATTCTCCTTGATCGAACGGCGATCCTCATCCCTTTTGACAGCACATGTAAATGTTTTCAAATAGCCCCTTCAAAAAAATGTTTTCAAATCGCACACGGTTCACACACGAAAGCCGTGTGCCTACCAAACCGTGGCCGATGCCCCCCCTTTGCTGCGCGCGCGATCTGAGTCGTGGGTTCTGATTGGCCAGAACCCAAACCCCACGGATCGTATGTGTGCTCCGTTGGATGCTCCCAGATCTAACGACAATCTGTAGCGACCCGACCCGAATGGATCAAGTCTCTGTGCTTAAGTGTCATCCCTGGATCGGTATGCTGACACACACAGTACTCGAGGATTTATAACAGAGGTAAATCACATGTATAGAATAACGTAAATACTATTACCTCAATCCAAAATAGCGGAAGTAACAAGGTTGTGGATTCCCATCAACTCCAACGGCAAAGTTGAGTGTAGAAATCGTAACCCTAACGTATCACTTACTCGTCGTAAGAATCCTGCAACATGAAACGTTGCAGCCCGAAAACGGGTCAGCACATGGAATATGCTGGCAATTTCACACCATGGAGAAATGAACAGAATAATACTATACTACATGCATATATGGCTGGTGGAAAAAGCTCTATGGTTATAATGTTTTTGCGAAAAGCCAATTTTTCCCTACTGCAAAGGAATAAATCTTATTTAACTATCATGGTGGTTGTGAAACATTGAGATGGTTGACAGCATCTCAATCCCAATTAAGTATCATCATTAACCCAACAATATTAATTAAAAGTAACATGATGAGATCAACGAGATAATCCAAGAACTAGATACTCAAGTTGTCCATAACCGGGGACACGGCTAATCATGATTAGTTTGTACACTCTGCAGAGGTTTGTGCACTTTTCCCCACAAGACTCGATCGCCTCCGCTTGATTCTCGCACTGCATGACGTTTGAGAAACGGGTGATCGAGGGTTCTCCAGGTGCCTCAATCCACCCAGATGTGAGTTTTAGTTGCCACCTTAAGTAAACCATTATTAACAATCTCACATCTGTCATGAATATCTCTCAAAGCCAATCCACGTCTATGAGCATAGCATGGCAATATAATAGCAACGTAGAAGTAACTCCCAAGGGTTTGATAAAATAAAACAGGTAATAGGTACTACCTCAACTACTTCCCAGTTCCCACAATTTAATTAGATCCTAATCATGCAAGTGTTTGAGGAAAACAGATCTAATGCAATAAAACTGGGTATGAACGGGGTATGATCAAAGTGTTACTTGCCTGCAATGTTGATGAAGATGATTCGCACTCAATACTCTGGATAGATCTACTTGTCACACTCCGGTCAATCTATCGAGAGCAAGCAATGGTAACCACACATAAGCAATCACTCAAAAGATCGAGAAGAACGAAGAAGACACTTCGGAAAACATCAAAACCAAGCAAATAACTCTTGCAACATAAAACAATTTCTAACAGTACCAAAATTATGTGAATTTGGCCTTATCAGAAAGTTTAGGTCAAGAGCTTCGATTTGCAAAAAGAATCAACTCAAACGGAGTTACGGAACTTAAGTTATGAACAAAAGAAGTTTGAATACAAATCTGTTTGAATTCAAATTTTTAAACTTTCAAAAACATGTTTAAGTTGTTTTACTGGATAGAGGAGATCATAACGAAGAAGTGGGCGTTGGTTTCGTTGGATTTGGACAAACGAGTAAAAAGTTATGGATGTTTGAAGATCAGGGGCTAATCTGTAAATAAAATATTCACAAACGGGTCCCTGGCCGAAAATAACTGAAAAAGAAAAAACTAAATAGTGAACGTTCGTTTATATGATCTAAACAGTGGACGTTCGCAGTTTAGTAAAACCTAAAAAAACAGATCTAGGTTTTCTTAATAAAACCAAAACGAATAATAAAAAAATTGGGGTGGTTCACGGTTTATACCGGTGGGGTTTTCATCGAAAACCGGCGGTTTTTCAGCGGCGGACCGGGTCGGCGGTGGCGGGGTTCGCCGGCGTCGGAGAAGGGCGGCGGCGGCTCGGGCTCGACCGGAGCGGCGGCTCTGGTGGCCCGCGGCGAGGGCGGAGTGGACGGGGAGGGGCGGCGCGTCGCAGCGAGGAGGATGGCGGCGTCGACGGTGGTCGACGGCGTCGGGGCGGCGGCTACGGTGTGCGGCGGCGGTGAGATGCGGGAGAGGCGGCGGCGGGGCAGAGAGAGAGAGAGAGGGGGGGCCCGGGGCGGCGCTATTTAAGGGGGGGGAGAGGAGGAGGCGTGGGGAAGGGGGCAGAGGAGGCCGGAGGCGGCACGACGGCCATGGCGGCGCGGCGGCGGACTCGGGGAGAGTCCCGGTCGGGAACGGGGCGACGGGCGAGCTGGGCTGGGCCGCGGCCTGGCCTGGGAGCTGGGCCGGCCCAGTCGGAGGGGTGGTTTTTTTTTTAAAACTCCGACAAACAAAATAAAACAAATAAAAGTAAAATATTATATAGGCATATAATATATCAAAATTTTCAGAAAAAGATTTCCTACAACGTGAACATTTTTGTGAAGTCAAATAAAATCCTCACAAATTTTCAACAGTGCTACTGCCTTAATAAAATCCAATAAAAAATCATTTTAAAAATACCAAAATGATTTCAAATTTATTTTTCTCCAATTTTCTGATGTAGGGAATCATGTTACCCTATTTTCTGTATATTTTATTTTTGGAGAAAAATAATTTGAATAAAACTCAAATAACTCCAGTATTGAAAAATAATTGCAATGGGACTTTGAATAAATCCTTTGAAACTCCCAACTCATATTTCATTTGTTTTGAAGAAGTCATTTTATCTTCTCTCGTGAAAATCATTGAGTTGCATAAAGTTTCAGAATTGGAAAATATTTTCAAATGATATTCAAATATTTTCAACACCCCCTTTCATTGAAATAAAAGGAAGAAGTCATGTCATCTTCTCTCCAGGGTTTTGTGATGAAAAGAATTTGAATTCATGGAGACCATAAAAGCAAAATGAAAGTTTGGGAAAGTCCTTTTATTCCCTCTCATTTAACTTTCAAAAGATTTCGAATTCCACTCACTTTCAGTCAATCAATCAAACAATCAGCCCAATCTATCTGTTTATTATAACATTCCAAAATTTAGAATTTTGGGATGTTACACAATCTATCCCTTTGACCCAAAATGAGAAGGGTTTGACCATGATGGTTTCCTATTAATACTAGTAAGGTACGCGTGCATTGCACGCATGAGATTTGGTAACCAAATTATGAATAAATACCACACTATAGCATGTAAGCTTTCAGTCATATATGCATGATGTAGATGTTTGTTTAATTCTTATAGTTCATCTCATCCAAAATCAATTAGTTTTATAAAAAATCTATTTTAAGATTCATGGAATTGTGCATTGTAAAGGTAAAAACAAAAGGTGACAATTCATTTAGAAAAAAAAGGTTTGGGCAAATAAGATGTGGAAGATTCTAGAGAACAAAGGAGAAGTGCTTGTGTGTTTGAGGTTTGTCCATTATGCTTAAGTTCAGCCATGGAGTCTTCTAGATTGTACATGCATGCATGTGGCAGAATCTGGTGGAATGTGGATGATATCCAACGGCCAGTAGTGCTCGGATTTGCCATCTCTGTACCGTCGGATTTGCTTCATCCAACGACCAACTTTCAAAGTTATTCGCACACTAGATAGGTGTATAGATGTATCTCTACTCTTATAAAAAACCGAGTTGGTGATGATGGTGTGCCTGCCATCTTGCAATATAGACCGCACGATCTATATCTGACGGATAGAAAGCAAACTATGATAATTTTCAAAAAGATACCCGCACCTCTCTCCACATTTGCAGATAAGGCCTTCCCTCGTTCATCCTTATCTCCCACAACTTTATTGTTGAACGATTAAAAAGGAAGCCTCTGGAACAATCTGGCATGGTGGCCGTTGCCGGCGTCGTCCATCCCCATGCCTCCGCTCAGTCCGACCACCAATCACCACCACGCCCCACTCCTCCTCACCTTATCTCTCCTCTTTCTCAAGATATCATTAGTTTTTACACATGGGATTACTCCCGCATGGGTCAGTCACAACAGGTGTTTTGTAAAAAAATGCATCTTGATGTTCCGTGCAATGCACGGGCATCTTGCTAGTAGATATATATATATATAGATATATGTGTCCCATGCTAGACCAAATAAAGTTTGAGCGCATGCGTGGGACGACCCCCCCCCCCCCCCCCCCCCGCCGCCGCCGCTACCTCGAAGTTTGGAAACTGTCATCGTACGTATTGAACCAGGCTTGGAGTCAGGTACGGTGTTCGGTTTGTAATGTAGTTGGTGGCCCATCAAAGTTGTGCATTTGGGATTTAAACACATCACACAGCACCGTACCAATACATATTTTCGGGTCGCATGCAGTGTATACGGGGTCTTCTGATCGACCATGTTTCCCTTGTGCGGTTTTTTGTGACGACACGCATATATGTGGGCTCCCCGAGTGTATATATATACATCATCCCATTGACCGATAATGAGGGGTATTATGTGTTGGCCATGAATGGATTCCTCCTAGTACGTATTAGGGCTGGTCACTGTCACATGTCGCTCAACCAAAGCTCGAGCTCATGCGTTGTCAGGATTCCCTACCACATGCTCGGATTGCTGGGTTCGACCTACATCAAACCCTGCGTATCTCGTCCTTAACTACCTTGCCTTCATGGTTGTTGTCTATATCGAGAGGTAGGCACCACATCTAAATTGTACATTATTCTATATTGAAAACACACATCACCCCTTCCCAACATACATCATTTTGGGCCGCATGCAAGAGGTGCTGGTTTTGTGGTCCCTCTCGTGCGATTTTTATGATGGTTCAATCTATTGGCCCAAGCGGTTTATCGACAACAAAACTGTCATTTGACCAAACGATAGATTCATTGGTCTGTTGTAGCGACCAGACCTCAAACAATTGCATGGTTAGGATCTAATTAACTTGTGGGTTTGGGAAGTAGATGAGGTAGTACCTATTCACCTGTTTATTATCAAACCTTTGGGAGTTACTTCTATGTTGCTTATATTGCTATGCTATTCTCATAGACGTGGATTGGGTTTGAGTGTATCCATGACAGTTGTGAGTTTGTTAATTAATGGTTCAACTTAAGGTGGCTACTTAAATACACATCTGGGTGGATTGCTTGTGGGCACCTGGAGAATCCAGTGTTGTCCTAGGATATCCCGGAGGACCCGTGTGCCCTCCACCCAGGCTCAAAGGGATCATAAGATTATTCATGCTAGAAACTTCCGTGTGCACCCACAAGCCATTATGGGGTCTGGCATAGTTGAGTAAGTTGCGTGAAGCTCTTGAAGAGGTAGACTAGCAGATGTAGTGGGTTGTAGGTGGTACTGTCTATCCAGAGTAGAGAGTTAATGCTTCAGAAAAACTGTGTCTCGAATCTCCGACCATGGATGTATTCGAGTCTTGTGGGGAAAAGTGCGCAAACCTCTGCAGAGTGTACAAACTAATCATGGTTAGCCGTGTCCCCGGTTATGGACATCTTGAGTATCTAGTTCTTGGATTATCATGCTGATCTCATCACTCTTATTATAATTTGATTGGGTTTAATGATGATGCTTAATTGGGATTGAGCTGGAGGAACCTTCTCAATGTTTAACAACTACCATGATAGTTAAATAATATTTATTCCTTTGTTGTAGGGGAAAATTGGCTTTTCGCAAAACCATATTAACCATACAGCCTCCACCAGCCAAATATGCATGTAGTGATAGCATTTATTCTGTTCATTACTCTCTTGTGTTACATTGCCAGCATATTCCATGTGCTGACCCGTTTCGGGCTGCAACGTTCATGTTGCAGACTTTTCAGACGACGAGTAAGGAGCCATAGGTCGTTGTCTTTCACTCAGTGATGCCGTTGGAGTTGATGGACTCACTTTCTCTTCCAAGCCTTCCATTGTTATCGATTTAGATGGCCTTAAGCCATATTTATTGTAATAAGTTCTCTTTTGAGACATTCGATGTAATAAGTGTGTGATTGCTACTCTGTTATAAATCCTCAAGTACTGTGCGTGTCAGCATTACCGATCCAGGGATGACACTGATGCATAGAGATCAGACTGTTTGAGGTATGGTCGCTACAAGATGGTATCAGAGCACACGCTGACTGTAGGACACGACCACTAAGCTAAAACCCTGGATCACCGCTCTCTTCTCATTTCTGACTCCTCTCCATTTTCTACTCTTTAGGATGGCGGATGCAAGGAACAAATTTGCACAACCGGATGAAGACACACCTTTTGGACGACACTTGAAGGAAGTCACTAGTTACCTGAACATCGGAATACTAAGCTTCACCGGGACTTACAACGCCACTTTACCAGAAGAGGAGCGCTGGATGATTCAATTTCAAGTTCCAGGAAGGACATTCACGCCAGTTACGGAGCCCGTAGAGTTTTCCTTCGATGCACCAACCTGGAGTCTAGGAAAGAGCATGGCAGCCCACATCACCATGGGACGCATTGGAGAAGTTTACCACAAGGATCTCAAGGATACTATCTACCAGATTTGTGGGCGCCGAGATGAGCAATGGGAGATGATCAGCACCAGGAAGGATAGTTCTATTGCAGCTTTCATCCAGGAGTTAAACCAGCACATTCGACGCCACAAGAACCAGATGTGCGCAGGCATGATAGATCTGAAGAAGGCAATGACCAGGATCACGGAGCTGGAGGAAGAACTCAAGTCTACACGCGATGGATACGAGGAGGAAATGACGATACTCATGGAGAAGAATGACGATCTGACCAGGAAGCTAGGAGTATTCATGGGAGACCCCGCACCAGGAGGAGAAGACGACGATTCCACTTGCCTGGAGAACTACATCATCATCGACGACACCGACTCGGACCCCGACGATAGCGATGATGACTTTGTTGATGAAGCTGGAGCAGATATTATGGAATCTTCCACCGATCAATTTTTCTAGTCGACCACCATATCAGTAGTAGTATTCCCCGATGTATATAGATTAGTCCGAGCACTTTTGTAACGATAGTTAGACCGATTGTATGCCCTTGTTTGAATTGATTGAAGTGATATGTTTGTGTTTTGTCTCATGTGCATATGGGTAGTGTTTTCCCCCTAGACCTCATTCTATTCTGTTTTCTCATCTTTTCTAAACCCATCAGATGCCTCCGAGACGCGACAATGGATTTGCTTTCCCACCGGAGCTCACTCAGTTGATCCAGCAGCAGAATGCATTGATGCAGATACTAGTCCAGAATCAGAATCAGGGGAACAACAACAACAACAACAACAACCCACCACCACCACCGCCTGTTGATCACTTAACCCATTTTCTAAGGCTGAATCCGCCGGTGTTCTCCAGTAGCACCGAGCCGATAGTTGCAGATGATTGGCTCCGCAAGATTGGAAGGGAGTTGACCACTCCAGGATGCACAGATGCGGAGAGAGTGCGTTTTGCCGCACATCAGCTTGATGGACCCGCAGCATCATGGTGGGAGAATTTCACAGCCACTTACCCCATCGACACCGTTACATGGGACCAGTTTCAGCAGGCTTTTCTCACTGCCCATGTATCAGCAGGAGCTATGGCCATGAAGAAGCGCGAGTTTCGCAACTTACACCAAGGAGGACGCACAGTTGGCCAGTATGTGGATGACTTTAGTAAGCTAGCATGTTATGCCCCAGATGACGTCGCTACGGATGCTGCTAAACAGGAGAAGTTTCTGGAAGGACTGAATGATGAGCTGAGCATGCAGTTGATGGTGGCAACTTTCAATAACTACCAGGAGTTGGTAGATAGAGCTCTCATGATTGAAGGGAAGCAACAGCAGATTCACAACCACAAGAGGAAGTATGGACAAGGGAAGTACAATTCTGGAGCTCAGTAGAGACCCCGCTTTACCCCGAACTCGGGAGGACCCCTTCAACATAACCATGGAGGTCACAATCACAATGGAGGGATGTCGCACAACCATAGTGGCCCCAAGAACAGGAATGGTAATGGAGGAAGCAACGGCCAGAACCGTACCAACCCAGCAACACCCGTCAAGAAGGATCTAAGCCATAATACTTGTTTCAAGTGCGGGAAGAATGGACATTATGCCACAGAGTGTTCTGAAGCAAAGAATGGGAATGGCAATGGAAGCTCTGGGAAGAAGCCCAACCCTTTCAACAGGGGACAAGTGAACCACACTAGCGTGGAGGAGGTTGAAGCACAACCCGATGCAGTAATAGGTAAGTTTTTGGTTAAGTCATTTACTGCAATCGTTCTTTTTGATACTGGTGCATCGCATTCATACATATCAAGGGGGTTTGTGGATAAGTTTAAACTGCCAACCCAACCCCTTAGGTCACCCATGTTAGTAACCTCGCCAGGAGCAGAGTATATGGCTAGCCTATGGTGTGATCGGTTACCATTAAGGATTGGTAACTACTTGTTTCCCTCGGACCTAATAGTATTGGATTCACAAGGACTGGATGTGATATTAGGCATGGATTGGTTATCAAAGTATGGAGGGAACATTGACTGCGCCAGTAAGTCGATTTTGCTTACCACCCCAGAAGGAAGAAGAATCAACTATGTATCCCGGCATGTGTTGAATAGGACTCAAGTGAATTCCTTATCAGGAGTTGTACAGGAGGAAGTATCAGTGGTAAAGGATTTCCCGGATGTATTTCCAGAAGAGTTGCCAGGCATGCCACCGGATAGAGACATTGAGTTTTTGATCAAGCTTTTCCAGGCACAGGGCCAATATCTAAGAGACCGTACAGGATGCCCGCTAAGGATTTAGAGGAAATTAAGAAGCAGATTAAGGAGTTACTGGATAAAGGCTATATTCTCCCAAGCTCGTCACCTTGGGGATCACCAGTGCTTCTAGTGGAGAAGAAGGATGGATCGTTGAGGATGGTTGTTGATTATCGAGGGTTGAATGAGGTGACGATCAAGAACAATTACCCACTGCCAATGATAAATGATTTGTTTGACCAGCTGCAAGATTCGAGAGCAGGATATACCTAAGACAGCTTTTACCACAAGGTACGGGCTATATGAGTATACCGTTATGTCATTTGGACTGACTAACGCACCTGCCTATTTTATGAACATGATGAACAAGGTGTTTATGGAGTTTTTGGATAAGTTCGTCGTGGTGTTCATTGATGATATTCTAGTCTACTCGAAGAATGAAGAGGAGCATAAAGAGCATTTGCGTCTGGTACTTAGAAAGCTCAGAGAACACCAGTTATATGCCAAGTTCAGCAAGTGTGAGTTTTGGTTGAAGGAAGTTGGATTCCTCGGACATGTTATATCCGGAGAAGGAATAGCAGTAGACCCTACCAAGGTTGTCACGGTGACAAATTGGGAATCACCCACGTCAGTTGGAGAGATCCGGAGTTTTCTTGGACTCGCAGGATACTACCGGAGGTTCATTGAGAATTTCTCGAAGATTGCAAAGCCCATGACGGAGTTGTTGAAGAAGGACACCAAGTTCAAATGGACTGAGGAATGTGAGGCCAGTTTTCAGGAGTTGAAGAAACACTTGGTTATAGCTCCAGTGTTGATTCTTCCAGATCAACGCAAGGATTACCGGGTGTATTGCGACGCTTCTCGTCGAGGACTTGGAGCAATGCTTATGCAGGAGGGAAGAGTTGTTTCATATGCCTCCCGACAGCTTAAACCCCATGAGTTGAATTATGCTGCCCATGATTTGGAGTTAGCAGCCGTAGTGCATGCGTTGAAGACATGGAGACATTTTCTCATCGGAAACCATTGTGAGGTGTACACGGATCACAAGAGTTTGAAGTATATCTTCATGCAGAAGGAGTTGAATCTCAGGCAGAGGAGATGGTTGGAGCTCATTAAGGGTTATGATATGAAGTTGCATTATCATCCCGGAAAGGCTAATGTAGTAGCCGATACGTTGAGCCGCAAGAGTCATGTCAATACACTCATGATCGGAGAGTTACCCAAGGAGTTAGCAGAGGATCTTCGTGAGCTATGTTTGGAAATGGGCGAGGTTATGTAGCAGCATTGGAGATTCAGTCTACTTTGATGGATAAGATCAGGGAAGCTCATAAGTCGGACAAGGGGATTGCCGAGATAAAGGAAAGAATGAGCAAAGGAAAAGCTAAGGGATTTCGTGAGGATGAGCACGATACCCTATGGTTTGAGGACCGCGTATATGTGCCAAATGAACCGGAGATTAGGAAGTTGATTCTGCAAGAGGCCCATGATTCGCCGTATTCGATTCACCCAGGAAATACCAAGATGTATCTGGATTTGAAGGATAGTTTCTGGTGGATCGGAATGAAGAAGGACATTGCGGAGTATGTAGCAGTTTGTGATGTATGTCAGAGAGTGAAGGCAGAACATCAGAAGCCAGCTGGATTGCTACAGCCATTGCCGATACCCGAATGGAGGTGGGATAAACTAGGCATGGACTTTATCACGGGATTGCCCAGGACTCGTTCAGGCTATGACTCGATATGTTTTGTAGTCGATCGTTTGACAAAGGAAGCTCATTTCATCCCAGTGAAGACCACTTACACCAGTGCTAAGTTGGCAAAGATATACATGACCAGGATCGTATGTCTACATGGAGTTCCGAGGACCATTGTATCAGATAGAGGAACCCAGTTTACCTCAAAGTTTTGGAATCAGTTGCATGAGACTTTGGGAACCAGGCTAGAGTTCAGTACAGCCTTTCACCCGCAGACAGATGGACAGGCTGAGAGAGTCAATCAGATTCTGGAGGACATGTTGAGAGCTTGTGCGCTAGACTATGGATCTAGTTGGGACGATAATTTGCCGTATGCAGAGTTCTCTTACAACAACAGCTATCAAGCCAGTTTGAAGATGGCCCCTTTCAAAGCATTGTACGGAAGGAGGTGCAGGACGCCATTGTTGTGGGATGAAGTTGGAGACCGTCAGTTGTTTGGACCAGATTTGGTTAAAGAGTCTGAAGAGAAGGTTAAGCTGATTCGCGATAGACTCAAGGTAGCCCAGTCCAGGCAGAAGAGCTATGCGGATTCTAAACGCAAGGAGACATTTAACAAAGTCAGAGACAGAGTGTATCTTCATGTATCACCACTCCGAGGAGTGAAGCGCTTTGGAGTTAAGGGAAAGTTAGCCCTGAGATTTGTAGGACCTTACCGTGTTTTGGAACACATGGGAGAAGTTGCTTACAAGTTGGAATTGCTCGAAGGATTGTCAGGAGTTCACAATGTGTTCCATGTTTCTCAGTTGAAGAAGTGCCACGCAGAGATGGCTGATATTCCTCTGAGAGATACAGTGCCACTGGAAGCGATTCAGTTGGATACCGACCTGACCTACGAGGAGAAACCAGTCAAGATTCTTGAGTTTGCCAGCCGAGTCACACGCAGTAAGGTTATCAAGCTCTGCAAAGTTTAGTGGAGCCACCATACCGAGGACGAAGCCACCTGGGAACGAGAGGAAGACCTACGGAAAGATCACCCTCACCTATTTTCTAGCCAACCCGAATCTCGAGGGCGAGATTCATCTTAAGGGGGGTAGGTTTGTAACATCCCAAATTTTCAATTTGGAATGTTATACTTTAGATCATCATTGCATATCATATTTTATTGCATTTTGGCTTGATCCTAGAAATTCTACGCAACTCAAGGACCCACGGAGAGAGTTGGGGATTTCGTTATTTTCATATTTGAGTTTTCTCAAATTTTGAAAAGAGGATCGTTTGATTTTAATCATTTTCTCTTCGAATATTTCTTTTATGAAAATAAAAGTGAGGGGATAAAATGACTTCCCCAAAATAAAGAAATATTGGAGATTTAATATTAAAATCAAATAAGATTTTATTCGGAGTTTTATCGCTGTTTTATTTGAATTAGGAAAAATATGCGTTTTTCAAAATTGCATTCGAGGCCCAAATAAATGTTCACCTTGTCCGATAGATTTTTAGAGGACGGGGAAATTTTATTTTAGGATTTTTGGAGTCCGTTTAGTATTTCTTTTCTTCGTTTTTCTGCGCATCGGAATTATTTATTAAAAAACGCCAACCGACCTAACCGGGCCGTGTCCGCCTGGGACACTAGCTCGACCGGCCCTTTAAAGCCGCGGAGGCCCGAGCCGCCAGCCCCCAAACCCTAGCGCCTGCCCCGCCTCGTAATCCGTGCCGCCGTCGCCGCCGACCTCGCCGGACCTCGCTGAGGTAACCCGCCGACGCCGCCGGTTTTCTTCATTAGAAAACCGTACGTTTTTTTAGAAACCCTAGTTTTTTTCTTTTTAGATCGGTTTTATTTTTTCCCGGTTTAGTTATTTTGCGGACGTTCGTCCGTGCGTTCGTTTTAACGGACGTCGTTCACCCGTTAACCGCAGACAGCGAACGTTTGTTCGTTAGCCTGTTCGTCAGTTTTCTTTTTCCAGGGTTTTCCCGCGATTATTTTCGATCGCGATTTCTGACCCGGTTTTCGTTCTAGTATAACTTTTCGCTCGTTTGTCGGAATCAGGCGATTCAAGCGCCTAGATCTTCGTCTCGAAGCCCTCTTTCTATTTAACCAACTTGAACAAGATTTTGCTACTGTAAAATTTGACTTTAGTCCAGATTAGTAAACAGATCTTGTTTCTTTCGCAGTATGAGTTTCGTTGCTTCGTTTGGTTTGATTCTTTTTGCAAACCGGAGTTCTTAAGTTGAACTTTCTGATTAGATCACTTATTTGAGCTTTACCTGTGCTTCTAGTTGAGTGCTTATTGTATGCTTGTTTGTTTGCGATAGAGTACCCGGAGTGTGAAGCGTGCTACTACGAGTCTCTAGGTTTCGCGGATCATCAGCAAGGCAAGTAACACTTTGATCATACCTCTTTACTACCCAGTTTTATTGCATTAGATCAATCCTCAAACAATTGCATGGTTAGGATCTGATTAACTTGTGGGTTTGGGAAGTAGATGAGGTAGTACCTATTCGCCTGTTTATTATCAAACCTTTGGGAGTTACTTCTACGTGGCTGATGACCCACAAGTATAGGGGATCTATCATAGTCCTTTCAATAAGTAAGAGTGTCGAACCCAATGAGGAGCAGAAGGAAATGATAAGCGGTTTTCAGCAAGGTATTCTCTGCAAGCACTGAAATAATAGGTAACAGATAGTTTTGTGATAAGATAATTTGTAACGAGCAACAAGTAACAAAAGTAAATAAGGTGCAGCAAGGTGGCCCAATCCTTTTTGTAGCAAAGGACAAGCCTGGACAAACTCTTATATAGAGAAAAGCGCTCCCGAGGACACATGGGAATTATCGTCAAGCTAGTTTTCATCATGTTCATATGATTCGCGTTCGGTACTTTGATAATTTGAGATGTGGGTGGACCGGTGCTTGGGTGCTGTCCTTACTTGGACAAGCATCCCATTTATGATTAACCCCTATTGCAAGCATCCGCAACTACAAAAGAAGTATTAAGGTAAACCTAACCATAGCATGAAACATATGGATCCAAATCAGCCCCTTACGAAGCAACGCATAAACTAGGGTTTAAGCTTCTGTCACTCTAGCAACCCATCATCTACTTATTACTTCCCAATGCCTTCCTCTAGGCCCAAATAATGGTGAAGTGTCATGTAGTCGACGTTCACATAACACCACTAGAGGAGAGACAACATACATCTCATCAAAATATCGAACGAATACCAAATTCACATGACTACTAATAGCAAGACTTCTCACATGTCCTCAGGAACAAACGAAACTACTCACAAAGCATATTCATGTTCATAATAAGAGGAGTATTAATATGCATAAAGGATCTGAACATATGATCTGAACATATTCATGTGGCGGCGGAGTCTCGTCTCGAAAGCTTGATTATGATTTTTCTTCGGACGAAAAACTTCATATAGCAGAAGATTGGCACCGGAGGGCCAACAGGGGGCCCACGAGGTAGGGGGGCGCGCCCAGGGGGTAGGGCGCACCCCCCACCCTCGTGGCCAGGGTGTGGGCCCCCTCTGGTATTTCTTCCGCTTAGTATTTTTTATTATTTCCAAAAATAACTTTCGTGGAGTTTCAGGACTTTTGGAGTTGTGCAGAATAGGTCTCTAATATTTGCTCCTTTTCCAGCCCAGAATTCCAGCTGCCGGCATTCTCCCTCCTTATGTAAACCTTGTAAAATAAGAGAGAATAGGCATAAGTATTGTGACATAGTGTGTAATAACAGCCCATAATGCAATAAATATTGATATAAAATCATGATGCAAAATGGACGTATCAACTCCCCCAAGCTTAGACCTCGCTTGTCCTCAAGCGGAAGCCAATAACGATAAATATGTCCACATGTTTAGAGGTAGAGGTGTCGATAAAATAAAATACGGACATGAGGGCATCATGATTATTCTCATAACAGCAACATACATGGATAATGTCATATGATTTCTTATGCTTAAGTAATAATCTATTCACAATGCAAAGTATGAATCAGAAACTTTATTGAGAACCAACAAACTATAATCTCAGTCATTGAAGCAATTGCAATTTATCATAACATCAGAAAGAGTCTATGTCAGAGCTTTTTAGCAAGTCCACATACTCAACTATCATTTAGTCTTTCACAATTGCTAACACTCACGCAATACTTGTGGTTACGGAGTTTTAATCAGACACAGAGAAAGATAGGGGCTTATAGTTTCGCCTCCCAACCTTTTACCTCAAGGGTAATGTCAACAATAATAGTTCATGCTAACTTACATCCAATTATATATATATATATCAGGATCTTTCCAACATCCTGTGCTTGCCAAAGGATAAAATGTAAAAAGGAAAGGTGAAGACCACCATGACTCTTGCATAAGGTAGAAGATAATAATAAAAGATAGGCCCTTCGCAGAGGGAAGCAGAGGTTGCCATGCGGCTTCAGGGTTGGATGCATGAAATCTTAATGCGAAAGAACATCACTTTATATTGCCACTTGTGATATGGACCTTTATTATGCAGTCTGTCGCTTTTATTTCTTCCACATCACAAGATCGTATAAAGCTTATTTCCTCCACACCAATCAATCATACATATTTAGAGAGCAATTTTTATTGCTTGCACCGATGACAACTTACTTGAAGGATCTTACTCAATCCATAGGTAGATATGGTGGACTCTCATGGCAAAACTGGTTTAAGGGTATTTGGAAACACAAGTAGTATCTCTACTTGGTGCAAAGAATTTGGCTAGCATGAGGGGGAAAGGCAAGATCAACATGTTGGATGATCCATGACAATATACTTTATTTCAGATATAAGAAAACATAACCCATTACGTTGTCTTCCTTGTCCAACATCAACTCTTTAGCATGTCATATTTCAATGAGTGCTCACAATCATAAAAGATGTCCAAGATAGTATATTTATATGTGAAACCTCTCTTTATTTATTACTTCCTATTAATTGCAACGATGACCAAAACTATGTTTGTCAACTCTCAACAACTTTTAATCATCATACCCTTTCCATGTGAAGTCATTACTCTCCATAAAACCAATATGATCTCTTTCTTTCTTTTTATTCTTTTCTCTTTTCTTTTATTCACTCAAGATCATAGCAAGATAATCAAGCCCTTGATTCAACACTAATCTTTAATATATAACTCAAGGACTCGATTACATAAAGGGATCATAAGCAAAACTCAAAACTAAATCATACTAAAACTTTATTCTACTAGATCGAGATATTACTAAAAGGATCGAACTAAGAAAAATGGTAAAGATAGGAGATGTGGTGGTGATACGATACCGGGGCACCTCCCCCAAGCTTGGCAGTTGCCAAGGGGAGTGCCCATACCCATGTGATTATGTCTCCTTTGTTGGTGAGGAAGGTGGTGGAGTTGTTGGTGATGGGTAGTCGCAAATCGAGCGTAAGAGATCCTCCAACTTGCGGAAAATGCCCTTGAGTGCGACGATATGCTCCTTCAACAAAATATTTTCACGTGTGAGATACTTGTTTTGTATACGAGCTAACTCAATCATCTTGAAAGCTTCGATCTCAGTTGGGGTAAGAAGATTGTGATCAAGTTGAAGGGTGTCTTTTGCTGCCGGAGCTTGGTCCTCCGTGGCCTTCTTGATCCCTTCATCCTTGTTGATCTCCATGGGTTCTTCCCTCTTCAGCTCTATCTTCATCAGCCAAGCATCGTTCCACCATTGTTGGAGGAGGGAGACGACATGATGCCTGGCCTTGACAACCCTGACAAAAAACAACTCGAAACAAGAATAGAGGATATTCGCGTGATACAGGAGTCAAAACCTTCGGGAGATTATATAATGAATTTTTACCGACCAAAATACGTATTGTGCAAGAAAACGGAGTCCGGAGAGCACACGGGGTGCCCATGAGGCAGGGGTAGGGCGTGCCCTCCACCCTCGTGGAGGCCTCGTGTCCTTCCCGGACTGCTTCTTATTTTTCTATTTTTCTAAATATTCCAAAACGGAGAAAAATTGCCATTAGAATTGTTTTGGAGTTGGTTTACTTACCGTACCACATACCTATTCCTTTTCGGAGCCTGGAACGTTCTGGAAAGTGTCCCTTATGTATTCCTCCGGGATTACGATTTCAATAACATTGGTTTCAACATTTATAGGATTACCTGAGATATAATGTTTGATTCTTTGACCGTTCACCACCTTCGGATTTGTGCCTTAGAAGTTGTTGATTTTTATGGCACCGGAACGATAGACCTCCTCGATAACGTAAGGACCTTCCCATTTAGAGAGAGTTTTCCTGCAAAAAATCTTAAACGAGAGTTGTATAGCAATACATAATCACCTACATTAAACTCATGCTTTTGTATCCTTTTGTCATGCCATCTTTTAACTTTTTCTTTAAACATCTTGGCATTCTCATAGCTTGGGTTCTCCATTCATCAAGTGAGCTAATGTCAAATAACCTCTTCTCACCGGCAAGTTTGAAATCATAATTGAGCTCTTTAATAGCCCAATAAGCCTTATGTTCTAGTTCGAGAGTGAAGTGACATGCTTTTCCATAAACCATTTTATACGGAGACATACCCATAGGATTTTTGTATGCAGTTCTATAGTCCCATAATGCATCATCAAGTTTCTTGGACCAATTCTTTCTAGATCTATTAACAGTCTTTTGCAAAATTAATTTGAGTTCTCTATTACTCAATTCTACTTGACCACTAGACTGTGGGTGATAAGGAGATGCAATTCTATGATTAACATCATACTTAGCAAGCATTTTACGGAAAGCACCATGAATAAAATGTGAACCACCATCAGTCATTAAATATCTAGGGACTCTAAACCTCGGAAAAATAACTTCTTTAAGGATCTTAATAGAAGTGTTATGATCAGCAATACTAGTTGGAATAGCTTCTACCCACTTAGTAACGTAATCAACAACAACTAAAATATGTGTGTATCCATTAGAGGCAGGAAAAGGTCCCATATAATCAAAGCCCCAAACATCAAATGGTTCAATAACAAGTGAATAATTCATAGGCATTTCTTGATGTCTACTAATATTACCAATTCTTTGACATTCATCACAAGATAAAACAAACATACGGGCATCCTTGAAGAGAGTAGGCCAATAAAAACCGGATTGCAACACCTTATGTGCAGTTCTATCTCCAGCGTGGTGTCCTCCATAAGCCTCGGAGTGACACTTGCGTAGGATCTGTTCCTGTTCATGCTCAGGTACACAACGTCTAATAACACCATCTACTCCTTCTTTATAAAGATGTGGGTCATCCCAAAAGTAATGTCTCAAATCATAGAAAAACTTTTTCTTTTGCTGGTATGTGAAACTAGGTGGTATAAATTTAGCAACAATGTAATTAGCATAATCAGCATACCATGGAGTAGTACGAGAAGCATTTATGACATTTAATTGTTCATCAGGAAAGCTATCATCAATAGGAAGTGGGTCATCAAGAACATTTTCTAACCTAGACAAGTTGTCTGCAACGGGGTTCTCAGCTCCCTTTCTATCAATAATATGCAAATCAAATTCTTGTAGCAGGAGAGCCCATCTGATAAGTCTAGGTTTAGCATCTTTCTTTTCCATAAGATATTTAATAGCAGCATGATCAGTGTGAATAGTTACTTTAGAATCAACAATATAAGGTCTGAACTTATCACAAGCAAATACAACTGCTAAGAATTCTTTTTCAGTAGTGGCATAATTTCTCTGGGCATTGTCTAGAGTTTTACTAGCATATTGAATAACATTTAATTTCTTATCTACTCTTTGCCCTAGAACAGCACCTACAGCATAATCACTAGCATCACACATAATTTCAAAGGGTAAATTCCAATCAGGTGGCTGAACAATAGGTGCAGATATCAATGCTTTCTTAAGTATTTCAAATGCTTCTACACAATCATCATCAAAGACAAATGGTATATCTTTTTGTAATAAATTAGTCAGAGGCCGAGAAAATTTTGAGAAGTCCTTAATGAACCTCCTATAAAACTCGGCGTGACCAAGGAAACTTCTTATACCTTTGATGTCCTTGGGACATGGCATCTTTTCAATAGCATCAACTTTAGCTTTATCAACTTCAATACCTCTCTCAGAAATTTTATGCCCCAAGACAATGCCTTCATTAACCATAAAGTGGCACTTTTCCCAGTTCAAGACAAGATTAGTTTCTTCACATCTCTGCAAAACTCGATCAAGTTTGCTTAAGCAATCATCAAAAGAGGATCCATAAATGGAGAAATCGTCCATGAAAATCTCACAAATCTTTTCACAAAAGTCAGAGAATATAGCCATCATGCATCTTTGAAAGGTAGCAGGTGCATTACATAAACCAAAAGGCATACGTCTATAAGCAAAAGTACCGAAAGGGCAAGTAAAAGTGGTCTTTGATTGATCATCTGCTGACACAGGTATTTGAGAGAACCAGAATAACCATCTAGAAAGCAAAAATGTGTATGTTTGGATAATCTTTCTAGCATTTGATCGATAAAAGGTAAGGGGTAATGATCTTTTTTAGTAGCTTTATTTAATTTGCGGAAATCAATTACCATCCTATAACCTGTAATAATTATTTGCGGAATCAATTCATCTTTATCATTAGGAACGACAGTAATACCTCCCTTCTTAGGGACACAATGGACAGGACTTACCCACTGACTATCAGCAACGGGATAGATTATACCTGCTTCAAGGAGCTTTAGTATTTCCTTTCTACCACTTCTTTCATCTTAGGATTCAACCGTCGTTGGTGATCACGAACTGGTTTGGCATCTTTCTCCAAATTTATTTTGTGTTGGCATAGAGTGGGGCTAATGCCCTTAAGATCATCAAGAGTATATCCAATAGCAGCGCGGTGCTTCTTCAGAGTTTTCAATAATCTCTCTTCTTCATGCTCTAAAAGGTTAGCACTAATAATAACAGGATATATCTATTTCTCATCAAGATAAGCATATTTAAGAGTATCAGGCAACGGTTTGAGCTCAAACACGGGATCACCCTTGGGTGGAGGAGGATCACCTAGGATTTCAACAGGCAAATTGTGTTTCAGGATGGGTTCCTGTTTAAATAATACTTCATCTATTTCCCTTCTTTCATTCATAAACATATCATTTTCATGGTCTAGCAAATATTGTTCTAAAGGATCACTAGGAGGTACGGCAATAGAAGCAAGACCAATAATTTCATCTTTACTAGGCAATTCCTCTTCACGGTGTTGCCTACGAAATTTAGAGAAATTAAACTCATGAGACATATCACCCAAACCAATAGTGACAACATCCTTTTCGCAGTCTATCCTAGCATTAACAGTGTTTAAGAAGGGTCTACCAAATATAATGGGACAAAAGCTATCTTGTGGAGAACCAAGAATGAGAAAATCAGTAGGATATTTAGTTTTCCCACACAAGACTTCAACATCTCTAACAATTCCCATTGGTGATATAGTATCTCTATTGGCAAGTTTAATCGTGACATCAATATCTTCTAACTCAGCCGGTGCAATATCATGCATAATTTCTTTGTATAAGTCAATAGGTATTGCACTAGCACTAGCACCCATATCACACAAGCCATGATAACAATGATCTCCTATTTTAACAGAAATAACAGGCATGCCTACCACAGGTCTATGTTTATCTTTAGCACAAGGTCTAGCAATTCTGGCAGTCTCATCATAGAAATAAATAACATGCCCATCAATATTATCAGCCAAGAGATCCTTAACAATAGCAATATTAGGTTCAACTTTAACTTGCTCAGGAGGTGTATAAGTTATAATATTGCTTTTACGAACCACAGTTGAAGCTTTAGCATGATCCTTTATTCTAACAGGAAAAGGTGGTTTCTCAACATAAGCAGTAGGAACAATAGGATCATTATAAGTGATAGTTTTTCTTCAACTTTAATAGGTGCAGCTACTTTTACTTCTATGGGAGGATGATATTTAAACCACTTCTCTTTAGGGAGATCAACGTGAGCAGCAAAAGATTCACAGAAAGAAGCTACTATCTCAGAGTCAAGTCCATATTTAGTGCTAAATTTACGAAAAACATCGGTATCCATAAAAGATTTAACACAATCAAACTTAGGTGTCATACCTGACTCCTTACCTTCGTCGAGATCCCAATCTTCAGAGTTGCGTTTAATTCTTTCCAATAAATCCCATTTGAATTCAATAGTCTTCATCATAAAAGAGCCAACACAAGAAGTATCGAGCATGGTGCGATTGTTATCAGAAAGTCGAACATAAAAAATTTGAATAATCATTTCTCTTGAGAGCTCATGATTGGGGCATGAATATAACATTGATTTAAGCCTCCCCCAAGCTTGAGCGATGCTTTCTCCTTCGCGATGCCAAAAATTATATATATAATTGCGATCACGATGAACAAGATGCATAGGATAAAACTTCTGATGAAATTCCAATTTCAATCGTTTGTAGTTCCATGATCCCATATCATCACATAGCCTATACCATGTCAATGCATCTCCCTTCAAAGATAAAGGGAAGACCTTCTTCTTAATAACATCATCAGGCACACCTGCAAGCTTAAATAATCCACAAACTTCATCCACATATATTAGGTGCTCATCAGGATGCATTGTTCCGTCTCCTGCAAAAGGATTAGCTAGCAGTTTTTCTATCATACCCGAAGGAATTTCAAAGTAGACATTTTCATTTTCAGTAGGTTCAATAGGTTGAGGAGCAACTCTTTGCTCTACTGGTCGGGGTGAAGATACCCCGAACAAGCCCCTCGGAGGATTACTTTCCATAGTAACAAGTGACAATAAATTTCAGCACACTATATAAATTTTTCCTTACCAAATTCCACCTACCAAAGGCGCTTCACTCCCCGACAACGGCGCCAGAAAAGAGTCTTGATGACCCACAAGTATAGGGGATCTATCGTAGTCCTTTCGATACGTAAGAGTGTCGAACCCAACGAGGAGCAGAAGGAAATGATAAGCGGTTTTCAGCAAGGTATTCTCTGCAAGCACTGAAATAATAGGTAACAAATAGTTTTGTGATAAGATAATTTGTAACGAGCAACAAGTAACAAAAGTAAATAAGGTGCAGCAAGGTGGCCCAATCCTTTTTGTAGCAAAGGACAAGCCTGGACAAACTCTTATATAGAGAAAAGCGCTCCCGGGGACACATGGGAATTATCATCAAGCTAGTTTTCATCACGTTCATATGATTCGCGTTCGGTACTTTGATAATTTGATATGTGGGTGGACCGGTGCTTGGGTGCTGTCCTTACTTGGACAAGCATCCCACTTATGATTAACCCCTATTGCAAGCATCTGCAACTACAAAAGAAGTATTAATGTAAACCTAACCATAGCATGAAACATATGGATCCAAATCAGCCCCTTACGAAACAACGCATAAACTAGGGTTTAAGCTTCTGTCACTCTAGCAACCCATCATCTACTTATTACTTCCCAATGCCTTCCTCTAGGCCCAAATAATGGTGAAGTGTCATGTAGTCGACGTTCACATAACACCACTAGAGGAGAGACAACATACATCTCATCAAAATATCGAACGAATACCAAATTCACATGACTACTAATAGCAAGACTTCTCACATGTCCTCAGGAACAAACGAAACTACTCACAAAGCATATTCATGTTCATAATAAGAGGAGTATTAATATGCATAAAGGATCTGAACATATGATCTTCCACCAAATAAACCAACTAGCATCAACTACAAGGAGTAATCAACACTACTAGCAAACTACAGGTACCAATCCCAGACTTGGAGACAAGAATTGGATACAAGAGATGAACTAGGGTTTGAGAGGAGATGGTGCTGGTGAAGATGTTGATGGAGATTGGCCCTCTCCCGATGAGAGGAGTGTTGATGATGACGATGGAGATGATTTCCCCCTCCCGGAGGGAAGTGTCCCCGGCAGAACAGCTCTACCAGAGCCCTAGATTGGTTCCGCCCAGGTTCCGCCTCGTGGCGGCGGAGTCTCGTCCCGAAAGCTTGCTTATGATTTTTCTTCAGACGAAAGACTTCATATAGCAGAAGATGGGCACCGGAGGGCCAACAGGGGGCCCACGAGGCAGGGGGCGCGCCCAGGGGGTAGGGCGCGCCCCCCACCCTCATGGCCAGGGTGTGGGCCCCCTCTGGTATTTCTTCCGCTCAGTATTTTTTATTATTTCCAAAAATAACTTTCGTGGAGTTTCAGGACTTTTGGATTGCTCCTTTTCCAGCCCAGAATTCCAGCTGTCGGCATTCTCCCTCCTTATGTAAACCTTGTAAAATAAGAGAGAATAGGCATAAGTATTGTGACATAGTGTGTAATAACAACCCATAATGCAATAAATATCGATATAAAAGCATGATGCAAAATGGACGTACCAGTTACTTATATTGCTATGCTATGCTCGTAGACGTGGATTGGGTTTGAGTGTATCCATGACAGTTGTGAGTTTGTTAATTAATGGTTCAACTTAAGGTGGCTACTTAAATACACATCTGGGTGGATTGCTTGTGGGCACCTGGAGAATCTAGTGTTGTCCTAGGATATCCTGGAGGACCCGTGTGATCATCCTACGGCCCGCCACCCAGGCTCAAAGGGATCATAAGATTATTCATGCTAGAAACTTCCGTGTGCAGCCACAAGCCATTATGGGCTCTGGCATAGTTAAGTAAGTTGCATGAAGCTCTTGAAGAGGTAGACTAGCAGATGTAGTGGGTTGTAGGTGGTACTGTCTATCCAGAGTAGAGAGTTAATGCTTCAGAAAGACTGTGTCTCGAATCTCCGGTCATGGATGTATCGAATCTTGTGGGGAATAGTGTGCAAACCTATGCAGAGTGTACAAACTAATCATGGTTAGCCGTGTCCCCGGTTATGGACATCTTGAGTATCTAGTTCTTGGATTATCATGTTGATCTCATCACTCTTATTATAATTTGATTGGGTTTAATGATGATGCTTAATTGGGATTGAGTTGGAGGAACCTTCTCAATGTTTAACAACTACCATGATAGTTAAATAAAATTTATTCCTTTGTTGTAGGGAAAAATTGGCTTTTCGCAAAAACATATTAACCATACAGCCTCCACCAGCCAAATATGCATGTAGTGATAGCATTTATTCTGTTCATTACTCTCTTGTGTTACATTGCCAGCATATTCCATGTGTTGACCCGTTTCGGGCTGCAACGTTCATGTTGCAGACTTTTCAGACGACGAGTAAGGAGCCATAGGTCGTTGTCTTTCACTCAGTGATGCCGTTGGAGTTGATGGACTCACTTTGTCTTCCAAGCCTTCCGTTGTTATCGATTTAGATGGCCTTAAGCCATATTTATTGTAATAAGTTCTCTTTTGAGACATTCGATGTAATAAGTGTGTGATTGCTACTCTATTATAAATCCTCAAGTACTGTGCGTGTCAGCATTACCGATCCAGGGATGACATTGATGCACAGAGATTAGACTGTTTGAGGTCTGGTCGCTACATCCGTCTAATGGTAGGTCATGGCGACATGCATGTATGACCAAAGTATCAATCATTACGTGCATCCGCCCCGCTGACACGAAGTGGGAGGTGGTGGGCCAAGCATCCTAGCTAGGTACGACATTATGTCATTATATATATGCTAGCTAGGTGGTTGTTAGGGTGCTTTCGGGTTTGTGAGGCAGGTGCCACCAAAGTTATGCATTGTGTATTTAAAGTTTTAAACGTCCCCGATATTCGTACATATATTTGGCCACTTCCAGCTGGTTCTTGAATTCTGGCCCCTCTCATCGATATTCAACGACGCGCCCAACCGTGGGCCCGCGCGGCCAAAGTTGTGCATTGGAATTTTGAACATCACAGACCACCCTTTTCACTCATATATATTTGGGCCATGATAATCCCCAAGTGCAGGGAATCATCGTAGCAATTCCCAAAGGTGGAAGTGATAAGTATGGAGTGTCGAACCCACAAGGAGCTAAAGGTAAGATCAATATTCTCTCAAGTCCTATCTGCCACTGATACGACTCTACGTACACCGAACGTTTGCTTCCAAATAGAAACGAGAAATAAAACTACGTTGTGGGTATGAAGAGGATAACTTTGCATGATATCGGAGAGCCAAAACATAAAAGTAGGTGTTGTTATCATAAAGTTAAAATATATTACTAAATATTATAAATAGCGAGTGTGGAATAATGATGGGTCGGTGTGCGGAATTGTCCTAGGCAATTGTTAACAAAACCGGTAGTCGTCATTGCAATTTCATATGAGGGAGAGGCATAAGCTAACATACTTTCTCTTCTTGGATCATATGCACTTATGATTGGAACTCTAGCAAGCATCCGCAACTACTAAAGATCATTAAGGTAAAACCCAACCTTAAAGCATCAAGTCCCCTTTATCCCATACGCCACAACCCCGTTACTCGGGTTTATGCTTATGTCACTCAAGCAACCCACTATAAGCGAATCATGAAATTATTGCAACACCCTACAGCGGGAATCCCTCACGCTTGCGCGACACGGAGGGCACCATAGGACAGCACCAAAATAAAACATACAACTCATACCAATCTATATCATCAATCAACCCAAAGACAAAGGATATCTACTCAAAACATCATAGGATGGCAACACATCATTGGATCATAATATGTGGCATAAAGCACCATGTTCAAGTAGGGATTACAGCGGGGTGCGGGAGAGTGGACCGTGTAAAAGAGATGAGGATGGTGATGATGATGGTGATGTTGATGAAGACGATCACCGCGGCGATGATTCCCCTCCCGATGGCACTCCGGCGCCACCGAGAGAGAGGAGGAGAGGTTCTCCCCCTTGTGCTTCCTCCTCCATGGCCTCCCCCTGGATGGGGAGAGGTTCTCCCTCTGGATCTTGGCCTTCATGGCGATGATGGCCCCTCCGGGATCCTCCTCCATGGCCCCCGGTGATGATGGCCCCCTCCGGCAGGGTGCCAGAGAGGGCCTAGATTGATTTCTCGTGGCTACAGAGGCTTGCGGCGGCGGAACTTCCGATCTAGGTTATTTTCTGGAGGTTTCTGTATTTATAGGAGAGGATGGCGTTGAGAACAAGTCAGGGGGCCCCATAGGGAGTCCACGAGGCAGGGGGGCGCCCCAGGGGGTGGGCGCGCCCTCCACCCTCATGGGGCCCACGGGACTCCCCTCCGGTAACTCTTCGTTCCAATATTTTTTATATTTTCCAGAAAAATTCTCCGTTGATTTTCATCGCATTCTGAGAACTTTTATTTCTGCACAAAAAACAACACCACGGTAGTTCTGCTGAAAACAGCATCAGTCCGGGTTAGTTCTAATCAAATCATACCAAAATCATATAAAACTATTGTAAACATGGCATGAATACTTCATAAATTATAGATACGTTGGAGACGTATCAGGCCACATGCTGGTGTGGCTGTCTTTTGACCCTCTCTAGCGTTATTTTTTGTTGCAAATACTCTGATGACGCTCAACGGACACGGGGTATAATACATTAACCGTGTGTGATACAAGTGCGATGTGAATAACCACGCCTGCGCAAGGGCGAGCAAATTAAGGTGGAGGTACTGGCTCAACCGTGTGCGATGCAAGTGCGATGAAATCACCACGACCGTGCAAGCGTGAGCAAATTAAGGTGGAGGTACTGGCTTAACCGTGTGCGATGCAAGTGCGCTGTAAAACCACCACCTGTGCAAGCTAAAGGCGGGTAAGTTTATTTGGAAATTAGGACAAGCCGTGTGCGATAGACCAGCTAGCTAGAAATATAAAAAACAAACTACCCACCTTGAGCATTGCAAAAATCGGCGGATCCGCGCCACTTTTCCTTATTATCATACACGCATATTGTTATTGGACCGTGCGCGATCTTGGGCACTCCCGCCCCGCATCAATTCCTTTACCCAAATTTTAGTAGCCGTCGTACTTCAACCGTCGCCCACACTCCTCCAGCACCGACCTTATAGTAAAATTGCAGTAGCCGAGGCATTTGAACCGTCGCCCTCCCTCGTCCACCACCATCTCCACCCACCATTACTAAAATTTTCAGTAGCCGTGGCGTATCCTCAAACAGCACGCCCCCTCCACAGTCCCCCACCCGCCCCCCTCCCCCCCGAACCCTAGCTCGTGGCCGCCGCCGACGCCGCCGCCAACCCCTGCCAGTCTGCCCGTTCCTCCTAGCTTAGATAATAAAGTTCAGGTTACCCAGCGATTCCCATACCGTCGCCCCACTTCCCTGAGTTTTTAGATGAGGCCTGCGGTGTCCCTCCCCGCCAGATCCACATCCCCTGCTCCAGAATGTCGCAGCCTAAGCTCGACCACGTATCCTGGGGAGCCCGACGAGCGTTCGGCCAAGAAGAGGTTTATCATGGCCTCTCCGGAGGACGTTGACGAGGTGGCCGCCGTTCGCCCCGACATGTCGATCCCGGAGCAACACGTCGCCGCGGAAGCCAGCGAAGACGTTGACTACATTGTCATGCCGAAGGCTTCATGTCAGCGGGCTAGCGTATTACTGTATCTCGGGAAAGATGGCTACGACATCAAGCTCGTCCACACCGACGGCTTCACGCGGGCCATGTCACAGGTTAAGTGGTCCATCCCCAACCCCTCTGGTTCAACCGCCTTCGATCTCTTCGACGGCCCTGCCGCTGATCTCCTCCGCCAAGCGGTCAAGGATTTGAGAGCTTTGTACGCCATCGAGCCCATTTTGTCACTTCTGAAGGACACATTCTACGGTGGCGGCTTGGGATCCTCAATTGCCAAGTCAGATCTCATCGACCACAACCACGAGGAGGGCACCCATGAAGGTTCTTCCAAGTTAAAACAACCCATCTGTGACATCAGAGAGCGCACCATGGGTCTGTGCTCTTCCAACTGGAAGGATCCCATCCATGAAATGTGAGGCAACATTCTATCAGCAAGTCTTACCGTTTCTAACTTGCCAACCTATACCCTTTGTTGTAGTAGCATTTGTCGTGCGGTGCTTTCACTGTGCTATGTTTAATTATTTCAGTTATGCAAAAATGTATTGTTCAATAGGTCTATGTGATGTTTAAGTATGAATTGTCCACTTCAGTTTCACGAATGGCTATATTTGGTTGTTTATAGTGAGTAGATCCCTTGTTTATCTGTATTTGGTTGTTAGGTTGGTTGGAGTGAGCATTTTTTCAGTTATCGAGAAGATGCCTTGTTTATCTGTATTTGGTTCTTAATTTGGTTGCAGTGAGCATTTGTCCAGTTATCAAGCAGATGCCTTGTTTATTTGTATTTGGTTGTTAGGTTGCTTTTTTTAGCATTTGTCCAGTTATCAAGCAGATGCCTTGTTTATCTGTATTTGGTTGTTAGGTTGCTTTTTTAGCATTTGTCCAGTTTATGCCTTGTTTATCTTTATCTGCTTGTTAGGTTGGTTGCAGTGAGTATTTGTCCAGTTTTCAAGCATATGCCCTGTTTATCTGTATTTGCTTGTTAGGTTGGTTGCAGTGAGACTCTGTCCAGTTTTCAATGGCTATATTTGGTTGTTATACTGGTCATTTATGCCTTGTTTATTTCAGTCATTCACAATGTGTTGTTCATTATGTGCAAGTCAGAACTGTGCCGCTCGAGTACATCAATACCAGTTTGAACGGCTATATTTGGTTCCAGTTATTCCTGATGTAGTTAACACATGCCCTTTATTTCAGTTTTACACATTTATCCAGTGTGATGTTTAAGCATTACTACGTTCTATTCATTTTCAACAATACCAGTTTGAATTGCAATATTTGATGGCTGTTAAGCCTGCTGTCGGTAACATTGCCTTTCATTTTATATCTGCTTTAATAGCATGCTGAAACCAACACATTCAAGCTATCATTTGGAGATGATGTTGTTTACCTTTGCTATATTTGTTTGATGTTAAGGTTGTTGTATTTATCATGCCTTTTCACTACTTATGCAAGACAACAACTGGAGTGGCCACCATTTTCCGCCGAGGTTAGCTTCATCCCTCAGCTTGTACTCCCCCCGTCGTTCCATAATGTAGTGCATATAGATCCAGGCCTGGACACTAGTTAGCTTCTAATATTGACTTGTTGCTTGTAGGTACATATGCCATTGGCAAGGATCCATGCATCAACCCTTTTTGCGTATGGGGCAATGAGATATTGATGAACAAGCATCAAGTGAGGAAACTGATAAGAATTATTAGCAAAAAGATACGAATGGTGGCAAGCAAATTATTTGTTTATGCTCTATCCAACACAACAGTGAGCTGTAGGATGGTAACTACAAACTCTGCAGCCTTCTCCAGCAACCAGAATGTCTTTCGCCTCCCTCTTTACAGTCTTTAATACAACTGTGGTTCATCATTTTTTACTTGGTGTTTCTGTAGTTCTTCAGTATCTTTACCTAATATTAAAAGATGGTAGCTTTCATGGTTCTCCATACGTCACCTCTTTATATCCGTTGATTTTGTGTTAACGGTGAAAGTTGACGGCTGAGATTTAAAAGATGCCGTCTGCATGCCTGGCACTTGCCACATGGGCCTTCGAACGTGTGGATCCATCGTTGTGGACCCCTTGCTAAATTCTTTTTTCCATGCGGCACGCAAGAGACAAACGGATAAAAAGGAAAGGGGCGAGCTAATGCTTCTGGTCGTACGTCTTCGCCTACTTTTTTTTCGAGCAGTCCGTATAATCTTTACCTAATAATAAAGCAAATTGGGTTTCTTTCGTCCGTCATGGCATTTTTCAGAAAAGTCCCTCTATTTCAGAGAATTCAACCCGCAGTCCTGTTTTAAGTTAAATCGAATCGTTTTTTCATATTTTACACAAAAGTCCATGTATTTTGTTGAAATCAACCCGCAGTCCGGATTTAAGTCACACCCGAACCGTTATTTTATATTTTTCAAAAAAAACCCTGATGTTTTAGATAATTCATCCACGGATCATATTTAAGTCAAACAATGTTTTTTTAAATCATCCATATCTTTTAAACCGTAACTCCGATTTGAACATGTTATATATGAAATTTGATTAGAAAAATATGTAGAATATGGATATGAGATTATTTTCACAGATTAAGTATTTTTTAATATTATTTTGGAATATATTTAAGTCAAACAAATGATTTTCTAAATTATCCGTATCTTTTAAACCGTAGCTTCGATTTTAACATATTATATATGAAATTTTATTAGAAAAATATGTGGAATCTAAATATGATGTTAATTTTACCTGTTCAATATTTTTAAAATATCATTTTGGGAGCAAACTTATAATTTATAGCGTAAGATCCGTTTTCCTTTCGTACCGGCGGCAATCCAGATTGCAAATAAACACCCCACTATAATATTATAGGAAAAAGAAAACATGGATAACTACACATGCATACCTCTGAAAAATGTCGCAGGGGAAAACAACAGATTTCTCATAGCGAGAGTGAGAGAAAGCGAGAGAGAGAGGGGGAGGGAAAGGGAGGAGAGAGGGAGAGAGAGACGCCTTAGGATTAAACATATTCAAACACGTTTTGTTTTGTTTTGTGTGAGCACCGAGGCCATCGCTGAGAAAGAGGATAAGCGGCAACACAAATATGATGGCTTGTAAAAATAAAGAAGATGGATCTATTGTGGTTTTGAGTGATGATTGTTGGGTTAAGAGTGTGTGTTATGCTTTCTCTCCAGTTGCAACGCACGGCCTCTTTTGCTAGCAGTAAAAAAGCATCGCTAAAATTCTTGAGGATAGTCCCACATCGCTTAGGCATATGTAAAGATTACAGGATATCTGCATATATACATCTGAGAATAAACTTCAGGAATCATCAAGCAACACCGGAGGTCATACAAATGTTTTCCCTGAATGTGGGAGAACTAGCAGATTGATTTGAGGACAAGATCAGAAGCGAGTCTGAGGGAGAAGACCACGCTGGCCGGGATAGGGCACCTCCAGGTGATGGACGACGGGCAGGATGGTGGTCTTGGCGGCGGATCCGGCGGCTGGGCGGACAGATCGAGGCGGAGGAGCACGAGGCCGACAGAGAGGTTGCCGGAGGCGGCGGAGGCGGCGAGCTTCCAAGGCAGGGCGTTTCTGGTTGTGTTCCATGTGGTGACTTCCTTCCCTGGAGAAAACAGAGATCAGAGAGAGAAAGAAGAAGGAGAAGGGGAGATTAGAGAGAGATTCTCCCGAAAGAGAGGGGTCGACGTGTGAGGAAGCAGGGGTGCCGGACTGCAGCAACGGCTGCCGGAGGCTGGGAGCTCCACCGCGGCGGTCATGGCAAGCGGGCGAGACGGCGAGGCTGGGGGTGCCGGAAATGGTAGGAGGTTGGGCGACGGAGGGGCGGCGAGGCAAGGGGCGCGCGACGGCGGGGTTGCGCGGGCGCATCGCGGCCTCTTCTCCCGCTGGCGGTGCGAGGGGATCGAGCAGGAGGGAGGGGATCGAAGGGAGAGAGAGAGAGCATGCAGGTGAGGCTGGTCGGCTAGGGTTAAGGGGGTCACGGCTCTGGGCCTGGTGTCGGTGGGCCGGCGTGGTTGGGCCTGAGAAAAAAATAAAAGAAAAGGAGAAGGATTGGGTCGGCCTGGTTTACAGAAAAGAAAGGATTTTTTCTTCTATTTACAGAAAAAGAAAAGTCAAAAGATTTATTTGGTTAGCGTTTGTCCATCTTGATGGAAATGGATGTACTGGTATTGTATTAAGGTGATGATATGATATTATACTACATTCAGAAACAGGGAGTTGTATTCATATTTTCCTTTGAAGCAATCTGAAATTTAGCAAAAGAAGCATACATTAGGTTTTGATTTATTTCAGCCCTTTGTCTGAATTTTATGTCAGTTAACGCATACGTTGTGTGAATGATGCTAGGCTGATAAGTCCTGGGGAAAGGGAAGGGAGATATGAAGGCAACACTGAGGAGGCAATAGGGGGGGGGGGGAGAGAGAGAGTAAAAAGTAGAAAAGGATTAAAAAAGAGGGAATTCCTAATCCAATCAAAAAACCCCATTTTGGTCTTAGAGAGAGAGAGAGAGTAAAAAGTAGAAAAAAAGAGGGAATTCCTAATCCAATCAAAAAACCCATTTTGGTCTTAGTGTAAATAGCTTGAAAGATTATTCCATGCACAACTACTCTTTCATCGGATAAAACAGTGGATCCGAATTAGGTCCTGACAAATGCCATTAGGGTATAAGAAGTGTTGTGTAATGCCACGTGAAGCATGTTGCAACGCACGGGCATTTGTATTATCTCTTTGTTTAGGGCATTTGTACTATCTTTATCTATACCTAATAATAAAGGCGTCATTCCATCTGGCGGTACGTCGCCGAGATTACCCTCAAAGTTGTCATAAATTACCCACTATGCCACACATGAGTGCAAAAAATGTTTCATTTTTATTTCAAAGTCGCGCCCGGGTTCGTTGTTCTTCTATACTAATACACTTACATAACATGAGAACCTGAGCAGTGCAATGGCTAGGACCTCCGCCCTCCTCAAGGGAGACCGGGGTTAGATCCCTGGTTCTGCCCCCTTTTATCTCCTTTTTTCTCTCCTCCTCCCGCACGCGGTAATGGGCCGGCCCATTTTCAGGTCGTAGCACCCCTGTTTTCTATTTCATTTTTTGCTTTTTACTTTCTTATTTTTGTTTTAGTTTTTTCATCTTTAAATTAATTCAGTATCTTTAAAAGAACCAAATTTCAACGAGTTGTGAGTTTTAGAAAAATATTGAGAAATCATAAACTATTTGTGAATTCAAAAACATTCAGAAAATCATAAAATGATCATGATTTCAAAAACTTGTTCGCATATTATATTTTTTTCACAGTTTCAAATAAATGTTAATGAAATAGAAAATGATCATGATTTTTGAAAAAAGGTCTGTAAACAATGAACAAAATGAACCGTCGCTTACGTAGTGGTTTCATTAGGGGGTCTGTAGAGGTCATTTTATGATTTTATTTAGTCCCTTGCGTCGGGCGTCAGGTAAAAAATGATTTCCGTGTCTTGTAGATATGTTTATTCTGCTATATGGGTTAGGTTTTGTAAGCTATATAAAATGACTAAATTTCTATTTTGCTTCCATAAACAGCTACGTTTATTCTGGTATCACAGTACTGATTATGATAAACACCGCTAAGCTAGGTCAAGGCGAGACACATCATTCACCAGTCTAGCTCAGGTAGGGTCCATCAATGCAGTTTTCTCAGCCAAAAATTATTTCATTGTGGCGAGTTAGGAGATCAAGTCGCGATGAGACCATCATATTTTTAGTTTTGAAATGACTTTTTAAAAGTCTCTTGTCTCGCCATGACATCACTCAGACATAGTTTGTGAAATGACATTTTAAAAGTCCTTGTCTCATCCTGCATTTGATTTAGATTTTTTAGTATCTAACACACCTGCATAATATAATAGTTTTTCTCCCATTGCAACGCACGGGCATATTTGCTAGTATGTACCTATGCATCGAATTATGCATTCGTGGTTGAACCTATATTTGTAATAAACATGGTTGGATATGAAATAAGTGATTGCCTACTTTCAAATTCAAAACATGTGATTTTAAATTAGGGATTAATTAGGGATGCACGGCACACGGTTTGCGAAAGAGAAACGCCTGCGATATACGTGGAGATCAGAAACATTTCTAGGATCTACCACGTGTGCGATCAATCTCCACTGCACACACGACTTTGTCTTGAAAACTGTTTGCGTTAGGCCACCTTGCGCAAACGTTTACCACATAAAAACTATGTGTGATGGACATCCGTTGACACACAGTTTCTTCCACGCACCGTGTGTGTGATGCATTCAATAACGCAAACGATAAATTTATAAATATCATGTGCAATGGCAACGCTATCACAAACGATTTAACGGGAAAAATTATGTGTGATGTGCCTATGAACGGAAACGTTTTCCTTGGAGCGACTGTGTGGGATGTACATACGAACGGAAACATTTAGCGGGGACTGACTGTGTGGGATGTACTTGCGACCGGAAACAATTTCGTCTGCATAATTGTATTTTTTTAGCTCTACTGTACGTATTTCCGTATTTGAGCGCTCGCCGGTCGCACACGACCTCATTTTGCCGAGCGTGTGTGCCAGGAGAGCATATCCCCGGCAGTTTCTGGGTCATGTGGGAAGGACCCCCCTATCGCCCACACTCACTTGGCGACGGTTCCAAATGCCGTCGCGGAAAGGGGTTAAAAACCGTTTGTTTAGGACCGACGCGTACCAGTGTATGTTCTTTTTGTTTCAACTACATGAGTGAACATGTGCCAAGTCAAGCCACTTAGATCATTCAAAGGAGGATACCATCCTATCATACTACATCACAACCATTTTAAAAGCATGTTGGCACGCAAGGTAAACCATTATAAACTCCTAGCTAATTAAGCATGGCATGAGTAACTATAATCTCTAATTGTCATTGCAAACATGTTTCATTCATAATGGGCTGAATCAAGAATGATGAACTAATCATATTTACAAGAACAAAATAGGTCGAGTTCATACCAGCTTTCCTCTATCTCAATCATTTCATCATATATCGTGATTATTGCCTTTCACTTGCACGATCGAACGGTGTGAATAATAATAATAGTGAGCATGCATTGGAGTAAGATGGAATCTGCAAACATTTATTCAAGGGACAATTGCATTTTTACCCCTAGTTGGTTCCTACCCACGGGTTTTGCCCTTACTTTTCGAGCTTGCTCAGTTTTGCCCTTAATTTTTCCGTCGGGGTCCCTCGAATGCCCTTTGACCGTTTGACCAAAACTTTGAAAATTCATAACTAATTCATATGAACTCAGAAAAATGCAAATAAGATATCAAAATGTTTAGATAAACATTACCTTTATGTGCATATCATTTGCATTCAGGACAAAATCACCCTTTAAACTACCTAAGGTAATTAATGTTATTAACATTATTAAAAATAAAAAGGTATAAACAATAATTTTTTCATGAATAAAAATTACATGCAAATGTAGGTGATGTTTTCTGAACATCCTGATATCTTATTTGCATTTTTCTCAGTTCGTATCAACTTGTTATGAAGTTTCCAAATAATGGTCAAAATCGTTAGAACATTCTTAACAAGATGATACGAACTCAGAAAAATGCAAATAAGATATCTGGATATTCAGAAAACATCACGTACATTTGCATGTAATTTTTGTTCATGAAAAAAATATTGTTTATACCTTTTTATTTTTAATAATGTTAATAACATTAATTACCTCAGGTGGTTTAAAGGGTGCTTTTGTCCTGAATGCAAATGATATGCACATAAAGGTAATGTTTATCTGAACATTTTGATATCTTATTTACATTTTTCTGAGTTCATATGAATTAGTTATGAATTTTCAAAGTTTTGGTCAAACGGTCAAAGGGCATTCGAGGGACCACGACGGAAAAAGTAAGGGCAAAACTGAGCAAGCTCAAAAAGTAAGGGCAAAACCCGTGGGTAGGAACCAACTAGGGGTAAAAATGCAATTGTCCCTTTATTCAAAGGAGAAGACAAGGTAATATGGGCTCTTTGTTAGATCAACAATAATGCATATGAGAGCCACTCAACATTTTCATCGTGGTCTTCTCCTTACGACCCAAAGAAAGGAAAAAGAATTTCAAAGAAACACACTGAAATATTTTTGAGTTTTTGTTTTTCTGAAGAAAGTAAAACAAGAATGAGAAAAACTATTTACACGGGAAAGCTCCCAACAAGCAAAAGAAGAACGAGAAATCTTTTTGGTTTTCTTTTAATACTACTACTAAATAAACTAAAAAGAAAAGTTGAAAAGAAGCTACAACTATTTTTTTGATTTTCTCAAAGTTTTTCAAACACACAAGAAGAAAGCGAGAAAAAAATAAACTAACATGGATGATACAATGAAAAAGTATGAACACCGACAACTGAAATGAGTGTGTGAGCATAACTGTAATGTCGTGAGAAATACATACTCCCCCAAGCTTAGGCTTTTGGCCTAAGTTGGTCTATGGCCATGGCTGGCCTGGCGGGTATCCAAAGTTGTAGTCGGGGTTGTACTAGGATGCGGTAGCTACTGCCTGAAGGGCTGCAACGTGGAGGCGTGCAGCCTCCACCTCCCTCTCATACTCGTTCGCCCCCTCTCTGATTATAAAGTTTCTCCCTTTTACCTGAAAGTTAAAGAAGGCAGGAGCAGGAAGGGTAATATGGACAGCACGCTGCCTGTCAAAGATCAGTCGGTACAGGAGGGACTGTTCGTTCCTCTCAAGAAACTGGTAGTGCACCATAGCATTATAATCAAGAAAAGTGGGTGGTAACTCAATGTCATTCTCCCTTATGGGTACCCCAAGATAATTAGCTAGACGGGTGGCATAAATCCCACCAAAGAAATCTCCATCCTTGGCATTAAGATGTAACCTCCTCGCAATAATAGCCCCCAAGTTATATCGTTTACCACCCATTACCGCACACTTGAGGACACTAAGATCTGATGCACAAAGGTGGCTATGATCATGTTTACCATTAATGCATCTACCATGAAGAGAGCAAAATAATGTATGGCAGGAAAGTGAATGCTCCCTATGGTGGCTTGTGTAATATTTCTAGTTTCTCCCACAGTGATGCTTGCAAGGAAATCATTATATTCAGTTTTGCGAGGCTCACTAGGAATGCCCCAATGTGGGATTTTGCATGCATCATTAAAACTTTCTAGGTCCATGGTATATGATTTATCATAGAGATCAAACAAAACAGAATGCGTGCTATGCTTGGATGTAAATTCAAACCTCCGCACAAAGGACTCAGTGAGGTGATAGTATTGCCCGCACTTATCTGTAACGAAGTCCTCAAGGTCAGCGTTTTGTATGTACGCATCAAATTCCTCCTTGTAACCATCTTGAACCATGAATTCATCCAACGGCCATTCACAAGGCCGCACTTGAGCCTCCCTCGGTGGTTCGAAATCAGGCTCACATGAATCGCGAGCCTAGGGTCTTTCTTGCTCAAGGAACCACCTTGGTATATTCTCCTAAACATTTTTCTTCCTCTGAAAAATTTCTGAAATTTTTAATGACTCACAATAAAAGTGAACCAAATTCAACAAAATTGGTAGAAACTACTCCCACAAGTACCTAGAGGCTATATCATGAATCAAAACTACTTGGGACCATATAAATTTGACATGCAAGCTCAAGAACAAGGTCACCACAGTAGCAAAAACTTGCAATATATAAAGCACTAGAACAAAAACTAATTGGACCATTGGAGGAGTCACATACCGAAGAACAATTTGTTGGGGAACGTAGTATTTCAAAAAAAAATCCTACGATCACACAAGATCTATCTAGGAGAAGCATAGCAACGAGCAGGGAGAGTGTGTCCACGTACCCTCGTAGACCGAAAGCGGAAGCGTTTACCAACGCGGTTGATGTAGTCGTACGTCTTCACGATCCGACCGACCCTAGCACCGAACGTATGGCACCTCCGTGTTCAGCACACGTTCAGCTCGATGACGTCCCTCGTACTTTTGATCCAGTTGAGGCCGAGGGAGAGTTTCATCAGCATGACGGCGTGGTGATGATGATGATGAAGTTCACCGGCACAGGGCTTCGCCTAAGCACTACAACGATATGATCGAGGTGTGTAACTATGGAGGGGGCCACTGCACACGGCTAAAAGATCAACTTGTGTGTCTATGGGGTGCCCCCCTCCCCCGTATATAAAGGAGGGGAGGAGGAGGTCGGCCGGCCCTACGGGGCGCGCACAAGGAGGGGAGTCCTACTAGGACACCAAGTCCTAGTAGGATTCCACCAAGAGGGAGAGAGGGGGAAGGAAGGAGAGGGAGAGATGGAGAAGGAAAGGGGGCCGCCGCCCCCTTCTCTTGTCCAATTCGGACAGCAAGGGGGGGCGCAGCCTGCCCTGGCTGCCCTCCTCTCTCTCCACTAAGGCCCATGGTGGCCCATTAGTTCCCCTGGGGTTTCCGGTAACCCCTCCGGCACTCCAGTTTTACCCGAAACCATCCTGAACACTTCCGGTGTCCGAATAACATGGTCCAATATATCAATCTTTATGTCTCGACCATTTCGAGACTCCTCGTCACGCCCGTGATCTCATCCGGGACTCCGAACAACCTTCGGTCATGAAATCACATGAACTCATAATACAAATCGTCATCGAACGTTAAGCGTGCGGACCCTACGGGTTCGAGAACTATGTAGACATGACCGAGACACATCTCCAGTCAATAACCAATAGCAGAACATGGATGCTCGTATTGGCTCCTACATATTCTACGAAGATCTTTATCGGTCAAACCGCATAACAACATACGTTGTTCCCTTTGTCATCGGTATGTTACTTGCCCGAGATTCGACCATCGGTATCACCATACCTAGTTCAATCTCGTAACCGGCAAGTGTCTTTACTCGTTCTGTAATGCATCATCCCGCAACTAACTCATTAGTCACATTGCTTGCAAGGCTTATAGTGATGTGCATTACCGAGAGGGCCCAGAGATACCTCTCCGACAATCGGAGTGACAAATCCTAATCTCGATCTATGCCAACTCAACAAACACCTTCGGAGACACCTGTAGAGCATATTTATAATCACCCAGTTACGTTGTGACGTTTGATAGCACACTAAGTGTCGCGGAATTGTCACGGCAGATGTCCTAGCAGAAGGACTTAGTCGTGGAGCCATCACAACTAGGTTAGCTTGAAGGGGTTAAACGGGACAAAGGACACGGGAGTTTATACTGGTTCGGCCCCTTGCTGTGAAGGTAAAGGCCTAGTCCAGTTTGAGGTGGTATTGCTTGGGTTTCAATTACCAGGGAGCGAATACGCTTAACCTAGCTCTCGATCTGTTATTTCTTGTCCCTAAACCGCCACCGGGTCGTCCCTTTATATACACAGGTTGGCGCTCAATGGCTCATGGAGTCCCGGCCGGCTTATACAATATGTCCGGCTCGGTGAATAACTACTCATGCCTCACAATACAAGTCACACATATATGGCGGTTTACACATGTGGGCCGTATGCCGCCATTGGGCTCCGGCCCTTCAGTAAGCCTGCTTCGTGGACCGCCATCTTCAACATCTTCACGGGCTTTGTTAATGATGAACCGCCAGTGGTATGAACCGGCCCCTCTTGGGCGGGTCATACCCAGTAGCTATATCCCCAACATTAGGCCCCAGATTGATGTGAACTTGGTCATATCAATCTTCCAATACTTAGGAAAAAATCCTTCATTCGTCCTTACAAAATCTTGTAACCCGCCATGACATCACCTCCTAGGATTGTTGTAACCCGCCGTGACATCACCTGTCATTAATATTATGCAAGGCCCAATAACTTTAATATATCTTCTCTTTTAATGAACTTCCGAAAATCGAAGCGTCTGCGTTGTCACATATCCATTTTTTGGCCTCCTCGATTCCCGCACATGCCACTTATCCTTTCGACCTTATAAATAGGGCCAGGGGTCCCTTTCACTTTCCCCCCTTGCCTCTTCGTCTCTTTCCTCTACCTCGCGTCGCGTCTATACCCGAGCTCCGCCGCCGCCGTCGATCTTCGCCACTGCTTCAACAACGGTCGCTGCATCAACCTGAATTGACCAGAATTCATCTGTGCTCCTCCGCTGTTCAATAGCTCCGGTAAGTTCTCCTCTTTCCTTTTCCCACAGATCTCATTAGGGTTTCAACGAGTTTGTCAGAGTTCATCTCCGCCCTTTCTTGTATCTTGTGATTCTTGATTCAACTTGGTACTTCTCCTGCACTGCGGTAGTTGTGGTACTCCTTTTCACTTATTAGGGCATCTCCTTTTGTGTAAAGAATCCCATCTGGATATATGAACTGCTCAAGCACCGCCATTTTAGGTCTTAAATATTCTCCATTATTTGAAGTGTTGCAGATCCAAAATTATAGCATCCATCTGTGAAATCTGTTTTTCCAACACTTAGCAATTTTTCATTCTCAGATCTGTAACTCAATATTTGTACGGGCGGCTTAACTTTAGAAAGCATAACCCGCCAGGTATCATTAGTCCCCTCTTAAGCCGCCAATAGCTCATGTTTATAATTTCAATGTTGTCCTCCGGCTTAACACTTATGCATGCTTCATTGTTATTCACCAGTTAACTCGTCAGCCAGCTTAACCATATAATCTTGAGCCGGCACAATCTTCCTTTCAGCTCATCAAAAATGGCCAAGACATACACTGCTTGCAACTGGGTCCAATCACAGGTCACTGAGGAAGACTTGAACAACCTCGTCGCAACTGGCGCCTTAGCGAAAAAAGAAGTCATTCACTGGATGGGTCCCTGGTGAAGAATTTCCTCCTAAACCCAAGGACGGAGAAGTGATTGTTTTTACTGATCACCTGAGTCGGGGGTTCAGCCCACCCGGCTCAAAGTTCTTCCGTGATGTGCTTCATTTTCTCCAACTTCACCCTCAAGATATCGGACCTAACTCCGTGTCTAACATTTGCAATTTCCAAGTGTCCTGCGAAGCTCATCAAGAGGAGCCCACAGTTGATTTATTCAGAGAGTTCTACTATTTAAACCGCCAGTCTGAGTTTGTTGATGGGCCCAACACCGAACTTGGTGGGGTTTCAATTCAAAAGAGGAAAGACGTCAGCTTTCCCTATGCTAAGCTGCCAAGTCACCCCAAAGACTGGAACCAGACTTGGTTCTATTGTCAAGACACATCTCCAGCCGATGAAAAACCTTTACCGGGTTATCGCGATCACCGGCTTAGCAGCACGCATCCTCTCCCCTCACTACTCAGTGCAAAGGATCGGGCCAAATATGCACCAAAATTTTCAAAGCTCAGAGCCCTTATGGCCAATGGTTTAACCGGCGTCGACCTTGTCCGGTGCTGGGTGTCCTGGAGTATCTTGCCATTAAGCCGTCGCCCCGGATTAATGTGCGAATACACTGGCGATGTGAAAGACCCCCAGTGCCACTGTGACATCCAACTGACCGACACAGAGATTAACGAAGCCACCAAGAAATTGCTCAATGAACCTTTCAAAGAATGCAGCAAAACAGGACTTAGTCCTTTTAGCACCTTCAACAAGCCACCAGCCGTAAGTGTTGCACACCTTACACTCCATCAGTATTTTCAATAATTATACCTACTTATGATCTTTTTTACCTTAACAGGCTGATTCTCCATTTTGGAAGAAGAAACCACAAGATAAGCCGGCTAAACCGGCTCGTACCAAAACCAAGGTCACCAAGAGACCTGCCAAGAAGAAGACCAGCGGTGACGAAGATGATAATGATGAGTCAGAGGTAGAACTTGACTCCCTTGGCTCTTTTTTTATACATCTCATTGACAACGATTGTTATCAGGACGACGCAGAAGCCAGCTGTGCAGGTAACACAGAGGTAATTACTATTTCTTCCAGCTCAGAACCTCTGCCAACACAGAAAACCCGACACGCAAGCAGGAAAGTAAGCTTTTCTCACCCTCTAGCTCACTTGGATCCCAACTTTCTTTTGAAGAAACAGCAACACGAAGCTCGCCGCACCTCCCGGCATAGTGGTGGTGTGATTACTTCTTCCGGCCTACCAAACCCACCGGCTCGCAAACGCCGCCCAGAGGTCTTGCATATTTCTGATATACTTTATCCCAAGGCGGGTCATTTCCGACAACCTCTTAACTCGTCTAGTTCAAATTATCAGGGGACTTCTCGTTCCTCTTCTGGTGAGTCAACGGGAACTCAAATCCCAGCTTTCAAGACTGTACCTGGGTAAGAATATGTTCAATCATTCAAACCTTATACCTGATCATTATACTGACCTTTTTATGCTTCTTATCCTCAATGGCCAGGCCAAACCCAGCAAGAAGGCAAAACGGAATAAGTCGATCGACGACGTCCACCTGTCTGAGCTGGAGCAACAACAACCGGAACTTTCTCACCCAATTGCTGATCATATTGTTGATGATTCGCCATCAGAAGACCACAATGTTGACATTGACCAGATAAATGTTAACCCGTCCGACGCCGATCCGGCCAGCCCCATCAAACCAGCCATTCCTGCTAAGTCAGCGGAAGAGAAGACTGATGATGTTGTTGTTACTAGATTTGGATTCACAGCCCCGGGTCAACCTACTATCTTATCTAAGCACAGCACCAAAGAAGAAATTTCTGCTGAAGATAAAGGCAAGTGGAAAGTTGACTTGGAGAGCTACACCTAGTTCAATGCCCAAGACGTCCACTCTGGCTACTTGAATCGTCTATACACCTACCGTGATTTTGAAGCCGGCTTAGTAAACCTGATGAAGGAGCACTGAGGTAAATGTTGCAATTCCTTTTTGCATTAACATACTTCCCTTAGCCGCCAAGTTTATTGGACATGATAAAATAGAATGTACCGTAAACTTCAATAGTTGCATAGATCAAATTCAGTAGCCCCCAAGGGCCGGTTTATGCTTTCAATATGAAACGGGACTTATAACACCAGTACTTCAATTTTGCATGTGTAGCCCCCAAGGGCCGGTTTAATAAATATATTAAGCCGGGAATTAAGTAGCAAGAAATCAACTTTGCTTCCGTAGCCCCCAAGTGCCGGCTTAATCAGTCATGAATAAGCCGGGACTAATCATCTTGTTTGAAATCAACAATCCAAGCTGTAGTCTTTGTAAAACGGATCACATCATTTGTCCGGGTCAGCCAATGATCCTATCTTAAAAGAGCAACATACATTAGCCCCCAAGTGCCAAGTATAATATTTGTATTGTGCTTGGGACTTCAAAAGTTTTCTTAAGAGCAAATATGCATTAGCCCGCAAGTGCCAAGTATCATACTTGTATTGTGCTTGGGACTTTAGCAATACTCACAATATTTTGTCTATGTTTATATCACAGGCTGAACTCTCTGAGAAGGACTCATGGCTCAATGATCTGAAGGCCAATATAAAGACTCAACAATCTGAAACATCCAAGGCCAAGTCAGAATTGAAGACTGCTTTAGAGAACATTGAGCAGCTCAAGCAAAACTTCAACACTGAAAAAGATGGCTGGGAAACTGAAAAGGCAGCTCTGTTGAAGAGAGCAGAAGAAGCCAAAACCGCGCTTAAACCGGTGATGAAGGAGTTATCCGGCTTAAAACAGCAGATTAATATTATGTCATCAGCCATCTTTGGTAAGAACATATCTCCCTTGCGTCTTAATAATCATATTATAAACGACTGTCGGCTTACCCATAACCTTACTGATACAGGTTCTCGGAGCGCTAAGTTGGGCTCAGACATGCGCATCCGACTTAAGGCTGTCTACACTCTTGTAGAGCAGTTATATACTGGTGCCCAATGAACCATCGCTGCTACTCTACACAAGAAATCTCCTTCAACACTTATCAAGGATACACTGAAGCAATTATCCGTGCTGCCCAAAAGAATTGATGACTTAAAACAGGGAGCTGCCAGAGCCGGCGCCCTAACTACCTTAAGCCGGGCAAAGGCATGGGAAGCCGATCTTGACCTGGAAGATTTGGCCGATGGCTGCCCTAGTGCCAAAGAAGACGGATCTGACTTCAGTGCTGACGATTTTGCAGAAATAGCAAGAGCCATGCGTCCTTTAGCAAGCAAGCTGGCTGACGAAACTAGTCTATCCTCATACCAGGCGGCTTATGACGCTGACAACAAGAGAGTTAGCGCACAGGTTCACGAGCCAACAGATCTCATCCCGCCGATTCGTAAGCACACCTTCGCTCCTGACATTGATCCATCAAACCTCATTGATGACGAAGCTGTATTTAGAGCGTTGACCGGTATCAACTAGGCTACGCCTGACTTCCAGCTGGTGGATAACCAAGGAGCTGAAGATGAAGAAGAGGTCCAAGAAGACCCGGAGGCTTCAACCCGCCAACAATCATAAGCTAATGTTTATTAAGCAGAAATACTTTGCTGTGTTGACAACTCCCAAAACACTTATTCTCATTGGGCCATCAGATGCCTTGTAATAGGCTAGTTAAACTTTTGATCTGCCATGCCATCGTGCATGTTCTATTTTGTATGACACTGCTGATCCACCAGTTGAAGATATGCAATTTGTGTTGATGATATCATTATGTAGATCAGTTGCATATCCCTTTTTCCCGCACACAAACAAATCACAAGTGCCCTGGCGGTTTACCACACGGCGGGTCATGATGACCAGCATAAGTCCACTGGCGACCATAAAAGTCCATAACCAGGGAAGGGTATAATATCCCAAATATGAGACATATTCAAGGCTGCTTGGCCTGACTTGTGAAAATTATATGGTAAGAAAAAGAAGAGGCGATATAAATCCAAGCCGGAAATAAAAGATCCGAAAAAACACGAGGCTTTCATAGGTCGCCGAGCCAAAATCTCTACTTCAATGAAACTAGCATGATAGACACTGGAGTATCCGCACTTTCTGTGAGCCGGCTCTCACATGACCCAATCGACATTTTAACCAGGATAAGTTCAGGGTCTTGTTAAAAGATTGACTTATCGAGAGTATGCGGGGTTGGAGTAGCATCGTGCAAAAACAGGCCGGTTTAACCAAGTTTCAAGGAAGGCGGCTTAATAGCCTGGGTTTATCCTTGCGTTCCGTAAGCCGGCCCTCACATGACAAACCGATGTTTTAACCTTAACCAGTTCAGGGTCTTATTAAAAGATTGACTGTTAAGAGTACAGCGGGTCATTTAGGATTACCTGATGGAGAAGCATCTTGCATACAGGCAGGATAACCCGGATGTTTGGTGAATACACCTGGCATCGAAGCCAATCAAGAGGGTGAATATAGCTATGTTCATTGAACAGGGAGCCCCCAAGTGATATATTTCTGAGCTGTACTCAGCGGGTACCTATGTTTGAGTTGTGCTGTGCATCCAACTCTCTTTGGTCCCTGCAATTCGGGCATTTAAGCCTCTTAAGTGATCATGTGAGATAATAATAAAGACTCGGTTTCAAAGAAATGAAACGAAAGAGGCCCTGAATTATCAGGGATGCTGGCTTTATTATACTCATTATAATATATACATCGTCAAAATATGTACATCACAAGAGCCGATGGCTTAAGTATAGTAAGGCCAAAGATGAGCAATATTCCACGGCCGACGGGTCTCCTCCTCCGACGTGCGTGAGTCCTTGTGGTCTCGAACATCGATAAGATAGTATGACCCATTATTCAGATTCTTGCTGACCACAAAAGGCCCTTCCCAAGGTGGGGATAGTTTGTGCATATCAGTCTGATCCTGGATAAGCCGGAGCACCAAGTCGCCTTCTTGAAAGGTTTTGGTTTTAACCCGGCGGCTGTGATAACGATGTAGATCCTGCTGGTAAATCGCCGAACGAGCCGCCGCAAGGTCACGCTCCTCATCCAACAGGTCAAGTGCATCCTGACGTGCTTTTTCATTATCAGCTTCAACATAAGCCGCCACACGGGGCGATTCGTGATGGATGTCACTAAGGAGAACCGCCTCTGCTCCATAAACCATGAAGAAAGGTGTGTAACCCGTAGATCTATTGGTGGTAGTATTGATACTCCATAACACTGAGGGTAACTCCTCCACCCAACAACCCGGCGTCCTTTGCAAAGGGACCATAAGCCGGGGCTTGATGCCTCGCAGAATCTCTTGATTAGCTCGCTCAGCTTGACCATTGGACTGGGGGTGAGCCACTGAGGATACATCAAGCCGAAAATGCTCTCGTTGAAAAAATTCTTTCATAGCACCTTTGGATAGATTAGTGCCATTATCAGTTATAATGTTGTGGGGAAAGCCAAAACGGAAAATCACCTTTTTGATTAATTGAACCGTCGTCGCCGCGTCACACTTACTAACCGGCTCTGCTTCAACCCACTTTGTAAACTTGTGAACTGCCACCAGAAGGTGGGTCTTTTTATCCTTGGACCTTTTGAATGGCCCAACCATATCAAGCCCCCAGACTGCAAATGGCCAAGCAATTGGAATCATCCTCAACTCTTGAGCCGGCACATGAGCTCATCGTGCAAACTGCTAACAACCATCACATTTACTGACCAGATCTTCTGCATCAGCATGAGCCGTCAGCCAATAAAATCCGTGATGAAATGCCTTGGCTACGAGAGACTTAGAGCCGGCATGATGACCACAATCTCCTTCGTGGATCTCGTAAAATTTCGCATCCTTCTTCAGGAGAAACGCAACGTTGAAACGCTCCTGTGACACTGCGATGATGCAACTCTCCATTGACAATAGACATTGACTTAGACCGCCGGGTTATCTGCCTGGCCAAAGTTTCATCCTCAGGTAACTCGCCCCGGGTCATATAAGCCAAATAAGGAACTGTCCAATCAGGAATAGCATGAAGAGCTGCCACCAGTTGTGCTTCCGGGTCAGGAATAGCAAGATCTTCCTCTGTGGGCAATTTGACCGAAGGGTTATGCAGGATATCCAGGAAAGTGTTAGGTGGCACCGGCTTATGCTGGGACCCTAAACGGCTTAAAGCATCAGCGCCTCATTTTTCTTGCGATCAACATGTTCAACTTGATAACCTTTGAAATGACCCGCGATAGCATCAACCTCTCGACGATAAGCCGCCATGAGTGGATCCTTGGAATCCCAAGTACCAGAAACTTGCTGAGCCACCAGATCTTAGTCGCCAAAACACCTCACCCAGCTTAAGTTCATCTCCTTAGCCATCCGAAGACATGGAGCAAGGCCTCATACTCAGCTGCATTGTTAGTACAAGGGAACATCAACCGGGGAACATAAGAAAAAAATTCACCTCGTGGGGAAGTGAAGACAACTCCAGCCCCCGAGCCCTCCAACTGCCTAGATCCATCAAAGTGAATAGTCCAATAAGTGTTATCCGGCTTCTCCTCAGGCATCTGCAGCTCTGTCCAATCATTTATGAAATCCACAAGCGCTTGAGACTTAATAGCTGTTCGAGGCATATATTTCAAACCATGAGGTCCAAGCTCAATTGCCCACTTGGCTACGCGACCTGTGGCTTCTCTGTTCTGAATAATATCCCCTAAAGGAGCAGAACTAACCACAGTGATGGGATGACCCAGAAAATATTGCTTGAGCTCTCGACTAGCCTTGAACACCCCATACACAAGCTTCTGCCAATGCGGATACCTCTGCTTGGACTCAATAAGCACCTTACTGATATAACAAACCGGTCGTTGAACTGGATGCTCCTTGCGTGATTCCTTCCTTTCCACCACAATGGCTACACTAACAGCTCGGCTATTGGCAGCCACATATAACAACAAAGGCTCCTTATCAATGGGAGCACTGCAAGAACCAGCGGGTCAACCAATTGTTTCTTCAAGGCCTCAAATGCCTGATCAGGAGCATCACTCCACACAAAGTGATCTGTCTTCTTCATCATCTGGTACAGAGGGATAGCCCTCTCACCCAATCGGCTTACGAACCGGCTCAAGGCTGCAATACGACCCGCCGAACGCTGAACATCATTAATACACGCCGGCTTAGCCAGAGAGGTGATAGCCTTTATCTTCTCCGGGTTAGCTTCAATGCCCCATTCTGAAACCAGAAACCCCAAGAGCTTGCCTGCTGGCACACCAAAAACACACTTGGCCGGGTTAAGCATCATCTTATAAATCCGGAGATTTTCAAAGGTCTCCTTTAAATCATCTATCAATGTTTCCTTCTTTCTGGATTTCACCACAATATTATCCACATAGGCATGAACATTGCGCCCAATCTGATCATGAAGACAATTCTGCACACACCGCTGGTAAGTCGCCTGGGCACTCTTGAGCCCAAAAGGTATAGAAACATAACAGAAGGCTCCAAAGGGAGTGATGAAGGCCGTTTTCTCCTCGTCCTTAACTGCCATCTGATATGATGATAACCAGAATAAGCACCCAAAAAACTTAAACGCTCACAACCCGCTGTAGCATCAATAATTGGATCAATACGGGGGAGAGCAAAGGGATCGGCCGGACAAGCCTTGTTTAAGTCCGTATAATCCACACACATGCGCGAGGTGCCGTTTTTCTTAAGTACCAGCACTGGGTTAGCCAGCTACTCAGGGTGAAAAACTTCAACAATGAACCCAGCCGCCAAGAGCCAGGCTACCTCCTCACCAATAGCCTTGCGCCTCTCTTCATTGAAACGACGAAGGAATTGTTTGACCGGCTTAAACTTTGGATCAATATTGAGAGTGTGCTCAGCGAGTTCCCTCGGTACACCTGGCATGTCTGAAGGCTTTCATGCAAAGATGTCCTGGTTCTCACGGATGAACCCGATGAGCGCGCTTTCCTATTTCAGATCCAAATTAGCACTGATACTGAACTGCTTGGATGAGTTGCCAGGAACGAAGTCAGCTAGCTTAGTGTCGTCTGCCGACTTAAACTTCAACAAGGGGTCATGCTCGGTGGTTGGCTTCTTCAAAGATGTCATATCCGCCGGGTCAACATTATCCTTGTAAAATTCTAACTCCTCTGTTGCACAAATAGACTCAGCGTAAGTAGCATCGCCTTCTTCACACTCGAAGGCTATCTTGCGACTCCCATGCACTGGTATAGTGCCCTTGTGACCCGGCATCTTCAGCTGCAAATAAACATAACAAGGCCTTGCCATGAACTTAGCATAAGCCGTCCGCCCAAACAGAGCATGATAAGGGCTCTTCATGTTAACCACTTCAAAGGTCAATGTCTCAGATCTGGAATCATACTCATCTCCAAAAGCAACCTCCAAAGATATTTTACCAACTGGATATGCCGACTTACCAGGCACCATACCGTGAAAAACAGTGTTCGCCGGCTTAAGGTTTTTGTCGGTCAATTCCATGCGACAGAAAGTTTCATAGTAAAGGATATTGATGCTGCTGCCTCCATCCATGAGCACCTTAGTGAATGTGTATCCTCCGACCTGAGGCGCCACCACCAGCGCCAAGTGACCCGGATTATCAACCCGGGGCGGGTGATCCTCACGGCTCCAGAGAATGGGGTGTTCAGACCATCGCAAATAACGGGGCACCGCCGGCTCAACAGTGTTCACTGCCCTTTTATGAAGCTTCTGATCCTGCTTACATAAACTTGTGGTGAAGACGTGGTACTGCCCACTATTCAACTGCTTCGGGTTACTCTGATAACCAGACTGCTGCTGCTGATTCCCCTGATTATTCTATTGGTTGTAACCACCCTGATTACCTTGACCTTGAAAACCGGAACTTGAACCGCCCCCTCCATGACCCGGACCATGAGGGTCGGACCCTGAACCGCCATTCGGGCCATGGTTATGCTGGAAAAGATGAGAATCCTTGAACTCTCTCATGATAAAACAATCTTTCCACAAATGGGCAGATGGCCGCTCACGTGTTCTGTGTTTCAGACACGGCTGATTCATCATTGCCTCAAGGTCGAATTTTGAGCCTCCAGACTGAGCTGGCCTCCCTTTGCGACGCTGGTTATTATTCCACATACCGGTGTTGGCCATGAAGTCTAAATTCCCTTCAGCTCTGTGTTTACCATTGCCACCCTGACTGGCCGGGTTGTGTTGCTGCCCTTTCATGCCGCTACTCTTCTTTCCCTTGCCCGTCCTTTCATCATCAGACTCGGGGTCCTTGGTACCATCAGAGTCGGCATACTTGACAAGGGCCGCCATGAGCTCCCCCATGTCACTGCAATGGCGCTTATGCCGCCCAAGTTTCTGTTTGAGAGGGAGGAAATGGCAATTTTTCTCCAACATTAAAACTGCTGAGCCGACGTTGATACTATCTGATGAGTGTATCATAGTTGAGACCTGACGCGCCCAGCTGGTTGTTGACTCTCCCTCGCCTTGAATACAAGAGACTAGATCCATGATTGACATAGGCTACTTGCACGTATCTTTGAAATTTTGAATAAAACGGGCTTTCAGCTCCGCCCACGACCCAATGGAGTTGGCGGGCAGCCCCTTCAACCAAGTACGAGCTTGCCCTTCCAACATCATGGTGAAATACTTAGCGCACGCAGCTTCACTAACATCTAGCATCTCCATGGCCATCTCATAACTCTCCACCCAAGCTTCAGGGGGCTGATCTGCTGTGTAATTAGGCACCTTACGAGGACCCTTGAAATCCTTGGGCAGACGCTCGTTACATAGAGCCGACACTAAACACGGCACAACCAAGGTTCTGGAGGTCATGCCTGCCTCCACCGAATTCATCGGGTAAGCCGGGGCGTGTTGATGAGCCGCTAGCTGAGCCGCTAGCTCGGCCTCCCTACGCGCTCTGCCTTGATCCACCAAAGTCTGGGCATTGGCCCCACCATGCGTCGGGTCATGTCCACGGGGCTGGTTACGGCGCTGTTCAGTACTTGAAACCGCTGTTAATCAATGTGCCGGCTGTAACTCCGGCTTGGACGAGGGGTTGAGTGAATCCGCTCACGACTATAAGAATAAGCCGCTTGCTGCTCCAATGCCGTCTGAAGAAGTTCTCTGGCCCTCCGTGTTTCAACCGCCGTCGGAGACTCGCCTTCAACTGGCAGAGCCGCCAATCATGTTGCCGCAACAATCATATTGTCCAAGGGGTTGGAATAATGACCCGGCGACATCAAAACATGCTGAGGCGGGGTATTGTTCACACGAGGAGATCCCATCACTCGTGACTGAACCGGCGCTCCACACCCAGGCGCTTCAACCGTCCGGTTTACCACCGGTGGGTCACTGGTCCCTACGTCAGGCGTGTTGAATAGGTTCCTCGCCTCATAAACCGGAGGCAGACGACTCCGCGTCTCCTCCTCATGACTTCGATTGAAGCGTTCTGATCCAACATGAGCCGGAAGGAATCAGCTTGGATCCACTATGCCTGAGCCTCCAAAACAGCCCGCTCTGCGCCCATCCTAGCATTCTCAGCCACCAGCTCTTCCTTGGCTTGAGCTATCTCACCTCGCAGCTTAGCCATATCTACCTTGTGATGTTCCTGATTGTCTGGGGTTACTTCCACCTCCATCAGGGTCGCCAGAGCCTCCAACAATTCGCTGAGAACTTGAGCCGGCGGGCGTGCAGAGCCGCTAGCACCAGCCGCCATTCCAGCCATTGAACTCGAGGTCATAGCCGCGGCGGTTGTTGAACCAAGCACCGGTTGTGTACCGGCCATGAAGATCGCAACCCTGTTAGGCAGCTTATAGGGGTCTGGAATGTTGTCACCATCGAAATAGCCCCCAAGCCGGCCGTCTTGCAGTTGATACAAGGAAGCAGTCTCGCCCGTGGACGACTGACCATCAGAGTAGATGGCCATCTCACCACCAGACACAGATCCATCTTCAATCTGCACCCCATGGATGAAACCGACGTAGGCACGCTTCGCGGCGGGTTGAACTCGGGCGGGTCATGCACGCTAAGCCGTCTTGACGATGTCGGTGCAGATGTCCGGCTCAGGGCCCGGTTCGCCGATCTTGCCAGTGAAGACGTGGATTCCGCCGAAGGGGACCCGGTACCTGTACTCGATTGAGCCGGCCTTGGGGCCCCAGCCTGCATCGTTAATGTAGAGCTTGCCGCAACGACTCTTGGTCATCCGACCCACAGTGTATCCCTTGATCCCTTCAAAGCTGCCCTGTAAGAACTCGAAACCATCGTGCACTAGCCCCATGATGGGCGCCAACTGTCGTGGAATTGTCACGGCAGATGTCCTAGCAGAAGGACTTAGTCGTGGAGCCATCGCAACTAGGTTAGCTTAAAGGGGTTAAACGGGACAAAGGACACATGAGTTTATACTGGTTCGGCCCCTTGCTATGAAGGTAAAGGCCTAGTCCAGCTTGAGGTGGTATTGCTTGGGTTTCGATTACCAGGGAGCGAATACGCTTGACCTAGTTCTCGATCTGTTGTTTCTTGTCCCTAAACCGCCACCTGGTCGTCCCTCTATATTCACAGGTTGACGCCCAGCAGCTCATGGAGTCCCGGCCGGCTTATACAACGTGTCCGGCTCGGTGACTAACTACTCATGCCTTACAATACAAGTCACACATATATGGCGGTTTACACCTGTGGACCGTAAGCCGCCATTGGGCTCCGACCTTCAGTAAGCCTGATCCATGGACCGCCATCTTCAACATCTTCACGGGCTTTGTTAATGATGAACCGCCAGTGGTATGACCCGGCCCCTCCTGGGTGGGTCATACCCAGTAGCTATATCCCCAACACTAACTGTTCCTCCGGTATTCGGGAGTTGCATAATATCATAGTGATAGGAACATGTATAAGTCATGAAGAAAGCAATAGCAATAAACTAAACGATCATAGTGCTAAGCTAACAGATGGGTCTTGTCCATCACATCATTCTCTAATGATGTGATCCCGTTTATCAAATGACAACACATATCTATGGCTAGGAAACTTTAACCATCTTTGATTAACGAGCTAGTCTAGTAGAGGCATACTAGGGACACTCTGTTTGTCTATGTATAAACACATGTACTAAGTTTCCGGTTAATACAATTCTAGCATGAATAATAAACATTTATCATGATATAAGGAAATATAAATAACAACTTTATTATTGCCTCTAGGGAATATTTCCTTCAGTCTCCCACTTGCACTAGAGTCAGTAATCTAGATTACACAGTAATGATTCTAACACCCATGGAGTCTTGGTGTTGATCATGTTTTGCTCGTGAGAGAGGCTTAGTCAACGGGTCTACAACATTTAGATCTGTATGTATCTTGCAAATCTCTATGTCTCCCTCCTTGACTTGATCGCGGATGGAATTGAAGCGTCTCTTGATGTGCTTGGTTCTCTTGTGAAATCTGGATTCCTTTGCCAAGGCAATTGCACCAGTATTGTCACAAAAGATTTTCATTGGACGCGATGCACTAGGTATGACACCTAGATTGGATATGAACTCCTTCATCCAGACTCCTTCATTTGCTGCTTCCGAAGCAGCTATGTACTCCGCTTCACATGTAGATCCCACCACGACGCGCTGCTTGGAACTGCACCAACTTATAGCTCCACCATTCAATATAAATACGTATCTGGTTTGTGACTTAGAGTCATCCGGATCCGTGTCAAAGCTTGCATCGACGTAACCGTTTACGACAAGCTCTTTGTCACCTCCATAAATGAGAAACATATCCTTAGTCCTTTTCAGGTATTTCGGGATGTTCTTGACCGCTGTCCAGTGATCCACTCCTGGATTACTTTGGTACCTCCCTGCTAAACTAATAGCAAGGCACACATCAGGTCTGGTACACAGCATTCCACACATGATAGAACCTATGGCTGAGGCATAGGGAATGACTTTCATTTTCTCTCTGTCTAGTAATCCTTCTTGCTACCTCTCGAGCACTGCGTTGGTTTTCCCTTGAAGAGGAAAGGGTGATGTAGCAAAGTAGCATAAGTATTTCCCTCAGTTTTTGAGAACCAAGGTATCAATCCAGTAGGAGGCCACGCTCGAGTCCCTCGCACCTACACAAACAATTAAGAACCTTGCAACCAACGCGATAAAGGGGTTGTCAATCCCTTCACGACCACTTGCAAAAGTGGGATCTGATAGAGATGATAAGATAATATTTTTGGTATTTTTATGATAAAGATTAAAAGTAAAGATTGCAAAGTAAACAAAGATAGAAATAGCTTGTCGACGGAAGATTAATATGATGGAAAATAGACCCCGGGGCCATAGGTTTCACTAGTGGCTTCTCTCAAGATAGCATAAGTATTATGGTGGGTGAACCAATTACTGTCAAGCAATTGATAGAATTGAGCATAGTTATGGGAATATCTAGGTATGATCATGTATATAGGAATCACGTCCGTGACAAGTAGACCGACTCTTGCCTGCATCTACTACTATTACTCCACACATCGACCGCTATCCAGCATGCATCTAGAGTATTAAGTTCATAAGAACGGAGTAACGCTTTAAGCAAGATGACATGATGTAGAGGGATAAACTCATGCAATATGATATAAACCCCATCTTTTTATCGTCGATGGCAACAATACAATACGTGTCGTTTCCCCTACTGTCACTGGGATCGAGCACCACAAGATTGAACCCAAAGCTAAGCACTTCTCCCATTGCAAGAAAGATCAATCAAGTAGGCCAAACCAAACTGATAATTTGAAGAGACTTGCAAAGATAACCAATCATACATAAAAGAATTCAGAGAAGATTCAAATATTGTTCATAGATAATCTGGATCATAAACCCACAATTCATTGGATCTCGACAAACACACCGCAAAAGAAGATTACATCGAATAGATCTCCAAGAGAATCGAGGAAAACTTTGTATTGAGATCCAAAGAGCGAGAAGAAGCCATCTAGCTAATAACTATGGACCCGAAGGTCTGAGGTAAACTACTCACACATCATCGGAGAGGCTACGGTGTTGATGTAGAAGTCCTCCGTGATCAATGCCCCCTCCGGCAGGACACCGGAAAAGGCCCCAAGATGGGATCTCACGGGTACAGAAGGTTGCGGCGGTGGAATTAGGTTTTCGTGGTGCTCCTCGATGGTTTGGGGTACGTAGGTATATATAGGAGGAAGAAGTAGGTCGGTGGAGCCACGAGGGGCCCACGAGGGTGGAGGGCGCGCCCAGGGGGTAGGCGTGCCCCCTGCCTCGTGGCCTCCTCGTCGGTTGCTTGACGTCCACTCCAAGTCCTCTGGATCACATTTGTTCCAAAAATAACTCTCCCGAAGGTTTCATTCCATTTGGACTACGTTTGATATTCCTTTTGTGCGAAACACTGAAATAGGCAAAAAAACTTCAATTTGGGTTGGGCCTCCGGTTAATAGGTTAGTCCAAAAAATAATATAAAAGTGTATAAATAAGCCCATTAAACATCCAAAACAGAATATATAATAGCATGGAACAATCAAAAATTATAGATACGTTGGAGACGTATCATTGCACCAGTCCATAAATGGATCGTTGGAGCTTGCACACTTTCTTAGCACCTTTTGGATCGACAAAACCTTCTGGTTGTATCATATACAACTCTCTTCTTTAAGATATCCATTAAGGAATGCAGTTTTGACATCCATTTGCCAAATTTCATAGTCATAAAATGCGGCAATTGCTAACATGATTCGGACGGACTTAAGCATCGCTACGGGTGAGAAAGTCTCATCGTAGTCAACTCCTTGAACTTGTTGAAAACCTTTCGCAACAAGTCGACCTTTGTAGACAGTAACATTACCATTAGTGTCAGTCTTCTTCTTGAGATCCATTTATTCTCTATGGCTTGCCGATCATCGGGCAAGTCAACCGAAGTCCACACTTTGTTCTCATACATGGATCCCATCTCTGATTTCATGGCCTCAAGCCATTTTCCAGAATCTGAGCTCATCATCGCTTCCTCATAGTTCGTAGGTTCGTCATGGTCAAGTAACATGACCTCCAGAACAGGAATTGCCGTACCACTCTGGTGCGGATCTTACTCTGGTTGACCTACGAGGTTTGGTAGTAACTTGATCAGAAGTTTCATGATCATCATCATTATCTTCCTCACTAATTGGTGTAGGAATCACTGGAACTGATTTCTGTGATGAACTACTTTCCAATTCGAGAGAAGGTACAATTACCTCATCAAGTTATACTTTCCTCCCACTCACTTCTTTCGAGAGAAACTCCTTCTCTAGACAGGATCCATTCTTAGCAACGAATATCTTGCCTCAGATCTATGATAGAAGGTGTACCCAACAATTTCTTTTGGGTATCCTATGAGGACACATTTCTCCGATTTGGGTTCGAGGCTATCAGGTTGAAGCTTTTTCACATAAGCATCGCAGCCCCAAACTTTAAGAAACGACAACTTGGGTTTTTGCCAAACCACAGTTCATATGGTGTCGTCTCAACGGATTTAGATGGTGCCCTATTTAACGTGAATGCAACCGTCTCTAAAGCATAACCCCAAAACGATAGCGGTAAATCAGTAAGAGAAATCATAGATCGCACCATATCTAATAAAGTTCGATTACGACATTCTGACACACCATTACGCTATGGTGTTCCAGGTGGCGTAAGTTGCGAAACTATTCCGCATTGTTACAAATGAAGACCAAACTCGTAACTCAAATATTCACCTCCACGATCAGATCGTAGAAACTTTATTTTCTTGTTACGATGATTTTCCACCTCACTCTGAAATTCTTCGAACTTTTCAAATGTTTCAGATTTATGTTTCATCAAGTAGATATACCCATATCTGCTCAAATCATCTATGAAGGTTAGAAAATAATGATAACCGCCGCGAGCATCAACACTCATCGGACCGCATACATCAATATGTATTATTTCCAGTAAGTCTGTTGCTCGCTCCATTGTTCCGGAGAACGGAGTCTTAGTCATCTTGCCCATGAGGCATGGTTCGCAAGCATCAAGTGATTCATAATCAAGTGATTCTAAAAGCCCATCAGCATGGAGTTTCTTCATGCGCTTTACACCAATATGACCTAAACGGCAGTGCCACAAATAAGTTGCACTATCATTATTAAACTTATATCTTTTGGCTTCAATACTATGAATATGTGTATCACTACTATCGAGATTCAATAAAAATAGACCACTCATCAAGGGTGCATGACCATAAAAGATATTACTCATATAAATATAACAACCATTATTCTCTGATTTAAATGAATAACCATCTCGCATCAAACAAGATCCAGATATAATGTTCATGCTTAACGCTGGCACCAAATAACAATTATTCAGGTCTAAAACTAATCCCGAAGGTAGATGTAGAGGTACCGTGCCGACGGCGATCACATCGACTTTGGAACCATTTCCCACGCGCATCGTCACCTCGTCCTTAGCCAATCTTCGCTTAATCCGTAGCCCCTGTTTCGAGTTGCAAATATGAGCAACAGAACCAATATCAAATACCCAGGCGCTACTACGAGCATTAGTAAGGTACACATCAATAACATGTATATCAAGTATACCTTTCACTTTTCCATCCTTCTTATCCGCCAAATACTTGGGGCAGTTCCGCTTCTAGTGACCAGTCCCTTTGCAGTAGAAGCACTCAGTCTCAGGCTTAGGTCCAGACTTGGGCTTCTTCACTTGAGCAGCAACTTGCTTGTCGTTCTTTTTGAAGTTCCCCTTCTTCCCTTTGCCCTTCTTCTTGAAACTAGTGGTCTTGTTAACCATCAACACTTGATGCTCCTTCTTGATTTCTACCTCCGCAGCCTTTAGCATCATGAAGAGCTCGGGAATTGTCTTATCCATCCCTTGCATATTATAGTTCATCACGAAGCTTTTGTAGCTTGGTGGAAGTGATTGAAGAACTCTGTCAATGACACTATCAACCGGAAGATTAATGCTACCTCTCGAGCACTGCATTGGTTTTCCCTTGAAGAGGAAAGGGTGATGCAACAAAGTAAAGTAAGTATTTCCCTCAGTTTTTGAGAACCAAGGTATCAATCCAGTAGGAGGCCACACTCGAGTCCCTCGCACCTACACAAACAAATAAGAACCTTGCAACCAACACGATAAAAGGGGTTGTCAATCCCTTCACGGCCACTTGCAAAAGTGAGATCTGATAGAGATGATAAGATAATATTTTTGGTATTTTTATGATAAAGATTAAAAGTAAAGATTGCAAAGTAAACAAAGATAGAAATAGCTTGTTGACAGAAGATTAATATGATGGAAAATAGACCCGGGGGCCATAGGTTTCACTAGTGGCTTCTCTCAAGATAGCATAAGTATTACGGTGGGTGAACAAATTACTGTCGAGCAATTGATAGAATTGAGCATAGTTATGAGAATATCTAGGTATGATCATGTATATAGGCATCACGTCCGTGACAAGTAGACCGACTCCTGCCTGCATCTACTACTATTACTCCACACATCGACCACTATCCAGCATGCATCTAGAGTATTAAGTTCATAAGAACGGAGTAACGCTTTAAGCAAGATGACATGATGTAGAGGGATAAACTCATGCAATATGATATAAACCCCATCTTTTTATCCTCGATGGCAACAATAAAATACGTGTCGTTTCCCCTACTGTCACTGGGATCGGGCACCGCAAGATTGAACCCAAAGCTAAGCACTTCTCCCATTGCAAGAAATATCAATCTAGTAGGCCAGACCAAACTGATAATTCGAAGAGACTTGCAAAGATAACCAATCATACATAAAAGAATTCAGAGAAGATTCAAATATTGTTCATAGATAATCTGGATCATAAACCCACAATTCATTGGATCTCGACAAACACACCGCAAAAGAAGATTACATCGAATAGATCTCCAAGAGAATCGGGGAGAACTTTGTATTGCGATCCAAAGAGAGAGAAGAAGCCATCTAGCTAATAACTATGGACCCGAAGGTCTGAGGTAAACTACTCACACATCATCGGAGAGGCTATGGTGTTGATGTAGAAGCCCTCCGTGATCAATGCCCCTCCGTCAGGACGCCGGAAAAGGCCCCAAGATGGGATCTCACGGGTACAGAAGGTTGCGACGGTGGAATTAGGTTTTCGTGGTGCTCCTCGATGGTTTGGGGGTGCGTAGGTATATATAGGAGGAAGAAGTAGGTCGGTGGAGCCACGAGGGGCCCACGAGGGTGGAGGGCGCGCCCAGGGGGGTAGGCGCGCCCCCTGCCTCGTGGCCTCCTCGTCGGTTGCTTGACGTCCACTCCAAGTCCTCTGGATCACGTTTGTTCCAAAAATAACTCTCCCGAAGGTTTCATTCTGTTTGGATTCCGTTTGATATTCCTTTTCTGCGAAACACTGAAATAGGCAAAAAAACAGCAATTTGGGCTGGGCTCCGGTTAATAGGTTAGTCCCAAAAATAATATAAAAGTGTATGAATAAGCCCATTAAGCATCCAAAATAGAATATATAATAGCATGGAGCAATCAAAAAATATAGATACGTTGGAGACGTATCAAGCGTCCCCAAGCTTAATTCCTGCTCGTCCTCGAGTAGGTAAATGATAAAAACAGAATTTTTGATGTGGAATGCTTCTTAGCATAATTTTCAATGTAATTCTTTTTATTGTGGCATGAATATTTAGATCCGAAAGATTCAAGATAAAAGTTTAATGTTGACATAAAAACAATAATACTTCAAACATGCTAACCAAGCAATTATGTCTTATCAAAATAACATAGCCAAAGAAAGCTTATCCCTACAAAATCATATAGTTAGGCCATGTTTCAATATCGTCACACAAACGTTCTCATCATGCATAACCCCGATGACAAGCCGAGCAATTGGTTCATACTTTTTTAACGCGCTTCAGCCGTTTCAACTCTTACGCAATACATGATCGCAAGCCTTGGATATAGCACTATGGGTGGAGTAAAGTATAATGATGGGGGTTATGAGAGAAGACAAAAAGGTAGAAAGTCTCACATCGACGCGGCTAATCAATAGGCTATGGATATGCCCATCGATTGATGTCAATGAGAGGAGTAGGGATTGCCATGCAACGGATGCACTAGAGCTATAAATGTATGAAAGCTCAACAAAAGAAACTAAGTGGGTGTGCATCCAACTCGCTTGCTCACGAAGACCTAGGGCATTTTGAGGAAGCCCATCATTGGAATATACAAACCAAGTTCTATAATGAAAAATTCCCACTAGTATATGAAAGTGACAACATAGGAGACTCTCTATCATGAAGATCACGGTGCTACTTTGAAGCACAAGTGTGGAAAAAGGATAGTAACATTGTCCCTTCTCTCTTTTTCTCTCATTTTTTTCTTGGGCCTTCTCCCTTTTTCTTTTGGCCTCTTTATCCATTTTTTTATTTAGTCCGGAATCTCATCCCAACTTGTGGGGGAATCATAGTCTCCATCATCCTTTCCTCACATGGGACAATGCTCTAATAATGATGATCATCACACTTTTATTACTTACAACTCAAGAATTACAACTCAATACTTAGAACAAAATATGACTCTATGTGAATGCCTCCGGCAGTGTACCGGGATATGCAATGAATCAAGAGTGACATGTATGAAAAATTATGAAAGGTGGCATTGCCACAAATACGATGTCAACTACATGATCATGCAAAGCAATATGACAATGATGGAGCGTGTCATAATAAACGGAACGGTGGAAAGTTGCATGGCAATATATCTCAGAATGGCTATGGAAATGCCATGATAGGTAGGTATGGTGGCTGTTTTGAGGAAGATATAAGGAGGTTTATGTGTGATAGAGCGTATCGTATCACGGGGTTTGGATGCACCGGCGAAGTTTGCACCAACTCTCAAGGCGAGAAAGGGCAATGCACGGTACCGTAGAGGATAGAAAATTGTGGAAGGTTGAGAGTGCGTATAATCCATGGACTCACATTAGTCATAAATAACTCATATACTTATTGCAAAAGTTTATTACCCCTCGAAGCAAAGTACTACTACGCATGCCCCTAGAGGGATAGATTGGTAGGAAAAGACCATCGCTCGTCCCCGACCGCCACTCATAAGGAAAGCAATAAAAGAACACCTTATGTGTCAAAATTGTCACACAACTTTTACCATACGTGCATGCTATGGGACTTGCCAACTTTAACACAAGTATTTCTCAATTTCACAATTACTCAACTAGCACACTCTAATATTACCACCTTTATATCCCAAAACACTTATCAAGTATCTAACTTCTCATGATATTCAATGAACTCAATATGGAAGATTAATTTCTCAATTAAAGCAAATTACCATGCTGTTTAAGACTCTCAAAATAATATAACTGAAGCATGGGAGATCAATAATTTCTATAAAATACAACCACCACCGTGCTCTAAAAGATATAAGTGAAGCACTAGAGCAAAAACTATATAGCTCAAAAAATATAAGTGAAGCACATAGAGTATTCTAACAAATTCCGAATCATGTGTGTCTCTCTCAAAAGGTGTGTACAGCGAGGATGATTGTGACAAACTAAAAAGCAAAGACTCAAATCATACAAGACGCTCCAAGCAAAACACATATCATGTGGTGAATAAAAATATAGCTCCAAGTAAAGTTACTGATAGACGAAGACGAAAGAGGGGATGCCTTCCGGGGCATCCCCAAGCTTAAGCTTTTGGTTTTCCTTTAATTTTACCTTCGGGTGCCTTGGGCATCCCCAAGCTTAGGCTCTTGCCAATCCTTGTTCCATAATCCATCAAATCTTTACCCAAACTTGAAACTTCACAACACAAAACTTAACAGAAAATCTCGTGAGCTCCGTTAGCGAAAGAAAACAAAACACCACTTCAAGGTACTGTAATGAACTCATTCTTTATTTGTATTGGTGTTAAACCTACTGTATTCCAACTTTTCTATGGTTCATAAACTCTTTTACTAGCCATAGATTCATCAAAAATAAGCAAACAACACACGAAAAACAGAATCTGTCAAAAACAGAACAGTCTGTAGTAATCTGTAACTAACGCAAACTTCTGGAACTCCAAAAATTCTACCAAAATAGGACGACCTAGATAATTTGTTTATTGATCTAATGCAATTAGAATCAGTATTTTATCACGTTCTGGTGATTTTTAACAATTGTTTTAGTGAACAGAAAGTTTCTGGAATTTTCAGCAAGATCAAATAACTATCATCCAAGAAGATCCTATAGGTTTAACTTGGCACAAACACTAATTAAAACACAAAACCACATCTAAACAGAATCTAGATGGATTATTTATTCCTAAACAGAACAAAAAAGCAAAAAAAATAAAAATAAATTGGGTTGCCTCCCAACAAGCGCTATTGTTTAACGCCCCTAGCTAGGCATAAAAGCGAGGATAGATCTAGGTATTGCCATCTTTGGTACTAGGGAAGAAAAGGGAAAACTTATTATATATAGCATTAATCTTTCTATTCTGATAGAGCACATGGCCATTAATCTTGGAAGAAAGATTAAGCACATTACGAAAATTTGCATCTAAGCTAGCCTTTATCTCTTTGATAGTTTCGTTTTGATAAGAGAGCGAAAGAGAGGTAGAATCGACCTTCTCATTCATGGTGTGCCCAAATATGGTTTTCATCTTTTCATAGGTATCTATGGCATCCCCTTCAAGAAAACCTTCTTCAAAAATAGAGTCTAAGACATGCTTAAACGACGAAGGTAAGGCAACATAAAAGCTTTTCAAGTATATTTTAATTTGGTATTGGGGTACATAGCTAGCCCGGATTCTTAGTAACCTATCCCAAGCATCTTTCAAAGACTCACCAAGTAAATAACGAAATATTCCGGAATCATCTTCATCAAAATTATTCAGACTCTCATTGATGACCCCGGTAGGTCTTTCTATAGCATCATTGTTTATGAGCTTAGACAGGACAGAGGGATTATCCAAGGTACTAAAACCCGGGAGGGAACCCTTAACCCTTTTTGATTCAGACATGGCGATAGAAGGTCGAGCGGAAAAGAGGACGAATAAAACGGCAAGGGTGAAGTGGGGGAGAGGAAAACGAGAGGCAAATGGCAAATAATGTAATGCGAGGGATAAGAGTTTGTGATGGGTACTTGGTATGTTGACTTGTGCGTAGACTCCCCGGCAACGGCGCCAGAAATCGCACGTTGGCGGGGGTCAAATCTTTACTTGACTTGGTGTAAGCCTCCCCGGCAACGGCGACAGAAATCCTTCTTGCTACCTCTCGAGCACTGTGTTGGTTTTCCCTTGAAGAGGAAAGGGTGATGCAGCAAAGTAGCGTAAGTATTTCCCTCAGTTTTTGAGAACCAAGGTATCAATCCAGTAGGAGGCCACGCTCGAGTCCCTCGCACCTACACAAACAAATAAGAACCTTGCAACCAACGCGATAAAGGGGTTGCCAATCCCTTCACGGCCACTTGCAAAAGTGAGATCTGATAGAGATGATAAGATAATATTTTTGGTATTTTTATGATAAAGATTAAAAGTAAAGATTGCAAAGTAAACAAAGATAGAAATAGCTTGTTGACGGAAGATTAATATGATGGAAAATAGACCCGGGGGCCATAGGTTTCACTAGTGGCTTCTCTCAAGATAGCATAAGTATTACGGTGGGTGAACAAATTACTGTCGAGCAATTGCTAGAATTGAGCATAGTTATGAGAATATCTAGGTATGATCATGTATATAGGCATCACGCCCGTGACAAGTAGACCGACTCTTGCCTGCATCTACTACTATTACTCCACACATCGACCGCTATCCAGCATGCATCTAGAGTATTAAGTTCATAAGAACGGAGTAACGCTTTAAGCAAGATGACATGATGTAGAGGGATAAACTCATGCAATATGATATAAACCCCATCTTTTTATCCTCAGTGGCAACAATACAATACGTGTCGTTTCCCCTACTGTCACTGGGATCGAGCACCGCAAGATTGAACCCAAAGCTAAGCACTTCTCCCATTGCAAGAAAGATCAATCTAGTAGGCCAGACCAAACTGATAATTCGAAGAGACTTGCAAAGATAACCAATCATACATAAAAGAATTCAGAGAAGATTCAAATATTGTTCATAGATAATCTGGATCATAAACCCACAATTCATCGGATCTCGACAAACACACCGCAAAAGAAGATCACATCGAATAGATCTCCAAGAGAATCGAGGAGAACTTTGTATTGAGATCCAAATAGAGAGAAGAAGCCATCTAGCTAATAACTATGGACCCGAAGGTCTGAGGTAAACTACTCACACATCATCGGAGAGGCTATGGTGTTGATGTAGAAGCCCTCCGTGATCAATGCCCCCTCCGGCAGGACGCCGGAAAAGGCCCCAAGATGGGATCTCACGGGTACAGAAGGTTGCGGCGGTGGAATTAGGTTTTCGTGGTGCTCCTCGATGGTTTGGGGGTATGTAGGTATATATAGGAGGAAGAAGTAGCTCGGCGGAGCCACGAGGGTGGAGGGCGCGCCCGGGGGTAGGTGTGCCCCCTGCCTCGTGGCCTCCTCGTCGGTTGCTTGACGTCCACTCCAAGTCCTCTGGATCACGTTTGTTCCAAAAATAACTCTCCCGAAGGTTTCATTCCGTTTGGACTCCGTTTGATATTCCTTTTGTGCGAAACACTGAAATAGGCAAAAAAACAGCAATTTGGGCTAGGCCTCCGGTTAATAGGTTAGTCCCAAAAATAATATAGAAGTGTATAAATAAGCCCGTTAAACATCCAAAACAGAATATATAATAGCATGGAACAATCAAAAATTATAGATACCTTGGAGACGTATCAATTAACTCCCAGTTGAGTCAAGTGATTGTGGTACCCAGACATTCTGAGTATATGCTCACTGACAGAACTATTCTCCTCCATTTTGCAGTTGTAGAACTTATTGGAGACTTCATATCTCTCAATCCGGGAATTTGCTTGAAATATTAACTTAAACTCCTGGAACATCTCATATGCTCCATGACATTCAAAACGTCCTTGAAGTCTCGGTTCCAAGCCGTAAAGCATGGCACACTGAACTATCCAGTAGTCATCAGCTTTGCTCTGCCAGGCGTTCATAATGCTCGGCGTTGCTCCTGCAGCGGGTCTTGCACCTAGTGGTGCTTCCAGGACGTAATTCTTTTGTGCAGCAATGAGGATAATCCTCAAGTTATGGACCCAGTCCGTGTAGTTGCTACCATCATCTTTCAACTTAGCTTTCTCTAGGAACGCATTAAAAATCAATGGAACAGTAGCACGAGCCATTTATCTACAACAACATAGACATGCAAAATACTATCAGGTACTAAGTTCATGATAAATTAAAGTTCAGTTAATCATATTACTTAAGAACTCCCACTTAGATAGACATCACTCTAATCATCTAAGTGATCACGTGATCCATATCAACTAAACTATGTCCGATCATCATGTGAGATGGAGTAGTTTTCAATGGTAAACATCACTATGTTGATCATATCTACTATATGATTCACGCTCGACCTTTCGGTCTCAGTGTTCCGAGGCCATATCTGCGTATGCTAGGCTCGTCAAGTTTAACCCGAGTACTCTGCGTGCGCAAAACTGGCTTGCACCCGTTGTATGTGAACTTAGAGCTTATCACACCCGATCATAATGTGGTGTCTCGGCACGACGAACTGTCGCAACGGTGCATACTCAGGGAGAACACTTATACCTTGAAATTTAGTGAGAGATCATCTTATAATGCTACCGCCGTACTAAGAAAAATAAGATGCATAAAGGATAAACATCACATGCAATCAATATAAGTGATATGATATGGCCATCATCATCTTGTGCCTTTGATCTCCATCTCCAAAGCACCATCATGATCACCATCGTCACCAGTTTGACACCTTGATCTCCATCGTAGCATCGTTGTCGTCTCGCCAATTATTTCTTCTACAACTATCGCTACCGCTTAGTGATAAAGTAAAGCAATTACATGGCGATTGCATTTCATACAATAAAGCGACAACCATATGGCTCCTACCAGTTGCCGATAACTGCTACAAAACATGATCATCTCATACAACAATTTATATATCATCACGTCTTGACCATATCACATCACAGCAAGCCCTGCAAAAACAAGTTGGACGTCCTCTACTTTGTTGTTGCAAGTTTTACGTGGCTGCTACGGGCTTCTAGCAAGAACCGTTCTTACCTACGCATCAAAACCACAACGATTTTTCGTCAAGTGTGTTGTTTTAACCTTCAACAAGGACCGGGCGTAGTCAAACTCGATTCAACTAAAGCTGGAGAAACAGACACCCACTAGCCACCTGTGTGCGAAGCACGGCGGTAGAACCAGTCTCATGAACACGGTCATGTAATGTCGGTCTGGGCCGCTTCATCCAACAATACCGCCGAATCAAAGTATGACATGCTGGTAAGCAGTATGACTATTATCGCCCACAACTCTTTGTCTTCTACTCGTGCATATAACATCTACGCATAGACCTGGCTCGGATGCCACTGTTGGGGAACGTAGTATTTCAAAAAAAAATCCTACGATCACGCAAGATCTATCTAGGAGAGAAGCATAGCAACGAGCGGGGAGAGTGTGTCCACGTACCCTCGTAGACCGAAAGCGGAAGCGTTTATCAACGCGATTGATATAGTCATACGTCTTCACGATCCGACCGATCCTAGCACCGAACGTACGGCACCTCTGTGTTCAGCACACGTTCAGCTCAATGACGTCCCTCGTACTTCCCTTGTCCAATTCGGACTACAAGGGGGGCGCGGCCTGCCCTGGCTGCCCTCCTCTCTCTCCACTAAGGCCCATGGTGGCCCATTAGTTCCCCCGGGGTTTCCGATAACCCCTCCGGCACTCCGGTTTTACCCGAAACCATCCTGAACACTTCCGGTGTCCGAATAACATGGTGCAATATATCAATCTTTCTGTCTCGACCATTTCGAGACTCCTTGTCACGTTCGTCATCTCATCCGGGACTCCGAACAACCTTCGGTCATCAAATCACATAAACTCATAATACAAATCGTCATCAAACGTTAAGCGTGTGGACCCTACGGGTTCGAGAATTATGTAGACATGACCGAGACACATCTCCGGTCAATAACCAATAGCGGAACATGTATGCTCATATTGGCTCCTACATATTCTACGAAGATCTTTATCGGTCAAACCGCATAACAACATACGTTGTTCCCTTTGTCATCGGTATGTTACTTGCCCGAGATTCGATCGTCGGTATCACCAAACCTAGTTCAATCTCGTAACCGGCAAGTCTCTTTACTCGTTCCGTAGTGCATCACCCCGCAACTAACTCATTAGTCACATTGCTTGCAAGGCTTATAGTGATGTGCATTACCGAGAGGGCCCAGAGATACCTCTCCGACAATCGGAGTGACAAATCCTAATCTCGATCTATGCCAACTCAACAAACACCTTCAGAGACACCTGTAGAGCATCTTTATAATCACCCAGTTACGTTGTGACGTTTGATAGCACACGAAGTGTTCCTCCGATATTCGGGAGTTGCATAATCTCATAGTCATAGGAACATGTACAAGTCATGAAGAAAGCAATAGCAATAAACTAAACGATCATAGTGCTAAGCTAACGGATGGGTCTTGTCCATCACATCATTCTCTAATGATGTGATCCCGTTTATCAAATGACAACACATGTCTATGGCTAGGAAACTTTAACCATCTTTGATTAATGAGCTAGTCTAGTAGAGGCATACTAGGGACACTCTGTTTGTCTATGTATTCACACATGTACTAAGTTTCCGGTTAATACAATTCTAGCATGAATAATAAACATTTATCATGATATAAGGAAATATAAATAACAACTTTATTATTGCCTCTAGGGCATATTTCCTTCACAATCCCTCAAAACATTTTTGCAAATGGAGCTTTGCACAAGGAGATCGAAAATGGCAGCAAGATGAGCAACAACACGGGTTTGAGCAATGGGATGAATTTTTCTGGAGGAAGACGAAGTGGATGGGTACTGGAATAAGTGAGGGGGAGCCACGTAGGGTCCATAAGACAGGGGGCGCGCCCTCCACCCTTGTGGCTCACTGGCGTAGCCCCCTGGTGTGTTCTCAGTGCCAAAAATTCTCAAATATTCTATAAAAAATCATACTAAATTTTCAGGACATTTGGAGAACTTTTATTTTCGGGACATTTTTTATTTGCATGAATAATTCAGAAAACAGACGAATAATACTATTTTTGCTTTATTTACTCTAGATTACAGAAAGTAAAAAGCGGGTACGGAAAGTTATGTTTTCTAAATTCATCCATCTCATGCCCATCAAAAGGAATCCATTAACAAGGTTGATCAAGTCTTATTAACAAAATTCTTCCGAATGACATGAAACAAGAGAATTTTCGAATAACATTGGGTTACCTCAACGGGGATATGCATGTCCCCAACAATAAGAATATCATATTTCTTTTTGAAAGTAGGAAGAGGGAATTCAAAACCTCCAATAGTGATTATTGAAAATTTTCCAATAGAATTGATACTATTCATTTGATGTTGTTTCCTCGGAAAGTGTACCATATGCTCATTACCATTAACATGAAAAGTGACATTGCCCTTGTTGCAATCAATAGCAGCCCCTGCAGTATTCAAAAAAGGTCTACCAAGGATGATCGACATACTGTCGTCCTCGAGAATATCAAGAATAACAAAGTCCGTTAAGAAATTAACATTTGCAACCACAACAGGCACATCCTAGCCTATACTGATGGGTATAGCAGTTGATTCATCAGCCATTTGCAAAGAGATTTCAGTAGGCGTCAACTTATTCAATTCAAGTCTACGATATAAAGAGAAAGGCATAACACTAACACCGGCTCCAAGATCACATAAAGCAGGTTTAACATAGTTTCTTTTAATAGATCATGGTATAGTTGGTATTCGTAGATCTCCAAGTTTCTTTGGTATCCCACCCTTAAAAGTATAATTAGCAAGCATGGTGGAAATTTCAGCTTCCGGTATCTTTCTTTTATTTGTAACAATATCTTTCATATACTTAGCATAAGGAGACATTTTCAGAATATCAGTCAAACACATACGCAAAAAGACAGGTCTAAGCATTCCAACAAAGCGCTAAAAATCCTTATCATCCTTTTGCTTAGATGGTTTAGGACGAAAGGGCATGGGTTTCTGAACCCATGGTTCTCTTTCTTTACCATGTTTCCTAGCAATGAAGTCTCTCTTATCATAACGTTGATTCTTAGATTGTGGGTTATCAAGATCAACATCAGGTTCTACCTCCACATCATTATCATTACTAGGTTGAACATCAACATGAACATCATCATTAACATTAGCACTAGGTTCATGTTCATCACTAGGTTGTGTCTCAGCATCAGAAATAGAAATGTCATTTGGATTCTCATGTGTGTCTATAACAGGTTCACTAGAAGCATGCAAAGTCCTATCACCTTTCTTTTTCCTTTTTGAAGGACTAGGTGCATCAATATTAATTCTCTGAGAATCTTGCTCAATTATCTTACGATGGCCCTCAGGATACAAAGGTTCCTGGGTCATTTTACCTCCTCTAGTCATGACCCTAACAGCATTATCATTGTTCTTACTATTCAACTCATTCAACAATTCATTCTGAGCTTTAAGAACTTGTTCTACTTGAGTTTTCACCATGGAAGCATGCTTACTAATGATCTTGAGATCATTAACAGTTCTACTCATATAATCACCCAAGCAGTCAAGCATATAAGCATTACGACATAAGCATTGAAATTTTCTTCTTTAACAATAAAATTATCAAACTCATCCAAGCATTGACTAGCAGACTTATTATGCGGAATATCACCTTCATCAAATCCATAGAGAGAATTTACCTCTACTACCTGTGTCGGGGCATTAAGACCATGTATTTCTTCAATAGGTGGTAAATTATTAATATCTTCAACTTTAATACCTTTCTCTTTCATAGATTTCTTTGCCTCTTGAATATCTTCAGGACTGAGAAATAGAATACCTCTTTCCTTCGGAGTTGGCTTAGGAGTTGGTTCAGGAAGAGTCCAATCATTATCATTACTCAATATATTATTCAAAAGCAGTTTAGCTTGCTCAACACTTTGTTCCCTGAAAACACAACCAGCACAACTATCTAGGTGGTCCCTGGAAGCAACGGTTAGTCCATTATAAAAGATATCAAGTATTTCATTTTTCTTGAGAGGATGATTAGGCAAAGCATTAAGTAATTGGAGAAGCCTCCCCCAAGCTTATGGGAGACTCTCTTCTTCAATTTGCACAAAGTTAAATATTTCCTTTAAAGTAGCTTGTTTTTTATGAGCAGGGAAATATTTTTCAGAGAAGTAGTAAATCATATCCTAGGGACCACGCACACAACCAGGAGCAAGAGAATTAAACCATAACTTAGCATCACCCTTTAACGAGAAAGGAAACAACTTAAGAATATAGTAATAGCGAATTTTTTCCTCATGAGCAAATAGGGTGGCTATATCATTCAGTTTAGTAAGGTGTGCCACAACAGTTTCAGATTCATAAGCATGGAAAGGATCAGATTCAACCAAAGTAATTAACTCAGGATCGACAGAGAATTCATAATCCTTATCAGTAACAAAGATAGGTGAAGTAGCAAACTTAGGATCATATTGCATTCTAGCATTCAAATTTTTTTCTTTCCACTTGCATAATAATTTCTTAAGATCATCTCTATCCTTACAAAGCAAGAAAGACCCTAGCTACCTCTCCATCCATAACATAACCCTCAGGCATAACAGGCAATTCATATCTAGGAGAGCTAGGTCTAACAGGTGTCTCAAAGTGTTCCGTTTCAGAAATATCATCATCTTCAGCATAATCAATAGTTCTAACTCTAGCAAGGTGTTCATCAAGTAATTCACCCAGTGGCATAGTTTTATCAAGCAAAGTAGTAGCATCATTCATAGCAGAAGTAGCATCATCAATAACATGCGACATATCGGAATCAATAGGAGGTGTAGGTGTTGCAAGCTTACTCAAAACAGAAGGTGAATCAAGTGCAGAGCTAGATGGCAGTTCCTTACCTCCCCTCGTAGTAGAGGAAAAAAATCTTGGTTCTAGTATCTTTCAGATTCCTCATAGTGATCAACAGATATAAATCCCAAGTGACCTGAGAATAGAGCTATGCTCCCCGGCAACAGCGCCAGAAAAAGGTCTTGATAGCCCACAAGTATAGGGGATCGCAACAGTTTTTGAGGGTAGAGTATTCAAGCCAAATTTATTGGTTCGACACAAGGGGAGCCAAAGAATATTCTCAAGTATTAGCAGTTGAGTTATCAATTCAACCACACCTGAAAGAATTAATATCTGCAGCAAAGTATTTAGTAGCAAAGTAATATGGAAGTAACGGTAACGGTGGCACAAATAACAGTAGTAGTTTTGTAGTGATTGTAACAGCAGTAGCAACGAAAGTAACTTAGCAAAGATCAATATGTGAAAAGCTCATAGGCAATGGATTGGCAATGATAATTTTGTCGGATGATATTCATCATGTAGCAGTTGAAAGATCGTGGATGTCGCCTAGAGGGGGGTGAATAGGCGCTTTAAAATAATTACGGTTGAGGCTTGAACAAATGCGGAATAAACCTAGCGGTTAATTTGTCAAGCACAAAACCTACAACAACTAGGCTCACCTATGTGCACCAACAACTTATGCTAAGCAAGAAAAACTACTTAGGTGATAGCAAGATATATGAGAAGAAACAATATGGCTATCACAAAGTAAAGTGCATAAGTAAAGGGCTCGGGTAAGAGATAACCGAGGCATGCGGAGACGATGATGTATCCCGAAGTTCACACCCTTGCGGATGCTAATCTCCGTTTGGAGCGGTGTGGAGGCACAATGCTCCCCAAGAAGCCACTAGGGCCACCGTAATCTCCTCACGCCCTCGCACAATGCAAGATGTCGTGATTCCACTAAGGGACCCTTGAGGGTGGTCACCGAACCCGTACAAATGGCAACCCTTGGGGGCGGTCACCGAACCCGTACACTTTGGCAACCCTTGGGGGCGGTCACCGGAACCCGTCAAATTGCTCGGGGCGATCTCCACAACCTAATTGGAGACCCCGACGCTTGCCCGGAGCTTTACACCACAATGATTGAGCTCCGAACACCATCAACCGTCTAGGGCGCCCAAGCACCCAAGAGGAACAAGCTCAAGGGTACCAAGCACCCAAGAGTAATAAGCTTCTCAACTTGTAACTTCCACGTATCACTGTGGAGAACTCAAACCGATGCACCAAATGCAATGGCAAGGGCACACGGAGTGCCCAAGTCCTTCTCTCTCAAATCCCACTGAAGCAAATAATGCTAGGGAGGAAAATGAGAGGAAGAACAAGAAGGAGAACACCAAGAACTCCAAGATCTAGATCCAAGGGGTTCCCCTCACATAGAGGAGAAAGTGATTAGTGGAAATGTGGATCTAGATCTCCTCTCTCTTTTCCCTCAAAAACTAGCAAGAATCCATGGAGGGATTGAGAGTTAGCAAGCTCGAAGAAGGTCAACAATGGGGGAAGAACACGAGCTCAAAGGATAAGGTTCATTGGGGAAGAAGACCCCCTTTTATAGGAGGGGGAAAATCCAACCGTTATGCTCACAGCCCGCACCGAGCGGTACTACCGCTAGGGCGGCAGAAGCCCAATGAAACAACACTGCAAACGGGCAACAGGGCGGTACTACTGCAGGAGCGGTACTACCGCCTGCCCTTGCGGAACTACCGCGCGACCATGGAAGGAAAAATAACTGCCGCGCCTACAACCGCTGGAGCTAGCTACGAGAAAAAGGCGGCACGGTACTACCGCTCACAGGGAGCGGTACTACCGCGCAAGGGCGGATGTAAAAAATTACATCCGCGCCTACTACCGCACGCAATCAGCGACAGGATGCGAGGCAGCGGTACTACGGCTCACCAGGAGCGGTACTATCGCGTAGGACGCGGAAGTAAAAAATTACTTCCGCGCCTACTTTCATGCGCGCTAGCGTTCTGGGCTAGAGGCAGCGGTACTACCGCTCACAGGAGCGGTACTACCGCTGGCCCCTGCGGTACTACCGCTCCCTTGAGCAGTACTACCGCACGCCACAGAGGCTTTAGCACTTGGATGCCTTCAAAACGCAGCTAAAGACAACAGATGGATCCAATAAAACCAGAACTGCCATAGCTTCTGCAAATGAGCTCCGAATTGAGCAAACTCAAGCTTGTTGGATACAAGACAACGAGTGGCATCAACGAGTGTCATCAACAGAGAAATGAGCTCCGGGTTATAGTAAGAAGAGGCAGGGGAGGTATGCCTAACACATAGAGGAGTGAAACCTCCAACAGAGAAGAACCAGCATAACCTCCAACATCGAAAACATCATAGAAGATGCAAGTGAACTCCGTTTTCGATGAACTCGACCTTGTCAACAAGGTGACCAAAAGCTCCAAAACTCACAAAGAGAAGCAAACCAGAACCAAGAAAGATGATGCAAGGATGCAATGGTTTGAGCTCTCTACGAATGATACGATCAAGCTACTCATCGAGAGCCCCCCTTGATAGTACGGCAATCGATCCTATAACCCGGTCTCCCAACTACCATCATGAGACCGGTAAAATAGAAAACCTATCAAGGGCAAACCTTTGCCTTGCGCATGGTCCACTTGAGCTAGATGAAGACGATCTTGACTCCCTCAAGTTGGACCACCTTTCTTGATTGCGTTGGCTCGATGAAGACTAGTTGATTGCTCCCCCATACTCCACTATGGGTGAGCCACTCTTCCGCACATCTTCACAAGTCCATTGTCACCAAAATGGACGACACGCTTCAAGCATTTGATCTCTTCGTGATGCTTCCTTGAACTTGCACACCGCAACCTAACCCCACAAACAAATCTCACGAAGATCATGGGTTAGTACACAAAGCGTAATTGACAATGCTTACCATACCATGGGATCGCTTGATCCCTCTCGGTACATCTTCTACGCTTTGTGTGTTGATCAACTTGATTCACTCTTTTACTTAGTCTTGATCAACCTCTCACAAGACCAATCTTTAGGTATTTCCTTGAATAGCACCTTGGTCATCACAAACTCTCCTTGAAACCAACAAATGTACTCCAAGAAAAGCCTATGGACAAAACCTTCAAATATAACTCAAGGCAACCATTAGTCCATAGAGATTGTCATCAATTACCAAAACCAAACATGGGGGCACCGCATGTTCTTTCAGCAGTCATAACCTAGGGTGACACAAAACTAGCTCCAATTCATCAATATAATGTAGGCATGTATTCCGTATATAGTCATACGTGCTTATGGAAAAGAACTTTCATGACATCTTTTGTCCTACCCTCCCGTGGCAGCGGGGTCCTAGTGGAAACTAAGGGATATTAAGGCCTCCTTTTAATAGAGAACCGGACCAAAGCATTAGCACTTAGTGAATACATGAACTCCTCAAACTACGGTAATCACCGGAAAGAATCCCAATTATTGTCACCTTGGGGTATGCGGATCATAACTCGTAATAGGTGTCTACAACTTGCAAGATAGGATCAAGAACACAAATATATTGATGAAAACATAATAGGTTCAGATCTGAAATCATTGCACTCGGGCCCTAGTGACAAGCATTAAGCATAGCAAAGTCATAGCAACATCAATCTCAGAAGAAAGTGGATACTAGGGATCAAACCCTAACAAAACTAACTCGATTGCATGATAAATCTCATCCAACCCACCACTGTCCAGCAAGCCTACGATGGAATTACTCACGCACGGCGGTGAGCATCATGAAATTGGTGATGGAGGAAGGTTGGTGATGATGATGGAAACGAATCCCCCTCTCTGGAGCCTCGAATAGACTCCAGACCAGCCCTCCCGATGAAGAACGGGAGGCGGCGGCGGCTCCGTATCATAAAACATGATGAATCCTTCTCTCTGGTTATTTCTCTCCGGATGTGAATATGTAGAGTTGGAGTAGGTTCGGAGGAGGTCCAGGGGACCCACAAGGCTGGGGGCGCGCCCAGGGGGTAGAGCGCGCCCTCCACCCTTGTGGTCTCCTGGTGGGTCCCCTCTGGTTGATTCTTTCGCCAGTATTTTTTATATATTCCAAAAATATTCTCCGCAAATTTTCAGGTCAACCCAAGAACTTTTATTTCTGCACAAAAATAACACCATGGCAATTCTGCTGAAAACAACGTCAGTCCGGGTTAGTTCCATTCAAATCATGCAAATTAGAGTCCAAAACAAGGGCAAAAAGTTTGGAAAAGTAGATACGATGGAGATGTATCACGGTGCGATGGCGGACGCGGAAGGATCGGTAGGACGTGGGCGCGGCGGCAGGAGCTCGGGGCTAGTGTCGACGAGTAGCCCAGGGCGGCAGCCCATCAGGTGTTTGACGAAATGCTGGGATGGACATGCCCAAAATGCGTCTGTCCTGTGTTGGGCACACCGGCTGACCCAAATGAAAAAGCGGACAAGGATGTCCGTCGGCCAACCCAAACAGACAAAAAGCGGACAAAATCGGCGTCTGTTTGAGTCAGTGCGCTAGAGTTGCTCTTACCCCCCACCATGGGAAGTCTTAGTGCATCTCCAGTCGCCCCCCAACAGGCCCCCAGGGCACCTTTTTTACCGTCAACGCCGAAAAAATGATCCAGCCGTGCCCCCAGATCCTCGTTTTTCGCCGGTTTGGGCCGAAATTACAACCGGCAAACCCAAGCCGAACCCAGCGCACCGGGGGTCGCCTGGGGGCACCGGCTAAAGCGAAAAGGAGCATGGGCCCGCGCTGTCAATGAGACCGGCCGATTTTCCCGCCGTTTCCCCCCTTTCCCTCCATTTTCCATTACCGACCCCCTTCTCCCCTGCCGCTCCCGCCATTCTCCCCAGATCCGCCCGCCATGCCGCCGAAGAAGTATGCGCCCCCTCGCCTAGCCACCAATTTCGTCCAGCCAAAGCAGAGGTAGCCGAGGGCGCTGATGCCAAGGCCCCGGGGCTTGACGAATGGCCAGTGGAAGGCCGACATTGATCGTCGGGCAGTGGTCACCACCGATCGACGGAACAGGCTCAACATGAAGAAGGCCGGGGACGCGGCGGCGGAGCAGGAGGAGGCATCTCATGCGGGGATGGCGAACCTTCCGCCTCAACAGGCCAGCCAGTGCCCACAAGGCGCGTGGGGGAGCCAGCAGAGCGTCGCGTCGCCGGCCAACTTCTCGCCTCCATTGTGGGGGTACGCGGCCTCGCCTGGGTACGTCGACGGCGACGCGCATGGGAGCTTCAACCCCAACATCACCTTCATGCATGGAGTGGCGCCGCGCGTCCGCCCGTCTTTAACCCCGACCCGTGCACTCCCTCCCCCGCGTTCACCGCCGGACTCAACACCCAGTATAGCTACTCGCCACCGACGTACTCCGGCTCGCCTGCACCGTGGGGCCCTACCCTTCGCACACGGCTCGGCGCCACAGTTCAACAGCACCGGTGCCGACATGGACGAGATCATCACGAACGGCTCGGTCGCCGCTGCTTCGTGCCCCGGGTTCCGCACACAAGACGAAATGTTGGACACTGCCGTTGACATGGAGGACAAGCACGACGACGCCGAGGAGGAGGTGGAGGAGGAAGAACCAGTGGAGCCAGCGCCCAAAGGGAGAAAGAAGAAGTGGGCGGCCAACGCCAGGCCGGGCGAGCCTCGCGTCAAGTGGACGCCTAAGGAAGACGATTGCCTCACCGAAGCTTGGAAGACCGTCAGCATCGACCCGATCACCGGCACGAATCAAAACCCGACATGTACTGGAGAAGGATTAAGACGGCGTTCGACGAGCTCAAGTTGGTCGACCCCTACTTCGCCAACATCCACATGGATCGCGGCGAGAAGGCCATGGCGAATCATTGGGCGACTGAGGGAGTCCTGGATTAAGGGGTCCTCGGGCGTCCAGCCTGTTGGACATGGGCTGGACTAATGGGCTATGAAGATACAAGACCGAAGACTCTCACCCGTGTCCGGATGGGACTCTCCTTGGCGTGGATGGCAAGCTTGGCGTTCGGATATGAAGATTCCTTTCTCTGTAACCGACTTTGTACAACCCTAGTCCCCTCCGGTGTCTATATAAACCGGAGGGTTTAGTCCGTAGAGGCAATCATAATCATATAGGCTAGACTTCTAGGGTTTTAGCCATTACGATCTTGTGGTAGATCAACTCTTGTAATACTCATATTCATCAAGATCAACCAAGCAGGAAGTAGGGTATTACCTCCATAGAGAGGGCCCAAACCTGGGTAAACATCGTGTCCCCTGTTTCCTGTTACCATCGACCTTAGATGCACAGTTCGGGACCCCTACCCGAGATCCGCCGGTTTTGACACCGACATTGGTGCTTTCATTGAGAGTTCCGCTGTGATGTCGAAGACAGGATTGATGGCTCGCCTTGTTACCAAGGACAGTATCACTTCCGGAGGAGCCCTGGCCTCAGGCCAAACCCTCCGGCTGGGAGGCTTTGCCATGACCGCCCGTCCGGCCGTTAAGACGACGATGACTTCTCGCGTCCCCGAAAATCACCTCCGTGTCGACTCCGAATACTCCAAACGGATGGATCCGACGGAGTTGTCTGCTTTAAACGAACTCTTGGATCGCATCGCTGCCTTGGGGGTCGCTACAGACTACAATCGGATTGGGCTTAAACCCGATCAGAGAGAAATCAAATCTCCACCGATCACCCATCAGATAGCAGTAGTAGAGGAGCAAAACAAAAACTCTTCCTCTATATTGAGGACGAACTATGTTCGGATTTCCGAGCTCGAAGATCCGTATCTGTCCGCGAAACGACACGCCCTGTCCTCCGAACCTAGAATCGGATAGTGGACCTGAAAAATCAGCTGATATCCCGGAGCCCGAACTACTAAGCTCGGAAGTTCCTCAAACTGCGGATCCTAAATTGGGTCAGGGTTCGGATTTAAAGCCACCCACCCACCCAGATATATGCGATCTCACATACATATGACAGCAGTCTCAGGAAACAGTCCATCACTTTTGGGCTAGATTCCTCCTTGTCAAAGACAAGATTAAAGATTGCCGCGACGAAGACGCGATCTCAGTATTCTGCAATAATTGCACGGACGAAGGAATCCTCAACGCCAACAACCGTCGTCGCGTATTACACTTCACCGACTTGGCAACCATAGTACAGAAGTACTGCGCAATGGAAAGCGCCTGGAAAACTCAGGCAGCTCACTGGGAACCACCGGTTTTCACTCAACCCCTCGTCCGGGCAAAAAGGATGCACCCTCGCGGGACGCCCGACTCAGTGGTAAAGAAATCTAAGCCCATTACGGGGCGCGGAACCATTCTGGAGGGATGGCTCGATAGGCCATGCAAAATACACACAAAACCGGATACCATACCAAACCACAGCCTTAGAGCATGTTGGATACTCCGGCAAGTGGCCAAGAGCGGCGAGGATATCCTCACCAAAAATACCTCAGAGCAACACCCCCCGGAGGATGATGACCTTAGGGTATTGACGGTCTTTGAGACTTTCGCTTCAAACAATCGGCGCAAAAGGCCCTCCGCGACCTCGCCGAAGTCTGCCACGTTGCAGCAAAAAACCCCTGGAACGACACGGCCATAACTTTCAATGCCAGTGACGAACCAAAATTCCGGACAGTCCGGGCACAAGCCGCCTTGGTCCTTAATCCAATTGTGGACGGTTTTCGGCTCACCAAAGTGCTCATGGACGGCGGCAGCGGACTAAACCTCATCTACGAGGACACACTCAACAAAATGGAAATAGATAGGAGCCGCATCGAGCAAAGTAGCACGACCTTCCGAGGAATCATTCCCAGTCGGGAGGCGCGATGCGCGGGAAAAATCACGCTCGACGTGGTATTCGGCACGCCGGAAAATTATCTGTCCGAAGAGATAACCTTTCAAGTGGCCCCTTTCAACAATGGATATCACGCCCTATTGGGGCAAGATGCATTTACACGCTTCCAAGCTATACCTCATTACGGGTACATGAAGCTCAAGATGCCCAGGCCCAATGGTATTATCACTATTGCCAGTGATCCGGACATAGCACTCCGCGCCGAAAACAAAACCGCATCCCTAGCCCTCGAGGCACTGTCTGAAGCCCTCGCGGCCGAGGAGTTAACCGCACTACGCTCCATGGTGGATAGGGACGACGTAATCCTGGACAAGCGACCCAAATCCACCTCCTTTAAACCAGTAGATGAAATATTCAAATTTAAGGTCCACCCGACGGACACCAAGAAGACAGCATCCATCGGGGCACAGCTGGACCCACAGTCGATGCCGCGCTACGAGAGTTCCTGCGCAAAAACTGGGACATATTCGCCTGGCACCCTTCTGACATGCCAGGAATCCCACACAGGTTGGCCGAACATAGCCTCAATATAAAGGGATATAAACCGGTCAAGCAAACACTGCGGCGCTTTTCCGAACCCAAAAGACAAGCTATGGGGGAGAAGCTAGCCAAGTTACTCAAGGCCAGATTCATCAGAGAAATAAAACACCAGGACTGGCTAGCAAACCTGGTGATGGTACCAAAGAAGGATAAATCCTGGTGCCTATGCGTCAATTTCAAAGATCTCAACAAGGCCTGCCCTAAGGATACCTTCCCCCTCCCTCGCATCGATCAGATTATTGATGCCACTACAGGACACGACTCACTGTGTTTCCTCGACGCATACTCCGTATACCATCAAATCAAAATGAAGGAGTCCAAGCCGCAACAACATTCATTACCCCATACGGGCCTTTCTGCTTCAACACCATGCCCTTCGGGCTCAAAAACGCTGGTGCCACCTACCAACGCATGATTCAAACATGTCTGGAGAAACAAATCGGCAAGACAGTTGAAGCATATGTGGATGACGTAGTCATCAAGACTAGACACGTCGAGTCACTAATAGACGACCTGCGTCTCACATTCGACAACCTCCATACATATGACATCAAGCTCAATCCAGAAAAGTGTGTTTTCGGCATTCCCGCCGGAAAACTGCTGGGCTTCATCGTTTCCAATAGAGGAATTGAGGCCAATCTAGCCAAAATCCGGGCTTTGTCACAATTGGCTATACCAACAGACCTTAAACAGGTCCAAAAATTAGTCGGATGCGTGGCAGCTTTAAGCCGCTTTATCTCCAGATTAGGAGAAAAGGCATTGCCACTGTATCGCCTTCTCCGACGCACCGATCACTTCGAGTGGACGGATGCGGCAACGGCCGGACTGGAAGAAATAAAGGATCTTTTAGCGAGTAACCCAATCCTGGCCGCACCAAGCGTCGGCAAACCAATGTTATTGTACATCTCTGCGACACACTAAGTGGTGAGCGCGGTGCTCGTCGTTGAACGAGAGGCGGACGGACACAAACTCCCACTCCAGAAACCGGTATACTACGTATCCACTGTCCTCACATCATGCAAATCCTGGTCCCCTCATTACCAAAAGATAGCATATGCGGTCTTCATGGCATCCCGGAAGTTGCGGCACTACTTCCAAGAGTGCTCTATCACGGTGGCTTCCGAGGTTCCACTCAATGACATAATAAACAACCGCGACGCTATGGGCCAGATTTCTAAGTGGGCCATTGAGCTCTTGACATTTGATATAACATACAAACCACGCCGGGCCATTAAATCCCAAGTATTGGCCGACTTCATCACCGAATGGACAGAGGCCGAACTCCCTAAAGAGTACGGCACATATTCCAACTGGGTCATGTACTTCGATGGCTCTAAAATGCTGGCCGGTTTAGGAGCAGGTGTCGTTTTAACGTCCCCCACTGGAGACACAGTCCAATACATACTCCAAATATTATACACAGACTCCAACAACGCAGCCGAATACGAGGCCTTATTGCATGGTCTTCGGATGGCTACCTCCATGGGCATACAACGCCTGGAGGTGCGCGGGGATTCAAATCTTGCAATATCCCAAATAAATGGAGACTTCGACGCCAAGGATCCGAAGATGGCGGCCTATCGTAACGCCGTACTCAAAATATCAGCTCGGTTCGAGGGACTTGAGTTTCATCATCTGGCTCGAGAAAGCAATCAAGCGGCGGACGTCCTTGCTTGCATGGGCGCCAAACGTGACCCCGTCCCGCCTAACATCTTTTTGGAAAGGCTCTTCAAGCCATCCGTGGTGTGGCAGGATGAGAGCGGCAATACTAGTCCGGATCCGATGACACCCCCAGATTCCGAACACAATACCAATATCATCGGGGGCTCAACCACCGAGATAACACCATCGACCAATAATGGCAGTAATCGCCCCATGGACCGAGCCCTTCTTGGCCTACCTTAATAGGTGAGAGCTCCCCGAGGATCAGAATGAGGCTCGCTGCATTGTTCGGCGCTCGAAAGCCTACACGGTCCATGACGGAGAGCTCTACAAGAAAAGCGCTACCGGAGTACTTCAAAGATGCATCTCCGAAGAAGAGGGATGGCAGCTCTTGGCCGAAATTCATGCCGGTCTCGGTGGTCACCACACCGCGGCTCGGGCCCTTGTAAGTAAGGCCTTCCGTACAGGTTTCTATTGGCCGATGGCCCGAGCAAACGCACAGGACCTTGTCCAACGTTGTGTCGGATGCCAGCTTTTCACTAACCAAAGCCATATGCCACCCACCGCTTTACAAACAATCCCCATTACTTGGCCTTTTGCGGTCTGGGGGCTTGATATGGTCGGACCCCTTAAAGGAGGAAGCCACAAGAAAAAATACCTGCTGGTTATGGTAGATAAATTCACCAAGTGGATAGAGGCCAAACCAGTTAAAATGGGTGAAGCCGGACCAGTGATAGACTTCATATCCGGTGTTGTGCACCGTTATGGTGTCCCACACACTATCATCATCGATAATGGCTCCAATTTTACAGCGGATGAGGTAAAAGCTTGGCGTGCTAATTTGGGCATTAAGCTCGATTACGCCTCCGTCTATCATCCACAAACAAACGGTCAAGTCGAATGAGCTAATGGTCTTATTATGAGCGGTATTAAGCCTAGACTAGTGCGGTCTTTGAAAGAATCAGACAAGCACTGGGTTGAGGAGCTCGACTCCGTACTCTGGGGGCTGCGGACCACGCCCAATCGCACTACCAGGTATACACCTTTCTTCATGGTGTACGGCACAGAGGTTGTGTTGCCCTGCGACATTATTCATGACTCACCTCGAGTGCGCATGTATGAAGATAGAGAGGCCGAGCTTGATCGGCAGGACAACTTAGATGCCCTGGAGGAGGAGCGCGACGTCACAAAAGTCCATTCCGCATTTTATCGATGGCACACTCGCAGGTATCAAAGCAGAGAAGTGCGGGCCAAGACTTATAACGTTGGCAAACTCATTCTGCGCTTACCAGAGAAGAAAAAGGACAAACTCAAGCCCAAGTGGGAGGGTCCCTTCATCATAGATGAAGTTCTCACTGGAGGAGCATACCACCTGCATGGCGCATCGGACAACCGCTTAAAGCCGAACCCGTGGAATGCCGCCAGACTCCGAAGTTTCTACGCCTAGAGCCGAACTCTTTGTTCGTCTTCTTCTCCCTTTGTTTCCATTATTTTTTCCCTCTCTTTAATTTTTCTTCTAGCTTTAAGCTCTTGTGCGGCTAAACCACACACCTATGACGTACACATCCTTAAATATGTACGCCCATAATACCTGGGGGCTTCTTGTACAGAAGCTTATTATTATTATTATTATTATTCGAGCATCAAACTCACCACACATGTGTCTTTTTCCTCATGTGTACCTTTTCTTCGCCATTATATGCATTTTTATGACTTAAGTTTTGGCCAAGCTGGGTTGCCTGGCTCCTGGGCTTATGCCCTACGTTCCCGTTTGTTCGGCTAGGGCATAAAGGGAGCATCTCTGCGATTGTTACTGCCGGGTCATCCGGACTTGTACCTCAGACTGGGTGAAGCCAAAAGCTAGCGTTCTTAAGGGAATATTCGGTCAGCAGACTAAAGATGTGCTATACTCATTACAGTATGAACCCCCAGACGTCACGTACACTGCGATTTTTTTCAATCACAGTTCAGGCATGCACACTAATGCATGTCCACCTAGGGAAAGGAACCCTTAATGGAACTATTCTCTCTGGAAGATGTTTCTTACAATTACAATGTAATATATCATAGCTAGCCAGATACAACTTGTCTGTTTAAGCAACTATGACCCCTACGCCTGGTTTCCATGTATACTCCGGTCTACATTGTTGCTTTGGTATTCGGAAACACTCCGCACCTTCGGGTCTAGAGGTCGAAGCGAAAAGGTCTGCCATGACAATCGTTTTACAATCCGGCTAGGGACAATTATGTCAATTGAAGTACATAGTCACTTGGACTCAAAAACTTCTTCCTCTATACCGTCTAACAGACTGTCTAGCTTACAATCCTGTTGGGAATATTTGGCGGCTACCTTTACTTGGTCATATACTAAACTAACTGGAATTTCTTTTCCATCTGACCCTTTAGGCCCGACCCGGGCCATATGATTCGGATCAAGCTTGGTGTACCGTGTCTTCACCATGGCCCAGGCCTCTCGCGCACCTTCTCGGCAGGCTGATATCTTCCATAATCGAATACGCCGCAGGGCTCCTTTGAATAGCTCCACGAGCTCCGCCATACTTCCTGGAGGGGAGGCGGATGGCCATAAAGCCTTGGAAACACTCTGCATTGCTTGCCGAACTCGCTCGTGCATTTGGGAATGCTCTTGTAGCAGGTCGCCTTGAGATCCGGACATTTCCTCTTTGGGACGGCCAGTCAGCATACCTGCAGACATAAATCTGTCAGTTCCCGCCCTCGCCGAATTATAGGGAGGCAAGTTTGAAAAGCATACTGAATATGCCGCCTCGTAGTCTCTTATTCTCCTTCACGGAGTCGGCCAGCTGGGCTCGCATGTCTTTTAGTTCCTCGCCTAGCAGGGTGTTGGAATCCAGTAGCTTATTTTTCTCATCCCTGACCCATGTCAGCACACGCTCGCCTATGGCTAGTTGCCTTTTGGCCTCTTGTTCACCCGCTTGCACGACTTTCAGGGCCTCCTTCAGTTGATCCAACAATCCTGCCATGGGAAATACAAAAAGTATTAATATTGCTGGTATATGATTATATTTTCTCGATGGAGGGGAACATTACCAGGCGATGCCTTCTTGGATTTCTCCAGTTCGGCGGTAGCAGCAGCTAGCTGGGTCCGACACTTTTCCAGCTCTTGAGGCAACAGGTCGTTCTTCTTTGTGAGCACCTGGTTATACAATGATCCTTAAATCAGTTGTATCAACTGCTTCAAGCCTCGGGGGCTACTGGTATATAATTATCAGATTTATACAAATGTGTACTTACCCGCATATCTTTCAAATGCTGGTCTGTCGCTCTTGTAAGCCCGTCTCGAGTAGCTCGAATGTATGCATCAGCCGAGCTGAAGGCGTTGAATGCCTCTTTTGTAAAACCGGGGTCGCGAAGAGCGGCCCGCCGACGCCGATGATTCATGGCGCTTTCCACTTCAGAGTTTGTGATGGATACATCATCTGAATCCTTTGCCGAAGGACAATCCGGTGTCACTCCCGTATCAGCCCTCGCCTTTAAGGCAGGGTCGGGAACCTGCCTTGTGGAGGCGCGGCCGGCAGGATCCCCGGACATAGTCCGGCGAACGCTTTTCCTGATAAGACACGGCGGATAATGTCACGGTTTGATGTGACTGCCAGGGGGCATGATTAAAAAACCATACCTCTTTGATGAAGCTCTGCTATGTTGTCGCTCGCCTTCCTCTTCGAAGATTTTCTCGGCGCGGGCGCCGCTCTCTTATGAGATGCCTCTGGCGTACGTTGAAACGTCGGGCGCCTCCCCTTTGGAGCACAAAATAGTGCGGTGGGTGAGGCTTAATGAGGAAGCTCTTCCGAAGAAGGTGTCTCTTGATCACTTACATGCGAGGCGGGGAGGAGGCTGTCGGTGTCAAACCGGTGGATCTCGGGTAGGGGGTCCCGAACTGTGCGTCTAGGATCGATGGTAACAGGAGACGGGGGACACGATGTTTACCCAGGTTCGGGCCCTCTCTATGGAGGTAATACCCTACTTCCCGCTTGATTGATCTTGATGAATATGAGTATAACAAGAGTTGATCTACCACGAGATCGTAATGGCTAAACCCTAGAAGTCTAGCATGTATGACTATGGTAATGTGTACCTCTGTCCTTTCCGGACTAACCCCTCCGATTTATATAGACACTGGGGGGATCTAGGGTTTACATGGAGTCGGTTACATAAGAAGGAATCTTCATAATTGGTCGCCAAGCTTGCCTTCCACGCCAAGTAGAGTCCAATCCGGACACGGGTGCAGTCTTTGGCCTTCATGTCTTCACAGCCCATCAGTCCGGCCCATGGATAATAGGTCGGACGCCCGAGGACCCCTTAGCCAAGACTCCCTCAGTAGCCCCTGAACCTGGCTTCAATGACGAGGAGTCCGGCGCGCAGATTGTCTTCGGCATTGCAAGGCGGGTTCCCCTTCTTCCGAACTCCAAGATAGTCTCCAGATGCGACGATAGTATCCGGACCTGTTACATACCACACACAACCGCGGGTTCCCCTTCTTCCGAACTTCAACCACGTGTCACAGCTCCGCAAGTGCTTCAAGACGCCTAAGCGCACTATCGACTTCGAAGAGATTGACCTCCAAGAAGATTTGTCTTATCATGAGCACCCAGTTGCTATTCTTGAAGAAACTGAGCGCAAGACTCGCAACAAGTCTATCAAATTCCTGAAAGTGAAGTGGTCGCACCATTTCGACCGGGAAGCCACCTGGGAACGCGAGGACCATCTCCGTTCCAAATATCTGGAGTTCTTTCAGTCCTAGATCTCGGGACGAGATCCTCTCGTAGTGGTGGAGTGTTGTAACACCCCGCATGTAACTTGCCATATTTGTAACTCCGACTCTTGCCATTTTCGGCTATGTGATATGTTTTTCCCTCCGTTGTCGGGTTTTGTCTTTCGTTTTGTATTTTGTCATGTCATGAATTTTCTTATCATGTCATCATGTGCATTGCATTTGCATACGTGTTCGTCTCATGCATCCGAGCATTTTCCCCGTTGTCCGTTTTGCAATCCGGCGCTCCTATCTCCTCCGGTGCACCCCTCTTGTTTTCTTTCGTGTGCGTGTGTCAAACTTTCTCGGAATGGACCGAGGCTTGTCAAGTGGTCTTAATATACCACCCGGAGACTACCGGTCAAGTTTCGTTCCATTCGGAGGTCGTTTGGTACTCCATCGGTTAACCGGGCATCCGCAAAGTCCATTTGAGTGTCCAGCAAAAAACCCCTCCAAAACCAGCCCAAAACCCACCAAACTCTCTTCCATGCTCTAGGTCGTTCGATCACGATCGTGTGGGCGAAAACCGCACCTCATTTGGAGTCTCCTAGCTCCCTCTACCTATTTATAAGTGGGCATCCCGAAAACGGATTCGCAGACGAACCCTAGAGTTTTTCCCACCGCGCCGCCGTCCAACCGCCCCGCCGCCGGCCCGCGAAGCCCGCAGCGGGCCCGCCCGAGCCCGTCGCCGCCTCCTCCTGTGCCCGCGCCGCCGGCCCCGCCGCGCGCCGCCACCGACGGCCGGCCCCGCCGCCGCCGCCATCGCCGCCGGCCGGCTCGCCATCTCCGCCGCCGCCGCCGTGCCCGCCGCCCCGGGCCGCCTCCTCCGGCCCCGCCGCCGGCGCCCCTCCTCCGGCGCCCCTCCTCCGCCGCCTCGCCCTTCTCCTCCTCCGGCCAGGCCCGCCGGCCCCTGCCTCGCTGTCGCCGTCGGCAGCTCGAGCGAGTTCGCTCGATCCGATCTGGTACAGCTCCCCCCCGTTGACTTTCCTAGCCTTCGTTTTTTTTCTAAGTCCTAATTTTTCTCAGCATATGCTCCTGTTCCCGATGCGATAACTTCTTGCATGTAGCTCCGATTCGCGCGTGTAATATGTCAAATTGTTTATCTCGTGATGCTCTTCATTTTGTTCAATTGCACCATGTTCATTAGAGGTCATCTTGATGCCCAAATCTTCGTTGGAAGAGGGCTAGTTGCTGTTAATCTCTGGTTCTTATCAGAACTTGGAGATTTGTCATTTTTGTATCATTTATTCTGTGCATCTTTTGAGCATGAGCTCTACATGTGTTTTGAAGTATGCCATGCCATATTTCCAGTGGTATAGCCCATGTATTTTTGTGATCTCTGTGGTGACTACCACAAGCATGCAAAGTAGGCCCCGTAATATTTCTGATTTCAGGGACTTGGTGATTTCTCTTAAGTCTTTGTCTGCTGTAATTTTGTTGCCATTTAAACTTGATGCTACAGAGAGATCCATGCATATTTTGGAGATGTTCATTAAGGATGTTTTGTAGCTATAGTTGTAATTGATCCATTTATGTAATTGTTTGCAATTATGGAGTGCCATATCATGACTCAATCTTGCTCTAATTTTGCTATAAAATATTTCTGGCATATTCTTAACATGACATGCATTTTTGCCAAGCTTATTGTAGTTGATCCATACATGCTATGTATTTGTTCTTGCCATGGTTAGCTTCATAAACATGCCATCTTGCTGTAGGTATGCTTGTTTTATCATGCATTGCTTTGTGATGAGTGTATCAAGCTCACCAAGATGCCTTCATATTATTGTTTCTGTCATTCTCTGTTTTCTGCCAAGTCTGAAACCTGATAACGAAACTTGCTATGTTTACATGCCTGCTATCATATCTTCTGGTCCTTTTTGGCTTATGGTCAGTAAGGGACTTTTGTCATGTGCTTTGAGTAGAACACTACCATGCCTTGTTTTGCTATGTTAAGTTCCTGTAGCATGTTGATTTCGTGCTCTGAACATAGCTACCTGATGCTGATTTCTGCCATGTCCAGTTTTTCACCAAGTCTGTGAACCTGTAATCTTTTGCACTTTTGCCATGCTTGTTTGAGCTTGATATGTTGTTAACTAGCCGTAGCTCAGTGTTCATCTTTTGTCAAGCATCTCCTGTAGATTACTGCAATGTGCTTTGTTGCTATGTTGGGGTGCTGTAGCATTGTTGCTTGTTGCATTTTAAGTGCTATCTTGCTGTTTATCGCAGATTAGTGTCATCCTTGTTTTGCTTGCCATTTGCAAACCGTGCATCCGATTCCGGTGATCTTTATATCGATTTCGACCGAAATCATCTCATCTTTCCAGTGGCATGCTTGGTTTGCCAAGTTACTGCCATGTTCATCATTTTCCTTCCGGAGCACGCATATGCATCGCATATCATATCTTGCATATCATACATGTTTTGCATCATGGTGTTTGCGCATTTCTCGTTGTTGATTGTGGTTCCGTTTGCTTGTGTTCTTGTCTTGGGTAGAGCCGGGAGACGAGTTCGTGAACGAGGAACCTGTCGAGTACGCTTACGAGGATCAAGCTTTCGACAACTCTGAGAATCTTGCAGGCAAGATGACCACCCCCTCGAAATCACTTCTATCTTTGCTATGCTAGTTGTTCGCTCTATTGCCATGCTCGCTACCTATCTTTTGCTATATCATGTCTCCCATTTTAGCCATGTCAGCCTCTAACCATCCTCTCCTAGCAAACCGTTGTTTGGCTAAGTTACCGCTTTTGCTCAGCCCCTCTTATAGCGTTGCTAGTTGCAGGTGAAGTTGAAGTTTGTTCCATGTCGGAACATGGATATGTTGGGATATCACAATATCTCTTATTTAATTAATGCATCTATATATTTGGTAAAGGGTGGAAGGCTCGGCCTTATGCCTGGTGTTTTGTTCCACTCTTGCCGCCCTAGTTACTGTTATACCGGGATTATGTTCCTTGAGTTTGCGTTCCTTACACGGTCGGGTGATTTATGGGACCCCCTTGACAGTTCGCCTTGAATAAAACTCCTCCAGCAAGGCCCAACCTTGGTTTTACCATTTGCTACTTAAGCCTTTTCCCCCGGGTTTTCGCGAGCCCGAGGGTCATCTTATTTTAACCCCCCCCCCCCCCCGGGCCAGTGCTCCTTCGAGTGTTGGTCCGAACTGAGCAGACTGTGGGGCCCCCTCCTGGAAACTCGAGGTCTGGTTTTACTCGTAGGATGTCTCATCCGGTGTGCCCTGAGAACGAGATATGTGTAGCTCCTATCGGGATTTGTCGGCACATTCGGGTGGCTTTGCTGGTCTTGTTTTACCATTGTCGAGATGTCTTGTAAACCGGGATTCCGAGACTGATCGGGTCTTTCCGGGAGAAGGTTTATCCTTCGTTGACCGTGAGAGCTTATGATGGGCTAAGTTGGGACACCCCTGCAGGGTATTATCTTTTGAAAGTCGTGCCCACGGTTATGAGGCAGATGGGAATTTGTTAATGTCCAGTTGTAGATAACTTGTCACTTGACCCAATTAAAATACACCAAGTGCGTGTGTAGCCGTGATGGTCTCTTCTCGGCGGAGTCCGGGAAGTGAACACGGTCAGTGTTATGTATGACGTAAGTAGGTGTTCAGGACCTCTTCTTGGTCATTGCTAGATGACGTCCATTCCGTTGCTTCTCTTCTCGCTCTCATTTGCGCAAGTTAGCCACCATATATGCTTTTGCCGCTGCAGCTCCACCCCACTACACCATCCTTTCTTTAAGCTTAAATAGTCTTGATCTCGCAGGTGTGAGATTGCTGAGTCCCCGTGACTCACAGATTCTACCAAAACAGTTGCAGGTGCTGACGATGCCAGTGCAGATGATGGCGTCGATCTCAAGTGGGAGTTCGACGAGGAACGTGGTCGTTACTATGTGTCTTTTCCTGATGATCAGTAGTGGAGCCCAGTTGGGGACGATCGGGGATCTAGCATTTGGGGTTGTCTTATTTTCATCTGGATTTGACCGTAGTCGGTCTATATGTTTGTATTATGGATGATGTATGATGATATTTATGTATTGTGTGAAGTGGCGATTGTAAGCCAACTCTTTATCCCATTCTTGTTCATTACATGGGATTGTGTGAAGATGACCCTTCTTGCGACAAAACCACTATGCGGTTATGCCTCTAAGTCGTGCCTCGACACGTGGGAGATATAGCCGCATCGTGGGCGTTAGAGTATTGAGATACCGACGATCGAATCTCGGGCAAGTAACATACCGATGACAAAGGGAACAACGTATGTTGTTATGCGGTCTGACCGATAAAGATCTTCGTAGAATATGTGGGAGCCAATATGAGCATCCAGGTTCCGCTATCTGTTATTGACCGGAGACGTGTCTCGGTCATGTCTACATAGTTCTCGAACCCATAGGGTCCGCACGCTTAAAGTTTCGATGACAGTTATATTATGAGTTTATGAGTTTTGATGTACCGAAGGTTGTTCAGAGTCCCGGATGTGATCACGGACATGACGAGGAGTCTCGAAATGGTCGAGACATGAAGATTGATATATTGGAAGCCTATATTTGGATATCGGAAGTGTTCCGGGTGAAATCGGGATTTTACCGGAGTACCGAGGGGTTACCGGAACCCCCCGGGGGCTTAATGGGCCATAGTGGGCCTTAGTGGAGAAGAGGAGAGGCGGCCAGGGCAAGGGCCGCCCCCCTAGTCCGAATAGGACAAGGAGTGGGGGGCGGCGCCCCCCCCTTTCCTTCTTCTCCTCCACTTCTTTTCCCCCTTCTCCTATTCCAACAAGGAAGGGAGGGAGTCCTACTCCCGGTGGGAGTAGGACTCCTCCTGGCGCGCCTCCTCCTGGCCGGCCGCACCTCCCCCCTTGCTCCTTTATATACGGGGGCAGGGGGCACCCTAGAGACACAACAATTGATCGTTTGATCTTTTAGCCGTGTGCGGTAACCCCCTCCACCATAGTCCACCTCGATAATACTGTAGCAGTGCTTAGGCGAAGCCCTGCGTCGGTAGAACATCATCATCGTCACCACGCCGTCGTGCTGACGAAACTCTCCCTCAACACTCGGATGGATCGGAGTTCGAGGGACGTCATCGGACTGAACGTGTGCTGAACTCGGAGGTGTCGTGCGTTCGGTACTTGATCGGTCGGATCGTGAAGACGTACGACTACATCAACCGCGTTGTGCTAACGCTTCCGCTTTCAGTCTACGAGGGTACGTGGACAACACTCTCCCCTCTCGTTGCTATGCATCATCATGATCTTGCGTGTGCGTAGGATTTTTTTGAAATTACTACGTTCCCCAACACAAGGCCAGGGCACAATCGCAGTAGTTCTCCCTTTACTACCCTAGCCGATTTAGCGGAACGTAGGGTAGCAAGCACATGAGCCGGGCAACCCAACTATTGACCAAAGACATGATTCGGAGCCAATGCATATAATGCTAAATTCGGGTGCCGAACTTATCTATAAGAAATGTTCGGACTTTACTGCCGTATTATGGGACGACAGGGAGCCCCTGGCGAATATGAGACGTACCAGATTGTACGGATGCGATCAATAAGCAAATCGAAATAAAAATGAGGTAAGAAACGCAAACCACATAAACTGGGCCGCAAACCATTTTTATTATAATTGGATGGATATGTTAAGGCGTATCTTGTACAAATACTGTGGTAAACATCCGGACTATTTAACATGCCGGGAACAAGAAGGCGCAGCATGCGGGTCCTAAGAAATAAGTGGAAATACCGTCAAGAAGAACGTATAGAGGTTACCCTACACACCTATGCTGCTTGCCTCCTTTGTATGCCGATCCTTCAAAGGGACTGGTGATCAGGCCCGTGGGAAAAGGAACCTGAAACAAAAAGAAAAAGGTGAAAGTATGCGTGTCCGGGATTGGTCTAGCCGAACTATAGATCCCGGGTTAGCTTGTGCCTCCGTCGATGTCCATGGGATTTTGAGTGCATAATTATGTATGCGTGGTGCGAATGCCACTACTTCATCGGGGCTGGGACGGAGGCCGAATTGCTAATCGAGCTCTTGACGAGCCGCGCTATCCTGTTGCAGTGTAGTCCGGACCCTCTTAATGATGTCCAGGGGCTCGATAGCCGTACTATGGTGCTGTTTGAGAAGGCCGCTCTGTACCTCTGCTGCTAGGGCGGCGGTGTGCTCCTCTGTTCGGAGGGAGCGTTCCGTATTGCCATTGACTGTTATGACGCCGCGTGGACCGGGCATCTTGAGCTTGAGATAAGCATAGTGTGGCACTGCATTGAATCTAGCAAACGCGGTTCGTCCGAGCAGTGCGTGGTAGCCGCTGCGGAAGGGGACGATATCAAAGATTAACTCTTCGCTTCGGAAGTTGTCCGGAGAACCGAAGACCACCTCCAGCATGATTGAGCCCGTACAGCGGGCCTCTACGCCTGGTATGACTCCTTTAAAGGTAGTCTTTGTGGGTTTGATTCGTGAGGGGTTAATGCCCATCTTCCGTACTGTATCCTGGTAGAGCAGGTTGAGGCTGCTTCCACCATCCATCAGGACTCGTGTTAGGTGGAATCCATCGATGATTGGGTCAAGGACCAGTGCGGCCGAACCGCCATGGCGGATACTAGTTGGATGATCTCGTCGATCGAACGTGATCGGGAATGACGACCACTGATTGAATTTTGGGGCGACTGGCTCTACCGCGTAGACGTCCCTGAGTGCCCGTTTGCGCTCCTTTCTGGGGTTGTGCGTGGCGTATATCATGTTCACCATTTTGACTTGGGGGGGGGATTTCTTCTGCCCCCCGGCGTTCGGCTGCCGGGGCTCTTCGTCCTCGTCCTCACTTTGTGATCCCTTTTCTTTGTTCTCGGCATTTAACTTGCCAGCCTGTTTGAAGAGCCAACAATCTTTGTTGGTGTGATTGGCTTGTTTGTCTGGGGTGCCCTGTATCTGGCACGGACGGTCGAGTATGCGGTCCAGGCTGGAAGGTCCCTCATTGTTCCTCTTGTTGGGCTTCTTCCGTTGGCCGGACTTGGAGCCGCTGAATCTGGCGTTTACTGTTGTGTCATCGGTGTTATCGCCATTGCTTTGGCGTTTGTGTCTATTGCGCCGGAGCTTGCCGGTGCTGTTCTTGGCCTCCGAGGGGCCTGCCTCGCTGGCTGTGTTTTTGCTTCGGGCCAGCCAGCTGTCTTCACCCGCACAAAAGCGGGTCATGAGTGCTGTGAGGGCTGCCATGGATTTCGGCTTTTCTTGGCCGATGTGGCGGGCGAGCCATTCGTCACGGATGCTGTGTTTAAAGGCCGCTAGGGCTTCAGCATCCGGACAGTCGATGATCTGGTTCTTTTTGGTTAGGAACCTAGTCCAGAATTTTCTGGCTGATTTCCAGATTGTTGAACTATGTGGCTTAAGTCATCGGCATCGGGTGGCCGGACATATGTACCTTGGAAGTTGTCGAGGAAGGCTTCTTCCAAGTCCTCCCAGCTGCCGATGGAGTTCTCAGGCAGATTATTTAGCTAGTGTTGAGCTGGCCCTTTGAGCTTTAATGGGAGGTATTTGATGGCGTGGAGGTCATCTCCTCTGGCCATATGGATGTGGAGAATAAAATCTTGGATCCACACTGCGGGATCGGTTGTGCCGTCGTATGATTCGATATTGACGGGCTTGAACCCCTCGGGGAATTTGTGATCCAGTACTTCATCTATGAAGCAGAGAGGGTGTGCGGCACCTCTGTATCGGGCCACATCGCGGCGTAGCTCTGATGGAGTCCGTCTGCGGCATTCGGCCCGGCCGTAGTTAGGTTTGTCATGTCCGAATAGGTAGCCGTCGTCATGCCTCGAGGCACGTCCTCGTGATCCGTAGATCGATCTTGTATGTCCTGCTCTACTGTCCAGGGTCTGCCGGAGGTCGTACATGTGACCCCGAACTCTTTTGTCTCTATTTTTACGGGGCGGTGGGGCCGACTGCTGTTCGGCCTGAGTTGCCGCTTTATCCCAGCCGCGGGGTGGCCGTTCGGCCGCCCTGTCTCGGGCACGTGGTGGTCGTTCCGCATTACGCGAGGGTGATATGTGCTCCGGTGCCTCCTCATCGAATTGAGGTAGCAGTCTGTGTTTTGGGTAGCTCTTGGCTGGGCGCTTGAGGCCGTATTCCTCGGCTGTCAGGACATCAGTCCATCTATCGACGAGCAGATCTTGTTCAACTTGAAGCTGATGTTGTTTCTTTTTCAGGCTCCTTGCAGTGGCTATGAGCTGAAGCTTAAAGCGCCCCTGCTCCAGAGGATCCTCAGGCACGATGAAGTCTTCGTTGCCGAGGCTTGTTTCCTCCTCGGAGGGTGGACGGTAACTGTCGTCCTCCAAGTCATCTTCTATGGCCTATTCATCAGGGTTGTCTTGCCTGTTGCCGTGTTCCTCCTGTTCGGATGCAGCTCCGACAGGCTCTTCATTGTTTTCGGCGTCGCCCAGAGTGCTATTTTCTCCGGTGCCAGTGTTGCCATCTTTTGAGTGACGAGGCTTAGAACAGCGCTTGGGGCGTCGGCGCTTGGACTGCGTCTCAGAGGTTTTATTCGCATCTAGCTCTTCTTTGTCGTCGCCAGATCCTTTGGGTGTATCAACCATATACACGTCGTACGAAGAGGTAGCCGTTCAACGTCCAGTGAATGGCGGGTCTTGGCCTTGCTCCTTATCGGCATCGTCGTCCATACCGTCGATGTCTTCGGAGCCATAGTCAAGCACGTCGGTTAAGTCATCGACAGTGGCTATGAAGTGGGTGGCGGGTGGGAAGCAAAATTCCTCGTCATCTGTCTCTAGCTTGAACCGGACATAGTTCGGCTGTGAGTCCTTCTCCAAGGACAAATTTTAAAGATTTTAGCACGTCACCCAAAGGCGAGTGCTGGAAAACGTCAGCGGCGCTGAACTCGAAGATCGATAACCGATCTAGCTCGGTATCCGCAGGCGTACACAGTCCAGAACTTATAGCCGGAGACAAGTCCGAAGTTCCGTTAAAGTGAACATTGCAGGGCGTTGAGTCCGTGTGCGGCTCCAACGCCGCGGACTCTGCGGCCTCGGATGGCATGATCTGCTTTGGCTCTAAGGCCGTTGCAGCAGCAGGAACCATCTCCTGGGTGTGATCCGATGACAGATTTAAGTCACGTTCATCGGGGTGAGGGGGAGCGATCGCCGCGGGCTCAAATCCCTCGAAGATCAAGTCTCCACGGATATCCGCGACGTAGTTCAAGCTTCCGAATCTGACCTGATGGCCAAGGGCGTAGCTGTCGATCTGCTCCAGATGGCCAAGCGAGTTGGCCCGCAGTACGAAGCCGCCGAATACGAAGATCTGTCCGGGGAGGAAGGTTTCTCCCTAACAACGTCATTACTGACGATCGAAGGGGCCATCGAGCCCTTTGCCGACGGCACAGTGGAACTCTCAATTAAAGCACCAATGTCGGTGTCAAAACCGGCGGATCTCGGGCAGGGGGTCCCGAACTGTGCGTCTAGGATCGATGGTAACAGGAGACGGGGGACACGATGTTTACCCAGGTTCGGGTCCTCTCTATGGAGGTAATACCCTACTTCCTGCTTGATTGATCTTGATGAATATGAGTATTACAAGAGTTGATCTACCACGAGATCGTAATGGCTAAACCCTAGAAGTCTAGCCTGTATGACTATGGTAATGTGTACCTCTGTCCTTTCCAGACTAACCCCTCCGGTTTATATAGACACCGGGGGGATCTAGGGTTTACATGGAGTCGGTTACATAAGAAGGAATCTTCATAATTGGTCGCCAAGCTTGCCTTCCACGCCAAGTAGAGTCCAATCCGGACACGGGTGCAGTCTTCGGCCTTCATGTCTTCACATCCCATCAGTCCAGCCCATGGATAATAGGCCGGACGCCCGAGGACCCCTTAGTCCAGGACTCCCTCAGAGGCCGGGATAGTCGGCGATGATGGCCACTTCCGTGCCGTCACAGCTCGCCTGGTAGAACACTCCATCCTCAAGCTCCACAAATATGTCCGGATCCTCTTCGAATCCGGGGTCAAGGTCCCGGTTGTGATCCTCTGGCTGTGGGATGGGGCTATGGATCCCCTCGGTAACCTTCCGCCATTCCTGTTGCGAATAGATGGGTTAATGTCCATTGAAAGTGACTCAGGGAGAGGATTGAGTAAAGTGGTGGGATTAGAACTCACCCAGCTAGGAGGACTGTACATGGAAAATCCATCTCGATGTTTAAGACGAGTGAACTCCTGTTTCTCCCCTTTGTACAGTTCGGCCAATATTTTGGCCAACGCGGCGGGGGTGTCCGGACCCTTCCGACCGCAGCGTGAGGCGTCGTCTTCCCCATTGTAGTGCCAGATGGGAAGCCCTCTGTATTGGAGTGGCTGCACCCCCCGCACTATGGAAGTCGCCATTACCTCGATTATTGATAATTCGGACTAGGCGAACGTCTTTATCTTGCCCATCAATTGACGGACTTCCGCGCTATCTTCCTCCTCGAGGCTCCGAGGGCGCCAGCTGTGGCATTTCTTCAACGGAACGCTTGAAAATCCGGGAGGACCCATTCGGACTAGGTCAGGAAGAGCGACGTCCTCAATATAAAACCATTCGGAAGGCCACTCCTTGGACGCCTTCTTCGGCGTGTTGGACAGGTATCCGGTCCCGATGATGCGCCATACCTCGGCACCGCCCACTTCGAATATCGATCCCTCTTGGTTGCGAGGGACGAGGCAGAATAGTTTCCTCCATAACTCAAAATGGGCCTCACAACCTAGGAATAGCTCACAAAGAGCAACATAACCCGTGATGTGAAGGATGGAGGCAGGAGTAAGATTGTGCAGTTGGAGGCCGTAATACTCCAGAAGTCCTCGGAGGAAAGGATGGATTGGAAATCCGACACCTCTTAACAAGTAGGGAACGAAGCACACTCGTTCCTCCCTGGATGGATTGGGGAAATTCTCCGCCTGAGCCCCGCCGTTGAAGGAGGTCAATCCTGCCCGCATGGGGACTAGATCCGAGGGGGGAAGAAATCCCTGCGTTTGCAGCTTCACCAGCTGATCATGAGATACGGAGCATCTTTCCCAATCACCTTTTTCGGAGCCATGGGGGCGGGAGGAAGAACTGGGAGCGCTAGCCATGTTGGAGTGGTTTCTCCTAACAAGCTCTGAGGATTTTCCGCTTGGTGTGGAATGGATCTGAGATCCAATCTCTTTAAATAGACACCTTTTTTACAATGTCCGGGGTGTTATGTACAAAAAATACCCTGACCTCTCGTATTCGCTCGACACGTGGAAGCTGAAGCTATGGATGCACAGAAGCCGATGGGTACGATATTAAATGGAAGGCCGAATACAGCTCTTTGAAGTCATCGGAGGAGGAACCCGCCTTACAATGCCGAAGACAATCTGCGCGCCAGACACCTCGTCATTGAAGCCTGGTTCGGGGGCTACTGAGGGAGTCCTGGATTAAGGGGTCCTCGGGCGTCCGGCCTGTTGGACATGGGCCGGACTAATGGGCTATGAAGATACAAGACCGAAGACTCTCACCCGTGTCCGGATGGGACTCTCCTTGGCGTGGATGGCAAGCTTGGCGTTCGGATATGAAGATTCCTTTCTCTGTAACCGACTTTGTACAACCCTAGTCCCCTCCGTGTCTATATAAACCGGAGGGTTTAGTCCGTAGAGGCAATCATAATCATACAGGCTAGACTTCTAGGGTTTTAGCCATTACGACCTCATGGTAGATCAACTCTTGTAATACTCATATTCATCAAGATCAATCAAACAGGAGGTAGGGTATTACCTCCATAGAGAGGGCCCGAACCTGGGTAAATATCGTGTCCCCTGTTTTCTGTTACCATCGACCTTAGACGCACAGTTCGAGACCCCCTACCCGAGATCCGCCGGTTTTGACACCGACAACGACCATCCAGCAGGCATGCAACAAGTGGCATGAGATTCAAGAGGAGGTCATGGCTCGCCCGGAAAGCGGCGCCAACTTCGAGCGTCAGGTATAGCCATCGCTCGCCGGCCCAGTTCTTCACCGTGCACTTTGCCGACACTTGTTCTTCGACTGTGCGGATGGTTCGGATGTCCGACATGTTTCGCCAGGACAACAGGGACCAAGAGTTCAAGTTCCTTCATGTGTTCACCAAGATCGAGTCATGCAAGAAATGGACAGAGTGTTGGCTTGCTCTCGCCAAGGCGAAGGACAGTGTCTACAACCCGGACGCGCCTGCCTCAGCGGCGGTAGAAGGGCGTCCTGATGGCAACAAAATAGGCAAGGTGGCGAGGGACGCGGCACCCACTGCCGAACGGCTGCAATCGTCGATAGAACAGTGCATTGCTGACGCCAAGAGCAACGCCGCCAAGAGGGAGGAGAAACCCGAGGCGAGGTGCTCGGTGTTGATGACGAAGCAGGACGTCAAGCTCGACCTTCTCAAGACCAACGTCGCCCGAAGAAGAGGAACACCGACCTGGTGTTCCTTATGGGGGTAGACATGTCGACGATGGACGAGCAGGTGAAGGCGTGGTACCTGGCGGAGCGTGGCCTCATCTTGAACCAGATGTCAGGACCGGCGGCGACCACTGCCCCTACGCCCACACCCGCGACTACGCCTACGCCAAGGCCGACGCCGAGCATTGAAGTTGTGCCCACAACGCCGATGCCAACGCCGACCTCTCCCAGCCCTACGGCAGAGGAGCGTGCCGTTTGAGTTCCATGTCTATGGTTCCTATCCTTTTGATCGCGAGACTTTGGCTATGTTCGATCGTTAACATGTGGCATGATAATCATCAACTTGTGGCATGATGATCGCCGAACTTGTGTCTTTTTTAGTAGCGGGAAAAAGAACTTTAAATTTTGTTGCGTTTGAGAGCAGAAACCTGGGGCGTGGGCTGAAAGCTCGATCCATCCAAACCGAAAAAACCGCAGGCGCAAACGCCCAAAGCCCTGGAAATGGTTCTTGTATGCTGCCTACGACTCCATGTCATCATCGCCGTGGCGGCCCTTCCGCTCAAACAGCGGATATACTGTACGCACAGTGATCGGATAAGCTCTCCTATCTCTATCTCTGACGACGGGGGAGACGGAGAAATCAGAGCAGGCAATGGAGTCTACCCTAATCACGAGATTATACCCCCTTCTCCCCGCTCCCCCCAAGGCCAGGCCCCTCTCCTCATCGCCCCTCGCCGGAGCTCGCCGCATCGCCTCCATTTCCTTCTCTTCCGTCAGCATGTGTGGCGTCTTGCGTCCCAGCGGCGGCGTTACCTCGTCGGTCACCGCCGCAGCAGCGGCGCTCGGCGAGGCGGCAGAGCCCGGGTCTGAGGCCATCTTGCTCAGTGTTCAGGTGCTCTTCTCGCCCCGACCACTAGTCTGAATTTGGAACACTCCGGCTCTCCATTCTGTTATTATCTTCGATTTGCGCGACAGGCCGAGAGGGTTAGGACTCAGGCATGATGCGCTGCTGTCTGGCTCTTACTTGCAGGGCATGATGTGCGACGGGTGCGCTGCCAGTGTGAAGCGGATTCTCGAGAGTCAGGTAGTTGTCTCTCTTTCACTTACTCACTATCGCAAATTTGCTTCATTTCTCTTGGGAAATTATGTCTGACGAAACCAATGGGCAGTGACTGAACTACGGTTAATTTTCTTTTGTTCATGGCAATAATTGATATCTATGCTCATATAAATTTTATTGAAGATAAAACGGGAATGGATGAAACTGAAACAAAAAGAACGCAGAACACAACATCGTACTGGGTTTGTGCATAGAATGTAAGAGGAGCAATTCATTGATGAAGCTTAAGTAATAAACTAGAGGTTAGAGAATAGGGATTGCCCAGATAGGTGTCCTCATTTGCCTGCCTTCAATCCGAACATGACCTGAAACCATATGGGCCCTAAGTTTTCATCATAAAAGACCATAAAAGTTTTAGTTGCTAGTCTTTGTATATTTGAAATTTCTGCCAGTGGTGGAGGGGGACGCCTGATCAGAAAGTAATGAATTGATGGGAGAAAGAAATTGTCTCTTCATTTTTGCAATGACTGGGTAGAGAAGGCAGCTGCCCATATGCTGAAAGCAACCGCTGTCATCTTGCTCAGCAAGGAAATGTATGGTTGATGTGGCATTTTGGTAAAGCAATTATCTGTATACGGATGTTAACTATATTGACCTGTCTAGATGTTTTCTTCCTATCATTCCAGATTCTTGAAACCCTTTCTGTTTCTACTATTTATTTCTTCTTTGATCCTTTGCTGCTGCTCACCATGGGCCACTCTTAATCCCTTCTTCAGCCTGAGGTTACTTCTGCTACAGTTGATTATAAGGAAGCAAGGGCTGTCGTGTGGACAACTCCTGAGGTCAAGGTGGCAGAAGATTGGCAGAAACAATGTGGAGAGAAACTTGCAAGTCATCTTGGTACTTGTGGATTTGAGTCTCGCCCACAAGGTAAACTAATTGCTCGAGTTATTGTGTGACCTGCTCCAGAAAATATGGAAATCTAGAAGAAATAAAGATCTATTCCTTGTCTGCTTATGAATTATCGTCCAGACACAGAAGCACGTCAAAATTTTATCATGCGTATCTCATGTAAACATTTGGTCGGTAATGTACCAAATTGGTGCAGAAGTATCCTAATTCAGTACTACAATAATGAAAATTCTGATCATCCTTACAGGAATGGACTGCCTCTAAATATAGGCTGTATACACATCAACCAGGACCAAACTCGCTATGGAATGTCCTTGAGCATGTTCATATCAACATTGTTAATGCACCATTATATCTCCAGCTTTCTGAAATCACAGTTATCCACTGAACTAAAATTTAGTTTCTATCACAGGGTAAGGTGAAGCCCGATAAAGTCAACTCTGAGTCTTAACTGCTGCCGCAGATGAGCTATAAGCCCATGATGTTAACCAGCAGAGGGCACCTGATGCTCCAGATTTGTGTGACTCAGTGTGAGCGTCTCTGTGAAAGTTGTCCTCTAGAGTTCTGGAAGTGCAGATTATTATGTTCATGTTCTTATCTCTAGTGTGTACGCAATGTAGCTTGCCTTGCTCGTGAACTTCAACTGGAACATTCCATCAAACAAATTGCAAGGGTCATTACTACTCCCTCCATTCACAAATATAAGATGTTTTTTACATTTTTCTGAATCTGATGTATATTAGACAGTTTTGGTGTGTTTGCTCATTAATTTCAGTCCGTATGGTATGTAGTCCATATTGTAATATCAAAAACAGCTTACATTGTGAACAGAGGGAGTATAAACCAAGCAGTTTGACGAATTTTTGAATTCATGGTATGTCCAGCTGAACTTAGAATGAAGTGTGTAACGTCATGAAGATATTACAATTGAAAATTTTGAGTTGCTTAGCAGACGGCATCATATTATTTGTTACTCTCTATGGTGTGTTTAATGGAAATGTACATTTTTTTTACTTCAAAAGGTTGTATATGTTGTTGAGAAGTCATCATAGTGTGGCGATAAGAGTTTGTGGGGCATGATTTCAGTCATAGTATAACTTCATCGTCTCTTTGTTAATTTTACTGCAATTGGAGAGATATGTGCTTCTTCGGTCTGATCATGGGGAGAATTTTTCGCAAATTTACATGTCACAACATTATGTATATTGGTAAAGTTTCCAGAAAAATACAACGTCTTAGTTGAATGTTTTCATTCAGACCTTTTTTGTTAACAAATTCATGACAGCCTGTTTGTTAACATTTGGGATAGGGGAATGAGAGTTGCATAAAGGGATTTGTGGAGGGATTAGACGCATCCAGGATGGAGCCCTGCTCATGAATTACCAGGTCCCTCGTGGGAAGGAAAAAATCAGTGTGAGTTGAGGGAGCCAACTCTCATTCCTTCAAAGAAAAAGCATCCTTTCCTTTCCTACTTCATTTATGAGTGACATTCCCTCTAATCAATCAGTGGACTTTTAATCTTCTTAACTCTCAACTCTAGTAGATTTGCTAAAAGCTATATTTGAGGAGATTTGTGTTTTCCTTAGGGGATTAAGCGTCATCTAGCATATCCCCCACAACTCCTCAAGTATAACCATCTCCCTAACACCCCCACCCCCCCACCCCGCCCACTTCTCGAAAAAAATAGGGACACGTCATGCTGCTTACCACTTGTCTGCAGCTTTCCTGCCCAACCCCAACACCACCATCGCTCGCACCGCTAACGACAGACGTCGGCCCTGAATCGCTGGAATGGATAGTCGCACCCTTGTCCACCCTCATCCAGGAGACCCATCATCGGTTGTGAATTTGGAGCCGCAACGACACCAAGGGATCAACGTCTTTTGGTTACCGGTCGCTCCGCCGCCACCACCCTATCGCTCTTGGCCCTTCCGGCAGGCAACCAGTACCATCAGCCAAGGCAGCGGACAACATGATTACATTGGCGAAGAAGAAGAGGAAGAAGGTTGTAGTCACCCCATCTGCGTCCCCTAAAGTCGACGACTACTCCTCGACCTCCTACAACCGAGCTGCCCTTTCTCAACCCCGTTGGCTAAAGAGGAGACGGATTCAAGTGAGACAAGGAGTGAGGCCGGCGTGCTCTGAGGATATGCTCGCAAGGTAAAAAATATTGTTGATCTGCAATTGCTCAATTGAATGATGCATGATTTGATATTGATTGCTAGGTTTTAATTTGGTACTGTATTTGAGCAATTGAATGATGATGCGAACGATTTCATGGAACAATTGAATGCAAGCCACACACTCAGCCTCGACGACATTGTAATGACCATGCCACATAGGCAAGCGATGGCAAGAAATGCCGAGATGGCGGAGGAGGTTGAGGAGGTGAATGGGTTGGGCACGGAACATTGAAAAGGAGGAGTAGGTCGTGCAACTACAACACCGAGGAAGATAAAGCTTGTGTGAAGCTCATATTGACATCTCTCTTGATGACACTGTCGGGGCTGATAAAAAAAAAGGAGCGACTTTGGTGGGGCATCGAAGAGTACTACAATAGCAATGTGTTCGTCCCCTCCAACCGCACAATTGGGTTTATCACCCATCGTTGGAATGTGATCCAAGATCAATGCAAGATGTGTTTAGCTAGTCAACCTTGCGCCGCCAAGTGGAATCCCCAAGTATGAGTATGAGCTCATCATACAACCTCTTTAAAAGTAATTGGACAAGAGAAATGCTCCAAGGCCTTTACTTTGCATTATTGCTACAATGAGCTTGTTGGAAATGATAAGTGGGCAAGAAGGAACTTTAAAACAACACCCGGGAGGCAAAGGCTCAACACCCGAGTTAATGACGATGATGACTTTGTAAAGAATCATCCACTCCTCAAGTCCTGCTGGATGAAACAAAAATGCAAAGCTAGCCAAGAAGAATGGTGTTGGAGCATACAAGGAAGAGTTGATTGCGACGGTGGAGGTGAAGTTGACCATACATAAATGTTGCTTCCGCATTGACACACTGAGATAGGCCGTTGCTCACATGTTAGTAATTTATTATGATTGCCAATAATTTTATTGATCCAAACTTTGGGGCGATAATGACGGATTACGAGATGTGAAGGAACGGAAGGACCAAGGGGTCTTGAGTGGCAGGGATGTCGGCCCAGCTATTGTAGATCGAAGAGGATCCGAAGCAACAAGTAGATGTAAAGATGGAGGCCCGAGAGCATGATCAGATGCAGATGAGATGCAAGTGGCGGAGGTGGAGGTGGAGGCGGAGGTGGGAGGGTCTGGGACCTTTGGATGGCCCAAGAGGAAGAGGAGGAAGAAAGGCTACGCGAGGAAGAAGAATGGGAGAGGGGGAGCAAGGTAATGAGGATGTTGTGCCCCATTATTCTAACACATATTGTTCGATCTTAAAACCACCACTGCCTCCTCCTATCTGTCCACAAGTCTACTCTTTTCTATGACCACATTGCCGAATACTTTGTCCTACCAATTTTATGTTCGGAGGCAAATGGGTATGCAAGGATTTATTTCTCCCGTTGCAACGCACAGGTATTTTTGCTAGTCGCAAACAAAAGAGGATCGGGCCGGCCTGTTTTCCTTTTTTAGATAATAGTCCGGCCTGGTATCAAGATCGATCGCTTTAAAACAGGCCGAACGGTTAGGCCCACGTACCCTCCGCCGTGCCGCGTGCGTGTGAGCCCTAGAAGGATCGGCACCTTCTTGTGGCCACCCAACCCACCCTCGCGTTCCCCCCACATCTCGTCGCTCGTCGTTTCCCCCAATCCGCTCGCCTCGCCTCTCCTCAACCGCCGCTCCGCCCCCCGCGCCGCCTCCTGCTCCGGCTCCGGCGAGATGTCTCGCTTCGGGCGCTCCGGCCCGCCGCCGATCCGCGACACCTACTCCCTCCTCGTCCTCAACATCACCTTCCGTAAGTGACCCCTTCGCATCTCCACCGCGCTCTTCCCTTCTCTCCGAGGTACGCCTCCAATAGGCGGCTGCTCTAATCCTCCCCGTGCGTGTCTCGCAGGTACGACGGCCGATGACCTTTTCCCGCTCTTCGACAAGTACGGCGAGGTCGTCGACATCTACATCCCCAGGGACCGCAGGTAGGCAAAAAAAGACAAATAAAACCCTAGGTTCTTCGTATGCTGGTTTGGCAGTTGGTCTGTGTTCGTGTGTAGATTGGGTGGGTGTCCTGTAGGGCTGCGGAGTGTGCACACGGAAATTTTAGGGTTGTGGGATTTGATTCATGTTGTTTGTACATCTGCACACGGAATTTTTAGGTTTTTGGGAGTTGATTCATGTTGTTGGCGCATCTATTTTCTGCAGGACTGGCGACTCGCGAGGGTTTGCCTTTGTGAGGTACAAGTATGAGGACGAGGCCCAGAAGGCAGTTGATCGCCTGGACGGTGGGTTCCTCTCCTCCATGCGAATTTGAAATTTCTGTGATACATGTTTTAGGATTGGATTCAACTTCATTTTGTTGGTTATCTTCCAGGGAGGTTGGTGGACGGGAGGGAGATGATGGTGCAGTTTGCCAAGTACGGCCCAAATGCTGAGCGGATGTAAGATTCAACGTCTTTCCTGACTACTGGCATAATTATTGAGGAAATCTTGATATTGACACTTACTCGGTTCACAAATATAAGGTGTTTTGGATATTTCAATATGGACTACATAGGAACTGAAATGAGTGAATAAACATGCTAAAATGTGTCTATATACATCCCATCCAGAAAAAAAGTTACAAAATCTTATATTTGTGTACGGAGGGACTATTTTTTAGCCAATGCCGATGTCTTGATATTTAGGCATGAACCGGTCATTTGCTAGATGTAAACTTCCTGGTTGGATGTGTTAGACACTACATACCCTATGTCTAGTGCAACAGTTAGATTACTCGGTACTAGACACTAGAGCAAAGGGATCGATGGTTTTGAAGATTTTGCTACATTTGGATGCCATGAATTATCTTTGATTATGAACCATCATTCCCAAAGTGTTAGGTTACATCAGTATGGTGCAATATTAGGTTACTCAATACTAGAGCAATTATGATGTTGTTTTAATTACACAATTTGCTGATCTCAACATATTAACTCTTATTATGTACCAGGTTACAACTTACAACTTGTGTGAATATGTGGTACTCTGTCTAGGAATCATTTTCTTGTAATTTTCTGTTGGCAATGGTAATCAGCAAGAAGTGGGCATGCGCTAACCATAATACTACCTGATAAAGTTTATTTCTCATACATTGTTTTCTCTATAGTGAGAAAAGTAAGCTATGCATATTTTGTCAGCATATACACTATGTAGTCAGAATTGATTATTCCAAGAAGTTCATGAAAATTGCTCTATGTAAAAGAATGAACTAGCACCTATCATAAAGCTGTTCTGTTTGTTAGTGTTGAAGCCAATGGCCTAATATTCTTTTGCCTGAACTTTGCAGTCAGAAAGGGCGAATCATGGAAACGGTCCCGAAGCCAAGGGGTCGTTCCAGAAGCCGCAGTCCAAGACGGGGGTATTTTTTTCCTAGATATATATACATGTTATCATATATTTCTTCGTTGTCGTTTTCCCACTGTAGTATATTGTACATTTCATTTACCATGCACATGTGTATAGCCCTTTCGGAGGGAACTTTGGCTTGTGCACAAGCCCCATGTGCCGTATTTCACGTGGGCGGCTTATCTGGTTTGGGATTCAATTGAAGCACATTATAAAGAAAGAAAGAAAGCAAGAGAAATAGGGCTGTAGTTCAGTAGTTGTGTAAGTAACGGAGGTTCCAGTAAGTTCTTCAGCATGAAACTATGGACATGCCATGGTTGTCGGCTTTGCTGACTGCTACCATGTCTATTGATCACGTCGATGGACGAAGCCATGTTCCTAATGATAAGATTATCTATCAAAGTGGGATTCTATTCGGATTTCCTCCATTCTTGTTGCTTTTTTTTTTCACAATGCCAAAAAATCACGTGCATACCTCATCTGCAGGTACCGTGATGATCATCGGGGCAGAGATTCTAGAAGGCGAAGTCGGAGTCGGAGTGGAGATAGATATGGACGTGACAGGTACAGAGAGAGGGATCATCATCGTCGTAGCAGGAGTCGTAGCACTAGCCCTGATGATTACAAGAGGCGTGGCAGAGACAGGTATACAGATCCAGATAATCATTGTTGTTTTATGCTGGGTTATATACCATACATTCATCTTTAATTATATATTTTTTGGCTGCACATAGAAGTCCTAGTCGTAGCAGGAGCCGCAGCTACAGCCCTGATGATGACAGGAAGGGTGGCAGAGACAGGTATGCACATCCAGGAATCATCTCTTTTGTTCCGTTTTACTGAATTTACCTGATGCCCTTTATTATTGCAGTTTGTCGCCTGCACGCAGAAGCACTAGTCGCTCCCCTCGCAAGACACCACCTCCTCGCGAGGGGTCTCCTGCTAAGCGCAATGATGATCGATCTCCTGCTAAGCGCAATGATGACCGTTCTCCTGTTAGGCGCAATGATGACCGTTCTCCTGTTAGGCGCAATGATGACCGTTCTCCTGTTAGGCGCAATGATGACCGGTCTCCAGACTCTCGTAGCCCTTCAACATGAGCTGAATGTCAAACAACTGAGGTCTCTAAACTGTTCAAATTATATACGTCATCACAGTTGATACCCTAGCATGCGATAACATGACTTGTGCTTCTGTCTACAGGATCAATGGAACATAGCTGCTCATATCGGAGGCTGTTCAGTTGCTTTATCATGAACAATCTGCAGTTACAAATTAAAAATGTTATGGTGCTTGACATCAGTGACTACTTCAAGCTACAGATGCTGCTTTGTGGATGTCTGGATACTTGTTAGAACTATATGTACTACTTCACCTTCTTCCCATTCAATCTTGTCTATTAGCACTAAGTATTACTATTTCCTTTCCAGTGTTGGGCACTTACTATAAATGGTAATTTGCACCTTTCTAGTTACATGATGTGGTGAAGAGGTGCTGGTTGATAAAGGGTGAACACACAAGTTGCTTGCTGTTGCCGTTGATATTGTTTGTGCTGTATCCCTTAATGATGATGATGGTGCTGGTGATGGAGATGATGATGGTGATGCTGGTGGGGGTTGATGACGCTGGTGATCATTTTGCTGCATGCACTCTTGTTATGCTGACAAGTAAGGTTCAAATGATCCAGCTGAGGTTCACTGCTTAAGCTGTTAATCAATAATAAAATATTAAACTACTCCGGTCCATGTTTCTGCATGCTAGGATCTGAAAAAAGAATGTTTTTTTAGTTGAGTCTTTGCCCATGATTTATGTTATTCAACCACAACATATCTTTACAAAAGTGTGGTAGCAACAGACATTTGGGTGTTCTTTGTTTTTAGTTCAGGCCTAAATAAATTCTGATGTGATGATACAGTCTTGAAAGATAAGTGGAACTTAAAAGTCAGTACAATACCTTTCTAAACCATTTAGAAAGCTATTATGTACAGACTACATAGCGATGCAAATACTCTTAATGTGCTGACCAAGTCAATTTTTAGTATCTTAGGATTTTGTGTGGTTTATAGAGTTCAGCATGTTTGGCAGTTGATGTTCCAAGTTTACGGTCACTGTAAGCATGTGGTAGCATCTTGGCTTGTAACCAGTTTGTGGGATTTCTTTTCTTCATATTATGACTGTTGTACGTCTTTTAAAAAAAACTTTACAACTCTTAACATCCTTTCGCAATAGAAGGTGTGGTAGGTGTTTTCAATTGCAGACTGAATTATGTCAGCTCCAAGGCCTGCTCCCTGTAGATGTGATCACGCGAATGCTGACTTAGATCATGTGGTGATGGCGGCGCTATGAAAAGAACCTACACTCCATGATTTATGTATATTTCTGAAGTGTAATAATGTATGACAACTTTGTAGTGATGCTCATTTGATGCACAACTGAAAATTCTGGGAAAGAACATGCGCTAATTTGGTTTGATTGTGCTATATGGGCTACTTTGCTCATTGACGAGTGCTTGTTGCCTGTTTGTATACTTGGACATGTGTATATTTCGGATACACAGGCATATTTCGGGTTTGCGCGTACAGAGCTACCTGGCAACATCGTATACATGTTGTCACGGTGAGCAACAGGCAGAGATGACTGCACAGAACAGGTCACATAATTCTGGACTGCATGTGGACACCTCTGAATTTGTGCGGAACCTCCAAGCTCAGACATAACTACCCTTCTATACCACCCTGCTCCTCTGGCATCAGAAGCAGAACTGCCTGACCGAAGGAGATGGACAGGAAGGGAAGACGGACATACAAAGGCCGAATAAAGCTCTCTTGACGCTGCATCTGAATAGAGAGTCACTGAGTACATACGAAACCCTTGAATAAATAAGAATTGAGAAGTATGAAATGTGGGCATCATAAAAAAAAAGACCGAACCAGTAAGACTAATGTCTACTTATTTATACCTTTGAGAGGTCCACTTATGAACATTTTTCACTTCTACCGAAAATGCCCACCGACATCCTTTGTCTGAAAAGCAAAAGATGCCTTAGCGGCATCCCCCATTCTCGCTCACATTCTAGTGGGTTCGGGGTGCCAGAGGTGATGGATTTGTTCAGGAGGGCAGATGCTCCCATAATTCGACAAAATATGTATAATGTAGCACTAAGGCTTCTCTAGTATGGTTTACCAAATGGACATCTCCAAATGTCCGTGGACAGCCAGCCGTAAAGATTTACTCAAAGACCGCAGGCATTTTATTTTCATTGAATTTTGGATTTACTCTTTGTCGGAGGTGAGGACGAAGACCATCACGCCAGACGGTCCAGCCTCGTCATCGTTGGTGGCCGGCGTGGTTTGCATCGTCGTCGTGCTGCTTCAATGCCTCCTTATCCTCATTCTTCATCTACTCGAAGAGCCAGACAGTCCACATTTTGTGGTGCTACCTCATGGCGGACCATATGTGCGCTTTGTATGGAGGCGAGAAACGCCCGGTTCACGTCGACAATGCCTGGGGACCGCTTCCACCATGGTCATGATGGCAATGCAAGCCGAGCCTCCACCAACAGCCATCTGAACTCAAACACCGACGCCCCGGCAATAGCCATCGCCTCCTTCGCTGCAGGCTGTTCTGGTTCCGTGACCTCCACCATGGTCATGGGGTTGCCCTTTCTACTCACCGAGCTCGAAGGTGCCCGCATCAAATGTGGGCCTAGCACCATGTGTCCACGGACAAACCACGGAGCCAACCATTGTGATGGCGAACAACAGACATGAATGCAATCTAGGGGTGGTCAGACGACATATCTAGCGATTGGAGAAGGGACTCAAAGCTAGGGTCTTGAAGTAAATAACAAGGGCAAGGCACGGAGCGGCAAAGGCACGAGTGCAGGCAGCCATAGTAAGCTTTTCACGCTTCTCAGGCAGTGCATCGGGATGAATGTAGGGTATCCTGACAGCGACCATCAATCCTTTGTTCAGAATGATAATAATTTTAGGAGCTTTTGGCGTAGGCTTCGGTGCATAATAACAGCAAACCCGGGCACATGTTGTGCATTGAACATATAAATGCTGCTAGAGTACCCGCCATTCTAGCGTCATCTCTGTCTGAAATTCATCCTGTACGCTCGATTTGCACTGCTGTCCATTGGCATCGTACTTTTCATCGCCGTGGTAAACATCTGGGCGCTTGTTTTTGTGTAAGTTGCGTAATCGGGCTAGAGCGACTGACGCATGGGCCATCCTTGCGCACGGGCCAGCCTAGCAGCGACAGGGCGTGTGCGTGCCTTTGTCGGGGTGAAAGCATTGGCGATTGATCGTGGGTTGCCAGTGTCGTGGGTTGGCAGGGCGTTTTTTTACCGTCCTCGTTTGCACCCAGCGGCGACGCCTCCGCTTCAGCCGCGGCGGACCCATCTGTCGGTCTCGTGAGTGCGCGGCTAGCGAGCGAGCGGGCGGCCTGGGCGAGCGGGCACGATAGAAAAGAAAAGGGGAAGCGACAGCGAGAGAAAAGAGAAGAGGCAGCCAGACCTAGCCCGCGCCCCCGCAGCCGCCTCCTCTCCTGCCGCCGCCGCCTCGGCCTCGTCCGCCTCCTCTCCTGCCGCCGCCGTCGCCTCGGCCTCGGCCGGCCCGTGCTCTGCCGACGCCCGTCGGCCTCGCTCCCATCCACGGCGAGCGGGACGACCGTGAGAGAATATCAGTGGGGGCGCCGTAGAGCCTGAGAGTCGGCGGAAGCAGGGGCTGGGTGTTGGCGGCCGACGGGGGTCTGGCGGGCGTCAACGGCGCGTCGACCAGACCGGCAGCGACCCCGATGGAGGGGAAGGGACCGGCAGACGCATACAAGCGGGAGAGGCTTGGGGGCCTCGTGGATTGGGATGGCGGTCGCCCGAGTTTCTTCGCTTGATCTGGAGAGGGCCATGGCAGTGCACGCGAGGGGCGGAGGCGAGCGACCCTATGGAGCCGCACACATCGACAGGTAATCTCCCTGCCTTCCCTTCGCTTCTCCCCTCCTCCCCTTCGTTTCTCACTCCTCTCCGATCTCGGCTGCACATTTGCGTCCCCACCATCTTTTTCTCCCAGTTTTTACTGGTTGATTCTTCGGTTCCTTGATGAGTGCATACCTGACTGTGCTAATTATGTCTCCTGCCCCTCCTTGTGTCACCTTGCCGCGGCACATGGCCTCTGCCCATTTCTCTCTAACAATAACTAATATTTCTAATATTTTTGTGTGATGATCCTTGTGTGAGATGGATCTTTTTAATATTTCTGTCTGATGAAAGTTGTAATCAATTGCATATTTTCTTGGCACTTTATTATGTGATATCTGTTTGGGGCATTACCTTTCTAATATGTGCTAACTTTCTGCTGATTGAAGGGAGAAGCTCGAGCTGCAGCGGGTCCATGGCGCCATCGCCGTCACAGCAGGAGGAGCGTGGGCCGTAGAGACGTCCGGATCTGTCCAGCCCTCACGCCGCCGTCCGACCATCCTAGAGGTTTGTTCCTGCGTCCTCGCCTCCATCCTCTGAATTTTTGTGCTCGTGTCCTCCCCTCCGTTTGGCTCTTGTTGAAGTGCCACCGATTTCTTCTGCTACCTAAGAAGTACTAATGCTCATGTTTTTACAATTTGGTTTCCATAGCTTTTAGTCATGGGATCTTGAGGAAAGCAGTTAATACATTATGATTGTGTCGACTATACTGAATCTACAAAGCCTTTTTGTGTGCAGAGAAATTCACACTCTGCATTAGTTGCAAAAGATGCTGATTTTGATCTTAATAATTATAGTTGATGTTCAAGCAGTAGCGAGTTTGGCAACCTCACGGTCATCTAATTCGGAATTCACGTCCCACCCTCGAAGCTTAGCTTAATATTATTCATTTTCTGGTTTAAACTATTTCTTGAAGCCTTCTTTCAGCTCGCACTTGTATGCTATTTAAACTTATTTCTGGGTGTAAGAAGAGTTCAGAGCAAAGCAGGCCAACATCTTTGCTGCACTGGACCGGCTCTACATCCGTGGTGGCGGGCACGACCTCCGCTGCCGGGTGCATGATGAGGCACTCGAGGGGTAGGGCCGCTTGCGGCGCAGGTGCCCGTCGTGTGTCCCAGCGGGGCACCCGAGGCAACTGCAACTGGCCGGCGAGTTTGGCTGATTTCAACATGTCAAGGTGGGCTTCAACCAATCCTTCTTCCCCTCCCTCTCTCTTTGTGCAACTCTGGAATCTTGTGCAATGTGCTCTGCTTCCATCTCTTTTCTTTTTTTAAATGAATCTCGACTCAGGAGAGCATGGTCTTTAGGCTAGCATTACTGTCAAGGACCTCACCTTCCTATTGAATTGCTTATGTTTGTACAACATGTATTTTTCAAAATTAGTTGCTTACAGTGTGATGAATTCTATGAACTTTTAGTTCAAAAGAAACGGCGACAATGTTAAGAGTTCTTTTGTGATGTTGCACGGTGTTCTGATTTTTGCGTTCTGGCATTCTTTCTTAATTCTGAGTTCAAAGAATCACTTGATGCTATTGACCAAAAAGCGATTTTGTTACGGTTCCTCTGAGTTAGTAAACCAAAAGGACTAAAACATCATCGGTCGGCAGTTGTTGAATTTGTCAGATTGATATTGCCTTGGTTACCACTTTGTTTGGTGATTACACTATAAATTCTTGAGATATAGTGCAATGGTTGATAGTTTGTCTTATAATCATAGTTGTTGTAGCATCTGAGAATGATTTACTTCTCTAGCCAGCTCTCCTTCTGTGATTTCAGAGTATATGTTGTTATAAGTTTGTCATCGTCAACGTTTGGTGCCCATATGGAGTTTAATAGAAGATTAACACTGGTAATTAGAGGTGACTTTGACCACCATTCTATGTTGCTGTTACAGAAGAAGACCATGGCTACCGGAGGACTATATGAACAAGGCTCGGCAGGTCCTGCATCATCAACTAACAGCCAACTCCAAACGATTACTCAGGTTAGCTCTCCTTCTGTAACTAACCCATTTTACAATTGCTCTCCTTTCCCAGGTAAAGATAGTATAATCAGCTTGGTTAACAAATAGCACATTCCATATGAAAAATACTGGAGTAGATAGTTTACACGATATACCTTGGTACTCTAGCTATTTTGTTTAGTTGGTAAATAAAGAGTAAGTTTGTCTCATCCAAAGTAGATAGATTGTGTACCTGTGATCCTATATAGGCATAGTAGCCAATTGTGTATAAACCAGGTGTGTTCGTATGTATAAGAGACATCCATATTTTCGTGAGTATAGTCCCTTTACCCTGCTTACTGTATCTACAATCATTAGTTATTTGAACCCTCAGCTGAAACTGTTGTTTTATATTACTGAAAGTTGCAGAATATCCCAACAAAAGGCAGAATTCCTTGTAGGATAAATAAAACTGCATCTGATGCTGACAAGTCTAGGAATTCCAGAGGCCGAGTATCGTTGCAGGGTATATGCGAACAACAAAATCTATGCCACAACTCTTTTCAGTACATCTATGGTACCACTCAAAGGTAGACCTCTAATTATGATTTTCCTTCCATGCCGCCATCATCTTGTTGTGCACTAACAGTTTGTTTAAAATCCTATGTTATTCAGATAAAATTTGGTGGTTTAGATGAAATTTCATCGAAAGGTTTCTCCGTCATTAACATAGTGGTCCTAATTTGTTCTTATGTCTCTAGGTGTCTTCATTTCGGGATAGTAAGTCCGATGACAAGAGATTCTACATATTTTCTCCCACAAAGGCACTTAAGTTGAAGACATATTCAAAAGATGACCGTGTCTCAGTGGTCGAGGCCTTGGTCTTGGTCAGGAGTGTTTATTCGCTCAGGTCGCTTAGTGGAAGAATAACTTTGGTGCAGAGTGACATTTCTATTTTGACTGCAAGGAATCAAAATCGGATGCACCAGGAGGCTTTAAACGAGACTCTTATACAGGATTGAGAATAGATTATGCTTTCGGAGTTTTCAGTAGGAGTTTTCATGCTACTGAAAGCAACTGAAGCTACGTTATGAGGATCATCTAAGCTTGTTTGGATCCAGTAGATACCATTTTTGAGGTAAGAATGGCTGTGAATATTAATTACTGCTGCATATTCTTTGAGACCGTACAAAATTCTAAGATAAAATGCTTATATGAAGTTCATAGGTAGCAGAAACTGCTTATGCCTGAAACTAAATAGTAGAACTACATCATATGCTCATTGGTCATTTTGCTTGGAGACATACTGAGTTCGTTAAGCCTACTAATTAGCTAGAACAAGTTCAGCCAAGAGGTAGATGTTATTTGTTCTTTCTTGCTCTTTCTTTTGTTGATATTCAGTCCTAGCCTCACACAACCGCGTTACACTTTCACTTATAATGATCCAAGAGAGAGAATGTTCATTAGTTTTATTTGGATTTAGTGTACATAAATAATTAGCTAAGTTTGGTTATATTTAGCATTAGATGTTTCCCAGCAATGAAAAATGGTGGCCTGTTTTTTTTCCTTGACAAGTTACATTAGCAATGTGTAAAAGTTTGTCAAAGCTGGCTGTGTAAATCTGCCTCCTAGGAGGATGTAAATTCCCTCTCTTTCCAATGCAATGAAACGCAAAAGCCATTTGCATTTTCTCGAAAAAAAACTGAAGGCCAAGGTAGATTCCTCAATGTACATATTGTTTGCACTTTCTAAGTACTGAAGTACGTATATTTTAGATAAAGTAGCATTTTCCAGTAGAGATCATGGTTGGGTCAACATATATTTCCACTGAACATTGGCATATTTAGAGCTTTCTATATATTTTATATTTTCTTTCAGCGAGTTTTTCTGAAGATGTGTCAATGTTCAGCCTGGAGAATGTTCATGTAAAGGCCAGTACACAAGCATGTCTACTTTACCATATGGATGGTGGATCTACAGGACAAATTTATGCACCAGCTTTGAATTCCATGACGTTGCACGGACTATGTGGAACCCACTGATTCATAGTGATGTATTTTCTTCGAGAAAGAGAGGACTGTGCAATCAGAAGTACAATATGTGATCATCAAGTGTAAGAGATGGCAAGAATATGTGGTATGTATTTCAGTCTGCGTACTAACGAAGTGTATTGACTGTTCATGCTGCTATAATAAGCTCGATGATTTACTATGGAAACAGAAAAACACTTAAGAAGCATCTTAATTTTTATGTACTGAGATTTTAGAGGCTGTTATTGACATTGATTTCCTTTATGCTAGAGATGCTGGTAAGAAATCTACATCAGAACATACTTTGGTTTAATTCTTGGTTAGCACTTATCTGTTCTTTGCATTCAAAGAACTCATTTGTTTCTTAAAAAAAAGATAAGAAATATTGCAATCTTAATTGGCACAGTTTGGCCCTTTCATCACTTGGTATATAGTATTTCTTAGATACACCAACAATGAATTTTGGTTAGCACAAGAAATTGATACAGTACAATAGATTAACTATTGCGGTAGATTTATTGATTTTTGTCGGGCTGTGGTATCTATCTGTAGCATCTGGAAGATGCCAAAAATACAATAAGCCTTTTTTCACAAGGTTTTTTGGTGTTGCTCAATGCTCATTACCTCTGGTATTATTTTCTCTTTTAGTCCTTTACTACTATTATCTCGTGCTTCTAAATATTATGAAAAACGTGCGAGTGAATCAAAGACTGTATATATGAGAATGTATGTGAGTTTGTTGCATTTTAGAGAATAGCCACACCTCCCTTGCGTTTGCATAGAACAAGGATGACAAACTTTGGTTTAACTTGGTCAGCACGTAACTCATTTGTTTCATAAAAGAAGATAACAAATATTGCAATCTTAATTGGCGCAGTTTGGCCCTTTCATCTCTTGGTATGTAGTGTTTTTTAGATAAACCAACAATGAATTTTCTTAGATACACTAAATGATGAACAGGGCATATGTCAGGATGCATAGCATAATGTATATGTTAATTAGAAAATACTCTTTAGCATCTGAAACATCTAAAGGCCATCACTCAACCATGTATTATATACAATATACCCAGCTCAGTGACTAGAGCAGTCCCAGCCACTAATTAGTACTCAACATTGAATCACTCATCTAAGTATCAACACGACTTGCCTATTGACATAGTAGTGCTAGGTCCTCGGTGTTCGTTCTTACTCTCTGTTTTCCGAGTCTTTGGTCTCTATTCACATTTCGTTTTCTATTTTCATATCACTATGTATTCATTCGGTATCTTGGTTTCTCTTTGTTTAGTCTCCCGTACCTCTTTTTTTTCATTTGTATGTCTAAGGTAAGAATGAGAGATTAGATAAACAAACAGGAAAGTGCTTACTTTGTTCAGTGGATGCATTCCGTCACTGTCCATCAACAAGTTCAACTCCGGCGATGGTTCACCGATGTGGGCCGATGCACCACGTCAGGAACGTCAATGGCCTGACAGGCCATTTTCCAACTGGGCCTGTTATAAATGACGAGACCATGAGGATGCAGACAGTAATGTTGCTCCTGGTATAGTTATTTAGTGAAGTTATAAGCTTCTCCTTTTGGAGTTTACTTCTACGAGTGATCAGTCCCTGCATCTTGTTCTATTTTTCAGAAAATGAATATGTACTTTGCCGTGCCACTAATCTGAGCAAAATAGTAGATCATGATGCCCCTCGTGCTACAGTGGAATTGAATCACAAAAATTCTACATATTCATAAAACACCGAAGGAGGTTAGTTTTTACCTGAGCGGCAACGGCGACTGCCGTGGGCTTGCTGGAGCCTCCCTAGCCATGGAAAGTCACCAGCTTCAGGGAGTGCCAGGCTGCCAGAAGAGACGCAACCTTCGGCAGGGAGCGACAACAGCAACCGTGAGGATTTGGCTCGCCGATACGAGTGACAGCGGCGCCATGTGCAGATTCCGCAGCTCCGAGCTGTAGCGGGAGCTGCCAGGCTGCCCAGATGCAGATGGAGCAGCTGCGGTGCTGCGCCTTCGAGCTGGCGGGCCGCCGAGATGCAGTTGGAGCCGCAGTGCCTTCGAGCTGCAGCGTGTTCCGCTCCCCCGTGAAGCTGCAGCGTGATCCACCGTGAAGATGGAGCCCAGCGTGAATCGCCTTCACCAGGTGTTTTCTCCAATACAGTGGGGAGAGGAAGAGGATGAACTGATCGATGGAATCAAGGCTAACAGTCCACCACGTGGTTATCTCTGGCGTCATATGTGCAACCCGTGTGTATAGGTGTCCAGACTCCAGAGTGTGTGGTTCTTTCTCACAATGTCACGGTTGTATTTTTATCTTTGGTGCTAATTTGTACTTTATGTAACTGGTATAATCTGTATTGTTTCGTCAAATTTATTCCCACTTATCTTAATATAAGAGCATCTGCAACCACAAGTATCAAAATCCTTATCTAAAGGTCCATGGACGTGTCCGGATGTGTCTGCAGACAGTGATTGATCAACACATAAAAATTGTTTCCACAATCGGATGTCCCATTTGCAAATCATCAAATTTATACAATTACATGTAACATGAAACTATTCTAAAATTTCGCCGGTGACCGTCATTATTGTTCTGGCAGTGTCCATGTCCAACGGCTGGTTGTGCCCCTTGAAGTGGAAGTGCGGTCACCGACGAGGTAGAGTAGGACATGGGACACGCATCAGCTCATGGGACTCGAGGTGCTGATGTATCCCATGACCTACTCTTGTCAGAGCCTGGAGCCTGCATGTCGCTGGTGGAAATGAGCTTGACGATGGATCCATCGGGGTCGAAGGCCGACACGTCCATCACGACGCGGTTGTGGCGTCAGGGGTCACCGATCACCCGCTGCAGCGTCGAAGAGTGCGACTCCGTCACGCCCATGTCTGTCGCGAGGGCTATCGTCGGCTCCCACACCCACTGCCTCGCATGGTGGGAACACAACGCCATATTTGCGTTTGACATGAAGCGGATGTGCACCTCCGCCTCGGTGCACTAATGAAGCGGTTGAGCATCCGCCATAGCGTTCAGACACCAGACGGATCACACCGCCTCCAGCGAGGCAGTGGCGACGCGCGTCGCACTGGATCCATGCGTCATTTGGGTGGACGCAATGGGTTCCCGCTAGATGGAGTACGATCGATGTTGGGCAGACTCCTCCCGAGATCGACGGAGCACAATGCGGACAACCATCTCTTCTCCTAGAGGCTGCGTGGGACGAGTTTCCAGTCAACAGATCAAGATGCGTAGGACTCGGATCCGCTGACCCCCATGCCGGAGATCGCCCGAAAGGAGTTTGGGGGCGGAGGGGAAGTAGAGAGGGTGGGGGTGGAATGGAGTGGAGTGGAATGCAGCTAGCGGTTCATCTAGAGTTCATGCAGGTTTGAATATATGTGGGATCGAGTGCGCCTCATTGGGCAGGATTGAAAGGCAAAAAATCCATCTAAAGGCAGGAAAGTACATTCTCCGTGTTAAGGGCCACATTACTCCTCTCATTCCAACAACTCTCACGACAACTGCTAAAAGATATAGCTTTATACAATTTAACATAGGTGAGCCTTGCATCCACTACTTAGATGAGTTTAGTCGCCACATTGTGCTACAACTATAATGTTCGTAGAGTGTGAAAGATTATCCGCAGCACCACCACGCCTGATCGCTACTATGTGTGCCACATGACAGAAACATTTGCACCAGACGGCAAAAGAATGGTAATCCTTTGCAATTGCACTATCCAATTTCATACAATAGCATGGTATAAAATGATATAGTAACTAACCTTTCCTGTTATTTTCAGTACTTTAGCGTTCCCTTTTCTACGGGTTCCCTTTTCCCACGCATGGATGCTGACCGTGGTGAACTGCCAATCCCTACTGGAGATGGAACTACCGCTGTCACAACCCGCTTTATCAAGGGTGTTGACAAAAAGGGCCACCATCACTAAAGGCTGGAGCAACTTCTTCCGTCACGCAAACATGAACAAAGGGCAAGCATATGCTTTCGCCTTCAAATGCACTTCCAAGGGACTGCGTCTGATCATCTACTCAATATAAGCCAACTGCAAAAGCCCCTTGTTATATAACTTAATATTAGTATAAAGCCCATCAAGACTTCTGTGTTTATCATCCTTTTGGATCTTATGTAATCCACTATGACCATCCTGTGCATTTAGCTATCGATTATCTTCTGCTTAGACTGCTGTTCGGTATGCTTTTGAAACAACCATGATAAAATAAATATATGCTTTCGTCTTCAACTACACGTCTAAAGGCCTCTGCATGATTGTCTATCCAATCTACACAGATCACAAGAATCCTTTCCTACATGACTTGGTGCATCATTTTCGATCTTACATAAAACAAACCATGACAATCCTATGCTTATGACTATCGCTTGCTTGCTGCATATAGTATCATGAGTTATGCTTTTCGAACAACAATATGTTAATGCACACTCTTACAATACCTGGCTTACATTCGGCCTTTGCGCCATTGGCGCAACGGGTCATCTAGTAAAACTACAGCTTGCAATGTCTCGTCCAAGTAGAAATGTGCGATGAACTAGTTCAGCTTAAAACGTCTCCAGGTTGTACAGAAGCGTTCCACAAATCGCTAGAGTATGCATAACACTGGCGGCAGTTTAATCAGCAGACATTACAGGTGCAACTATATGTAAAAGTACTGCTCCAGGATCACGACTGCATCAACTTCGAGCCTGCTCAGGGGCGCTTCGGAGGGAAGTACTGCACGTTGTTGTCTTGGCACATCCCCTGGAACGACCAGAAGAAAAACTATTAGGTCAAGACATCATAGAGTTGCGTCGCAATTCTTGCAAGAATGAAGGCATGCAGTTTTTACCTGATACTCCTCTGGAAGTTCCTCTGAGACAGCCAGAGTATAGCACCCTGGAATGAACCTCCCTGCAGATTGAGAAACAAACATAAGCAGATGGTCTCGGTTAACCGTTACTCCCTCCGTTCCAAAATAGATGACTCAACTTTGTACTAACTTTAGTACAAAGTTGGGTCATCTATTTTGGAACGGAGGGAGTACAATGCAACACTTTGTTTAGCATAGGTTTAAGTCGTGTGGTTATGACACAAAAACAGACATGGTCCACCAGCGAAGTCAATTCCAAAGGGCTAGCAGAGTAATGCATAGCACCACCACGAACCATTGGTGTTAGTTTCTCTGTTCTGCTTGGCTAAAAGCTTTCACATTATTCAAAAGGAACATAATACTGGAGCGGTGGAGCTCTACATTGAAGCTGCTTGCACTTTTTAGTATGGGACTTCTTTTAACAAGGAAACCGCCTAAATTCCTGATGATAGTAACATACTCCCTCCATTTCAAAATATAAGTCCTTTTAGAGATTTCAATGCGGACTACATATGGATGTATATAGACGTATTTTAGAGTCTAGATTCACTCATTTTGCTCCGTATGTAGTCCATATTGGATGTCTAAAAAGAGTTATATTTAGGAACAGAGGGAGTAATACATATACCTGACAAAAAAGAAATGTCTTCCTTGGTATTGTTTCACGACCCAGAATTCAGATTATGGCCATCCCACCCAATGAAGTATTAGGATTTTTGTCAATAAATCCTACAGATTACGGAGTCATGGTTCTATCGTTCTCACTACTTCTCATTGAATGGTTCGGTCTGAATCCTGTAGTGGAGCTTTCCAAAAAAATATTTCCAAACAAATTTACAGTTTTACTAATTCAAGCAGCTCTTTACTATTGCTCCAATTTTTCACTTTTTCTTCAAGTTAAGATTTCTAATTCTTTACTAGCTAATTGCCCCAGCGTTGCAGCGGGGGCATACACATTCTAATGGTTTAACATCAATCATGTCTAACATATACCTTTATAGAATACTCATGTACACTAGGCGGTATTGTTAATTCAATTTATCGTGAACTAGTTCCTCCTCCACCAACCCCTATCTTTCTCTAAAAAACAAAGAGACTTGATTAACTTTGAAGAAATCAACCCAGTGTATAGAGGGAATAGAGGGGAAGACGGACGTGCGTGTGTAGGTTGTAGCGGGCCGATTTTTCCCTGACTTTCTTGGCGTGCTAAGCATGGGATGGAGGCAGACAAAGGTTGAGCGAAATGGGAACGTTAAGTCTTTTTTAGGTAGTGTAGATTATTTTTATTATAGTGATGGTTTATCACATTGCCTTCTATGATGCAATTCATAGACCATACATATTGGAACCCTATATCTTACTTATTCATCTTCTTTTTATCATCCCTCCCCTTATCCACATCCCTTTAGTTTCTTCACAACCTAGAATCTCATTTACTTTCTAAGAGAATCCTAACGAATTTCATCTAAAAAAATCAAGACCCATAATCTGATTCAAATTTGCAATGATGCAATCCTCAGTCGGTTCCTTTCATTTACATTTTGTTGGCATGATTTCCGCATTGTGAAACAGCAAGGAAGTAATTTTCAGGAGTTCTATCTTTCATTAGAAACATACAAAAAAAATGTGGAACTAATGGATCACAGTATGAAGATGCATTACTTAAATAAAGAAGACTTTAGAACGGAAACAAAGAAGAAAAAGATATGCACTTTGGTTAACAAGCATGCAATCGGACAGTTTTAAATAAAGATTCTAATGTGAAATCTTAAATGTTAAAAATACAACCTTAATACAACAATTTTTGTCCTATGAGATAATCCACTGATAATTTCCTTTGCTATAACAAGGACTCAAGAACCCACCCCTGGAATTAAACCAGCTAGGAGTGCATCTTTGCAAATATTAGTTCAGTTTTCTGATCCTTCACAAGTGGTAACCACATACAGGTCTACACGAATTTAAGAACTATAAATAAAAAAATATCAAGTACAAAGCCAAATAGATATATTTTATAAGAATGCCAACACACTCAGGTGGATGCTCAATAATGAATTTAAGTACTGCCAGCAACCATAATAATTTTACATAATGGGAGTAAGCAGGCAAGGAATTATAAACAGTATAAGGCAGATGCAGTACTCATCTAGACACCTCACCAAGTAGTGTTTATAGACCTAAACGATTAGTATATGGTAGCAAGGAGAGCTTTCCTGTAAATGGTCTAACCTGTTCCTTTTTAATACTACAAAATGAATACATAACTAGGCTAGGAATGTAAATATGCAATAGCATAAAGTAAACCAAACTGAACAGAGAAAGTAACCTGACAAAAATAAGTACATGCTGTGTGATAGCTATTTAACTAGACACTCACCAATTCTCAACCAACGAGCAGCCCAACTCCTATTAGGATCCATCAGCGATATTATTCTGCAAGCCAAGATTTGTGCAATAAAATCAGAAAGAGGAAGCACTGGACTGCATAAATAATATATATTTAAGGGCATACGATCTTTCTGCGATTAGCAGCAGCACATTCTAACGAATATATAAATGTCATCATGAATTATTCACCAAAACCACCAAAAGAACTGAAGTGATCAACAAGAGGGGTTGAATTTATTTAGAGAAAAATAACAAGCATTGCATTTATTTCTTCCTCTTATCTGTTTGTCAGTCAATTTGCAGCCCGTAAAAGCACTAGATATATTCTTTATCACAACAAGAGATTACGAAAACGTGGATTTAGTGCATCTCCACCAGAGAATTAACCACTGAGCAACACTAGCCAGTAGAACTACAAGAGTGCAGTGCAGAATAGAGTTACCCAGTGAAGTTGGCGGTGGTGCAGCTGACAACGTTGTCGCGATCTTTGTCCATGTCCAGGAAGGGGCAGTTCTCGCAGCCATTCTCCCTGAACTGCACACCCCATGCAGCAATCAGACACAGTAGATGTTAAACATCAGCAAACAACAATAACATTCAACCACGCTGCTTGTGTCACCAAATGGCACAATATTTCTCACTGCAGAATTTACACGAAACACAGGCGCGCGATCCAAATCGAGGACATGTGACTAATAAACCCTACCATCCGACAGCGTATGCTCCCTAAAAGAATAAGGCGCCCTAGTTTTGACACGCAGATATGGATTCAATTAACCAACAGGGGGGCCGAAACCCTAGGTCTAGACGGACGGGTAGCGATGGGGGCGGCGGCGGCGGGTCGGTACCTGGTCGTAGGTCTTGACGAGGCGGCAGCGGAGGCATGCGCGGAGCTCGTGGCCGAAGCTATTCGGGATCTGCGCGTGCTCAACCCCGCCGTCGTCCATCATCCCGCCGCCGCCGCCCCTCATCCTTGCTTCCCCTCGCCTCCTCTCCTCGCCTCGCCTGCTATTCGCTTCTGTACTGTCTCGCTCGCTCCCTCGCTCGTTCCGTCCTAGAGCTCTCTCGTATCTTCTCCTTTTCTTTTTCCTACCTTTTGTGTATTTGTGTTTTCTCAGTTTTTTTTAGCAAACTGTGTTTTCTCAGCTTGGGCCTTGTGTGTGATGTTTGGGCGCATATGATCCAACGGGTTGTTGTTTGCCGACCTTCCAGAGCCCACTGGACTGGACTAGGACAGCAAAGAACGAACTAAGGCCTCATTCGGTTAGGATAAGGAAATCATCTTCTTTGTCTAAAAAAGAAGAGAAAAGTAAACCATCTTCTAAAAAAATCATAAGAATAAAAAAACATAGGAAATGAGGTGATATGTGTATCAATTTCTGTAGGGAAAGAGAGGTCATTTGATGCATTCCTTTAAAATATGAAGGATTGGTCTCTATCCTACATAAAAATAGGAATCCATTCTTATGAACCAAAGAGCTCCAAAAGAATATTTCCGTTGAAAATCCTATCCTTAGATTTTCTATAAAATTCCTACAAACTAAATGAGGCCTAATGGATTTCACAAAACTAGACCGTGCCTGTCCTCTAAAAAAAATCCACGCTAACTGCGCAGAAGGTAGGGGAGTTCTAGTGGAAAGCGAACTTTTGGCTCTCGGGTGTGCACAAACCTTATATGTGCAGTTTTTAAAATAATTCCAGGAAAAGTAAAAAAAATCCATCTTTTTTGGAAAAAATATGATCAAGTATTGCATTCGTATAAAAAGTTTGGACAAGGAAGGATTCTCGTTGACCTCCGGGCGAAAAGAACAAATTTATGACGACAATATAGCGTGAATATTACTTGTATATAGCGTTTTTTGGTGTATCTTTGACCCCGGATACAATGGAAGTCATTCCCTGACGAATCTTTTTATACGAGTGTAATACTTGATAATGTTTGATTCCACAAAACTTTCGGATTTTTTGACTTCTTTGAATTACTAAATTATTTTTTAATATAGGGTTGCAATGACAGCCGAGAGCACAAGTGTATTTTCCAGCTCTTGTGGCCATACAACAAGATTTGAACAAAAATGTTTCAAATGAATCATAACACTGGTAACATGAAGTGGCAAACACATGGAACATACTAAAACTACGGAGACAACAATGAAGAAACACATTCGCAATAACATATTCAGTCATTTCCAACAGATCCCAGGATCTTACAACATGTTGCTCATGTATATATGCACAAGGATCACACACACTTGCGACATGTTGAAACACCTTACACAACATATAAAAGTTCTTGGATTCACTAACATTTCACCGTCAACAATGGAGACGTCGGCCTTTATCGATTCATGCTCGGCCACGAATTCGGCTTGCTGAAGCCCCACGGCAACCCCAAACCCATTCCATACAACCTGAAACCATTTCAGTGGTGTCAAGAAAAAATGGTGATGAAATTTTCTTGACAAATGTCAATGTTGGCAAGATCTAAGCTAGTTATCTGCATAGAAAACTGATTATCAAGGATATCTACCAGTGTCAAAATTGGTCACTATTATCCCACCTAACTTCTAACTCTTTTTTTCCTTCATATTTTTTAGGTGTTAAAAAGGTGAGCGCCATCATTTCAATGGACAACAACAATATTACTATATCATGTTTTTTTTGCTAATACTACTAATGTCATGCTGACCAACCCACGGAATTGCTTGAGTCATTGACTTGAGTGTGAATTTACTGTAGGCATGAGTAGTGAACGAGTGCACTTAAATGAAAATCGTTCACTACCCATGCTGACCCACCCAACGAGTGCACTTAAATGAAAATCCTTCCAATCAGTGCCATTAATTGCAATCCATTGTTCGTACCTTCACTTTGGTATGCGGATTCTATATATACTTTTCCTTTTCAATTTTTCTTGTTTTATTTCCACCATTTACCTAATTGTCTTTTTTGTTCCTTTTAGAGAAAGGGAAAAGGAGACAAGGTGTACATTTACTTTTTCTTTCTTTCAAAACATTTGTTTTTATCCCTTCTACATAAGATAGTCTATTGGAAAACAATAGAAATAATGATCTTGTAGCAGGTTAGGAAGGATAAATTATATGCTACTTAACCCAGCAACGGTCCTAAACCACTTTGATATGCATGTGTTTTGCTTACATAACCCGCTAGATCAAATTTTGTCTTTTTTACCAAGGATATTGTCAAGATCAAACTCTCTTGGTCAATAGGGTTGTACTTGTCATGAGAACATCTTATAACATTGATCTTTGAGTCACCGCACCTCCCAGCTGGATATTAGCTGTATAGTGTTTCGCCGGGCTCCCCTGCGTCCGCGGCAGGTGTTGAAGGAAAGAAGGTTATGTGATAGTGGTGGTGGTACGGTGCATGGGAATGAAGTCTCCATGGCAGGTTCGTTGAGGACTGTATCCAAGATTTAGGCAGAAGAGGGGGCCATAAGGCAATACTCGCAACGAAAAGTAAGAGAGCAACAAATAATCACAAATTTAGAAAAAATATTAAACAAAAACTATATCGATTGTAGGTTTGTTGAGGACCGTATCCAAGATATAGGCAGAAGAGGGGGGCATAAGGCAATAATCAGAAAGAGAAGTAACAGAACAACAAGTAATCACAAATATCTTGAACATACGGTGTACTTGTAGTTCTATATTGTTGTGAAATAACTACATGTGACTTGAAACTTTGATTCAATGTGATCGCATGAGCCATGATGCGTCTGATGCTATGGCCATAGACACAACACGAGCATCAGGTCCAACTGAATCCACATACCGGCCAAGCGGACGGAGTAATTTACCATCAAGCAATCCCACAATGCGGGGTTGTACATGTGCACTATCAATTAAATAGACCATATGTAAGGGGGCACATCTGCCATTTCATAAGCCATTTTACTCCAACTCTATGCAAGGTAAGAGTAGGGTGTGGTGCATTGTGAGCTTGAGCCCATGTCAAAGGCTTGGTACATTCAATCGTTTTTCTTGAACTTGGGTGTGGGCATATGGGGGGGCCTAGGTGTCCACTAAAAAGTCTCGCTCATTTAATCCGTATCTGGTCAACCTTTTGACATAGTTCATATGTCTTGTAATAACATTCCTTTCGAGTATATTCCTTGTGTGCAATGGTATGAGCATAAGATGTTCAATGCAATATATTGTATGCGATAATGTATATTGTCTATGGTACTTTCTAGTTTCTACAAAAAGGCATGAACTTACTAATGAGGGTAGAGGAAACTAGCAATTACAAAATTTGCAGGTTCCTTTAAACCCAAAACACAATGTGCTAACGATTTTCAAAAAGGACGTTCGACCTATACAATAGATGCAACTAGATGTCTATCGGCTTGTACACTCGAGTTGTCGACTGGTACACTCCGAGCTCTATGCAACAAGTGTTTATCGGCTCGGAAACTCAGAGTTGTCGATCGGTAGACTCTGAGCCCTCTAGTCATATATTTTACGGTTTTGACTTGGACACTAGAAGATTCTTGGAATTTTAAAACGTAAGAATAGAAGAAAGAAATATCGAAGCACGGTAGTGTGTCATATTCATCACCACAAGATTGCAGATATATTAGATTGTGTATGAAAACACAAAAGATTCTTCACATGTGGTTTGAGGAGATTAGAATCATTCAAATTGTTTCTGAAAATCCTTTGAATCAAAGAGTCTTTTGGACCCTAGAAGCTCTAGAAGCACTAGAATATTCTTACTTCGAGTCTTACTTCAATCACTCGACCATTTGAAGCTCTTCGAATGGAATGCTCTGGTATTTTCCCTTGTGATTCTGGTTTTGCTCCCATTTTGGAGGGGCCGAATCAGGAACATGCCACCTACTGATTTCATCACACGACCATTTGAAGCTCTTCGACTGGAATGCTCTGGTATTTTTTAAAGGTTAATTGACCAAAACAACAACATAAATAACCTTTTATTTTTTAAAGTCAAGCTCCGTGTCTTTGCTAATTCATACTACTAAGAGCATCTCGAATAGATGGTCCAAAATTTGGCGGTCCAAAACCGAAGATGTAAAATTCGGACCACCAAAAAATGCGTTTTGGAGCTCCGAAAAAAGCTCAACTCCAACAGATGGTCCAAATTGATGGTCCAAAAGAGCAACTCCAACAGATGGTCCAAAATGAAGATGTAAAATCGCCTTGATCGTCTTCTTCAACCTCGGGACGTCGGCCGCCTTCGTCAAATCCGTCGCCATCAAGCTCTCCCCAACCTCCCCGAGCGCGCCATCCTCCCCGTGATGAGCTCCTCTCCCAATCCCCCTATTTTCCCCCTTCGACCGGTGTTGTTTGCCACCGCTCCCGTGCTCGTCCGTGGTCGCCATGGCCGGAGTCTGAGCTCCCCTGTACGTGCTCCTTTGCCAGCTAGCAGCGACGGAGGCGGGCAACAGCGGACACGAACACCACGAGGAGCGGCACAAGCACGCTGCACGGGCCAGCAGCGATGGCAGCTCGGCTGGACAGGGTCAGTGCGGGGCGGCGGCGGGGCCGGGAGGCGGTGGCAACAGGGCGGGCCAGCGAGCAGCGGCGGGCGGCGGCCTAAGGACCCGGCGGAGGCCTACATGGGCAGCCAGACCGCCGGAGGCGCCGAATCCCACCGCGGTTGCCTCCCGATTCGGCGGCGCCCGGGCGGCTGCGAGACGACTTCCGGCAAGGGAGGCGACGGGGGCGAGGGCGGCGCGGCGATTTGGGGTGGCGGCGGCGACGACGACAAGGATTTGGGCGGTGGCGGTGGCGGATTCCGGCCGACTGGTGTTCGGGCGGGCGGACAGGCGCGGCTGTGAAATGAAATGAAGTGGCGGTTGGGCGTTGGCGGGCGGTCGCCGAATTTGGAACAGATGCATCTCGTGATGTAAATTTGTACCGCGAGGTGTTGTATTTTACATCACGAGGAGGCCGCGGTCCATTTTTTTTTACATTTGGACCGTCTGTTGGAGCAGCGTTTTTTCTTCAAACGGTCCGAAAGTTAGGTATTTTTATATTTGAACCGTCTATTGGAGATGCTCTAATTCATGTCTTCAGATTTTACACGTATCATCGTTGATCACTGTAATAGGAAGAGTAATCAAGTAGGCTCATGAACTAGCTAAGTTAGCTAGATTTTCTCTTTCTAATCTCTGGATGGAGTCCGCTCCCAAGGCACTGATCCCCATGCTGGTAAACGATGCTACAATTCTTATAGCTCTGTCATTTCTTTTTTACTGAAAATGCCAACCATCCCTCCGACAACAGGGCAATGAACATGGATAACTCGTATTGTTATAACTTAGAACAACTCACATCAATCAACAATTGCTTGGATACCCACAAGAAAGTACGATGTAAGCTTCAGACCTCAGAGCTTGCTACAGTCGGTGGGGACAAATGACATTTGCCCCACGGTGATGTCAAACAGCATCTGTATATTCTGCTGCTGGAAATTGCCGAGCACCGAAGTCGAAGTCGACGTCGCCCCAGCAATGTTTAAGCAGAACGACGAGTCCTCTTCGTCGAAGGACATGTAGTTGTCCCTATGCAGCGTCATATCCGCACCGCCGGCGAAGTGCAGCACCATGTCCGGCATGGCCGGGAGCTGCCGCTCACCGGCAGGAGCCGGGAAGCAGGGGTTGTCCAGGCTCGTGGCGTTGACCGCTGGCTGGCCGAGCACCTCGGCCACGTGGTTGGCGACCACCCTGAAAGCACTTTCCACGAGGATCGTGAAGATGGTGCCGGAGTCCACGATCATCCCGCCGGTGCCGTCGGCGCGCAGCGCGAAGGTTTGGTTCGGGATCGGCAGGCGGGTGTCGCCGAGCGATATGCCCTCGAGGGAGACGTAGTACCGTGACGGAATCTGCGGGCTCTGCAGAAGCGGCGTCGACTGCACGGCGGCGCCACCACTGGCAGCCAGCTCCGCGAGGGAGCCGAACAGGACCGGGCTGCCCAGGCTGGTGTTGAAGAAGTCGGTGAGGCAGTAGCTGAACTTGCCGACCCCTAGCTGCGCCACGAGGGACAGGCTCCCGCGGCCGAGGCCGACCGTCCCGGTGGAGTTGTACGAGTCGCCCCCGTTGTCCGTGCCGCAGCCGAACGCGACGCCTCCGGCAGAGGCGGCCGGTGCTTCGCCGGGCGCGCTAGAGCCGAACGTGATCGTTTCCGTTCCCAGGCCGCCAGCCGAGTAGGCGCCGTCGCCGTAGGCGTAGCGGTACCTGCAGAGCGCGGTAGGGGTGCAGTTGCGGCTCCATATGGGCAGGCACGTGGCGCTGGAGCAGGGCACGGGGGAGAAGCTGGAGGAGGTGGTCGGGTCGTAGACGGGCGTGTCCTGCGGGAAGCAGAGCTTGCACGGCTGGCACTGCGTCCATGTGAGGTCGCTGCCGGTGTCGGCGAGGGCGACGAACGGCACCGGCGGCGTCCCGATGGCGAGCTCCATCAGGTACTCGGCCTGGCCCGAGCGGAGCCTTGGCCCGGTGCTCGACCTGGAAGACGTCGTGGAATAACCCGGTAGCGTCGTGGCCGCTCGGAGGCGGCTTCTGTGCACGGCTCGGCGCATCAGCTGTGCGTTGGTGAAGCCGAGTTTGGAGTCAATGTGGGCGAGCATGGAGCGATAGCCGGACGGTGGCGGCGCCGCCGAGCTTGCCAGTGAGGCAAGTAGCAGCAAGCTCAGAGCTTGTAAAGGACCCATGGGATCGAGCGTATGGATGATCAGTGCAAAGCTGAAGTGAGTTTGGTGAAACTTGCAAGTCTTTTTATAGGAAGGTTTCACCAAGAATGAATGACAACAGTAAGTAGTAGAGCGTTAACAAATTCATTACACTACTCCGATCTTTAGCATACAGACGTAGACGTCGTCATCAAGGGCGGAATAACCTATGGAGCAGAAGGAGCCTTGCTACGCCTAACCGCTACTACCTCGGACTCCTCCGGCCTGTCAACCTTGTGCCGCCATTTGCCACCGATGTGCAGAGCTAGAGCAAAGACTGGAAGAAGAAGAAACGAGCTGGCTAGGATGGAAGGGGTCTTCAGCTTTAGGTTTAGTAGTTCAGTTGCTAAAGCTAGTACAAAGTTGGATCTATTTTGAAACGGAGGGAGTAGCTAACACTAGTGACTAGTGCCTTCATGACCATCTTGTTTATCTCACATTGGTGTGCAAAGACACTGCTCACCTGCCGAAAGCGATTGAAAGCACAAGTACTCAATTCAGAGCTGGGAAACATGTACTTTACCAGGTTTAGGCCCATCATTCCATGTTGCGGCATCTCTAACAAAAGACCCAACACACTCTCGCTCGCTCTATCAACTAGGCATGCTTTGCGAATAACTTTCTCGAGAGCAACTAGTTAATGAGCGTTTCTTCGGAAGCCTCGCAATGATCAGCGCCACTTGGCGTGCTCTCAGCCATTCGCCACGTGTCGTGCTCTGGGTGCTTCTTCTGGATTTTATTTTTTTATTTTTCCGCACGCGTTTTCAACTTTTTAAACTTTTTTTTGTTTTTTCGACATTTTGGTTTTCCACCGGTCTTCCTTAGCTTTTCAATAAAAAAATTTTGAATTTTTTTGCGCGAAAAAATGCGTTTTTTTCCTTCGCGAGAGTCACGGTTTTGCTTTCGCGAGAGTCCCGGCCGTGCCTCTCGAAAACGAAAAAAACGCGTTTTCTGTTTTTTTGCTTTCACGAGAGTCACGGTTTTGCTTCCGCGAGAGGCACGGGTGTGCTTTCGCGAGAGTCACGGCCGTGCCTCTCGGAAACGAAAAAAAACACGTTTTCTGTTTTTTTTGCTTTCGCGAGAGTCTCGGTTTTGCTTCCGCGAGAGGCACGGTTGTGCTTTCGCGAGAGTCACGGCCGTGCCTCTCGGAAAGGAAAAAAAAACGTGTTTTCTGTTTTTTTCCTTTCGCGAGAGTCATGGTTTTGCTTCCGCAAGAGGCACGGTTGTGCTTTCACGAGAGTCACGGCCGTGCCTCCTCGGAAACGAAAAAACCGCGTTTTTTCTTTTTTTCCTTCCGCGAGAGTCACGGTTTTGCTTCCGCAAGAGGCACGGTTGTGATTTTGTGAGAGGCACGGGCGTGCCTCTTTCGGAAAGGGAAAAAACCCGTGCTCCCGGTTCGGTTATTTCGTCCGTTTTTTCGTAAAAAAAAGTTTGTCAAAACCTATCAACATGGGATCTAGTTCTGAAGATCTCGACGCGGGGAATCCAACGGTGAAAGCGGTTCGAGATTTGGACGCACGGTTTGAGAGATAAAACATTTTAAATAAACGGATCTACGGAAAAAGGGAAAACTCCCAGGTTGCGACAAGTGGCGCGCTGCATGTGCGCCACTTGTCGCAACCTGGGGAATTGGATTAACCTTTGCAGCGAGTACTCCTCAATTAGTGATTTCGAACTTTCTCTAGTCCAAGATCCTTCCATACATTTACTGTTAGAAGTAATGGGCCCGACCCATTAACAAATCCTGAAATCTCAAATAGTGACCCATGAATAAAATAGCAAGTGGAGACTGGGATGGCTCCTCTCCTCTCCTCTCCCCCTCCCTTCTCCTCTCTCTCCCTCCCTCGCGACCTCGATTCCCGATGGCTCCTCTCCGGCTAGCTCCCCCTCCCTCCTCTCCTCCCCCCTCTCCTGGTGCGCGCACGTGGTCGGCAGCACTCCCACTAGTAGAAAACAGGGCTTTGGTCCAGGCCAGATAAGGGCATTAATCCCGGTTCTCTTACGAACCAGGACCACTGGGTGCATCAGTCCCGGTTCGTGAGGCCAGGGCGCCGGCCGGGCCTCGGGGGCCATAAATCCCGGTTCCAGACACGAACTGGGACCAAAGGGCCTCGCTCCTGGCGCAGCCTCTTTAGTCCCGGTTGGTGGCTGGAACCTGGACTAAAGAGCAGGCTTCTGTCCCCGTTCTAGCCACCATCCGGGACTAAAGAGATGCCTATATATACCCTCGCCCCTGCCCACCCTCTCCTCTGTTCTTTGGCTGCGTTGGAGGTGTGTGCATGCGCTGCTCTGTTCTCCCTTCTATGCATGCACATGAGGTGTTCGATGAAATGCCCGAGCCACAGTTAAGCTTTCTCCTCTCCAAGCTCTACCTGCAAGCTCCATTTTCCCCAAGATTTGTCTAGGTTTAGCGGTCCGTCCCATCCCGTCCCCGTCCTCACCGCCGTCGATCGCCCGCGCCGATCTCGTTGCCAGCACCACCGTGGTGAGCCTCTTGTTCTTACCTTCTTTTTAAAAGAAAAAAAGTTCTTACTTGTATGATTTAGATAGATACTCGTATGATTTTCTTACTTTTATTATTGTTTGTTATTATATAGTGCCATGGTTTTGGTATCCGTCCCCGTCGGCCCTCGTCCTGTCTATGTTTCAGATGTGGTATATTATCTTTTATTATGATTTGTTTCATTTAGTGTTTATGACAATTATGCCCACCAACGTGACATAGATGTTTTTATCTAGGAGGTATGTGAACCGGAAATTCCAACCGACCCTCTTGTCGAGAGGTTAAATTTAGTTGAAAAAGAAAACAATTACTTGAAGAAAAAATTAAAAAGAATTGAGGAGGAGAAGATGTAATTGGAGTTACATGTTGCGGATGTCGTTGATGATCACAAAATCAAGATGGATGCAATGCGCTTGAAGATTAGAAAGATTAGAAAATATGCCATTCATAATGAGGCTTGGTATCATTATGCCGTTGGATCAATTGTTACCTTAGTTGCGATTATGATCGCATTTGTTGTTACATTTACATGTTTTTCATAGTCTCAATGTATGTTTTAATTAGATGATATAGAGAGCTATATGTTCTTCTATGAGAACTATGTATGAACTTTATGTATTTATTTTTTCAGTAATAACATTTGATCACTACTGTAATTTTGTTTTAATGTGATGATGAACTTGTATTAATTTGGTCACTTCTCTATTGATGATGTTCTGTAATGGTTTTTGATACACTTAATTATATAATGCACGCAGATGAACCGTCAATGGATCTACGGTGACCGACGCACCACCGAGTACATTGAGGGCTTGCATAAATTTCTTGAAGTGGCGGAGGCAAACCAACAGAATGGTTTTATGTATTGTCCATGCCATGTCTGTGAGAATACGAAGGATTACTCTAACTTGAAAACCCTTCACGTCCACCTGCTTGAGAAAGGTTTCATGCCATACTATAATGTTTGGACCAAGCACGGAGAAAGAGGGGTTATGATGGAAGACAACGAAGAATAAGAGGATATGACAACTATCCCCCTGAATACGGTGATACTGCAACGGGGAAGCTAAAGATCAAGAGGAACCAGACGATGTGCCCGATGATGATCTTCGCCGGGTCATTGTTGATGCAAAAAGACAATGCCAAAGTGAAAGGGAGAAGTTGAAGTTCGATCGCATGTTAGAGGATCACAAAAAAGGGTTATACCCAAATTGCAAAGATGACAACACAAAGCTCGGTACCACACTGGAATTGCTGCAATGGAAGGCAGACAATGGTGTATCTGACAACGGATTTGGGAAGCTACTGAAAATAATGAAGAAGAAGCTTCCAAAGGATAACGAATTGCCCGGCAGTACGTACGAAGCAAAGAAGGTTCTATGCCCTCTAGGATTGGAGGTGTAGAAGATACATGCATGCCCTAATGACTGCATCCTCTACCGCGGTGAGTATGAGAATTTGAACGCATGCCTGGTATGCGGTGCATTGCACTATAAGATCAGACGAGATGACCCTGGTGATGTTGAGGGCGAGCGCCCCAGGAAGAGGGTTCCTGCTAAGGTGATGTGGTATGCTCCTATAATACCACGGTTGAAACGTCTGTTCAGAAACAAAGAGCATGCCAAGTTGATGCGATGGCACAAAGAAGACAGTAAGAAAGATGTGAAGTTGAGAGCACCCGCTGACGGGTCGCAGTGGAGAAAAATTGAGAGAATGTGGGGGGACTTTGCAGGTGACACAAGGAACATATGGTTTGGTTTAAGTGCAGATGGCATTAATCCTTTTGGGGAACAGAGCAGCAATCATAGCACCTGGCCCGTGACTCTATGTATCTATAACCTTCCTCCTTGGTTGTGCATGAAGCGGAAGTTCATTATAATTCCAGTGCTCATCCAAGGCCCTAAGCAACCCGGCAACGACATTGATGTGTACCTAAGGCCATTGGTTGAAGAACTTTTACAGCTGTGGAATGGAAAAGGTGTACGTGTGTGGGATGAGCACAAACATGAGGAATTTGACATACATGCGTTGTTGTTTGTATCCATCAATGATTGGCCTGCTCTCAGTAACCTTTCAGGACAGACAAACAAGGGATACCACGCATGCACACACTGTTTAGATGACACTGAAAGTATATATTTCGACAAATGCAGGAAGAATGTGTACCTGGGACATCGTCGATTTCTTCCGACCAACCATCAATGTCGAAAGAAAGGCAAGCCTTTTAAAGGTGAGGCAGATCACCGGAAGAAGCCCGCCCTCCGTACTGGTGATCACATACTTGATATGGTCAATGATTTAGAAGTAATCTTTGGAAAGGGTCCTGGCGGACTATCTGTTCCGTATGACGTTGAGGGACGCGCACCCATGTGGAAGAAGAAATCTATATTTTGGGACCTACCCTATTGGAATGACCTAGAGGTCCGCTCTGTAATTGACGTGATGCACGTGATGAAGAATCTTTGCGTGAACCTGCTAGGCTTCTTGGGCGTGTATGGGAAGAAAAAAGATACACCGGAGGCACGGGAGGACCAACAACGTGTGCACGAAAAAGAGGACATGCATCCAAAGTAGTATCAAGGTCCTGCCATCTACGCTCTTACCAAAGAAGAGAAGGAAATCTTATTTGAATGCCTGCTTAGTATGAAGGTCCAGTCTGGCTTCTCGTCCAATATAAAGGGAATAATAAATATCCCAGAGAAAAAGTTCCAGAACGTAAAGTCTCATGACTGCCACGTGATTATGATGCAACTGCTTGCGGTTGCATTGAGGGGGCTTCTACCGGAAAACGTTCGATTGGCCATTGTGAAGCTATGTGCATTCCTCAATGCAATCTCTCAAAAGGTAATCGATCCAGAAATCCTACCAAGGTTAAAGAATGATTTGGTGCAATGTCTTAACAGTTTCGAGCTGGTGTTCCAACCATCCTTCTTCAATATCATGACACACATCCTAGTTCATCTAGTCGACGAGATTGCCATTCCGGGCCCTGTATTTCTACACAATATGTTCCCCTTTGAGAGGTTCATGGGAGTCTTAAAGAAACATGTTCGTAGCCGTGCTAGGCCAGAAGGAAGCATCTCCACGGGCCATCAAACAGAGGAGGTCATTGGGTTTTGTGTTGACTTCATTCCTGACCTTAAGCCGATTGGTCTCCCTCAATCGCGGTATGAGGGGAGACTGACTGGAAAAGGCACGCTAGGAGCGGACTCAATAATATGTAGGGACGGGCATTCTTGGGCTCAAGCACACTACACAGTTCTACAGAATTCTACCTTGGTGACCCCGTATGTCAATGAACACAAGAATGTCCTCCAAACACCCGGAGCAATGTGACGACCGGATTACATGTGAACACATCAGGACTTTCGGCAGTTGGTTGCAAACACATCTCATGGGTAACACCACTATTGGAGATGAGCTGTACTCGTTGGCCAGGACACCATCTTCAACTGTATTGACTTACAAAGGGTACGAGATAAATGGGAATACATTTTACACGATCGTCCAAGATCAAAATAGCACCAACCAAAATAGTGGCGTCCGCTTTGATGCAGCAAGCAAGAGGGGAAAGGACACATATTATGGTTACATAGTGGACATATGGAAACTTGAGTATGGACATGATTTTAAGGTCCCTTTGTTTCGGTGCAAATGGGTCAATCTGTCAGGAGGCGGGGTACAGGTAGACCCACAGTATGGAATGACAACAGTGGATCTGAACAATCTTGGGTACACAGATGGACCATTCGTCCTAGCCAATGATGTGGCGCAGGTTTTCTATGTGAAGGACATGTCTACCAAACCGAGAAAAAGAAAAGATAAGGAAGTGAATACATCATAGCATGAGCCAAAGCGCCACATAATTCTTTCAGGGAAAAGAGACATCGTGGGAGTGGAGGGCAAGACAGACATATCTGAAGATTATGAAATGGTTCATGAAATTCCTCCCTTCAAAGTGAAGGCTGACCCTAGCACCCTGTTAAAGATGAAGATTATCCATGGTTACGCCGCAATAAGCAAGGGACACACGCGAAGAAAAAGTGAAGACTTTATCTCCACAACTATTCTGATAATGGCTTTGATTATGCGAAGGAAAAAATGAAATCCCTTTGTAGTAGATGAGTTTTCGTCCGAAACCATGATACTTCGAAAAAGATTGTCCATTTTGTACACGAAGTGCATCCAACTTTTGCCGTAACCCTCTCAACTTTTTAGCACATGCTATGTGGGTGAAATGATGATACCATGCCAACTTTCAACCTTTTTAGAGTTAATTTGTAGTGCTTTTCAATTTCAGGGTCATTTAGCTAAAAAAGTATATCAGTAAATGCATGAAAAATACCAAAGAAGTCAAAAAGGGTTGAAAATTGATGATGTGGCTTTGAATGGTGCATGTTGAACGCACAGAAAGTCTGGAGTTGAAATAAGTTCAAAAAAATGAAACCCCTTTGTAATAGATGAGTTTTGGTCCGAAACCGTGATACTTCGAAAGAGATTGTCCATTTTGTACACGAAGTGCATCCAGCTTTTGCCGTAACCCTCTCAACTTTTTAGCACATACTATGTGGGTGAAATAATGATACCATGCCAACTTTCAACCTTTTCAGAGTTCATTTGTAGTGCTTTTCAATTTTAGGGTCATTTAGCTCAAAGAATGAACTAATAGCAAAAAGAATGAACTAAAAAGCTTTTATAAAACTCTAATAGCAATAAGAATGAACTAAAAATAATCAATTAAATATAATATTCTTCGATAGCAAAAAGAATCAACTAAAAAGAATCAAAAGAATATTAACTAAAATCATCAAAGTATTTATTTGTTAAAAAGAATGAACTAAAAAGAATCAACTAAAACATTAACTAAAAAGAATGAACTAAAAAGAATCAATTAAAATATTTTGTTATGATCAACTAAAACAAAACTATAATATTCTTCAATAGCAAAAAGTATCAACTAAAAAGCTTTTATAAACCTCTAGTTATTCTCAATATAATATTAACTTAAAATTATATAAAATTTATGCAACTAAAATTATCAAAGTCTTTTTTGTTAAAAAGTTTAATAGCAAAAAGAATTTTTATAAAGTTTTTTTGTTAAAATCATTAATAGCAAACTAAAATAACAAAAAAATTGCCCGCCTACTAGGCCACAACGGCCTGCATACGACTAGAAACCCAACTACTAGTAGGGCCTGGATGCAGGCCCGCTGGGCAAGTAGGCCCCATAGGGCAGTAACAGGTTCATTAGGCCCACACATGCTTGCTTTAGAGAGGAGCTCAAAACGGTAGCCGCGACGGGGCTTATAAACAAGTGCGAGCGCCTCCAAGTAGCGAGGTGGGACTAAACTTTTAGACACCGCTGTGCCAGGCTATTGGTCCCGGTTGGTGGCTCGAACCGAGACGAAAGGGGGGCATTGGTCCCGGTTCGAGCCACCAACCGGGACAAAAGGTCTCTGCTTCCCGCCCTTTGGGCTGCTGAAATTGACCTTTAGTCCCGGTTGGTGGCACCAACCGGGACGAAAGGGGGCCTTTGGTCCCGGTTGGTGTCACCAACCGGGACCACTGCTGTGGGTATATAAGCAGGCACTTAGCAGTTTTCGTCTCAGTTTCTTCGATCTCTCCTCGTCCTCTCCTCCGACGACGCCACCAGGCTGCCCCGACGCCGACGCCGTCGCCGTGCCCCTGCCCTGCTGTCGCCGTCGTCGTGCCCCTGCCCCGCCATCACCGTCGCCGCCCCCGAGGCCGCGACGCCCCCGAGCTCCCCCGAGCCCGCCCGCCCCCGCTATGAGCCGCCGCCGCTCCGGCCCGCTCTCCTTTTTTTATTAATTGTGTTTATTATGTATATATGTATGTATATGTTGATGTATATGTATGTATGTATATATATGTATGATATGATGATTATGATAGATGATAGATGTATGTATGTATGTATATGTTTATTTTTATTTTTTTGCGGGCATGTATATGTTTATTAATTATGTTTATGTTTATGTATGTATATGTAGATGCTTAGTGTATATATAATGTAGATGTATATGTATGTATGTATGGATGGATGTATATAGAAAATATTGGTAAAACTTTAGAAATTCATAGAAAATTAACCGTAACTCCGATGAAAATAATTTATATATGAAAATCGATCAGAAAAATATGAAGAATCCGAATATTCCCTCTGTTCATCTGTCACAAGAAGTTAGCATAGCAAACCTGGAACCGCCCCCTCTTGTTCATCTGTCCGAAAATGCAGACTTCGGGAAAACATTCCCGGATGTTATCCCCCTTCACCTAGCTATATCATGTAGTGCCGCGTTAGAACACCCCTAACTCTCTCGGGAATTCAACATATCCCCGATAACTTCAACATGAGGGGGGGGGGTCCGCAAGTATCCTCGACGACCATGAGGGAGGTGGTCCGCAAAGTATCCTCTCTCGAAAGATAGGACGACTCATCAGACATGAGGGGGGAGGAGTCCTCGACGATCGTCTGAAACTGACTGTTATAAAACTTGTCAACTTTGCACGACGTTTGCCACTAATCCATTGCTCATATGCATATGATTCCTTGTTGTGATTAGGTCTATGTTTGCCACTAATCCATCTCTCATGGTTGTATATTGCCATGTTGTAATGTTTGCAGAAACTATGGACAGAGACTTAGAAAAAGAAGAGTTGTTGGGGGATATAATCCGTGACGGAGGTGATATCACCTTGTCGTTTCTCGACGACACCGATGGTGAGGAAGGAGATCATGATGGCTCCGGTGATCAAACAATGGAGGAGGAAGGAGATCATGACGGCTCCGGTGAGCGAACGGAGGATGGAGCCTTAACTATTGCAAAGTCCGGCGAGGTATATATATATATAAGTTAATTAAGCCTCTGTTGACTTGATGCATTAATTGTTTTTTATGTACATATATTAACGCTTCATTCTTCTTTTAGCCCTCCGGATCAAGCCAAACTTCCGTAAGGAGACGAGGCCCGAAGAAAAGGTTGCGCCATGATGAAAGGTTCACGATCACAGAAGTCGCTCGAGATGGCCAACCGATTGCTCCCAAGCGGACCAAGGACACATTTGTACATAAGTGCGGAGTTGTTGTTAGGGACAACGTCTCGATCAACATCCAAGAAAGGAATAAGAAGAAGGACCCTGAAGTTTCTTATGTCCAGGATGGACTGAAAGATGATCTTTGGAACTCGCTGATGAATTTTTTTAGCCTACCGCCAGAGGAGGATCCGAATAACCCAGTTATAGAGCGAAAGGTCAAGGCTTTTGCTCTTAAGAAGATGGCAGAACTATTCAAGAACTTGAAGAAAGATTTGAACAAAAAGTTTGTTGAGAAAGACGAGACTCCAGAATTCATTGGTCAGTATGAGAAGCTAAGAGATCACTGGCCCGCAGTTTTGGCCTACAAGAAGCCAAAGAAGGGTAAGCAAAGGTCACTGACAAACAAGCAAAATGCTGCAAAGAAGAAGTATCACCATACTACGGGGTCAGGTGGCTACAGCAAAGCCCGACCTATGTGGGACAAAGCTGAGCAAGACCTACTTGCCTAAAGGGGTCCAACCAGTGACATTGCACTGGCCAGATCGGGCAAGGACTTGGTTCTTCGGGGTTGGGGGAACTTTGGACCCAGAATCAGGGAAGTGTGTTTGGACGAACGATCAACTTGCAATACCCATCACGAAGCTTGAGAAAGCAATCAAGGCAGCGCAGGAAGGGACGTTCATTCCCGACAGAGAGAAGGACGAGCTGACAGAGGCCCTCGGGAATCTTGAACACCCTAGACGAACACGAGGCACATCAGGCTTCGTTCCGTGGGTGCATGGGTTTCCCGGTAGCGGTGGTTATAGAAGCCGAGAGAGAAAGAAGAAAGAGGAAGCAAGCGAAATGCAGAAGATCAGTGCAAGATTAGCGAAACTAGAGGAACTTGAGAGCCAGCGAGCTACCGGCCAACCATCTCAGCGGCACGAAGATCCTTCATTCGACACTGCCCCCGAAGCTACCCCACCATCCCAGTGGAGAAGCATCGTGGCTTCCACGGAGCTCGTTCAGCCTGATTTCACGGCTCCTTGCTACCCCGTGGATAGTATCATGGAGACTGAACATTGTGTGCTAATGGCAAAATGCCAGAACCTGACCTTAAAGGTGGCGGTCGGCTCTGTTTTACCTCCTCGAGCTGAGGGAACTTTCCATTGCCGTCCGATTCCACATGGCTATGATATTGTCATGGTGGATGAAATAATGGAGGGATTTGAGGGGCTGGAGCTTGACTACCCTACAAGTGAAGGGGATATTCTTCTGGAAAATGCTTTAAGGAGTACCTGTCTATGGAGAAAGGAGAACATCAAGCTTCCAAACTGGACGCCGCCTCAGCAGACTCAGCCGGATGCGGCCCCTCGGCAGACTCAGCCGGATGAGGCCCCTCAACAGAATCAGCCGGATGAGGCCCCTTAGCAGAGTCCTCTTCCGCCTCAGCTATCTCTGGCGCGTCAGTGGACTCCGCCTCCTCCGGCGCGTCAGTGGACTCCGCCTCGTCCTCTGCCTCCTGTGGCGCGTCAGCGGACTCTGCCTCCTCCTCCTCCGCCTCTTCCGGCGCGTCAGCGGACTCCGCCGCCTCAGCAACGGCGGAAGAGAGCCACTGCCGCTCTGGCGGCTAGCAGTACAACAGGCGGGAAGAAATTCAAATTTGGTGCAAGCCTCAAGGCTCCTCCAAAGTTACCATATGAGAGGAATGACGAGGAAAACGCGGACATCATGGAAGCCGAAGTGCAGGCCCATTTTAAACGGAAACGTCCAACTCCGAAGGAAACAATAGATCCGGTGAAAGCGAAGCGCACTCTGGATGCCCTTAAGCGACCACCACTGCCTCCGCTACAATCCAACTATGACCGCTGTATTGAAAACACATATGATGAAGCGCGGTGGTCGGGAAGTACTACCAGTGCTGCAAGACGAAGAAGTGAGAAAACAATTCCCCAGCTCGGCGAATAGGAGAAGCAATCATGCCCCCCTGCTCAAGGTGTCTAGCAATATCTCTAATCATCCGGGGCTACTGCCTGGTACCACTCTTGGTGATTACGTGGGCGATGATGTACAATTTGAAACGGCTGAGGTAGTAGAGATCTCCAGATACAAGCACGGGAAGCCTCTCGTCAAACCTGATCATCCTCATCTAACAACAATGATGCGAAGATTGCATGAGTGGTACTTGGAAAGCTGCAGGAAGAATGGGACCGATAGTTTGATGGTGAGAATTAAAGATGAGCACGACCTCATTGGAGTCGACCTGATGCATGTTGAATTTTTGGAATTATTTCAGTTATTCAATCAAGACGCCCTCGACAAACAACTCAGGACTTGCTACTGTTTTTAAGTATTACTTCTGTAATTAAGTCTTTAGCCCAGCTCGTTCATTGCATGTATATATAATTATCCTCGCTATATTATGCAGATTGAACATCGTCGAATGCAAAAGAGGACAAATCTATGACATTGGGTTCATTAGCCCAAATACCGTAAATGAATGGACGGTAGAAAATAGAGTTGAAGATACTGAGGAAAACTTGCTAAAAGTGTTCCTTCAACATCAAAACAAAAGGGAAATACTCTTTCCTTACAACTTCAAGTGAGTGTTACTGTCTTGTGCGTATTCGGTTTTGCTTACTCGAGGTTAAGTAATGTAATTGATGAGTTATGCGTGCACAGGTTCCACTTTATTCTGCTATCCATTACGCTTGACGGGGGAGTAGTAACTGTCTTAGACTCGAGACATAAAGATCCCAAGGATTATGCCGACATGACTGCAATGCTCCAGAAGTAAGTTCAATCATTATCGCACCATATCGACAACTTTCGTTCATTTCCTGATATCAAGTAATCATTTTCTTTGAGTGGCAGGGTTTGGAAAAAGTTCACCGGAATGGTTCCGGGTCTGAAGAACGAGCTGCGATTTACACACCCCAAAGTAAGTAGTACTAGCTAGTTCCGCGCATCTCTCATTGATTCTAATTTCATCAATACCATTATCATGCTTGATTATCAGTTTGATTGAACTCTATTCTCGTAAAGTGCTTGTGGCAGGCAGGCGGGAATAATTTATGTGGATACTACGTTTGTGAGTTCATTCACCACTCGACCTCTGAGCGGGGCTTGTCTGACAAACAATTTGAAGTATGTAAATAATATTCACAATTTTATTTTATTACCATCAATTGTGTTGAGTTTCATTCACATATATGTATTGACCCCCTTCTTTAAATTAGATCTAGAAGATGCGGGATGAACTCCTACCACATGATAAGCAATTCAAGAGGAATTGGCAGGTTTCTTTCTTGACCACGTCATACATGAAAAGGGAGAATACCATACAAAAATTCAATGGGAGTTTGGCGCTTGATGATGTCAGGGATGTTATATTGTATATATGTAGTAGCGCCGGATAGATATACGAAAACTTGTTGTTCGACCAAGCACGGAGAAAGATAGGCCACTTCTCTCTATATATGTTCATGATGATGTTGTGTAATTAATGGTTCCTTCATTTGCTTACTAGCTAGCGTCGAGTTCTCTCAATATGTAGTAGCTACCGTCAACGAAGCACGGAGAAAGAGAGGTCACTTCTCTATATATGTAGTAGCTAGCTAACACAATATGAAACCCCTAAACCCCACTTTAAAAAAAACCAGCGCTTGGGAGCTGCTGACGCGTGGCTGCCTTTTAGTCCCGGTTGGTCTTACCAACCGAGACTAAAGGTCCTCCTGACTGGGCGCCCCGCAGCGGCCACGTGGAGCTACTTTAGTCCCGGTTCGTAAGCCAACCGGGACTAAAAGTAACGGGCATTAGTCCCGACCGTTTTGTCCCAGTTGCAGAACCGGGACTAAAGGCCCTCTGGAACTGGGACTAGTGCCCTATTTTCTACTAGTGTTCGGTGCCGGTGCGGAGATCGGCGGCCTCACCGATGTTCTCTGGTTCCCATTTTTGTGCGCTCGACGGCGACATGGACTCATCCTCCGACTGTGACTCCGCTCCTGTCTCTGGCTCGTCGGGTTCATCGCTAGCGGTGAAGGCGACACCTCGCTCCAGGAAGTTTGCCCTAGGGGGCAGAGGCAGGGCGGTTGCTTCAGCGTTGGACGAGCCCGGCTGGTGTCGGGTGTCTTGGCGGCGGCGCAGATCTGGTAATTTCTCCCTCTCGTCTCTGGCTCGTGGCCTCCTTGATGCACTGACGTGCGCTGGTGGGGCGGGCGTCTCTACCTTGCTCTCGCCTGGTTCATAGGGGGTCTCATCTTCTTCCTCCCCGGCCAGGGCGCCGCCGTCGTCGGCAAGCCGTCCGGCGGGGGCTGGGCAGGCGACGATGGGGCGTACCCTAGATCTGGTTCTGTCCTCGGAGGCTAGTGGGCTTCGAGGATCGTTGGACCCCGTGGACCTTTGGCCGGTCCTGGGTGGGCCGCCTGTGGCTCCCTCCCTTGCATCGGTGTCTGACTTCCCCCTCCCCGCCGTGGGCCCTGGGCTGATGATTGCGGTCACTTACCCTCCTCCCTCTGGCCCGTTTGGCCTACTCGCCCCCCATGGGTTCTGCACGCTTGGGCTATTTATGGGTGAGGAAAGGATCCCTCCCCCATTTCTAGGGTTTCCGGCCTCTGCTGCTGGCCTGCGCAAGCGCCGCGCCCCCATTCGTCGCTTCCTCAGATCTACCCCTCCCCCTCCACTTCTCCTCTCATTGGTGGAGGCCCTCGCCATGGACAAGTCCAGGGGCTCTTCGAGCTAGGCGATGTCTGGCAGCAAGCACTGCCGCGAGGATTCGCTGGCTGAGGGTGTCGATCTGCAGTACGAGGCCTCCCCCAGCTCCAAGTTGGAGGCCGACCAAGCGGCTCGCGAGCAGGTGGATCGTGACCATGAGGCTTTGGCGGCAGGCCCGGAATGGCTCCAACGCTACGAGCGGGCACGGTCTCTCACCGGATCTGGCCCTCCTGTGTCTGGATCTGGCGGTGGGGTGTCGCCGGTGGCGGATCCCTGGGAGGTGGCGGCGTCCGGTGGTGTAGCTGGCTCGACCTCGTTTGGCCCGCGCCCGCCTCCTCCTCGGGGCCCGGTGGCTCCTCCTCGCCAGCCTCCCCGCTTCTCTGGTGTTGGTTTTGGTTCCCGTCCTCCTCGGCGTAACTCCTCTGCCCCCCTCCCCAGCAGTTGAAGGCGCGCCGCTTCCCTGCCTCCTCCTCTACGGGGCTCGGGGATGGCATCCTCCGTCCCCCTCCACCGCCCCCACCTCGCCATGTTGCCTCTGCACCTAACCCCTCCTCCTCCCTCACATGCTTTGCATGCCACCAACCAGGCCATTTCCAATCAAGATGCTTCAATCCCCCCTTCTACCTTATAAGTAGATCTGAAGGTCATCTTACTGTTGATTGCCAGAATCAGATCAAACCTCCTGCTTTTGTGCATTACGGGACGGGGCTCCCTGGATGCTCCTTCTTTGCCCTTGACCGTGAGGTGCCTTTGGTTGCTGCAGCCCCATCCCTGTCCAATGCGGCCATCATCACCGTTCAGGGCCAAAAGATCTCCCCTCAGACCTTACTGGAAGGCCTACGGATTTGGGATGATGGTGGTTGGGATTGGCAAGTGAATCAATTGTCTGAGTATGAGTTTGCGGTGGTGTTCCCCTCCAAAGATTGCTTAAGGATGATTTCTTCATGCACTAGCTTTACCCTGCCTTACAATCAACTGGTGGTCTCTGTCAAGGCTGCGGCCTGTGGTGTCAAAGCGTTGGGACCGCTTTCTTAGGTCTAGGTTTTGGTTGATGATGTGCCTGCTAGTCTTCGCTCGGTCCCGTTCTTGATGGATTTCAGTGTCCTTCTTGGCAAGCCAATTGAGGTGGATTCCGAGTCCTTGGAGAAACTTGGTCCTGCTCGCACTAAAGTATGGTGTGTTGATCCGGTGTGTCTTTGTGCTGTGGTTGACGTGTTCCCCTCCTCTGAAGGCGCTCGTCTGCGGGTACGGGTCAAAGGGGCTGAGGCTTACCAGACCCCTCCACCTCCTCCTCCCTCTAGCTCTGCGCGATCTGATAAACAAGATGATGGCTCTTCGAGTGGTCAGAATCCTAGTGGTGGCACAGATGCTCATTTCACTTAGTCCGAATGGGACGGTATGGAACTAGAGGTCCATGAGTTGTTCAAGTCGAATGCGCCAGTCGGCCCTGCTGAGAAAGAGGCGGCGGATGTACTTATGCAGGGGAGGAGGGCTTGGGTGGTGATGGCCAGGGGAAGGCTGCGGCCATAGGCACTCCCATCTCTGGGGTCTGTTGCAACATGCCGGCTCGTCCCCTTTCACCTACCTTCTCTGGGATTGAAGATCTTCCTATGTCTCCTCCCTGTCCCGCTGAGGTTCCCACTAGCAAGAAGAAGATATCTACCGTCAGGAAGTTCTCGGCCAAGAGCAGGGCATCGTCGGGCTCCAAGCAATCCATGGCGGGTCTTTGCCGGCGTCTGGACAAGGACATGGCCTCAGCTTCTGGCTCCGGGCCCGTGTCGGCGTCTCCTGCGGCGCGTCCCCCCTGTTTCGTTCGGCCGCTTCCACGGCTCGCAAAGGTCGTCGGGTTCGGGACTCTGGGGAGCCGGTGGCCTTGCGAGCGGAGTGTCATGTGGCGGCTAAGGATCTACCTCCCTCAGGTACGGTGCCCAGTTCTCCTCCTCCATCCTCCCTGGTCCGGCTAGTTTTGCCTTCTTTCTCTGATGAGCATCTTATACATATTTTATCTGACGTGGGAGTCTCCCTTGAGCCTGGTTTTGGTTCGCCTTCGTCCATGCTATCCATCATATGGGCCAACGAGATGGCCCAAGAGGCCATTGCCAAGGCCAAAGAGGCTGCAACGGCTAAAGTGGTCGCCGCTGAGCCGGTCAGGGAGGTGGTGAATGATGCTGGTTGTGGCCAGTCTCGCCCCACCCCTCCAAATGGGGCCCTTCAAACCGATCTAAATCCTGCATTACCCCATGCAAGTCTAGCCTTTGCATCAAAAATCTCTCTTTCAAATGAAAGCCCTTTTCTGGAATATTAGAGGTTTCGTTGCTAGGGGGCGCCGAGATCAGATTAGGGATGTGGTACGAGGTGAGAACATCGACATTTTAGGGTTGGTTGAAACTTTCAAAGATTCTTTCTCTCCCAATGAACTCTCCGTGGTTGCGGGTATGGACATATTTGATTGGAACTATTTGCCGGCTTCGGGTCATTCTGGAGGCATCCTAATTGGCACCAAACAAGACATGTTTGATCTTGTTGCTTTTGATCTTGGTATCTTTTGGGCTAGCACTATCGTCCATCACCGACGGCTTAATACCTTATGGGAAATTATGGTAGTTTACGGCTCAACGGATCATTCCTTAACCTCTATCTTTCTTGACGAAATTTCTACTAAGATTGAAACATGTACTTTGCCTATTGTGGGGGAGGGGACTTCAACCTTTTGCGCACTCCCTCTGATAAGAATAATTGTAACTTCTCTTGGCCCCTTGCTAATGCGTTTAATGGTTTCATCCGTGACTGTGCCTTGCGTGAACTCCCTCGGGTGGGAGCACGTTTTACTTGGACTAACCATCAGACCAGCCCGGTCTGGTCGGTGTTGGATCGGGTCTTCATATGTTCGAATTGGGACTCTTTATTTCCCCGTGCCTCCTTGAAAGCTAAAGCGACTGTTGGTTCGGACCACGCCCCCCTAATTCTAGATGCTGGCCTTGATCATACCGCGGTGTCTTCTCGCTTCCAATTCGATGCTTCATGGCTTTTAGTTGATGGATTCACAGACATGTTGGCTAACAAGATATCAGGGCTGCTTTCATCTTATCAGCGTTCTTTTGGTCCCATGGATGACTGGCATAAGTGTTCTTACCCAATCCGCAAGTTTCTCCGGGGATGGTCTCGTAACAGAGCCGCGAACGCCCGCCGGGAGAAAATTTCCTTAGAGGCCCAGATTGCTGGTCTGGACCTCGTGGCTGACGGGGCTGGCCTCTCAGAGGGGGAGTGGTCAATCCGTTACGACCTTGAAGCCGCGCTGATGCAGCTACATCAGCAGGCGGAGATTTATTGGCATCAACGTGGTACCCTGAACTGGACTCTTAAAGGTGACTCCGCCACTGCCTACTTCTTTGCCATCGCCAATGGTAGAAGGAGAAGATGTTCTATTAACAGCCTTCTCATCAATGGACTCAGGACCTTGGACCAATGTCTTATTATGTCTCATGTAGTGGATTTCTTCTCCTCCCTCCTGTGTGCTAAGCAGGAGTCTGGGCTTTCCATTTCCCCCTCCCCGTGGGACTCCCCGTATATGATTTCGAACGCTGAGAATGATGCCTTAATGCTACCTCTGTCTGATGCTGAGATCAGGATGTCATTAACTCTGCTAACCCTAATGCTACCTCAGGACCTAATGGCTATTCCATCCCTTTCTTCAAGAAGTTTTGGCCCCAACTACGCCTACTGCTGTGTAAGATTATTCAAGGCTTCTGTCTGGGGACAGTTGATATCTCTCGCCTCAACTACTTGTAACACCCACGATGCAGCTATATCTCCCACGTGTCGAGGCACGACTTAGAGGCATAACCGCATTGTGGTTTTGTCGCAAGAAGGGTCATCTTCACACAATCCCATGTAATGAACAAGAATGGGATAACGAGAGTTGTCTTACAATCGCCACTTCACACAATACATAAATATAATTCATACATCATCCAAAATCCACACATAGACCGACTACGGCCAAAATCCAAAAGAAAATAAGATAACCCCAAATTCTAGATTCCCGATCGTCCCAACTGGGCTCCACTACTGATCATCAGGAAAAGAGACATAGTAACGACCACGTTCCTCATCGAACTCCCACTTGAGATCGATCCCATCATCTGCACTGGCATTGTTGGCACCTGCAACTGTTTTGGTAGAATCTGGGAGTCACGAGGACTCAGCAATCTCACACCCGCGAGATCAAGACTATTTAAGCTTGTAGGAAAAGGATGGTGTAATGAGGTGGAGCTGCAGCAGGCAATAAGCATATATGGTGTCTAACATACGCAAAAGAGAGCGAGAAGAGAAGCAACGGAACGGTCGTCAACTAGTAATGACCAAGAAGTGATCCTGAACTCCTACTTACGTCATTCATAACTCAAACCGTGTTCACTTCTCGGACTCCGCCGAGAAGAGACCATCACGGCTACACACACAGTTGATGTATTTTAAATAAGTCAAGTGACAAGTTCTCTACAATCGGACATTAACAAATTCCCATCTGCCTCATAACCGCGGGCACGGCTTTCGAAAGATAATACCCTGCAGGGGTGTCCCAACTTAGCCCATCATAAGCTCTCACGGTCAACGAAGGATAAACCTTCTCCCGGAAAGACCCGATCAATCTCGGAATCCCGGTTTACAAAACATTTCGACAATGGTAAAACAAGACCAGCAAAGCCGCCCGATGCGCCGACAAATCCCGATAGGAGCTGCACATATCTCGTTCTCAGGGCACACCGGATGAGACATCCTACGAGTAAAACCAGACCTCGAGTTTCCACGAGGGGGCCCTGCAGTCTACTTAGTTCGGACCAACACTCGAAGGAGCACTGGCCTGGGGGGCGGGGGGTTAAAATAAAGATGACCCTCGGGCTCGCGAAAACCCGGGGGAAAAGGCTTAGGTGGCAAATGGTAACACCAAAGTTGGGCCTTGCTGGAGGAGTTTTATTCAAGGCGAACTGTCAAGGGGGTCCCATAAATCACCCAACCGCGTAAGGAACGCAAACTCAAGGAACATAATACCGGTATGACAGAAACTAGGGCGGCAAGAGTGGAACAAAACACCAGGCATAAGGCCGAGCCTTCCACCCTTTACCAAATATATAGATGCATTAATATAATAAGAGATATTGTGATATCCCAACATATCCATGTTCCAACATGGAACCAACTTCAACTTCACCTGCAACTAGCAACGCTATAAGAAGGGATGAGCAAAAGCGGTAACATAGCCAAACAACGGTTTGCTAGGAAAAGGATGGTTAGAGGCTGACATGGCAATATGGGAGGCATGATATAGCAAGTGGTAGGTAGCGCAGCATGGCAATAGAGCGAACAACTAGCAAAGCAAAGATAGAAGTGATTTCGAGGGGTGGTCATCTTGCCTGCAAGGTTCTCAGAGTTGTCGAAAGCTTGATCCTCGTAAGCATACTCAACAGGTTCCTCGTTCACGAACTCGTCTCCCGGCTCTACCCAAAACAAGAACACAAGCAACGGAACCACAATCAATCACGGGAGATGCACAAGCAACATGATGCAAAACATGTATGATATGCGAGATATGATATACGATGCATATGCGTGCTCCGGAAGGAAAATGATGAACAAGGCAGTAACTTGGCAAACCAAGCATGCCACTGGAAAGATGAGATGATTTCGGTCAAAATCGATATAAAGATCACCGGGAACGGATGCACGGTTTGCAAATGGCAAACAAAACAAGAATGACACGAATCTGTGATTAACAGCATGTTAGCACTTAGAATGCAACAAGTAACAAAGTTACAGCACTCCAAAATAGCAACAAAGCATAAGGCAGTAATCTACAGGAGATGCTTGACAAAAGATGAACACTGAGCTACAGCTAGATCACAACATAACAGGCTCAAACAAGCATGGCAAAAGTGCAAAAGATAACAGGTTCACAGACTTGGTGAAATTACTGGACATGCCTGAAACAGCATCAGGTAGCAATGTTCAGAGCATGAAATCAACATGCTACAGGAACTTAACATAGCCAAACAAGGCATGGAAGTAATCTACTAAATGCATATGACAAAAGTCCCTTACTGACCATAAGCCAAAAAGGACCAGAAGATATGACGGCAACCATGTAAACATAGCAAGTTTCGTTAACAGGTTTCAGACTTAGCAGAAAACAGAGCATGGCAGAAACAGACATTATGAGGGCATCTTGGTGAGCTTGATGCACTCACCACAAAGCAATGCATGACAAAACAAGCATACCTACAGCAATATTGCATGTTTATAAAGCTATCCATGGCAAGAGCAAGTACATAGCATGTATGAAACAACTACAACAAGCTTGGCAAAATTGAATATCATGTTTACAATCTGCCAGAAATATTTTATAGCAAAAGTAGAGCAAGATTGAGTCATGCTATGGCACTCCATGATTGCAAACAAGGGCAGGAATAGATCAATTACAACAATATCTACAAAACATACTTACTGAATATCTCCAAAATATGCATGGATCTCTCTGTAGTATCAAGTTTACATGGCAACAAAATAACCGCAGACAAAAACTTAGAGAAACTACCAAGTCCCTGAAATCAGAAACATTACGAAGCCTAGTTTGCATGCTTGTGCTAGTCACCACAGAGATCAAAAAAATACATGGCATACACCCCTGTAAAGGTGGCATGGCATACAACAAAACACATGTAGAGCTCATGCCCATAAGATGCACAGATTAAATGCAACAAAAATAACAAATCCTCAAGTTCTGCTAAGTAACAGCAGATAACAGCAACTAGCACTCTTGCACCAGAGATTTGGGCATCAAGATGGACTCAAATGAGCATGATGCAATGGAACAAAATGTAGAGCATCACGAGACGAACATTTTGATATATTACACGCACGAAACGGAGCTATATGCAGAGAGTTATGATGCGATGAACAGGGGCATGTATCGTAAAAATCACAGGACTTGGAGATATTTCGGGGAGAGGAAAGTCAACCTAGCAGTTGACTGGATCGGGATCCAGGTCGGCCGAGCTCGGGCTCGTCGGAGCTAGGGTTCGGGGACGCCGGCGGGGCGGCGAGCGGCGGCGGAGGGAGACGAAGGCGAGGAGGAGGAGGAGCCGGTCGGAGGGGGCACGGTCGCCGGCGGGCGGCGGCCGGCGCGCGGAGGCGCGGGCGGGTGCGGCGGCGCGGCGATGGCCGGCGGAGGCGCGAGGGAGACGGCGGCGGCGCGCGGGCGGGGCGCCGCGGGCTCGGGCGAGGGGGCACGGGCCCGGCGGGGGCCGGCCACGGGCTTGCGGGCTGCGGCGGCGGCGCAACGTACGGCCCGCCACGTGGCGCGCTGCGGCTGGCTGCGGCCGGTTCGTCCGGCGCCGGGCGGACACGTCCGGCGGCGCGGAGGGAGCGGGCTAGGGTTTGGACTGCGAATGTATTCCGGGAGGGATGCAAATATATAGGTAGAGGGAGCTATGAGAGTCCAAATGAGGTGCGGTTTTTGCTCACACGATCGTGATCGAACGACCTAGAGCATGGAAGAGAGTTTGGTGGGTTTTGGGCTGTTTAGAGAGGGTTTTTTGCTGCAACACACATAAGGCATCTGCGGTTACCCGGTTAACCGTTGGAGTACCAAACGACCTCCAAATGGAACGAAACTTGACCGGTGGTCTCCCGGTGGTATATCAAGGCCACTTGACAAGCCTCGGTCCATTCCGAGAATGTTTGACACCCGCTCACGAAAGAAAACAAGAGGGGGTGCGCCGGAGGAGGTGGGAGCGCCGGATTGCAAAACGGAAAACGGGGAAAATGCTCGGATGCATGAGACGAACACGTATGCAAAATAAGATGCACATGATGACATGATATGAAATGCATGACATGAACAAAATGCAAAATGAAAGACAAAACCCGACCACGAAGGGAATATCATAACACATAGCCGAAAATGGCAAGAGTTGGAGTTACAAATATGGAAAGTTACATCCGGGGTGTTACAAGTCTGGCTTTCCATTTCCCCCTCCCAATGGGACTCCCCGTATATGATTTCAAACGCTAAGAATGATGCCTTAATGCTACCTCTGTCTGATGCTGAGATCACGATGTCATTAACTCTGCTAACCCTAATGCTACCTCAGGACCTAATGGCTATTCCATCCCTTTCTTCAAGAAGTTTTGGCCCCAACTACGCCTACTGCTGTGTAAGATTATTCAAGGCTTCTGTCTGGGGACAGTTGATATCTCTCGCCTCAACTACGCTATCATCACCCTTATTCCTAAAGTAAAAGGGGCTGAGTTGATTTCCCAGCTTAGGCCGATCGCTCTCATTAATAACTTTGCTAAGTTCCCGATGAAGGGTTTTGCTACCCGTTTATCTCCCGTAGCCCACAAAACTATTAGCCCTTTCCGATCGGCGTTTATCAAAGGACGTTTCATCCTAGACGGGATTCTTTGCTTGCACGAGATCATTCATGACATCAAAGTTCGTAAGTATAAGGCGGTGATTTTAAAAATGGACTTTGAAAAAATGTATGACTCAGTCAGCTGGCCATTCCTTAGGAGGGTCCTTTTGGCCAAAGGCTTCCATGGGGCTTACGTTCACAGGATCATGCAGCTGGTCTCGGGGGACCACACTGCGGTTTCTGTTAATGGTCAGGTCAGTAAATTCTTCGCCAATGGCAGGGGCCTTCGACAAGGTGACCCTGCATCTCCTATCTTGCTTAATTTTGTTGCGGACGCTCTGTCTTGTATCCTCTCCAGGGCTGCTTCTCACGGACACATCTCTCCAGTTATTTCCCACCTTATTCCAGATGGGGTTACGCACCTTCAGTATGCGGATGATACCACCATTATGGTAGAATTAAATGAATCTTGCATCGCCCACCTTAAGTTCATTCTACTTTGTTTCGAAGTCTTGTCGGGCCTCAAAATTAATTTCTCCAAGAGTGAGGTCATGGTCACTGGTGTTGATGACACGAAGGCCTTAAGGGTGGCCCACCTTCTCAATTGTAGCATGGGATCCTTCCCTTTCAAATACTTGGGCCTCCCGATCTCCCCGGACATGTTATATGCCAAAGAGTTTGCCCCTGCTGTCGCTAAGGTTGGTAATAGGGTGCTCCCTTGGAGGGGCAGATATAATACGAGTGCTGGGAAAGTGGCACTGATTAATGCTTGCTTGTCTTCCTTACCAATGTTTATCATGGGCTTCTACTTACTATCTGCTGGCATGCACGCCGGTTTTAGTAAACATCGGGGGTGCTTTCTTTTGGAATGCGACAGATAGTAGACGCAAGTACAGACTTGTTAGGTGGAAACTATTGTGTAGACCCAAAAACCTACTATTATGAATAAATGCCTCATGATTAAATGGTGGTGGAAAATTATGACCATAGGAGCTGATACTTTGCGGTTCTCTATTCTTAAAGCGAAGTACTTCCATTCTTCTAGCCCCATGTTCGCTTCTCCTTGAAGAGGCTCGCAGTTTTGGAAAGATCTTGTCAAGGTTCGCCCTTTTTTCAGGCTCACGTTAAGTTTATAGTGGGGAACGAGACTTCCGTTTGCTTTTGGCTCGACTGGTGGTGTGGAGACTCACCTCTCTCTGTGACCTAACTTACGCTTTTTTCCTATTTCCCTAACCCGAACATCTCCATCGCGGAGCTCTCGGCTAATAATTGGGACTTAGCCTTCCGGCGCTCGTTGTGCCCTGCAGAGTTGGAAGATTGGCAACGGCTTACTGCCTTCTTCCCCATGCTCTCGGAGACAGCGGACACGGTGGTCTGGCCTCATGCTTCTTCTGGTCGCTTTTTGGTCAAGTCTTTATATTCCAAGCTTATTGGTGGCTCCCACACTAATAGATTTAACCCAGTTTGGAGGGCTCGTATTCCCCCTAAAGTGAAGATCTTCCTCTGGCAGGCTTTCAAAGGCCGTCTTCCCGCGGCTGACCAAATTCGTAAGCGGAATGGACCGGGCTTGAAGGACACAAATCATATCTTTTTTAATTGTGTTTTGGCCAAGTTGGTTTGGAGCTGCATCAGGTCGTGGCTCCAGGTGTCTTGGGACCCATCTTCTTTCTCTGAGCTTCGGGCCCTTGCTAATGCGTTGGTTGGGGTCACTAAGAGAGTTTTCTGGGTAGGAGTGGGGGCGATATGTTGGACCTTGTGGACTACCAGAAACAAGTTTACCATCGAGCATGTTTTTCCTGCTAAACCTGTTGATTGCTTATTTAAATTTTGTATGTTCCTGCAGCAGTGGAGATCATTGAATAAGCCGGACGACCGAGACGCTCTCGACCTTCTGCTCTCTAAAATTCGGGCCTCGGTGTCTTCCCTATCCAGGCAGGAGCATGCTGTGTAGTTGCCTTGGCGTTCCTTTTGACTAGTTGTTGGCTAGGCCGTTTTATGTTGGTCTCCCTTCTCTCTGGCCTGCGTGCCGTGCTGGTGGTCTGGGTGCCCTGTATCTCATACTCTAGTATCTGGATGTCGTCCTTGATTGGACGTGGTCGTGTTTGATGATTGCGGTTCGAATGGTTTGTTCGGAACTCTGCCTGGTGGCTTTATCAATAAAGTTGGGCTCATGCCTTTTCTCTAAAATAAAATAAAATAGTAAGTGGTGGCTCTAAGTTTAGTCCCACCCCGAAAGTTGAGAAAGATGGACCTCTATATATAGTGGATTCTCTCCACCACTCTAAGTGGTGTGTTGAGAAGAGAAAGGAAAGATCACACGCACGCGCTCGCTCGCCTTGCCCGGCTAGGCTCGGGCGACGCGTACGTGCGACATGCGCGTGAATGGTCCGCCGAAAAGCAAGTCTCCTTCAAGGAAATACTTGGCCTTAGGAACTGTAGCACACAAAGAATCTGGCTTATCAATAAGCCTCTAGGCTTGTTTTGCAAGTAGTGCGAGATTAAAGGAAAGATTCCTTTACAAGTTTGTTTTCGAATTTTAAAGACTGACATAGCATACGATGGTATAAACTATGCAAGGGACTTAAGAAGTATTTTTCCCACCCAGGGATAACTGCTTCTCTTTCCATCCATTAACTATACCTACAACTCAATACACCAAATATCGGAAACAATCTGTTTTGTCCATGCCTACCCTGGTCAGGAGGCCTAGATATTTATCATTGAGAGCTTATGCCATAATGTTTAATAGCGCACACATTTTCCCCTTCACACCAACATCTGTATTTGGACTAAAGAAAATGCTCGATTTATACATGCCAACCACTTGTCCAAAAGCTTCACAACATTAATCTAGAACTCTTTTTAAAGCCTGCACATTCTCTAGGTTTGCCTTCATCGGAATCAAATAGTCATATGCAAACGAAAGATTAGATATAGATGGGGCATGCGGGCATAGTTCAACTCTGTTGAGGTGCCCACTCTCCTCCTCATGAGCCAACAAAGCAGTTAGGCTCTTAGTACATAAAACAAATATGGTGAAAGGCGATCTCCTTGTCTTAGGCCTCTAGTGGGCCTAAAATTGTTTGTTACCATAGAGTTAAAACAAACGGAATATTCCACCATTGTCACACATTGCATTACCAGGTTACCCAATTCACATGAAAACCCAATTTAAGCATGATTTTTTAAAAGTCCATTCAACTCGGTCATATGCCATGTGCATATATAGTTTAACTGCACATAGGCCAACCTTGCCATCGCTCTTATTCTTTATAGCATGGAAGCTCTCATAGGCGACCAACACATTATATGTGTTAAGACGTCCTGTGACAAAAGCACTTTGTGTTGGACTTATAATTTGAGGAAGAAAGACTTTCAGTCGAGCCATCAACATCTTGGATATATATCACCTTATATACCACATTGCACAAGCTGATAGGCCTAAATTTAATGACCATCTTTGGAGAGTTAATCTTCGGGGTCATCAAAATATCCGTATTGTTCCATCCTTCCGGGATCTTGCAATTATTGACTGCATACATAACTTCTTCTATCAGATCATCGCCTAGTATAGGCCAAAAACTTTTATAAAAATTTGTGCATTCTTCCCGGGCATCTGTGAGGTCGAGCCGTTCTCCGAGTTGCGATCAACTCCGTCATGATCTAGAGTCGTGGAACGTGCATTGGATGTTGTGCCGTTCAGGTTCAGGGATGACAGAAATGGCTTGTTCCCGACGGCAACGTATCTACAAGCGTGCGCTATGTTGTACTCACACGACACGTATGTTTTGGAGGATGGTGCCTCGTCGTTGCAGTGGATCGATCAATGAATGGCGGTGTTACTTTGTAGGTTTCCCCTTTTGGATAGGCTACAAATAATGTGTTTGTGTCTTTGTGATCGTCGTGGCAAAGCACTTGCCGCGATGTATATACAGCTCTGTATAAAAATATAAAACATTTTTGCAGGCTATAAACTAGCCTACATAAATGAAAATGTCTTATATTTTGAAATGAAGGAAGTTTTAATTGTGTCATTGCTTGAACAGCAAGCTGAGCAACTTTTATAATTCTCTATGACGTAAGTACATATGAAGGGAGACTGTATGACTGTGATGTCTACTACGCGACTTTATTCTTGTAGACTCGTGTTGGGCCTCCAAGCGCAGAGTTTTGTAGGACAGTAGCAATTTTCCCTCAAGTGGATGACCTAAAGTTTATCAATCCGTGGGAGGTGTAGGATGAAGATGGTCTCTCTCAAACAACCCTGCAACCAAATACAAGAAATCTCTTGTGTCCCCAACACACCCAATACAATGGCAAATTGTATAGGTGCACTAGTTCGGCGAAGAGATGGTGATAAAAGTGTAATATGGATGGTAGAAATATATTCTTATAATCTGAATAAATAAAAACAGCAAGGCAGCAATTGATAAAACAGAGCACAAACGTATTGCAATGCTTGAAAACAAGGCCTAGGGTCCGTACTTTTGCTAGTGCAATCTCTCAACAATGCTAATATAATTGGATCATATAACCATCCCTCAAAGTGCGATGAAGAATCACTCCGAAGTTCCTATCTAGTGGAGAACATAAGAAGAAATCATTTGTAGGGTACGAAACCACCTCGAAGCTATTCTTTCCGATCGATCTATCCAAGAGTTCGTACTAAAATAACACAAAATAATTTCAGATTCATAATACTCAATCCAACACAAAGAACCTCAAAGAGTCCCCCAAGATTTCTACCGGTGAAACAAAGACAAGAACGTGCATCAACCCCTATGCGTAGATTACCCCAATGTCACCTCGGGAATCCGCGAGTTGAGTGCCAAAACATATATCAAGTGAATCAATATGATACCCCATTGTCACCACAAGTATTCATTTGCAAGACATATATCAAGTGCTCTCAAATCCATAAAAGTATTTAATCCAATAAAATGAAATCTCAAAGGGAAAACTCAACTCATCATAAGATAGAGAGGGGAAAACACCATATGATCCGACTATATTAACAAAGCCCGCGATACATCAAGATCGTGACATCTCAAGAACACGAGAAAGAGAGAGATTAAACACATAGCTACTGGTACAAACCCTCAGCCCTGAGGGTGGACTACTCCCTCCTCATCGTGGTGGCCGCTGGGATGATGAAGATGGCCACCGGTGATGATCTCCCCCTCCGGCAGGGTGCCGGAACTGAAGGAAATATGCCCTAGAGGCAATAATAAAATTGTTATTTATATTTCCTTATATCATGATAAATGTTTATTATTCATGCTAGAATTGTATTAACCGGAAACTTAGTACATGTGTGAATACATAGACAAACAGAGTGTCACTAGTATGCCTCTACTAGACTAGCTCGTTGAATCAAAGATGGTTAAGTTTCCTAGCCATAGACATGAGTTGTCATTTGATTAACGGGATCACATCATTAGAGAATGATGTGATTGACTTGACCCATTCTGTTAGCTTAGCACTTGATCGTTTAGTTTGTTGCTATTGATTTCTTCATGACTTATACATGTTCCTATGACTATGAGATTATGCAACTCCCCAATACCGGAGGAACACTTAGTGTGCTATCAAACATCACAACGTAACTGGGTGATTATAAAGATGCTCTACAGGTGTCTCCGATGGTGTTTGTTGAGTTGGCATAGATCGAGATTAGGATTTGTCACTCCGATTATCGGAGAGGTATCTCTGGGCCCTCTCGGTAATGCACATCACTATAAGCCTTGCAAGCAACGTGACTAATGAGTTAGTTGCGGGACGATGCATTACGGAACGAGTAAAGAGACTTGCCGGTAACGAGATTGAACTAGGTATTGAGATACCGACGATCGAATCTCGGGCAAGTAACATACCGATGACAAAGGGAACAACGTATGTTGTTATGCGTTTTGACCGATAAAGATCTTCGTAGAATATGTAGGAACCAATATGAGCATCCAGGTTCTGCTATTGGTTATTGACCAGAGGTAAGTCTCGGTCATGTCTACATAGTTCTCGAACCCGTAGGGTCCACACGCTTAACGTTCGGTGTCGGTGTGGAACGACACCTATGGGATCACAAGAATCCCTACTACGGTTGCCGGGGCACAGGGTTGCGAGAAGAGCAGGATTAGTAATCAGCACAAGGATCGTTTACCCAGGTTCGGGCCGCGAAGATGCGTAAAACCCTAGTCCTGCTTTGGTGGGTGTATTTCAGAGAGTTCTTGAGCTCTCAAACTAGCTATGGTGGGGTGCGTGGTTCCAAAGAGCCGAATCCTTCTCCAGTATGCCATGGGCCTCCTTTTATAGTCGAAAGGGGCTGCCACAGTGGCATACAGGAGGTGGAAAGGCGTACAGTATTGCGAGCTTATCGCTCGTATTACAGGACAAGACACATTTAATGCATCGCTGAGGTGTCCCCTAGCTTTATCGGGGACGGGAGCGAGGCCCGTCCCGTCCGTCGCCGCTCCTCCTTGCTTCGACACGCGCCCTGGCCAGCGATGCATGCGGCGCCATGCAGGCAGGCAGCTGAGGTGGCGCGGTGGTGGAGCCTTCACGAAGATCTGCATGCCGCCACGCAGGCGTGTGCTGAGTTGGCCTGGAAGCTGCATGTTGCCATGCAGGTGCCTGCCCAGCTGGTTGGGCTGGCAGCTGCATGCGAACGGCGGCGGTGACTTGGTTGGTGCGGGCCTGGCTGTGGTCCCGCTGGCGCCTCTGGTGAGGGCCTTGCCGCGTGGCCCGGCAAGGGTCTTGCCGTGGCGTGCTGTCGTCCCCGACAAGGATCTTGCGGGGGTATTGTGGCTCTCCTCGGCAAGGGTCTTGCCGAGGACCGTTGTCTTTTAATCCTTATCTGATCTTGAATATTCCTTGTCTTCACAAAGATCTGCATGCCACCATGGAGGTGCCTCCCGAGCCCTAGTTCCAACGTGGTTGGTTGAGTTGGAACCCGTGGGCTCGAGGGTGGCTCACTCCGCTGGCGTGGGCGAGCCGCCCCGGCAAGGGCCTTGCCAGGGCCACTGAGGCCGCCCCGGCAAGGATCTTGCCGGGGGAACCTGCTTCGCCTCTCTGCTTCTTTGTGGTCTCGGTCTTGGAGTTGCTTTGGCTGTCTTGGGCTTCGGTTTTACCTTGGTTCACCTCCCCTGTTCTGCTTGGTGTGGCCGTGGGCGCGGCTCCGACTGTCCGTGCACAAGTAAAGGGGTACAAAGGTGCGCCCCATCTTTTGTACACCAACAGGAGCCCCTGGGCCTGGGCCACACATAAGCGTGACACGTTGTTGGGCCAAGCCCAAAATGGTGCGCGGGCAGGTAGGGCGGTTTTTACCGCGGTAAAACTTTTCGCGCGCTGCGCTTCCCACGACCCGCGTTGAATGCGCGACGTGGAGGGGTGCGCATGACGTGGGCGGCATGCGTGGGGTGGTTTCCGCACGCATGCGTCACGTCGCAGTAAAGAGGTGGCTCGCGCCTTCCCCGTAAAAAGAGGGATGCGTGGAGGCGCGGCTCATTTACTGAATGGGGCTGGGTCACGGTCTTCAAGGCGTCCACACCCCACGATCACGGGGTGGGGAGAGGTCGCTTCACCCGTCCCCTCGGTTCTGCACGTTCGCCATGCGTCCTTCATGCGCCTGGGGTGGCAAGCGGTGGAGGCAGGAAACTGGGCCGTCGCTGGTTGGGGCAGCGGGTCGGTCCCAATTCCATGCGCCTCTGGTGTCTGGAATGGTCGAGTGGGGTGGCCGAGCCCTGACCCCACCCCTTTATAAGGAGAGGGAAGGGGGGATGGCATCCTGCATTCTTCTATCTTCTATCTCCTCCTGTTTCTGCTTCTTCCTCTCTCTCGCCATGGAGAAAGGGAATCCTGGCCCTTCGACGGTGGCGGCAAGGGTCGCCGCCCGGCAGCGTGTCCCTCCTCCTCCTGAGCCTGTGGTGGCAGAGCCGGCCGTGAGGGGAAGGGGGAGGGGGCGAGGCCGTGGGCAAAGCCGTGGCAGAGGTCGTGGTGCTCGGGGAAGAGGAGGACGGGGCGGCGCGCCGGCCTCGCTCCCGCCAATGATGCCTTTCCCGACGGAGGGCCACGTTGAAGACCAGCCCTGCGAGTTCTTCATCAGGCTGCGCCGGCCTCCGCGTCGTCGTCTTCGTCTCCCCGCCCCGTTTGCTCGGGTGATGGAGCGTGACCCGCCCCAGACCCTCAGGTTGCACGTGAGGGGCTGTGGGAATGGGGACACGCGGGTCGACGTCGACTTCCTGGCTCCTCGGGTCATGTACCTCCGCCGCGGATGGAAGATGTTCGCCCGCATCCACAGCCTGACGGCGGGGCTCGTCCTCTACTTCAAATTAATGGAGGATGGCCTGCTCTCCGTCAAGGTCTTCGGAGAGTTTGGAACTCGCCTGAAGTTCTGCGTGGAGAGCTCCTCCGACGGAGACTCCGACGATGGAAGCTCTTCCTCGAGCGATAGTGACGAGGAGGACAGTGGGGCAGATGACGGGGACGAGTCCGACTAGGCGTCGGACGCCCCGCACCTGGGTGGGTGCGGTAGCAGCATCATCTGCACCTGGCCGCTCCTCCGACGGGGTTTCGCCGGGGGAAGGGCCAGCTCCTTGAACTTCTCGGGGCCGTCTCCTTGGGCGGCTGGCGTCGGGAGGCTGCGAAAGAGGAAGAGGGCGGGCGGCAAGGCCGTCAACTCGGAGTACGCGGGCACCGACGCCTTCATCGCGTATTGCCGGTCCTGCCGCCTCGTCTTCCAGCTCCTTTCCTGGCACCGTCATCACCGGCCCACCCTTGGGTAGCCACCGAGGTGTTCTCTTGGTGCTTTCTGCTGCTCGTAGCTCGCCTAGGCGCCCCTTTTTCCCTTCAGCCTTCTTGACCTGCCTCCTGAAGAGAGGGACAAGAAAGGGTTTACGGGCATCTCATCTCTTTTTAGCTTGTAAGCCTTCGGGCTTTCGTTAATTTTAGAACTTGTAATCCCCTTGCTCATGTTTTTCATTCCGTATGAACTGTACCTATATGGGATGTTTTTAATGAAAAAGGGATGTTTGCCGGGTTTTTCGTTCGCGGGTAGACCAAGGAGCGAATCCTTGTTACTATTTAAGATAAACGTTTTTCGCCCGGCAACAGGCCTTGCCGCTCCTCTCACTTCGCTCGACCATTCTCGCGCTCTTGGCGGAGGCAGGGATGAAGTGGGCTTAGGCTCCTCGTTCTATCTCCTTGCCGCCGCGGCTACAACCAAATCCGGACCCAGGAGGTAATCCTTAGGTATAGGAAAAAGGGGAGCACGGTAGCCTGGAGATAAAACGAGGTTTCACATGCCCGAGTTCCGTTCCGAAATGCATGACAGGGGATGAAAGACTTATCTGGATCTGCAGCCCCCGGCAACCTTGTCTTGCCGCGGTTGGATCCTTGTACTTGCAGCCCCCGGCGACTCTGGTTTTGCCGGGGTCGGGACGCCGGTCCGTTCCCTTTCTTCCAAGTAGCTCAGCAGAAGTGCTCATGTGCCCTGCGAACCAAAGGAGGACAGAAAAGAACAGAGAGACGCGCACTCGACCTCTAGGCTAGGGGTTAGTCGCCGCTAAGCACTATCAACCCTAACCAAGGAAGAGACTCGACCTAGCATGCATGCTATAACTTAGGGCGCCAACGCTTCATTTATTTGTGCTCAGGGTCAGCGCTTGGCTTTGTACAAAGGGTTACATGCCTTGCCGGCAAGGCTTGTACAAAAGGTGGCTTGTCGGGGGGCCCGGCAGGCCGCGCCTTATGGGTAAAACTTGCGAAGATGCTCGATGTTCCAGGAGTTGCTCACTAGAACGGCATCTTCGGTCTCCAGGCGGACTGCGCCAGGCCTGGTGACTCGTATTACCCGATAAGGGCCTTCCCACTTCGGCGTCAACTTGTTGGAATTCTTGGCCAACTAAACGCGCCGAAGAACAAGGTCGCCTTCCTCCAAGTTTCGGGCATGAACCTTGCGGCTATGTTAGCGGCGCAAGGCTTGCTGGTAGCGTGCTTCTCTCACAGCCGCCCGAAGACGATCTTCCTCAAGGAGCGTTGCGTCATCTTGCCGCAACTGCTCTTGCTCAAGCTCATCATAAGCGAGCACTCGAGGTGACCCGTATATGAGTTCCGTGGGGAGAACTGCCTCCGCCCCATACACTAGGGCAAAGGGTGTCTGACCGGTGGCTCGATTTGGCGTCGTCCTGATCGACCAAAGAACCGCTGGCAACTCATCAATCCAGCGCCTTCCGCTCTTGTGCAGCTTGTCAAAGGTCTTCGTTCTTAGGCCTCGCAACACTTCATCATTCGCCCTCTCTGCTTGGCCGTTGCTCCGGGGGTGTGCCACAGAAGCAAAACAGACCTTGCTGCCGAGGTCTTGAATGTACTGCATGAAGGTGTGGCTTGTGAACTGCGTGCCGTTGTCGGTGATGACTCTGTTTGGCACACCGAAATGGCAGACTAGTCCCTTGAAGAACTTGACGGCTGACTGTGCTGTCACCTTCCTCACTGGTTCCACCTCTGGCCACTTTGTGAACTTGTCGATTGCAACGTACAAGTACTCAAAGCCCCCGACGGCACGGGGGAAAGGGCCCAGTATGTCGAGCCCCTAGACCGAGAATGGCCAGGAGAGAGGGATCGTTTGAAGGGCTTGAGCTGGTTGATGAAGCTTCTTTGAATGGAACTGACACGCTTCACACTTGGTTACTAGTGTCGTCGCATCCTGGAGGGCGGGGCTAGAAGAAACCTTGCCGGAACTCCTTGCCGGCAAGGGCCCTCGACCCTATGTGGGAGCCACATATTCCTCCATGTATCTCTGCCAACAGCTCCAGTCCTTCCTCCCGGGGGATGCACTTCAATTTCACACCGTTCGGCCTTCTCCTGTACAGGACATCATCGACGAACTAGTACAGGGCAGACCGACGGTCTACTTTTTCCGCTTCTTCCTGCTCCTCAGGAAGTTCCCCTGTTTGGAGGAATCAGACAGTATGCTGCGCCCACGCCGGAGCCTGGGGCTCGACGGCAAGGACCAAAGGCATTTCCTCTGCCATGGGAGCGGCTGTCTCCACGGCCAGGGCTTGACGCCCTGCCGGAGCCAGATGCTCTTTGGCAGGCTCAACGTCCACGGTAGCACCCTTGCCGGCAGCCCCAGGGGGCTCGGTAGGAAAGTACTCGCCGGGACCTGATTTCCTTCCCTTGTTCCACCCCTTTGATGGTTCGACGGATGGCTGAGTTAACCGGAGCAAAAAGGTACCTGGTTCCACAGGTAGCTTGAATGCGGCACGCTTTGATAGGTAATCGGCGATGTCGTTCTCCGCTCGGGGAATGTGCTCCGCTTGGATACCGTCAAAGCGCTCCTCCAGCTTCCTCACTTCTTCTACGCAGGCCTCCATCAACGGGCTCTGATAATCCTTGTTGACTTGTCTGACGACAAGCTGCGAGTCACCCCTGACGATGAGCTTCTTCACCCCGAGGTCTGCTGCGATCCTGAGATCGGCAAGCAGCCCCTCGTACTCAGCAGTGTTGTTTGTGGACATCTCCCTAGGAAAGTGCATCTGGATCACGTACTTGAGGTGCTCTCCGGTGGGTGCGACAAGCAGCACACCGGCACCGGCGCCTTGCAGCGAGAAGGCCCCATCAAAGTACATGATCCAGTCGTGGTCCGCTTCCTTGCCGGGGAGAACGGTCTCTTGGATTTCTTCGTCAGGTGTTGAGGTCCATTCCGCAATGAACTCTGCCAGGATTCTGCTCTGGATTGTTGAGGTACTTTCAAACTTCAACCCAAAGCTCGATAACTCCAAGGCCCATTCCACAATCCTTCCGGTTGCATCTGGGTTGTGCAGTATCCGTTGTAGCGGGAGGCGGGTGACGACAGTGATCTCGTGGGCTTGGAAGTAATGACACAGCTTCCTCGAGGCCATAAGGAGGCCGAAGAGCAATTTCTGCACACCGGAGTACCTCGACCTAGCCCCCTGCAAGAGGGAGCTGACAAAGTAAACCGGGTGTTGCATCATCTTATTCTTCTGCACCACTTCGCTTGACTGTGCGGGTGTTGCCCCGACGGCGTCAGACTCTGCCGGGGGCCTTGCCTTGCCAGCACCAGGTCCTGCCGGGGGAATCTTTGGCTCGCCGTCCGCTGGTCCTGCCGTCGCCACTGCCTCCTCATCGACCTCCCTCTGTGCCACCAGTGCGGCGCTGACCACTTGATTCGTTGCCACCAGGTACAGCAGCAACGGTTCTTGTGGCTTAGGCGCAACCAGTATTGGTGTGGAGGAAAGGTATTTCTTTAGATCCTGCAACGCCGCCTCGGCTTCGGGGGTCCACTCCATCGACCTGCCTTCTTCAAGATCTTGAAGAAGGGAAGGGCGCGCTCGGCGGACTTGGAGATGAATCGGCTCATGGCGGCGACGCAGCCGGTGAGCCGACGCACATCCTTGATCCGCTTGGGCGCCTCAATCTATTCAATAGCCTTGATTTTGTCTGGGTTTGCCTCGATCCCGCGCTGCGACACAAAGAATCCGAGAAGCTTGCCGGACGGAAAGCCGAAGACACACTTCTCAGGATTCAGCTTAAGGTTGATCTTGTGTAGGTTGGCAAACGTCTCTTCCAGATCTTGCACAAGAGTTGCCCCGTCCTTGGTTTTGACCACTATGTCATCCATGTATGCCTCCATATTTCTATGGAGCTGGGGTTCAAAACCGATTTGGACTGCTCTGGCAAACGTCGAGCCAGCACTCTTCAACCCGAAAGGCATCCGTAAAAAGCAATACGTACCACATGGGGTGATGAATGTTGTCTTCTCTTCATCCTCTCTCGTCATGAAGATTTGGTGGTAGCCCGAGTAGGCATCGAGGAATGACAGCAGATCGCACCCGGCCGTGGAGTCGACAATCTGGTCGATGCGCGGCAATGGGAAGGGGTCCTTAGGACAAGCCTTATTGATGTCTGTGTAATCAATACACAGCCTCCACTTCCCATTTGCCTTGCGCACCACTACCGGATTGGCCAACCACGTCGGATGGAGCACTACTCTCACCAAGCCCGTTGCTTCCAACTTCCTGATCTCCTCTGTGATGAACTCCTGCCTCTCCAGAGCCTGCTTTCTGACCTTCTGCTTGACGGGCCGCGCATGAGGACAGACAGCTAGGTGGTGCTCAATCACCTCCCTGGGAACACCGGGGATGTCGGATGCTTGCCACGCAAACATGTCGACATTCACCCGCAGGAAGGTGATGAGCACGTCTTCCTATTTGCTGTCGAGGGTGGAGCCAATGGTGAAAGCCCCTCCCGTGCCATCCTCCCTGACGGGCACCTTCTTGGTCTGCGGTAGCTCAACTCTGGATTTCTTGCTCTTGCCGGTAGAGCTCTCTGGCGTGCCCTCGACGGTAGCACAACACTCTGAGGAGGTGCGCTTGCCGGAGTGGGTGCGAGAGGTCTTGCCGGGATTCTTCTTCCCTCCCGGGGCTTCAGCGGCAGGAGCAAGTGCCTTGACGGCAGCTGCTGCAACTGCTTCCCGGTAGAGTTGGTCGGCACAAATCAGCGCATGCTTCTTGTCGGAGGGGACGGAGATGATGGTCAATGGCCCGGGCATCTTTAGCATGTTGTAGGCGTAGTGTGATGCCGCCATGAACTTGGCTAGTGCCGGGCGGCCGAGGATCCCGTTGTAGGGCAAGGGGATCTCGGCCACGTCGAAGATGATCCTCTCTGTCCTGTAGTTGAACTCTCCTCCAAACGTCACGGGCAGTGTGACCTTCCCCTTCGGCTGGCTCCTCCCCGGATTGACCCCTTGAAACGTGCCCGTTTCCTCGAGGTCTCCATCAGGAATTTGCAGCCTCTTGATCACGACGGGCGAGATCAAGTTCAGGCCGGCCCCGCCGTCAACCAACATCTTGTTCACCTTGAGGTTGCGTATCGTTGGTGAGACCAACAATGGCAAACGCCCGACCGTGGTTGTGCGGTCAGGGTGGTCCTCGGCGTCAAAGATGAGGGGCGTGCTGGACCACTTCAGCGGCTTCTGAGCGTCGAACGACGGCTCCGCTACTGTAATCTCACGCGCCCACTGCGTGAGCTGGCGGTGAGAAGTATGCGGCGAGGCACCACCATCGATGCACATGGCCTCCGTAGCATTTTGGAACTCTTGCTCACTGGACTCGTCGTCCTCGTCGTGATCATCGTCTTCTTATTTCTTGTCACGGCCCCGGGCGGGCCTCTCTTGCTCGTTGTCCTTGCCGGGGAGGCTTCCTTGGTTGCCACGCTTCTTGCCGGATCCCTCGGCACCATCCTGACCTTTCTCCTTGTCCCGCCTTGCATACTCGACCTTTTGCTTTTTAGCAAGCAGCTCGACTTGCCAGCAGTTCTGGAGGTCGTGACCCTTGGTGCGGTGGATCTTGCAGTACTGCTTGCCGGAGCCCCCTGGCTTGTCGGCAGCTGCTAAGGCCCGGCAGGCGGCGCACCCGGCAATCTGCCTTGACCTTCTTGGCAGCGCCGGTGTCGTCAGATCCTTCAACGGCAAGCACGGCCTTGTCCTTGCGTTTCCTGTTGCGACGCCGACCCTTCTTCGTCGGGGTGGCGGCGTCTTCGTCGGTAGAGTCGGTTTTCCGCGTCGGCGTCTTCGCCGGGGTACTTCCTTCCCTCTTCAGCCCGGGCGCATCTACCGGCCAGAACGTAGAGTTCGGCCACATCCTTAACCTTGGTCATCGCCAGCTCTTCACGCATCTTGCGGTTGCGCATGTTCTGATGGAACGCGCTGATCACAGCGGCGGGATGAACGTCGGGGATGTTGTACTGCACCCGACTGAATCTCTGGATGTACTTGCGCAGGGTTTCCCCTTCCTTCTGGGGAATGATATGTAGATCACCGGCCTGGCCATGAGCTTGGTGGCCTCCTGTGAAGGCGCCAACGAACTCATGGCACAGATCCGACCAAGAAGAAATGGAATCCGCTGGCAAGTGCATCAACCAAGACATAACATTGGGCTTCAGTGCCAGCGGGAAATAATTGGCGAGCACCTTGCCGTCACGAGCTCCGGCAGCCTGCATCGCGATGGTGTAGATGAGTCTCGGTCATGTCTACATAGTTCTCGAACCCGTAGGGTCCGCACGCTTAACGTTCGGTGTCGGTGTGGAACGACACCTATGGGATCACAAGAATCCCTACTACGGTTGCCGGGGCACAGGGTTGCGAGAAGAGCAGGATTAGTAATTAGCACAAGGATCGTTTACCCAGGTTCGGGCCGCGAAGATGCGTAAAACCCTAGTCCTGCTTTGGTGGGTGTATTTCAGAGAGTTCTTGAGCTCTCAAACTAGCTATGGTGGGGTGCGTGGTTCCAAAGAGCCGAATCCTTCTCCAGTATGCCATGGGCCTCCTTTTATAGTCGAAAGGGGCTGCCACAGTGGCATACAGGAGGTGGAAAGGCGTACAGTATTGCGAGCTTATCGCTCGTATTACAGGACAAGACGCATTTAATGCGTCGTTGAGGTGTCCCCTAGCTTTATCGGGGACGGGTGCGAGGCCCGTCCCGTCCGTCGCCGCTCCTCCTTGCTTCGACACGCGCCCTGGCCAGCGATGCATGCGGCGCCATGCAGGCAGGCAGGCAGCAGAGGTGGCGCGGTGGTGGAGCCTTCATGAAGATCTGCATGCCGCCACGCAGGCGTGTGCTGAGTTGGCCTGGAAGCTGCATGTTGCCACGCAGGCGCCTGCCCAGCTGGTTGGGCTGGCAGCTGCATGCGAATGGTGGTGGTGACTTGGTTGGTGCGGGCCTGGCTATGGCCCCGCTGGCGCCCTTGGTGAGGGCCTTGCCGGGTGGCCCGGCAAGGGTCTTGCCGTGGCGTGCTGTCGTCCCCGGCAAGGATCTTGCCGGGGGTCTTGTGGCTCTCCTCGGCAAGGGTCTTGCCGAGGACCATCGTCTTTTAATCCCTATCTGATCTTGAATATTCCTTGTCTTCACAAAGATCTGCATGCCACCATGGAGGTGCCTCCTGAGCCCTAGTTCCAACGTGGTTGGTTGAGTTGGAACCCATGGGCTTGAGGGTGGCTCACTCCGCTGGCGTGGGTGAGCCGCCCTTGCCGGGGCCGCTGAGGCTGCCCCCGGCAAGGATCTTGCCGGGGGAACCTGCTTTGCCTCTCTGCTTCTTTGTGGTCTCGGTCTTGGCGTTGCTCTGGCTGTCTTGGGCTTCGGTTTTACCTTGGTTCACCTCCCCTGTTCTGCTTGGTGTGGCCTCGGGCGCGGCTCCGACTGTCCGTGCACAGGTAAAGGGATACAAAGGTGCGCCCCCTCTTTTGTACACCGATATTCGGTGACGATCGGTATTATGAGTTTATGTGTTTTGATGTGCCGAAGATTGTTCGGAGTCCCGGATATGATCACGGACATGACGAGGAGTCTCGAAATGGTCGAGACATAAAGATCGATATATTGGAAGCCTATGTTTGGACATCGGAATGGTTCCGGGTGAGTTCGGGCATTTACCGGAGTACCGGAGGGTTACCGGAACCCCCGGGGAGTATATGGGCCTTATTGGGCCTTAGTGGGAGAGAGGAGGAGGCGGCCAAGGTGGGGGCGCACCCCCCAAGCCTAATCCGAATTGGGGTGGGGGGCCGACCCCCCTTTCCTTCTCCTTCTCTCCTCCTTCCTTCCTCTCCTACTCCAACTAGGGAAGGGGGAATCCTACTGCCATCGGGAGTAGGACTCCCCCTTGGGCGCGCCATGAGAGGGCCGACCCTCCCCTCCTGCTCTCCTTTATATACGGGGAGGGCGGCACCCCATAGACACACAAGTTGGTTGTTTAGACGTGTGCGGTGCCCCTCTCCACCATATTCCACCTCGGTCATATCGTTGCAGTGCTTAGGCGAAGCCCTGCGCCAGTAACTTCATCATCACCGTCATCACGCCGTCGTGCTGATAAAGCTCTCCCTCGACACTCAGCTGGATCTAGAGTTCGTGGGACGTCACCGAGCTGAACGTGTGCAGATCGCGGAGGTGCCGTACTTTCGGTACTAGGATCGGTCGGATCGTGAAGACGTACGACTACATCAACCGTGTTGTCATAACGCTTCCGCTTTCGGTCTACGAGGGTACGTGGACAACACTCTCCCCTCTCGTTGCTATGCATCACCTAGATGGATCTTGCGTGTGCGTAGGATTTTTTTTGAAATTACTACGTTCCCCAACAGTGGTATCAGAGCCAGGTCTATGCGTAGATGTTAAATGCACGAGTAGAACACAAAGAGTTGTGGGCGATAATAGTCATACTGCTTACCAGCATGTCATACTTTCATTCGGCGGTATTGTTGGATGAAGCGGCCCGAACCGACATTACGCGTACGCTTACGCGAGACTGGTTCTACCGACGTGCTTTGCACACAGGTGGCTGGCGGGTGTCAGTTTCTCCAACTTTAGTTGAATCCAGTGTGACTACGCCTAGTCCTTGTTGAAGGTTAAAACAACACACTTGACGAAAAATCGTTGTGGTTTTGATGCCTAGGTAAGAACGGTTCTTGCTCAGCCCGTAGCAGCCACATAAAACTTGCAACAACAAAGAAGAGGACGTCTAACTTGTTTTTGCAGGGCATGTTGTGATGTGATATGGTCAAGACATGATGCTAAATTTTATTGTATGAGATGATCATGTTTTTTAACAGAGTTATCGGCAACTGGTAGGAGCCATATGGTTGTCGCTTTATTGTATGCAATGCAATCGCCCTGTAATTGTTTTTACTTTATCACTAAGTGGTAGCGATAGTCATAGAAGCAATAGTTGACGAGATGACAACGATTCTACGATGGAGATCAAGGTGTCGCGCCGGTGACGATGGTGATCATGATGGTGCTTTGGAGATGGAGATCAAAGGCACAAGATGATGATGGCCATATCATATCACTTATATTGATTGCATGTGATGTTTATCCTTTATGCATCTTATTTTGCTTAGTTCGGCGGTAGCATTATAAGATGACCTCTCACTAAATTTCAAGGTACAAGTGTTCTCCCTGAGTATGCACCGTTGCGAAAGTTCATCATGCCGAGACACCATGTGATGATCAGGTGTGATAAGCTCTACGTTCACATACAACGGGTGCAAGCCAGTTTTGCACACGCAGAATACTCAGGTTAAACTTGACGAGCCTAGCATATGCAGATATGGCCTCGAAACACTGAGACCAAAAGGTCGAGCGTGAGTCATAAAGTAGATATGATCAACATAGTGATGTTCACCATTGAAAACTACTCCATCTCACGTGATGATCGGACATGGTTTAGTTGATTTGGATCACGTGATCACTTAGATGATTAGAGGGATGTCTATCTAAGTGGGAGTTCTTAAGTAATATGATTAATTGAACTTTAATTTATCATGAACTTAGTACTTGATAGTATTTTGCCTGTCTATGTTGTTGTAGATCAATGGCCCGTGCTACTGTTCCTTTAAATATTAGTGCGTTCCTAGAGAAAGCTAAGTTGAAAGATGATGGTAGCAATTACACGGACTGGGTCCATAACTTGAGGATTATCCTCATTGCTGCACAGAAGAATAACGTCCTGGAAGCACCGCTAGGTGCCAGGCTTGCTGCAGATGCTGCTGATGACGTTAAGAACGTCTGGCAGAGTAAAGCTGATGACTACTCGATAGTTCAGTGTGCCATGCTTTACGGCTTAGAACCAGGACTTCAACGACATTTTGAACGTCATGGAGCATATGAGATGTTCCAAGATTTGAAGTTAATATTTTAAGCAAATGCCCGGATAGAGAGATATGAAGTCTCCAATAAGTTCTACAGCTGCAAAATGGAGGATAATAGTTCTGTCAGTGAACATATACTCAGAATGTCTGGGTACCACAACCACTTGACTTAGCTGGGAGTTAATCTTCCTGATGATAGTGTCATTGACAGAGTTCTTCAACCACTTCCACCAAGCTACAAGAGCTTCGTGATGAACTATAATATGCAAGGGATGGACAAGACAATTCCCGAGCTCTTCGCGATGCTAAAGGCTGCGGAGGTAGAAATCAAGAAGGAGCATCAAGTGTTGATGGTCAACAAGACCACCAGTTTCAAGAAAAAGGGTAAAGGGAAGAAGGGGAACTTCAAGAACAGCAAGCAAGTTGCTGCTCAAGTGAAGAAGCCCAAGTCTGGACCTAAGCCTGAGACTGAGTGTTTCCACTGCAAAGGGACTGGTCACTTGAAGCGGAACTGCCCCAAGTATTTGGCGGATAAGAAGGATGGAAAGGTGAACAAAGGTATATTTGATATACATGTTATTGATGTGTACCTTACTAATGTTCGCAGTAGTGCCTAGGTATTTGATACTGGTTCTGTTGCTAATATTTGCAACTCAAAACAGGGACTACGGATTAAGTGAATATTGGCTAAGGACGAGGTGGCGATGCGCGTGGGAAATGGTTCCAAAGTCGATGTGATCGCCGTCGGCACGCTACCTCTCCATCTACCTTCGGGATTAGTTTTAGACCTGAATAATTGTTATTTGGTGCCAGCGTTAAGCATGAACATTATATCTGGATCTTGTTTGATGCAAGACGGTTATTCATTTAAATCCGAGAATAATGGTTGTTCTATTTATATGAGTAATATCTTTTATGGTCATGCACCCTTGAAGAGTGGTCTATTTTTGTTGAATCTCGATAGTAGTGACACACATATTCATAATATTGAAGCCAAAAGAAAGTTGATAATGATAGTGCAACTTATTTGTGGCACTGCCGTTTAGGTCATATTGGTGTAAAGCGCATGGAGAAACTCCATTCTGATGGACTTTTGGAATCACTTGATTATGAATCACTTGGTACTTGTGAACCATGCCCCATGGGCAAGATGACTAAAACTCCGTTCTCCGGTACAATGGAGCAAGCAACAGATTTATTGGAAATCATACATACTGATGTATGTGGTCCAATGAACATTGAGGCATGCGGCGGGTATCGTTATTTTCTGACCTTCACCGATGATTTGAGCAGATATGGGTACATCTACTTGATGAAACATAAGTCTGAAACATTTGAAAAGTTCAAAGAATTTCAGAGTGAAGTGGAAAATCATCGTAACAAGAAAATAAAGTTTCTACGATCTGATTGTGGAGGAGAATATTTGAGTTACGAGTTTGGTCTTCATTTGAAACAATGCGGAATAGTTTCGCAACTCACGCCACTCGGAACACCACAGCGTAATGGTGTGTCCGAACGTCGTGATCGTACTTTACTAGATATGGTGCGATCTATGATCTCTCTTACTGATTTACCGCTATCGTTTTGGGGTTATGCTTTAGAGACAACTGCATTCATGTTAAATAGGGCACCATCTAAATCCGTTGAGATGACACCTTATGAACTGTGGTTTGGCAAGAAACCCAAGTTGTCGTTTCTTAAAGTTTGGGGCTGCGATGCTTATGTGAAAAAGCTTCAACCTGATAAGCTCGAACCCAAATCGGAGAAATGTGTCTTCATAGGATACCCAAAGGAGACTGTTGGGTACACCTTCTATCACAGATCCAAAGGCAAGACATTCGTTGCTAAGAATGGATCCTTTCTAGAGAAGGTGTTTCTCTCGAAAGAAGTGAGTGGGAGGAAAGTAGAACTTGATGAGGTAACTGTACCTGCTCCCTTATTGGAAAGTAGTTCATCACAGAAATCAGTTCCTGTGATTCCTACACCAGTTAGTGAGGAAGCTAATGATGATGATCATGTAACTTCAGATCAAGTTACTACCAAACCTCGTAGGTCAACCAGAGTAAGATCCGCACTAGAGTGGTACGGCAATCCTGTTCTGGAGGTCATGTTACTTGACCATGACGAACCTACGAACTATGAGGAAGCGATGATGAGCCTAGATTCCGCAAAATGGCTTGAGGCCATGAAATCTGAGATGGGATCCATGTATGAGAACAAAGTGTGGACTTTGGTTGACTTGCCCGATGATCGGCAAGCCATCGAGAATAAATGGATCTTCAAGAAGAAGACTGACGCTGATGGTAATGGTACTGTCTACAAAGCTCGACTTGTTGCAAAAGGTTTTTGACAAGTTCAAGGAGTTGACTACGATGAGACCTTCTCACCCGTAGTGATGCTTAAGTCCGTCCGAATCATGTTAGCTATTGCTGCATTTTATGATTATGAAATTTGGCAAATGGATGTAAAGACTGCATTCCTGAATGGATTTCTGGAAGAAGAGTTGTATATGATGCAACCCGAAGGTTTTATCAATCCAAAGGATGCTAAAAAAGTGTGCAAGCTCCAGCGATCCGTCTATGGACTGGTGCAAGCATCTCGGAGTTGGAATAAACGTTTTGATAGTGTGATCAAAGCATATGGTTTTATACAGACTTTTGGAGAAGCCTGTATTTACAAGAAAGTGAGTGGGAGCTCTGTATCATTTCTAATATTATATGTGGATGACATATTGTTGATTGGAAATGATATAGAATTTCTGGATAGCATAAAAGGATACTTGAATAAGAGTTTTTCAATGAAAGACCTCGGTGAAGCTGCTTATATATTGGGCATCAAGATCTATAGAGATAGATCAAGACGCTTAATTGGACTTTCACCAAGCACATACCTTGACAAAGTTTTGAAGAAGCTCAAAATGGATCAAGCAAAGAAAGGGTTCTTGCCTGTGTTACAAGGTGTGAAGTTGAGTCAGAATCAATGCCCGATCACTGCAGAAGATAGAGAGAAAATGAAAGTCATTCCCTATGCTTCAGCCATAGGTTCTATCATGTATGCAATACTGAGTACCAGACCTGATGTGTGCCTTGCTATTAGTTTATCAGGGAGGTACCAAAGTAATCCAGGAGTGGATCACTAGACAACGGTCAAGAACATCCCGAAATACCTAAAAAGGACTAAGGATATGTTTCTCGTTTATGGAGGTGACAAAGAGCTCGTCGTAAATGGTTACGTCGATGCAAGCTTTGATACTGATCCGGATGACTCTAAGTCACAAACCGGATACGTATTTATATTGAACGGTGGAGCTGTAAGTTGGTGCAGTTCTAAGCAAAGCGTCGTGGCGGGATCTACGTCTGAAGCGGAGTACATAGCTGCTTAGGAAGCAGCAAATGAAGGAGTCTGGATGAAAGAGTTCATATCCGATCTAGGTGTCATACCTAGTGCATCGGGTCCAATGAAAATCTTTTGTGACAATACCGGTGCAATTGCCTTGGCAAAGGAATCTAGATTTCACAAGAGAACCAAGCACATCAAGAGACGCTTCAATCCCATCCGCGATCAAGTCAAGGAGGGAGACATAGAGATTTGCAAGATACATACGGATCTGAATGTTGCAGACCCGTTGACTAAGCCTCTCTCACGAGCAAAACATGATCAACACGAAGACTCCATGGGTGTTAGAATCATTACTGTGTAATCTAGATTATTGACTCTAGTGCAAGTGGGAGATTGAAGGAAATATGCCCTAGAGGCAATAATAAAGTTGTTATTTATATTTCCTTATATCATGATAAATGTTTATTATTCATGCTAGAATTGTATTAACCGGAAACTTAGTACATGTGTGAATACATAGACAAACAGAGTGTCACTAGTATGCCTCTACTTGACTAGCTCGTTGAATCAAAGATGGTTAAGTTTCCTAGCCATAGACATGAGTTGTCATTTGATAAACGGGATCACATCATTAGAGAATGATGTGATTTACTTGACCCATTCCGTTAGCTTAGCACTTGATCGTTTAGTTTGTTGCTATTGCTTTCTTCATGACTTATACATGTTCCTATGACTATGAGATTATGCAACTACCAAATACCGGAGGAACTCTTAGTGTGCTATCAAACGTCACAACGTAACTGGGTGATTATAAAGATGCTCTACAGGTGTCTCCGATGGTGTTTGTTGAGTTGGTATAGATCGAGATTAGGATTTGTCACTCCGATTGTCGGAGAGGTATCTCTGGGCCCTCTCGGTAATGCACATCACTATAAGCCTTGCAAGCAATGTGACTAATGAGTTAGTTGCGGGATGATGCATTACGGAACGAGTAAAGAGACTTACCGGCAATGAGATTGAACTAGGTATTGAGATACCGACGATCGAATCTCGGGCAAGTAACATACCGATGACAAAGGGAACAAGGTATGTTGTTATGCGGTTTGACCGATAAAGATCTTCGTAGAATATTTAGGAACCAATATGAGCATCCAGGTTCCACTATTGGTTATTTACCGGAGATGTGTCTCGGTCATATCTACATAGTTCTTGAACCAGGGTCCGGACGCTTAACGTTCGGTGACGATCGGTATTATGAGTTTATGTGTTTTGATGTACCGAAGATTGTTCGGAGTCCCGGATATGATCACGGACATGACGAGGAGTCTCGAAATGGTTGAGACATAAAGATCGATATATTGGAAGCCTATGTTTGGACATCAGAATGGTTCCGGGTGAGTTCGGGCATTTACCGGAGTACCAGAGGGTTACCGGAACCCCCTCGGGGTGTATATGGGCCTTATTGGTCCTTAGTTGGAGAGAGGAGGAGGCGCCCAAGGTGGGGGCGTGCCCCCAAGCCCAATCCGAATTGGGGTGGGGGGCCGGCCCCCCTTTCCTTCTCCCTCTCTCCTCCTTCCTTCCTCTCCTACTCCAACTAGGGAAGGGGGAATCCTACTCCCACCGAGAGTAGGACTCCCCCCTTGGGCGCGCCATGAGAGGGCCGGCCCTCCCCTCCTCCTCTCCTTTATATACGGGGAGGGGGGCACCCCATAGACACGCAAGTTGATTGTTTAGCCGTGTGCGGTGCCCCCCTCCACCATATTCCACCTCGGTCATACCGTTGCAGTGCTTAGGCGAAGCCCTGCGCCGGTAACTTCATCATCACCGTCATCACGCCGTCGTGCTGACAAAGCTCTCCCTTGACACTCAGCTGGATCTAGAGTTTGTGGGACGTCACTGAGCTGAACGTGTGTAGATCGCGAAGGTGTCGTACTTTCGGTACTAGGATCGGTCGGATCGTGAAGACGTACGGCTACATCAACCGCGTTGTCATAACGCTTCCGCTTTCGGTCTACGAGGGTACGTGGACAACACTCTCCCCTCTCATTGCTATGCATCACCTAGATGGATCTTGCGTGTGCGTAGGATTTTTTTGAAATTACTACGTTCCCCAACAGGAACGGGGTCTAGATTGGATCTCGTGGATACAGAGGCCTTGCGGCGGCGGGACTTCTGATCTAGGGCTACTGTAGGATTGAAAGTATGTCTAGAGGGGGGTGATTAGACTACTTGACCAAATAAAAATCTAGCCTTTTCCCAATTTTATGTCTTGGCAGATTTTAGCAACTTAGCACAAGTCAAGCAATCAACCTACACATGCAAATCTAAGAGTATAGCAGCGTAATGTAAATCATTGCATATGAAGGTAAAGGGAGGAGTTTGGAGGGAGCAAACACAATGTATACAGGGAGATTTTTGGCGTGGTTCCGATAGGTGGTGCTATCGTAGATCCACTTTGATGGAGACTTCAACCCACGAAGGGTATCAACTGCGCGAGTCCACGGAGGGCTCCACCCACGAAGGGTCCACAAAGAAGTAACCTTGTCTATCCCACCATGGCCATCGCCCACGAAGGACTTGCCTCACTCGGGTAGATCTTCACGAAGTAGGCGATCTCCTTGCCCTTACAAACTCCTTGGTTCAACTCCACAATCTTGACGGAGGCTCCCAAGTGACACCTAACCAATCTAGGAGACACCACTCTCCAAAAGGTAATAGATGGTGCGTTGATGATGAAATCCTTGCTCTTGTGCTTCAAATGATAGTCTCCCCAACACTCAACTTTCTCTCACAGATTTGGATTTGGTGGAAAGAAGATTTGAGTGGAAAGCAACTTGGGGAAGGCTAGAGATCAAGATTCTTGTGGTTGGATTGGAATATCTTGGTCTCAACACATGAGTAGGTGGTTCTCTCTCAGAAAATGAATGCTGGAAGTGTAGGCACGTTCTGATGGCTCTCTCACGAATGAAGAGTGGGTGGAGGGGTATATATAGCCTCCACACAAAATCTAACCATTACACACAATTCACCAAACTCGGTGGGACCGAATCATGAAACTCGGTCAGACCGATTCAGTTCAAAATGTGAACGTTAGGCTTTTCGGTGGGACCAACATGTCAACTCGGTGGAACCGATTTCATTAGGGTTAGTGCATAACGTAATCTCGGTTAGACCGATCACATAAACTCGGTGAGACTGATTTCCGTAATAGGCAAACAGAGAGTTGGTCAGGCATTATATAGTCTTTTATGATTGCTAACACTCACCGCATACACATGAGCAAAACGTTTCAACCGGACACATAGAAAGATAGGGGCTTATAATTTCGCCTCCCAACGTATTCACCTCAAGGGTGATGTCCACAATAATGACTCATGCTACCCATATCCAACTAGATATATGTGCGTAGATCTTTCCTCACCACATGATGCTTGCCAAAAGATAAAAATAAAAAGGAATAGAGAGAAAAACTTTGACTCTTGCATGAAAGTAAATACATAAAAGTAAAAGGTAGGCCCTTCGCAGAGGGAAGCAAAGGTTGCCATGCACTTTTTGTTTGTATGCTCAATCCCTTAGTGCAAAAGAATGTCACATTATATTGCCCCTTATGATAAAAACCTTTATTATGCAGTCTGTCGCTTTTATTCTTTGTCATCACAAGTTCGTACAACGCTCAATTTTCTCTTACACTAAATGATCTAACACTTTTAGAAGCAATTTTTATTGCCTTATTGCACCGATGACAACTTACTTGAAGGATCTTACCCAATCCTTAGGTAGGTATGGTGGACTCTTGAAAATAAGATTTGGGTTTAAGGGTTTTTGGATGCACAAGTAGTATCTCTACTTGGTGCGGAATTTTTGGCTAGCAAAGATGGGGGGCAAGCACCACATGTTAAAGGATCTATGACAATATAACTTCTATGTGAATATGAACAAACATAAATCATTACATTGTCTTCCTTGTCCAACGTCAACAATTTTGGCATATAATATTTTGATGGGGGCTCACAATCACAAAAGATTTCCAAGATAGTGTATTTGCATGTGAAAGTTCTCTTCCTTATATTAATCATTCAGGAATTGCTTGTATGACCAATATTGTGATTGTCAAGCTTCAAAAGATTTCACTTTCTAAACCCAATGTGAAGCTACTACTAGGCATGATATGAACATATAATTTCAACTTCATGATATTCAAGTCATTCAACAATTTACTCATAGGATATAAGTGAAGCACAAGAGTAAATGACAAGTTACTCCAAAAAGATATAAGTGAAGATCAAGCGAGTAGTTAAGTAAATAGATAGCTATGTGAGGACTCTCTATTATTTAAAACTTTCATATCTAATTATTTTATTAAAACATCAAGCAAAAAAAAATGGCATTCCAAGGATAGCACACATCATGTGAAGAAGCAAAAACTTAGGCTCAACCGATACTAACCGATAATTGTTGATGAAGAAAGGTAGGATGCCTACCGGGGCATCCCCAAGCTTAGATGCTTGATACTTCTTGAAATATTATCTTGGGATGCCTTGGTCATCCCCAAGATTGAGCTTTTATGTCTCCTTAATTCCTCTCATATCACGGTTTTCCTAAATCTCAAAAACTTCATCCACACAAAACTCAACAAGAACTCGTGAGATAAGTTAGTATAAATCAATGCAAAACCTTATCATTCTCTACTGTAGCAAATCACTAAAATTATTTTTTAACATTGCATACTAAATGCCTCTGCATATTTAATACTCCCATCCTCAAATAGAATCATTAAACGCACAAACATAAGCAAACAATGCAAACATAACAGCAATCTGTCTAAACAGGACAGTCCGTAAAGAGTGCAATATTCATCATACTTCCCTAAATCCAAAATTCTAAAAATTTACCACACTGTAGAATTTTGTCAGAGCTTATTGTGCAAAAAGTTTCAACATTTTATAACATTCTGATTTTTCTAGGGATTTTTTTGCAACAACGATAAACTTTCTGTTTTGAAACAACAACATGTAGACTTGCAAAATAAGCATGGCAATGGCTATACTTGCCATTTTTATTGAAAAGAAGATGCAAAACATTATTCTCAATAACACTAAGAAAATCCTAACAAAAGAAAATGACGCTCCAAGCAAAACACATATCATGTGACGAATAAAAATATAGCCTCAAGTAATGTTACCGATAATATTGGAGACGAAAGAGGGGATGCCTTCCGGGGCATCCCCAAGCTTAGTTGCTTGGATCTTCCTTGAATATTACCTTGGGGTGCATTTGGAATCCCCAATATTAGGGTCTTGTCACTCCTTATTCTCCTCATATCGACATCTCACTCAAAACTTGAAAACTTCAAACACAAAAAACTTAAGGGAACTTCGTGAGATAGGTTAGTATGATAAAGAGCAAACCGTTTCACTTTGGTACTGTCAAAGACAAGATTAATAATTTTTTCCACACAATGCCTACTGTAGCATATCATTTCCACAATTTATATTGAGCAATATAAGCCATAGAAACTAGGAAACAAGCAAACTATGCATTCAAAACAGGATCTGTCAAAAACAGAACAGTCTAAAGTAATCTGTACTCCAACCATACTTCTGCTACTCCAAAAATTCTTAAAAATTAGTAAAATGTAGATAATTTGTATATATATCACCTGTAAAAAATTCAGATCAAAAGCACAATCCAGTGAATTTTCAAAATTCCTGGACTGAGCGCAAAAGTTTCTGTTTTTGCACAGATTCAAGTCAACTACCATCCACACTATTCCAAAGGCTTTACTTGGCACTTTATTTAAACAAAATATATTATTCATGATTACTACAGTAGCATAATCATGTGAACACAAAAAACAGTAGGGGTAAATGTTGGGTTGTCTCCCAACAAGCGGTTTTCTTTAATGCCTTTTAGCTAGGCATGATGGTTTTAATGATGCTCGCATAAAAGAGAAGAATTGAAACAAGAAGAGAGCATCATGAAGCATATGACTAGCACATTTAAGTATAACCCACTTCCTATGGATAGGGATTTTGTGAGAAAATAACTTTTGGGAGCAAGAATCAACTAGCATAGGAAGGCAAAACAAGTGCAACTTCAAAACTTTCAACACATAGAGAGGAAACTTGATATTGTTGCAACACCTACTAGCATATGTTCCTCTCTCGTAGTAATTTTCAGTAGCATCATGAATGAATTCAACAATATAACTATCGCATAAATCATTCTTTTCATGATCTACAAGCATAGAAATTTTATAACTCTCCACATAAACAAATTTCTTCTCATCAATAGTGGTGGGAGCAAACTCAACAAAATAACTATCATGAGATTGAAAATTAAAATCATGATGACAAGCTTCATGGTTATCATTATTCTTTATAGCATACATGTCATCACCATAATCATCATTGATAGCAACTTTGTTATCATAGTCAATTTAAGCCTCATCCAAAATGGTGGATTCATCACTAAATAAAGTCATGACCTCTCCAAATCCACTTTCATCGTTATAATCATCATAAATAGGAGGCATGCAATCATTATAACAAATTTGCACATCAAATCTTGGGGGACTAAAAATATCATCTTTATCAAAATAGCATCCCCAAGCTTATGGCTTTGCATATCATTAGCATCATAGATATTCAAAGAATTCATACTAACAACATTGCAGTCATGCTCATCATTTATACCAAACATTCTATTGAATTCTTCTTCTAACAATTGAGCACAATTTTCCTTTCCATCATTTTCAAGAAATACATTATAAAGATGAATAATATGATGCAACCTCAATTCCAATTTTTGTAGTTTTCTTTTTTAACCAAACTAGTGATTAACAAGAAACTAAAACATTCGATTGCAAGATCTAAAGATATACCTTCATGCACTCACCTCCCCGGCAACGGCGCCAGAAAAGAGCTTGGTTGACGGGGTGTGAGTGCCACTTACCTAACCTCCCCGGCAATGGCGCCAGAAAAGAGCTTGATGTCTACTACGCGACTTTATTCTTGTAGACTCATGTTGGGCCTCCAAGCATAGAGTTTTGTAGGACAGTAGCAATTTCCCTCAAGTGGATGACCTAAGGTTTATCCATCCGTGGGAGATGTAGGATGAAGATGGTCTCTCTCAAACAACCCTGCAACCAAATACAAGAAATCTCTTATGTCCCCAACACACCCAATACAATGGCAAATCGTATAGGTGCACTAGTTCGGCGAAGAGATGGTGATAAAAGTGTAATATGGATGGTAGAAATATATTTTTATAATCTGAATAAATAAAAACAGCAAGGTAGCAATTGATAAAACGTAGCACAAACGGTATTGCAATGGTTGAAAACAAGGCCTAGGGTCCGTACTTTCGCTAGTGCAATCTCTCAACAGTGCTAATATAATTGGATCATATAACCATCCCTCAAAGTGCGATGAAGAATGACTCCAAAGTTCCTATCTAGTGGAGAACATAAGAAGAAATAGTTTGTGGGGTACGAAAACACCTCGAAGCTATTCTTTCCGATCGATCTATCCAAGAGTTCGTACTAAAATAACACCAAATAATTTCAGATTCATAATACTCAATCCAACACAAAGAACCTCAAAGAGTGCCCCAAGATTTCAATCGAAGAAACAAAGACAAGAACATGCATCAACCCCTATGCGTAGATTACCCAAATGTCACCTCGGGAATCCACGAGTTGAGTGCCAAAACATATATCAAGTGAAAGGATCGATATAGTTGACTAGAGGGGGGGGGGTGAATAGGCAACTAAATTTTTTTAGATTTTCTTTACCAATTTAAAATTTGCATCAAAGTAGGTTGTCTAGATATGTGACTAGGTGGGCAACCTATATGATGCAACAACAACGAGCACACAAGCAAGCAAGGAATACAACACAATAAGAGCTTGCACAAGTAAAGGTGAGAGATAACCAATAGCAGAGCCGGTGGAGACGAGGATGTGTTACCGAAGTTCCTTCCCTTTGAGGGGAAGTACGTCTCTGTTGGAGTGGTGTGGAGGCATAATGCTCCCCCAAGAAGCCACTAGGGCCACCGTATTCTCCTCACGCCCTCACACAATGCAAGATGCCGTGATTCCACTATTGGTGCCTTTGAAGATGGCGACCGAACCTTTACAAACAAGGTTGGGGCTATCTCCACAACTCAATTGGAGGCTCCCAACGATACCACGGAGCTTCACCACAATGGAATATGGCTCCGAGGTGACCTCAACCGTCTAGGGTGCTCAAACACCCAAGAGTAACAAGATCCGCAAGGGATTAGTGGGGGGAATCAAATTTCTCTTGCTGGAAGTGTAGATCCAGGCCTTCTCAACCAATCCCCAAAGAATCAACAAGTTTGATTGGCTAGGGAGATAGATCGGGTGAAAATGAGCTTTGGAGCAACAATGGAGCTTGGGGAAAAAAGGTAGGTCAACTTGGAGAAGAAGACCTCCTTTTATAAGGGGGGAAACAATCCAACCGTTACCCCCTCAGCCCCGCACAGAGCGGTACTACCACTGGGGGCAGAGGTACTACTGCTGAGGTCAATGGTACTACCGATCCCCCTCGCGGTACTGCCGTGCAGATAGAGGAAGGCCAGAGGCGGAGCAGGATCTGGACCCAGGGCGGTACTAGCAGCGGTGGTAGGGGCGGTACTACCGCTTACGAGCGGCACTACCGCCTCTACTGCCGCTACCAGTGCCGCAAAACCCGACACGAGAGACGTTACCCTCGAGTCGAGGTGGTAGGAGCTCAGAACAACAATGGTACTACGGCTGAGAGCCCCAGGCGGTACTACCATTGTGGAGCGGTACTGCCACTTGTGACTCTTGAGCGGTACTACCGCTGGGTTCTGCGGTACTACCGCTGGGACCAGATTTCACACAGAAAGCAACAAGGGACCCTCCATCGAAGCGGGAAGGCACAGTGGGTGCAAAGGGGATGTGTACGTGTTGATTCCACCCTAGCCTATCCAATGCGGACCCCCTCTTGATAGTACGGTGACTCCTACGAAACAAGTCCACCAAAACTGAAACGAAAGAGCTACACCATCTTCGCATAAAACTTCGAGGGGAAGGAATCGTCTCGTGCCAAAGGATGAATCTCTGAAATACTCAACGCACACGATTAGTCCGCAAAGGTGTTGTCATCAATCACCAAAACTACTTAGAGAGAGACATGCCTTAACAATCTCCCCCTTTTTGGTGGATTGATGACAACACGGGATTTGCACAAAGGTAAGACAAGAAAGTAAAAGAATCCCAAAACTACAAAATATAGACGAAGCTCCCCCTGAATGTGTGCACCTAATTAGAGATGCCTTTGGAATGCAAAGCACACACATTAGGATCAACACTCCCCCTATATTTTATAGTCTGACATCATTAGCAACAAGTAATGGAACATATAAAGCTCGGAGCATAAGAGTAGGAGTGAGCAAAATATATAACAGGATAAGCATGCAACTCACATACTACCAAGGTACTCGACAAACTAGATAATAAAAGGATAAGGTAGCATATGTCTCACACCATATGATAGGGTACCAGGTCTCACAAGCACAAACCAAACAAATGCAAAAGACGAGAAAAGAGTTTGCAAGAAAGACAGGCAAGGCAAACAAGCCACACAAACACACGCTCGCAACTCGACAACGACAAATCCCTAAGCTCTCTCCCCCTTTGGCATCGAGAAAGGCAAAAAAAGCTCTGCTACGGCCCCAGGTGATAGCAAACTGAGGAACGCCATCATCACATCCCAGCGGGATCGTCTGCACCGCCATCATTGGTAGGAAACTGCTCGGTGTCTGAATCCGTCCACGGGCAGTGCTGCTGAACCCACTCCTCATCATCGGTGATCTTGCCCTCAGATACGCTGGCAACGGTCGCACCCAACTGATGCATGAGCTCCTTGTGACGGCTCCTGGCCTTCTTCTCAGACACATGAGTCAGGTACTGACCATGAGACTCCATGCAGAAGAGTTTCTTCATCTTCCTCTTGAGCTTCTTTGCCCATGAGGGATCTGCTCCAGAGGGCTCATAGTCATCGTCATCATCAGCATCAGCCTTTGTCTCCATGTCAGCAGCTCTAGACGGAATCCCAGACCTCGGAGCCGAGGTGCCCCAGTTCTCCTTCTTCCTCAAACGCTTGATCTCATGAGATACTAACTCCCCAGTCTCCAGCACCACATTCTGATAAACACGAGCCCAGGCCTTCTCAATAAGCAGCATGATAAACGGTCCATATATAGGGCACTTGCGCTCGGAGATGGTGGAGACCAGTTCATACCACATGACATGAGAGATATCCAATGATTCTCCAGTGTTTTCTTCCTTCTCATGCTGGCAGAAAAGAAGCATGTCCACGAGAAATGAGTGAACCATATCCAAGTTCCCAATGCGAGGAAAGAGGGTCTCCTTGAAGATGCGATGGAGCATGTCCATAAAAGTAGGCAGCTCATAGGTCTCCTTCTGAGTCTCGGGGTTAATCTTCAAAGTACAGTATGGCCAAAGAGATTGCTTGTGAGTGGAAGTTGCATTACGGTGAGGGCAAAAGCCAACTGGGTTCTCAAGGCCGTGATCTTCAACTCCAAGTAACTCCATGAAGGCCTTCCACTTGACAGAAAGCAGCTTGCCATTTGTCATCCATGTCAGAGTCCTTTCCTCGTCTGTTCCAAGATGGACCATGGCGTAAAACTGAGCCACCAAATCAGCATCAAAGTCCTTGTTGAACTGCATGATCATGAGAATGTTCAGTTGAGAACACATCTCAAGGGCTTCACCAAAGTAGACAGGATCCTTCTCCATGTAGTCAGTGTCGATGGTCCGAACATCAACATAGTGATTCTTCTTTGCCTTGATCACATCAAAGTAGATGGCCCACTGAAAGGGGTTCCAGAAGGGACGGTTGACCAAATTGGGTTCTTGATCTTCCGTATATGGGTTCCGCCGGCGCCTTTCCCAGAACTCCTTTGCAGACATTTTAGTCACAGACTTGGCCCTAGGCTTGGGCTTGACCACACTCTTTTTCTTCGGCTGAGGAGGAGGAGGAACACTTGAGGAGGCAGCCGCTGTCTCAGAGGTGCGGTACGCTTTGAAGTTGAACGCCCGGGGTTGACACGGTGCACATGTTGCTCAGAAGGGTCATCACCTGGAACCAGACACACGGACACAAGGAACAACAAGAAAGAACGAGTGTAAGCCACCAAACAAAACAACATGGATCGAAAATTGGCAGGAGTATGATGGAGGTGGGCATCCGGCGGTAGTACGGCGATCAGTAAGCGGTAGTACCGCTCCAATGGGGCGGTAGTACTGCTCGAGGCGGGGGAACGGCGGTTCCCTACTGCCGTGGTCAAATCCGGCACTACCGGGATGCCAAATTTAAAAATAATCCTACCAAGTATCAATCCAAATAGTCTAGACACCTTCTCCAACCTACTCAAGCCTTGATTTAGCCAAAAATCGAGAGACGCATCAACTATTGCCCCTAAACACTAGATCTGAAATCTGGGCACAAAGAAAAAGGGAACGGGGGCAATACCGGCATCCATGGTAAGAGGACGGGGTGGGGATCGATTCCACCGAAGGAAATGGAGAGGGATGGCCTGGAGACGGCGGCCCGGCCGCCGGAGCCCTCCCACGGCAAGTCGGCGCTGGAGAGACAAGGAGGGAAAGGGGGTTGTGCGAATGGGTGTGGGGGGAGAAGAAAACTCCCCCTTCCCCGACATAACCCCCTAGACCCGCCCCGCAGCGGTAGTACCGCTCGGGTGGGCGGTAGTACTGCTTGTCATCACAAGCGGTAGTACCGCGCAGCACCAGCGGTAGTACCGCCCAGCCAAGACTCAAAGACTAGACACTAAAAGGATTAGCTCAAAAAGAAAAACAAACAGCAAGAAGAGAGAGCAAACATAAAGCAACAAAAACACCAGCGAGAGGACAAGAAACACACACCTCTTCAAGAGAGGGCGGTGGCCGAGGCCACCTACGTTTGAGTCAAGAGGTATGGCGTCGCGAAGATTTTGACCTTGGCCCCATGACCAAAACTCATCTTTGAAGCACAAGTACCATAAAAATGGCTAATGTGAAAGACTTGATCAATTTATGCATAATGGGGGGAGGGAGAGTTCATTGAGAGAACAACACTCCCCTATGTCCATGCCTACACCTAAACAAGGCATCACGATGAGTATGGAGTGATGTGCAAAGGTTCAAGCCACATTGCTCGAATCAATGATATTTAGCTCATGCCTTAACTCGCGAAATCTTGCTTCATCCAAGGGCTTCGTGAAGATATCTGCAAGGTATCATGGGTGTTGACATAGTTGAGCTCGATCTCCCCTCACCTAATGTGATCCCTGATGAAATGATATCGAATCTCAATATGCTTCATCTTGAAGTGTTGCATCGGGTTGAGAGAAATCTTGATGGCACTTTCATTGTCACACCAAAGAGGCACTTTGTCATAAATGACACCGTAATCCTTTAAAGTTTGCCTCATCCATAGAAGTTGTGCACAATAACTACCGGCCTTCACATACTCCGCTTCGGTGGATGAGAGAGACACACAACTTTGCTTCTTGGAAGACCAACTCACCAAATAGCAACCAAGGAATTGGCACCCTCCGAAAGTGGACTTCCTATCCACTTTGTCTCCCGCCCAATCTGAGTCCGAAAAGCCCACAAGATTGAAGTTAGCTCCTCTTGGGTACCATAAGCCAAAGTTTGGGGTATGAGCCAAATATCGAAAGATTCGCTTGACCGCCGCAAAGTGGCTTTCCTTAGGTCCGGCTTGAAACCGTGCACAAATTCCCACACTCAACATGATATCCGGTCTAGATGCACAAAGGTAAAGCAAGGAGCCAATCATGGAGCGATATACCTTTTGATCCACCACTTTACCATTGGGATCTATGTCAAGTTGGCATTTGACGGGCATTGGAGTGGAAGCCGGCTTGACATCACTTAGCTTGAATCTCTTGAGCATGTCTTGAGTGTATTTGGCTTGGTTGATGAAGGTTCCTTCTCTTCTTTGCTTGACTTCGAACACAAGAAAGAACTTCAACTCTCCCATTGAGGACATCTTGAACTTTGAGGTCATGAGAGCGGCAAATTCCTCATTGAAAGCTTTGTTAGGGGAACCAAAGATAATATCATCAACATATAGTTGGCACATAAACAACTCCCCTTTGACCTTCTTAGTAAAAAGGGTGGGGTCGATTTTCCCAATTTCAAACCCACGATCTTGCAACAACTCGGTAAGGTGGTCATACCACACACGTGGGGCTTGTTTAAGGCCATAGAGTGCCTTATCGAGTTGGTACACATGATCGGGGAAATAGGGATCCTCGAACCCGGGGGGTGGTTTGACATACACCAACTCATCAATAGGACCATTAAGAAAAGCACTCTTCACATCCATTTGTTACAACTTAAAGTTATGATGAGAAGCATAAGCAATCAACAAACGAATGGATTCAAGGCGAGCAACGGGAGCAAAGGTTTCATCGTAGTCGATACCCTCGACTTGGGAGTAGCCTTGTGCTACCAATCGAGCCTTGTTGCAAGTGATAATCCCATGAGCATCTTGCTTGTTCTTGAATATCCACTTGATTCCAATGACATTATGATTCCCTGTTGGCCTTGGCACCAATCTCCACACCTTGTTGTGCTCGAAGTTGTTGAGTTCTTCATGCATGGCATTAAGCCAATCCGTATCCTCGAGCGCCTCATAAACCTTTTGGGGTTCAACACAAGAGACAAACGCGTGATGTTCATAATAGTTTGCTAATTGTCTACGAGTGCTTACCCCCTTTCGAATGCTTCCAAGCACATTCGTCATGAGATGACCCTTGTGGTGAGCTTGGATGCAATCTTGGTGGCACAACGCTCCAATTCCTCCTCAGGAGTGAGTTGAGGAGCGGTAACTTGATCATCTTGAGCATCGTCTTGAGCTTGTTCTTGATCTTGAGGTTGCTCTTGATCTTGAACTTGCTCGGAGGAGAGAACTTGGCCTTGGGAATCACTTGGGGTTCAACACCATCTTGAGGTTGATCTTGCCCTTGATCTTGTTCATGAGGTTGAGAGCCTTCACTTTGTTCTTCGGAAGCGTGTGGGTCTTGGGTTGGTGATGGTTCCACTTGAGTGGAACATTGTCCTTCTCCTTCGGCCACATGGGGTTCCTCAATGGGTAGGATAAAACCAACACCTATTCTTCTTATGGCTTGGGGAGGAATTTCATCACCTACATCACAAGTACCACTTTGCTCCACTTGAGAGCCGTTATTCTCATCAAACTCCATGTTACACGTCTCCTCAATAAGTCCCGTGGATTTATTGAGGACACGGTAAGCATGAGAGTTTGTAGCATAACCAACAAATATGCCCTCATAAGCTCTAGCCTCGAATTTAGACAAACGAACACCTTTCTTGAGAATGAAACACTTACACCCAAACACCCAAAAGTACTTGAGGTTGGGCTGCCGGTGAGTATCTCATATGGAGTCTTGTTCAAGCCTTTGCGGAGATAGAGCCGATTGGATGCATGACACGCGGTGTTGATGGCTTCGGCCCAAAATTTGTATGGAGACTTGAACTCCGCCATCATGGTCCTTGCCGCATCTATCAATGTCTGGTTCTTCCTCTCCGCTACTCCATTTTGTTGAGGGGTGTAGGGTGCGGAATATTGATGCTTGATCCCTTCATCACTAAGAAACTCATCCAAGGTGTAGTTCTTGAACTCGGTGCCGTTGTCACTTCTTATCGTCAAGATCTTTGCATTGTGTTGGCGTTGAGCTTCATTTGCAAAGTCAATGACGGTTTGTTGGGTCTCACTCTTCCTCTTGAATAAGTATACCCAAGTGTGCCTTGAATAATCATCCACAATAACCAAGCAATACTTTCTACCCCCAAGACTATCAAAGGATGGAGGCCCAAAGAGATCCAAGTGAAGGAGCTCCAAAGGCCTCTTCGAGTAAATGATAGTCGTGGGAGGGTGAGCCTTCTCATGTAGCTTTCCTTCGATACAAGAACTGCAAGCACGATCTTTGGCAAAACTAACATTTGTTAGTCCATGGAAATGGTCCCCCTTGAGAAGACTTTGCAAAGATCCTATATTAACATGGGCTAAACGTCGATGCCAAAGCCATCCCACGTCAACTTTAGCCATTAGGCATGTCGCGGTCTTAGTGGGTCGCTCCGAAAAATTAATCACATAGAGACCGTTCTCGACATGCCTAACAAAGGCTACATTAAGAGTCTTGCTCCACAAGAGGGCCACGGTATCAATATCAAAGAAAGTGGCAAAGCCCATAAGTGCAAGTTAACGAACGGAAAGTAAACTGCATGCAAGGGACTCAACAAGCATGACTTCTCGATCGTGAGATCATGAGAAATGACAACCTTGCCAAGCCCCAATACCTTAGAAGATGAGGCATCACCCCACTCAACATTGGTGGGCATAGATGGAATCTTGTGCATGTCCACCACGAAGTCCTTGCTTCCGGTCATATGATTAGTGGCTCCACTATCGAGCAACCATGATCCCCCCACCGGAAGCAAACACCTACAAGAGATCAATGCTTGGTTTTAGGTACCCATTTTGTAATGGGTCCTTTGATGTTAGTGACAAGGGTCTTAGGAACCCAAATAGACCATTTAATGTACTCATAAGGAGAACCAACAAATTTAGGATAAACATGCCCATCACTAGCACGGCATAACACATAGGAAGGGTTAAAGTCGCCGGCTCTATTGGAAGGGGTGGCATTGCCCTTCTTGAAACCACCACCCTTCACATTGTTCTTCTTCCCCTTAGAAGCACCCTCTCCCTCTTTCACAAAATTTTGCTTGAGAGGAGGAGGTCGTTTGGCCTTGTCATTCTTCTTCTTGTTCTTGGACTTGGGTGAGAACCCAATCCCCTCCTTGGCCACAACTTCCTTTTGATTGCTCAAAAGATCATTGAGGTTGTTCTCACCTTGTATGCACGACACAAGGCCTTTCTCAAGTTGCTCCTTCAACTTTGCATTCTCCTCAACAAGATGCATATGCTCACAACAATGGTTAGTAGCATTTGCATTATCAATTAAAACCATATGAGGAAAAGTGGCTTTCTCCTTTGTTAGCTTCACTTGGAGTTGATCATGAGACTCTTTAAGACTAGCATGAGTACCCTTCAAAGCCGTGTGAGCCTTGTCAAGTATATCAAACTCCTCCTTGAGTCTAGCAAGATCAACCCCAAGTTTCGCCTTCTCGGAATTTAGCACACGAAATACAACAAGAGCATGATCAAGATCTTTCTTCAATTTAGCATGGTCAACATTGTGTGACTCCTCAAGAGCCAAACGATGACCGCGCTCTTCCTCAAGCACATTAGAGAGATCCGATATCTCATTGGCATAGTCACGACTATGCCCCTCCATCTTAGAGATGGTTTCTTCGTGAGCCTCGATCATGTCATTGGCTTCACCAAGTTGTTCCAAGAGAGCAACAAAGTGCTTCTTGGATTTACCCTTAAGCTTACTCATAAATGAAACAAATTCATTTTCCTCCTCATTAGACCCCTCATTTTCATCAATGCAATCCGTCAAAGAAGGATTAGTAATGATGGTGGTTTTGATGTTGGGGGTTACCTTGTTGGTGGCTTTAGCCATGAGGCACTTGGCGGTGATGTTCTCATTGGGTGAGTCGAAGAGAGACACCCATGGAGTTGTCGCAATGGCAACGGAGGCCATGGAAACTGACTCACCGTCTTCATCATCATCATCATCCTCATTGTACTCTTCTTGTGCCACCAACCCCTTGGGAGGAGTCTTCGTGGTGAAGTTGCTCTTGTTGGGGAAGGACTTGGCCTTGTCTTTTCGGATGAGCTTGCCACCATTGTTTCCCTCTTCTCATATGGGCACTCCGCAACAAAGTGGCTCACATTGCCACAACTATAGCAAGTCCTCACTCGTTACTTGCCCTTTGCGCCACTTGTGTTGTTCTTGTTGAAGTTGGGCCTCGTGTTCTTCTTGCTCCAAAATTGCCTTGAAGCGAGAGCCATGTGCTCATGATAAGCATATTTTGTATCTACAGGATTGCTCTCCTCTTCTTCCTCTTCATCCTCTTCTTCCACACTAACCTTGGCCTTCAAGGCAAGGTTGGACTTCTTTGGTCTTTGAGAACGCAACACCGCATTGTCGGCGATCTTGTCCAAGATCCTCATTGCCACAAACTCATCCAAGACTTCACTTGAGGACTAGGTGTGGAAGTCCGGCCTTTGACGGATGACGGAGGACATGGCCTTGTGGTAAGGCATCATGGCCTTGAGGAACTTGCGCTTGATCCAATTGTCATCCGTATCCTTGCTCCCATGATCTCAGAGTGAGACCGCGAGAGTGGTTAATCTCCGGTAAAGCTCACGAGGTTCTTCATCTTCATTCATTGCAAACTCATCGGCTTCATCTTGCACCACTTCATAGTTGGAGCGTTGAATGCTTGCGCTTCCCTTGAAAAGGGAAACAACATGGTGTCTGATTTCGGGTTCCGGCAAAACCCTTGAGGTTCGAACACTGGGGTGCGCACGAAGATCTCTCCCCCTCTAGCTCACACCCTCACCGCAATCTCAAAGCTTCAGCGCGTCGAACTCAAAGAACAAAGGTACACAAGATTTATACTGGTTCGGGCCACCGATGTGGTGTAATACCCTACTCTAGTGTGGTGTGGTGGATTGCCTGTTGGGCTGAGGATGAAGAGTTACAAGGGAAGAACAGCCTCCTGAGGAGAGGTGCTCTTGTGCTTGGTGGGTTTGCGTAGTAGAGAATGGTCCGGACCCCCCCGCCCCGCTACGGTGGTGGCTAGTCCTATTTATAGAGGCCCTGGTCCTCTTCCCAAATATTAGGCGGGAAGGGATCCCACAATGGTCAATTTGAAGCGGGACAACTAGTACAAGCTATCCTGACAAAAGGTGGTCTTCGACTGCCAAAGGCTCTGGTGGTGACGCCGTCTTGGGCTCCATGGTGACCTCCGTCCTGCCGTCCTACTGGTCTTGGTCTCGTTGCACTGACATGGAAACCTTTGCATGATGTCTCGGGACTCCTCGCCTGCGCTTGCCTCTTTAGCACCAAAGAGGAAACGAGGACACTGTGCGCGCTGGCGCCCGCCTGACCCCGGTCGTCATGGCTTGCGTCACAGGAACCTCGCGAGGTGCCCCTTGCCTTGATCTCTCCGCCCCTCGCGAGCCAGCCTGGGGAGTAGGCCTGGGCATAAAACCCGATGAACTGAAGACCGAACCGAAGCCGAAACTGAAAAGATCGAAAGTTCGGTTTTTACTGTTCCTACATGAAATTTCGGTTTTTGTCTATGCTAACCGAACTTAAATCATTTGGTTTGGTATTAGGATGGTTAACCGAATAGAAAACCGAACACAGGTGAGGGCACGTCAACGTACAGCGAAAAAGCTGGTCCCGCGCCATGTTTTTTATTTTTTAGGCAATCTCCCGCAGTCCCGCGCTAGGTAGCCTCCTGAGTGCGTGCTTTCGTGGTAAACATATATCCATGGGCTAAACCGACGAGATGCATGCAAGGCCCAAGGTGGCAAGCTATTGTGGGTTTCTTTTTCTGGACACATGAACGCACGTAGAAGCTGTTGTGGCGCTCGTCGTTTGCTTGTTTAGTCCCACATCGGCCGGCCACACACACATAGGTGGATAGCCAGGCTATATAAGAGCGCGTGTGGCATGGTAGCTAGGAACGCAGTTGACTATCTCTCACATTGAGGAAACACGGTATAAACCGATTACCAAACCAAAAACCTCGGTTAACCAAAATTTCGGTTATCCATTTTGGGCTGTTTATTTTGGTTTTCAATTTTGTAAACCGATTTTAGGAAAAAAACCGATTGGTAGAAACCGAAATTTTGGTTTATACTGAATGTCCAGGCCTACTGGGGAGGCCGCCCCGAGGAGGTCTTACGTCGTCCGCCTCACGAGGCTTGGCCCCTCGCGAGGGTCTTGAGTGTTTGCTGGTGAAGATGGGCCGTACAGGGCCGCTGGTGGAGCCACGCCATGGGCCGCAGACAGGCAAGTCTTGGGACCCCCGTTCCCAGGACGCCGAAAGTAGCCCACGGTCCCAAGGCGCGCTCAGACTTGGCTTCGAGGCGAAGCCAAAGGGCAAGTGCGAAGCGCCGCGGGCCCCAACAGCCTGCGACCTTGGTTGACGTGTGGCGATTGATTGGACGTGGGCGTCTGCGCTTCCCCACGCTGCCTCGACAACTGCCCGACTGACAAAAGACTGGCGGGGGCTGTATTCGCCTTCATTGCCTTCCTTCGCCTTGCTCCAGATCCCCTTTCTCGCCCTTCGCTTCTAGGGACATCAGATCCGCCCAAATCCTCCTTCGAGCTTGCCGTCGATGGCGCCCAAGAAGGCTCGGGCTACTCCTCCGCCATCCTGGTACGAGCCCGCGCTCGACGCGCCGAGCGTGTCGGAGAAGAACCTTGCCGCCGTGCGCCTGATGACGGCGGAGGGTGACGAGAAGAGGAAGACTGTGCTCCGGGTCGGCTCCGCCGAGCCTGAGGCCTTGGGCAGCACCTTCTACCCCTTCTTCATGAGCAGCATCGTTGCCGGATTGGTTCCTCCTTTCTCCGACTTCTTCTACTCCGTCCTTAGCCACTACAAGATCCACGCCCTCCATCTTCATCCCAACTCTGTCCTTCTCCTGTCGATCTTCGCCTTCTACTGCGAGGCGTACGTCGGAGTGATGCCATCCGTGGCACTGCTGCGCCACTTCTTCTTCCTTCGGCTTAAGGAGGGCCCCTGCTCAGGGTGCGTTGGCTTCATTGCGGCCAACAAGACCAATGCCATCTTGAAGGCCGGGAAGAAGGCCGAGGGCTTCAGGAGCAAGTGGGTCCTGATGGACGCCAAGTGCTCCTACCCCCGCTGGTGCTGCCGACAGAGATGCCTGTGTCCCAAGAGGGATGGCTTCGCGCGAAGCTTACCGACCCTCGGGCGACGCAGGTGCTGGAGAGGATGACTGTCGACCTGAAGCCCGGCGACTCGAGGGCGGCGAAGCTGACGGGGGCCATGATCGCCAAAGAATTCATGGCGCAGCGCGTGGCTCCCCTCCAAGCGCGCCTGCGCCCACTGTGGAAGCTTGGAGACGAAGGGGACGACCTCTGCCTGTGCCCGGAGCCCCTTTCTGATGAGGAATTGCGCTCGAATCTTTGCTCCTTGGTTGGGGAAGACCAAGGGTACCCGCCTGATTGCTTTGTTCCCTTGTTCCGCCACCCAGACGGGGCAGAGGTTGCTGCCGCCATGCCCGTCTTTGACGGGCGCGGGCTTGTGCCACCTGCGCCCTCGAGCGCTCCGGTGACGACGGCCCCGGTGGACGTGTCCTCCGACGAGTCTCACGAGGGGGAGGAGGAGGAAGAGGAGGAGGAGGGGCGTGACTCGAAAGCTACTCGCGAGGGAGAGGGGGAGACCTCTCCTATGCGCAAAGCCGACATCCTCCGCACCCTGCCTGATGACGATGACGAGGCCGATGTCCCCCTAGAAAGGAGAGAGCTGCATGCGGCCGGTGGCTCCTCAAGGTCCAAGGCAGTCCTCGGAGGAGGTCACCGGTCGAGATTCCAACGAGAGGAAGGTCGATGCTGGTCTCCCGAGACGACGCCCTTATTCTAACGCTACCTAGAGCTGCTTCCAACCTGCCTGCTGCCCCCTCTTCTGCGCCTAGAGCCCTTGCGCCCGTGCCTCAGGCTGGGAGGCTCTCAGGCTTCAAGCTCAGGAAGCAGAGGGACTACGCCACGGTGGACCAGTAAGTATTCTTGTCTTTCCTTGTTCCTGCTTCTGCTGCTGATTCTTGACGCTCTCCGTTGCTTGACTAGGCCGATACCCGCAACGAAGAGGAGGAAGGAGGAAGCGGTGGTACTGCTCGGGACCCCATCGCCTACGGCGGCTGCTCCTCCCTCCGTGGGGAAGGGCAGTGATGACGCTCGCGTTTCTCCGGCCCGATCGTCCTCGCGAGGCTTGGGGGAACGTCCTCAAGAGGAGGCTGCCCCTGCCGCCCACCGGTTCCGGAGGTGCTAACGCCCAGCTCGGTTGCTGGGGTCCTCAAGGATCAGGAGCCCCCAGCCTCCCAGGCCATGACGATGACGCTGCCTCCTCCTCCTCCTGCTGCACTGCTGACATCGGATCCTCCTGCCTCCCCCGATGTCCTGGAGCGCGCTCTTTCTGCGATGACCTTGCTGCGAGAAGATCTTCAGGGCGCCGACCCCCACCTGGTAGCCGGGCGCCTGGAGCTGGTCTCTGGCTGGCTTCACTCGGACGTGTCCGTTTGGGCGGCGCTGAGCCAGGCGGCAGCAACCTTCGAGAAGGACAAGCAGGCCGCCGCCCAGGCTGCGGCCACTCGCTAGGTGGCGCTGAAAGATGCCGGGGCCGCCCAGGACCGCTGCCAATCACTGGAGGCCGAGATGGAGACAATGCGCAACGAGCGTGCAGCCGAAGCGCGAGGCCGCAAGGCGGAGGAGGAGAAGATGAAGGTCCGAGAGGACGCCTTTAGGGGTCGCGATACCGAGCTGGAGCAGTTGGGGAAGGCGCAGGCCGTGGAGCGCAGCCGGCTGGAGAAGCTGAAGCGGAAGATGGAAGCGGAGAAAGCCGAGCTTGATGCCAAGGCGAAGGTCCTGGCCGAAGACCGCGCGGCCTTCAAGTCCCTCGAGGAGAGGTCTCGTGCGGCGCTGTGGTCACTCTACGAGAAGGGCTTGGAGGAGCCGCTGGCTACCGACGACGAGGGCCCCACCCAGCTGCTTCCTTATGTGGTCGAGGCGCTTGAGGAAGTGGTGAGGGGTATCGGCCCCTTGGCAAAGGTAGAAGCCCGCATTCTTTCCTCAGCTGCGTTGACGCGCATCTTCAGCCACCTCCATCTTCGCGATCCTGCCGCCCACCTTGACGAGCTGCTGGAGCCTGTGGATGCCGAGCACTGCGCAGCTGCTGCCGAAGCCGTGAAGGGTCAGGTGGAGGCCCTGCTGAAGAGGTTCCGTGCCTTCGGTCACGCGCCCTCGACTGGCGGTGCTGATGCTCCTGCAACTCCTGCGGGTGGCGCAGGTGAGGGCAACGCCGCTATGGAAGAAGCATCCCTTGCGGGCGACAGCGGCGTCCGGGGATGACGAGATAACTTGCTGGCGGCTCCTTTCCTGTTTAGCTCCTGCAATATGCACCATGCCTCGTGGAGGCGTTTAAACTTGCGTTTGGTATCGGAAGAACAATATGTCTTGTAATATTTGCTTGAGATTTTGCGATTTCCTTCCCATTTGCTTTACGTTCTACGTCGGCAGGGCCCGACCCCGCGCATACCTCAGCCGCCGTTGGGTCGTCCGGATCACCAGGACAAGACCAAGGGGTGAGGGGCTACGTGGCTAGTTAGGCTCCTGAGTCGCGATGCTCAGGAGTCCCCCTTGACGCGCAAACAACTTACAGAAAGGAGACACATGAATAGGTCTAGTGTTCTACGTCGGCAGGGCCCGACACCACGCATACGTCAGCCGCCGTTGGGTTGTCCGGATCACCAGGACGAGACCAAGGGGTGAGGGGCTACGTGGCCAGTTAGGCTCCTGAGTCGCGATGCTCAGGAGTCCCCCTTGACGCTCAAACGACCTTCATACCTTTTCCCTCGCTGAGGCTCCGCTCGGGAGGGCGCGCGACGACCAGGCCCGAGGGACCTGGTAGGGTGGCGTACGCTTGGGCGTGACCCGAGTGTAGCCCCCGTGCCCAGCCCCCTCGCGCGACTCTCCTGAGGGGAGGTGTTGCGATGAGGCCAGACACTGAGCTTGATATGGCCATGGGGCCGCCCTCAGTTGTTTATCACCAGCGCGGAGCATAGCACTTCCGCACTTGCACGGGCATAACCGCTCCTCGGCCGTGTCGACTACCAGCGCGGAGCATGGTGCTTCCACTGGTGCGTGGGTGAGGGCTCCCTCTGAGTGGAGCCCTCGGGGCGTGTACAGCCCCGCCCTGACACGTGGCTTGCACGGCAGGGCTAGACGAGGTGTGCCTGGGCACTCGTGAGCTAGCGCGGGACTCACGAGGCCCTACCTCAAGGCGAGTTGCGCCTGGTCTTGGTTCTTGTTGACTGCAGTGGTCCTGCGAGATGGTTAGGCAACCTGCGCCGAATGAATCTCCTGAGGTTATCGCATGAGAAGGCCAAGCACCAACGACCCCAGGAGGTGACGTGAACGGGACCGGCCGCCAGACAGAGCTCAGCCATTGGATTTATCAACGCTGCAGGGACGGACCCGAGCACAGACGCTGTGCCTAGCCTTCTTATGCGAAGGATCCTGAAGAACGACGATCGGCGCGCGGCTCCTGTGGTGGGTGATAATCAAGCAAGTAATAACCATAGATAGCTTATGCATGGAAAGCGAACTAGCTTAGGTAAATGCAAGAACGATACATGCCACTGGGTCAGACCCGAGCGGCCTGGGGATGATGCAGCCCGAGGGGCGCCCCCAGCAGAGTAAGCTAAAGACGTAAAAGGATACATGCCGCAGGGACAGACCCACGCGGCCTGGGAATGATGCAGCCCAGGGGGCGCTCCCAGCTAAATAAACTTGGAAAATGTCACCTGGTTCCGTTGTCGAAGGGATGTTGGGGTAGCTGAAGATGTGCAGCGAAGGGGTTGCTCCTCATGAGCCACTGGGGCCCTAGCCTCGAGAGGCTCTGGGGGTCCAGGCCGTTCCTTGAGGACTGTCTCCATCTCCGCCAGGATCACGTGATGCCTGGCCTCCTGGGTCGCCAGGATGCTCCGCAGGTTGCGCTGGAAGGTGGCCGCCATGCTCGGTAGGCCGAATGGCATGCGAACATAGTTGTGAGGTGGGCCCTCGCAATGTCCCATGCGCGAAGGCCAGAAGCGCTCCTGAGATGCGGCCCTGTTGAGCCCTGGGATGTCGACGCAGACGCGCAGCCCGCCATCCTTGCCTAGATGGGGAGCTGCGCCAGGTGGGCGGCGGTCGCCGCGCATGGCTCTTGCATCCTGCAACTCCTAAGTGGTCTTGGCGATGAACTCCTGAGCTCCGGGCGCCCCTTGCCCAGTGTCTTCCTGAGGGAAACGTGCCGCGAAGCACGCCTCCACGTGGTGCCCGAGCGCCTCCCTCGTGATGTTGGCTAGGTCTGAGGCCCTCCAGAAGAGAGCCCCCGAGCCCTGCCCGAGGAGGGCACCCGGCGCGCCTTCCTATGTGAGGGAGGGAGGCGCCCCAGGCGCGGGCGCTGATCCTGATGTGACACTGCTAGAGGCGCCGCTCCCCTGAGGCCCTGTACGGAGTAATTGCTTCTTCTTCTTGGGGGTGGCCTCAGGAGGGTACCCGCCCTTGCTGTCAGGGTCTTCGATTGATGCAGCTTGAAATGCGCGCTCGAGGGAGCACACCGCATCTCTTTCTTCACAGGGGACTGTGATGATCCCGCCAGTTCCTGGCATCTTGAGGACGCTGTAGCCATGTGGGTCACTGCCATGAACTTGGCCGGGGCCGGATACCCGAGGATGGCATTATACGGCAGACGAATGTGAGCAACGTCGAAGTCGATGAGCTCGGTGCGGCAGTTGTCGCGCTGTCCGAAGGTGACAGGGAGGCGGACCTGCCCTATCGGGGTGGTGGAGCCGTCAGTCACTCCTAAGAAGGGCTTGGTGGGCTGAAGCTGGTCGTATGGCACTTGGAGGCTGTCGAATGTCTCGACGGACAGGACGTTAAGCCCTGCGGCGCCGTCGATGAGGGTCTTGGTGACTTGTACGTTGTTGATGACGGGTGAGCAGAGCATCGGGAGGGTGCCCGCGGTGGCCACGCACTTGAGCTGGTCCGCCGAGCTGAAAGTGATGGCGCACTTGGACCACCTGAGCGGGCGCGTGGCCTCAAGCCTGGGAAGGGCTGCGTTCACCTCGCGAGCAAACTGCTTGAAGATTTTGCTGAGATGCTGGGGCCTGAGCTCTGCCCAAGATGCAGGTGATAGCACGCGGTTCCTGGAAGCCCCCAGCCCCCTCGTCCTGATGGTGGTCATCCTTCCTTCTTGGTGGTGGTGGTAGCGGAGGAAGACCAACGTTGCCCTGAGGGCGGTCCTCGCGCGGCTGATCCCTCCAGGCGCCCTCACGAGGCTGGTCTTGCCAGCAGTCCTCATGAGGCCGGTGGCGCCACTCCTGGCGGGGGCTGCGATCGTCCCAATGTCCACCGCCTCGTCCTCCTCCTCGGCCGTAGCCCCGGTCACTGCGCTCGGGGCATCGACCGAAGCGTCCATCTCAAATGGCCGTGAGCTCTTGACAGTCATTGGTGTTGTGGCTGTGTACATTGTGGAAGGCGCAGAACGGTCGGCTGCTCTTGGACGACTCGGGATGGTCCCGGCCGCGCTTCGTATCCGGCTCCGCCGCGAGCATGGCCGCTCCCTTGCGCTTCACGTCCTTGGCCTTGGCTTTCTTCTCCTCCGGGTCGGTAGCTGGGAGCTCAAGGAGGGAAAGGCGCCCCTCCTCAGCTCTTGCGCACTTGGTCGCCATGTTGAACAGCTCCAGGGCTGTGCATAACTCCTCATGGATGGCGAGCTCCTCCTTCATCTTGACGTCGCGGACGCCATTAGAAAACGCGGAGATGATGGCCTCATCCGTCACCTTGGGGATCCTGAGACGAACGTTGTTGAAGCGCTGGATGTACTTCTACAGGGTCTCTCCTGGCTACTCCTTGATGCGGCGCAGGTCACCTGCGGCCGGAGGGCGGTCGCGAGTGCCCTGGAAGTTGGCGACGAAGCGGTCGCGCATCTCATCCCAGGAGGAGATCGAGCCCGGTGGTAGGTTCAGGGTCCACGAGCGGGCACCATCCTTGCGAGCCATGGGGAACCAGTTCGCCATGACTTTCTCGTCGTCGTTGGCCGCCTCGATGCTCAGCTCGTAGAGCTGCAAGAACTCCGCAGGTTCGGGGGTGCCGTCGTAGCGAGGAGGCAGGTCTGGCTTGAACTTGCCCGGCCAGACGACGCTACGTAGCTCTGGGGTGAAGGCGCGGCAGCCTGCTATGGCCACCGAGGCCCTTTGCTGATGCGGAGCCTGCCCCTGATGTCCGCGCACCGCCACCGCAGGCGGCACGCGGTCTTGTCGCGGTGGCGCTAGGAGCGCGGGATCTTGCGGCCGGGGAACTTCTTGGCAGCTTCCTTCTGCTCGCGCGGGCGCCCGACGCGGTGGGTCACGCCGGGGGGCCACGCGCCTTGGCGCCAGAGCACCGTCTTGGTGCAGAGGTGGTGGACGTGCTCCGTGAGCTACGTCGCCCGCAGCTGGCGGAGGGCGAGGCAGCGGGAGGGAGGGTGCGGGGGAGCCCCCAGCGGCGCTGACAAGCTCGGCGATGTGGTCCAACCAGTCCTCGTAGAGGCCGTCGACCGGGCGGTAGCGCAGGAGCTCGCGTGCCATGAGCAGCGCGACCTGCGCATCCGCGGGAGCGCGATGAGCATGAGACAATGAGCCGGCCGGGGTCAGCGATGGAGTGGCGGTACAGCCATCCCGCCGCACCGAGGGGTGCAGCGAGGATGCTTGTTGCTCGTTTCTCGCTGGACCGGTGGTGGCGTTGGCGGCGGGTGACGGGGAACGACGGGGAGGCCTACCGACAGGGGCTGTCTGAGCGACACGGGCGGCGAGGGCGGCCTGGCGCTCAGCGCAGGCTCGACGCGCGTCCGCCATGGATGCGATGGAGCGATGGGACGCGGATCGACGGAAGGAAAGCTTCGGCACACCCCTACCTGGCGCGCTAAATGTCGGATTTTGGGTTCCGGCAAAACCCTTGAGGTTCGAACACTGGGGTGCGCATGAAGATCTCTCCCCCTCTAGCTCACGCCCTCACCGCAATCTCAAAGCTTCAGCGCGTCGAACTCGAAGAACAAAGGGACACAAGATTTATACTGGTTCGGGTGACCTATGTGGTGTAATACCCTACTCCAGTGTGGTGTGGTGGATTGCCTCTTGGGCTAAGGATGAACAGTTACAAGGGAAGAACAGCCTCCTGAGGAGAGGTGCTCTTGTGCTTGGTGAGTTTGCGTAGTAGAGAATGGTCCGGATCCCCCCGCTACGGTGGTGGCTAGTCCTATTTATAGAGGCCCTGGTTCCCTTCCCAAATATTAGGCGGGAAGGGATCCCACAACGGTCAGTTTGAAGGGGGACAACTAGTACAAGCTATCCTGACAAAATGTGGTCTTCGACTACCAAAGGCTCTAGTGGTGACACCGTCTTTGCTCCACGGTGACCTCCGTCCTGCCGTCCTGCTGGTCTTGGTCTCGTTGCACTGATATGGAAATGTTTGCCTGATGCCTCGGGACTCCTCACCTGCGCTTGCCTCTTTAGCACCAAAGAGGAAATGAGGACACTGTGTGCGCTGGCGCCCGCCTGACCCCGGTCATCATGGCTTGCGTCACAGGAACCTCGCGAGGTGCCCCTTGCCTTGATCTCTTCGCCCCTCGCGAGCCAGCCTAGGGAGGCCGCCCCCGAGGAGGTCTTGCTTCGTCCGCCTCGCGAGGCTTGGCCCCTCGTGAGGGTCTTGAGTGTTTGCTGGTGAAGATGGGCCATATAGGGCCGCTAGTGGAGCCACGCCGTGGGACGCAGGCAGGCAAGTTGGGGACCCCCGTTCCCAGGACGCCAACACATGGTGCCATGCTTCCTTGGCCACGGTGAAGGGTCAGAGATGTGCAATATCCTCGGATGGAATTGCATCTTGGATGATGAAGAGAGCATTCTCGTTGAATTGATGATCCACGACTTCTCTAGGGGTGAAGTTGCTTGGGTCATGCAGATAGAAACCTTGCTCAATGATTCTCCAAAGATTAGTATTAACATGATTTAAATGACGTTTAAAGCAATAGACCCAAGCGTCAAAATCCTCATTTTTCACAATCTTAGGAGGAGAACCGGCATGATTTAAATGAGTGGAGGGAATCGGTCCTCCATAAGTAAGAGGAGGTTCCACATGGGCAAAGATGCCACTACCATTTCTACCACTAGATAAAGGAACTTTGTCACTAGTAGCTTCCCCCTTCTCGGAGTTAGCATCCGTCACCTTGTTAGTGGGATCGACCACTTCCAACGATGCGGTGGATAATTTAAGACCATCAAGAACGTTCTTAAGCATGCCTTTGACCTCGGTTGTCATGGAGGTTTTCAATGTGTCCAAAGCCACATTGAACTCCTCACGTGAGAACGAGGTTTCCCCATCGGCCGTAGACGAGGACGGAATCACACCGGGGTGCTCCTCCTCACCGTCTACGGTGTCAACCATACTCTTCGGACGGTAAGTCCTTAAGAAAGAGATGAGGCTCTGATACCAATTGAAAGGATCAATATAGTTGACTAGAGGGGGGTGTTGGTGTCAAAACTGGCGGATCTCAGGTAGGGGGTCCCAAACTGTGCGTCTAAGGTCGATGGCAACAGGAGATGGGGGACACAGTGTTTACCCAGGTTCGGGCCCTCTCTATGGAGGTAATACCCTACTTCCTGCTTGATTGATCTTGATGAATATGAGTATTACAAGAGTTGATCCACCACGAGGTCGTAATGGCTAAAACCCTAGAAGTCTAGCCTGTATGCCTATGGTCATGAGTATATCTATCCGGACTAAGCCCTCCGGTTTATATAGACACCGGAGGGAACTAGGGTTGTACAAAGTCGGTTACAGGGAAAGGAATCTTCATATTTGGTCACCAAGCTTGCCTTCCACGCCAAGGAGAGTCCTATCCGGACACAGGTGAGAGTCTTCGGTCTTCATATCTTCACAGCCCATCAATCCGGCCCATGGCTAACAGGCCGGACGCCCGAGGACCCCTTAGTCCAGGACTCCCTGGGGGGGGGGGTGAATAGGCAACTAACAATTTTTAGCTTTTCTTTACCAATTTAAACGTTGCATCAAAGTAGGTTGTCTAGATATGTGACTGGGTGGGCAACCTATATGATGCAACAACAACGAGCACACAAGCAAGCAAGGAATACAACACAATAAGAGCTTGGACAAGTAAAGCTGAGAGATAACCAATAGCGGAGCCGGTGGAGACGAGGATGTGTTACCGAAGTTCCTTCCCTTTGAGGGGAAGTACGTCTCCGTTGGAGCGGTGTGGAGGCACAATGCTCCCCAAGAAGCCACTAGGGCCACCGTATTCTCCTCACGCCCTCACACAATGCGAGATGCCGTGATTCCACTATTGGTGCCTTTGAAGGCGGCGACCGAACCTTTACAAACAAGGTTGGGGCTATCTCCACAACTCAATTAGAGGCTCCCAACGATACCACAGAGCTTCACCACAATGGAATATGGCTCTGAGGTGACCTCAACCGTCTAGGGTACTCAAACAACCAAGAGTAACAAGATCCACAAGGGATTAGTGGGGGGAATCAAATTTCTCTTGGTGGAAGTGTAGATCCGAGCCTTCTCAACCAATCCCCAAAGAATCAACAAGTTTGATTGGCTAGGGAGAGATCGGGCGAAAATGAGCTTTGGGGCAACAATGGAGCTTGGGGAAAAAGAGGTAGCTCTTCTTCACGTCCCTGCGGCCTAGAAAAAGGCGAGTGGGAGAGGTGCTCCGTTCCCCATAGTCAGCTGGAGAAGCTGCAAACACAGGGATTTCTCCCTCTTGCGGATCTGGTCCCTGTTCGAGCAGGGTTGACCTCCTTCAATGGTAAGGCCCAGGCGGAGAATTTCGCCAATCTGTCTGAGGGGGAACGAGTCTGTTTCATCCCCTATCTGCTGAGAGGCGTCGGCTTTCCAATTCATCCGTTCCTCCGAGGGCTTCTGGAGTATTACGGCCTCCAACTGCACAACTTTACTCCTGCCTCCATTCTGCATATCGCGGGTTATGTCACTCTTTGTGAGCTGTTCCTGGGTTGTGAGGCCCACTTTGAATTGTGGAGGAAGCTATTCTGCCTTGTCCCGCGTAACCATGAGGGATCAATATTTGAAGTGGGCGGAGCCGAAATATGGCGCATCGCCGAGACCAGATACTTATCCGGCACACCAAAAAAGGCATCCGAAGAGTGGCCTTCCGAATGGTTCTATATTAAGGACGTCGCACTTCCAGACCCAGTTCGGAGGGGTCTTCCCGAGTTCACAAGCGTTCCTTTGAAGAAACGCCACAGCTGGCGCCCTCGGAGCCTTGAGGAGGAAGATAGTGCGGAAGTTCGTCAACCCATGAGCAAGATAAAGACGCTCGCTCAGTCCGGATTATCGATAGTCGAAGTAAAGGCGACTTCGATAGTATGGGGGGTTCAGCCACTCCAATACAGAGGGCTTCCCATGTGGAACTACAATGGGGAGGATGACGCCTCCCGCTGCGGCAAAAATGGTCCGGATACCCCCGCCGCTCTGGCCAAAATATTGGCCGAACTGTTCAAAGGGGAGGAAGAGGAATTCCTACGTATCAAGCGCAGAGATGGATTTTCCATGTATAGTCCTCCTAGCTGGGTAAGTCCCAACTCCTCTACTTACCCCACCCCCTGAGCTATTTTCAATGAATATTAATCCATCCATTTATAACAGCACTAGCGAAAGATTTCCGAGGGGCTTCACAGTCCCGGCCTGCAGCCCGAGGTCCACAATCGGGACCTTGACCCTGGATTCAAAGAGGATCCGGATATATTCGTGGTGCTCGAGGACGGGGTGTTTTACCAGGCAAGCTACGACGGCACAGAAGTGGCCATCATCGCCGATTACCCCGGTCTTCTCCCTGCTTCACACGTAAGTAGTCAGGAGACATCTCATCTGAAAGAGGTCTCTCATTCTGCCTCACCCACCGCACCATCCTGTGCTCAAAAGGGGAGGCGTTCGGCGCGCCATGCTGCCCTAGGGGTATATCCAAAGAGAGCGGCCCCTACGCCGGGCAAGCCTTCGAAGAGGAAGGCAAACAAAGATACGGCGAAACCTTCATCGAAGAGGTATGGATTCGCGAATATGTTCTTTAGCAGTCGCATCCAACTATGATTTTTATGTTCGCCCTGCATCAGGAAAATGGTTTGCCGGACTATGTCCGGGGATCCGGCCAGTCGTACTCCCAACACCCGGGATTCGGTCCCAGCCGAGGAGACGGGGGTCGATATGGGGGCGACGCCGAACTGTACTTCAGCTGAGGGCTCGGAAGATATGTCTGTTACCAACTCGAAAGTGGAGAGCGCCATGAATCATCGGCGCCTGAGGGCCATTTTATGAGATCCTCTCTTCTCAAAAGAGGCGTTCAGTGCCTTCTGCTCGGCTGATGCATACATCCGGGCTGCTCGAGATGGTCTTAACAGGGCCGCGGAGCAGCATTTAAAAGATGTACAGGTAAGTTTAATTTGTCCCAATATGCTAACCATATGCCAGTAGCCCCCGAGACTTGAAGTAGTTGGCCCAACTTATTTAAGGATCGTTGTACAACCAAGTTCTTACAGAGAAGAACATCCTACTAACCCAAGAGCTAGAAAAGTGTCGGACACAGCTAACTACTGCTACCGCCGAACTGGAAAAGTCCAAGAAGGCGTCTTCTGGTAATATTTCCCTCCATCGAGAAATAATAATTATATACCAGTTATGCTAACACTGTTGCTTATCTCATGACAGGATCGTCAGATCAACTGGAGCAGAAGCTTAAAATCGCACAGGCAGGAGAGAAAGTGGCCAAAAGACTACACGCCGCGGGCGAGCGAGTGCTGACCCGAGCCAGGGAGGAGAAAAACAAGCTCCAAGATTTGAACACCCAGCTAGGCGAAGAGCTGAAAGATGTGCGGGCCCAGCTGGCTGACTCTGTAAAAGAAAATAAAAGGCTGCGAGGCGGCATATTCAGTATGTGACCAAAATTTACCTTATAGTAATTCGGAGATGAAGGGATCTGACAGAGCTATGTTTGTAGGTATGCTAACGGGCCGTCCCGAAGAGGAGGTATCCGGATCGTCGAGCGATCTACTGCAAGGGCTGTCCCAAATGCACGAGCAAGCTCGGCAGGCAATGCAGAGTGTTGCCAAGGCCTTATGGCCATCCGCCTCCTCTCCAGGAAGTATGGAGGAGCTTGTGGAGCTATTCAAGGGAGCACGGCGTCGTATCCGATTATGGAAAATATCGGCCTGCCGGGAGGGTGCGCGAGAGGCCTGGGCCATGGTGAAAACACGGTATACCAAGCTTGATCCGAATCGCATGGCCTGAGTCAGACCTCTAGGGTCAGATGGGAAATAAGTTCCTGTAAATTTGGTGTATGACCAAGTAGAAGAAGCCGCCCGGTATTCCCAGCAGGATTGTAAGTTAGACAACCTGCTAAGCGGTATAGAAGAGGAAATTTATGAGTCCAAGTGACTATGTACTTTCCTTGATATATGTAACTCTAGCTGAATTGTAAATCGATTGTCATGGTAGACCTTTTCGCTTCAACCTCTGGACCCGAAGGTGCGGAGTGTTTCCGAATACCATAGAGGCCGAACGGACCGGGGTATGAGTGGAAACCAGGTGTAGGGGTCATAGTTGCTTGAACAGACAAGTTGTATCCGGCTAGTTATGTTATATTACATTTATAATTGTAAGAAACATCTTCCAGAGAGAATAGTTCCGTTAAGGGTTCCTTTCCCTGGGTGTCCATGAGTTAATGTGCATGTCCGAACTGTGGTTGAAAAAATCACAGTGTATGTAACTTCTGGGGGTTCGCAATGGAGTGAATGCAAGAAACATCTTTAATTCACCGACCGAATATTCCCTTAAGAATGCTAGCTTTCGGCTTCACCCAGTCTGAGGTACACATCCGGATGACCAGGCAGTAACAATCGCAGAGGTGCTCCCTTTTTGCCCTAGCCGAACTAACGGGAACATAGGGCATAAGCACAAGAGCCAGGCAACCTAGCTTGGCCAAAACTTAAGTCATATCGATGCATATAATGGCGAAGAAAATGTACATATGGAAAAAACGCATATGTGATGAGCTTGATGCTCGAGAAATAACAATAACAAGCTTCTGTCCAAGAAGCCCCCAGGTATAATGGACGTACATAGTAGAAGATGTATGCGTCAGGGGTGCACGGTCTAGCCGCACAAAAGCTAAGGCTAAAGAGAAAAAACAAAAAGAGAGAAAAAATGATGGAAACAACAAGGGGAAGGAGACGAACAAAGAGTTCGGTGCTAGGCATAGAATCTTCGGAGTCTGGCCGCGTTCCAAGGGTTCGGCTCTAGGTGATTGTCTGACGCATCATGCAGGCGGTACGCTCCTCCGGTGAGAACTTCATCAATGCTGAAGGGACCCTCCCACTTGGGCTTGAGTTTGTCCTTTTTCTTCTCCGGCAGGCGTAGAACGAGTTCGCCAACATTGTAAGTCTTGGCCCGCACTTCTCTGCTTTGGCACCTGCGAGCCTGCTGTTGATAGAATGAGGAACGGGCCTTTGCGACGTCGCGCTCCTCCTCCAGGGCGTCTAAGCTATCCTGCCGATCAAGCTCGGCCTCTCTCTCTTCGTACATGCTCACTCGAGGTGAGTCATGAATAATGTCGCAGGGTAATACTGCCTCTACGCCATACACCATGAATAAGGGTGTGTATCCGGTGGTCCGATTGGGCGTGGTCCGCAGCCCCCAGAGTACGGAGTCGAGCTCCTCAACCCAGTGCTTGTTTGATTCTTTCAAAGAACGCACTAGTCTAGGCTTGATGCCGCCCATAATAAGACCATTGGCTCGTTCGACTTGACCATTTGTTTGCGGGTGTTAGACAGAGGCGTAATCGAGCTTAATACCCAGATTAGCGCATCAGGTTTTCACCTCGTTGGCTGTGAAATTGGAGCCGCTATCGGTGATGATGCTGTGTGGAACACCATAACGGTGTACAACGCCGGATATCAATTCAATCACCGGCCCGGACTCGGCCATTTTAACTGGTTTGGCCTCTATCCACTTAGTGAATTTATCCACCATGACCAGCAGAAATTTTTTCTTACGGCTTCCTCCTTTAAGGGGTCCAACCATATCCAGTCCCCAGACCGCAAAAGGCCAAGTGATGGGGATTGTTTGTAGGGCAGTGGGGGGCATATGGCTTTGGTTGGCAAAGAGTTGGCATCCGACGCAACGTTGGACAAGGTCCTGTGCATCTGCTTGGGCCGTCGGCCAATAAAACCCTGTACGGAAGGCCTTGCTAACAAGGGCCCGAGCTGCGGCATGGTGCCCACCGAGACCGGCATGAATTTCAGCCAGGAGCAGCCGCCCCTCTTCTTCGGAGATACATCTTTGAAGGACTCCGGTAGCGCTTTTCTTGTAGAGCTCTCCGTCGTGAACCTTGTAGGCCTTCGAACGCCGGACAATGCGGCGGGCCTCATTCTGATCCTCAGGGAGTTCTTTCCTATTAAGGTAGGCCAAGAAGTGTTCGGTCCATGGGGCAATGACTGCCACAATGAGGTGGGCCGACGGTGTTATTTCGGTGGCTGAGCCCCCGATCGGTGTGTTCGGGATCTGGGGTTGTGTTCGGATCCGGACTGGTGCTGCCGCTCTCCCCTTGCCACACAACGGATGGCTTAAAAAGCCTTTCCAAAAAGATGTTAGGTGGGACGGGGTCACGCTTGGCGCCGATGCGAGCAAGGACGTCTGCCGCTTGATTACTTTCTTGGGCCACGTGATGAAACTCGAGCCCCTCGAACCGGGCCGACATTTTTAGGACGACATTGCGATAAGCCGCCATCTTCGGATCTTTGGCATCGAAGTCTCTATTTATTTGAGATATTGCGAGGTTTGAGTCCCCCCGCACTTCCATGCATTGTATGCCCATGGAGACAGCCATCCGAAGACCATGCAATAAGGCCTCGTATTCGGCTGCGTTATTAGAGTCTGTGTATAATATCTGGAGTACGTACTGGACGACGTCTCCAGTGGGGGACATTAAAACGACGCCCGCTCCTAGTCCTGCCAGCATTTTGGAACCATCAAAATACATAACACAGTTGGAATATGTGCCGTACTCTTTAGGGAGTTTGGCCTCTATCCATTCGGCGACGAAGTGAGCCAGTACTTGGGATTTAATGGCTCGACGCCGTTTGTATGTTATGTCAAATGGAAGGAGCTTAATGGCCCATTTGGCAATCCGGCCCGTAGCATCGCGGTTGTTTATTATGTCATTGAGTGGTACTTCAGAAGCTATCGTGATCGAACACTCCTGGAAGTAGTGTCGTAGCTTCCGGGATGCCATGAAGACCGCGTATGCTATCTTTTAATAATGAGGGTACCGGGATTTGCATGGTGTGAGGACAGTGGATACGTAATATACTGGCTTCTGAAGCGGGAATTTGTGTCCGTCCTGTTCTCGTTCAACGACGAGCACGACGCTTACCACCTGGTGTGTTGCCGATATATATATTAACATGGGTTCGCCGACGCTCGGCGCGGCCAGGATTGGGTTGCTCGCTAGAAGGGCTTTTATTTCTTCCAGTCCGGCCGTTGCCGCATCCGTCCACTCGAAGTGATCGGTGCGCTGTAGAAGGCGATAGAGTGGCAATGCCTTTTCTCCCAATCTGGAGATAAAGCGGCTTAAAGCTGCCATGTAACCGGCGAGTTTTTGGACCTGTTTAAGGTCCGTTGGCGTAGCCAACTGTGACAAAGCTCAGATTTTGGCTGGATTTGCTTCAATTCCTCTATTGGAAACGATGAAGCCCAGCAGTTTTCCAGCGGGGACGCCGAAAACACACTTTTCCGGATTGAGCTTAATGTCATATGCGTGGAGGTTGTCAAATGTGAGACGTAGATCGTCTATAAGTGTTTCGACGTGTCTAGTTTTGATGACGATGTTGTACACATATGCTTCAACTGTCTTGCTGATCTGTTTCTCCAGGCATGTCTGAATCATGCGTTGGTAGGTGGCGCTGGCGTTTTTGAGCCCGAAGGGCAAGGTGTTGAAGCAGAATGGCCCATATGGGGCAATGAATGTTGTTGCAGCTTGATCGGACTCCTTCATTTTAATTTGATGGTATCCGGAATATGCGTCGAGGAAGCACAGTGAGTCATGTCCTGCGGTAGCATCAATGATCTGGTCGATGCGGGGGAGTGGGAAGGGATCCTTGGGGCAAGCCTTATTGAGGTCTTTGAAGTCGACGCACAGGCGCCATGATTTGTCCTTCTTTGGCACCATCACCAGGTTTGCCAGCCAGTCCAGGTGTTTTATTTCTCTAATGAATCCAACCTCGATTAGCTTGGCTAGCTCCTCCCCCATAGCTTGACATTTGGTTTCGAAAAAACGCCTCCGGGTTTGTTTGACCGGTTTATATCCCTTCAATATATTGAGGCTGTGTTCAGCCAACTTACGTGGGATTCCTGGCATATCAGAAGGGTGCCAGGCGAATATGTCCCAATTCTCGCGCAGGAACTCTCATAGCACGGCGTCAACCGTTGTGTCTAGTTGTGCTCCAATAGATGTTGTCTTCTTGGAGTCCGTTGGATGGACTTGCAATTTGACTATTTCTTCTGCTGGTTTGAAGGAGGTGGATTTGGGTTGTTTGTCTAGGATCACATCGTCCCTGTCCACCGTGGAGCACATTGCGGTTAATTCTTCGGCCGCTAGATATTCAGATAATGCCTCAAGGGCGAGGGATGCGGTTTTATTTTCGGCGCGGAGTGCTATGTCCGGATCACTGGCGAGAGTGATTATGCCGTTGGGCCCGGGCATCTTAAGCTTCATGTACCCATAATGAGGTATAGCTTGGAAGCGTGTAAATGCCTCCCGCCCCAAGAGGGTGTGATATCCGCTGTTGAAAGGGGCCACTTGGAAGGTTATCTCTTCGGACCGATAATTCTCCGGCGTGCCGAATACCACGTCAAGTGTTATTTTTCCCGCGCACCGCGCCTCCCGGCTGGGAATGATTCCTCGGAAGGTTGTGCTGCTTTGCTCGATGCGGCTCCTGTCTATTTCCATTTTGTGGAGTGTATCCTCGTAGATGAGGTTTAGTCCGCTGCCGCCGTCCATGAGAACCTTGGTGAGCCGAAAGCCGTCCACAATTGGACTGAGGACCAAGGCGGCTGGTGCTCGGACTGTCCTGTACTTGGGTTCGTCACCGGCATTAGAAGTTATAGCCGTGTCGTTCCAGGGGTTTATTGCTGCGATTTGGCAAACTTCGGCGAGTTCGCGGAGTGCCCTTTTGCGCCTGTTGTTTGAAGCGAATGTCTCGAAGACCGTCAATACTTTGAGGCCGTCGTCTTCTGGGGGTGTTGTTCTGGGGTATTCTTGGTGAGGATATCCTCGCCGCTCTTGGCCACTTGCCGGAGTATCCAACATGCTCTAAGGCTATGGGTTGGTATATTATCCGGTGTTGTGTGTATTTTGCATGGCCCGTCGAGCCATCCTTCCAGAACAGTTCCGCGCCCCGTCATGGGCTTATATTTCTTTACTATGGGACCGGGCATGCCACGAGGGTGTGCCCTTTTCGTCTGAACGAGGGGTTGAGTGGGGACCGATGGCTCCCAACGGGCTGCCTGAGTTTTCCAGGCGCTTTCCATTGCGTTGTACTTCTGTACGATAGTTGCCAAGTCAGTGAAGTGTAATATGCGACGGCGGTTGATGGCGTTGAGTATTCCTTCGTCCATGCAATTGTTGCGGAACGCTGAGATAGCGTCTTCATCGCGGCAATCTTTAATCTTGTCTTTGATAAGGAGGAATCTGGCCCAGAAGTGGTGGACCGTTTCCTGAGACTGCTGTTGTATGCTCATGAGAGCACTTATATGTGGGTGGGTGGATTTAAATCCAAACCCTGACCCAATTTTGGATCCGGAGTCTGGAGATCTTCCGAACTTAACAGTTCGGGCTCTGGGATATCAACTGATTTCTTAGGTCCATCGTCCGATTCGGGCAGGATGCATCTCTTCACAAGTGGGTGTCCGGCTTTTCGAGGTCGAAGATCTGGACGTAGTCCATCCTCAATATAGAGGAAGAGTTATTGTCTCGCTCCTCGACTACCGCTATCTGGTGGGTGATCGGTGGAGATTTGATTTCTCTCTGATCGGGTTTAAGCCCAATTCGATCGTAGTCTATAGCGACCCCCAGGGCGGCGATGCGATCTAGGAGCTCGTTTGAAGATGAAAGCTCCGCCGGATCCATCTACTTGGAGTGTTCGGAGTCAATACGAAGGGAATTTTTGATGACCCGAGAGGTCATCATCGGCTTAATGGCCGAGCGGGCGGTCATGGTAAATCCGCCCCGCCGGAGGGTTTGACCTGGGGCCAGTGCTCCTCCAGAGGTGATGTTGTCCTTGAGAACAAGGCGAGCCATCGATCCTATCTTCAACGTTACAGCGGAACTCTCAATGAAAGCACCAATGTTGGTGTCAAAACCGGCGGATCTCGGGTAGGGGGTCCCGAACTGTGCGTCTAAGGTCGATGGTAACAGGAGATGGGGGACACAATGTTTACCCAGGTTCGGGCCCTCTCTATGGAGGTCAAACCCTACTTCCTGCTTGATTGATCTTGATGAATATGAGTATTACAAGAGTTGATCTACCACGAGATCGTAATGGCTAAAACCCTAGAAGTCTAGTCTGTATGACTATGGTCATGAGTATATCTATCCGGACTAAGCCCTCCGGTTTATATAGACACCGGAGGGAACTAGGGTTGTACAAAGTCGGTTACAGGGAAAGGAATCTTCATATTTGGTCGCCAAGCTTGCCTTCCACGCCAAGGAGAGTCCTATCCGGACACAGGTGAGAGTCTTCAGTCTTCGTATCTTCACAACCCATCAATCCGGCCCATGGCTAACAGGCCGGACGCCCAAGGACCCCTTATTTCAGGACTCTCTCAGGGGGGGGGGTGAATAGGCAACTAACAATTTTTAGCCTTTCTTTACCAATTTAAACGTTGCATCAAAGTAGGTTGTCTAGATATGTGACTAGGTGGGCAACCTATATGATGCAACAACAACGAGCACACAAGCAAGCAAGGAATACAACACAATAAGAGCTTGGACAAGTAAAGCTGAGAGATAACCAATAGCGGAGCCGGTGGAGACGAGGATGTGTTACCGAAGTTCCTTCCCTTTGAGGGGAAGTACGTCTCCGTTGGAGCGGTGTGGATGCACAATGCTCCCCAAGAAGCCAGTAGGGCCACCGTATTCTCCTCACGCCCTCAAACAATGCGAGATGTCGTGATTCCACTATTGGTGCCTTTGAAGGCAGTGACCGAACCTTTACAAACAAGGTTGGGGCTATCTCCACAACTCAATTAGAGGCTCCCAACGATACCACGGAGCTTCACCATAATGGAATATGGCTCTGAGGTGACCTCAACCGTCTAGGGTGCTCAAACGACCAAGAGTAACAGGATCCGCAAGGGATTAGTGGGGGGAATCAAATTTCTCTTGGTGGAAGTGTAGATCCGGGCCTTCTCAACCAATCCCCAAAGAATCAACAAGTTTGATTGGCTAGGGAGAGAGATCGGGCGAAAATGAGCTTTGGGGCAACAATGGAGCTTGGGGAAAAAGAGGTAGGTCAACTTGGAGAAGAAGACCTCCTTTTATAAGGGGGGAAACAACCCCCCTTGCTGGGGTCAGCGGTACTACCGCTCCCCCTCGCGGTACTACCGTGCAGACAGAGGAAGGCTAGAGGTGGAGCAGGATCTGGACCCAGGGCGGTACTAGCAGCGGTGGTAGGGGCGGTACTACCACTTACGAGCGGTACTACCGCCTCTACTGCCGCTGCCAGTGCGGCAAAACCCGACACGAGAGGCGACACCCTCGAGTCGAGGTCGTAGGAGCTCAGAACAGCAGCGATACTATGGCTGAGAGCCCCAGTTGGTACTACCGCTGTGGAGCGGTACTGCCGCTTGTGGCTCTTGAGCGGTACTATCGCTGGGTTCTGCGGTACTACTGCTGGGACCAGATTTCACACAGGAAGCAACAAGGGACCCTCCATCGAAGCGGGAAGGCACAGTGGGTGCAAAGGGGATGTGTACGTGTTGATTCCACCCTAGCCTATCCAATGCGGACCCCCTCTTGATAGTACGATGACTCCTACGAAACAAGTCCACCAAAACTGAAACGAAAGAGCTACACCGTCTTCGCATAAAACTCCGAGGGGAAGGAATCGTCTCGTGCCAAAGGATTAATCTCTGAAATACTCAACGCACACGATTAGTCCGCAAATGCGTTGTCATCAATCACCAAAACTACTTAGAGAGAGACACGCCTTAACATCACGTAAATCAATATGATACCCCATTGTCACCATGAGTATTCATTTGCAAGACATATATCAAGTGCTCTCAAATCCATAAAAGTATTCAATCCGATAAAACGAAATCTCAAAGGGAAAACTGAACTCATCACAAGATAGAGAGGGGAAAACACCATATGATCCGACTATATTAACAAAGCCAGCGATACATCAAGATCGTGACATCTCAAGAACACAAGAGAGAGAGAGAGATTAAACACATAGCTACTGGTACAAACCCTAAGCCCTGAGGGTGGACTACTCTCTCCTCATCATGGTGGCCGCCGGGATGATGAAGATGGCCACCAGTGATAATCTCCCCCTCCGGCAGGGTGCTAGAACGGGGTCTAGATTGGATCTCATGGATACAGAGGCCTTGCGGTGGCGGAACTTCTGATCTAGGGCTACCCCAAGGGTTTTTGGAATATTTGGGAATTTATAGGGCGAAGAAGGGGTGCGGGAGGCCACCAAGGTGGGCACAACCCACCTGTTCGCGCCTGGGGCCCCAGGCGTTGTCACGACCGGTTTTCCAATAAAAATATTTATTGAGAAATCGATCCCTTTTACGGACCAGTAGAGAAGAATCCTTCTTACTGGTAGACAAAATCTTGATCACAGAAGAAAAATACCAGGAGTACTGAATATAATACAAGGTTGAGCGGAGACTGCTCAACAATTTATTACAAACACGCCAATACTACATAAAGGCGGATAGGGTGGCATAACTACTAACTCACAATAAAAGCGGTGGTGGAAATATCACAGCGAAGTGGGTGACATGACTCCTGAATCTAACAGCTCTTCGAGCGACGGAGTGAGGCTCGGGGATACTTATTGCGGGTGGCGGAAGCGTATATAATACAACTGACTGGGATTCCTCTAGGCGTCGGACTCACTATCAAACTCTTCATCCATGAGATCGCCTTCGTCAACATCTGGCCAAATCAACAAGCCAGGTGAGTACTATGAAAGTACTCACAAGACAGTTCGGACATAAGATATAACAAATGTAATCATGATGCATATGAACAGATTAACATGCGCACTCAGTCAATGGGATAGCAATGCACGGAAATATAAATGGGAAATCGGGCGGTAGTCCTCCCGAAATCCCAAAGTAATACTGAAGGCCAATCGAGTGTCTGAATGACTCCTCGGAAGGGTAAAAATGAAATAACAATGCCGCAGTCGGGCGTCAAGGCGACACCTCATAAAGGGCTTATGAAAGAATATAAAAGACAGTTCGTGCCACAGTCGGACGTCTGAGCGACATCACATAAAGGGCTTATATCAAAAGTAAATAACAAGAGTGCCACAGTCGGACGTCTGATGCGACATCACATAAAGGGCTTATATCAAAGTAAATAACGGACATGCCACAGTCGGACGTCTGAGCGACATCACATAAAGGGCTTATATTGAAAGTAAATGACAAGAGTGCCACAGTCGGACGTCTGAGCGACATCACATAAAGGGCTTATATTTCACAACTTAATAATTCAGTAGCTCATGAATTTAATTCATTTCACGGGAATATTCGAGTACGAGATAAAATAAAGGTTAGTCCCTCCACAGGAATAACAATTCAAACGGGTATACCACTCAAGCTTATTCACCGGGGATTTTGCCATGAGGACTGACATAGATATGGATATACTGGCCATGGTCCTTGACCATGGACACGATGACTCGGAAGGATTTGACTCTGCAGAGTTTGTACTTTAACCACAGCCAACGGATTTCAGTAGTCACAAGGGACTAGTTCCGTTTACGGTGTTTTAGGAGAAACACATCTAACCAGTACACACCCATTCAACATTCCGATGCCAGGAATCACCCTCGGCAACGTTCAAGAAAAACTTTGAGACGGGGAGGCTACAACCTCGCGTAGCATGGGATCAAATTTATATACGCGCGCTCTAAGGGGTGCCCCCCTCTCGGTCCCAACCAGAAACACCCATGCCCCCTGACCGGATGACTGGCTTTAATCCAGGGCCATGGAACCCTCATCCCGGCCCCTCCATTTGGTGTGTACACGGAAAGAGGTTAGCAACTTACTAAACCGTATTCTTTGCAGAAAACATGTGGCAGCACGAAAGGGGAAGAACGGTAACGTGACTCAGTCCATGTTAGCGTCGGAGTTTAACGGATGACGTAAGGCTGGCATGCTACAACAATACCACCTCACGACCTTTCATGTCACCACATGATTAGGTCATCTCTCATCAAAGATCACGATAACTTCGAAATACACGGGTAGTTGCCTTGCATGCAACGAGATACTCACCGATGCTCAAATGCCATGCACAACCATTCAAGCAAACATGCAAAACACCTATCATATCAAAGGTTCAAACATGCTTGCCTGGTTCGGAGAAGTCGGAGTCTAGCTCGGCGAAGTTCGCGGCTCCGTCACCTCCTCCGGAACCTACGGTATAGCGAAAACGTACACTAACGTGAAAATCATCGCGTGCATAAAATTTGTTCCAAATTTTTTCCAAATAAATACTATAAAAAACTAGACAAAATTATAAGACTGACAGAAAAAGAATCAATCAAAAATCATCTTTGTTAAAAAGATATAAGGGTTTTAGTCCAGGGACTAATCTGTGATGAAACAGAAAAGAACCAGGGACTTAACTGAGAAAATAGAAAACGGTTCGGAAAGAAATGCGCCAGCCCAAAGGGAAAACACATTCTGCCCGAAGGCGCCATCAGAAAACGGTTCGAGGGAAATAGAAGAGAGGCTGACGGGGGGGGGGTCCACACGTCAGGTTCAAAAACTCCAACGGAGCTCGCCGGCGCCCGAAGGCTGCGGTGGTCGCCGGCGTCGAACCACGGCGAGGCAGGGAGATCGGAGGGTACCAAGAGGTTTAGTGTGTTCTTCCGCGTCGGTGGGTGGTGGACTTGGCCGTCGGAGAGCACCACGTCGACGGCGACACTTTCTCCGGCGGACGGTGGTTCGGGCGATGGTGGAGAACTCCGGTGGGTGCTGCAAACTCCAAATTGAAGCGCGGGTCAGCAGAGTGGATGCACTAGAAAGCTACTGGCAAGAGTTGAGGGGTAGAGGTGCACGCACGGGAGCGAATCGAGCTGGGTCCCGTGGCGGGTCGAGGCGGCCGGAGTTGGGGAAGAAGGCTCCCTCGGGGCTCTTCCAGTGGCTTGGCGTGGTATTGGTGGTGCGTAGGGGTGGTGCGAGTTCGAGTTCGAGCTCGGGGCCTCTATTTATAGGCGATCCGAGGGGGTGGCCGTGAACGGGGTTTCTCCGGCGAGCGATTACGGCGAGGCAGAGGTTGGGCAGGGGGTTTAGGGGGCTAGGCACCATCAGAGAAGATTACTGGTGCCGTTCCACCACTAAACCTCGGTCGGGCAAGGCATAATGCGCCGATCCTCGACGGGGCGGCCGTACGGGCACGGCGGCGGCAGAGAGCGCGCTCCGCGCCTAGCAGTTCACGACGAAGGATGGCAGCACGAACGGGGGAGTGGATGGCCACGCGGCGGTCTCCGGTGGCTTGGGCGGCGCTGGACGGCGCCGTCGACGCTGCGCCTCACTCTGGCGGCCGCAAAGCCGCCGCTGCCGTCGCTCACGGGTGGCGCACCTCCTCCGGCTCGTCGCCGACGCTCGCAAGACTCCAGGAGCTCGTGCGGCGCAGGGATAAGAAGGAGAGGACAGGGAGCAAGGCGCCACCGTGGTACTGGCGAGATTGAGAACGTTTTCTGAAGAAAACGACAGTGTTCCTGAAACTGTTTAACTGAACTTTCTGAACATGATAGCAACAGTGCCAGTCAGGTGTTCGACGAAATGATTTGGCATGAAGACATTTTTTTCTAGAGCTGGGACTTGGTGAGGTGACCTCTCAATGCACCCAGAGGCTGCCTGAATTTTCTCAGATTTTTAGGAGGAGAATTCAAATGAATTTCATCAAATTTGGCAAATATGGTCCAAACTTGCAGCAAGTACAATTTGAAATATTTGAACTGGAGACCAGTGGATCTTCATGGATCTTGGTTGAGGGATCAAAGGACTAGCTAGGGAAATTGGTTTGGAGGCAAAACTCAAAGCAGAAAGGGTAGCTCCTTTGAAAACCTCCAAGGATCAAAGTAGAGGGCAGAAATTGTTTTTGATGAGAAATAAATGGAAACAAATATATGGAGAGGTTCAACTTGCTGGATTTGAAGTATATCATGATCCAAAGATGGGGAAAGGCTTTTGGGAGGGGATTTCTACTTGGGTCATGGCAAGAGGAAATTTTTGAAAAGGGGAGAAGATCACTCCAAATGCCATAGGATTATTTAAAAGATTTTCAAAAATATTTTTTTTCCAAATGAAAAACCCTTGAGCCAACATGGGATGAAAAACCTCCAAGACCAAAAATCAAGTCTAGGGTGAAACCAAACAAACACTTGTCATAAAAGAAATTTTTTGGGAGGGAGAGTTCTTTAGAAGAAAATTTAAATACCCTCCTCAAATAAAATAAAATATTTTGATGAAACCAAAAATAAAAAATTTTGGGTGTCACAACACCTACCCCCTTAGGAAAAATCTCGTCCCCGAGATTTCTGCTGATCCTCAAATAGATATGGATACTCTGCCTGGAGAAAATCTTCCCTTTCCCATGTAGCTTCATCCTCGGTGTGGTTGCTCCACTGAACCTTGAAAAATTTAGTTGTTTTCTGTCGGGTCCTCTGTTCAGACTCTTCCAATATCTTTACTGGCCGTTCCCTGTAGGTGAGATCTGGTTGCACATCAATGCTCTCATGAGATACATGCTTTTCCGGGTTACTCACACATTTCCTCAACTGTGAGACGTGGAACACGTCATGGACGTCTGACAGTTCCTTGGGTAGGTCTAGTTGGTAGGCTACTGTGCCTTTTCGTGCAATCACACAGAATGGTCCAATAAATCTTGGGGCTAGCTTCCCCTTAATTTTGAACCGTTGTAGGCCCCTCATAGGAGATACTCGTAGGTATACGCAATCACCGGGTTCAAAGCTGACCTCACGATGTTTTCGATCGTAGTAACTCTTCTGTCGGCTTTGAGCTGTCTTGAGTCTGTCCCTGATCTGTTTAACCTTCTCCTCGGCCTCCTTGAGCATGTCTGGGCCGAAGATACGACTGTCACCTGTTTCTGACCAATTCAGTGGGGTACGACACCTCCGTCCGTACAATGCTTCAAAGGGTGCCATTTGTAAGCTGGCTTGGTAACTGTTGTTGTAAGCAAACTCGGCATATGGCAAACTTTCTTCCCAGCTGGATCCATAGGTGAGCACACAGGCTCTCAGCATGTCCTCTAGGATTTGGTTTACGCGTTCCGTTTGACCATCCGTCTGGGGGTGGTACGCTGTACTGAATGCTAGTTGCGTGCCCAGAGCTTGTTGTAGGTGATCCCAGAATTTTGAGACAAATTGAGTGCCTCGGTCGGATATTATAGTCTTTGGAACTCCATGTAAACAAACTATACGGGAGAGATAAAGCTTGGCAAGCCTTTGGGTGGAGTAGGTCGTCTTCACGGGAATGAAATGAGCAACCTTGGTTAGCCTATCTGTGATGACCCATATGGCGTCATTTCCGCGTTGAGATCGAGGTAGTCCGACGATGAAGTCCATTCCAATTTCATCCCACTTCCACTCAGGTATCCGGTTTGGCTGTAGCAGTCCTGCTGGCTTTTGATGCTCGGCTTTTATGCGCTGACATGAATCGCAACAAGCGATGAATGCGGCTATATCCCTTTTCATACCGTGCCACCAAAATCTCTCCTGAATGTCTTTGTACATTTTGGTTCCTCCGGGGTGGATCGAGTATGGAGCGGTGTGGCTTTCGGTTAGGATTTGTTGCTTGAGTTCCTCAATGTTTGGTACGCAAAGTCTGTCCCCGTACCATAATATTCCTTCATTGTCTGTGACGAACTCTGAAGCCTTGCCAAAGCTCATTTTTCTCTTTATACCTTCGATGCTGGGATGTCCCTGCTGAGCCTTCTTAATTTGTTCCATTAGGGTGGGATGTATCTCCAGATTTGCTACGGTGCCCTCAGAGACAAACACCATGTTGAGTCTAGCGAACTCCTGCTGAAACTCAGGTCTCAAGTTCTGTGGACTGTCGTTGCCCGGGCTGGGGTTCTGACTAAGAGCACCTGCCACTACATTGGCCTTCCCTGGATGATAGTGAATACCGACATCATAGTCCTTGACCAATTCCAACCAGCGTCGCTGCCGTAAATTTAGCTCTGGTTGTGTGAAAATATATTTAAGGCTCTTATGGTCCGTATATATTTCACAACGATTTCCCAACAGAAAGTGCCTCCATTCCTTGAGTGCATGGATGACCGTTGCTAGCTCCAAGTCATGAGTTGGATAATTTTCCTCATGCTTCCATAGTTGCCTGGAAGCATACGCGACAACTTTGCCATCCTGCATCAGCACGCATCCGAGGCCCTTCCGGGACGCGTCACAATACACTTCAAAACTCTTGTGTATGTCTGGCACGGTCAAAACTGGTGCTGTTGTTAGTTTCTTCTTGAGTTCTTGGAAGCTTTTCTCGCACGCTTCCGTCCATACAAACTTCTTGTCTTTCTTGAGCAACTGGGTCATTGGTTTTGCCACAGTGGAGAATCCTTCAATAAATCTCCGGTAATATCCAGCCATTCCAAGGAAACTCCGCACATCTGTCATGTTGGCTGGTGGTTTCCAGTCAAGTATGGCTTTGACCTTTTCTGGGTCTACGGCCACGCCTTCTTGGGTTAATATATGGCCTAGAAAACCAACTTGTCTCAGCCAAAATTCACACTTGCTAAATTTGGCGTACAATTGATGTTTCCTTAATTCTCCCAAAACAATTCTGAGATGTTCAGCATGCTCTTCTGGTGTCCTTGAATATACTAGAATATCGTCAATGAACACCACAACAAATTTGTCCATGAATTTCATAAACACTTTGTTCATGAGGTGGACGAAATATGCGGGGGCGTTCGTCAGTCCAAAAGGCATCACTGTGAACTCATATAAGCCATATCTGGAGGTGAATGCTGTCTTAGGGATATCTTCTGTCCGTACTTTTAATTGATGGTATCCCGATCTCAAATCAATTTTTGAGAACACCTTGGCTTGTGCGAGCTGGTCAAACAAATCATTTATCCGTGGCATCGGATATTTGTTTTTGATGGTGACCATATTGAGAGCTCGATAGTCTATACACAGTCTCAGTGTCCCATCCTTTTTCTTGGCGAATAATACTGGCAAACCCCATGGTGAGGAGCTAGCTCGAATAAATCCTTTGTCCAGTAACTCCTTTATTTGCTTCTTCAACTCTACCAACTCTGAGGGTGCCATTCTATAAGGTTTCTTATAGATGGGAGTGGTGGCAGGTGCTAGTTCAATGCTGAACTCTATCTCTCGGTCTGGTGGCATGCCTGGTAGTTCTTCAGGAAATACGTCTGGAAACTCGCACACCACTGGAACTTTTCTCAATTCTGAAATGTCTACTTTGTTCAACTTTGGTTGCCGTGACCGTGGTCTCTCTTGAGCTGTAACCTTTATTGTCTTGCCGTGAGGGTGAGTGAGAATCACAGTCCGATTGAAACAGTCAATAAATCCCTTGTTGGTGGTCAACCAGTCCATCCCTAGGATGACATCCAGTCCTTTATTTTCCAACACGATGAGATTAGCCTGAAACTTTAGTCCTTCGAATTCAATAATCACTCCTTGGCAGTAACTCTGAGTGATCTGCTTATTCCCGGGGGACTTGATGATCATAGATTTTTCCAAGGGAAGTATCGGAAAACCATGTTGTAAAACAAAACTCTTCGAAACGAACGAGTGAGAAGCTCCAGAATCAAACAAAACCGTGGCAGGTACTGTGTTGACAGGGAACGTACCGAGCACGATGTCTGGGGCATTCTGCGCTTCTTCCCTGGTCACATGGTTCAGGTGACCCTTCCTGTGGTTGTTGCTGGGATTGAAATTGTTGCGCTTGGGGGCTGGATTGTTCCCACCATTGTTCGGCTTGGGGGCCGAGTTCCTTGGTTTTGGGCACTGTTTGGCATAGTGCCCTTCTTCACCACAAGCATAGCAAGTGACCCCTGGACGGTACGTAAAGTCCTTGTCCCTGGAATGAAACTGTCTGGTTGGCCTTAGATCCGTAGTCGTGGATTTTTTTGCTTCAATCCTCTGAACATCCGTCTTGCTTCGGTTGTTGCGAGCAAGAGTCGTCTTGTCCCTCTTTCGCTTACGAATATCTTCCAGACTGCGGCGCTCATTCTCCAAGGTAATGGCCTTGTCAACCAGAGTTTTAAAATCCGGGAAAGTGTGTACGACCAGTTGGCATCTTAATGCTGGCGCCAGGCCGTCCAAAAACTTTTCCATCCTTTTGTTCTCAGTCATATGCTCATCGTAGGCATAACGAGATAGCTGGGTAAACTGACCGTTGTATTCTGTCACTGACATGCCTCTTTGCTTGAGGTCATCAAATTCTCTTTTCTTGATCTTTATGATGCTCCTGGGGATGTGTGCCCCACAAAAGCCTTCCTTAAACTCTTCCCAGGTGATGTTGTGTTCACTGGGATGCATGTGTAGGAAGTTCTCCCACCATGCTGCAGCTGCTCCAGTAAGGTAGTGGGGTGCATAAAGCACCTTCTCATGATCTGAACACTGAGCAATAATCAGCTTTCTTTCGATGTCACGAAGCCAATCATATTGAGCAAACGTTCACTGACATGCCTCTTTGCTTGAGCCAATCATATAAAGCACCTTCTCATGATCTGAACACTTCAAGTGGCCTATCAGTGTGAGCAAACGTTGAAGGGCGAGTCTTCTGTAATTCAGACAACTTGGAGTGGGGTTGATATGGCTCACGGTGGTTTCCCATATTGATGACGTGATTCATCATCTCTTGGTGCTGTTGCTGGCTTTGTTCGAAGAGGCGGCATACTTGAGATAAGGCTGCTTCGCTGTCCTGTTGACTAGACTGTCCCTGAGTGAAGTTATTGCTGGTCTGTGTTCCATAAACTTCTTCTGGTCGATTGGGCATGGAATGAGTCCACGGACGAGACATTTTCCACTCTGGGGTATTATTTTGCAAAACTCATGAGAAGAACTGTGTGGCACAAGGAAAATCTTGCAAAGGCAAAAATTTAAAAGACCTCAAGATTTTTTTCAAGAACATGAACGATTTCGCACGGAGAAGGACTGCTTAGCACATATCTTACACGCGATACGGAAACATACGATACAACACTCAGGATGTGCGTACACATTCCTGACATGTTATTTAGACTAGCACACTCCTCCGGAAAGCAGCGCACACAACTACTACAACTTAAGTACATAAAACATAACATACATGCAAGCACAACGCGCGGCTACTAAGCGCACTTAGTCGGAGATGGTGAAGATGTCCTTCCCCTTGCCGAGGGTAAGACCCAGCGGTGCAGGAGACTCAACCTCCACCTCCTCCCTAGTAGGTTCCAGGCGCGTAGCACTGCGCTGAGGTGATGGCGCGGGAGCGACAGGCGGCAGTGCGGGTGCGGCAGGCGGTGCAGCTCTGACTGGAGTAGGAGCGATGACTCGGTCGAACTCCTCAGTGGTAGGCAGACGGCGAGCAGTGGCCAAAATGGCCGGTGAATAAGATGCTGAGGACGAGACGAAAGTCAGTGGCGGTGCCATGTGGAGAAGCTCCTTCCTGCTGGCAGGACCGCCCCGAACTAAGTCCATGCGGGCAGCCACAAGATCGTCCACGAGGTTGTCGAAAGATTCCTCCAGAGCTTTGAGGTACTCGACAAGCATCTCTATAGCTTCATCCCGCTCTCCCCTATGGCAGGAGAATGCATAGTGACAAGTATATGGCACATGGCATGGGAGGTAGCGGTAGCGACGAGTCTTCATCATAGGAAGGATATCCCGAAGGCGAGCTATCGCCTCACGGGCGGCCATCTGCATGGCATGCCTCTCCGTAGGCATGGCCCTTCCCACAAAACGAAAGTGGCGTGACGCAGAACGTCCTCCCTTGAATTGCACCACGGCCTGGTGCATAGACACGTCGTCGCTGAGCTTGTGCTGGTAAAGCGTGAACTCCGGACGAGTCGCTGGCCCGATCGCGAGCTTGGTGATGGAGACGAGGAGTTTGACAAACCCCTCGGGCACAATTGTGAACACCCGAGTCTCGCAGTCGTTGCTAGCCATCTACAAAAGTAGGCAAAAATTCTGAGTAGTCAAATCATAAATTTATGATGACCAACAGAAAATATCTACATTTGCAAAATGCTGAAAAAGCACCAGAGACGCTAATAACCGATTAGCGATCGCACCTAGTGGCTTCCTACAGTCAGCCTGGCTCTGATACCAAGCTTGTCATGACCGGTTTTCCAATAAAAATATTTATTGAGAAATCGATCCCTTTTACGGACCAGTAGAGAAGAATCCTTCTTACTGGTAGACAAAATCTTGATCACAGAAGAAAAATACCAGGAGTACTGAATATAATACAAGGTTGAGAGGAGACTGCTCAACAATTTATTACAAACACGCCAATACTACATAAAGGCGGATAGGGTGGCATAACTACTAACTCACAATAAAAGCGGTGGTGGAAATATCACAGCGAAGTGGGTGACATGACTCCTGAATCTAACAGCTCTTCGAGCGACGGAGTGATGCTCGGGGATACTTATAGCGGGTGGCGGAAGCGTATATAATACAAGTGACCAATATCCAAGATCGCACGGGACTGACTGGGATTCCTCTAGGCGTCGGACTCACTATCAAACTCTTCATCCATGAGATCGCCTTTGTCAACATCTGGCCAAATCAACAAGCCAGGTGAGTACTATGAAAGTACTCGCAAGACAGTTCGGGCATAAGATATAATAAATGTAATCATGATGCATATGAACAAATTAACATGCGCACTCAGTCAATGGGATAGCAATGCATGGAAATATAAACGGGAAATCGGGCGGTAGTCCTCCCGAAATCCCAAAGTAATACTGAAGGCCAATCGAGTGTCTGAATGACTCCTCGGAAGGGTAAAAATGAAATAACAATGCCGCAGTCGGGCGTCAAGGCGACACCTCATAAAGGGCTTATGAAAGAATATAAAAGACAGTGCGTGCCACAGTCGGACGTCTGAGCGACATCACATAAAGGGCTTATATCAAAAGTAAATAACAAGAGTGCCACAGTCGGACGTCTGATGCGACATCACATAAAGGGCTTATATCAAAGTAAATAACGGGCATGCCACAGTCGGACGTCTGAGCGACATCACATAAAGGGCTTATATTGAAAGTAAATGACAAGAGTGCCACAGTCGGACGTCAGAGCGACATCACATAAAGGGCTTATATTTCACAACTTAATAATTCAGTAGCTCATGAATTTAATTCATTTCACGGGAATATTCGAGTACGAGATAAAATAAAGGTTAGTCCCTCCACAGGAATAACAATTCAAACGGGTATACCACTCAAGCTTATTCACCGGGGATTTTGCCACGAGGACTGACATAGATATGGATATACTGGCCATGGTCCTTGACCATGGACACGATGACTCGGAAGGATTTGACTCTGCAGAGTTTGTACTTTAACCACAGCCAACGGATTTCAGTAGTCACAAGGGACTAGTTCCGTTTACGGTGTTTTAGGAGAAACACATCTAACCAGTACACACCCATTCAACATTCCGATGCCAGGAATCACCCTCGGCAACATTCAAGAAAAACTTTGAGACGGGGAGGCTACAACCTCGCGTAGCATGGGATCAAATTTATATACGGGCGCTCTAAGGGGTGCCCCCCTCTCGGTCCCAACCGGAAACACCCATGCCCCCTGACCGGATGACTGGCTTTAATCCAGGGCCATGGAACCCTCATCCCGGCCCCTCCATTTGGTGTGTACACGGAAAGAGGTTAGCAACTTACTAAACCGTATTCTTTGCAGAAAACATGTGGCAGCACGAAAGGGGAAGAACGGTAACGTGACTCAGTCCATGTTAGCGTCGGAGTTTAACGGATGACGTAAGGCTGGCATGCTACAACAATACCACCTCACTACCTTTCATGTCACCACATGATTAGGTCATCTCTCATCAAAGATCACGGTAACTTCGGAAGACACGGGTAGTTGCCTTGCATGCAACGAGATACTCACCGATGCTCAAATGCCATGCACAACCATTCAAGCAAACATGCAAAACACCTATCATATCAAAGGTTCAAACATGCTTGCCTGGTTCGGAGAAGTCGGAGTCTAGCTCGGCGAAGTTCGCGGCTCCGTCACCTCCTCCGGAACCTACGGTATAGCGAAAACGTACACTAACGTGAAAATCATCGCGTGCATAAAATTTGTTCCAAATTTTTTCCAAACAAATACTATAAAAAACTAGACAAAATTATAAGACTGACAGAAAAAGAATCAATCAAAAATCATCTTTTGTTAAAAAGATATAAGGGGTTTAGTCCAGGGACTAATCTGTGATGAAACAGAAAAGAACCAGGGACTTAACTGAGAAAACACAAAAAGGTTCGGAAAGAAATGCTCCAGCCCAAAGGGAAAACGCATTCTGCCCGAAGGCACCATCAGAAAACGGTTCGAGGGAAATAGAAGAGAGGCTGACGGGGGGGGGGGTCCACACGTCAGGTTCAAAAACTCCAACAGAGCTTGCCGGCGCCCGAAAGCTGCGGTGGTCGCCGGCGTCGAACCACGGCGAGGCAGGGAGATCGGAGGGTACCAAGAGGTTCAGTGTGTTCTTCCGCGTCGGTGGGTGGTGGACTTGGCCGTCGGAGAGCACCACGTTGACGGCGACACTTTCTCCGGCGGACGGTGGTTCGGGCGATGGTGGAGAACTCCGGTGGGTGCTGCAAACTCCAAATTGAAGCACGGGTCAGCAGAGTGGATGCACTAGAAAGCTACTGGCAAGAGTTGAGGGGTAGAGGTGCACGCACGGGAGCGACTCGAGCTGGGTCCCGTGGCGGGTCGAGGCGGCCGGAGTTGGGGAAGAAGGCTCCCTCGGGGCTCTTCCAGTGGCTTGGCGTGGTATTGGTGGTGCGTAGGGGTGGTGTGAGTTCGAGTTCGAGCTCGGGGCCTCTATTTATAGGTGATCCGAGGGGGTGGCCGTGAACGGGGTTTCTCCGGCGAGCGATTACGGCGAGGCAGAGGTTGGGCAGGGGGTTTAGGGGGCTAGGCACCATCAGAGAAGATTACTGGTGCCGTTCCACCACTAAACCTCGGTCGGGCAAGGCGTAATGCGCCGATCCTCGACGGGGCGGCCGTACGGGCACGGCGGCGGCAGAGAGCGCGCTCCGCGCCTAGCAGTTCACGACGAAGGATGGCAGCGCGCACGGGGGAGTGGATGGCCACGCGGCGGTCTCCGGTGGCTTGGGCGGCGCTGGACGGCGCCGTCCACGCTGCGCCTCTCTCTGGCGGCCGCAAAGCCGCTGCTGCCGTCGCTCACGGGTGGCGCACCTCCTCCGGCTCGTCGCCGACGCCCGCAAGACTCCAGGAGCTCGTGCGGCGCAGGGATAAGAAGGAGAGGACAGGGAGCAAGGCGCCACCGCGGTACTGGCGAGATTGAGAACGTTTTCTGAAGAAAACGACAGTGTTCCTGAAACTGTTTAACTGAACTTTCTGAACATGATAGCAACAGTGCCAGTCAGGTGTTCGACGAAATGATTTGGCATGAAGAATTTTTTTTCTGGAGCTGGGACTTGGTGAGGTGACCTCTCAATGCACCCAGAGGCTGCCTGAATTTTCTCAGATTTTTAGGAGGAGAATTCAAATGAATTTCATCAAATTTGGCAAATATGGTCCAAACTTGCAGCAAGTACAATTTGAAATATTTGAACTGGAGACCAGTGGATCTTCATGGATCTTGGTTGAGGGCTCAAAGGACTAGCTAGGGAAATTGGTTTGGAGGCAAAACTCAAAGCAGTAAGGGTAGCTCCTTTGAAAACCTCCAAGGATCAAAGTAGAGGGCAGAAATTGTTTTTGATGAGAAATAAATGGAAACAAATATATGGAGAGGTTCAACTTGCTGGATTTGAAGTATATCATGATCCAAAGATGGGGAAAGGCTTTTGGGAAGGGATTTCTACTTGGGTCATGGCAAGAGGAAATTTTTGAAAAGGGGAGAAGATCACTCCAAATGCCATAGGATTATTTAAAAGATTTTCAAAAATATTTTTTTTCCAAATGAAAAACCCTTGAGCCAACATGGGATGAAAAACCTCCAAGACCAAAAATCAAGTCTAGGGTGAAACCAAACAAACACTTGTCATAAAAGAAATTTTTTGAGAGGGAGAGTTCTTTAGAAGAAAATTTAAATACCCTCCTCAAATCAAATAAAATATTTTGATGAAACCAAAAATAAAAATTTTTGGGTGTCACAGGCGCGCCCTGGTGGGTTGCGCCCCCCTCGGGGCACCCCCAGGTGCTGCTCTGGCCCATTGGATGTCTTCTGGTCCATAAAAGTCCACAAAAAGTTTTGCGGTGTTTGGACTCCATTTGGTATTGATTTCCTGCGATGTAAAAAACAAGCAAAATAGCAACCGACACTAGGCACTGGGTCAATAGGTTAGTCGCAAAAAATGATATAAAGTTGATATAAAATGACTGTAAAACATCCAAGAATGATAATATAGCAGCATGAATACTTCATAAATTATAGATACGTTGGAGACGTATCAGACTGCACCCTAAATAATCAAAGACACTGTGCATATCTTAATAGAAATGATAAATTCCGAACGTTCAGGTTTGACCATGGCAAATCGAACGTTTTCAATGACAATTTTAGTGACGCGAGAATGGTAAGTTTCGTTGACACACGATAATTTCTGGCAAAAAGTACACTCAACATGGATTTGCCATGTTTGATAACTAAACTTGCCATCCTCGCGTCACTAAAATTGCCACTAAAAACGTTCAATATGGCATGGTTAAATTGCGGACATTCGGGATTTATCGGGTTCCTATCTTAAAGCTTGATCCTATGGCATTATTCCATGCGTAGCTATGAAAATCCTCTCTTTGTGTTTATTGTCCATGTTGCTTCAACCTTCAATATACCATTATCTCATATATGAGGAGATACTTAGAGCATCTCCAATGGCAACCCGCAAATTTTCTCCTCCATCCGCCCGCGGAAAGGGGGGATCGGTCCATGGACACGGATGCGGGAGGACACCATCCAACGCTAGACGCATACATCCGGCCAACAATTCGAACCAACCTCACGAAATTTTATCAACCCGGACATATTTCATTCAAGTTCGGATATACATAAAAAGGTTTATATTTCGACCGCTTAACTAAAAAACCTACAAAAAACCTAAACCCCATACCGGACGACCACCTCGTACGCGTGGCCGCCCTACCCTACCGCACCGCCGTCTTCGTCGGTGCCATCATCGTCGTCGTCATCATGGTCCCTGCAATGGCAGAACGATGCTGGAGGGCTGTGCCAGCCTTGTCCGGCGGCTGCCTGCCGCTCACGAAGTGTCAGCGTTCTAGGAACGGGGGTCCCCAGACTTGCCTGCCTGCGGCCCACGGCGTGGCTAAGCAAGCAGGCCGTACGACCCATTTTCATCAACAAGGCATCCAAGACCCTCGCGAGGGTCCAAGCCTCGCGAGGCGGACGATGCAAGAGCTCCTCGGGAGTGGCCTAGCCAGGTAGGCTCACGAGGAGTGGAGATATCAAGGCGGGGCAAAACCTCACGAGGCTCTCGTGACGTGAGCCATGACGAACGACACCAGGCGGGCGCCAGCGCGCGCAGCGTCCTTATGTCCTCTTTGGTGCTAAGGAGGCCAGCGTGGGCAAAGAGTATCGAGGCATCAGGAAAAGGTTGCTATATTGTTGCAACGAGACCGAGACCAGGAGGACGGCAAGACGGAGGTCATCGTGGAGCCCAAGACGGCGTCACCACCAGAGCTTTTCGCAGGCGAAGACCGCTTTTGTCAGGATAGCTTGTACTAGCTGCCCCCCTTCAAATTTGCCCGCCATTGTTGGCTCCCTTCCCGCTCGATATTTGGGAAGAGGACCAGGGCCTATATAAGTAGAGCTAGCCACCACAGTAGGGGCATATCATCTTAGCTTGATCCAACCCGATCGAGAGCCTACCCTAGCCACAAGAACACCTCAACCTCAGGAGGTTGTTCTTCCCTTGTACTGTCCATCATCAGCCCTAGAGGCAATCCACCACCACCACACTGGAGTAGGGTATTACACCACAACGGTGGCCCGAACCAGTATAAACCTCGTGTCTTTCTGTGTTGCGAGTTCGTCGAGTTCGTCCGCGAGATCTTAGCGAGCTAGGGCGTAGAGCGGTAGGAGGGAAAGACTTCGCGCGCACCCCAGTGTTCGAACCTTAAGGGTTTGCCGGAACCCCACATCCGACATTTGGCGCGCCAGGTAGGGGTGCGCCGGAGCTTCTTCTCCACCAACCAGCTCGCCGACGCTCTACAGCCACGATGTCCGGCGACTCAAGGGCCGGCTCCGATCGCTGGGCAGCCTGGCCAGCCCGAGCAGTGCCGCCTGCCCATGAAGACCTCGACCCCGCGCTCCAGGTGGCGCGAGCGCCGCCAAACTCCACCGGGCGCGGGCAGCGCGGCCAGGCGTCGTCCACCCTCACCCCGCGGGAAGTACGAGCCCCTGGAAGAGCGGCGAGTCATGCCGCGGCAACGGCACCGCACTCACGGCGAGAGCAAGCAAACATGCGGGCGGCACTCATGGTGGCAAGGGAGCTGCTGCGGTGCAGGCTGATGGAGAGTGGTCGGGATGCACTGCTGGAGCGGGTTGCCGAGCTGCTAGATGCGGCAGCGTCCGGGGCGCCACCTTTCTGCTATCGACTTTCTCCTCAGGCCACTTCAGGGCCACACGGCAGGCCTCACCACAACCGCACACCGTCAGCAACGCCCGGGGGCTTCATCAACACCAGCACGGCCAGCGGCGTAGGGGGCTCCGCTGCCCCCATGCCGCCCGCGATAGGCATGGGCGCAAGCGTCGCCCCCATGGTCCTGGCCGGATGCCACGCTACCATCCTCAGGACGCCACCCTAGGCCGAGCAGCATGGAGCGTGGGGCACTATGGCGAGGTGTTTTGGGTGACGGCCCCGGAAGCCTATGTGCCCCGCATGATGGACCAGGAGTACGCAGCGGAGGACGACCCCGGCTCATTCGTTGGAGAAGATTGGGGAGAAGGGGCGCTAGGAGCCGAAGCCTTCCAAGAATCAACGAAGAACCACGACGATCGCGCCGGCAACGACAACTACAGGGTACCGCTAATCTCTTAGGAACAGGCTTACGCTAACCACGGGCTGCAGATGAATCAGGTTGCAGCGTCGATCGATGACCCTGGCACGGCGGCACCCCTTCCAACAAGGGAAGCACGCAGGGGGCCGCTAGGAAGGAGCCAGGAGCATGGCCCCTCCCCGCGTCGCGCGACGCCTAGCGACACCCAGAGGTAGGCCCTCTGCCGGGGAGGCCTCGACAACCCTTCCCCCGGCAGAGGACCTGTGGTCGCCAAGGGCACCGCTGGCGTCCTCTTTCCCTCTTTTGTGTCATCCTCGTGACCGGTCGACTCAAAGGAGGTCAAGGGTGGCGCAAGGCGGGGCCCTCGACTAGCGATATGAAGCAAGGCCGGTACCTCTGAAGAAGGCCCAGTGCCTGTGAAGCTCGCCGCCCGTGACACTCTCACGTAATAATGAGTTGGGGCTGTACACGCCCTGGAGTCTCAGGGGTGCCGGCCTCAGGCCCTGGGGCTCCCTCCCACGCCCAGTGGCAGCACTTAGCTCCGCGCTGGTGAGAGGACTTGAAGACCGGAAGACTAGACTAGGTGCCGGATGCAGCCTTTCGCTTTGGATCTCCCTTTCTGTAGCTTTGCTTTCTGGATGTGGATTTAATTTGAAACCGAGTTTTTATCGTCGCGCGCGGGGGGTGCTTTTTCTTGCTCGAGCAATTTCTTGCCTTCTAGATCTCGTTTTGTCTGGGACTCATGTCCGCCGCCTTCCCCTCATGAGCTCCTCGCGAGCGGGACAGCGCGAAGCGCGCACGCCAAGTGCGCGCTAGCACTACAACTAGAGCTCACCTCTTGTGGGGCCCCTTCTGACGGGGCGACGAGCTCCGCAGGGTTCTCAGAAACTCGACGCCTCGCGACCCAGCTCAAAGCTGGCGCTGACTAAGGTAAACCATGACAGAGAACTCGCATCCGGATTCACGAGTTCACGAGGACACAAACTCACATCGCATAGGAAAGTAAAAACTGCAATTTGCTTACATGAGGGGCTCCCCCTCCCAAAATGCTCTTACAAGTTTTCCAAGGGCCATGCCCGAGCTTCGTGTGCAGGATGAAACGACAGGAGAACATGGGATCAGCCAGAAATGTCGCTCGCTACATCACCCACGGATGCGTCACTCGCGTCATCATCGTCTTCATCGGCAACGTCGCCACCGCCGGCGACGCCCCCGACGCCGTCGTCAACCATGTCGCCTTCGTCTGCGGCGACCACCACGCCGTCATATTCTGAAGTGAAGGCCCTGACCAACGCGTCCACATTGTCTTCAACCCAACGCGCCAGGTCATCCCGGACGACCGTGGGAACGGGGGCGATGGCGGCGTCGAAATCAAAGTTGGGGTCGGCATTCAGAAGGTGGCTGAAGACACGGGAGAAAGCGCGCTCAAGCAAGCCACGCCCCCTTTCCTCCACAAGCTGGCGAGCTCTGGAAGATCGAGCCTCCAGGCGTGTCACCACCTCAGTGAAGAAGATTAGATGGCTGGCATAGTCATTTGAGTGAGGGTCTGGCACCTCCACGTCGCAAATATGGCCCAGGGCGGTGTTGGCCCTGTTCCGAAGATCCTGAAGCATAGGAGCATGCTCGCGCTCCAGCGTTCGTCGTTGGAGCACTTCCTCCGTGTTCTGCCGTGCAACGGCCTCAGCGTCATCAACCCGCCTACGAAGGGAGCGCAGCTCGGCGCGGGTGGAGGCCAAGTCCTCCTGCGCCGTAACCAGGGCGGCGGTCGTGGCCTCCGCGTGCCTCTCAGCCTCATCCAACCTGGTCCTGAGGGTAGCGGCCCTGCCCGCATCCTCCGTACCAGCGAGCTTCAGCTTCAGGTCGTACCTACCCTCCAGGTCCGTGCGAACCTCGGCCACCCGGCGATTCACCTCCTCCTCAACTCCGGCCTCGCGAGCCCCGATGGCATCTTCTGCTTGAGCAACTTGACGTTCCCTCGTCTCCAGTCGCTCGAGCATGAGGCTGCGCTCCACGGCTTCCAGGGCCACCGTCTCACCGCGCTTCCGGACCTCCTCATCCTCCGCGGGCGTCCCCCTCAGCGACGCAAGAGCGGCCCTGCGCGCCTCCACCTGCTGCTCAAGGGATGCGCTCCAGGCCTGGAGCTCCCACGCGCGTTCCTCCGCAGCCTCGCGATGGCGGTCAGCCTCGCGAGCCTCTTCCAAGGCTTGCGAGCGGGCTTCATGGGCGATCTTGAGGGACGCCTCGGCCTTCGCATTCTCAAGGTCGCGCTGATAGCGACCGAGGTTGATGGCCACCCTCAGCTTGCGCCGCCCCTCCACCAGCCGGAGACCTTTGGCCTCAAGGCGCAAGTCAACACCCGCGAGCTCTTCACCAAGTCGGCTCATCGCGCCCATCGCCTCCTGGAAGAGCTTGTGACGAACCACGCTCCGCCCGCGCTCGAGCTCGAACGCTCGACCCTCCTCGTCCTCCACCTCGGGGGCTGCGGGCGGGGCGCCAAGCGGCGCGCCACCCCCCGGCAGGGGGCTGGGAGCTGATGCCGCACCTGACGCCAGCCCGTCCTCGCGAGGAGCCCAAGCCGGCCGAGGCTCGCTGCTTGAAGAGGAACCAAAGATCGAAGCCAACCAGCTGCTGCCCATGAGCAAAGGAGGAGCCTTGGGCACGCCCACCAAGCTCCATGCCAGACCATGGGGGAGGGATGGCCAAGCTGCGGGCTCAGCGCACCGCAAAGGCAGAGATGCTCCCCCGACCGACCCAGCTCCAAGGGCGGTAGAAGGACCAGGAACGCTCAAGGCGGATGGGGGAGTCGATGAAGAAGGAGGCCGCTTCTCGGGAGATGCAACAGCTTCAACCGAAGGAGCCCTGGAGAACTAACGTCAGGATAAGGAGGCCACACGCAGGAAGCCGTGACAACAAGGTACTTACGCGTCAATGGCGATGTACTTTCGCCGCTTCAATGGCCCAAAGATGCTACTGCCGCTAGGGGATCCTTTCCTCTTACGGAGCTCCTCGAAGTCCACACAAAGACGACCGAAACGTTGGACGTGACGGCTGGTGCGCAGCGGGGCCGAAGAAGAGCCTAGAAGGATATCTTCAGGGGTGCCCGGTTGCGGCAAACAGCCGGGCACCGTCTCACCACAACCTCCCGAGGCTCCTGGAGCCTTGGCCTCGGGAGCCGCATGCTGCACCTCCTCAATAATAGGCGCCTCAGGAGGGGGGTCGCAGGCCCCCGAAGACGACGCCCCAGGATCACCACTCGGCACGTGTTCCTCAGGACTCGAGCCACCGGCCCCCGTCGGAGCTCGCTCTCCCGCACCTTCACCTGGGGCGAGCTCGGCACCGGCGGCAAAGAAGGGAACCACGACGACGGGGTTCTCGCGGGGCCCCACCAGTCCGATCGGCCGCAGCCCCCATTCATCGAAGGAAGGCATGCTCGCTGCAAACTCATCCTTGTTCTTGCAGCGATACAACAGGCAATTCTTCCCAGGCATTTCGGCCGGCAAAGGAACACCCTTCAAGACCTTGAGCACTATTTGCCGCATCCAAGAGGGAGCCCAGACTCCTGGAACCTCATGTGGTCCTGACTGTTGAGCAAGGTCCACATTGGGCGAGAGTGGCGCTGAAGCGGAGCAACCCGGCGTTTGACAAACTCCTTCACCACCATTGGCGCGGTCACGCCGCGGTCCTTCAGCAGTCTCAGCCTGGCCCAGACGAGAGCAAGGCGGGGGCTCGAGAGCTTCTGGTGGCTCCAGCCAGAGTTTGGAACAGCAGGCCCCGTCGGGAGACGAAGTAGGGGGCTGAGCACGCCGGCATCGACAAACACCCATCGCGTACGAAACTCGCTCGTGGATGAAGGGAGCTCGAAGTCAATCCCCGCGCCCGTGGTCGCAGCCACGGCCTGGAAGCTCACGCACCCCAAGCTTTGCTGAGGGTCGGCCAGGTGCAATGAGAAGAAGTGACGGAGGAGGGCCACCGAAGGAGCGATGCCCACCATGGCTTCGCACACGAAGGCGAAGACAGCAAGAAGAGTCACCGATTGGGGGTCAAGATGCAGCATGTGGATCTGGTAATGCTCTAGCACCGCGTTGAGGAAGGCATAGAAGGGAGGAATCAGACCAGCCCAGAGGGCATCTATGAAGATTGGGACCTCGGTGGCTGCCCGAGCCATGCGAGTGCAAGACGCAGGCCAAGCCACCGTCTCTCCCCACTCGTTGAAGCTAGAAGCAAGCATCGGACGCACCTTGTCCATGGCCTCGTCGTTGAGCACCCGAGATCGGCCTAGCGCCGGCTCGACAGCTGGAGGTGCGCCTGACGGAGACATTGGCTTCTTCCCCTTGTCCGCTTGTTTTGGCGCCATGGCAACGAAGCAGGGGGAGGGCAGGTCAGATCGGAGAAGGGAAGCAGAGTCTCAAGGAAGCAGGGGGATTGGGGAAGCGAGGCGTAGGCGATGGAGGAATAACTATTTAGGCCGCGGGGGCCGCATAGCTAGGCGGATTCAAAGGCAGCGTGGGGAAGCAGAGACGCCCATGTCCAATCAACCGCCACGCGTCAACCGAGGCCGCAGGCTTTTGGGGCCCGCGGTGCTCCGAACTTGACCCTTGGTTTCGCCACGAAGCCAAGCCCGAGCGCACCTTGGGCCCGGGGGCTACTGTCGGTGTTCTGGGAACGGGGGTCCCCAGACTTGCCTGCCTGCGGCCCACGGCGTGGCTAAGCAAGTAGGCCGTACGGCCCATCTTCATCAACAAGGCATCCAAGACCCTCGCGAGGCGGACGACGCAAGACCTCCTCGGGAGTGGCCTAGCCAGGCAGGCTCACGAGGAGCGGAGATATCAAGGCGGGGCAAAACCTCACAAGGCTCTCGTGACGTGAGCCATGACGAACAACACCAGGCGGACGCCAGCGCGCGCTGCGTCCTTATTTCCTCTTTGGTGCTAAGGAGGCCAGCGTGGGCGAAGAGTACCGAGGCATCAGGCAAAGGTTGCTATATTGGTGCAACGAGACCGAGACCAGGAGGACGGCAAGACGGAGGTCATTGTGGAGCCCAAGACGGCGTCACCACCAGAGCTTTTCGCAGGCAAAGACCGCTTTTGTCAGGATAGCTTGTACTAGCTGTCCCCCTTCAAATTTGCCCGCCGTTGTTGGCTCCCTTCCTGCTCGATATTTGGGAAGAGGACCAGGGCCTATATAAGTAGAGCTAGCCACCACAGTAGGGGCATCTCATCTTAGTTTGATCCAACCCGATCGAGAGCCTACCCTAGCCACAAGAACACCTCAACCTCAGGAGGCTGTTCTTCCCTTGTACTGTCCATCATCAGCCCTAGAGGCAATCCACCACCACCACACTGGAGTAGGGTATTACACCACAACGGTGGCCCGAACCAGTATAAACCTCGTGTCTTTCTGTGTTGTGAGTTCGTCCCCGAGATCTTAGCGAGCTAGGGCGTAGATCGGTAGGAGGGAAAGACTTCGCGCGCACCCCAGTGTTCGAACCTTAAGGGTTTGCCGGAACCCCACATCCGACACGAAGGAGCCGCTCCGCCTCCTGCAGCGCCGTGTGGAGTGCCGTCACGGCCACTGCTAACGAGACCAGCGGAGCCCTGGCTGCGGCCTTGCCGCGACCGTCGTTGGCGGAGCAGTCGCTTAGCGATCAGTCCTCGCCGATCTTGGTGAGCTCGCCGTCAAGGCGGTGGCGACGCCTGGCGACCGTCTCCGGGGTGGTCACGGACCAGTCTAGCACCCACGCGTGGCGAGGTCTCCGTCATTGCGGAACCAGTACGACGCCACATCACTCTTCGTGAGTGCGGAGCGGCGACTGGCATTGCACGGTCGTACCTTATCTGCTGCCAAGCCGCGTGCTCCGCCTCAAACACGACAGCCCTCGAGCCTGAGGGACTGCTGTAACCGCCTCCTCTGAGGTAGTGGAGGAGGCGGCCCCATGCCTTCTTGATCACAGGCGGCAGCTCCTACTTGACGGTGAGGCGGTGGCGACGCGGTGGAGATAACGTCGCGTCGATGCAGCCGTACCGCCTACATGGCAGGGACACAGGCCCCTCCGGCAGGAGAGTGGACGCCGGCTCGGGCTTCACGCGGTGGTGCGACGGGGACGACGGATCCTCCTTCACGCGCGTCGGTGATGGCGGCAATGGCCCCATGTAATGGAGTGACCGCTCCATCATTATCTCGATCTGACGGACGAAATCTTCGTCCGTCAGAACGTCCTCCTTGAGGAGTCAGGGCGGCTGCTGCGGTGGCTCCCGTAGCTGCTGCGGTGGCGCCTGGTCCTCCTTGTCACCGGAGGAGATGATGATCTCCTCCTTGGTGGAGGAGCCAACCGTCGTGGATGCTGACTGGTCCAGAGAGCATGGCCGGCGGCGCCAAGAACCATCGGAGGAGGAGCTTCCGCCTACTCCGCCTGTCAGCGCGAAGCACCACGACATCGATATTGCCTGAGCCAGGGTCGAAGAGGGGGAGGGAGGGACTCGGGCACGGAGACAGGGGAGGGGAGGGGGCGGTGCTCGGGGAGGGGGAGTGCAGCTCTGTTTGTCGCCGGTGTATGGTTTAAATAGCCGCGGCGAGGCCCAGGCGAAGAGCGGTCCGCTTTAATGTGGCACAATGGCCAGAGTTGGTTCCTCAGGGACCTGCGTTCGCATTAAAGCGACAACTGTCGAGAGGTCACGTCGGCCAGTGCTGCCCTTCCTCCCTCCGGTCACATCGTGGCATCATACCGGCCGCTACGTGCTCTGGGCCATCATGAATGTAGCATGTTAAGCAGCACGTGCATAGGAAGGAAAGCACTAGAGGGACGGGTAGGGTTTTGGGTGAACCAGGGCGGTCAGAAACGGGCTTGGGAGCAGGCAGGACTACCGCAAAGCCCCCACCCCATGTTTGTCTTTGGTTTACGGGAGAAATCGCGTCCGGACCGCCCTGCGTACCGATATAGGACCGGTTAGATGACTTCTGCCGTCCGGACGATTGTGGGAGGATTGCGGGTCCGTCTTATAGATGCCCTTAGTGCCGATCATTTTTTTTCATGTGACACTGCATGGCATTGGTACCTTCTTCATTAAAGTATGATTGTCCTTCGCGTAAAAAACAATATGATTTTCATGCTTTTTACCAACTTGACGGTAAGATATCCCGGGGCCGAAAATATAACCGTCTGATAGCAACTAGTTCGAGCAGTGAAGCAAAAATGGATGGGGAGTTGGGGACACGAAGCGATGCCGGACACAAAGTACACGTTTGGTAGGCTACATACAGCCCAACCAGGCTCGCGCAGGATGTTTTTGGACCGTTTGGTTGCCTGCAAGCCGGCCTGGCTCGTATTAGCATGGAACTTAAAGCACCCTAGAGCTCGGCTCGCTGGGATCGCTCGAATCGGTTGTTTCCAGTGAGCCGGGCTGAGTCGGGCGAAAAAGGAAGACGCGGCGTAGGACGCGGTGCCTGGGGATCCGATGGAGATGGCGGGAGGGGAAAATCGGCCGAGGCGGGATGGCGCAAAATATACCCTCAACATCCGTTTACTCGCTCACCCCTAGCTGTAGGACAGGCCTTCCTCTGTTATTGGCACCGGCGGCGGCAGCGACTCAGATCTGCGGTTGCGACGGCAGCGGCGACTCAGCAACACTCCCTTGCAGCAGCAACAACACTCCCCGGTAGCGTGATACGTCTCCGGCGTATCTATAATTTATGAAGTATTCATGTTAATATATTATCATTCTTGGATGTTTACAATCATTTTATAGCAACTTTATATCATTTTTTGGGACTAACCTGTTGACCCAGTGCCTAGTGCCAGTTGCTGTTTTTTGCTTGTTTTTTACATCGCAGGAAATCAATATCAAACAGAGTCCAAACACCGCGAATTTTTTTGGAGAATTTTGATGGACCAGAACACCCAGGTTGGGCCAGAGCAGCACCTGGGGGGGTGCTCCGAGGGGGGCATAACCCACAAGGGCGCCTGGCCCCCCTGGCGCGCCCAGGTGGGTTGTGCCCACCTCGGTGGCCTCCCGCACCGCCTCTTCGCCCTATAAATTCACAAATATTCCAAAACCCTTCAGGGTAGCCCTAGATGAGAAGTTCCGCCGCTGCAAGACCTCTGTATCCACGAGATCCAATCTAGACCCTGTTCCGCCACCCTGCCGGAGGAGGTAATCATCACGGGTGGCCATCTTCATCATCTCGGCGGCCACCACGATGAGGAGGGAGTAGTCCACCCTCGGGGCCGAGGGTTTGTACCAGTAGCTATGTGTTTAATCTCTCTCTCTCTCTCTCTCTCTCGTGTTCTTGAGATGCACAATCTTGATGCATCACGGGCTTTATTAATATAGTCGGATCATATGGTGTTTTCCCCTCTATCTTGTTGTGATGAATTGAGTTTTTCCCTTTGAGATTTCGTTGTTATCGGATTGAATACTTTTATGGATTCTAGAACACTTGATATATGTCTTGCAATTGAATACTCGTGGTGACAATGGGGTATCGTATTGATTCACTTGATATATGTTTTGGCACTCAACTCGCGGATTCCCAAGGTGACATTGGGGTAATCTATGCATAGGGGTTGATGCCCGTTCTTGTCTTTGTTTCTCCGGTAGAAATCTTGGGGCACTCTTTGAAGTTCTTTGTGTTGGATTGAGTATCATGAATATGAATTTGCTTTGGTGTTATTTCAGTATGAACTCTAGGATAGATCGAACAGAAAGAATAGCTTTGTGTTATTTTAGTACTAACTCTTGAATAGATCAAACGGAAAGAATAGCTTTGAGGTGGTTTCGTACCCTACAAACAATTTATTCTTATGTTCTCCGCTAGATAAGAACTTTGGAGTGATTCTTCGTTGCACGTTGAGGGATGGTTATGTGATCCAACTATGTTAGCACTGTTGAGAGATTGCACTAGCGAAAGTATGGACCCTAGGCCTTGTTTTCAAGCATTGCAATACCGTTTGCGCTCACTTTTGTTACTTGTTACCTTGCTGTTTTGTATTGTTCCTATTACACAAACCAATATCTACTATCCATATTACACTTTGATCACCATCTCTTCGCCAAACTAGTGCACCTATACAATTTACCATTGTATTTGGTGTGTTGGGGACACAAGAGAATTTATGTTATTTGGTTGCAGGGTTGCTTGAGAGAGACCATCTTCATCCTACACCTCCCACGGATTGATAAACCTTAGGTCATCCACTTGAGGGAAAATTTCTACTGTCCTACAAAACTCTGCGCTTGGAGGCCCAACACGAGTCTACAACAATAAAGTTGCGTAGTAGACATCAAGCTCTTTTTTGGCGCCGTTGCTGGGGTATATCTTTAGATCTTGCAATTGAATCTTTTAGTTTCTAGTTTTATCACTAGTTTGGTTTATAAAAGAAAACTACATAAAAAATGGAATTGTGTTGCATCATATCATATTAGTGATCATCTTTATAATATCTTTCTTGAAAATGATGGGTCAGAAAATTGTGCTCAATTGTTAAAAGAAGTTAATGAAATGTTTGGCACAAAATATTTGAATGATGAGCATGATTGCAATATTGTTAGTATGAATTCTTTGAATATCCATGATGCTAACGATATGCAAAGCCATAAGCTTGGGGATGCTATGTTTGATGATTACGACATTTTTGTCCCCCAAGTTTTGATGAGAAAAATTATTACGATGATAGCATGCCTCCTATTTATGATGATTATATTGATGAAAGTGGATTTGGAGAGGTCATGACTTTATTTAATGACGATTCCACTATTTTGGAGGAGGTTACAATTGATTATGAGAACAAAGTTCCTATCTATGATGATTATGATAATGGCATGTATGCTATAAAGAATAATGATAATCATGAAACTTGTCATCATGATTTTAATTTTCAATCACATGATAGTTATTTTCTTGAGTTTGTTCCCACTACTATTGGTGAGATTAAATTTGCTTATGTGGAGAGTACCAAAATTTCTATGCTTGTGGATCATGAAAAGAGTGCTTTATTTGATAGTTATATTGTTGAATTCATTCATGATGCTACTGAAAATTATTATGAGAGAGGAACTTATGCTTGTAGGAATTGCAATAATATCAAGTTTCCTCTCTATGTGTTGAAAGTTTTGAAGTTATGCTTGTTTTGCCTTCCTATGGTAGTTGATTCTTGTTCCCAAAAGTTATTTCTCACAAAATACCTATGCATAGGAAGTGGGTTAGGCTTAAATGTGCTTGCCTTGTGTTTCATGATGCTCTTGTTATGTTTCAATTCATATCTTTTATGCGAGCATCATTGAAATCATCATGCCTAGCTAAAAGGCATTAAAGAAAAGCGCTTGTTGGGAGAGAACCCAACATTTACCCCTACTGTTTTTGTGTTTTAACATGATTAGGCTACTGTAATAATCATTTTTTATTGCTTTTGTTTCAATAAAGTACCAAGTAAAGCCTTTTGGATAGTGTGGATGATAGTTGACTTGATTCTGTGCAAAAACAGAAACTTTTGCGCTCTGTCCAGGAAATTTGAAAATTCACTGGAACGTGATTTTGATCTGAATTTTCTACAGGTGATAGATATACAAATTCTCTACGTTGTCCTATTTTTTCAGAATTTGTGGAGTAGCAGAAGTATGGTTGGAGTACAGATTACTACAGGCTGTTCTGTTTTTGACAGATTCTGTTTTCAATTGATAGTTTGCTTGTTTCCTGGTTTCTATGGATTATATTGCTCAATATAAATTGTGGAAATGATATGCTGCAGTAGGAATTGTGTGGAAACAATTATGAATCTTGTCTTTGATAGTACCAAAGTGAAATGGTTTGCTCTTTATCATACTAACCTATCTCACGAAGTTCCGTTAAGTTTTGTGTGATTGAAGTTTTCAAGTTTTGGGTGAGATATCAATATGAGGAGAATAAGGAGTGACAAGACCCTAAGCTCGGGGATGCCCAAGGCACCCCAAGGTAATATTCAAGGAAGATCCAAGCAACTAAGCTTGGGGATTCCCCGGAAGGCATCCCCTCTTTCGTCTCCAACATTATCGGTAACCTCACTTGGAGCTACATTTTTATTCGTCACATGATATGAGTTTTTCTTGGCGCGTCATTTTATTGTGTTAGTATTTTCTTGATGTTATTTAGAATAATGTTTTGCATCTTTCTTTTTGATAAAAATGTCAAGGATAGCCTTTACCATGCTTATTTTGCAAGTATATGAGTTGCTGTTTGAAAACAGAAAGTTTATCGCTGTTGCAAAAATTCCCTAGAAAATTCAGAATATGATAAAATGTTGAAACTTTTTGCATAATAAGCTCTGATAGATTTTCTACAGTGTGGTAAATTTTCAGAATTTTAGGAGTTAGGGAAGTATGATGAGTCTTGCATTCTTTACAGACTGTACTGGTTTGGCAGATTGCTGTTATGTTTGCATTGTTTGCATATGTTTGCTTGTTTAATGATTCTATTTGAGGATAGGAGTATTAAATATTCAGAGGCATTTAGTATGCAATGTTGAATACTAATTTTAGTGATTTGCTACAGTAGAGAATGATAAGGTTTTTGCATTGATTTATACTAACTTATCTCACGAGTTCTTGTTGAGTTTTGTGTGGATGAAGTTTTTGAGATTTAGGAAAACCGTGATATGAAAGGAATTAAGGAGACACAAAAGCTCAAGCTTGGGTATGCCCAAGGAATCCCAATATTATATTTCAAGAGGTCTCAAGCATCTAAGCTTGGGGATGCCCCGGTAGGCATCCCACCTTTCTTCTTCAACAATTATAGTTCAGTATCGGTTGAGCCTAAGTTTTTACTTCTTCACATGACGTGTGCTATTCTTGGAATTTAATTTTATTTTGTTTTCCTTGCTGTTTGAATAAAATACTTAGATCTGAAAGTTTTTAAATAAGAGAGAGTCCACACTTAGCTACCTATTTACTTAACTACTCACTTGATCTTCACTTATATCTTTTTTTTGGATTAGCTTGTCATTTACTCTTGTGCTTCACTTATATCCTATGAGTAAATTGTTGAATGAATTGAATATCATGAGGTTGAAATTATATGTTCATATCATGCCTAGTGGTAGCTTCACATTGGGTTTAGAAAGTGAAATCTTTTGAGGCTTGACAATCACAATATTGGTCATACAAGAAATTCACGAATAATTAGTATAAGGAAGAGAACTTTCACATGCAAATACACTATCTTGGAAATCTTTTGTGATTGTGAGCTCCCATCAAAATATTATATGCCAAAATTGTTGATGTTGGACAAGGAAGACAACGTAATGATTTATGTTTGTTCATATTCACATAGAAGTTATATTGTCATACATCCTTCAACATGTGGTGCTTGCCCCCCATCTTTGCTAGCCAAAAAATCCGCACCAAGTAGAGATACTACTTGTGCATCCAAAAACCCTTAAACCCAAATTTTATTTTCAAGAGTCCACCATACCTACCTAAGGATTGAGTAAGATCCTTCAAGTAAGTTGTCATCGGTGCAATAAGGCAATAAAAATTGCTTCTAAAAGTATGAGATCATTTAGTGTAAGAGAAAATTGAGCGTTGTATGAACTTGTGATGGTAAAGAATAAAAGTGACAGACTGCATAATAAAGGTTGCTATCACAAGGGGCAATATAACGTGACGTTCTTTTGCACTAAGGGGTTGAGCGTACAAATAAATAAGCGCATGGCAACCTCTGCTACCCTCTGCGAAGGGCCTATCTTTTACTTTATGTATCTACTTTTATGCAAGAGTCAAAGTTTTTCTCTCTATTCCTTTTTATTTTTCTCCTTTGGCAAGCATCATGTGGTGATGAAAGATCTAGGCACATATGTCCAGTTGAATATGGGTAGAATGAGTTATTATTGTTGACATCACCCTTGAGGTGAATACGTTGGGAGGTGAAACTATGAGCCCCTATCTTTCTATGTGTCCGGTTGAAACGTTTTGCTCATGTGTATGCGGTGAGTGTTAGCAATCAGAGAAGACTATATGATGGTTGAGTATGTGGAGCCCTTACTTAGACTCTGTTGAACAAGTTGAATTGCAATTGCTTGGTGACTAAGAATATAGGTTGTTGAGTTTCAAGAGAATTCATTGTTTGAACCTTAACATGTGAATTGGTTGCTACTTTATGAGAAGTTTTATAATAATTGTTGTTATGATGCTAGGAAAAGTGATTGCAATTATCATTGATCAAACTTATGCACTTTGCTAGCATTCACACTTCATAAATCATTTCTTTTATCATTTACCTACTCGAGGACGGGTAGGAATTAAGCTTGGGGATGCTGATACGTCTCCGACGTATCTATAATTTATGAAGTATTTATGCTAATATATTATCACTCTTGGATGTTTTACAATCATTTTATAGCAACTTTATATCATTTTTTGGGACTAACCTATTGACCCAGTGCCCAGTGCCAGTTGCTGTTTTTTGCTTGTTTTTTACATCGCAGGAAATCAATATCAAACGGAGTCCAAACACCGCGAAACCTTCTCAAGAATTTTTATGGACCAGAACACCCAGGATTGGCCAGAGCAGTACCTGGGGGTGCCCCGAGGGGGGCACAACCCACCAGGGCACGCCTTGGCCCCCTGGCGCGCCTAGGTGGGTTGTGCCCACCTCGGTGGCCTCCTGCCCCCCTCTTCACCCTATAAATTCAAAAATATTCCAAAACCCTTTGGGGTACCCCTAGATCAGAAGTCCCGCTGCCGCAAGGCCTCCATATTCACAAGATCCAATCGAGACCCCATTCCGGCACCCTGCCGGAGGGGGTAATCATCACTGGTGGCCACCACGATGTGGAGGGAGGAGTCCACCCTCAGGGCCGAGGGTTTGTACCAGTAGCTATGTGTTTAATCTCTCTCTCTCTCTCTCATGTTCTTGAGATGCACAATCTTGATGTATCGCAGGCTTTGTTAATATAGTCGGATCATATGGTGTTTTCCCCTCTCTATCTTGTTGTGATGAATTGAGTTTTTCCCTTTGAGATTTCGTTGTTATCTGATTGAATACTTTTATAGATTTGAGAACACTTGATATATGTCTTGCAATTGAATACTCGTGGTGACAATGGGGTATCGTATTGATTCACTTGATATATGTTTTGGCACTCAACTCGCGGATTCCCGAGGTGACATTGGGGTAATCTATGCATAGGGGTTTATGCACATTCTTGTCTTTGTTTCTCCGGTAGAAATCTTGGGGCACTCTTTGAAGTTCTTTGTGTTGGATTGAGTATTATGAATATGAATTTGCTTTGGTGTTATTTCAGTACGAACTCTAGGATAGATTGAACGGAAAGAATAGCTTTGTGTTATTTTAGTATGAACTCTTGAATAGATCAAACGGAAAGAATAGCTTTGAGGTGGTTTCGTACCCTACAAACAATTTATTCTTATGTTCTCCGCTAGATAAGAACTTTGGACTGATTCTTCATTGCACGTTGAGGGATGGTTATGTGATACAACTATGTTAGCACTGTTGAGAGATTGCACTAGCGAAAGTACGGACCCTAGGCCTTGTTTTCAAGCATTGCAATACCGTTTGTGCTCACTTTTGTTACTTGTTACCTTGCTATTTTTATTGTTCCTATTACAAAAACCAATATCTACTATCCATATTACACTTTTAGCACCATCTCTTCGCCGAACTAGTGCACCTATACAATTTACCATTGTATTTGGTGTGTTGGGGACACTAGAGACTTTTTGTTATTTGGTTGCAGGGTTGCTTGAGAGAGACCATCTTCATCCTACACCTCCCACGGATTGATAAACCTTAGGTCATCCACTTGAGGGAGTATTGCTACTGTCCTACAAAACTCTGCGCTTGGAGGCCTAACACAAGTCTACAAGAATAAAGTTGCATAGTAGACATCATAGCGGTAGCTGCTTCTCCCGTTCTTCTTCGACTCCGTCCGGCCATCCTCGTCTCCACCATGTCTCCTCGACCCCGAAGCTGGTAAGCTACCCCCTCCCCTCCTCTGGTATGTGTTAGGTCGTTCGATAGGACCGTTTAGGGTCGATAGCGGCATCGCTGACCACATCATGGATGTATCTTAGGTTCTGGATGAACGGACAAAGCTTCTAGTTCTGGCAGCATCGCTGATAGCTGTGGTTCAAGCCTGGATCATGTTGGTCCATAAGACAGTTGTTTGTCGGAATGTGAAACCTCTAATCCGGTATGTTCTGATGTTAATCCAGGATCAGGAGAGGATAGCGAATCTGAACTACATCTACAACTATAATGACACAGAGGCTCTGTGGATGTTTCAAATGGTAAAAGCACCTTTCGCCAGGCTTGTGCAGACGGTCAAGAGTAGGGGGCTGCTAAAAATAGCATCCACGTCACTGTAGAAGAGCAAGTGGCCATGTTCGTCCATGTTGCTGGTCATAACTAGAGGTTCAGGGTTGTACACAACACCTTCGGGAGATCAATGGAGACCATCTCCAGGTACTTCAAGCAAGTGATGTATGCTATTGGGGAGCTCAGAGGAGAGATGATCAGGTCACCAACCGGTTGGACTCCTACCAAGGTTCGCACTAGCCCAAGATGGTATCCATACTTCAAGGTGAGCACTGACAGTATGTAGTTCATGCCTTGATATGTTGTTATTGTTCTTCTGTAGCCATACTTCAAGGTGAGCACTAACAACATACCGTAATACCATTCCAGGATTGCATTGGAGCAATATATGGTACTCATGTGACTGCCAAAGTGCAGAGGTCACAAGCTGCAGCATATAGAGGGAGGAAGCACTACATAAGCCAGAATGTGCTAGCTGTTGTTGACTTTGATATGAAGTTCATATATGTGCTGACTGGCTTGGAAGGATCAGCACATGATGCTAATATTCTCAGTGACAGCATGAGTCGTCATGATGGCATCAACATCCCTGATGGCAAGATCTACCTAGGAGATGTTGCCTATGCATGTCGGCCAGGTGTTCTTCCACCCTTCAGGAAAACTAGATACCATCTGAATGAGTTCTCTAGTAGGAACTATTCTAGGACTTCACATGAGCTGTTTAATCTCAGACACTCTAGCCTTAGAGTAACGGTTGAGAGGGCATTTGGAGCTCTGAAGAACAAGTTCAAGATCCTGGATCAGAAGCCATTCCACCCTTACCCTACCCAGGTTAAGCTTGTTCTTGCATATTGCATTCTACATAACTGGATCCCGCAATGGGGTGTTGATGAACTTGTGCCGGAGGAGGAAGATGTGACTCTTGATGAGGTGATCAGCTCCGACAATGGTGGGAGGCGTTCGACAATGAAGCGTGAAAGAACAAGAGGTTGGAGTGCGCTCACGCATTGTGGGATAACAGAGGTCAGAGAAGGATCTAAAGCAGAAGAAGAAGAACAAGAAGAAGAAGAAGAAGAAGAAAGAGGCAACAATAGAAGAGAAGGAGAGGAACCAGCATAGTAGCAGCAGAGGAAGAGGAAGATAAAGAGGAAGAGGATGAACTTCCACCTAGTTAGCATCATTGAACTTTCCCTATTCAGCCATGTTGGCTCTTAATAATTTGTACTATCATTTGCTAGTAGCTAGGATAAACTGCCATTTGTTTCCTAGCTAGGACAAGACAATGTTCAGTGTATGTTGTAAGGTCACCACCAATGAGAAGTGGTGATCACATCTAACAACAGCGACGCAGGAAACCAAACAGCGTGCTGACTAGTTGCTCCCCTCATGCATGGAGCCTAATGCAGGTAACCAAACTGCAAGCAGATGTTGGTTTTTAACCTGCATTTGTCCAACCAGACCCAACTGAGACAAGTATGCAAAATGCCCTAAAACAGATATGTGAACCAAACGCATCCGAAGCGAAGCAAAGATGGATGGGGACACGAAGTGATGCCGGACACATAGCCAAAAATGAATTAGGATAAGTGAAGTGGGCATGGACGTGAAACAATGCTAGACACGGAGAGGAGCAAAGTGTTGAGTGAAGGCTGTGAGGTGGAGTGAATGAGCGTGCGAAGCAAAATCGGACATAAACAACCAAGTGGTGAGTTAGGAGCCATGAGGAGATGCCAAACACTGTATGAGAGCAAAACACACATATTTACAAGGTTCCAGACAATGGGGCTATGAACATCATTTCTGCTCCGGTGCTACCCCCTGGGCTGAACACGCGGGGACAAACACAAGGACGACCAAGATTAACCAAAAACCGTTTGGAAAGAGGGGCACGATCGTCTTTTGTGCCCGTGCAGCCGGGTTAGTTTGTATGCCCGGCCATATATATATTTGTATACACCCGGGCATTTCGTTTTCGCGTGCAACTGCCCACGGCCGTGGGCAGCACGTGTCCATGGGAACATGCCAAAACTGTCCCATCTTATAAATGAGGAGGGGAACCACCTCCGGCTGCATTGCCCACCATTTCCCCCCCGCCGAATCGTCTCCCTCTCCTCTCCCACCATGTTGTCTCCCTCGCCCCCACCACGTCGTGTAGGTCTCCACACCGCATCCTCTCCCTCACCTCCATCGCCATGGAGGACGGTCATGGCAAAGTCGGCGATTGGGGTGCAGATCTGGTGGCGCTGCAGTGCGCGGTGCCCGCAGGGGTACAGGACGATGCTGGCGTCAACGGCGGTGCATCAGATGCTGCAGATCTGGAGAAGGTGGAGGCGGGCTCCAGTGGCATAGTCCAGCCAGATGCGCATGCTCTGGTGAGCTCTAGCGAGGAGCAGGTGCGCAGAAGGTGGAGGCGGGCTCTGGCAAGGCGCAGAAGGTGGAGGCGGGCTCTGGTGAGGAGTAGGTGGCGCAAAAGATAATTCCGTATCCCTTTTAATTGTAATATTAGATTCTAGGGTTAGTTCCATTGGTTTGGCTAGAAGATTCGTGGGTTATAGTAGTTGGTTTGAGGGTTTTCTCTGCATTAGGGTTTTCTGTATTTGATCCGTGCAAAAATGGTGGACAAATATTAATGAGAGATAGGTTAGAGCAGAATTTTTTTGCTTATTAGATAGGTTAGAGCAGATGGGTTATATATTAATGATAGATAGGTTTGAGGGTTTTCTCTGCGTTAGGATGGGGTATTTTCAGATGCTTATTAGATTAGTTGTTGAAAATTTGCTTATTAGATTTTAATTAGTATGAGGTCTAACACCTTATTTACTAGGGGTTTAAAGGACAGATAGACCATATATGGTTATTAGATCTGTGGTTCAATGCTGCAGACATGTATGATTATTAGATTTGATTTTGAATCCTACACAGATTGGTGTTTTGTATGTCATACGCCCAAATGGAATGCATTAAATTTGATGTGCCTCTGAATTGATTAAGATGATACTTGAGTCATATATAGTATAAAATTTTGTTGTTTAGGCAAGTAATGAAATTTTATATGTTACTTGGAGATGCATGCATTTATAGTTGAAGATGTACCTATGTAACTACTGCATTATGTTAATATATGTAGGAGCTTTGCTGTATTATCCCCAAACAAATGCTTAGGTACCTTTAAATTGTTCTTTTGTGTAGGTTTCCCGTAATTAGAAAGTTGTCCACAATATGTAGTTATATTAGCTAGGTTGTTCAAATTGTGTGCATGAAAATGGAAAATGCAAGTATGATCATAGTTTGGATAATCTGATCAATGTGTCATGTGTGCATATTAAAATTTTCAGTTGGCTTCTGTAATTAGTACTAATGGATGTAATTTTATATTTAGGTGGATGGTTCTGTGGACAAGAAGAGGAAGTTGGACCTTACTGACTTCAAAGACCCGTATGATCCAGGCTATGGTGACGACGAAGTCTATGAGGTAAGCCCAAGCTGAAATTTGGATTGTTCATTTAGTTCATTTGACATGTTGTTATATACAGTGGAGAATATATGATGGAAACAGAGGGTGGTCTCAAAACTTAGACACTAATGTAAATTAAGAGTTTTATTTTACAGTATAGGTTCATTAAGTATAAATTTCAAATCATGGATCTAATTATATAGAGTGGAGAATCTATGATGGAAATAGAGGCTGGGCTCAAAACTTAGACACTAATGTAAATTAAGATTTTTATTTAAAGTATAGGTTCATCAACTATAAATTTCAAATCATGAATGTAATATATATTGCATTAGTAATTTATCTTCACGGTGGCGGTATCCTGCTCAGGGGATGTCCATACGTTGTGTTTCTGTTGTCTAGTTTCATCAGGGAACCTATGCGGTTTGTGTCTTCTCTATCTTGCCAGATGCAAGAGGAAGCAAATGATTGAGACCAACTAGCTTAAGACCACATGATGTTTGCTTCATCCACAACTGTGGCATGTATATGAGCGTGATGCCTTAACAGATTAGCTTGCATGGCTGAATGCCTGTACATATATAGTAATCTATTTCTAGCACAATTGGAGGGTAGGCTGAAGCCTACACTGGTACAGTGAGCTGCTATACAAACAGTTTTAAACCCTTTCCGCGACGGCATTTTGAACCGTCTCTAGTGAGTGTGGGCGATAGGGGGGTCCTTCCCACACGACCCAGAAACCATCGGGGATAGGCGCTCTAGTCACACACGCTGCACAAAATGAGCTTGTGTGTGATCGGGCTACCCATTGCATACAATTATACATGCCCAATCATTTCCGTTCATAGGTACATCCCACACAGTGATTCCTAGAGAAACGTTTCCCTTCGTCTGCACAACCCACACAGTCAATCCACGAGAAATGTTTCCGTTCGTGTGCATATCCCACACAGTCAATCCCAGAGAAATGTTTACATTCGCATGCACATCCCACACAGTGAATCCCAGAAGAACGTTTCCGTTCGTATATACATCCAACACAGTTTTATGTATAGCATCATGTGTGACAGGTGTACCGATCACACACGCTCTGCCTCTATTAACCGTTTGCTTTATTCAACTATATAACACACGATTTGGCGAAGAAAAATATATGCCATTGGGCTATCCATCACAACCGCCTTTACTACTATAACCGTTTGCAAAGTTCCATGACCCATTTAGCAGGTTTATTAGTTTACAATTAATAATTCTAGTATTACGCAAATTCACATTTCATATCGAACAGTTGTTTGCCAATTTCATGTGAGGCACATAAATATATTTTAACATCACAGTATGATAGGTACCTGAAAACAACACAGTACATCATATAGCTAGTTCACCTTCATAAAACAATATTACAACAATATATTCATTTCCCTAATCAAGATCAGCCAAGCTTGTCTTATCCACCTCTGCTTTTAGTTCAGCAAGAACCTATTTTGCACTGACCAACTGGGAAAGTGCATCCTCCTTCGCCAACACCATCTTAGCAAAGTCTAATTTAAAAAATCTGAGCTCATTCTCCATCTTCCTCTTTTTTCCCGCATCATGAAATATTCTTCAGCGTTGACAACATTTTCTCTAAGCCTATCTCTGTTCTCTTCCTCATACATGCTCCAGAGCTTTGCTAGGCACATCTTCAAAGACTGTGGCCACTCTTGATCAACGCACTCTAGGTAAGAACACTTCTGTTCATCGTATAATATTTAAAACTAAATCAGTAACAATTGTAGGGAAAATGGGTTTCTAGCAACATAGAAAATCACCAAATACATAATTTGAAAAATTGAAGAAACAGGTTAATTACGACATATCTTCTTAAAAAGATAAATGTGCAAATGAATTAATTGCTATTGAGAGAACAACCAAATTCAGAAACATCAGAAGCTATAATTAACTGCAACAACGCTACAAGTTCTTAGTCATGAAGTACAAATAACAAATTGAACATTTTGTGCGGAAGCTAAAATAACTGCAATAGCATAGCGACAGTGTTTGGATGACATCAAATTGATACTATCAGGTGTGTACATGCACACATTTAGTAACATAGAACTAACAACACTAAGGCCGTCCACTATGTATGCCAAAACCGGTGTCAAGATAACTGTTGCTACATTTGGCTCCGGTGCCCTACACTGGCGAGCCGATGCAGAGGAAAAATCAGGGAACCAGACTCCGGAGCACCTAGTTCCTCTGATGCCCAGTTCCTTCGTGCCATAAAGTTATAGTATTTTACTGCTTGGCTGCTCGGATGTGTGACTAAAGTTGGCTGCATAAACTGCTGAAGCGGTGCCAAATAAATATCTAATGGCACCGCTGATGAGATGGCAACATTTTTAGATACTAGGAAGAAAGTTTGACACTGTATTAATCACATCCAGAATAATATAGCATAGTGACAGTGTCTGAATCACATCTAACAAATGATTTGTAACAACGAAAGTGGGGATAACCTTCTCTGCACATGCAAGAAACTTCGTCCCACTTTCCACAGATTCAAACGCAACTAACTTCAAGAATGGAGATTGATGGTGACAACGAGCAGGCAGATCTTCAGCCACCCCGCTCCATTCATTGCAACTGATGGTTCTAGGGAGCTACAAGAGGAAGAAATGACTCAAATCGACCGCTGGGTTAAAATCCTTCATTCCAAATCATAATCCGAGAGAGAAGAGAGGTATACCCGAATGGTTAAAGAGTCATCATCGGAGGAGGAACTACTGGAGAGCTCATTGAAAAAGACCATGGTGACCGCGGCGGTCGGATGCGAGACGGCGAGAGCGAGGAAGCAACCGAGGAAGCGGCTATAGCTTGAGAAGGAAGGAAGGAGGAAACATGGGAAATATGACTTGTGGTCGGGAAGAAAAGGGGGTGGGGAGGGGGGAGTTAGATATTTTGGCGGTAGGCCAAAAATTTCGAAAGGTGGAGGGAAACTTTGCGCGCGGTGCCGCCGGACACCATTTACTTTGAACGAATGTGTGCATCACAAACGATTCTTCTTTTTTACGCGCAATGAGTTTGATCATCCAAATTTTGGTGGAAATTTCCCTGGGTATTGTCCTCATCCACGTCATTGCACAACATCACTTACTAATTTAGGCAAACAAAAGAGCCAACTGCACACAAATCACACTTAATGAATCGAGCAATTTCAGTAATTAAACATAGACAGTTGACCTAAACATTGCTCTAACAAAAGACCAGTGTTATAAACAAAGGCTAAGTACGCAAAATATTAACAAAGCCGCCGCCGCGCCGCACAATGCCTCGCCGGTGTAAGATGAGACGTCGAAGACTTGTCCTGGCGACATGCCGCCGTTGGTGGACTCCACGCCCCCCGGCTTATGTCGACCGTGTCGTCGTCCTCGTCCTCGGCGCCGCCCTCAAGGCTGTAGTACTTGTAGTAGTGGCTGCGCCAGAGCTCGTGTTGGTACTCCATCGCCGATTCCTCGACGGACAAGCTCTTCTCTACCTCGTCCTCAGCCACGTGCAACTCCTCCTCCCGACGCTCCTCGATCTCCGCCGCCTCCTGCATCTCCAACTCCCGCTCGGCGATCTCGTGAGGAAGCAGGTGCTCCATGGCATCCGCCACCTTTTCGTATGTGGGTTGCATGTTGGACTCCAAGGTGGCCTGGAATATCTTGGCATGTGCGTCCTTGATCTTGGCGTGGATGGCCTCGACCCGGGCCAGGGCGACCTCGGTGACACGGACGGCAGCTCGAGCGCTCTCGGCGTTTGCAGTCGCCGTCGCAGTAGTTGCTGTAGCCGTCTTGGCTGCTACAGCTGCCCTGTCGGCTGCCGCAGACGCCCTCTCGGTGGATGCGGCCGCGCTCTCAGCGTAAGCGGCGGCGCTCGGGGAGGACGCGATCATCGTACAGGCCCTCACGAAACGTTTCCACGACATCATTCTTTGCAAGAAGGAGTCACGGGTATGGAGATCGGGGATTCTTGGATTCGGGGGTGACCGGCACTAGAGAAGACGAAGCCAGTGAAGCTTACGGAGGAAGACATAAGTAGACCCATGAATTTTCCTCACAAACGATTCCTAGAACAAACTGTGTGTGATGTTCTTGATATTTTGTATTAGTTTTGAAAGACGAATTTTTCAGTATAGTGGCAACAGATGGTGTTTTAAATGACGAGAAAATTTGGAGTACTAATACAACTGTCATGTCAAAATTTGAAAAATTTCAGGGGTCATTTGACCTTTTTAAGACATTTAATTGCTTTTCTAGCCATTTAATTACCATAATTGAAATTTGAACTACATGTACATGCGACAGCTAACCATAACGGTTTGAAAGTCATATTTGTATACTTGTGCGCGGGTTAATTCCATGTGCAGTAAATTGGACGGAATTTTCAGACATATTGGTGTCATGGCTTGGACACAAAGCATGGACTGCCATGTCATTTAAATTCCAAAAAATTCAAAATTGATCAGTAATACATGAAACCTTGCTTAACGTAATGGCATGGCACCAAGACGGTGTGGTAAAAAATTGGCCTGTTTGACGAAAGTTTGGACACACACCCCTCACAAATCGGAGCAACTCACTAGAAGGCTCGTTGTTCCGAGAGGGAACAATGCATGTTTGATGACGAATCGACGATAGCTTCCTCTTATGGCCTTCAATTGTTTTCTACAGTTAACGTGCACTAATCCAACTATCATGTCAAAATTTGGAAAATTTCAGGGGTCATTGGACCTTTTTAAGACATTTAAGTGATTTTTATAGCCATTTAATGACCGTTATTCAAATTTGAACTACATGTACATGCAACAGCTAACCATAACGGTTTGAAAAATCATATTTGTGTACTTGTGTGCGAGTTAATTCCATGTGGAGTAAATTGGAAGGATTTTCAAACATATTTGTGTCACGGCTTGGACACGAATTAAGCATCAAGTACCATGACATTTAAATTCCAAAAATATAAAAAATGATCAGAAAGACATGAAACCTTGCTTGACGTAATGGCATGCCACCAAGATGGTGTGGTAAAAAATGTCGTGTTTGGCAAAAGTTTGGACACACACCCCTCACAAACCGGAAGGCTCGTGGTTCCTAGAGAGGAACAATGCATGTTTGATGATGAACCGACGATAGCTTCCTCCTATGGCCTCCAAAAATTTTCTACAGTTAACGTGCACTAATACAACTGTCATGTCAAAATTTGGAAAATTCGAGGGATCATCTGACCTTTTTAAGACATTTAAGTGATTTTCTAGCCATTTAATGACCGTAATTCAAATTTGACCTGCAAGTACATGCAACAGCTAACCATAATAGTTTGAAAAATCATATTTGTGTAATTGTGTGCGAGTGAATTCCATGTGCAATAAATTGGAAGGAATTTTCAAACATATTGGTGTCACGGCTTGGACACAACGCATGGAGTGCCATGGCATTTAAATTCCAAAAAACTCAAAAATGATCAGAAATACATGAAACCTTGCCTGACATAATGGCATGGGTCCAAGATGGTGTGGTAAAAAAATTGGCCTGTTTGATAAAAGTTTGGACACACACCCCTCACAAATCGGAGCAATTCATTAGAAGGCTCGTGGTTCCGAGAGGGAACAATGCATGTTTGATGACGAACCGACGATAGTTTCCTCTTATGGCCTTTCAAATTTTTTCTGCAGTTAACATGCACTAATACCACGGTCATGTCAAAAATTGGAAAAATTTCAGGTGTCATTTGACCTTTTAAGACATTTAAGTGATTTTCTAGCCATTTAATGATCGTAATTCAAATTGGAACTACATGTACATGCACCAGCTAACCATAACTGTTTGAAAAATCATATATGTGTACTTGTTGTGTGCGAGTTAATTCCATGTGCGTTCAATTGGAAGGAATTTTCAATCATATTGGTGTCACGGCTTGGACACATGCATGGAGTGCCATGATAACACAAAATAAGCATTCGTGCCTTATATGAGGAAAGAAAATGTAAATATCTGGCAAGACAATTGGGACCCATACGATTGGCACTCTATTTCGCGCCTCGAGGTTTGGATGGTGATTGGCGCGGGTTATTAATCAGACGCGGTTCTGTATTGGAAACCGTCGGCTATTAAGTTCACACACGGCTTTTGCTGCGGGAATCATGTGTAATTGAAACTACGGTACTCGTAAATTCCGGCGACCGACGTGTGTACTATTCCTGTTGATCTAGATTCCGGTCCCAATAAATACTACCTTGCTCACGCCGTCCCACCTGCATTCTCATCTACACCCTCCCCTCGCTCGCCCTTTCTCTCTCACACAAATCTCTATCATGATGCCGCCGATCAGCCCAAGTGCCAACGATGACACGCCGCCCCCTGAGGACGTTCAGTCAAAGAGCAGTGATGAGGAGGACCCCTACGGGCCGCTGGACGAGGTTGTGCTGGACCCCCCCACCTTTGGAGTGGTTTTGGGGCCAGTATAATCTTTGTCTTTGGAAGTCACTGCTGCCGGCTAAGAAAGCCAGGCAAGTGGAGTTCAAGAAGGAGATGGCAAAGGAGGAAGCCAGGTACCAGGCGGCCTGTGAAGCCCGTGACGCCGCCTGGGAAAAGGAGGCGGTGCAGCTTTGGGGGCGGGCGCATCGTCGTGCGGAGGAGGTGTACGAAGACGGGTACTTCGCGAGGAAGGTCAAAGGCGCTAGGCGCCTCATCGCTGCGTGGAGGTGGGCCGATAAGCTCCAGCGTGCCACCGACGAGGAGCTTCGGTGGGCGCCCAACGAAATGGCAAGATCGTTCGCGCTTGTCCCAAGCAAGAGGCAAATCGATACGTCAAGCGCTGCGAGGCGGAGGAGGCGGAGTATTGCCTCCGCGTTGGGAAGATGCCGCGTACCAGGGAGCTGCTGGCGAGGGGCTGCCGGAATACTGCCCCAGGAGGGATTATTAGTTTTAGTCTTGTTCGTTTTCAATTTTATGCATTGTACATAGTAGTTAAGTACCATCACGTATAAGTGATCATATTATATATATTCTCTGATGAACTAATGAACAATTAATATATATTATGAATTCCATTTTTCTATCTCTTTTCATATACTAATTTGTATCTAGCATTTTCATATACTAATTTGTATATATGCTTTCATAGAATGGAAAGCATATATACACACATTGAAAAAGAACATATAAGAACGGAAAATAGAGTACACACATTGAAACAGAGCAATAAACAGAGCAATATTATGATTGTTGTAAATACATAGCGATCCACGTCGAAATGACTCAACAAAATAGAACGCGTCCACGACCAGCAGCCCTTGCCTATGGTAGCTCTTGGCTCTGCCTGAACTCGTGCATGCATTCATCCAAGCGGTCGACACGCTCGCGGTACATCTGGAGCGTGATCTCGAGCTCCAAGTTGGCTATTTCATCGGAGATCACTAGCTCGAGGATGCGACGACCATGTTCCTCTACTGCGCCCAAGTGTACACCTGGGCCAAGGAGGCGGTCGAGCCTAGCGGCCAGTGCGTTGGCATCGAGCGGGCCGCAGACAAGGCAAACGGCGCAACCCATGCGAATGGCGCGGCGGGCGTCTGGTGCAAGTACGACGCGGCCGGCCTCTGGTGCAAGTATGGCGCAAACGGCCTCTGCCCACTACTAACGAGGAATGGGGGTACCGACGGGATGTGTACCCAGCTGCGAAGCCCTATCAACAGCAGGCAAGCGCCGATTGATCCGCTCTTGCTGTGCAGCGCGCTGCGCCTCTCGCTCTGCGGCGCTCCAGCGGTCTCGCTGTGCGGCGAGTCGCAGCCTATCGGCACAGACGCGCCTAGCTTGCTCTGCGGCGCACCATCGATCATGTTGTGCGGCTAGCTGCAGCCTCTCGGCACTGACATGCCTATCTTGATCCGCGGCAATGAAGCACCGTGCGCCAAGGGTCTGCTCAATCCTGGCGATGACGCGCATCACGACATCGTCTATCACATTGCCGGGGAGCGCCTCGGCCTCGACGGGCCGTGGTGCCTTCTCGTTTTCCTCGTCGAGGAGGTTCATGGCAGAGGCGGCACTTCGGTGGGTTGGCATGATTGGAAAAGGTGGATGTGCTACAGGCTGCGCTTGTTGCCTCGGTGCGTCGCGCGCTGCCTAGGTTTTATGCGCAGTATCGCTGGGTGGCGGCGGGAAACCCGTGAGAAAATGGCGGGAAATGGTGGCGTGTTTATAAAACGCCATCAATTAATGGAAACTTAGCATAGAAGGAACATCTAGCTAGCACGACGTGTGCAGGCAAATTGCTCACCCAAAGCTATGATCCATATACTTGTGTGCTCAACAGAGCACACTATTCACAGTAAATAATACTGTTCCGTTTGTCCTATTAGAGCAGTGGCGGCAAGCGTCACAAGAAGAAGTAGATGATGGTCAGATGATTGTTTATCCTAGTTAATTATGCATGTAATAAATTAATTTGGTATGTGGAAATTTCATGTGTGTACTAGCCACCTATGTAATTGGATGTTTAATTTGGTTGTGCAATCATGTCCTTATTAGTATATATGTTATTGTTTTGTATACAATCACATCGCACACAGAACATACTAGGGAAACTGTTTCTGTTGTCTTGGCTCATCGCAAACAGTTCATCCGAGTGAACTGTATGCCGTATATCGCACACACTTTTATCTGGCTAACTGTTTCTGTAGCATTCCCTAATCGCAATGAGTTTATCCGAGTGAACTGTATGCCATATATCGCACACACCTTGATATGGATGCCCGTTTCTATTGTTCAGCCTCATCGCAAACAGTTCTTATGGATTAACTGTATGTCATGCATCGCACACGCAGCTATAATATGAACAGTGTTTGATGTATCTACCATCGCAAACGTTTTGCGTCTTTTTGTTGGTTTTTTACATCACCATTTGCGATTAATGCATCGCACACAGTTTCATCGAAGGGTCTCTGATTGTAGTGTCGCGTTAGCAGCATCCTGTAGTAGTGCTAAATAGTAGAATCATCACTGGTTTTATATATGTATTAATGTAATTCATTCATGTGTGCAGTATGACTCTGGAGATGAGGTGGACAACACCAATCACACAGAAGGAAGTGCAGAAGATCAAGGACAAAGGACCTTCTGGCTACTACAAGAGGAATAAGTTTGAATGCCCCTACTGCACGAGGCCAAAGCCCAAGGATGGGCTCTTTGAGCATCTTCTATCTCATGCACGAGATGCATCGGTCAGTGGGGATGCCCCGAAGAGCAGGGCGCAACATGCTGCCCTTCTGAAGACCTTGTCTCCCATTTAGTTGCCCTACATCATGCTGATCATCAAAAGCTGGAAGCCCTACTCATCATCACTAGATATGATGATGTTTTACTTTTGTTAAACTGCATCTGGGTGTGAAGTGTTGGAAACTTGATCTACTTATCTAGTTAGTATATTAATTTAATGTAGTATGTGTGTGAACTGGATGTGATGTGAACTGGATGGTATCTATGGTAGTAATCCACAATGCTATCTACATTTGCGTGTCCTTAAATTTATTTGTGGTGTATGGTAGCTTCTGTTTATATGTTGTTCAGTCTATATTTGATGAGTTTAGGTGCTGCAATGATCATACATGCTGCTTCAGTGTTGCTTCAGACATGCTGCAATACTTTCTCATGCTGTGGCCAAGTGCAACATGCTCTGCCCATGTGCAAATCCTACCAAATACAGAATGTGGCAATGTTCCAAAATAGTTGTGCCATGAATTATGGTACATGGGGTTCAGTTAATGGGGTTTAGTAAAGTTAGTGATAATTGTTCATCCTCACACATTCCATCATTCCATCATTAGAATAAGCAAAAAGATCAAATATTCCATCATCAACAACTATTCCAATAACAGAGCAAATATTCCATCATAAAATGTGTGAAGGAAATAAACTGTAAATTTACAAGAGTAATATAATAGTAGTTAAAAATAGTGTGTGCAAAAAACATCATTTGAAATAAGATGTATTGATTTTTTTAATAAAGTAATATTGTCCTACATATTATAATTTTTAAATTGTAAGTTATTTATAAGAAAATAAAATATAAATATATAAAAAAGGTGTGTGTGCAAAAAATACCTTTTGAATTAACAGGGAATTATTAAAATGTAGGTAATTTATATGTAAACAAAAAGGAAAAGGATGGGCCAGCCTAACCATCTAGATAAACGCGTGGTCCAACATGCAGGTTAGGCTGGCCTGTGAAAGCTCATCGAATTTGGCCCACCGCATGGTCGCACCGGGAAGACCAGACGGTGGTGCTAGTTTAGTCCCACCTTGGCAAGCGAGCTCCTGCACCGGCTTATACACCCGGCTGCGAGTAGCTGGGCACGAGCCTCTCTCAACCACACACCATATGATCGATACCTCTCTGCCCTATGTGGCCTACTAGCAGGAGAAGTTCTTGCACGACGGGCCTGCATCCTGGCCCATATATTCTGGGCTTCTAGTCGTATGCAGACCGTTTGTGTGAAATCTACTGCTAGTAAGGCGGGTTTATTTTTCATCTGTCACATGTTTCTTCATCCCAAATCAATTACTAGTGTTTTGTTATGAAGTACACTTGTCTTATTTACATTGGTTACAAACTTAATTACATGGAGTTGAGGTTTTCATAAATTTGCATCATTGAATTTTCTATTTTAAAATAAAATTTAAAATTTTGAAATATGATTTTTTTGAAATATTGCAGTCAATTTTTCGACCATCTCCAAATGACCCCAATTCTGTTTTACATGGTGAAATACATGTGCCAAACATGGCTATGAATGAAATTCTTTAAAAAAATGTAGTTTACAATGCCCCCTTAAGGTATAGTCCGATGTTTTGAATAGTCATTCTACAGGGCAGTATAAATTCAAAAAATGTAAAACTTTCAAAACCTAGGTATGTATGTGTAAGAGATCATGTGTGCAAAATTTGAGGTGATTTAGAGGAGGTCGAAAAAAATCACCACATTATGGAGGGACCATCTCCAAATAGGACCATCCCTCAAATTTTGCAGGCATGATCTCTTTCATAAACACAGAAAGAATATGAATGTTTTCAATTTTTTAGAATTTTATATATTTTATAGTGGCTATGAGAAACTCAGGTACTTACCTCCGACTTTACCTCAAGAGGACATTGTAACTTCATTTTTCTTGAAATTCCTTTGATAGTCATGTGTATTACATGAAAGCGAGCATGTATAAAAATTAGGAGGTGATTTGAAGAAGGTCAATAAATTGACATGTGACATATACAAAAAATAAAATAAAAATTAAAAAAATGCCCGCCTACTAGCTGGAGAAATTCACACACCATGGCCTGCATATGACTAGAAACCCAACCATACATGGGCCAGGATGCAGGCCCCTGAGGCATGTATCTCTACTGCTAGTAGGCCCCACGGGACAGAGAGGGACAAGGTTAGACAATGCGCTGTCTCCTTTAGAGAGGAACTTGAGAGATCTCTCTCAGCCGAGTATATAAACCGGTGCGAGCTCCTTTCGCTTGGCGAGGTGGGACTAAACTCCCACCACCCCTCGGCTATGCCCGGCGTGGCTCTGGCTTGGGCCCAATTCGGGTGGCTGTCCCATAATTCTTATATTCTTTTCTGTTCTATATTGTTTTTTATTTCACTTCTTAATTCCAATATTTTTTCTTTATTATATTTAAAATATTTTAAAATCAAATCTCTTTTTTCTCTTTCATTTCTTCTCACAGTTTTAAAATTCAAAAATGTAGGAAAAAATGTTGTGTTCTATTTCACTTCTTTATAATATTTCTTTTCTTTTTTATATTTGAAATATTATAAAATCAAATCTATTTTTCTCTTTTATTTCTTCTGACAGTTTTAAATATAAAAAATGTAAGATAATATGTTGTATTTTATTTCACTTCTCAATTCTAATATTTATTTCCTGTTTTATATTTTAAATAACTTTAAATCATATCTATTTTTTATTTTTTATTTCTTCTGACAGTTTTTAAAATAAAAATTATATGATAATATGTTGTCTTTTATTTCACTTTTCATATTTGTCCTTCGTAATTATAAATTTTCTTTTTTGTTTGATATTTGAAATATTTTAAAATCAAATCTAGTTGGGGTCATCTAATGCATGCCTCCACATGCACCATGTACAAGGAGGACCATTCGGGTGTGCTGGAGGGCAAGCCTGAAAGAGGTTTTTCTTCCCGGTCCCATCAATTGAGCCCAAAACTTTATGCACACCTTAGGATGACCATGGCAAGCATGCATGACAAGTATCATTCATTTTCGACACTCGATGCATTTTCTAGGGTTTTCCCGGTGAAAACCCCCTAAAACACTGCCCGACGTGACGCAACGTGTGTTTTGTGTCCGATTTCGTCCAAACCTTGTGTGGGGACCACATTGGCCATGCCCACATGGTGCCAAAAGTTATAACATCCCAAATTTTCAATTAGGATGTTATACATAGGTCATCATATGCATATCATATTTTATTTGCATTTTTGGTTTTGATCCTAGAAAATCCTAAGCAACTCAAGGACCCATGGAGAGAGTTAGGTATTTCAATATTTTCATATTTGAATTTTCTCAGATTCGAAAATAGGATAATTTTGGTTTTAATATTTTTCTCTCCGGGTATTTCAAATATTAGAATAAAAGAGAGAAGATAATATGACTTCTTCAAAAAGAGAGAAATACTGGAGGAGTTTTTTTAAATCAAATAAATATTATATCTGGATTTTATTCGAGATTTTATTTGAATTAGAAAAATATGCATTTTTAAAAATTGCATTTTTAGGCCAGAAAAATGTTCACTTTGTTCTAAATATTTTATTTAGACGGTGAAAAATGTTTTTGGCATTTTAGGATGTTCTTAATATTTTATTAGGATTTTTCTTCGGTGGAATTTACTTTTTTTAAGTTTCGCCCGACTAGGCCAACGGCCCAGCCGAGCAGGCCGACCCGCCAGGCGCCGCCGCCTTCCTCCCGCGGAGCCCCGCCGCCGCACGGACGCCGAGTCCGGCTCGGCCACGCCGCCCCGCCGCCTTGCCCCCTCCCCCAAACTGCCTCGCCCCGCCCCCTCTTGTAAGCCGCCGCGCCCACCGCCTCCCCACCCCAGCCCCGCAGCCACCGCCACCGAGCCGCCCCGCTGCCATTGCTCGCCGACGCCTCTCGTCGCCGCGCCACCGGCGCCACTTGCTGCCACTGCCGCACCGCCGCCTCGCCGTTGGCCACGACGCCCCGCCGCCGACTGGTTTTTGTCCGGTTTTCTTCGGTTTATTTCGGAAACCCTAGATCTAATTAGGTTTTTTTATAGATCGGTTTTCTCGATTTTTCTTTGGTTTAGATCTATTCTGCGAACGTTTGTTCCTTTAGTTCTTATAACGAACGAATTCGTTCGTTTGTCTCTGTTAGCGGACGTTCGTCTGATAGATTTTTCTTTTTCTGTTTTATTTTTGGCCAGGGACCTATCTACGATTATTTTTATCACAGATTAGCCCCTGATATTCAAACCTTCGCAACTTTTTGACCGTTCGTCCAAATACATGTGAAACCAACGCCAAAATCTTCGTCTCGAACACCTCTTTCTAGTTAATCAACTTGAACATGATTTTGACCATTTAAAATTTGGTTTCAAGCAGATTTGAATTCGAACTTCTTTTGATCATAGTTTCAGTTCCGTAGCTCCGATTCGATTGATTCTTTTTGAAAATCGAAGCTCTTCAGTTGAACTTTCAGTTTGGACTTTTTCATTTGTGTTTTGCACTTGCACCTATGCTGGAGTGCTTATGTGTGTTATTTTTTGTTTGCGATAGAATTTCCGGAGTGCGAAGCGTGCTACTACAAGTCTCTAAGGTTTGCAGATCGTCAGCAAGGCAAGTAACACTTTGATCATACCCCTTTGTTACCCAGTTTTTATGCATTAGTCCAATCCTCAAACATTGCATGAGTAGGATCTTATTAAATTGTGGGTTTTGGGAAGTTGTTGTTGAGGTAAAACCTATTTGCCCTTTTATTTCAAACCCTGGGAGTTACTTCTACGTATGCTTATACTGCTATGCTATGCTCGTAGACGTGGATTGGTTGAGTGTATCCATGACAGGTGTGAGAGTTGTTAATTAATGGTTAACTTAAGGTGGCTACTTAAATACACATCTGGGTGGATTGGTTGTGGCACCCTGGAGCACCTAGTGGTTGTCTGGGCACCTGGAGAACCCAGTGCTTGCCCAAGGGAATCCCGGAGTACCCGTGTGATCACCCTATGGAATGCCACCCAGGCTTAAAGGGATCATAAGATTATTCATGCTAGAAACTTCCGTGTGCAGCCACAAGCCATTATGGGCTCTGGCATAGTTGAGTAAGTTGTGGGAAACCTTTCCATGATGGGCTAGCAGATGTAGGGGATTGTAGGTGTACCGACCTATCTATCGGTTAAGGGGACCTCTTCGGAAAGACTGTGTCTCAGTCATCCGTTTCTCAAACATCATGCAGTGCGAGAAATACAATGGAGGAGATCGAGTCTTGTGGGGAAAAGTGCGCAAACCTCTGCAGAGTGTACACACTAATCATGGTTAGCCATGTCCCCGGTTATGGACATCTTGAGTATCTGCTACTTGAATTATTGATTTGATCTCATCACCCTTTTAATTAATTTGTTGGGTTGTTAATACTGTTTAATTGGGATTGAGTTGGAGGAACCTTCTCAATTTTGTCAACCAACTTTGTAGTTAAATAAATATATTCCTTTGTTGTAGGAAAAAAATTGGCTTTTCGCAAAAACATGGTAACCATAGAGCCTCCACTAGCCATATATGCATGTAGTGTAGCGTGTATCTCGTTCATTGCTCTACAGTGTTATTTTGCCAGCATATTCCATGTGCTGACCCGTTTCGGGCTGCAACGTATTATGTTGCAAACTTTTCAGACAAAGAGTAAGGTGCGCTAGGTCGTTGTCGTGCACTCAGCTATGCCGTTGGAGTTGATGGACTCATTTACCTTCGATGCTACCGCAGTTATCTTAATTAGATGGCCTTAAGCTATATTATTGTACTAAGTTCTCTTTTGAGACATTCGTTGTAATAAGTGTGTGATTGCACTCTGTTATAAATCCTTCAAGTACTGTGTGTGTCATCATTACCGATCCAGGGATGACACTTATGCACAGAGATTTGACCATTTGAGGTCGGATCGCTACAAGATGGTATCAGAGCACACGCTGATTGTAGGACGCGACCACTAAGATAAGCCATAGGTCACTCTTCTCTACTAATTTCTGACTCCTCACCATTTTCCACTCTATAGATGGCGGACCCAAGGAACAAGTTTGCTTAACCAGATGAAGACACGCCTTTTGGACGACACTTGAAGGAAGTCACTAGGTACCTGAACATCGGAATACCAAGCTTTACTGGGACCTATACCGCCACTTTACCAGAAGAGGAGTGTTTGTTGATTCGAGTTCATGTTCCAGGAAGGACATTCGCGCCAATTACTGAGCCCATAGAGTTTTCCTTTTATGCACCAACCTGGAGTCTAGGAAAGAGCATGGCCGCCCACATCGCTATGGGACGCATCGGTGAAGTTTACCACAAGGATCTTAAGGACACCATCTATCAGATATGTGGGCGCCGAGACGAGCAATGGGAGATGATCAACACCAGGAGGGACAGGTCCATTGCAACCTTCATCCAGGAGTTAAACCAGCACATTCGTTGCCAGGAGAACCAAATGTGCGCAAGCATGATAGATCTGAAGAAGGTGATGACTAGGAACATGGAGCTTGAAGAGGAACTCAAGTCTACACGCGACGGATATGAGGAGGAAATCGCAGTGCTAGTAGAAAAGAATGAAGACCTGTCGAAGAAGCTAGGAGTATTCATGGGAGACCCTGTGCCAGGAGGAGATGACGACCATCCCGAGGACTACATCATCATCGACGACACCGACTCCGACCCCGACAGTAGTGACGATGATTATGAAGACGAAGCTGGAGCGGATATCATGGAGTCTTCCACCATCAAAATTTCTAGATGACCACCATACTATCAGTAGTATTTCCTCCAAGTATATAGTAGTAGTCCGAGTATTTTGTAATGGTAGCTAGATCGATTGTATGCCCTTGTTTGAATTGAGTGGTGTGATATGAATGTGTTTGTCTCATGTGCATATGGGTAGTGTTTTCTCTTTAGACCTCTTTCTATTCTAATCTCTCCCTCTAAACCCATCAGATGCCTCCGAGACGTGACCCCGGATTTGTCTTCCCACCGGACCTCACTCAGTTGATCCAACAGCAGAATGCCTTGATGCAGTTGCTAGTCCAGAACCAAGGCAACAACAACAACAACAACAACAACAACAACAACCCACCGCCACCACCTCCAATTGACAACTTAGCCCGTTTTCTGAGGTTAAATCCGCCGGTGTTTTCCAGTAGCACCGAGCTGATGACTGGCTACGCAGGATTGGAAGGGAGTTGACCACAGCAGGTTACACAGATGCTGAGAAGGTGCGTTTTGCGACACACCAACTGGATGGACCCGCAGCCTCATGGTGGGAGAATTACACAACCACTTTCCCTATAGCCAATGTCACTTGGGATCAGTTTCAGCAAGCGTTCCGCACTACACATGTCTCTACTGGAGCTATGAGCATGAAGAAGCGCGAGTTTCGCAACTTACACCAGGGAAATCGTACTGTGGGCAGTACGTGGATGAGTTCAGTAAGTTAGCTCGCTATGCCCCAGATGATGTGGCCACAGACGCCGCGAAGCAGGAGAAGTTTATCGAAGGGCTGAATGATGAGCTGAGTATGCAGCTGATGGTAGCTACCTTTGCTACCTACCAGGACTTGGTAGATAGGGCTCTTATGATTGAAGGGAAGCAGCAGCATATAGAGAGCCGTAAAAGGAAGTATGGACAAGGGAGGTACAATTCTGGAGCCTCGCAGAAGCCTTGTTTTACCCCAAACTCGGGAGGATATACCCATAACCATGGAGGCCACACTCACAATGGAGGAAGTTCGCATAATCATAGTGGCCCCAAGAATGGGAATGGGAATGGAGGAAGCAGCAGCCAGAACCGTTCCAACCCAGCAACACCCGCCAAGAAGGATCTAAGTCACATTACTTGTTTCAAGTGCGGGAAGACTGGACACTACGCCACCGAGTGTTCTGAAGCAAAGAATGGAAATGGTAATGGAAGCTCTAGGAAGAAGCCCAACCCTTTCAACAGGGGACAGGTGAACCACGTTAACGTGGAGGAGGTTGAAGAGCAGCTAGATGCAGTTATAGGTAAGTTTTTGGTTAAGTCATTTACTGCAATCGTTCCTTTTGATACTAGTGCATCGAATTCATACATATCAAGGGGATTTGCGGATAAGTATAAGTTGCCCACCAAAGTTCTGAAGACACCCATGTTAGTAAGCTCACCAGGAGCGGAGTTTATGGCAAGCCAAGGATGTTCAGATACCATTGACTATAGGTAGGCATGTTTTCCCCTCAGACCTAATAATTCTGGAGTCACAAGGATTGGATGTGATACTAGGCATGGATTGGCTATCGATGTATGGAGGAAACATCGATTGCGCCAGTAAGTCTATTTTGCTCACCACCCCGGAAGGAAAGAGGATTAAGTATGTGTCTCAACATGCGTCGAGGAGGACCCAAGTAAATACACTCTCGGGAGTTGTGCAGGAGGAAGTGCATGTTGTGAAGGATTATCCTGATGTATTTCCAGAGGAATTACCAGGCATGCCACCAGATCGGGATGTCGAGTTTTTGATAGAGTTGTTGCCAGGCACCAGACCTATGTCGAAGAGGCCATACCGGATGCCCGCAAATGATCTGGAGGAAATTAAGAAGCAGATTAAGGAGTTATTGGAAAAAGGTTACATTCGACCAAGTTCGTCACCGTGGGGAGCCCCAGTTCTTTTGGTTGAGAAGAAGGATGGATCATTGAGAATGGTTGTTGATTATCGTGCATTAAATGAAGTGACCATTAAGAACAAGTACCCACTACCGATGATCAATGATTTGTTTGACCAGCTGCAAGGAGCTAAAGTATTTTCCAAGATTGATCTGTGATCAGGATACCACCAGCTGAAGATCCGAGAATACGATATACCTAAGACAGCTTTTACCACAAGGTACGGGCTATATGAGTATACAGTTATGTCAATTGGATTGACAAATGCCCCTGCCTATTTCATGAGTATGATGAATAAGGTGTTCATGGAGTTCTTGGATAAGTTTGTTGTGGTGTTCATTGATGATATTTTGGTATACTCGAAGAATGAAGAGGAGCACAAGGAGCATTTGTGTTTAGTTCTTGAGAAGCTTAGGGAACACCAACTATATGCCAAGTTCAGCAAATGTGAGTTTTGGTTGAAGGAAGTTGGATTTCTTGGACATGTTATATCAGGAGAAGGTATAGCAGTAGACCCTACCAAGGTTCAGTTAGTCACTGAGTGGTTGGCACCCACTTCAGTTGGAGAGATCCGCAGTTTTCTAGGACTCGCGGGATATTACCGGAGATTCATTGAGATTTTTTCCAAGATTGCAAAGCCCATGACGGAGTTATTGAAGAAGGACACTAAGTTCAAGTGGACCGTAGAATGTGAGGCCAGTTTTCAGGAGTTGAAGAAACGTTTGGTTACAGCCCCAGTGCTGATTCTGCTGGATATACGCAAGCATTTCCAAGTGTATTGAGACACTTCTCGCTTAGGACTTGGAGGTGTACTTATGCAGGATGGAAGAGTTGTTTCATATGCCTCACGTCAGATTTGACCGCATGAGTTGAATTATGCCACGCATGATTTGGAGTTAGTAGCCGTAGTGCATGCGCTCAAGACATGGAGACATTTTCTTATTGGAAACCGTTGTGATGTGTACACGGATCACAAGAGTTTGAAGTACATTTTCATGCAGAAGGAGCTGAACCTCAGGCAGAGGAGATGGTTGGAGTTTATAAAGGATTATGATATGAAGCTACACTATCATCCAGGAAAGGCCAATGTCGTAGCAGACATTTGAGCCGGAAGATTTATGTCAATACCCTCATAAGCGGAGGATTACCGCAGGAGTTAGTTGACGAGCTCAGGGAACTTCGCTTGGAGATAGTTCCAAGAGGTTTTGTTGCAGCAATGGAGGTTCAGTCAACATTATTGGGAAAGATTCGAGAAGCTCAGAAGGATGACAAGGAAATTGCTGAGATAAAGGAGAAGATGAGCAAAGGAAAAGCCAAGGGTTTTCGTGAGGATGAACACGAGACTTTGTGGTTTGAGTATCGGGTTTATGTGCCCAATAATGCGGAGATCAGTAAGTTAATACTATAAGAAGCTCATGACTCGCCATACTCGATACACCCCGGAAACACCAAGATGTATTTGGATTTGAAGGAGCGTTTCTGGTGGACAGGTATGAAGAAGGATATTGCCGAGTATGTAGCCGTATGTGATGTATGTCAGAGAGTGAAGGCAGAACATCAGAAGCCAGCAGGATTACTTCAGCCTATGCCGATACCCGAATGGAAGTGGGACAAGCTTGGCATGGATTTCATCACTGGATTACCTAGGACCCGATCAGGGTATGATTCTATCTGGGTAGTAGTGGATCGTTTGACCAAAGTGGCTCACTTTATCCCAGTGAAAACCACCTATACGAGTGTGAAGTTGGCCAAGATATATATGACCAGGATCGTATGTCTGCATGGAGTTCCGAGGACCATTGTATCCGATAGAGGGACTCAGTTTAGTTCGAAGTTTTGGCATCAACTGCACCAGACTTTGGGTACCAGGCTAGAGTTCAGTACAGCCTTTCATCCGCAGACAGATGGACAGACTGAGCGAGTCAATCAGATTCTGGAAGACATGTTGAGAGCTTGTGCGCTAGATTATGGATCTAGTTGGGATGATAATTTGCCTTACGCGGAGTTCTCATACAATAACAGTTACCAAGCCAGTTTGAAGATGGCACCTTTTGAAGCCTTGTATGGAAGGAGATGCAGGACACCGTTAATGTGGGATGAAGTTGGAGACCGTCAGTTGTTTGGACCAGATTTGATCAAGGAATCTGAAGAGAAGGTTAAGTTGATTCGCGACAGACTAAAGGTAGCTCAATCCAGGCAGAAGAGTTATGCTGATACAAAACACAAGGAGGTAGTCTATGAAATCAGAGATAGGGCATATCTTCGTGTGTCACCTTTGCGAGGAGTGAAACGATTTGGAGTTAAGGGAAATTTAGCCCCGAGATTTGTAGGACCATACCGAGTTCTGGAACGTACGGGAGAAGTGGCCTACAAGTTGGAGTTACCCGAAGGATTGTAAGGAGTTCATGATGTGTTTCACGTTTCCCAATTGAAGAAGTGCGATGCAGGGATGGCCGATATTCCTTTGGGAGATACAGTGCCACTGGAAGCAATACAGTTGGATAGTGATCTGACCTACGAGGAGAAATCAGTCAAGATTCTCGAGTTTGCCAGCCGTGTTACACGTAGTGAGGCTATCAAATTTTGCAAAGTTCAGTAGAGCCACCATACCAAGGATGAAGCCACCTGATAACGAGAGGAAGACCTACGGAAAGACCACCCACACCTATTTTCTAGCCAACCAGAATCTCGAGGGCGAGATTCATCTTAAGGGGGGTAGGTTTGTAACATCCCAAATTTTCAATTTGGATGTTATACATAGGTCATCATATGCATATCATATATTTATTTGCATTTTTGGTTTTGATCCTAGAAAATCCTAAGCAACTCAAGGACCCACGGAGAGAGTTGGGGATTTCAATATTTTCAAATTTGAATTTTCTCAGATTCGAAAACAGGATCATTTTGGTTTTAATATTTTTCTCTCCGAGTATTCCAAATATTAAAATAAAAGAGAGAAGATAATATGACTTCTTCAAAAAGAGAGAAATACTGGAGGATTTTTTTTAAATCAAATAAATATTATATTTGGATTTTATTCGAGATTTTATTTGAATTAGAAAAATATGCATTTTTCAAAATTGCATTTTTAGGCCAGAAAAATGTTCACTGTGTTCTAAATATTTTATTTAGACGGTGAAAATTGTTTTTGGAATTTTTAGAATTTTTAGAATTTTTTTAATATTTTATTAGGATTTTTCTTCGGCGGAATTTATTTATTTATTTATTTTAAAAAAGTTTCGCGATTGGCCCAGCCGAGCAGCCCGACCTGCCAGGCGCCGCCGCCTTCCTCCCGCGGAGCCCCGCCGCCGCACGGACACCGAGTCCAGCTCGGCCACGCCGCCCCGCCGCCTTGCCCCCTCCCCCAAGCCGCCTCGCCCCGCCCCCTCTTACAAGCCGCCGCCCCCGCCGCCCCCGCCGCCTCCCCACCCCAGCCCCGCAGCCACTGCCGCCAAGCCGCGCCGCCGCCCCGCTGCCGTTGCCTGCCGCCGCCGCCACCTGCTGCCGCTGCCACGCCGCCGACCGCGGAGCCCCCCGCCTCGCCGTTGGCCTCGCCGCCCCGCCGCCTCGCCATTCGGATTCGCCGCCGCCGACCGGTTTTTGTCCGGTTTTCTTCGGTTTATTTCGGTAAACCCTAGATCTAATTAGGTATTTTTTATAGATCGGTTTTCTCGGTTTTTCTTCGGTTTAGATCTATTATGCGAACGTTCGTTCGTTTAGTTCTTATAACAAACGAATTCGTTCGTTTTTCTCTGTTAGCGGACGTTCGTCCGATAGATTTTTCTTTTTCTGTTTTATTTCCGGACAGGGACCTATCCGCGATATTTTTATCACAGATTAGCCCCTAATCTTCAAACCCTCGCAACTTTTTGCCCGTTCGTCCAAATCCATTGAAACCAACGCCAAAATCTTCATCTCGAACCCCTCTTTCCAGTTAATCAACTTGAACATGATTTTGACAAATTAAAATTTGGTTTCAAGCAGATTTGAATTCGAACTTCTTTTGATCATAGTTTCAGTTTGTAGCTCCGATTCGATTGATTCTTTTTGCAAATCGAAGCTCTTAAGTTGAACTTTTAGTTTGGACTTTTTCATCTGAGTTTTACACTTGCACCTATGTTGGAGTGCTTATGTGTGTTATTGTTTGTTTGCGATAGAATTTCCGGAGTGCGAAGCGTGCTACTACGAGTCTCTAGGGTTTGCAGATCGTCACCAAGGCAAGTAACACTTTGATCATACCCCTTTATTATCCAGTTTTTATGCATTAGTCCAATCCTCAAGCATTGCATGAGTAGGATCTAATTAAATTGTGGGTTTTGGGAAGTAGTTGTTGAGGTGGAACCTATTTAACCTTTTATTTCAAACCCTGGGAGTTACTTCTATGTATGCTTATACTACTATGCTATGCTCGTAGACGTGGATTGGTTGAGTGTATCCATGACAGGTGTGAGAGTTGTTAATTAATGGTTAACTTAAGGTGGCTACTTAAATATACATCAGGGTGGATTGGTTGAGGCACCCTGGAGCACCCAGTGGTTGTCTGGGCACCTGGAGAACCCAGTGCTTGCCCAAGGGAATCCCGGAGTACCCGTGTGATCACCCTATGGAATGCTACCCAGGCTCAAAGGGATCATAAGATTATTCATGCTAGAAACTTCCGTGTGCAGCCACAAGCCATTATGGGCTATGGCATAGTTGAGTAAGTTGTGGGAAACCTTTCCATGATTGGCTAGCAGATGTAGGGGATTGTAGGTGTACCGACATATCTATCGGTTAAGGGGACCTCTTCGGAAAGACTGTGTCTCGGTCATCCGTTTCTCAAACATCATGTAGTGCGAGAAATACAATGGAGGAGATTGAGTCTTGTGGGGAAAAGTGCGCAAACCTCTCCACAGTGTACACACTAATCATGGTTAGCCGTTCCCCGGTTATGGACATCTTGAGTATTTGGTACTTGAATTATTGATTTGATCTCATCACCCTTTTAATTAATTTGTTGGGTTGTTAATACTGTTTAATTGGGATTGAGTTGGAGGAACCTTCTCAATGTTTGTCAACCAACTTTGTAGTTAAATAAAATATATTCCCTTGTTGTAGGAAAAAATTGGCTTTTCGCAAAAACATGATAACCATAGAGCCTCCACTAGCCATATATGCATGTAGTGTAGCGTGTATCTCGTTCATTGCTCTACAATGTTATTTTGCCAGCATATTCCATGTGGTGACCCGTTTCGGGCTGCAACGTATTATGTTGCAGACTTTTCAGATGAAGAGTAAGGTGCGCTAGGTCATTGTCATGCACTTAGCTATGCAGTTGGAGTTGATGGACTCATTTACCTTTGATGCTTCCGCAGTTATCTTAATTAGATGGCTTTAAGCCATATTATTGTACTAAGTTCTCTTTTGCGACATTCGATGTAATAAGTGTGTGATTGCACTCTGTTATAAATCCTTCAAGTACTGTGTGTGTTAGCATTACCGATCCAGGGATGACACTTAGGCACAGAGATTTGACCGTTTGAGGACGGATCGCTACAAAAGTTGGGGTCATCTGATGTATGCCCCCACATGCACCATGTAAGTCTGCCGGAGGGCAAATCTGAAAGAGTTTTTTTCTTTCCGGTCCCACCAATTGAGCCCAAAATTTACGCACACCCTAGGATGACCATGGCAAGCATGCATGACAAGTATCGTTCATTTCCGACACTAGATGCATTTTATAGGGTTTTCCCGGTGAAAAACCCCTAAAACACTGCCGCGACGTGACGCAACATGCGTTTTGTGTCCTATTTCGTCCAAACCTTGCCTGGGGGACCACATTGGCCATGCCCACATGGTGCTAAAAGTTGGGGTCATCTGATGCATACCTCCACATGCACCATGTAGAAGCAGGACCATTCGGGGGTCTACCGGAAGGGCAAGTCTGAAAGAGGTTTTTCTTGCCGGTCCCACCAATTGAGCCTAAACTTTATGCACACCCTAGGATGACCATGGCAAGCATGCATGACAAGTATCATTCATTTCGAACACTCGATGCATTTTCTAGGGTTTTACCGGTGAAAAAACCCTAAAACACTGCCCAACGTGACACAACTTGCATTTTGTTTCCAATTTCATCCGAACCTTGCCTGGGGGACCACATTGGCCATGCGCACATGGTGCCAGAAGTTGGGGTCATCTGATGCTTGCCTCCACATGCACCATGTACAAGCAAGACCATTTGGGTCTGCCAGAGGGCAAGTCTGAAAGAGGTTTTCTTCCCGGTCCCACCAATTAAGAAGTAAAAAATAAGACAACATTTTATCATACATATTTGAATTTGAAAACTGTAATAAGAAATGATAGGGAATTATGAAACATAAAATCAAAATTAGGAATAAGAAGGAGAAACATAAAAAAAAGAAAACCAAAAGAGGAAATAGGAAAAATACATTCGATTATAAAATATTGCAGATATGAAAGAAATACTATGTATATATTTAAACATAAGCAAATAGACAAAAACTAATAGGAAAAAAACGTTAAAAAACAAATATGAAACAAAGATTACATGGTTACGGATGTTGGTAGGTGGGCCGGTCCAGACTGCAAATACCAGTCGGATCCATTGTGTGGGAGCCCACAACGGTGCACTTTTCATGCACGTCGATCACGAGAGAAGTTGCCGTTTTGTTCCACAATTCCGGGATCATCGTAATCCATATCTTCCTAATCCCTATGACTAAGGAGCGTGTTCTGCCTCACGTCAACGTCAACGGAGGAAAAGAAAGATTCGGAGATACGCTGCAGGGAAGTTACGACGACCTAGGAGATCGACCTTGTATGTAATCTCCATCTGCTCGTACCTGTCATCTAGATCGCCTACTACCGGCGAGTCAACGACAGCTCCGTCCGTCGCATCCCACATGCGGCAAAAACCCCGAGAACATCAAGGTCGTCCGCATGTGGTGGCCACAGTGGACGAACTACGTCGGAAGCATCGCCGACTACTTTCATCTTCATCGATGTTGTCCTCCATACCGCCTTCCTAGCAAACTAGTTTGTCCATGTCCTTGCTTTGATCGACATAGGATTAGCACATACGTTCAAATTAGATCAACTCCATAAGATGCGTTCTAACCAGATGGCATAGATGAACTATATGTTTTGTTCTTTGATAGCATGGTTGAATAATTATATTTCCGTGTCCCTCTAAATCTACTAGATGTTGTTTGTCGACAAGCATGATCCGGTTATATTTTTGTCACATGATCCAACTATTTGGTTTGCTACACGGCTAAATCTACAAGATATGCGAATCACTGTTAGTAAACATGGGTTATTTGTATGGTTCACCCGGTGTTACGTATTTTCTGGTGCACATACAACATTAAAGAATTATGCATTAGTTGTTAATGAACCTCAAATAGGTACCATTGCTATATACTCCATTTATTTTGAGCTGATCAATTTGTCACCGTGCAAATTTATGTCCCCAGGTTAATAAGACAATTGGAAGAATTTCTAACACTTTACCATATGAAATTAATTGATTATATAATTTATTTGATAGTGAAAGAAATCGACCAGATGCTAGTAAATTAAATTACCAATTGTAGTTTTCATTTATAAGCCTCATATCAACACACTTTGCTACATGTTGCAGTATGCATGATTCTTCTATTGTTATTTTCGCATTACTATTAGCTACTGTGAGGAAGTTTTATATTTTTTTCAATAGGATGGACGAGCTCAAAGGGGGAAATTGTGTGCGCCGTTGAAAAATGGTGCAAACTTATTGCCGCTCTATCTGTCGGTCAACGCGCTAAAGTCACAGAAACAACATTGCGTAGCATGCTTCATATACCATTGCTTAACATGCGTACACTATTGATGAGGTACATGGGTGAGAATTTTGAGACCAGCAAGGGAAGATTCATTATACAAGACCTGGTTGGGGAGGTGTCTCTCGGTGTCGTGGATGTCGAGTGCATCTTCAACTTGGAGAACCAAGGATTGTTGGCTTCAGACATTCTCATTGAAGAAGGTGAGGATATTAAAGACCAGGTGCCGCCACAATTTGTCAGTAAGACAACGGGTAATATAGTGATTGATGGTCTTACTGCGAACATCATTAAAAATAAATCCGCCGACGATGATTTCCTTCGAAAGTAGTCCTTGTCTTGCTGGGAACAGTTCTTGCTCCCATGTCGAGCAAGATTGTCCTAAAATAGTATTATGCGTTGGTGGATAATGTCAAACATATTTCCAAGATTAACTAGAATGCGTTCACCCTCCGTGTTCTCCTCGACTAGCTTCACAATGTCAAGAAAGGCAAACACCTCTGCCAGTGGCCGAAAGGCAATTTAGCTCTCTTTCAGGTACACATATGAGACCTATTGCATTGTAAATTATTCTATGATTGCAAATTTATGTGATGTATTGTACTAACTCTAAATCTCCATATTTATGCAGTACTTGTACTTGGAGAAGATGCAACATGTGGAAGGTGATTCTTTCAATCCCAACTTGTCCATACAACGTCTGATGAGGAATTGGACCGAAGCTGCAGTCGTGAGGAGAGATTGGTTTGACTATGACAATGGCCGCAGCCATGGTAGCGTGAAGGTAAGACATTGTGTTGTGTCTTTCCTAAATGTTTTTGTGCGATGTAATTTTGCACCAACGAAGAGAAGGAAATACTTTTTTTTCTCCTATGTGACTAACCTTTGTAATTGACTTTGGATTGTGAAGGTTACTTCTTTTAAAGTGCAGAAATAACCCGAGGGTGGGAATATATGTATACGTACATGCATAGGCATCCACTAACCCAACCTTGGATTAGCTTTACGTGCATGCATGCATGTGAGTTCGTGCACATACTATCTAATGTATACCAGCACTAGCTACCGTGTGGTGTAGTCTTATTCGCACATTCAGGCCGAGTCTACGTCTATGACGTGCGCAAAGATACCCGGCAGTAATACGTATATCTACGAGTATGTACCCGGCCGGCAAGCGCACGTATACATACCTGAATAACCGTATAGCCAGTCAAAAATAAGATCATCCAAGACGGCCAGAAGTCACTCGTTCGGTGAATGCACTGACCCCACCTGCAGCCACTTGAAAGCTAACTAGTTGGGTATAAGTTGTTTTCTTTTGCAGGAGTGTGCGTCAAGAAGATCAGCGGAAGGGATAAACATACGGAGATGATCAACACGTTGCCGTCCATATCTCTTCCAAGAAAATCGGGAGGTTACGCCTGTTGGTGATCGTTGCACAAATTAAAAAAAATTCTACGCATCACCAAGATCAATCTATGAAGTTTACTAGCAACAAGAGGGGAGTGCATCTTCATACCTTTGAAGATCGCGAGTCGGAAGCATTGCAAGAACGCGGATGAGGGAGTCGTACTCGTAGCGATTCAGATCGCGGTAGATTCCGATCTTAGCGCCGAACAACGGCACCTCCGCGTTCAACACACGTGCAGCCCGGTGACATCTCCCGCACCTTGATCCATCAAGGAGGAGGGAGAGGTTGAGAAAGAGGGATCCAACAGTAGCACGACGGCGTGGTGGTGATGGAGCGGCAGTTCTCCGGCAGGGCTTCGCCAAGCTCACGCGGAGGAGGAGAGGTGTTGGGGAGGGGAGGGGCTGCGCCTTGGATGTGGTGCCGCAGCCCTCCCTCCACCGCTCTATTTATAGGGAGAAGGGGGAAGGGGGCCGGCCCCTCTAGATGAGATCTAGAGGGGGGGCGGCGGCCAAGGGGGAGGGGGCTTGCCCCCCAAGCAAGGGGGGCGCCCCCTTTAGGGTTCCCCCCCAACCCTAGGCGCATGGGCCCTAGGGGGGATGGCGCCCAGCCCACTTAGGGCTGGTTCCCTTCCACCTACAGCCCATAAGGCCCTCCGGGGCAGGTGGACCCTCCCGGTGGACCCCCGGAACCCCTCCGGTGGTCCCGGTACAATACCGGTATACCCCCGAATATTTCCGGTGACCGTATGATGACTTCCCATATATAAATCTTCACCTCCGGACCATTCCGGAACTCCTCGTGACGTCCGGGATATCATCCGGGACTCCGAACAACATTCGGTAATCACATACAAATCTTCCTTATAACCCTAGCGTCATCAAACCTTAAGTGTGTAGACCCTACGGGTTCGGGAATCATGCAGACATGACCGAGACAGCTCTCTAGCCAATCACCAACAGCGGGATCTGGATACCCATGTTGGCTCCCACATGTTCCACGATGATCTCATCGGATGAACCACGATGTCGAGGATTCAAGCAATCCCGTATATAATTCCCTTTGTCAATCGGTACGGTACTTGCCCGAGATTCGATCGTCGGTATCCCAATACCTCGTTCAATCTCGTTACCGGCAAGTCACTTTACTCGTTCCGTAATGCATGATCCCGTGACTAACTACTTAGTCACATTGAGCTCATTATGATGATGCATTACCGAGTGGGCCCAGAGATACCTCTCCGTCATACGGAGTGACAAATCCCAGTCTCGATCCGTGCCAACCCAACAGACACTTTCGGAGATACCTGTAGTGCACCTTTATAGCCACCCAGTTACGTTGTGATGTTTGGTACACCCAAAGCATTCCTACGGTATCCGGGAGTTGCACGATCTCATGGTCTAAGGAAATGATACTTGACATTAGAAAAGCTTTAGCAAACGAACTACATGATCTAGTGCTATGCTTAGGATTGGGTCTTGTCCATCACATCATTCTCCTAATGATGTGATCCCATTATCAATGACATCCAATGTCCATGGTCAGGAAAACGTAACCATCTATTGATCAACGAGCTAGTCAACTACAGGCTCACTAGGGACATGTTATGGTCTATGTGTTCACACATGTATTATGATTTCCGGATAACACAATTATAGCATGAACAATAGACAATTATCATGAACAAGGAAATATAATAATAACCATTTTATTATTGCCTCTAGGGCATATTTCCAACAGTCTCCCACTTGCACTAGAGTCAATAATCTAGTTACATTGTGATGAATCGTACACCCATAGAGTTCTGGTGTTGATCATGTTTCGCCCGTGGAAGAGGTTTAGTCAACGGATCTGCGACATTCAAATCCGTATGCACTTTACAAATATCTATGTCTCCATTTTGAACATTTTCACGAATGGAGTTGAAGCGACGCTTGATGTGCATGGTCTTCTTGTGAAACCTGGGCTCCTTGGCAAGGGCAATAGCTCCAGTGTTGTCACAGAAGAGAGTCATCGGCCCCGATGCATTGGGAATAACTCCTAGGTCGGCAATGAACTCCTTCATCCAGATTGCTTCATGTGCTGCCTCCGAGGCTGCCATGTACTCCGCTTCACATGTAGATCCCGCCACCACGCTTTGCTTGTAACTTCACCAGCTGACTGCCCCACCATTCAAAATATACACGTATCCGGTTTGTGACTTAGAGTCATCCAGATCCGTGTCGAAGCTAGCATCGACGTAACCCTTTACGACGAGCTCTTCGTCACCTCCATAAACGAGAAACATATCCTTAGTCCTTTTCAGGTACTTCAGGATGTTCTTGACCGCTGTCCAGTGTTCCATGCCGGGATTACTTTGGTACCTTCCTACCAAACTTACGGCAAGGTTTACATCAGGTCTGGTACACAGCATGGCATACATAATAGACCCTATGGCCGAGGCATAGGGGATGACACTCATCTTTTCTCTATCTTCTGCCATGGTCGGGCATTGAGCCGTGCTCAATCTCACACCTTGCAATACAGGCAAGAACCCCTTCTTGGACTGATCCATATTGAACTTCTTCAATATCTTGTCAAGGTATGTGCTTTGTGAAAGACCTATGAGGCGTCTCAATCTATCTCTATAGATCTTGATGCCTAATATGTAAGCAGCTTCTCCAAGGTCCTTCATTGAAAAACACTTATTCAAGTAGGCCTTTATGCTTTCCAAGAATTCTATATCATTTCCCATCAATAGTATGTCATCAACATATAATATGAGAAATGCTACGGAGCTCCCACTCACTTTCTTGTAAACACATGCTTCTCCATAAGTCTGTGTAAACCCAAACGCTTTGATCATCTCATCAAAGCGAATGTTCCAACTCCGAGATGCCTGCACCAGCCCATAGATTGAGCGCTGGAGCTTGCATACCTTGTCAGCATTCTTAGGATCGACAAAACCTTCCAGCTGCATCATATACAATTCTTCCTTAAGGAAGCCGTTAAGGAATGTCGTTTTGACGTCCATTTGCCATATCTCATAATCGTAGAATGCGGCAATTGCTAACATGATTCGGACGGACTTCAGATTCGCTACGGGTGAGAAGGTCTCATCGTAGTCAACTCCTTGAACTTGTCGATAACCCTTAGCGACAAGTCGAGCTTTATAGATGGTAACATTTCCATCCGCGTCCGTCTTCTTCTTAAAGATCCATTTATTTTCTATCGCTCGCCGATCATCGGGCAAGTCTGTCAAAGTCCATACTTTGTTTTCATACATGGATCCTATCTTGGATTGCATGGCTTCAAGACATTTGTTGGAATCTGGGCCCGCCATTGCTTCTTCATAGTTCGAAGGTTCACCGTTGTCCAACAACAAGATTTCCAGGACAGGGTTGTCGTACCACTCTGGTGCGGAACGTGTCCTTGTGGACCTACGAAGTTCAGTGGTAACTTGATCATGATCGTCATCATTAACTTCCTCTCTAGTCGGTGCAGGCACCACAGAAACATTTTCTTGTGCTGCGCTACTTTCTAGTTCGAGAGGGGTCATCTCATCAAGTTCCACTTTCCTCCCACTTACTTCTTTCGAGAGAAACTCTTTCTCCAGAAAGGACCCATTCTTGGCAACGAAGATCTTGCCTTCGGATCTGAGGTAGAAGGTATACCCAATGGTTTCCTTAGGGTATTCTATGAAGACGCATTTTTTCGACTTGGGTTCGAGCTTTTCAGGTTGAAGTTTCTTGACATAAGCATCACATCCCCAAACTTTAAGAAACGACAGCTTAGGTTTCTTTCCAAACCATAATTCATACGGTGTCATCTCAACGGATTTCGACGGAGCCCTATTTAAAGTGAATGCGGCAGTCTCTAAAGCATAACCCCAAAATGATAGCGGTAGATCGGTAAGAGACATCATAGATCGCACCATATCCAATAGAGTGCGATTACGATGTTCGGACACACCATTACACAGAGGTGTTCCAGGCGGCGTGAGTTGTGAAACAATTCCACATTTCCAAGTGTGTGCCAAATTCGTGACTCAAATATTCCCCTCCATGATCTGATCGTAAGAACTTTATTTTCCTATCATGTTGATTCTCAACCTCACTCTGAAATTCCTTGAACTTTTCAAAAGTCTCAGACTTGTGTTTCATTAAGTAGACATACCCATATCTACTCAAGTCATCAGTGAGGGTGAGAACATAACGATAGCCACCGCGAGCCTCAACGCTCATTGGACCGCACACATCAGTATGTATGATTTCCAATAAGTTGGTTGCTCGCTCCATTGTTCCGGAGAACGGAGTCTTGGTCATTTTGCCCATGAGGCATGGTTCGCACGTGTCAAATGATTCATAATCAAGAGACTCCAAAAGTCCATCTGCATGGAGTTTCTTCATGCGTTTGACACCAATGTGACCAAGGCAGCAGTGCCACAAGTATGTGGGACTATCATTATCAAGCTTACATTTCTTGGCATTCACACTATGAATATGTGTAACATCACGTTCGAGATTCATTAAGAATAAACCATTGACCAGCGGGGCATGACCATAAAACATATCTCTCATATACATAGAACAACCATTATTCTCGGATTTAAATGAGTAGCCATCTCGCATCAAACGAGATCCAGATACAATGTTCATGCTCAAAGCTGGCACTAAATAACAATTATTGAGGTTTAAAACTAATCCTGTAGGTAAATGTAGAGGTAGCGTGCCGACGGCGATCACATCGACCTTGGAACCATTCCCGATGCGCATCGTCACCTCGTCCTTCGCCAGTCTCCGCTTATTCCGCAGCTCCTGCTTTGAGTTACAAATATGAGCAACCGCACCGGTATCAAATACCCAGGAGCTACTATGAGCGCTGGTTAGGTACACATCAATAACATGTATATCACATATACCTTTGGTATTGCCGGCCTTCTTATCCGCTAAGTACTTGGGGATGTTCCGCTTCCAGTGACCGTTTCCCTTGCAATAAAAGCACTCAGTCTCAGGCTTGGGTCCATTCTTTGTCTTCTTCCCGGCAGCTTGTTTACCGGGCGCGGCAACTCCCTTGCCGTCTTTCTTGAAGTTCTTCTTACCCTTGCCTTTCTTGAACTTAGTGGTTTTATTCACCATCAACACTTGATGTTCCTTTTTGATCTCCACCTCCGCTGATTTCAGCATTGAATATACCTCAGGAATGGTCTTATCCATCCCCTGCATATTGAAGTTCATCACAAAGCTCTTGTAGCTAGGTGGGAGCGACTGAAGGATTCTGTCAACGACCGCGTCATCCGGGAGATTAACTCCCAGCTGAGACAAGCGGTTGTGCAACCCAGACATTTTGAGTATTTGTTCGCTGACGGAACTATTCTCCTCCATCTTACAACTGTAGAACTTGTCGGAGACTTCATATCTCTTGACCCGGGCATGAGCTTGGAAAACCATTTTCAGCTCTTGGAACATCTCATATGCTCCGTGCTGCTCGAAACTCTTTTGGAGCCCCGGTTCTAAGCTGTAAAGCATGCCACACTGAACCAGGGAGTAATCATCAACACGTGTTTGCCAGGCGTTCATAACGTCTTGGTTTGCTGGGACGGGTGCTTCACCTAGCGGTGCTTCAAGGAAATATGCTTTCTTGGCAGCTATGAGGATGATCCTCAAGCTCCGGACCCAGTCCGTATAGTTGCTACCATCGTCTTTCAGCTTGGTTTTCTCTAGGAACGCGTTGAAGTTGAGGTTGACATTAGCGTGGGCCATTTGATCTACAAGACATATTGTAAAGATTTTAGACTAAGTTCATGATAATTAAGTTCATCTAATCAAATTATTAATGAACTCCCACTCAGACAGACATCCCTCTAGTCATCTAAGTGATACATGATCCGAGTCAACTAGGCCGTGTCCGATCTTCACGTGAGACGGACTAGTCATCATCGGTGAACATCTTCATGTTGATCGTATCTTCTATACGACTCATGTTCGACCTTTCAGTCTTCCGTGTTCTGAGGCAATGTATGTACATGCTAGGCTCGTCAAGTCAACCTAAGTGTATTGCGTGTGTAAATCTGGCTTACACCCGTTGTATGCGAACGTTAGGACCTATCACACCCGATCATCACGTGGTGCTTCGGAACAACGGACTTTAGCAACGGTGCACAGTTAGGGGGAACACAATTCTTGAAATTTTAGTGAGGGATCATCTTATTTATGCTACCGTCGTTCTAAGCAAATAAGATGTAAAACATGATAAACATCACATGCAATCAAATAGTGACATGATATGGCCAATATCATTTTGCTCCTTTTGATCTCCATCTTCGGGGCGCCATGATCATCATCGTCACCGGCATGACACCATCATCTCCATCATCATGATCTCCATCATCGTGTCTTCATGAAGTTGTCTCGCCAACTATTACTTCTACTACTATGGCTAACGGTTGGCAATAAAGTAAAGTAATTACATGACGTTTCAGTTGACACGCAGGTCATAAATAAATTAAGACAACTCCTATGGCTCCTGCCGGTTGTCATACTCATCGACATGCAACTCGTGATTCCTATTACAAGAACATGATCAATCTCATACATCACATATATCATTCATCACATTCTTCTGGCCATATCACATCACATGACACATGCTGCAAAAACATGTTAGACGTCCTCTAATTGTTGTTGCAAATTTTTACGTGGCTGCTATAGGTTTCTAGCAAGAACGTTTCTTACCTACGCCAAAACCACAACGTGATATGCCAATTTCTATTTACCCTTCATAAGGACCCTTTTCATCGAATCCGATCCGACTAAAGTGGGAGAGACAGACACCCGCTAGCCACCTTATGCAACTAGTGCATGTCAGTCGGTGGAACCTGTCTCACGCAAGCGTACGTGTAAGGTTGGTCCGGGCCGCTTCATCCACTACAAAAAAATACACTTCCGTGATGATATGTGTTTGTCACAGTAGGTCGCGTTTTTTGTCATGCATGTACATCCATGACGATTTTATGACAGAATCAAGATAGTCATACCTGTGCTGTCGTAGAAGTGTTCCATGACATTACCAAAATTATAATCACGGAAGTGTCCACTTCCATGACGATAAATCGCGCGTCACAGAAGTGCTTTCGTCAAGGGTGACCGACACGTGGCATCCACCGTAACGGAACGCCGTTAAGCTATCGGGTCGGGTTTTGGATACGATAACCCGTTAATAGCCCCGACCAATGGGAAATTTCCACGTGTAAAATTCTTATTGGCCGGACGAAACACGTGTCAGCTCGTAAGTGGGTCAGATAGGCGCCTATGATATGTCGACACATGCCACGGCCCACCACTGGCCCATTTAGCTTACAAAGCCGGCCTGTTTGACTTGGTCAAAAGTTAACGGGCTGGCCCATGAAAAGCCTGTTAACGGTCTCTTCGCAAATAGCCCATCTTACAGCCCGTTAACTCATGGCCCGTTAGGCCCTAAAGGAAATCGGCCCAGCAACGTCATGTTGGCCGTCGAATATAACACCAGCCGATTTCACTTTCGGCCCATGTATGGCCCACGAAGTCTTTCGGCCCATATGAGGCCTTCGTATCTTTCGGCCCTTTACAGGCCCACGGTGACTCTAGCCCATAATGAACAGTAATTTTATTTATACCCGTTAACGGCCCGTGATTTACATGGGCCGTTTCCAGCCCGCGTTAGCTTTCGGCCTATTGACGGCCCATACGTTCTTGGGCTCCTTTTCGGCCCTCGATTACTTTCGGCCCGTTACTGGCCTATTCCCCTAATGGGCCAAATTCGGCCCATGGCAAGAGTCGGCCCGTTACTGGCCTGTTCCCCTAATGGGCCAAATTCGGCCCATGGCAAGAGTCGGCCCGTTACTGGCCTGTTACCCTAATGGGCCAAATTCGGCCCATGGAAAGAGTCGGCCCGTTACTGGCCTGTTCCCCTAATGGGCCAAATTCGGCCCATGGCAAGAGTCGGCCCGTTACTGGCCTGTTCCCCTAATGGGCCAAATTCGGCCCATGGCAAGAGTCGGCCCATTACTGGCCTGTTACCCTAATGGGCCAAATTCGGCCCATGGCAAGAGTCGGCCCGTTTCTGGCCTGTTAACCCGTTGCGCCGTTTCCAGCCCGTCCTATATTCTGGCCCATTAACGACCCGTTATGCCTGTGAAAGAATTAAGCCTTTGCTGTCCTACGGCCGTTTAACGGCCTGTTACCGTGCTGGGCCGATACCAATTACGCCCGATTACGGCCCATGTAGACCCATTTATCCGACGGCCCGAGGCCCACCGATTACAGGCCCATTTATCGACGGCCCGTAGGAGACCCATGGATCCTACGGCCCGTATATGGCCCATGGTAGTTGCGGCCACTAGCAAACCAGGGAAAAAGAAGACTAGGAAATAAATAAGGCCTAAACTAACGCTAGGCTATTAAGGCGATTGCACAGATTACATCCACTCGGCATCAAAGATCGCCACCAGTGCAAATATAGGGAACACCCTACACTATACAAAAATGGCTTGCTGTTTTCTTCAGCCGGTGGCTGCACGTTAAGAATAAATTTTGTATCGCACCAAAACAAATTACAACTATATAACAAAAGGAAGGTTGGCATAAAACTTAACAGTCTAGCAGATAAATGCACCACCAGAAGTTCAGAAGCTCAGTTCATTTGACCTGACTGTTATGTTTTCATGCTGTATTGTCCGATGGAGCACCATAACCCTCGCCTTCATTTCCCCTAGGCTCCTGAACAACATAGCAAATGTCTGATAGTCTGGTTTCAAAACCATGCATATCTTGACGACATTGAGCAATGTTTCTCCTTGTTTCACAAAGGGTCTCTGTTAGGGAATGGACTTGTGTCTGGAGCGCAGATAAAAAAATTGCTTTGAGCTTGCATATCTTGATCATGAGGCAGTTTGGACGATATTGCCTTAACAACCAACCCAGTATTACACAGGAACGTGCTTTTGGCACTGTTAGTGGACAGGTACTGACGCACTGCAGCAAGAGCTGACATTGCGGTTATAGTTGCCTCGCCACCTTCAGAAGGTGGCGGTTCCACCATTTTTTCCATGGCTTGCTGAAAAGTTGAGGTTTTACATTAGTAGTACCAGAACATAAGATATTAAGGAGGCAGCAAAACCAAACAAAATAGCTTTGGTCTATATACAAAACTTATTCTGGTGAACCCATGTAAAATATTAGTTGTATTTTATTGCAAAGTACATAATAAAACCAGGTTCCAAACATATGACCATGTACCGTTGCTAATGTATTGTCTATTTCTTCACATTGTATTGAGGGCTAAGGATAAAGAGACGAAGTTTATAATACGGTAAGCATAGTATGACATCATTCATATCACAAAACAACTGAGAACAGACAAACAGGCAATTGTAATGTTGTGTGGGCAAGTCCAGCACGGAACTAGATTACGGGTCAAGATCAAAGGAACATCACTCCTCTCTTTTAAACCTTGTAAGGTGCAATGATACGCTAAGACAATTGTGTATAAAATTGGAAAGAGTAATAGACATTGGCTGAAAACCATGCAGTTCAAGGCACAAGTCAGAGTAAGTAGTAGTTAAAAGGCATGAGGATTAAGGACTTACAACAGCGGCTTTGACTGGTGTAGTCATGCCCTTCTTCTTGCTGGTGTGACAGTCCTTGAAGATTTCCACAACATTTGGTTCAGGTACTTTTTGGTCCTTGCGGGCTTTCCTCTGCATTTCGAACAAGTCAATATAGATCTGATAATATGGTACAGCGAAAAGAGTGAAACAGCAGCTAATTACAAGAGCCTCGCAGTGTGCAATATAGCTGCGAGATCCTGTTGTCTGTTGGAATTTCACTTTCGTACAGTTGGCCTTGTTCTTTGAACAGTTCACCTACAAGAAGATAGATTTGTGTGGAACATGCGTAAATAGGACTTCAACATGTGATCTGATCACATATATATAATGTACCTGATACTTCGGATCAGACCAGTGTTTAACAAGGCCCCTCCAGTCTTCATCCGATATATTTTCCACTGGAGATGTTTGGGAAAGTTCACTGTTAGCCTTGCCTTCAAAGTGAGTTTTCCTCAAGTTATACCGATACTATCGCAGAGCAGACTTGAAAACATGGGTGCAAGCTTGTCTGGTTGCATCATCTTGGCTATCCAACTTGAACCTCATTTGTTGAAAATTATGGGAGTCTCATTATCAGCAACCTAGAAAGTATGGGACAGAGCAAGACGATATTACTAGTTTCCATACATAACCATACTTACAGATAAATGGTCGAGGAAGGTGTTGAACTGGGTTTCGTCTTTGTCATTCCTGTACTGAATCCATGTTGGGAGGATACGTACATGACACCTAACGGCAATCGCTGCCTCTGATACTAACTTGGCTGACTCTGTAGCATCACGTGGCCTTTTTAAACCTGCCTCAAAATGGATCTCCATTCTTCCTCCTCTATATTTAGTTAACCTATCGAGCATTATCCCTAATGTTTGTTTCCTCTTGCGCCTAGGTGCTAGTCCAACAACAAACATAGGAAGTGTTAGTGTACATCAAACTATGAGACTACATATAAAGAAGCATGCAACTGTAACTTGACTCTAGCAACTACCTTCTTGCTGTTGAAGCTCACAAGGTTCATCTGATATTGCCAACTCGTCTTGTGTCAAGAGTGCTTGGGAAGTAGTGTCAGGTGGCAAGGGAGCTTGGGAACGTGCTGCTAGCTTAGTTGACGCACGAGTAAGTCATGCAGCTGGTAGTACTGTGGTAGGTGTTGCAAGAACTAGGGTTGTCTCTGCTTGTTTGGTGGCAGCTATTTGTTTCTGTTTGGCTTTTTTTGCAACTCGTGTAGCATGGGATGCCGTGTTTGTAGAATTTTCCGCTGGACTTTGACCTTCTATTGCACCATCAGTACCAGCAGAATCTGCAGGATTCATCCGCTTCTCATTCCCTGCCATTCTGTGTTTCTTCCTCTTTCTCTGTGCCATGTTAAGTCAAGCCGACAAGAAAAACGAATAACAATTTAGTTCTTCAGAACAAATTGATGCGTGATGCAGACGAACTGAACTTTGATGTTAGACAACCACATGATAGGAGGATGTAATATGTATGAAAAACAGGACGGAAGAGATAACCAGAACTATCATGTGTAAACTAAGAAGAAGACATTTCACCAAATTAGAAGCAATGCAATGGAAGGTAGACACCATATGAAAGATGATACAAATATCGCTCTGCCAAGTTAACAGTGTCTCATCATAAATGGCGTTTGAACAAATGTGAAGCAGTACAAGAAATAAATCATATGCAAGATGCAAACAACATCACACTACCATGTTAGAGGTCTCTCGTCATTAGTGCCATTGCATATTCACAGCATTGCATATTCACAGCTTATGATGTGTAAACTAAGGAGAAGGCATTTCAACAAATTAGAAGCAATGAAAGCTAGACACCATATGAAAGATGCAACGAATATCACTCTACCAAGTTAAAACTGTCTCGTCATTAGTGCCATTTCAACAAATTAGTAGTACAAGCTAGAAAAGAATGTGAGATGTAACCTATATCACACTCCGAAGTCAAACGTGTCTTATGATAAGTGATTGTTGCAGGTTACACAACAGTAGTAATTTGATGTAAGAACATGGTGTGATAGACAGATATTGTATGTTCTAGAAACAGGAACACGTGTCTTATTCAAGTATAATGTGTAAAGTAAGCAGATGGAATTCAACAAAATTAGAAGCAATACAAGCTAGACATCACACATAACATGCAACCACATATAACAGTGCCAAGTTAGAGGGAGCACCGGTGATGCTGCACTAGGGGAGACGTGCTCATCATAAACACAGCTTTGTTGAGTGTCTATGCATGTGTTGTCTTGGAAATCATCTTGGGGGTGTGGAGGAGTAGAAACTGTAGAGGCCCTCCGTTCGGAAGGAGCACCTTTATCCGCTGCCTTGCTAACTTCCTTCAGCTTTATTGATTTTGAATTGTCAAGTAAAACCGACAAGAAAAAGCAATAAAATTCTCTCTTCAGAACTCATTCATGCATGATACTGACAATCACTACTTTGATGTAAGGCAAACACATGATACCAGGATGGAATATGTACGAAAAATAGGACGGCATGGCATGTTCACAACTGTTTGTGTAAACTAAGCAGAAACCATTCCAACAAATAAGAAGCAATGCAAGCTAGACACCACATGAAAGATGCAACCAATATGACTCTGCCAAGTTAAAAGAGTCCCATCATAAATGGAATTTCAACAAATTAGAAGCACCGCATGCTATAAATCATATGAAAGATGCAACTAATATCGCACTGCATATACTAAAGGTCTCTCGTCATGTTGATTGATGCGGGATACAAAAAAAATAGTTTTATGTAAGGACATGCTTAATAAACAGATGTACTATGTACTAAATACAGGAAGGCATGTCACATTAACAGGTATAATGTATAAGCTAAGCAGACTAGCACATGCAGTTTAACCAGATTGGAAGAATTACAATCTAGACAACATATGCAACATGCAACCACATATCACGCTGCCAAGTTAGAGCAAGCACCTGCGATGCTAGTGTAGGGGAAATGCTGTAATCAACTACAGAGCTACGTTCACTATCTTCATCTAGCATTTCTGTTTCTTGAGAATCATGTCGGGAGGCTGACGCTGCATTCTTTAAATGAGGAGGAGTCCCCTTGCCTGCCTGCCTCGTCATAAGTGATTGATGAGGGATACACAAGAACATTAGTTTGATGTAAGAACATGGTTAATACACATATGTACTAGTATGTACCAAAAACAGAAAGGCATGTCATATTCAAAGGTATAATGTGTAAGCTAAGCAGATGCAATTTAACCAAATTGGAAGCAATACAAGCTAGACATCCAGCTGGAGTGGTGAGCATGATCATCTAGGACCTGAGAGCCTGGTGGGAGGCGGGCTGCTTCGCCACCATCGCAGCTTTTTAGTTGGCTTCCAGGTGATGCCTATCTTTGCTGGGCTTGTCACTGGCTCGGCCAGTGCCCTGACTAGCTATTTGTCTTCTGGTGCTCACGGGATGGTGGTTCATGTAAAAAAATATTTCCTTATCTTACCGACTTCGGCCTTTCAAATACAAGCTAGACACCATATGGAACATGCAACCACATATGACACCGCGAAGTTAAAGCAAGCACCTGGGATGGTGGTTCATTGCGAGCGAGGTCATCAACTCCAGAGCTACGTTTACCGTCTCCATCTGCTGACACTGCACCCTTTATAGCGCTGTAACGTGTCTTGCCTAACCGCACACGAAGCTGGAGTGACTTCTCTCTTTTCTTTTTGGCTTCTCTCATGGCAGCAGAGTCTGAAATACCCTTGCATAAAAACACAATAGTGAGGGTAAGGGTGAAATGTGTGCAGAACTAGTGCACTGTAAAAGTAGCAGATAGCAGGTGGCTGAAAAATAAATGACAAGAGACATATGATAGCTCTACAACATTGCATGGCAAACAAAATTAGATTCTACTCCGTATGATTTTGTAATATATGAGCACAGGAAATGCAGGTACTCCTCCAACACACCACCACATGTGGTCATATCTAAGATAACAGTCGACTGAAAATAAATAGGTCAGTCGATTTTTTTAATGAACCGTCCGATCTATAAGGAACGGGCAGATGGCCTTCATCTACCTCCCGCCAGTCACTGTTGACGATCTCTCTCGAACCGCCAGCGACCACCGGCCCAGACCCTTGCCTCCGCTGCCCCGCCCTCCCATCGACCTCACACAACCTCCGTGCTTGGCAGCGCCCCCAGGCCATCCCTTTAATCCCGGCCGACCTCCAGATCGGGCGCCAGTAGCTCTAGGCCGCACACACCCCTAAGATAAACACCAAGGCGCTGCTTCCCCGGCGTAATAGGCGTACTAGCGCCTGTTACGCCGAGGAATGCTTCCATTAATTGGGAATCAACTGGCCAGAAATTGAAATTCAGGGGGGCGACGGACCTCTAGCTAAGGTGAAATAGTATATGAGGAGAAACCTTGTGCATCGCGAGTTACTAGGAACATCTAGTATCAAGAAGAAGCGGTCAACTAGTGTCTTCTGTGGGATGAATACCATGCAAGCAGAGACGTAAGATTTGCACGAATAAGGGAAGAGGAGTACCTTTTTCGGTTGCCGGTGTGGTCACCTCCACATGTCGCGTCGATCTTCTTCTTTTTACCGGGGAAACCGATGTTCTGGAGGGTGCAGGCTTGGACGAACCCATGGCCAAATTGTTGACTGTGTTGCTGTGGCCGTATGTCGGCGGAGGGGAAGCAGATCCGAGGCGGCGAAGGACGACGTAGCAGGAACAGCTCCGGTGCGGTGGAGGGTGGCGAAGTTGGAGCGGCAGCGGTGAGGCGCAGGACGGCGTGGTTGAACTGGCTCGGGTATGGATGGCTCGGCCTCGGCTTCAGCTACTAGCCGTGGAGGGCGTTGCGGTTGAGGTTGCGGTGGACGACGACGTCGGGGTATCGGCTCCGGCGTGATGGAGGAGGGTGGCGGTTGATGGGTGGGATGGGGTGGCGAACGGAGGACGCTGGGGTTTCGCGGCTGGTGGAGAGGTAGTTTTGGCGCCCACGGAGTACGAATGGGGAATCGGATGGGTGGGGGGAACCATGTTTCGGTCTGGGACGCGCTTGTTTTTGGCTCTTTTGAACAGAAGATGGGATGCGCTTGCTTGAAATTTGGGGAAAGTACAAACTTTGCCCCCCTCTTAAATTTCGGACCTACTGCTGGTCGGGGGTAGGATGGTAATCCCAGGTGTCCCAAATAGTGGGCGGGAGCGATTTCGGCCGCACGCATGTGTTCTTAGGCGGCCATTGTGTATGAATGTTTTTCGGATGCGGTTGCGTGGCGTCTAGATGAAGCTACAAACCTACCCCGGTTTAGACCTTTGGACGTCGGGCCGGTAGGTTTCACGGGTCGGAGTTATTAGAAAAGTAATTTCTTGTACTACCAAACATTGGTCTCACGCGGTTTCGGGCGAGTAGAGGCTCTTTTGGCGCTTCGTTCGAAATTTTGAAACACAAGCATTCACGTTTAGAGTACTCTTGAACTATGAGGATTGACCTAAATAGACAACGTTATATTTGACCTTGTATGTTTGAAAACCTCATTAAATTATCTGCTTCTTTTTGAAATTTTGACACTTGAAAATCCTATAACTACGATTATTTTGGAATGGAGGAGCTAAATTTGAATCTATTTTGTACACGACTACATATGCTATTATGTACAAAATCAGAGCAAGATTGGTGCCCCCATAATTTAGGTATGGTTTACAAATGCCATGATATCAAATTCAAATAATTGAATGGACTTCATGTTGAATTCGAATTTTTTAAACCACCTTAAGTTGAATTCATAGGTAGCTATTTATAATGTCCATTGTGTAACTTTCGTATGCATAATGTGCTTTACACACACAACATGAACTGTACTCACGTTTATATTCGATTGCTAAAGCGATGCATTGTCTGGAGTTCAAAATACTAACTATGTGGATCAATTGTGTCGAAAATAACATAGACATGCTCAAATTCTATAGAATCTAGATGTCCGATGGATCAATGACCGCTCCTTACGCGAATTGCAAATATCATGATCCCATCCTAATATTTGGATACAATTTATATCTTTAATCAATGTGTAGAGCAGTCTTTTACGTGTAGTTTCACTCTCCATCGGTGGTCTCTCACACATGCTCACACACTCTCTCCCGAGGTGTCTTTCTCGCACACATGCTCTAGATATAACCCTCCCTCCCTCTCGTAACCATTTACAACTGTTTTCACTAACCTTTATCACAAGCACTCTTCCTCTTGCAAACATACACACGCACAATCCTCATCGACCCTTTCTATATACATGGACCTGCCTACGTGTCTCATGTACGCACATTATCTTTATGCCTGTCTCTCACACATTGTCTCACACCTCTCTTCCTAATCGACGAGTATGATTCTAGCAGAGCATTCTGTAGGATGCCCCTTAAAGTTAGGTTGGATGAATAGTAATATCAGAGATAAAGGGGTTACCTTAGTCCGAGAACCTAGGGTTACAAATCCTAGCCGGCTTTGTCAGTGGACATAGAGTCCTTCACAATTCCGCTATCTTTGTCTTGTACGACTAGTCATCCATGGGTCTTCCTAAATGCGTCACGGGCCGACCAATGTGGCGCAGGTCGGAACCGAACGAAGGGCCTCACCTAGACCCACCGGACCTCACGCGGTGACACACCCTCTGCCCCCACGTCTCATTATCTTCTCACACCCACACATACCAACACAAACACCACACGCACAGAAAATTTCTCCTGGTGCCTCTATTCCCTCCCCCTTGCATATACACACTCAAGGGAATGGAATCCCTTGTCGTGACGTCATATTCGTCTCTCTCTCTCTAGACCACTCTCATTTCTCGTGCTATCTCTCCCACGCCCCCCCGTCGGCCCCTCTATCCATGCCTCTCTCGAATACGTAATACACACACATACCTCTCTAGGCCCCGCCAAATGCATCGACTACACATGCACACATGTTACATCACATTCCCCATTGATCTAAAAAGCCCTCTCTTCACGTTTATTTCACATACAACATTCCTTTTGAATAAAGTGTGGCCAAAAAATTATTTTAGAGTTTCTACATACATACAACATTACAAAGTTATATGGAGGAGTACGAACGCTAATTTGCATTGCATGGTGCCCACAATGATATTTATTCCGCACTGTGAATTTGTATATTTTTATACTATATACAAAGTTAGTCATAATAAAGAGAAACGAAGAGCATCTCTCTCTCCATCGCATACCCCCCCTGTACGCCCCTTTCACGTATGCACACAAAACTATCTCCAGGTCCTCTAAAAAGTAAGCCCCCAGAAAATTCACGCATGTTTCATCTTTCTCTCGCGGTATTTGCAATGACGATCATTGTATTTGAAGCGAAAGCACGATACATACATTGGACTTCAGAATCCACTCATTACGGTCACCATTTACGTTTAGTGGTTATTATACAGTCACGGGCTCACCGTACAACTCTGTATTTGCTCATGACATGACTAGTTGACCAGTTAAACACTCCACATGGCACCTATAGTGTTGCATCACATTATCTCACTACCATCGTGCCCACCTGTCGACTTGTATCTACTCTACATCTACACTCTTATAAAATACATAAAATACACTCTTATAAAAAACAGAGTTGGTGATGATGGTGTGCCTGCCATCCTGCAATAAAGGCCATCCGATTTATATCTGACGGATAGGAAAGAAACTATGGCAATTTTGCAAAAAGGTACCCACACACCTCTCCACATTTGCAAATAAGGCCTTCCCTCGTTCATCCTTTTCTTTCACAAGATAAACAAGTCATACAAATGCATCTTGATGTTACGTGCAACGCACGGGCATCTTGCTAGTAAGAATGAAAACAAACGACAAAAAATATATTTGGACGGTGGTTCGAAGTCATGACCGCGGGCACAGCGGACAAGGTGGCCTTGTATTGGTATGATGGGCCATCTGTTTTAACACACAGGAGCTGGTGTGGTGATTATACACACACGCACGCATGCACACGAACTGCATCCACGCAACACTCACACAAACACATGCACCCACGCACGCACGCAACATTCACACGTACACACGCAGCCACACACGCACGCAACACTCACATGCACGCACGCAACACTCACACGCACACATGCACGCATGCATGCACACACCAGTACAACACACGACCAACACACACTCTCACGCTCAAGTGCTCAACCTACACGTGCATGCGCACACATCAGGCCTTGAGAGACACATACACAACCAGGTGATTCCCGCGCACAGGTTGGAGCCTTGTCACGCCTGCGTAAATTTGTGTTTATCTGACCTTTTGCCTATGCGAACTGATAGGTGGGACCCACAAGGAACGTGGTCAATTTAACTAGTCAACATGGCGCCACGCAGACTATTTGGCCGGTCAACAGAGTGCAATCTGATGCTGAACTGTGAGCAAGTGACCGTATAATCACCGCAAAACGTATATAGTGACCGTAATCAGCTTATTCTGAAGTTTGGTAACCGTATTACGCTTTTCTCTCTGTAGGCCCTCCAGAACTACATCTCTACACGTTCTCGCATGTTACATCTGACAACTATGCAATACAACACTACTACTACACTCTAACACAATAAATCATATGTGTTTTTAGTTTTACTAGATATCATATTGTTACTTATAATTATTCAGTTTGCATACATTAAAATTGCCTTTGAAATGTGTGGCCAGTATCATCTACCGCGCGGGAAAAATCCCGCCCTTTCCTGTTTAATCAGGTTTGTATCGATGGATCATGCGAAACAACAGAACTATAGTACTATACAGTACTACAAGTGACAGTTCACTGGGCCGTCGTGTCGTCTACTCCTCCGTCGTAAGAGTGGAGCGCTCGCTTTCATAAATCTTCTAGTCCCTTTCACTGACATGTGGGACATCAAGCTACCGGGTCCACGTGCCATACCGGAATACAGTGCAGAGCAGCCGGGGTGAAGCACCCCATTCATGGCGCCGGCGTAGTAATGAGCAATGAGGCGTCAAATCACAAGCTGCACCTTTCCCGCAGTTAAGTTGGAGGGATGAAGCAACCATCATTTCACTCGTTGCTGAATCCGCTTCTCCCTCATCTTCTTCAACTTAACCACGTGTTGCTTCTGCCGTTGTTCTGCCTCATGTGGGACGCGGATCGGCTTGGTAAAGCAATGACACGTGGGACCGCATGTTAGCAAACCACCAGGACAACGTCCTCCGAAAATAAGAAGCCTAATCCTAGACTTACAAAGGGCTACGTAGCTGCTACGCATACTTTCCATCTAATCTATATATGCCCCCTGATTTTCAGGTGGGGTGGGCCTAATCCTCTCCTTTAATCCAATAAAATAGTCCCACATCACATCAGTTTGTAACTTTACGTAAACCATTACGTGGATGTAGCATTGCTCAAATAAGAAACCTCCCTCGCCATCCGCGCGGCAAAATCACCTCCTTTTTACTAATCTTGATTCTATAATTTTTTAGATCAATATAATTGAGATTTGTATAGATAGCACACAGGAGAAAAACCAAGTGGTACGGTTAAGGGCATCCACAATGTGTAGCCAAATGTGAAAATAGCTTTTGGCATCGTGGGAACCATTGTGGACGGTGTTGCCAAAGCCAAAAAGATGGAACCGAAGCTCCCCGATTGATTGATTGAAGGAATAGAAAAATGCAACGTCTCTCCTCTTTCTCCCATGCTTGGACGCATGCAGTACAGTATAGAGCACAGAGTCTACTCCCCTGTCCCTTCTATCACAAATCACAAAGCAGTGAGGCGTCAAGTCACAAAAGCATGGACGAAGCAACCATCATTTCACTCTTCGCTGACTCCGCTTCTCCATCGTCTTCTTCGAGAAACCATCTCACCGCACTAGTACTCCTAGTAGTACTAGTAAAGGACTTCCTGGATGCAAATAAGGAGGTTGTCTCGGCTTGCAGGCGGCACTTGCGAACGACTTACCATGGTCTCCCTCAATCGTGTTCTCCATCGAACGCACTTCGCCAAACCACCCAAAAAAAGATATCGTCGACGTCATCGCAATGGGGAAGGAAGTCAAATATAGTTACTACCTCCATTTTTTTGTACACAAGGCCAGTATATCAAAATTACAATTTGCAAAGGGCCACTAACACTAATCGAGGCAAAATTGATGGGGTTAGCAACCAAGGACATTAATATCCCCTGCATGCATGCGGAAGTGAGAAGGTTGGTTTGCATGGCGCTGCATTAATCAAGCGATGAGGAGTGAGATGGTTAGCTCTTTGGTCTTTGGAGAAAAAAATACGCATTAATTGACATGTGAAACAAGGATTTGTATCGATTAAATCCCGTGAAGGAAAACCCCGCCTTTCTTTTTTAACACTAGTACTCCTAGTACGTACATACTTATCCTGTTTGGGTCAAGGCCTTGCATTGCCAAACTTCGCCACACATTTTTGCCAAGATTGCCTAAAGTTTTCAAAATGAGAAGGAGGTACACTTGCGCACGGCTGTCGCGGTCGCACCGCACCCTCACACGGTCGCTCCTGCATGCCGCGGTCGCACCGCACCCTCACACAGTCGCTCCTGCACGCCGCAAACCCAACCAAGGGAACGCACCCTCACTGACACGTGTTGTCGCATGTGAACAAACCAAACTCAGCCATCCTATCGCTGACACATAATTTTCGTTCATAGAGTATGTTTATCCAACCGCATGTTGGGGAGTATCCGTACGGCCCGTGCGGTGGTCTGTTGGGGAAGAAGAAGAGGTGAGGAAGAAGGAAAGAAGGGTTAGGAGACGTAGGATATTCATCCAACCGCCTGAAATGGTAGAATGACCCAAGTCAGGCGACTTGCATAACAAATATATGTTTTTACACATCAAAAGATCCATAAAACAACAACATAAAGAAAAACTATCACTGCTCATGGAAAGAGACGGCCTCGTCGTCTTTGGCTGCCGGCGCGAACCAGCCGTCGCTGCCGACGTGTGTCTCCGCACCGTGGTTGTCCTCGGCCCCCAGCTACTCGTTCAAGTGGAGCGTGCTGGCGCTCTGCATGGACGAGAGCACAACCCGGTTCAAATCGAGGACGTCCGGTTCCGCCTGCAGGAGGGCCTCGATGGCAGCGGCATCCGCGCGCTCCGCGTCGAGTCGAGCCTCCGCCGCCCGGTTCAAGTCCAGGACGTTTGGTTCCGCCTGCAGGAGGGCGTCGATGAGAGCGGCATCCGCGCGCTCTGCGTCGAGTCGAGCCTCTGCCGCCCGGTTCAAGTCCAGGACATCTGGTTCCGCCTGCAGGAGGGCCTCGATGGCAGTGGCATCCGCGCGCTCCGCCTCAAGTTGAGCCTCCGCCGCCCGGTTCACATCCACAACATCCGGTTCCGCCTGCAGGAGAGCCTCGATGGCAGCAGCATGCACGCGCTCCACGTCAAGTTGAGCCTCTGCCTCCCGGTCCTCCTTTAGTATCGCCATGTTGAACCGCTGGTCCGCCTGCACCATGGAGGACTCGGACGCCGGCACGAAGTCGACGTCCATCGTCTCATACCCATCGGGGGCCTTCTGCGCCGCGACCTCCGCCATGAACATTGGATCGGCTTCCTCCTCCTCGTAGCTTGGCTCCAGAGAACTCGGGGATTGGCCCGCCGCAAAGCGAGCTTGGGAACGGAGGTCTGTGGCGCCGACCGCCACCGCGATTTCTGCGCGGCGCTCCGGCGTCAGCATCTTGTAGTAAGTGATCTTGCGGCGCACCATGGCTTTCCGGCGAACTAGGGGACGCTTGATGCGGGCTAGGGGATCGAAAGGTGGGGGAATGGGCTGGAGATTTGGTGTGGTTTTAGGGCAGTGGCTGGCGTAGGCCGAGCAGCGAAGGTTCTGGTGTGAATAGTGGTTCCGGTGACGACCTGTCAATCGGTTTTGACTGTACATCGCTCTTGTCGCGTTTGCGTTGCAGCCCGGCACGCTGGACCCTCCACGTCGCTCACCGAATGGAACGCGCTTCATCTTGCGTTTTTGCTCGCTTGTGGGACCGCGGTTGAGAGCAAACCGACGTCCCTCCCCCTCCCCCGCCCGCGTCATTTATTATACCACCACTCCCTCCGTTTTATGCGGAGTAAATAAAAACAGAGGGACTGTACTACGGATGAGGATCCCCTGACGTGGCCAAACCCATTGAGTAACTGACATGCGGGGCCTAGCAAGCATGGGGTCCGCTAGTAAGTGACCGAAAGGGAGGGTAAGGCAGGGATACCTACGTCAGAGGATCCACTTCCACTATACTACTTTGACCAAATGTTAGAGTAATAATATATGACATGCAACTTACACAAAGCATACAGGGTCTAATGCATTTTTCGAGGCTAACTTTGACCAAATGTTAGAGTAATAATATATGACATGCAACTTACACAAAGCATACGGTCAAATTCGTATGTGAAAGGAGTTTCCAATGATATAATTTTCACATTATACATCTCATGTACTATTAATCTTGTCAATAGTCAAATTGGAAACCATCTCGAGTACAAATCTAGGAGTACGTACGAATCTAACAATATTGATTGGCCGTTGTTGAATGTTGATACCTTTTTTATCAAAGTAGAGATACTTTGACTACACATAAAACTTATATGTAAACTAGAAAGGATAGGGGGAGTATATTGTACGTTCAAAAACGAAACGAACATTGAATACCCTTTATATATGATTTGCGGATGCTATGATCACCGGTTCAAAATTTTGAATCCGCCTTAGGTATCACGTGCCCCCACTCGTTCCCTCTTGATTTCATCTCGGGGTCCGGAGATCTATTGAAAGAGGACTAGGTTGGGTACTTGCGAATGATACTCGACGGAATGTTCAAATGAGGCATGCGCGAGGATGGACTCGACTGGAGGGCGACATGATCGATGGAGAAGAGGGTTGGAGAGGAATGAGAAATAAGCAAACGCCACATGATTATACTTGAACGGCTCAAATAAACAATAAGTTGCCTCGCTTGGCCTACATAGTGAAAGGCCTAATGCACAACGCGGAGCACTGACGCTCGAATATGGCCGGGAAAACAGGGAAACCGACATGTGGGGCACACCCGTCGGGACGACGTAGCGCAGACTAGTCCAATGGAGGAGCTGGCCCATGACCTCCTCGCCACCGACAACCGTTCATCTGGGTCGTTGGGGCCAACAATGGGGCGCAGCTCCAGCACCGCCTCTGGACACAGTGACCGCGGTGAGCGACACGCTCATATCGTCGCTAGACACGGTCGGTGTCAGTGTGCCGAGGGTGGTGTTAGTGCTATGGCACGACCAACGGTATGTTTGGTTTGTGCCCAAGGTTGCCCCATCAAAGCATTGGGTAGCCAAAATTTTGGTTGAGGTATTGGTTGCCCATGATTTGGCCGACATTGGCAAGAAAAATGAACTAGAGTTGGCTAGAGTTCATTGGCATGCCAAAGAAATGGCAACCATCCAAATAAAGACCAATATTTGGGTCATGACCAAAATTTTGGTTGAGGTGTTGGTTGCCCATGATTTGGCCGACATTGGCAAGAAAACTGAACTAGAGTTGGCTAGAGTTCATTGGCATGCCAAAAAAATGGCAACCATCCAAACAAAGACCAATCTTTTGGTCATGACCAAAATTTTGGTAAGGTGCACTTTGGCAACAATCCAAACACACCCCAACACCCGGCTCGTCGAGGATGCACGGGGCGCCGCGACGCGTCCGCGGAGTGGTGTAGCGCGGCCAACTGCATCCTCTGGACCTGAGACCATGCCGGGTCGTCTTGCTTTTTCAATGACACGCGGGGATCGCATGTGAGCAAAGGGCTTCTCCAACGTTGCCACGACCGCAGCTGATTACCCTGGCACACCAAAACCCTCGTCCCTCGCGCCGTCGCACGGTGCGTCCCAGTCGGCGCCAGCTACCCGCATTCATGCTGTCTGTTCGTATGTCGTCGTTAAGAGGCTCGGTGCCCGAGGAACCAACTCCGGTGACTTAATGACGCACCCGGACGCTTGGCCTCACCGGAATGCGCTACTTAAAGCGGCAACGCCCAGCTAACCTCCACACCATAGCGCATCGTCCTCCTACCTGGCACCACATCCGCCATGACCGCAAGTGCGAACGCTCTGCGAGAGAGCTTGTCTTCGGGGATGAAGCTCGAGGTCGCCGCCCTCGCTCAAGTCGCCTCTCGCGACGCAATAGCGGCGTATAGCCGGACGCGGACGCGACCGCACAAGCGGTGGCCACGCTGGCGGCCGACGACGGGAGCACCGTCAGCCACGCGTCCTACTTGCCGCCGTCGAACGTCCGGCACCGCCGAGGTCGGGGACTCCTCCGAGGATGAGTAGGGCATGGGAGGCGGTTGGGCATGGTGTGCCAACTGGCCGGTCCGTATCCCATGTTCTACTCTTCCTCGCCGGAGACCGCACCTTCACTTCACGGGTCTTGAGCCCCGCCCCCGTACATAGAGATCGCAGATGGAGGATGTCGGTCGCCGCCGTAGAATAGGTTTAGGGTCGGGTTTCTTTTATTTTTCTGTCCTATAAAAGTTCGAAATGTAATGAAAATCTGCCGTGTTTGCATTAATCTCGGCCGGTGTATATGAACTTTCACAATAATATACATATTGTAGGAGTACTAGCAAGATGCCCGTGCATTGCACGGAAGATCAAGATCTTGTGGGAGAAAAGGATGAACGAGGGAAAGCCTTATCTGCAAATGTGGAGAGGAGTGCGGGTAAATTGTCATAGTTTCGTTCCTATCCGTTAGATATAGATCGGATGGCCTATATTGCAGGATGACAGGCACACCATCATCACCAACTCTGCTTTTTATTGAACCGAGAAAAATCTAACATGCGAAGTAAAATAAACACATAGGGTCTATACATACACAAATTATCTTAGGCACTCCAATAGTACGTCCACTACACATTCACGCATTTCACATCTTTCTACATCTACGGGAACCTACGAAAGGGTTAACGTAAATTGCCTCTCTCTCTCCTCCCCTGATTTTCATGGTGGTGGGGCCCTCCCTCCCCCCAATCTACAATCAACAGCTCACACGTTTCACATTACGTTAATTACGTAACTGGGATTGCGTAGGTGTAGCATTACTCGTCCTATAAAACCCAACTAAGCCAACCTCCCAGCATATCGCGCGGGAAAAGACCCGGCCGCGCTGTTTTAGTCGGGATTACCGGATTACTAGTAGTAGTATCGATGGATCGCGCGAGGCAACAAATTTTTTTGAGGGGGCGAAGCACCTAGTTCAAAAGGAAAAAAGGCGGTACACTCACAGCACTCCTGTCGCGGTCGCATTGCACCCCGCACACGTTCGGTCCTGCACACGGCTCACGCAAACGGAACGCGCTTCGGCTTGCCTCTTCACTGACACGTGGGACTGCACTTGGAGAAACCGACCATGCGCCAAACTCCCCCCGCCCACCGCGCGAAAATCCTCCCCCCCCACACCCAAAAATTCCCCCCAAATCCGATTCAACCGCCCTTCGGCCAACTAGCCAATAATATTCCCCAAACCCCTTCCCCCCTGTCCCCCTCCACTCCATTCGCTCCGCCAAAGCCGCCCTCCCCGCCGCGCCGATACGTCGGCGCCGCAGTTCGGCGATCCTCCCGCTCCCACAGTACGCTCTCGTAGACTGCCGTCCTCTAGCCGCGCCGCCACCTCTGGCTACGTTCTTGTGGAGGCGCACGGCGGTCAGCGACGCCACCACTGGCAATGTTCGTGTGGAGACGCACGGTGGTCAGCTTCTCCCACGGTACGCGCATTCTAGACTGAGGCCCCGTTCATGTCGGTGTAGCGCTGAATGTTAGCTGATAAACGCTGTTAATCTCACTGTTTGCCGAAGCAGTTTACTGTCAATATGCTCTGCTTAAGAAGCTTCCTTGCCCTGTTCTGCACTCAATCTGCTTAGCTGAGATGGCATGCCAAGGCCGATTAGTTGCTAAAATATCCTGCCATATATTTATTGTGACGTAGATTGCCATGGTCTAGTAGCCAATCTGTTAGGTGAAATAGCTCTACACTGTTTTATACTCGATCTTTATTGCTGCGATGGCCTTCGATAGTTCGATGGCTGTGTGCTCGGCCTCATTGACTGCTGAAACAGCCTGCCATAATTTGGCACTCAAATCTGTTTGCTGAATTAGCTTTACATATATTTCGTTACTTAGATCTGCTCGTCCAAATATCTTGCCATAGCTTTAGACATCGACCTAGGTATTTTTTTCTGGACTTCATAAAAAAGCATATATGTTTTTCCTGTAATATCTAGTAGAAGAACTAATTTGTATGTCTAACAGATGGACATGACTTGGATAACTTCTGCTCGAAGATTCTCCGCTGCATATGTCGAGGGGGTTGAAAACTTCATGAACTTTATCAGAGCTGAGTACGGTGGTCCGAAATCAGATGTGCTCTGCCCGTGTAGCAGTCGTATGAATTCAGTTACAAGACCCCAGTCAACTATGCAAAATCATCTACACTTGTATGGGATGTCGGTCACATATACTAGGTGGGTTCATCATGGTGAAGCTGTGAACGTTAATGTTATTGACTACGTGGAAGCAGCAGATCACCATCTTGATCTGCCTGATGCTCAGGTGGAAGAGGAGGAGGAGGTGGTGGTGGCGGAGCCAATGAGTTTGACCAACATTGAAACAATACTACGAAATGCTCGTGCATTCCGAGAACTGTCACCTGCAGAAGAAAAACGGTGGGCCCGCATGTTGGAACAATGCAACGTTGCTGTCACCCCAGGAAATAAGCTGTCAGTATTCTCAGCTATGGTCACCTTTCTTCACGTGAAGACATCTGAGCGGATGACCAAAAAATCATTCGATGCGATGTTGGCTGCTTTCCGCGAATCTTTCCCAGATGCGTCTGAGCTGCCACACACCTACAGTAAAATGAAGAATTTCCTTCGTGCAGTTGGAATTGGATATGATATGATCCATGTTTGTACGAATAATTGTGTTCTGTTCCGGAAGGATTATGCCAACTTAAGTGAATGCCCGAAATGCAAATCACCAAGATGGAAAGATGGCGATGCTGTGAAGAGGATTCCTCATAATGTTCTGAGACATTTTCCAATTATACCAAGATTGCAGAGGTTGTTTCATGATGCCGAAACAAGAGAGGATGTACTGTGGCATTCTAGGAACCAGGAGTACAGAGATCAGAATGTAATGAGCCATCCATCTCATGGTAGTGAGTGGAAAAGCTTCAATGATAAACACAAAGAGTTTGCTGCTGACCCGAGACACATTAGATTTGGCTTAGCTTCAGATGGATTTAACCCATTTGGCCACCAGAGCGTCACATATAGCATGTGGCCAGTGCTTGTTATCCCTTACAACATGCCTCCAAATGTCTGCACCAAAGAATCAAACTACATGATGGCCTTGCTCATCCCAGGTCCAAAAAGTCCTGGAAAGGATTTTGATTTGTTCATGGAGCCTCTTGTGGAGGAACTTCAACAGCTATGGAAGGGTGTTCTCACTCGAGACCTATATAGCAGCCCACCAGCTGATTTCTTTCTGCGTGCTGTTATAATTTGGTGCATCCATGATTATCCGGCTTTGGGCACTATGTCAGGGCGAACGACACATGGTCACAATGCATGTGTTTGCTGTGACAGGAATCCGCTATCATACGCAATACTTAGCAAGATCTGTTACATTGGACACCGCCGTCTCCTTGCCAAGGACAAGCCGCATCCTAGAAAATACCGAAGACATGTGTTCAATGCAAAGCATGAAAACCGTGAGGCGCCAAAGAGGCTCACCGCCGATGAGTTGCAAGTGGAATTAGAGAAGGTCAGGCATATTACACCAGGAAACCATCCTGGTAATGGTAGGGGGAAAAGGAAGCGTGGCAGGGTAGAAGAGAGATTATTGTTTACCCGCAGGTCCACTTTGTGGGACTTGGAGTATTGGAAAGATTTGGATCTGAGGCATAATCTTGATGTGATGCACATCGAGAAAAATATATGTGACAGCATTATCGGCACACTTCTTAATATTGAAGGCAAGACGAAAGATACCTTAAAATCTAGGATTGATTTGACACACCTGGGTATCAGAAAGGATTTGCAGGTGCAAGATGAAGGTAAACCACGGGATATGGCACCAGCCGTGTACGTCTTGGACAAGGTAAAAAGAAAAGAATTCTGCGAAGTCCTGTCACGTGTGAGATTCCCACATGGATTTGCTTCCAACCCTGAAAGGAGAGTCATTGCAGATGGAAACAAGGTACAAGGGTTGAAAACTCATGACTGCCACGTCCTACTTCAAAGGGTTTTACCTGTTATCCTTAGAGGATTGGGCCGCCCTGACTTATACAAAGCAGTTGCAGAGCTGGGACAATTCTTCAGGGAACTCTGCAGTAGGAATATCAGGATAGATGCTTTGGAGCGTCTTAGAGACAAGATACCAGCTATCCTATGCGACCTTGAGAAGATATATCCTCCAGCCTTCTTTGACGTGATGGTGCATTTGGCTGTTCATCTACCTGATGAGGCACTACTTAGAGGTCCAGTACAGTATGGCTGGATATACCCTATTGAAAGGCGGCTAGGCACTTTCAAGGGCTATGTTAGGAACAGAGCTAGACCCGAGGGTTCCATTGCAGAGGCCTACATTGCTACAGAAGCGTTGACATTCTGCTCAAAATACATTGAAACAGCTGATCAGCTTAGCAAAGAGGTGGGTGAAGACAATCCCGGGCTCAATGTTTTTGATTATTCTGTTCGAGTTACAGGGAAGAGTCAACAAGAGGACAAACCTAAAGATTTGGACAAAATGGTTTGGTATGTGTTGAATAAATGTCCTGAGATACTACCTTATATCAAGTAAGTGCAGTACTGCAGCCTATACATCGTAATCTACTAAACTTGCAACACATTCTTATATATTTAGATGTTTGACGCGATCACTATGTTGTGCAGCATCTACAAAGAGGAGTTACTGCCGCAAAATCCAAGAAACATTGACAAACTGGTTATGGCAAGATTTGCGAAATGGTTCAAGAACCATGTAAGCTTTTGAAGTGCACTGTCAGTTTTTTTAATATATTGAGTACATAAGATGATCAGCTTGTCTATCTTCTAACCATAGGTTAAGAAGATGCGGGAGGATGGGCAGGAAGTTGATGATGCCCTTTACTCACTAGCAATGGGTCCTGATACTCAGGTAAGACATTATGAATCTTGCGTTGTTGGAGATGTGCGCTACAACACCCTTGCACGAGACGAAGGCAGGAAGACACAAAACAGTGCCATCATGAGCACGAATACGTATGACAAAGAGACAACTGAAATGTATGCTAACATAACAGACATTGTTCAGTTGCAGTATATCTCGAGTTTCGAGGATCATCGGTGTGTGGTTCTATTGTGCTGTCGTTGGTATAACCTGTTTTCCAGGATCGCAAAACCCAGAGCTGATGATTATTTCAAATCCATCAATGTCAAGGCGGCGTACCAGACCAACGAGCCTTTTATTTTGGTAAATCAAGCAACACAGATATTTTTCTTGGAAGACACATTTGCACGTAGCGATGACTGGAGAGTATTGCAAAGGTTTGAGTAGAGGAATTCGTTTAATGAAGTTGCACAACAAGATGCTGCTTACACTGCTCCTGATGTACAAGATAACACAGATGTTCCTAATATCTTTGAGAACCATCACGTCAATGACGCCGGCGAAAAGATTGCATGTCGTGCTGTGGACATACAAGAGTTGATCAAGAAGAAGCCAACGTTCGAGGATGTTGAGGACGAAGAAGAAGATGACACCGTGGGGAATTACGATTCAGATTGATACACTTTGCTAAGATGTTGACGCTGCTACTGCGGATGATGATTACATTGCTTTTGTCGTATTTGCCTGTCAGAAGACGTTTTTTTATCTACTATGTGAAATTGTGTTTGCTATGACAACTGAAACCTGATAAACATGTTGTTTAGTATTTTGCTGTGAGAACATCACTTGTTATGTATGCTGATTTGTGTTTGGTGATTGTATGACAACTAAAACATGATGACATTGTTGTTTAGTTGTACTCATATTTGGCTGTGAAACTTGAATTTGATGACATAGTTTGCTGTTGGACTGCAATTTGCTCGACGTCTTCGAATGAGAACAAAGCTGACCCGACAGGGCCTCTGCTATTTATTTATTTATATGAACAAAAGGGGATACCCCCTGATTTCCGTTAATAGAAATCATTAGATGTTCACAACACTATGCCCAGCCTGCTACACAGCTATCATTCATTACTATTTTCAGCAAAGTGCTCATGTCGTAGCCACTGAATACATCACGAGTGCTACATACACTGCAAATAAAGAGACAATCATCCTACAGAGCACATCGATTTTGCCCATTATCTACACAAGCTCTTTTATCTCCTCATTGCTGTCAAGGCCGTTCAGCAGCTATTGCTTGGCCATGATCAGAGGAACTGCATCTTTAACCTTCTGCTCTGCATCTTCCTCTTCTGCTGTTCCTTCAGTTACTTGTCCAACACCCCAACCTGCTAGTATTGGGATTCCTCGGCTAACCAAATAATCACCGTAGTTGCATTCCCCCACATTAGCAACTTCCCAGAAATACAAATCACACGAATCTTCCCTTTTCTGCACGAATCAAATTGGAAGATCATCAACCAAACTATTAAAAAAATCAGCAACTGAAAGCAGCAGAACAACACTTAAACATATTATTACCCCATGATTCGGGCATTTGTAGAAGACTCGGCCAGGGTTGCGGATTGTGGTTGAGACGCGACGGATGACTCTGCGTGATTTGCAGCAGTGGCACCACAGCAACGGCAGCGGGTTGCGATGAGCAATCGGCAGCGGTGCGCGTGCCGGTGGGGGTGTGATGAGACCCACAGGCGATGGTACGGGTGGCGACTTGGCGCATATCTGGTTGTTGCCTGCTGAAGAGCAGGTGGACGAGCAGCCAGCGGACATGGTTGCTGCGGCCAGAACTTCTGATGCTAGGCAGAGTAAGTAGAGATGAGGAGAAGCGAATGTTGGATATGTCAGTTTCATTACTTGCAGAGTAGCATAGCACCATATATAGTCATAGTCTAGGTTTGGATTCAAACCAGCTACAGGAGGGCCTCCTTGTTTTGCGAAAAAATTATTTCTCCACCTGACAGCTGGGACCCACCGGCTGTATCTTCGCACGGAAGGAAGTGCCTCCTTGTTTTGCGAAAAAAGTATTCATCCCGTTGGCAGCTGGGACCCGTCAGATTTGGTGACTGACTTGTGGGCCTACTAAGCGGACGTGTATGCACGGCTTTGTCAACTTAATCAACAAATGATTCTAGCAGCTGGACCGTTGGATGTTAATCCAATAGCCGTGCTCCTTCTTCAACCTCTGTTCTTGCTCCTGTCTCCCTTGGGCGGCACCGCGGCTGTGCTGCCGCGCACCCGAACCAGTGAAGTTTCCCACTCGTCTCCATCTGCGACTCCACTGCCCCGTCTTCCCCATCTCCTGCTCGTTCCAGTCTGGGTGCGCTCGGCACGGTGTGGTCCACGTGGTCAACAACCGAGAGTCATCGGAAGATGACTGTACGTGAGAGGCTGACAGTGGGGACGCACCACACCCATGGACGCATGCATGCAACGGAATGCGGCGAGGTCAACGTGGTCAAGCAACGACTTCCATCGGAAGGATACTGTACGTGGAGAGTCTCAGCAGGGTCCACGGCTGCAGCAAGTAAGTGCCTCCTTATTACGCAGAAAATAATGATTCCTCCACCTGACAGCAGGGACCCACTGGACGGGCCACCGTATTTTGTGAAAAAAACGTTTGCCCCCTGACTGCTGGGACCCAGCTGACGGGCCACCGTATTTCGCGAAAAAAATGCCCCCCCCCCCCGCTGTCAGCTTGGACCCACCGGAAGTGCCTCCATATTACGCACAAAAAAAAAATACTCCCCCGGCTAGCTGGCACCCACCTTGGTGGGAGGCTAACTTGTGGGCCTACTAAGTTGACGGGGATGAAGGGCTTTTTCAACTTAGTCAATATGAACGATTCTAGCTCCAGTGACCGTACGATGTCCATCCAACAGCCATAGTGCTTCTTCAACCTCTGGTCTTCTTGCTCCAGCCGCCTAAAGCAGCGCCGGTCGTGCCGCATGCTCCTGCCTCCCGTGGCCGGCTGTGCTGCCGCGGAGGCCTCACCGCCCCCTACTATTCCCACCGCTGGCCAGGCCCTGCGGCGACGGCAGCCTCACACCGCAGCCGAACTAATGAACCCTCGTACTCCTCTCCGCGCGAGCTTCCACTGCCGCGTCTTCCCCGGCTCCGCGTCGTCCCCTTCCTAGGCCTCGCCATCGTACACCTCCGTGGTGCTCTCCGCGCGGCGTGGTCAACGTGGTCAAGGAACGACTTCCATCGGAAGAGTACTGTACGTGGAGAGGCTGACAGCTGGGTCCACGGCCACATCCCAGTTTTTTTGTGATTTGCCAAGTAAGTCGCTTTGTCAGGCCTGTTGGGCTGCAAATCTTTCAAGACGAGGAGAGCTTTCATTCGGCTGGCCGAGAAAATGGCCCATCAGTAATGAGAAATGGGCTGTACATTTTTAAAACACATCAAACCGGCAATTAGTTTCAAATATCTTTTTTTTCATTTCGAGATTTTAAATTACATTAATTTTTATGCGTGGAGAATTTGTTGGATTTTATATTGATAGACATTTATTTTTAAAATCAGTTTGAATATGAGTCGAAATTTCGGGATTAAAAACAGTTCGGACCGCACCGAAATATGCAAAATTTCGTATAATTTTTTAACCGTGGCCACAATATGGGCTGTAATGCTAACAAAAATAATATGGGCTCCAAAAAAAAACCTTAATAATTAGCAAATGGGCTGTAAATTATTAGAAATAATGGCAGATGGGTTGTATGCTGTTTTCCATAGATTTGAGGCTTTCCTAAAAAAAAGGTTGACGCACAAGCAGTGACTGTTGGATGGCCATCCAACGGCCGTCGTGCTTCTTCAATCTCTGCTCTTCCTGCTCCAGCCGCTCAAACAAGCGCCAGCGGGAGTGCCTGCTCTCTCCTCCCCGCGGCCGGCTCTGCTGCCGCGCAGGCCTCACCGCCCCACCATACTCCCATCGCTGGCCTAGCCATCCCTCTACTCACCCACACCTGCTGTTATTCTCCGGCGACGGCAGACGAACCAGTAAACCCTCGAACAGTCGTACTCCCCTCCGTGAGGGAAACAACTGCCGAGTCTTCCCTGCCTCCGTGTCGTTCCCTTCCTAGGCCTCGCCGTCGTCCACCGCCCTGGTGCTCTCGGCGCGGCCTGGTCAACGTGGTTAACGACCGATATGCATCTGAAGTGGACTGTACGTGGAGAGGCCGACAGCTGGGTCCACGGCCGCACGCAAGGAAATGCCTCCTTATTACGCGCAAAATAATGATTCCTCCAGCTGACATCAGGGACCCACCGAAAGGGCCTCTGTATTTCGCGAAAAAAACATTACCGCCGCTGACAGCTCGGACCCACCAGCTATATCTTCGCACGCAAGGAAGTGCCTCCTTATTACGCACAAAAAAATGAATACTCCCCCTGTTAGCTGGGACCCAGTATAGTGGCAGGCTGAGTTGTTGGCCTACTAAGTTGACGGGGACAGAGGGCTTTGTCAACTTAGTCAATATGCACGATTCTAGCTCCAGTGACCGTACGATGTCCATCCAACGGCCGTAGTGCTTCTTCAACCTCTGGTCTTCTTGCTCCAGCCGCCCAAACCAGCGTCGGTCGTGCCTCGTGCTCCTGCCTCCCGTGGCCGGCTGCGATGCCGCGGAGGCCTCGCCGCCCCCTACTACTCCCACCACTGGCCAGGCCATCCCTCTACTCACCCACACCCCCTGTTATTCTGCGGCGACGGTAGCCTCACACGGCAGCGAACCAGTGAACCCTCGTACTCATCTACGCGTGGGCATCCACTGCCGCGTCTTCCCCGGCTCCGCGCCGTCCCCTTCCTAGGCCTCGCCGTCGTCCACCGCCCTGGTGCTCCCGGCGCGGCGTGGTCAACGTGGTCAAGGAACGGCTTCCATCGGATGTGGACTGTACGTGGAGAGGCTGACAGCTGGGTCCACGGCCGCAGCAAGGAAGTGCCTCCTTATTACGTGCAAAATAATTATTCCTCCACCTGACAGCGGGGACCCACCGTACGGGCCACCGTATTTCACGAAAAAAACGTTTGCCCCTGACTGCTGGGACCCACCAGCTACATCTTCGCACGCAAGGAAGTGCGTCATGGCAAAAAAAAATGATTTGCCCCCTGACTACTGGGACCCACCAGCTACATCTTCGCAGGCAAGGAAGTGCCTGACAGTCGGGACCCACCTGGTCGAAGCGTATGTAGCGTTGTCATTCTGTTCGCGAACGTGTACATACATATATACTGGTGGATGTAGAGGCGCGCACGTGTCGTAGTAGAGGCGCGTATGTGTCGTAGTAGAGGCGCGCACGTAGCATGTACACATACGTACAGCGGCCAGGGTGCAAGAAAGAAAATACGGCCACGTATGTGTACATACGGGCGGGGTCTCGAACGCCTACTCGCGCATACGTACGGCCAGGCCTCGTGTACATGGCTGGGTCGGAACGGAGAAACAGCGTCGTCGTCGTGTTCATGGGGAGGCAACGGAATGCGTCATGTTCATGGGGAGGCAACAGAATGCGTCGTGTTCATGGGGAGGGGTGTGGCGTACCGCAAAACGGAGGAAACGGACCTCCTATGGTCGAAACGGGGGTCCTGTTGATCGGGAGGAGTGTGGCGTACCGCAAAACGGAGGAAACGGACCTCCTACGGTCGAAACGGGGGTCCTATTGATCGGGAGGGGCGTGGCGTCCCATGAAACGGAGGAAACGGACCTCCTACGGTCGAAACGGGGGTCCTGTTGATCGGGAGGGGTGTGGCGTACCGCCAAACGGACGAAACGGACCTCCTACGGTCGAAACGGGGGTCCTGTTCATCAGGAGGGGTGTGGCGTACCGCAAAACGGGACTCCACGGGATACTGTTCATCTCCACCGTCGACCTCCTCCAGCCTCCACGGGCTACCGTCGACCTTCTCCAGCCTCCACGGGCTACCGTCGACCTTCTCCAGCCTCCACGGGCTCCTGTTCATCCAGCCTCCACCGCGCGCTACTCCATCGGCTACTGTTCAACCACCCCTCCACGGTCACCCCTCCACCGTCTACTGTTCATCCAGCCCTCCACACCACGGGGTCCTGTTCAACCACCCATCCACGTTCACCCCTCCACCGTCTACTGTTCATCCAGCCCTCCACCACACCACGGGGTCCTGTTCATCCAGAGGCAACGCCACCGCTCACTGTTCATCCAAACCCCCTCGCAACGCTCACTGTTCATCCCAGAGGCAGCATCGATCGGCTTTAGTTAGCAGCAGTAGCGAAGGAATCGCTCGATCGGGTTCAGTTAACAGCCATCGATCGATCGCTCGGGTTCAGTAACGCGTAGCCTACAGTGCGATCACTCGGGTTTAGTTAGAGCCCAACGCCTCGCTCGGGTTCAGTTAGAGCCAACGCCTCGCACACACGCGCGTACGTGTACGAGAGAAACGCGCATCGCTCGGCCCCCGACCTCCCACCGTAACCGGGAACTCCCCGAAATTTTCCTCGCCCTCGCTTCTACCATGGTTTTTTCCGTCATGGACGGCCCAAAGAATGTCATGCAGCTGTGTCTCCGGCCCGCCCAGGACGAAAAGCCCATTTTCTGTCATGATTTTTTGTCATAGAAGTAGGAGCCCACCACATCTATGATGATACCGGGTTTTGTCACAGTTATCGTCATAGAAGTGTCATATGTATGACAGAAAAAAAATTCGTTCGGCCCAAAATGTCACGGATGTGTCTTTTTTTGTAGTGATCCCACGATGCCGCCGAATCAAGATAAGACTAGTAACGGCAAGTAAATTGACAAAATCGACGCCCACAACAACTTGTGTTCTACTCGTGCATAGAAACTATGCATAGACCTAGCTCATGATGCCACTGTTGGGGATCGTTGCAGAAATTAGAAAAAATTCTACGCATCACCAAGATCAATCTATGGAGTTTACTAGCAACGAGAGGGGAGTGCATCTTCATACCTTTGAAGATCGCGAGTCGGAAGCGTTGCAAGAACGCGGATGAGGGAGTCGTACTCGTAGCGATTCAGATCGCGGTAGATTCCGATCCTAGCGCCGAACAAAGGCACCTCCGCGTTCAACACAAGTGCAGCCCGGTGACGTCTCCCGCACCTTGAACCAGCAATGAGGAGGGAGAGGTTGAGGAAGAGGGCTCCAACAGTAGCACGACGGCGTGGTGGTGATGGAGCAGCAGTTCTCTGGCAGGGCTTCGCCAAGCTCACGCGGAGGAGGAGAGGTGTTGGGGAGGGGAGGGGCTGCGCCTTGTGGTGCCGCAGCCCTCCCTCCACTGCTCTATTTATAGGGAGAAGGGGGAAGGGCGCCGGCCCCTCTAGATGAGATCTAGAGGGGGGCGGCGGCCAAGGGGGAGGGGGCTTGCCCCCCAAGCAAGGGGGCGCCCCCTTTAGGGTTCCCCCCAACCCTAGGCGCATGGGCCCTAGGGGGATGGCGCCCAACCCACTTAGGGATGGTTCCCTTCCACCTACAGCCCATAAGGCCCTCCGGGGCAGGTGGACCCTCCCGGTGGACCCCCGGAACCCCTCCGGTGGTCCCGGTACAATACCGGTATACCCCCGAATATTTTCGGTGACCGTATGATGACTTCCCATATATAAATCTTCACCTCCGGACCATTCCGGAACTCCTCGTGACGTCCGGGATATCATCCGGGACTCCGAACAACATTCGGTAATCACATACAAATCTTCCTTATAACCCTAGCGTCATCAAACCTTAAGTGTGTAGACCCTACGGGTTCGGGAATCATGCAGACATGACCGAGACAGCTCTCTAGCCAATAACCAACAGCGGGATCTGGATAACCATGTTGGCTCCCACATGTTCCACGATGATCTCATCGGATGAACCACGATGTCGAGGATTCAAGCAATCCCGTATACAATTCCCTTTGTCAATCGGTACGTTACTTGCCCGAGATTCGATCGTCGGTATCCCAATACCTCGTTCAATCTCGTTACCGGCAAGTCACTTTACTGGTTCCGTAATGCATGATCCCATGACTAACTACTTAGTCACATTGAGCTCATTATGATGATGCATTACCGAGTGGGCCCAGAGATACCTCTCTGTCATACGGAGTGACAAATCCCAGTCTCGATCCGTGCCAACCCAACAGGCACTTTTGGAGATACCTGTAGTGCACCTTTATAGCCACCCAGTTACGTTGTGACGTTTGGCACACCCAAAGCATTCCTACGGTATCCGGGAGTTGCACGATCTCATGGTCTAAGGAAATGATACTTGACATTAGAAAAGCTTTAGCAAACGAACTACACGATCTAGTGCTATGCTTAGGATTGGGTCTTGTCCATCACATCATTCTCCTAATGATGTGATCCCGTTATTAATGACATCCAATGTCCATGGTCAGGAAAACGTAACCATCTATTGATCAACGAGCTAGTCAACTAGAGGCTCACTAGGGACATGTTATGGTCTATGTGTTCACACATGTATTACGATTTCCGGATAACACAATTATAGCATGAACAATAGAAAATTATCATGAACAAGGAAATATAATAATAACCATTTTATTATTGCCTCTAGGGCATATTTCCAACAACGCCCGTCACGCGGGCGCGGAGGGCTTTAGCTCTGCCTATAAATACATACGCAGGGACGCAGGGGGGCGTTCACGCACGTCCGAAGAGAAGACTCGCCAGCGCCATATCCATTCGTAGCCGGCGCACTCACCAGCCACCAAGCACAAATCCATCCAACACACTTCGCCAACCACCACATCCATCCATCCAACACACGACAAATCCCTTCGCAAAACACCAGAGGCAAAACGCATCTTGCAGGACTCGCAGCCGCAACTAGGGATTAAAATGGAGTGGAAAGTTTCCGCTTTTCCAGAGAAAAAATGAAAATGGAGAGGAAATATGATAACGAAAACGGAAATTTGCGAAACGGAAACGGAAATGGAATTTTTTACGCGGAAACGGAAACAAAAACGGAACGGTGTTTTCTGGTGAAACAGGCGTGGGAACGGAACTTTCCGTGTCCGTAAATATGGAATTTCTGTTTCTACTGTAGGTCTATGTCTGCTTTGTCGCCCAACTATCAAACAATACACACTGACACAATGAGTAGAATGAGCAGAATGGATCATTTGAGGACCATCTTTTACTACCACACACGTACTCAACTAGACCCTATACGGAATTGCCATGTAGTACTACAACACCACCCTATGTTGCTAACACAACCATATTATTTTGTAGCCATCTTAACAATTCCATAAATCTTTTTGTTTTTTGTCTATATTTATCTATGATTCAAGGGGGTTTCAAGTTCCGGTCAATACACAGTTTTGTTTCCGTGTCCGCTCTGTATCCGCTCCGTGTTTGTTTCCGGTAGTATTTGTTTCCATATTCATTTTCGGGGTTTCTGTATTTGTTTCTGCTTCTGCAAAAAAATATGAAAACAAATATGGTAGCACGCAGTTCCATCCGTTTCCGCACTGTTTTCATGCCTAGCCGCAACTGAGACCGGCGGCCATCCGTGCAAGGGCCGCAAGGACCTCGACGACATGAACACCAAGCTCATGTTTCCTGATGTTGAGATGGTCGTCTAATTACTTTTTCTCCAGCCTCTCTTCCTCCCATCCAGCATGCATGCACTACACTGAGAGTACGTGCCGGACACCGGAGACGACGCTCGTGTGATCGCGTCGCCGCCGCCGAAGACGACCTCACCGGACCAGAAAACTGCACCGACACCACTAGAGTTTGTCTACGCCAAGCCTTTCATTTTTAGGTGTCATGTTCTTGGCTGCAGATTACTCGGGAGCAGCCGGAGCTCTCCAACGACGCAGCCCAACCGCTAGCCCCGACACTCTACCATGGCGGCCTTCATGGCACTCGACGAATAGCCCATGGTGTACAGATCGGGAAGAACAGATTGCGACGAACATGGCCACGGTGAACACATTCATGACAAAGGATACACAGCCGTACAGGTTTTGAATCACGCTATTGGAGAAGACGGCGAGCCGGAACCAGAGCATGCTGACGATGCAGCCCGAGACCCACCTTTCCCTTCATGGCGTACAGATCCTCGACGGAACCAGTTTCCGCAACGACGCAACTCATGCTCCTTCATGAGGCGTGCGTCCCCGATGGATAGTTCAACGGTGAATAGATCATAGGCGTACAGGTTTTGCACCACGTTCTTGGAGGATACGGTGTGGCAGAACTGGTGCTCGCTCATGACGCAGCCCGAGACTCACTTCTCCCTTGGTGGTGTACATATTTTCTTCCGAACCAGAGTTTGCAACGACGCAGTACAAGAGCGGTCCCTAGCTCCTTCGAGAGGCGCACCTTGTCGGTGTCAAAACCGGTGGATCTCGGGTAGGGGGTCCGGAACTGTGCGTCTAGGATCGATGGTAACAGGAGACGGGGGAGACGATGTTTACCCAGGTTCGGGCCCTCTCTATGGAGGTAATAGCCTACTTCCTGCTTGATTGATCTTGATGAATATGAGTGTTACAAGAGTTGATCTACCACGAGATCGTAATGGCTAAACCCTAGAAGTCTAGCCTATGTGAATTATGGTAATGAGTATCCGCCTATCCGGACTATGCTCTCCTGTTTATATAGACACCGGAGAGATCTAGGGTTACATGGAGTCGGTTACACAAGAAGGAATCTTCCTGGTTGGTCACCAAGCTTGCCTTCCACGCCAAGGAGAGTCCAATCCGAACATGGGTATAGTCTTCGGCCTTCATGTCTTCACAGCCCATCAGTCCGGCCCAATGGACAACAGGCCGGACGCCCGAGGACCCCTTAGTCCAGGACTCCCTCAGTAGCCCCTGAACCTGGCTTCAATGACGTGGAGTCCGGCGCGCAGATTGTCTTCGACATTGCAAGGCGGGTTCGCCTTTTTCCGAACTCCACGATAGTCTTCGGATGCGATGATTGTATCCGGACCTGTAACGCATACCACACACAACCGCAGAGAGAATATAATATTTGCACGAATCTAATCTGTTGACAGCTTTTGTAACACGACATCATGTCTGTCCGGTCATAATTTCGAACCATTTTTCATCTGCCATCCCATGTTTCGAGACGCGGTTGTAATTGGCATGTCCCGTCGAAGTAGAGATCGTGTCCCCTTATTGCGGGATCCTCATCAATGCGGGTGTGGGTAACCCAACCGTGACATTTGCACGACCCTTGGGAACAGGCGAGTTTAAGGCGAGTGGGGAGGCGTTTGATATTCGCGGCCTCTATAAAGGGGGTAAGGATTCCCTTTTCTCACCCCCGCCCTTTCTTTCCCTCAGCCCTTCCGTCCTTGAGCTCCAGCGCCCAAGCTTTAGCTTTTCTTCGTCCAAGAAAGTACTCCAAACATGTCCGGATCTGGAGCTGGAGGCAAGTGGATGGCCTCCTCCGTTAAGAAGAAGGACATCAAGGAGCTCCGGGAGGCTGGATACCTAGCCAAGGAGATCGTTCACCGACTCCTGGCCAAGGGGCAGATTGTCCCCACTCCAGAGCCCCATGAGAGGGTTGTGTTTCTCACACATTTTGTGTGCGGACTGGGATTCCCTCTCCATCTATTTGTCCGTGGACTGATGTTTTACTATGGGCTGGATTTTCATGACCTAGCCCCCAACTTTATCCTCAACATTTTAACATTTATCGTCGTTTGTGAGGCTTTTCTCCGCATCCCACCTCACTTCGGCCTGTGGCTGAAGACCTTCAATGTGAGGCCGAAAGTAGTGAGCGGTCAACAAGCAGAGTGCGGAGGCGCTATGGTGGGCAAGATGCCCAACGTCACCTGGCCCGAAGGCTCATTCGCAGAGACGGTGAAGGGGTGGCAATCGGGGTGGTTCTACATCACCGAGCTACGCGACGCCAACTGGGCGGCGGCCCCCGAATTCCGATCCAGAATCCCGATGTGGCTCACCTCCTGGCAAGAGAGGGGCCTAACCTAGGGTCCTTCGGACGAGCTGACTGGGCTCGAGACGTGCGTCCAGAACATGATAGACAGGAAAATCAAGCTTGTCAACGTGGTCCAGGTCATGCTCATTCGTCGGGTCCTTCCATGCCAACGCCGGACTTGCTATCTGTGGCAGTATGATCCGGCCAAGCACCAGACGCTGCAAGAGCTCTTCGGCGTGATGCACGAAGACATCTGGAGAGTGCTTTTCAAGGCCGGTGAGACGTCGCCGCCTATGACCGAGGATCGCGGGCTTAGCTTAAAGCACCAAGCCAATTCTGTAAGTTATTTCATCTTTTCAAGGCATACCTTTTACTGGCATATTTTGAGGTAAAGCCTAAGCTTTCTCATCCATGTTTTCAGGCCTGGATCGAGGTAGCAGAGGGGATTAACTGTCCGGCTCCGCTGCCCGAAGACCAAGAATTCCCATTACTGACGAAAATGCTTTTTCCCGCACCTTATGAGGTGCCAGAGAAGATGGCCAGGAAAGCGGCCAAGAAGGGCCCTTGCCGAAAAGGCACTCCGGACATGACGTCCGAAGATGAAACTTCTTCTTCATCCACCGACGACGACGACGAAGAGGAGGAAGAAGACGACTCCCCACCTGAGGTGGGGAAGAAGAAAAGAGTGGCCCCCACGAGTCCGGAAGCGAAAGCGCCTAAGAGGGTTAAAGGCTCCCTCGCGGATAACTCCGCGTGGGATGTTGACAGCAGTCCGGAGCGACCTCGCCGGACCAAGCCTCGGGCCGCTTCGTAAGTAACAGAATCCGCAAACGTCTAGCTTTCCTGGTTTGTAATATTGACATACTGTAAACTTTGTCACTGCAGTCTGGCACGCGATGGCTCCCCGCGATCCTCGACAGAGGACTCGCTGGACTCGAAGGAGATGGCTAGCATGTCTCCGCCACCTTCTCATTCCATCTCACCCAAGGGTGATGACGAGGTGGTGTCCAAAAAGACTTTCCCAGGCCGGGGGAGATTCTGGAGATCATCGGGGTGACGCCCCAGGATGACTCCTCGGCGGCCGGACATACGGGGGGAAAAGTCCCCATGAGGACTAGTGACGGGGCCCGAGTTCCCTTTGGACCTCAGCCGGATACCATTCCGGAGATCTACACGCTCCGGGGTCCAGCGAACGGCATTCCCCACAAGGAGGGAATGTGCCTGTTCCACCGGTGACCTCTGTCCAACCAGAGGCACCTGGTAATCTGCTGGAGGCGCTACGAGGCACCTCTATCATGGATGAACATCGTGTCCTTATGGACACCGTAATAGAGAAGGTTCAGTTCGTCAAAAGCGGACTGACCGAAGCCTGCACTAGCCTTCTAACAGGCTTTGAGGTAAGTAATGTGATTGTAGGAAAAATATCACAGTATAAACAATAGCCCCTGATGCTCTGTTTGGTGTTTGGGAAGAAAAGCCGAACAGAGGATCAAGAATAAATATCGCAGGAGTCTAACATGAGTTGTCTATGTGAATAAGCAGGTATCGCTGCAGGCTGCCACTGCTCATGCTGCGGAGGTCTCCGGTCTGAAGCAGAAACTGGAGCGGGCCGAGGAGGAGCTCGGCCTCGTGAAGAAGCAGCTGGAGGATAGCCAAGGTATGCAGTAACCTGTGGGTACATTTCAAAAAAATGAATAGTCCGACCGGTCTAAAGTGTCATAAACTTTATTAGGGGCCACGACCGAGGTGGCAGCCCTTAAGAAGGCGCCAGCCGAGGCTGAGGACAAAGCGGCCAAGGAACGTGCCTCGCGCAAGAGGCACGAGTCCAGGGTTGGCGAGGCGCAGCAATAGCTCCAGGGCGCGATAGAGAGATTTGAGTCCTTGGAGCGCGATTGTAAGGCGCAAGAGTACGAATTGGCGAAGGCCCGCCAGAGTGCGCAGGATGCACGAGCCGAAGCCCAGAGCGCCCTCCAGGAAATTCAGGCGGCCAAGAAGATTACGGCGGGTAAGTCTTTCACCGTGCATAGCAAGTATGTAGAAGAAACGTTCCTTGTGCTTATCCTGAATTTGGATTTTCCAGGGGCGTTTACAGATCTGCCGCACAGTGTATCAGATGCTACGGAGCATTATAGAGCCGAAGAAGGGATGTCTACGGAGAAGCTATTCTGGTCCCAATATCTGGGATCCGAACATCAGGTCCCCTTCAACGACCAGCTAAAGCAGTTGGTCGAGCTGCACAGGTTGGCAGAGCTAGCCATGAAGGACCTGATAGTTCGGCTGTGGCCTGCCGATCCTTTACCTAGCAGCTACTTTGGACTTGTGCAGCGGCTTGTGAGTGCCTGTCCGCGGCTCGAAGCCGTGAAGCAGTCGGTATGTATTGAAGGTGTGCGTATGGCCTTTGCCCGCGTCAAGACGCATTGGGCGAAGCTGGATGCCAAGAAGCTAATGACCGAGGGGTCGCCGGAGGGCAAGGAACATCATCGGCCCGAGCACTATTTTGATGGTGTCCTGGTGGGGTGCTGCCTTGTGGCGGAGCAATGTTCGAAGGATATCATATTCCCATGAGAACATGTGTATTACCTTGCCCTGTAATATGGAACAATGATGTTATGTAGTATAATGCTTATGATTTAAATTTTACCTCCTGTGCGGCCGTTTATTAAATCTGAGGGTTGACCAGTCGTCAGCTTCTGGCCCCACGTAGATAGTACGGGGGTGTTCGGGATAAATCTAAACACTCTTTACTCCACATTTTGGTCCTTAAAGGAGGTGTTTAGTGCAACGAACAAGGCAATCAGACTATGCGGCCTTTACCGGCCTCACTTAGCCATAGGAGTTTGACAATTAAGAAAGTTGGCGAAGCCCCTGGTATTCGACCGAACTAGCGGCTCTATACACGCCTAATCGGAGGAACCAATTCTTCGCAAGAAGCGGAAAAAAATCTCTAACGATTTGGAACCTCTCGAACAGCTGACTGGCTCTCGCCGCATCATGACAGTCAGTTTTCAGCTTTCTCTACTGAGGTGCTCGTCCGGAAGAACCGGGACACAATCGCAGTAGTTCTCCCTTTACTACCCTAGCCGATATAGCGGAACGTAAGGTAGTAAGCACAGGAGCCGGGCAACCCAACTATTGACCAAAGACATGATTCGGAGCCGATGTATATATTGCTATAAGTTCGGGGTGCCGAACTATACTATAAAAGTGTTCGGACTTTTTATTGTCGTAGTGTTGGGTGTAATGAAGCCCCTGGCGTAGTAATACGTACCATGGTGTACGTGTGCAATGAGTAATTAATACCGAGGCGAGGAAATGGGAAAATGAAATAATAAGCTGACGCTATCGTGTATTCACCATTGTGATGTAACTAGTACGTCGAGGCGTACTTTGTACAAGTAATGCGATAAGCAAGTAAGGCTATTTAACATGCCGCAACCAAGGGCGAGCTACGTGCGGGTATGAAAAGCAAGTATGGCAATCGTTTAGTAGAGACCACCTAGGGATTCCCTTGTAAGCCAGAGCTCCTTGCCTCCTTGGTGTGTTCTGCAAGTGGGTTGTCCTTATAGACCTCGAAAAGAGAAGAAAACCCGTAAAAAGAAAAAGTAAAAGCGTGCGAATCCCAGGGTCGGTCAAGCCGTACTGTGGATCGCGAATGAGTTATGCCTCCATCAATACCCATGGGGTTTTGAGTGTGTAGTTTATGTACGCGTGGTATCAATGCTATTGCCTCATCGGGGCTGGGATGAAGGCCAAATTGCTAATTCGGCTCGTGACGAGCCGAGCTGTCCTATTGCAGTGTGGTGTGGACCCTCTTAATGATGTCCAGGGGCTCGGCAGCCAGATTATAATGCTGCTTGAGAAGGCCGCTCTGTACTTCTGCTGCTAGGGCGGCGGTGTGCTCCTCTGTACGGAGGGAGCGTTTCGTGTTTCCATTTACTGTAATGACGCCACGTGGACCGGGCATCTTGAGCTTGAGATAAGCATGATGTGGCACCGCATTGAATCTAGCGAATGCGGTTCGTCCTAGCAGGGCATGATAGCCGCTGGGAAATGGGACGATATCAAAGATTAGTTCTTCGCTTCGGAAGTTATCCGGGGAACCGAATACTACCTCCAGCGTTATTGAGCCCGTACAACGGGCCTCTACGCCTGGTATGACTCCTTTAAAGGTAGTCTTCGTGGGCTTCACTCATGATGGGTTGATGTTCATTTTACGTACTTTATCCTGATAGAGCAGATTGAGGCTGCTACCACCGTCCATTAGGACTCGTGTCAGGTGAAATCCGTCGATGATTGGGTCGAGGACCAGTGCGGGTGAATCGCCATGGCGGATGCTGGTTGGATGATCTCGGCGGTCAAAGGTGATCGGGAACGATGACCACGGATTGAATTTCGGGGCGACTGGCTCTAACGCATAGACGTCCCTAAGTGCGCTCTTGCGCTCCCTTTTGGGGATGTGTGTAGTGTATATCATGTTCATCGTTTTGACTTGAGGGGGAAATTTCTTTTCCCCCCTGTGTTCGGCTGCCGGAGCTCCTCGTCATCGTCCTCGCTCTGTCATTCCCCTTCCTTGTTTCTGCTGTTTACCTTGCTGGCTTGTTTAAAGACCCGGCAATCTCTGTTAGTATGGTTGGCCAGTTTGTCTGGGGTGCCATGTATCTGGCAAGGACGATCGAGTATGTGGTCCAAGCTGGATGGTCCTCCACTGCTCCTTTTATAGGGCTTCTTTCGCTGGCCGGACTTGGAGCCACTGAATCCGGCGTGAACTATAGTGTCATCGGTGTTATCTCCATCGCTTCGGCATTTGTGTCTGTTGCGCCGGAGCTTGCTGGTGCTGTTCTTGGCCTCAGTGGGGCCTGCCTCGCTGGCTGTGTTTTTGCTACGAGCCAGCCAGCTGTCCTCACCCGCGCAAAAGCGGGTCATGAGTGCCGTAAGGGCTGCCATAGACTTCGGCTTTTCCTGGCCGAGGTAGTGTGCTAGCCATTCATCACGGATGTTGTGTTTGAAGGCTTCTAGGGCCTCGGCATCCGGACAGTCGACGATCTGGTTCTTTTTGGTTAGGAACCTAGTCCAGAAATTTCTGGCTGATTCTCCAGGTTGTTGAACTATGTGGCTTAAGTCATTGTCGTCTGGTGGCCGGACATAAGTTCCGTGGAAGTTGTCCAGGAAGGCTTCTTCCAAGTCCTCCCAGCTGCCGATAGAATTTTCAGGCAGGCTGTTAAGCCAGTGCCGAGCTGGCCCTTTGAGTTTTAGTGGGAGGTATTTAATGGCGTGGAGGTCATCTCCTCGAGCCATATGGATATGGAGAATAAAATCCTCGATCCATATTGTGGGATCGGTTGTGCCGTAGTATGATTCGATATTGACGGGCTTGAACCCCTCGGGGAATTCGTGATCCAATACTTCATCTGTGAAGCAGAGAGGGTGTGCGGCACCTCTGTATCGGGCCGCATCGCGGCGTAGCTCTGACGGAGTCCGTCTGCGGCATTCGGCCCGGGCGTGGTTAGGTTTGTCACGTCCGAATAGGTAGCCTTCGTCGTGCCTCGAGGCACATCCACGCGATCCGTAGATCGATCCTGTATGTCCTGCTCTATTGTCCAGGGTCTGCCGGAGGTCATACACGTGACCCCGAACTCTTCCGTCTCTATTTTTACGGGGTGGTGGGGCTGGCTGCTGTTCGGCCTGAGTTGCCGCTTTATCCCGACCGCGGGGTGGCCGGTCGGCCGCCCTGTCTCGACCACATGGTGGTCGTTCCGCATTACGCGAGGGAGATATGTGCTCCGGTGCCTCCTCATCGAATTGAGGTAGCAGTCTGTGTTTCGGGTAACTCTTGGCTGGGCGCTTGAGGCCGTATTCTTCGGCTGTCAGGACATCAGTCCATCTGTCGATGAGCAGATCTTGTTTAGCTTGAAGCTACTGTTGTTTCTTTTTCAGGCTCCTTGCAGTGGCTATGAGCTGAAGCTTAAAACGCTCCTGCTCCAGAGGATCCTCATGCACGATGAAGTCTTCGTTGCCGAGACTTGTCTCCTCCACGGAGGGTGGACGGTAACTATCGTCCTCCGAGTCATCTTCTATGGCCTGTTCATCAGGGTTGTCTTGCCTGTTGTCATGTTCCTCCTGTTCGGATGCAGCTCTGACAGGGTTTTCATTGTTTTCGGCGACGCCCGGAGTACTATTTTCTCCGGTGCCAGTGTTGCCATCTTTTGAGCGATGAGGCTTAGAACGGCATTTGGGGCGCCGGCGCTTGGACTGCGTCTCAGAGGGTTTATTCGCGTCTGGCTCTTCTTTGTCGTCGCCAGATCCTTTAGGTGTATCAACCATGTACACGTCGTACGAAGAGGTAGCCGTCCAACGTCTAGTGAATGGCGGGTCTTGGCCTTGCTCCTTGTCGGCATCGTCGTCCATACCGTCGATGTCTTCGGAGCCATAGTCAAGCACGTCGGTTAAGTCATCGATAGTGCCTATGAAGTGGGTGGCGGGTGGGAAGCAAAATTGCTCGTCATCCGCCTCCAGCTCGAACCGAACATAGTTCGGCCATGAGTCCTTCTCCAAGGACAAATTATTTAAAGATTTTAGCATGTCACCCAGGGGTGAATGCTGGAAGACGTCTGCGGCGCTAAATTCAAAAATCGATAACCGATCCAGCTCGGTGTCCGCAGGCGTACCTGGGCCGGAACGTATAGCCGGAGACGAGTCCGGAGCTCCATTGATGCAAACATTGCAGGATGTCGAGTCCGTGTGTGGCTCCAACACCGCGGACTTTGTGGCCTCGGAGGGGACGATCTGCTTCGGTTCCGAGACCGTTGTAGCAACAGGATCCATCTCCTGGATGTAATCCGATAACAGATATGAGTCATGTTCATCGGGACGAGGGGGAGCGATCTCTGCGGTCTCCAACCTGTTGAAGATCGAGTCTCCACGGGTATCCGCGAGGTAGTTCAAGCTTCCAAATCTGACCTAGTGGCCAGGGGCATAGCTATCGATCTGCTCCAGACGGCCAAGCAAGTTGGCCCGCAGTACGAAGCCACCGAACACAAAAATCTGTCCGGGGAGGAAGGTTCTTCCTTGGACAGCGTCATTATCGACGATTGAAGGGGCCATCAAACCTTTTGTCGATGGCACAGTGGAACTCTCAATGAAAGCACCAATGTCGGTGTCAAAACATGCGGATCTCGGGTAGGGGGTCCCGAACTGTGCGTCTAGGATCGATGGTAACAGGAGACGGGGGACACGATGTTTACCCAGGTTTGGGCCCTCTCTATGGAGGTAATACCCTACTTCCTGCTTGATTGATCTTGATAAATATGAGTGTTACAAGAGTTGATCTACCACGAGATCGTAATGGCTAAACCCTAGAAGTCTAGCCTATGTGAATTATGGTAATGAGTATCTGCCTATCCGGACTACGCTCTCCGGTTTATATAGACACCGGAGAGATCTAGGGTTACATGGAGTCGGTTACACAAGAAGGAATCTTCATGGTTGGTCGCCAAGCTTGCCTTCCATGCAAAGGAGAGTCCAATCCAAACACAGGCATAGTCTTCGGCCTTCATGTATTCACAGCCCATCAGTCCGGCCCAATGGACAACAGGCCGGATGCCCGAGGACCCCTTAGTCCAGGACTCCCTCACACCTACCATGTCGAATAGGTCCTTGGCGTACAGGTCCGTACGTAGCGTCGCCGGCGCACAGGTCAAACTTTCATGCTACACCAGCCCAAGGCGACGCGGCCTCTACGACGCCACCTTCCACGGACCCGTGAGGCAGCACCTTTGCCTTGGCGGACCGCCAAATACTTGGCGTCTAGCCAAGACGAGGCGCCAACCACCTCGGACACGCCAATGTGAGGGCGCGTCAGTTTTTACACTGATGCCGGTCTCTCCAAACTATTACTCCCGCAAGGCGTAGCCCCTTGAACACCCTGATGAAGTAACCGATCGTCGAGAAGTCTAAGCCGAGTGCGAACCATGCTACCCCAACACCAACTAGTCCAACGCTGCCAAGACCGTCGAGGCACGACGGCGAGGGCGGGCGCGGCCACCGCTAAGGCCATGCTACATGCGGTGCGTGTACCGACGAGGACATGGGCTCTGTCGCTGCCCACACGCACATCACCATCATCATGCATGGAGGACGTGAAGCGAAGATGATGAAGAGGACCACATAGCTCAATTGGAGGTATCCCGCGGAGCAACCCGCGGGAGTAATTAACCGGGAGCCTTCCGAGGCCCCGGGAACCAGGAGACCGCAATCGCCAGAGTCAGGATGGCCACGCTAGTAGGCCACGGAGTACATTTGTTTTCTTTACGGGATCTTGTAATTTTATTTCTCCACTGAGATTAATGAAATACTCATTTCCCGTACCTTTTTCTTTGTGTACTACGGTACACTGGCACGCCCGCATTTTTCTTTTGTTCTTTCCCCGGCGCAAGAGAGAAATACACTCCCATTCCCTTCCTCCTGGAGTTGTAGATATTTTTCTCGTGTCATACAAATTGGCACGCCCAGTGGGACCTGGTTCTCCTCCCATCTTTGCTTCACTATGGTCGTTAGAATCATCTTCGCCCGTCTCCCATTCCACACAGCATCCTCCATGACAAGGCATCAGCAAGGACTTCTGTTGATCGAGATCCCTTTTTCTGCAGGTGGACTCTCGCACGGAAGCAACTCGGTGCCATCGGTGCTTCAGTTTGGATTAATGCCAGCCATGATCGTCATCGAGCTCGGTTGCAAGGTCTACATGCACAAAGCTGAAGATCCTGCACAGTCGAAGAAGGCGCAAAGGCGGGAGGCCTCCAAGGTGAAGAAGGAGCGCCGTGAGCTAATGCTCGAGGCACGTGCCCTATTGAAGGACAACAAAGGCACATATGAAAGAAGATCTGGAGGCTGCCCAACGCCTTCTCGCCAAGGCTGCCAACAGGCGGGCAGGAGCGGCGTCCCATCATGCCCCTACCCCTATCCGCACTCGGAGCCTTCACGACCAACTCCACACCGCATCGAGGTCGAGCTGCTCGAAGGTTTGGAGCCCGTCGCCCAGAACCTGCGGAAACTCATGGTGAACTCACGTTTGTCGGAAAGCCCACACCCTCTTCGAAACTATAGGAGGAAGTATCGCAAGGTACAACTACTCCACCAACAGATCACCTCATGCATCGCTCAGAGCACGGTGCCGGAGGAGGATTCGTCCCTCGGAGCAAGGGACCTGGCGGACAAGGTGTCCACTTACCGGAGCACCTTGACCCCTCCGTACAACTTGTTCCTAGACGACTGGGCGTACGAGCCAACCAAGATCTAGCAGCTGGTGAGGCGGGCCATTATGAAGGAGTTCTGGAAGCGGGGTTCACGCAAGGAGCCTGTTCTACCAGGCCCTACAGTCTCCATCAACCTTGAAGATACTTGGTTTTCTGTCCTTTGCCATGAAGCACCAGCGCCACGTGACGAAGACGTGCGGCAAGAGTTTCGCCAACTCCAAGAGCAGATGAACAACATCCAGAGGCGGCTATTTGATCCAGCATCACCAAGTACATCATCAACACAAGGTGCAGGTGGGACCAGGCATCAAGCCCCGAGTCATCGCCCTCAACACGAGCGCCACACGTAGGCACCTCGAGGACCACCGTCACCAACCCGACACTTTCAACAACGGAGGCATCCCAACATGCCCCCACATTGGAACCGATGGTCAAGACACCAAGAGGAAGAAGGAACACACGACCCACTCAGCAGTGGCGATCACGGGACCCTCCGCGCCCAACGCTTCCACCACGGCCATCTTCTCCTCCCAGGCATGGAGATCGTCCACAACTATAGGCAATGATGGACATGACTTCCTCATCTACGCGACGACCTGCACCACCACTTCTCCCCACGCCACCAGTGCCACTACGGGCTGGCGACGTTCCGACGGATAACCAACGCAAGCGCGAGAGGCGCCGGAGAAACCGCCAAGTTATATATAAAGAACTTGAGGACTTAGTCCTTCGACACATCCAGGTACGTCTACGACCCGATGGCGCGGACGTTCAAGAAAATGTCAGAATCAGGGTCCGCATATGCCCCGACTTAGAGCGGCATGAGCGTATAACTACCTGCTCAGTTGTTTGGCACCGAAACCGCGCAAGTCCTCCACAAGCAGCGCAGAGCGAAGGAGCAAGGAGATTCCTTCTTCATCCCTTCCCCCAAAAAATGGTGAACAGGTGAAGGCGGCGGCGACACCACCCCCATTGGAGGACCCGAAGACGCCGCCCCTGACGGCCACACCGATGGACGACATTGAAGTAGCCAAGCCTACGACCTCCACCAACAATGAAGCGGCTCCTGAGGCTACATCCAAGGCCGCTCTCCAACCAGACGCAACACTTCCCACGAATCCTCCTCTTGTTCCCTCTGATAGGTTGAACCAAGATGGGGGGCAAGCAAGCTTCAGCACGAGGCAGACAAAGCGAAGGAATCTGTTGAGAAGAACCTTGCTTTGTGTGGCACGCTAGCTAGGAGTGCAACCCAGTCAAGAGTCAAGTAATGTATGGCGACCTCCTCGCATGACCCAGGAGTTTGGCTATCCTTCAGATGGAGAGATCGTGCCAAACCCTAAGGCGGACTTCCGGAAGACTTTCTTACCCCGCCTCGGCCATGTGCGTGCATGGTTCAAAGGTGCAGAGGGCGGACCCAAGACAAGGTCTTCGTCATCACAAGAAGGAGCAACATCCAAGGCCCCATGTCTTCCTGTAACTGCAGGCAAAGGATCGCTTGCGGATGGAAGCACTTCACGACATCCCCACGCCATTACACTAACATCACGGCGCGCCTTCTCGAAGACCCTGGCGAACTTCAACAAGTTGCAAGCCGGCCTAGGGCTAACACGCGACTGAGGTCCATTGCATGCCAGAGCATAACGGATGGGCCTGCTGGAGATGGAGGACACCAAGACAACCTCGACGACGAAGAGAGCTTCTCCGACTCATCTTCTTCGCCTTCATTGGAGAGGCACCCGAACTCCCCTCCTTACCAAGACCTTTTCCGTCTGACTTATCAAATTCTGAAGATGGTATTGGAGATCTCCACTCTGCGCTAGCTCGCATCGTGAATAGTGGTGGTGCCCCTGAAGATCCCGGTGCCGTCGTCCAGGAGCCAGGTGCCGCAAATGCAATAGCGGCACGTGAAGCTTCCTTAGAAGAACATGTCAGGGACCAGCGTCAGAGAATCAACCAGTTGTCGTCAAAGCTTGACCAGTTCATCGAGCTCATGATGAATAACCAAGGTGCTCCATCACGAGGCACGCAGCAACAGGTGGTGGATCCACAAGAAGAAGAGCTACTTGGTGACACTCATGCCGTGGTGCCACTTAATGATGTGCGTCAACGCCAAGACCCCAGCACGCATGCTTGGCCATTGGTTAGCCCCGTCGGTTCTGCCAACGTGGTGCCAAATGCGAGCATGTTGAAGGACTGCCACGACATTGTTGAAGATATGGTGGCCAAAAAGTTCAAGCAAATGACGATAGATCAAGCCCCTCGCACCTCAGAGAGTGAGCTAGATAAGCCTTATGAGGCCTGGCATGACATGCTGGCATACCCCTCATGGTGGCACCCACCAAAGTTCCACCAATTCGATGGAACCGGTGATGCAAGGGAGCACTTGGCGTACTTTGAGGCGGCATGCGGCGACACAGCAAACAGCTCGTCACTCCTCTTGCGTCAATTTTCAGGGTCGTTAACTGGACCTGCATTCCATTGGTACAGTCATTTACCGGTTGGATCCATTGGAAGTTGGGCGAGCATGAAGGAAGTCTTCAAGAAGCACTTCGTCGCCGTAAAGGACTTATCCATCGTCGAGCTGGCACACGTTCGACAATGACGAGACGCGTCCATCGATGACTACATCATCAGATTCCGTAACAGCTATGTACCCCTCACTAGAGAGATGCACCTTGAGGACGCCATTGAGATGTGTGTCCATCGTATGCAACAAAATTGGTCACTTGAGGTCTCTCGGCGCGAGCCTAGAACCTTTAGCGCCCTGAGCACGGCGGTAGGAGCCACGAAGCTCGAGTTCGAAAAATCACCGCAGATAATGGAGCTCTACAAGAATGCCAACGCGTTTGACCTGGCCAAGAACTTCGCCGCGACCTCCAAGCAAGCTAACAACGGTGGAAAGCCGAAGGCGCCGGCGAAAGCGAACACCACCAAGATCTTCTTGTCTGCACCACAAGGCCATGTACCCGTCTTGGGAGCAAGAGGAGAACAGGCGGCAGGAAGACAACGCCCGTCGATCCAGGAGCTCCTCAGGAAGCAGTATATCTTCCGTCGACAACTTGTCAAAGATATGTTCAGCCAACTAATGGAGCGTCGAGCATTGAACCTGCCAGAACCTCGGAGGCCCAATCAGGTAAGGATGACTGATAATCCGTTGTTTTGCCCATATCACAGGTATGTGGGTCACGTCATCAAGGATTGTGTCGCCTTCAAAGAATGGCTCCAAAGAGGTGTTAATGAGAAGAGGATCAACTTGGACCTAGAAGCCATCAACCCGGACTACCACGCGGTGACCATGGTGAGTGTGGCCTCATCCCCTTCACCAGATCAAGAGACGGAGCACGAAGAAAAGTGGGTGCCACTCGCACAGGTTGAAGACCAGCTATCTAGCCTTGTTCTCTCCATGACGCAAGCACTTTCACTCCATCAAGGGGCAACCCCAGCCATCCACAATGAGGAGCCTTGGAGAATGGTTCGATGAAGGCCGTACTCGAGGAACCTTCTACCTCAGCCTCCTTGCCCAGCCCCCTGGTGCAAGCCGCCCCGAGGATCCTAAGACGATTCGATCCGAGTTAACGCCGCCCTCCACCAAGATTCGTCCCTATGTCAGAGGGAGATGAGTCATTACCACGGCCAGGGCGTGTGTTGCCCACTTTGGAGCAGTTCGTGCTACATGCTCGGGTGCAGGTACTTGCAAAGGGGATGGAGGAAGACCAAGAAGGAGCTAGATCATCCCAATCATCAAATATCGAAAGCTGCAACGTCATCCTTAGCTATAGTGACACGCCAAGCTCTGATTCGAAAGATGTGTTCACACCCGAAGAGCAAGAGGTGTTCCACGCTGAAGACACGAAGAAGGACGTGCAAGTAGAAGAGGTGAACATGAATTTGCGTGGAGGCAAGGTTCTACCTGAGCCACTGAAGATCAAGCCAACAAGGGTGCCTAAGCCGACTGCCTCAAAAGAGGCGCCCTTGCAGGGGGAAGTGCGTGAAGAACAAGGCCAAGGGAAGACGAAGCAGCATGACATCCACTACAACATCATCGCCCACCTGAAGCGAATCCCGCACTTTTGAGTGTGCATGACTCCCTCATGATGGTGCCCGACCTTCGTGAAGTCCTTATCAAGGCGCTTCAAGCTCCGGAACTCTATGAGGTGTCCATGGCGAAGCATCGCCTCTTCTCCAACCCCCTATTCGTGAATGAAATAACATTCGACGAGGAAGACAAGCTCATAGATGATAGTGACCACAACCGCCCGCTCTACGTGGAAGGTAACATTGGCACTGCACACCTTCGCAGGATCCTCATCGACCCAGGGTCCGCCGTGAATATCCTGCCCCTTCAGAGCTTGACGCGGGCTGGTTTCACAGTGGACGACTTGGAGTCCACGGATGTAATGATCTGCTGCTTCGACAACCAAGGAAAGCCAACGCTCGGCGCCCTCACGGTGAAGATTCGGATGTCTACATTCAGCTTCAAGGTGTGGTTCTTCGTCATTGAAACGAACACCTCCTACTCGGCCCTTCTGGGGAGGACGTGGATTCACAAGTACCGCGTCATGCCATCCAGTCTTCACCAGTGCCTGAAGTTCCTCGACACCCAAGGCACGCAGCAGCGCATCATCGGCAACATCTCTCCTTACACTGTGCAGGAGTCTCACCATGCATATGCAAAGTATTACTTCCCTGTAGAAGGCAGCGACTAGCAGTTGGGGCGGACGACACCTTCAGCTTATGCCTTGATCAAGCCAGGTGTGGCACCGGTGGCTGAGATGAAGCGCCTCCTCATGTCATGCTCACCTTCCTGGGCAAAGGACTCCTTCCCGCGAAGTCACATGAGCCAAGGACATAGGTGATCGTCCTCAACAGGGTGCCACGACTCCAATCGCTTTTCCCTTGCAGAGATCGAGAGCTCTACTTCGACCTCGCGTGGGACAAGATCTTTTGAGCCTGTTCCAACAGCCCCGTTACTATTGAAGGCAAGATTCCCAACATCGATGTCAGCCACCCGAGGTCGGCTACGATGCCTCATCAGGAGGCTACCCCTTCTTCACCGACCTCGGCGCACTGAGATCCTGGCTGTTTAACACTTTGAAGCTTTGCAGGTGCCCAGGAAGGTCGAAAGATTCTAATAGGCGGCAATGATGTGCCACCAACCATCATGTTGCGGGCACGCAAGACTCCGAAGGAGGAACCCGCGCCCGCGCAAGGAGTGGTTAGAAAAAGAATAAAAGAGATGGTGGAAGTCTCAAGGGGAGCTCAAGGCGTGCATCCCCCGTCACTCTACATCTCAGTGGCTTCTCCATTGGAGGTTTGGGCGATTCCCAACTCATCCGGATGTGGAGTCCATACCATTTTCTACAAGGTTCCCCAGGTAAAACAATGTGATTCTATATGTGAGTTTCCCAAACCTTGCAGTGACCTAGAGGAGGTGCTATCCATGATGAAGGCTGAGCACAAGATGGTTCACTTGCTGGAGAAGGCCGGGATCACTCTTCGGCTAAATAATAGGATGCCTCCACCGCCGGCTATATGTGAGGAATGGTGGACACAAGCGGAGGCCCTTATCAAGCAAAAAGGCAAGGCCCAACCAAAGTTTGGGCTTGGCTACATCGACCTCGATGCCCCTACTGATGAGGGGAAGCTCGGCTTCGCGCCAACACCACGAGAACCAGAAGATGAAAGGCGACCGATGCTAGAAGGAGACTTCTACAAAACCGGCATGCCTTTCAGGTTGAAGAATGCTGGTGCAACATACCAGCATGACATGACATGTGTCCTTGGTGATCTGACCCGCCATACGATGAAATGCTACACCTACGATGTCTCTCCAGATGAAAGGGAGGAGCCCGACGGCAGAACACGAGTCAACAACCATGCCACATCGGTCTCGTCGAGCAACGACTCTGATGCTTTGCCCATCGTTCCTCATCAACAACACCCCGTCAACGGTGAGCCAAGTGATGATGAGGAGTTCATCTCCGCACCAGCACCCCAAGAACTCGAAGATGGAGGGCAGCCGACCATCGACGAGCTTGTCCAGGTCAACCTCGGGACGGAAGACAATCCACGCCCCACTTTTTTTAGCGCCACGCTGATGGAAGAGGAGCGAGAAGAGTACCGAAGCTTGTTGATGGAGTACTGAGATTTCTTCGCCTAGAACTACAAGGAGATGCCGAGGTTGGACCCTCGTGTCGCCACCCACAAGCTGGCGATTGACCCACAATTCCCCCTGTCAAGCAGCAACCGTGATGCTTGCGTTCAGTACTCGAAGGTGATGTCATCACTGAGGTAGACAAACTAATCGCTGCAGGTTTCATCCAGAAGGTCAAGTATCCATGGTGGCTCGCCAACATCGTCCCGGTGGAGAAGAAAAATGGGCAGATACGAATCTGGCAGGACTTCCGCTACTTGAATCGAGCCTGCCCCAAAGAAGACTTTCCCTTGCCGATCCCGACGATAGTCATTGACTCCACCACGGGACACGGCGCACTATCCTTCATGGACGGTTCATCAGGCTACAACCAGATCAAGATGGATCCAGATGACGCCATCGGCACCACTTTCAGGACCCCAAAGGGCAACTTCTACTACATCGTCATGCCATTCGGATTGAAGAACGTCGGCGCAACGTACCAGCGTGCCATGACGTGCATTCTTGGTGATTTGATCCACCATTCGGTGGACTGCTACTTCAACGACATGGTGGTCAAGACCAAAGAACGCGAGCATAATCTAGAAGATCTTCGAGTGGTCTCTGAGCGGCTACGGCAACATCAACTCAAGATGAACCCGTTGAATTGTGCCTTTGGCGTTCAATCAGGCCTCTTCCTCGGCTTTGTCGTTTGTCATCGAGGCATAGAGACCAAGCCTAAGAAGATCAAAGCCATCATCGATATGCCACCACCCCAAGATCTCAAGGAGTTGAGGTCATTGCAGGGGAAGCTAGCGTACATCCGACGCTTCATCTCCAACCTGTCCGGACGCATCCAACCCTTCTCGAGCCTCATGAAGAAAGGATCTCCGTTCGTGTGGGATGAGGGATGCCGACGTGGATTTGATGATATCAAAAGGTACCTCCTTAATCCACCTGTCTTGGCAGCTCCTGTCAAGGGGCGCCCACTCATTCTATACATTGCAGCGCAGCCAACTTTGGTAGGTGCTTTGTTTGCCCAAAACAATGATGAAGGGAAGGAAGTGGCCTGCTACTACTTGAGCCGCACCATGGTGGGGGCTGAGCGAAATTACTCTGCAATAGAGAAATTATGCCTGGCCCTAATCTTCGCGTTGAAGAAGTTGAGGCACTACACGCTGAAGCACCAAATCCAGCTCGTCGCAAGAGAGGACCCCGTAAGGTACGTACTAAGTCAGCCCACGCTCATGGGGCGACTGGGAAAATGGACGCTTCTCATGCGATATCACCTTTGTCCCTCAGAAGGCGATCAAAGGGCAAGCCATGGTGGAGTTCCTCGCGGCACACCCAGTGCCAGATGATTCTCCTCTCATCACCAACCTTCCTGACGAGGAGGTCTTCACCATTGACCTCAACACACTGTGGGAGCTCTACTTCGACGACGCCTCCCGCATGGATGCCGATGCTAACGGAGCCCCAAGACAAAGGGTAGGCACAGGTTTGGTGTTCAAGACGCCGCAAGGAGGGGTGATGTATCACTCATTTTCCCTCCTCAAAGAAGAATGCTCAAATAATGAAGCGGATTATGAGGCGCTCATCTTCGGCCTTCTCCTGACGCTCTCCATGGATGTCTGTTCTTTACGGGCCTTTGGTGACTCCCAGCTCATTGTTCGTCAAGTCAACAACATGTACAAAGTTCGCAAGCCTGAACTGGTGTCGTACTACACTACGGCCCGGAACCTCATGGAAAAATTTCAACATGTTGAAGTGCTCCATGTCCCGAGAAGCAGAAATGCGCCTGCTGATGCCTTGGCAAAACTAGCGGCAACATTGGTGCTCCCAGATAATAAAACCATGCACGTAAATGTGGAAGAAAGGTGGCTCCTCCCAGCTGTTCTGGAGCTTATCCCGGCGGAGTACAAAGTCAACTCCATCATGACGAACGCCGTGGAGGAAGACGAGTGGCTGCAACCCTTCCTCGACTACTTCAAGCATGGCAGTCTCCCCGACGACCCCGTCGCGAGACGCCAACTACAACGACGACTCCCCTTTTATCTTTATGAAGCAGGTGTCCTATATATACAGGCGGTCTCATGGACAGGAGGTCCTACTTTGGTGCGTTAACCGAGGTGAAGCCGAGAAGATCCTCCAGGAGATGCACCATGGAGTCTGCGGCGGGCACCAAGGAGGAGCTAGGATGTATCATAGCATACGTCTTGCAGGATACTACTAGCCCGACGTCATGGCGGACTGCCTTCGGGTGGCCAGGTCATGCCACAACTATCAAGTACGTGGCGACTTCAAACATCAGCCACCAGTCCCGCTTCACCCTACCTTTCCCTCTTGGCCATTTGATGCCTGGGGAATCGACGTCATCGGCCTCATCGACCCTCCATCATCCAGGGGGCATCGTTTCATCCTCGCCGCGATGGACTACTTCTCCAAATGGGTGGAAGTTGTTCCACTACGGGAGGTGAAGAGCGACAACGTCATCAACTTCCTAGAGTGAAATATCATATATCGCTTTAGGATTCCACACCGCATCACCTCTGAAAACGCCAAAGCCTTCAAGTCCAACAAGATGTACATGTTCATGGAGACGTACAAAATCAAGTGGAACTACTCCACCGGCTACTACCCTCAAGCCAACGGGGCGATCGAAGCCTTCAACAAGACGCTCGGCAAGATACTCAAGAAGACGGTGACAAGGCACACGAGAGACTGGCACGATCGCCTCTTCGAGTCCTTATGGACGTACCACATTACAGTCCGTACCCCGACACAGGCTACTCCATTCTCTCTCGTTTACGGGAGTGAAGCTGTCCTGCCACTGGAGGTCCAGCTACCCTCTTTATGGGTGGCTCTCCAGGAAGGACTCACCCAAGATGAATAGGTACAACTTCGTTTCCAGGAGCTTGACGCCTTTGAAGAGGAGCGACTTCATGCCCTGCAAAACCTGGAGCTCTACCGCCAGAACATGGTGAGAGCCTACGACAAGCTCGTGAAGCAACGTGTATTCCGAAAGGGCAAGTTGGTCTTCGTGCTCCGTCGACCCATCATCATCACGCACAAGACGAAGTGGAAGTTTGAGCCAAAGTGCGTAGGACCATATGTCGTCGAGCAAGTCTACGACGGGGGTGCATACCAGCTGGCTGATTCCCAGGGAGCCCGGCCTATGCCCCCAATCAACGGAAGGTTCCTTAAAAAATATTGTTCTTACAATGTTGCCTCTTTCGTTGCCTTTTGGTTTTTCCTTGGGGAGACCCTTTTCAGTGGGCTATCGGATCCATGATGCACTCTTCGTTGCATGTTGTGGATATTTTCTTGGTCTCCCCAATTTTAACGGACCCAGTCCTACAAAAAAACGGCTCCCCTACCACATCATGTTGTTGATTGAAGTTTCAGCTAGACTAGGACTTGTCGGACGGTGGCACAATGTGTCAAGTTGCAGGTGGAGCGGCTCCTACACCCAAAATGCACGACATGTGTAAGGCGTATGCTTTCGGAGGCAGCGGAGATGATTACTTGGGCACTTCTGAGCGCCGAGACCCCGTGCCCTTCATGTTTCCTGTCATGCTTCATGTTCGCAGAGGCTCGCATCCCAGGGGAGACTATAGGAAAATATTCATGGTGGCTACATGGCCCAATGCAAGTTGGTTCGGTGCCTAGCCACATGACAACCCTGGGATACGCCACCAAAAAGATCCAGATAAAGTGCCAGAGGGTTTTCTTAGTCCACAGTGGTGAACATGTGCCTTCCAAATTCTCAAGGTGGGTCCTCAAGAAATCATGGAAGAAGAATCCTCAAGAAGTGCAAGCAAAATCCTCAAAAAGTTCAAGGAAGTTCATGAAGTCTGCGGCCAATCAATCAATCCGCACACAAAAAAAAACAATCCCGAATCTCCAAGAAGCAATCAAAAAAATCACAAGAGTCCAAGAAGCAGTCAACTTGTCCCAAGCAGTAAGAGACACACTAGAAAGAAGGCGGAAGGTAGATGTTCACAACCCCTCAATAAGGCTTGAAGAAAAATCACCAAACTATTCTCCAAAAACCATCAACCCTGAACCTACCATACCCAAGTCTCTGGGTTCATGAGGCATGTGCAGGGGCATGGCGAGCTGTGGGGCCCCTCCACACGATGATGGGCTGGAGTATGAATTCTTGTTGCCTCTCGGAAGTATCCCGAAACACGACATCTTCATACACGTACACCTAGGCTTATGCAGTTGTTGATTTGTAATCGTCATGGTATTTCGGTGATTCCCGATGACAAGTCCTTTGGTAACCTTCTCGGATGTCACACCTATAGCTGGTGTATAACAGGAAAGCCAACATTTTAAAACCAACCAAACCTTCCTTTTTTCTCTCTCTCTCTCTTGGTTTGGTTTGTTTTCTTGGGTGTTTCTAGTTGTTGCGCTTCCCCAACATCTTTGCAGCCAATGAGTAGGTACTTTTCGGTGTCGCTGACAGCATCTCGATGTCGAGTCTCTACACCAACCAACCCGCACACTATGAACGTCGATGACATCCCGATGGCAAACCTCTACACCAACCTACACCGTGTTCACTTGGGGGAAGAAATACCCATGCGTCCGTGGTGGCACCGAAGACATCCCAGTGACCAATCACCTACACTGACATGAACGGTGGGTGATGGAAGGCAGCACCAGCGCGCTCCTAAGGGTGGCGCCGATGTCACTCTGATACCCCCAACTCCAACAACCAAGAAGCTTGAGGAAATATCATCCTCTGATCATCCATAAGGCCGATGGCGTCTTGGCATACCCCCTGGCAAGGCACTATTCATGGTGAAAGGGAGTTCTCGATGGTCTACCGATGCCTCACCAACATCATCATATCAAGTAAACGGGAGCAGTGCAATGCGCCAGTGCGGCTAGTATGAATCTGTGAAACCCTTCGATTTAGTCGGCTGGCAGCGCAACAGTTAGGCGGTCATGACTAGATTGATAAAAAAATCTCACAATCGTGGCACGGTATTCCGATGCGAATGGAGACAACTTGAGGTCACTTTGTTGATTGGCGCCATAGGTGTTAGATGGCCCAATAATTTTCCTTGATAGATCGAAATGCGGAAGGACCTACCAGCATTATCTCAAAAGAAAGAACCAAGGCTGCAAGAAATTGCGCTAAATGGTCATATATTTTCACCAAGTCGAGTTTGATTCGCTCCGTGCTCGAACTCAACTTGGCGAGGGGGCATTTGTTTGATGTGATTTTGCACCAACGAAGAGAAGTGAAATACTTTTTTTTCTCCTATGTGACTAACCTTCGTAATTGACTTTGGATTGTGAAGGTTACTTCTTTTAAAGTGCAGAAATAACCCGAGGGTGGGAATATATGTATAGGTACATGCATAGGCATCCACTAACCCAACCTTGGATTAGCTTTACGTTCATGCATGCATGTGAGTTCACACACGTACTATCATGTTTCCTGATGGTTAGATGGTCGTCTAATTACTTTTTCTCCTGCCTCACTTCCTCCCATCCACCATGCATGCACTACACCGAGAGTACGTGCCAGACACCGGAGACGACGCTCGTGTGATCGTGTCGCCGCCGCCGAAGATGACCTCACCGGACCAGAAAACTGCACCGACACCGCCAGAGTTTGTCTACGCCAAGCCTTTCATTTTCAGGTGTCATGTTCTTGGCTGGAGATTACTCAGGAGCAGCCGGAGCTCTCCAACGATGCAGCCCAACCGCTAGCCCCGGCACTCTACCATGGCGGCCTTCATGTCGCTCGGCGAATAGCCCATGGTGTACAGATCGCGACGAACAGATTGTGACAAACAGGGCCACGGTGAACACGTTCATGACAAAGGATACACAGCCGTACAGGTTTTGCATCACGCTATTGGAGAAGACGGCGAGGCGGAACTGGAGCATGCTGACGACGCAGCCCGAGACCCGCCTTTCCCTTCATGGCGTACAGATCCTCGACGGAACCAGTGTCCGCAACGACGCAACTCATGCTCCTTCATGAGGCACGCATCCCCGACGGATAGTTCAATGGTGAACAGATCATAGGCGTACAGGTTCCGCACCATGTTCTTGGAGGAGACGATGTGGCGGAACCAGAGCTCGCTGATGACGCAGCCCGAGACTCACTTCTCCCTTGGTGGTGTACATATTTTTGTCTGAACCAGAGTTTGCAACGACGCAGTACAAGACCGGTCCCTCCTTTGAGAGGTGCACCCACCATAGTGAATAGGTCCTTGGCGTACAGGTCCGTAACGTCGCCGGCGCACAGCTCACACTTTCACGCAGCACGAGCCCAAGGCGACGCGACCTCTACAACGCCACCTTCCACGGCCCCATGAGGCGGCACCTTTGCCTTGGCGGACTGCCAAATACTTGGCGTCTAGCCAAGACGAGGCACCAACCACCTCGGCCATGCCAATGTGAGCGCGCATCAGTTTTAACACTGACACCGGTCTCTCCAAACTATTACTCCCGCAAGGTGTAGCCCCTTGACCACCCTGATGAAGTAACCGGTCATCGATAAGTCTAAGACAAGTGCAACCCATGCTACCCCAACACCAACTACTCCAACGCCGCCAACACCGACGAGGCACGACGGCGAGGGCGGGCGCGGCCACCGCTAATTAAGGCCACGCTACATGCAGCGCGTGTACTGACAAGGACACGGGCTCTGCCGCCGCCCACACACATCACCATCATCATGCATGGAGGACACGAAGCAAAGACGATGAAGACGACCACACAGCTCAATCAGAGGTATCCTGTAGAGCAACCCATGGGAGTAATTAACTAGGAGACTTCAGAGGCCCCGGGAACTAGGAGACCGCAATCGCCACAGTCAGGATGGCCGCGCTAGTAGGCCACGGAGTGCATTTGTTTCCTTTACGGGATCTTGTAATTTTATTTCTCCACTGAGATTAATGAAATACTCGTTTCCCGTACCTTTTTCTTTGTGTACTACGGTAGACTAGCACGCCCGCATTATTCTTTTGTTCTTTCCCCGGCGCAAGAGAGAAATACACTCCCCTTCCCTTCCTCCCGGAGTCGTAGATATTTTTCTCGTGTCAAACAGTTTTCTAACTAAATAATGTTTATTTTTTATTCATCACATGTACTTGTATATCGCATGCAGATCGAAGATAATATAACCCAAGAATATAGGGCGCACGAGCCCATAGTCCCAGATCAAGCGCCTACACAGAAGCCAAAAACCAAGCCCGCTAGTGCAACCGCAAGGAAGTCCAAGACAACCCCAAACTCGAATGAGATGATGGAGGTTCTAGTGAAGCGGTGTACGTGTTAGGGCATATTTCTCCCTTAGTGGTTTTGGTGATAGATGACAATGCTTTTGCGGACTAATCGTGTGTGTTGAGCTTTTGCAGACTAATCATGTGAGTTGACAACATCATGGCACAAGACGATTTGAACCCCTCTGAAGATTTAGAAAGACGGTGTTTTCTTGCGTTTCCTTTTCGATGGACTTGAGTCGTAGGAACGCCGTACTATTACGAGGGGGTCCACTTAGGAAAGGTTTGGGTGGAATCATCACGTACACTTTCCTTGCACCCTATTTCCTTCCTGGCATTTGAGCTTGTTCCTCCCTTCTTACCCAGACCCTGTCAGAGCCTCTTAAGCGGTAGTACCGCTCTGTTCCACGGTAGTACCGGTCCCGCGGTACTACCGCTGTACAGTGCAGCTCCCACCTGCGCTTGTTTTGAGGGTTCTGTGAATGAGCGGTAGTAGAGCGGCAATTGTGCGCGGTAGTACCGCTCCAGTGATAGTGCGGGCATAACTACCACCCTACTACTGTAGATTTACTGAGATCCATAAGGATAAGCGGAATTATGGCTCCCTACCACGGTAGTACCGCTCCCTATCGCGGTAGTACCGCTCTGACGGAACTACCGCTGGCTACTGCCACAGGGAGTACTGCTTATTTTTTAGGTTCTGGACTAGTCTGTTCCACGGGCGGAAGTTGAGCGGCAGTTCCTAGCGGTAGTACCACCCCTGGTGGCACTACCGCCCTACCTTCCACTACTACCGCGGTTTGCGGCTGCTGTACAACACCAAGCGGAAGTACCGCTAGTGGGAGTAGTAGTACCGCTCTGGCGGAACTACCGCCTCCCCGACTTGCTCACTTATACGAAGTGGCTAGAACTTTCGTGTCAGCGGAAGTACCGCTCACCCGAGCGGTACTACCACTTGTACACGGGTTGTGGGTGCATAACGGTTGGATTTCTTATCCCACTATATAAGGGAGTCATCTTCCCCTAGTTGACTTAATTACCTCTTACTCCCCAAATCTCCATTGTTGCTCACAAGCTCATTCTTGCCCGATATGTCTCCCTAGCCAATCAAACTTGTTGATTCTTTAGGGATTGGTTGAGAAGGCCTAGATCTACACTTCCACCAAGAGAAATTTGATTCCCCCACTAATCCCTTGCGGATCTTGTTACTCTTGGGTGTTTGAGCACCCTTAGACGGTTGAGGTCACCTCGTCGCCACATTCCATTGTGGTGAAGCTTCGTGGTGTTGTTGGGAGCCTCCAATTAAGTTGTGGAGATTGCCCCAACCTTGTTAGTAAAGGTTCGGTTGCCACCTTCAAGGGCACCACTAGTGCAATCACGGCTTCTCGCATTGTGTGAGGGCGCGAGGAGAATACGGTGGCCCTAGTGGCTTCTTGGGGAGCATTGTGCCTCCACATCGCTCCAACGGAGACCTACTTCCTCTCAAAGGGAAGGAACTTCAGTAACACATCCTCATCTTCATCGTCTCCACTTTTGGTTATTTCTTACCTTTACTTTGTGCAAGCTTTACTTGTGTTGTATCCTTTGCTTGCTTGTGTTGCTAGCATCATATAGGTTGCTCACCTAGTTACATTTTTGGACAACCTATTTGTTGCTAAACCTGAATTTTTAAGAAAAGCTAAAAATTGGTAGTTGCCTATTCACCCCCCTCTAGTCAACCATATCGATCCTTTCAATTGGTATCAGAGCCTCGACTCTTTATTAAGGGTTTCACCATCTGAAGAGTATGGTTGACACCGAGGAGGAAGTGCCCGAAGCCGTGGAGTTGACTTCGATCACACGAGATGACTTAAATGAAGCTATGGCTTCACTTAAAATGTCTATGATGACCGAAATCAAGTCCATGCTTAAAAAATTGCTTGTGGGGTTGAAATCTACTCCCAATCCATTGCTTGTGGTTAATCCCACCACATCGGAGTCGGAGGCCAATTCCGGCAGGGAAGCGGCTAAAGGCACTCAAACTTCCCCCCTCTTAACAAGAATGGGACGGGAACCTTTGGCTCGGTGCCCCCTCCCCCGGTCTATGGAGAACCGGTCCCTACAACACATATTAACAACCTGGGTCCTCCTCCTAAGCTTGTAAAGGGTGATTTTGCTAATTGGGTTTTTCGTATCAAGTCTCATTTGAATGACATCTCAACAAATCTTTGGATAATCATCGAGCAGGGCTTCTACCTGCACGATCCAAACAACTAGAAGAGGCGGACAATCAATACAATCACTCCGGCTTTTTCATCCTCCAATCAGCGGTGCCTCCCGAAGATCCATCTCACTTGTGTCCCTTCACTCGTGCTAAGGATTGTTGGGAGCATATCATATCTTTGTACAATTGGAGCTCAAGCATACAACAGACCAACTTTGAGGTGGTCCTTGATGAGGCCGATGAGTTTGTGATGATTAAAGACGAGGATCCTCGCGATCTCTACCGGAGGCTGACAACGCTTTTAGTGGCTCTCCAGGATCATGGGATCAAGGATACGGATGACAATTGGATCAAGCGCAAGTTTCTCAAGGCCATCATGCCTTTCAATAAGGCCATGTCCTCTGTGATTCATCAAAGGCCGGATTTTCACATCTTGTCATCAAGCAAAGTGTTGGATGAGTTTATTGCCATGAACATCATGAACAAGACCGCCGACAATGCTCTAGCTCGTGTTCGGCCAAAGAAGGCCTCTCTAAACCTTGCCTTGAAGGATAAGGCCATTCCGGAAGAAGAAGAAGAAGAAGAAGAGAGTTTCCCCAAGTACACCAAATATGCTTACCACGAGCACATGGCTCTTGCGTCAAGGCAATTTTGGGGAAACAAGAGAAACTCAAGGCCCAAATTCTCCAAGAACAACTCAAGTGGGTCAAAGATCAAGCAACGTGTGAGGACTTGCTACAATTGCGGCAATGTGAGTCACTTTGTGGTGGATTGTCCTTATGAGAAAATGGAAGACAATGGTGGCAAACTCATTCTCAAAGACAAAGCCAAGTCCTTCCCAAATAAGAACGACTTCACCAAGAAGATACCTCCAAAGGGCTTGGTGTCACATGAAGAGTACCCCTCCGATGACAATGATGAAGATACTAGTGGTGAAGGAATGGCAATGACAGCCGTGGCCATTGCCACCTCTTCCCCTACCAAGGTGTCTCTCTTCGACGCCCCCAACAAGAACCTCATGTCCAAAGGTATCAATAAGGTAACCCCCAATATCAAAACCACCATCACTACTACTCCCTCTTTGTTAGACTGCGTTGATGATAGTGAGGTGGTGAAAGTTGATTAGAATGAGTTTGAGAAATTCTTGAACAAGCTCAAGGGTTAAACCAAGAAGCACTTTGTTGCTCTCTTGGAACAACTTTGTGAGGCCAATGATATCATTGAGTCTCATGAGGACACTATCTCCAAGATGGAGGGGCATAGTCGTGACTATCCCGATGAGAGATTGCAGATCTTTCCATTGCTCTTGAGGAAGAGTGAGGTCTCCGTTTGACTCTTGATGAGTCACACAACATTGTCCTTGCTAAATTGCAAAAATATCTTGATCATGCTAATGTTCTTTCTCGTGTGCTTAAATCTGAGAAAGTTGCACTAGGGATTGACCATGAGAAACTCAAAGAGGAGTTTGATATACTCGACAAGGCTCACAAGGTCTTGAAGGGTGTTCACACTTCCCTCAAGGAGTCTCATGATCAACTCCAAGTGAAGCTAACCAAGGATATTGCTACATGTCCTCCTTTTGTTCTAATTGATAATGCAAATGCTACTAACCCTTGTTGTGAGCATGTGCACCTTGTGGAGGAGAATGCCAAGTTGAAAGATCAACTCGAGAAAGGCCTTGTGACTTGTATACAAGGCGAAGAACCTCAATGACCTTTTGAGCAATCAAAAGGAAGTTGTGGCAAAGTAAGGACTTGGGTATGTACGCAAGTCAAAGAAGAAGAAGAAGAAGAAGACCAAGCAACCTATCCCAATCAAAGAAGTCTTTGTAAAAGCTGGAGAGGGTGCTCATGAGAAGAAGAAGAATATGGGTATGGGGGTAATGCCAAGAAGGGCAAGGCCACCCCATCTAACCAATCTAGCGACTTTAATCCTTCATATGTTCTATGTCGTGCTAGTGATGTGCATGTTTATGCCAAATTTGTTGGTTCTTCTTATGAGTACATTGAATGGTCTATTTGCGTTCCTAAGACCCTTGTTGCTAACCTCAAAGGACCCATTCAAAAATGGTTACCTAAATCCAAGCATTGATCTCTTGTAGGAGTTTGCTTCCGGTGGGGTGTCATGCTTGCTCGATAGTGGATCAACGAATCATATGACCAGGAGCAAGGACTTGGTGGTGGATGTGCATCCAATTCCATCAATGCTCATCCATGTCCAATTTGGTGATGCTTCAACATCTAAGGTATTGGGACTTGGCAAGGTGGTCATCTCTCAAGATTTATCTATTGAGAAGGTCATGCTTGTTGAGTCCCTTGCATACAATTTACTTTCCGTTCGTCAACTTGCACTTATGGGCTTTGCAACATTCTTTGATCTTGATACCATGGCCCTTTTGTGGAGCAAGACTCTTAAAGTAGCTTTTGTTGGGCATATCGAGAATGGTCTCTATGTGGTGAACTTTTCCAAGCGACCCACTAAGATCGCAACTTGCCTAATGGCTAAAGTTGACGTGGGATGGCTTTGGCATCGCCGGCTAGCCCATGTGAATATGAGATCTTTGCAAAGTCTCCTCAAGGGGGACCACGTTCGTGGACTAACAAATGTGAGTTTTGCCAAAGACCGTGCTTGTAGTGCTTGTATCGAAGGAAAGCTTCATGAAACGGTTCATTGACCCACAACTATCATCTACTCGAAGAGGCCCTTGGAGCTCCTTCACATGGATCTCTTTGGTCCTCCATCCTTTGATAGCCTTTGGGGAAGAAAGTACTACTTGGTGATTGTGGATGATTACTCAAGGTACACATGGGTGTAGTTCTTCAAGAGGAAGAGTGAGACTCAATAGACCATTATCGACTTTGCTAATGAAGCTCAACGTCAACATGAAGCAAAGATATTGATGATTAGAAGTGACAACGGCACCGAGTTCAAGAACTACACCTTGGATGAGTTTCTTAGTGATGAGGGGGTCAAGCACCAGTATGCCGCACCTTATATCCCTCAACAAAATGGTGCGGCGGAGAGGAAGAATCGGACATTGATGGATGCGGCAAGGACCACGATGGTAGAATTCAAATCTCCGTACAACTTTTGGGTCGAAGCCATCAACACCGCATGTCATGCATCCAATCGGCTCTACCTCCACAAAGGCTTGAACAAGACTCCATATGAGATACTTACCGGTACAAGCCCAACCTCAAGTACTTTCGGGTGTTCGGTTGTAAGTGTTTCATTCTCAAGAAAGGTGTTCATTTGTCTAAGTTTGAACCTAGAGCTCAAGAGGGCATATTTGTTGGTTATGCTACAAACTCTCATGCTTACCGTGTCCTCAACAAGTCCCCCAGACTCATTGAGGAGACGTGTAACATGGAGTTTGATGAAAATAATGGCTCCCAAGTGGAGCAAGGTGGTATTTGTGATGTAGGTGATGAAATTCCTCCTCAAGTCAGATGAAGAATGTGGATTGGTCAAATACTCCCCATTGAGGAACCCCTTGTGGCCGAAGGAGAAGGACAATTGTAATGCCCACGATGCGGCTATATCTCTCACGTGTCGAGGCACGACTTAGAGGCATAACCGCATTGTAGGTTTTGTCGCAACAAGGGTCATCTTCACACAATCCCATGTAATGAACAAGAATGGGATAAAGAGGGTTGGCTTACAATCGCCACTTCACACAATACATTAATAAATTCATACATCATTCAAAATACACACATAGACCGACTACGGTCAAATCCAAATGAAAAGAAGATAACCCCAAATGTAGGGCCCAGTCGGTGGAAGAGGCGCTGGGCCTTCGTGCTGGACGCGACCCAGGCGCGGGTCAACGCGCGGCGGCAGCATGCGCTCGTTCTCTGCTCGAACGAGGACGAGGCAGAAGACAGGGGCGATGCAGGGGAAGCAGAGGCGCGGAACATGGGGATGAGCGCTCCGGCGAGGGACTTGGTGAAGGCAGCGGCGAGGAGAAGGACTCCGACGAGGACAGGCGCGAGCTCGGGCTACAGATCGACGGGACTTGGGTCTTGGAGCAGCGGGGCGGCGGCCATCCATGGCGTCGGGCAGGGAGGCCCACGGGCGGCAAAGACGGCGAGTGCACAAGGCGCTGCTGCGCTGGCACGGCGCACGAGGCTGAGGCCACAGGAAGGAACAGGTCAGGCGCTGCACGAAGCACCAAGGGGCGGACATGGCGTGGAGCTCCTGGTTCCTACGGGGCAGAGAGAAAAACTGAGAGAAAGAGAGAGATACAGGGACGGAAAAGAGAAGAAAGGGAGGAGAGGCGACGAGGCCTACTGGGAGTGGTTGCCGTCGGCGAGCTTCGCCGGGGGCAGCGGGGTCGCGAGGAGGTCGGAGGCGACAAGGGCATGGACGAAGGAGCTCGGGCTGCAGGAGAGTCTTGTTGGTGTTGCTGTTCGTCGCCGGCGGGGAGGCACGGCTGGCTGTGCGAGAGATCGAGGTATGTGTTGGAACGATGGTTGGCTGGGTTTGCAAATCGAGGAGGTGGATGGACGGTGGATCGACTGGATGGATGGATCGAGGGGATGGCTGGCTACGAGATGGATCTGGGAAGATCCCGAGGTGGAAGAGGAGTGGGTAGTTGGCTGGCGGCGACGGGAGGGATGGGACAGCTCTCCTCAAATTTAGGGTTGGGTCATTATTTATAGCAAATGGATTTAGGTTAGGGCTACCTCGGCCCTCCGATCGCAATCGGACGGTCGAGAAATAAATAGGTATGGAGTCCAAAAAGAAAACGGAGATATTTTATAGATGTTGGGGGATGATCCAGACCCATCGGTCAAGACTGCCCGGGTTGGGTTCGGAGAAGTTTCGGACGCGCACGCGAGGGGTTTGAGCACTGAGCAAGGAGATTAAGCGGCCAGACAGGAGGGACTCGAAAACCCGGTTGGTCTCGGAACGGACAACTGAGAGATGCGGCAACTACGAACGAACTAAGAGTTTTAAGAAAACATGCTGATGCAATGCGGATGATGCGATGATGAATGCAACAAATAAATAAATACACACAACGATAACGAAAAATATGGAAGCCGTCAGGAGCGTCGGTCTCGGGGCGTCACAACACTCCTCCACTTACAAGAGATCTTGTCCCGTGATCTAAGGATGGCACCGGAGAGAAGCGGAAGAGGAAGAGGTAAAACTAAGTTGCTTCTTTGACAAATGAGTGAAACCAACGAACCTTGAGAGGTTGAAAACTTGAAAGAAAGAATACAACGGAGATGAACGAATTTGAAAACACTCCGTTAGAAAAGAGGAACAAGGAACACTACGAGAACCTTGTCGGTTGAAAGACATAAGAAAAGGGTTACAATGGACAAGAAGTACATGCAAGCACTCCGGTTGAAACGAGATGTACAAGGAACGATAAAGATCAATTACGACAACACTCCGGTTAAAACAAGATAGAGAAGGAATAAGAATGATATAATTTGGACAGCACTCCGATTGTAAATGGAAGGAATTGAACATGACCTTGACAAGATGAGAGGATACTTCATGAAATTAACAACACCCTCCCTCCGAAACTATTGAAAGAATGACACAAGGGGTAAGAAAGATTTCAGACAGCACTCCGGTTGAGAAGGGAGGCAAAACTTGATAAGATGAGAGAACTTGAATGGAGGACACGACACTCCGGTTGAATGTATAAGCAAAGGAAAGAACATGATCTTTGACAAAAATGGGATGATGTGTCGAAGAGTGCAACATCACAATGCTTCCAGAACGAACGACTAGAAGCTAGATCGTTAGGAAGAAAGAACGTAGAAGAAAATGATAACTTCTACCACCAATGAATTTGAACGCATCCTTAGAAACAAGGATTGAATGGAGTTGGTGAAAATTAAACAACAAAAGACTAAGGTTGTTGTGGGCTTATGGAAAATGTCTCAAAATTATGAGGTGAAATTCTGCCACTAACGGAAACAATAGGTTGGATTGATATCAACAAGGAGACGAGAAACTTATTTCACCAGGAGGATAAATGAAGAACTTGGGTCATTTATAAGCACCATAAATAGCAACAATCCTTAGGGAAAGCTTAAGGTGAAATATAACCCAAGATAAGTCCAAAGAAGAGATTGATGGGTTTAAATATTCCATTCCTTACAACTTGTGAATCATGAAACATGAAGGAAATTGTCAAGAATGACATAACACCATCTCAAAAGATAAGGTAGAAAGAATTGCACTTCGAAATGCAAGAAGAAGAATACTTGAACTCCTCAAAACAAACATGTGTTGAGCGCCATGTTTATTTTAGAGTATAGCTTGACGGATCTTGACTCCGAGAGAAATCTTGAAAATAATAATTGAAGAATGAAAGGAATCCTTGACGAACCACCATGCAGAGCCTCCATGAAGAACTCCGGTAAACAAAAGGATGATAGAAAGAAAGAGAAGTTGACAACACAAGGTGAAGCCTTGCAATGATTTACATGGAGCTTCAGGACGATATAATGAGAAAACTTTGATCTCCGGAAAAGAAAAGATGAAGCATCTCGAACCGAGAATGTGATATGATGAACAAACTCCGGAAAGAAGAGATGAACAACTTAGAACTGAGAAATTGATACCTTTACAAACTCCGGAAGAAGGAATTAATCACTTGGATGAAGCAAGAATAAGAATTATGTTATGCTCATCCTTCACCAATTTAAATTGACGACAAGCAACGGATTTGGCATACTACTTATGCTTGTAGAAAGGATTAAGAGAGAGATAGCGTAAACTTGAGAAGGTCTTCAGCGAACCACCGGCAGGATTGAAACAACGAACAAATTAAATATGGGAATATAGGACGAGGAATCTTGAACAAACCGCCGTAAGAATTGAAAATGAAAGTGGCAAAAGCACAATACACCGGGAAGAATTGGAAAACGAATAAAGATACTTGAGGGGAACTTAGATACAAGAGAACAAAGAGGTCATGAGCTGACTAGAGTATACTTGAACGATGCACCGGTAAGATTTGGAGAACGAGAGCTGAAAGCAGGAATAAATAATCATTATGAGATGATGGCCTGCGGATAATCAAACTGAAAAGACTCCTAAATTGCTCCGGATGGGTGAAAAGAATTCTCACAATCAAAACAATTATGAGAGGATGGCATGAAGCTAGAACCATGAATCTTCAAGAGAACGGACCAAGATTCAAGAGCAATTCTTCTTCGGTCTTCACATGTTGAGAATGATGATGAGAACCACCCTGACAATTGTTGAGATACTCCGGGATGAAAAATATAAAGGTTGAACCAACAATGAAAAGAATTTGAAAGATCTTGGAGAAAGACATTTGACTAATGGTAAATCATTCTTACGTCAAACTTCGAAAAGAATTTGGGAATAGCTCCGGGAAAATTAGAAGAGACAGGTAAGATCCTGGGAAAAGACCTGTGGTTTAGGGCCCACTCAAAAGATACACCGTTGAACGATTTAAAAGAGAGATTGCGCCGGTTCAATTAAATGGCTTGAATAAGGTAAGACCTCGAAATAGCTAGAAAGGATTAAGAATAGAAACATGAATCCTCTGGGATACCTTCATCACTCCAGATAAACATGAATAGCAAGAGGTGGATGATTAAGAGATGCACCGGCATGAGAAAACATTTGAAACGAGGAAAGGATATGATCGACAAATCTTGAATTGAATCCACCGGAGAAGAAAAAGAACGAAGAATAATAAACTTGAAGCTCCGTTAGTATCTTCATGGGAAATCACCGGTTAAGAACATTGAAAGAAAAGAATGAAGAGACTTCGCATCAATAAAAAGGATACTTGATTAAGAAATATGAGTCCTTGAAGAAAAGGGTGGGAGGGTGGGAAAACAAAGGCAACTTGGGTTGGATAAAACAAACACCGTTGAGAAAAAGCTTAGAATTGATCTTGCGAATGTTGGAATGATCGGATTTACTTGGAGAGAAGCACACCGGTTGGAAAGGATTCAAAAGACAACCTTGATGAACAAGAAGCATTAGCATCCACATAGAAATATGAAAACACCGCTTAGAATAAGGTATGGAATCAACACTTGGCATTGAAGCAACTCGAATACCACAAAACAAAACAAAAACAAAGGATTTGGCTTGCAGAATAAGCTGGAAACAAACATATGATAGATCCCATATCGTATCATGTGTGTGTTGGAAAGATATCCTACGCGATACTTGAATTCCCACTTATAAACTCCCGAAACTTTCTGGTTATGCAATCTGGTGTTGGGGATACAGGGGACGCAATATATCTCACCCAAACTAACAATACCTACATCCAGCTGTATCCATCCGTCAACACATAACCAAGAAAACTCCGGAAATTGTGTACCTCAACCTTTGAAAAGCATCTGTTATACGAGTTATGGCAATACTCCCGAACTCCCGTCCCAGTACTAGGTGGCGTCGAGGTGATCTCACCAACAACTGCATAAAAGAGATTTTCGATGTCGGCGAAACTCAGGTATTCCAGAACTGCAACGATAAAATTGTGACGACAACACCTCGGAGCTCAACTCCCCGGGACACTGCCACAACCCCTAAATGTCAGGAGGCACCAAGAACAATGTTCTCATCACAAGACTATCGGAACGATTCCAAGATACCCGCGTGATCCTAATTTTTTTTGTGAAATTTGAGGAGAGGAAAGTCAAAACTTCTACGTCAGGGGACCTCACTAGAGCGACGAAGGGAATGAGGAGTAAAAAGAATCCTACTCCCAATATATAATCCTAAGACTCAAAACATTTTGTTCTAGACTCAACAACGTTAGCGATTCGATCAAGCAGTGGGCTCCTAAGTCGGGGATGGCTCTGATTACCAACTTGTAACGCCCACGATGCGGCTATATCTCTCACATGTCGAGGCACGACTTAGAGGCATAATCGCATTGTAGGTTTTGTCGCAAGAAGGGTCATCTTCACACAATCCCATGTAATGAACAAGAATGGGATAAAGAGGGTTGGCTTACAATCGCCACTTCAAACAATACATTAATAAATTCATACTTCATTCAAAATACACACATAGACCGACTACGGTCAAATCCAAATGAAAAGAAGATAACCCCAAATACTAGATCCCCGATCGTCCCAACTGGGATCCACTACTGATAATCAGGAAATGAAACATAGTAATGACCAAGGTCCTCGTCGAACTCCCACTTGAGCTCAGTTGCGTCACCGGCACTGGTATCAACGGCACCTGCAACTGTTTTGGTAGAATCTATGAGTCACGAGGACTCGGCAATCTCACACCCGCGAGATTAAGACTATTTAAGCTTACAGGAAGGATGGGGTAATGAGGTGGAGCTGCAGCAAGCACTAAGCAAATATGGTGGCTAACATACGCAAATAGGAGCGAGAAGAGGAGCAACGCAACGGTCGAGAAGCTAGAAGTGATCAAGAAGTGATCCTGAAACTACTTACGTTTAAACATAACCCAAGAACCGTGATCACTTCCCGGACTCCGCCGAAAAGAGACCATCACGGCTACACACGCGGTTGATGCATTTTAACTAAGTCAAGTGTCAAGTTATCTACAACCGGACATTAACAAATTCCCATCTGCCACATAACCACGGGCACGGCTCTCGAAAGTTTATACCCTGCAGGGGTGTCCCAACTTAGCCCATCACAAGCTCTCAGGGTCAACGAAGGATATTCTTTCTCCCGGGAAGACCCGATCAGTCTCGGAATCCCGGTTACAAGACATTTCGACAATGGTAAAACAAGACCAGCAAGACCGCCCGATGCGCCGACATCCGGATAGGAGCTGCACATATCTCGTTCTCGGGGCAACACCGGATGAAACAAGCTACGAGTAAAACCAGCCCTCAAGTTTCGCCGAGGTGGCCCCGCAGGCTGCTCGGTTCGGACCAACACTTAGAGAAGCACTGACCCGGGGGGGTTAAAATAAAGATGACCCTCGGGTTGGCCGACCCAAGGGAAGGGTAATAGGTTGTTAGGCAAATGTAAAACCAAGGTTGGGCCTTGCTGGAGGAGTTTTATTCAAAGCTAACTGTCAAGGGGTTCCAATAACACCCAACCGCGTAAGGAACGCAAAATCAAGGAATATAACACCGGTATGACGAAAACTAGGGCGGCAAGAGTGGAACAAAACACCAGGCATAAGGCCGAGCCTTCCACCCTTTACCAAGTATATAGATGCATTAATTAAAATAAGAGATATTGTGATATCCTAACATATCCATGTTCCATCATGGAACAATCTTCATCTTCACCTGCAACTAGCAACGCTATAACAGGCGCTGAGCAAAAGCGGTAACATAGCCAAACAACGGTTTGCTAGGAAGGGTGGGTTAGAGGCTTGACATGGCAATATGGGAGGCATGATATAGCAAGTGGTAGGTAGAGCGGCATAGCAATAGAGCGAACAACTAGCAATCAAAGATAGAAGTGATCTCGAGGGTAGGGTCATCTTGCCTGAGATTCCGCAAGGAAGAAGAACGAGTCCATGAAGAAGACAAACGGATGAAGTCAAACAAATCCTCACAAACGCGACGTTATCGGAACTAACCCGAAGAAGCAACACCGGGAAGAAGCAAACGGTATGGTAAACAACCATCACATGAACATGGCATGATGCACAATCAAGTATGATGCATGTCCGGTTTAATGATTCATGGCATGGCAAATGCAACAAACAACACTACAAATTAAGTGGAGCTCAATATGCAACGAGTTGCATATTAACGAAACACCACATCAAATATTTAGTTCTCTCTCGTTTATGTACCCAACAATATTAAATGTTGATTAACATGGCAAGAGGTGAAGCATAAGTAAACTAACTATTTAGGCAAGTTTAAATGAGGCCGAGACAACAAACAACAATTCCGGAAAATCCCCATATGCATATTTTGAATTTGCTACTTTTCTGTCCTAAAGCATATTTTATTGTTGTTAAACATGCAAGATAGGTGCACCATCTTAAACTAGGCATTTTTCTACCCCATTTACATATAAAGAACATTTAATTTGGAGCTACGGTTAATTAGTTATGAAATAATTCATTTTAACATGCTATTTATGCAAATTAATTCAAAAACACATTTAAACATCTTAAACATGGATGAAAGTGGTATATTATGAAACTAGATGAAATTCTAAGGATTTTGCATATATAAAACATTTTAAACCGATGCACGGTTGTGGAGTTATTAAATGTATGAACAAGAGGGTGCAATCAGTAAACATGCAGTTCCCTGGTTAATTAGCAAAATCGCAGATCTGAAAAAAAACGTACGCGGGCCGAATCGGGCTGGCCCGATAGTGTACAGGAAAGGGGCTGGAGGGGCTGCTCACCCATGGGCTCGGCCCAGTCGGTGGAAGAGGCGCTAGACCTTCATGCTAGACGCGACCCAGGCGCGGGTCAACGCTCGGCGGCAGCGTGCGCTCGTTCTCTGCTCGAACAAGGACGAGGCAGAAGACAGGGGGCGATGCAGGGGAAGCAGAGGTGCGGAACTTGGGGACGAGCGCTCCGGCGAGGGACTTGGCGAAGGCAGCGGCGAGGAGAAGGACTCCGGCGAGGACAGGCGTGAGCTCGAGCTACAGATCAACGGGACTTGGGTCTCGGAGCAGCGGGGCGGCGGCCATCCATGGCGTTGGGCAGGGAGGCCCACGGGCGGCGAAGATGGTGAGTGGACAAGGCGCTGCAGCGCTGGCGCGGCACGCAAGGCTGAGGCCATAGGAAGGAACAGGTCAGGCGCTGCACGAAGCACCAAGGGGCGGCCATGGCGTGGAGCTCCCGGTTCCTGCGGGGTAGAGGGAAAAACTAAGAGAAAGAGAGAGATGCAGGGACGGAAAAGAGAAGAAAGGGAGGAGAGGCGACGAGGCCTGCTGGGAGTGGTTGCCGTCGGCGAGCTTCGCCGGGGGCAGCGGGGTCGCGAGGAGGTCGGAGGCGACAAGGGCATGGACGAAGGAGCTCGGGCTCCAGGAGAGTCCTGTTGGTGTTGCTGTTCGTCGCCGGCGGGGAGGCACGGCTGGCTGTGCGAGAGCTCGAGGTCGGGGTTCAAACGATGGTTGGCTGGGTCTGCAAATCGAGGAGGTGGATGGAGGGTGGATCGACTGGATGGATGGATCGAGGGGATGGCTGGCTACGAGATGGATTTGGGAAGACCCCGAGGTGGAAGAGGTGTGGGTAGTTGGCTGGCGGCGACGAGAGGGATGGGACAGCTCTCCTCAAATTTAGGGTTGGGTCATTATTTATAGCAGATGGATTTAGGTTAGGGCTACCTCGTCCCTCCGATCGCAATCGGATGGTCGAGAAATAAATAGGTAGGGAGTCCAAAAAGAAAACAGAGATATTTTATAGATGTTGGGGGATGATCCGGACCCATCGGTCAAGACTGCCCGGGTCGGGTTCGGAGAAGTTTCGGACGCGCACGCGAGGGGTTTGAGCACTGAGCAAGGAGATTAAGCGGCCAGACAAGAGGGACTCGAAAACCCGGTTGGTCTCGGAACGGACAACTGAGAGACGCGACAACTACGAACGAACTAAGAGTTTTAAGAAAACATGCTGATGCAATGCGGATGTTGCGATGATGAATGCAACAAATAAATCAATACACACAACGATAACGAAAAATATGGAAGCCGTCAGGAGCATCGGTCTCGGGGCGTCACAACAATGCTCCACTCAAGTGGAGCCATCACCAATGCTGGACCCACACACTTCCGAAGAAAAAAGTGAAGGCCCTCAACCAAGTGGACAAGATCAAGGGCAAGATAAACCTCATGATGATGATGGTGCACCATGTGATGCCCAAGATCAAGTTCATGACCCCGAGCAAGCTCAAGATCTAGAGGATGCTCAAGATCAAGAACAAGCTCAAGACGGTGCTCAAGATGATCAAGTGGATGATCCTCAAACTCCTATTGAGGAACTTTTGGAGCGCCGCGCCACCAAGGTGGCTTCCAAGCTCAAGCATCAACAACATACCATGGAGAATGTGCTTGGAAGCTTGAGAAAAGGGGTAACTACTCGTAGACAATTGTCAAAGTTTTGTGAGCATCACGCATTTGTTTTGTTTGTTGAACCCCAAAAGGTACATGAGGCGCTCGATGATGTGGATTGGCTTGAAGCCATGCATGATGAACTCAACAACTTCGAGCGCAACCAAGTTTGGGAATTAGTGCCAAGGCCAACGGAGAATCACAATGTCATTGGGACCAAGTGGATATCTTCAAGAACAAGCAAGATGCGAATGGTGCGGTTGTTTGAAACAAGGCAATATTGGTGGCACAAGGCTACTCCCAAGTCGAGGGTATCGACTATGGTGAAACCTTTGTCCCCTTTGCTGATCTTGAATCTATTTGCATGTTGCTTGCATATGCATCTCACCATGATTTTAAATTGCAACAAACGGATGTGAAGAGTGCATTTCTTAATGGTACTCTAAATGAATTGGTATATGTCAAACAACCCCCAGGGTTCGTGCATCCCAAGCTCCCCACTCATGTACACAAACTCAACAAGGCACTTTATGGCCTTAAACTAGCCCCACGTGTCTGGTATGAGCACCTTACCGAGTTCTTGCAAGATCGTGGGTTTGAAATTGGGAAAATTGATCCCAGTCTTTTTACTAAGAGGGTCAAAGGGGATTTGTTCATATGCCAACTCTATGTTGATGATACCATATTTGGTTCTCCTAACAAATCTTTCAATGATGAGTTTTCTGCACTAATGACCGAGAAGTTCGAGATGTCTATGATGGGAGAGTTGAAGTTCTTTCTTGGATTTGATGTCAAGCAAAGAACAGAAGGAACCTTCATCAACCAAGCCAAATATACCCAACACATGCTCAAGAGATTCAAGCTAGATGATGTCAAGCCTGTCAAGTTTCCTGTGCCTACTAAATGCAAGCTTGACATTGATCCCAATGGTAAAGCAGTGGATCAAAAGGTATATCGCTCCATGATTGGATCCTTGCTTTACCTTTGTGCATCTAGAACGGATATTATGTTGAGTGTGGGAATGTGTGCAAGATTCCAAGCCGCACCTAAGGAAAGTCACTATTTGGCGGTCAAGCGAATCTTTCAATATTTTGCTCATACCCCAAACCTTGGCTTATGGTAGCCCAAAGGAGCAATCTTTGATCTCATCAGTTATTCGGACTCGGATTGGGTGGGAGATGTGGTGGATAGGAAGTCAACTTCCGGAGGGTGACAATTCCTTGGTCGCTCTTTGGTAAGTTGGTCTTCGAAGAAGTGAAATTGTGTGTCTCTCTCTCGTCCACCGAGGCCGAGTATGTAGCCACCGCAAGTTGTTGTGTACAATTGCTATAGTTGAGGCTAACTTTAAAGGATTACGATGTCACTTGTGACAAAGTGCCTCTTCTATGTGACAATGAAAGTGCTATCAAGATCTCCCGCAATCCGGTGCAACATAGCAAGACAAAGCATATTGAGATACTTCATCACTTCATTCGGGATCATATCAAGCGTGGGGAGATTGAGATTATCTACGTTAACACACAAGAGCAAGTAGCGGACATTTTCACGAAGCCTTTGGATGAAGCTAGATTTTGCGACTTAAGGAATGAGCGAAATATCATTGATTCAAGCAATGTGACTTGAATCTAGCCACACCCCACCGCATTCATCACATTATCTTGTTCTGGATGTAGGCATGGACATAGGGGGAGTGTTGTTCTCTCAATGAGCTCTCCCTCCCCCCATTATGCATAAATTGATCAAGTCTTTCACATTCGCCATTTTTTATGGTACTTGTGCTTCAAAGATGAGTTTTAGTCAGGGGCGCAAGGTTAAAATCTTCGTGGTGCCATACAAATTGACTCAAACATAGGTGACCTCGGTCACCGCCCTCTTCTCGAGTGGTGTGTCTCCTCTTGGTTTGAGGTGTGTTTGTGTTTCCGTGGCTTTCGGTTGTTGGATTACTCCAAGTATGCTCTTCCTTTTGTTGACTTTTGAGCTTGGAGTACTCCTCCCTATTTGTTGTGTTTATTGTATCCAACCTAAGACTTCCCTTGCCTCAGCCTCTCATACATTGCATAAGCCCTTTTACCCTCCTTGTCCAAATGCAGTTTTCTAGTAGCAGGCGGTACTACCGCTGGTGGGCACGGTACTACCACTCTGGTGGTACTACCGCGCAAGCCGGCGGTACTATCGCTGAGTGCAGTGTGTTGACCTCCTGTCAACGCACTGAGGCAGAACTACCGCCGTGGGTTATGGTACTACCGCTGGTCCCAGCGGTACTACCGCTTCGAGGACTCGTGTGGGGGTTAAGTGCCAGGCACGGGGAGTTCCAACTCCCGCATACCCATTCACTTCTCCCCCCCCCCCCGAGTTTTCTCTCTCAGGCGACCCAAAACTGCTCCAGAGGCCGGCTCCGGCTCTCCGAAACCGTGTCGTCTTCTCCGCTTCCGACCGGTGGGATCAATCCCCACCTTCTCCTCTTGCCAAGGATACCGGTATTGCCCTCGTGCTCCTCTTCTATGGTTCTATTTTTTGAATCTTGGTTCTAGGGCAATGCATGTGGTATTCGTAGATTTTGGCTAAATCTTGGCATGAGTTGGATGCGGGATGACTGCTAGATAGGAGTATGGTAGTCCTTGCCTAAATTTTGTACTTCTACATCACCGGTACTACCTGATCCACTCCACAGAAGTATTTCCGTCAGGTGGGCGGTACTACCGCTTGGACACGGCCGGTACTGCCGCTTCCAGCGGTACTACCGCTCGTGCCCAGCGGTACTACCGCTTAACCTACGACGACACTACCGCGGCTGGGCATGGTACTACCATTGTGACTTGGACTTTCATGATTTTCGTAATCACTTATATTCTCATTTTATTTCCATTGGCTTATGCAATGACTTTACACCTGCTTTTCCCTAGCTCTGTGTTTGTGGGTTCTGGGTGGTGGTAGCTCCGCTCATCAAGCCCGTCGCAAGAATCCAGATCGTCAGGGTGGTTCCAAGCAATTCGGTACCACAGATGGAACTCCGGCTAGCTCAAGTGGTCCTCCTAGGAGGAATGTGAAGGAGACTGCCAATAAACTGAAGGAGAAGGAGAAGTACACCCCTCCTGATGAGATGTCTGCTAAGGAGTTTGAGGAGTTCCGCATTCGCAATACATATCGTCGTGCTCAAGATGCAGCTTTTATTGGGCGTCCATTCTGGAACAAGGAGCAATGTTTGATCTATCTGGACATTCTGAAGGCCAAGAAGAACTTGTTTGTCAATGTCAAGTCAATTTATGTCACTCTATGGAGAAAGATCCGACGAACTTTGGTGAGGCCCTTGCTCTTTGTCACCAGTGGGGGCTCATTCCCTTCATCACCTACAACAAGGACTATGATCCCGAGATTGTGGCTCAATTCTATGCCACGGTTCATTTTCATGCCAATGAGGAGAGATCTATGTCATGGATGACCGGTGGGCGAAGGTTCGGGTTTGATTGGAAGGAATTCACGGCATGCTTGGGTGTTGTTGATGAGGGAGAAGAAAACCCGGTTGGTCTCCAGCCTCACAAAAAAGGGCCTCCCACTCACAAGTCCAAGCTAATCCGGTATCTTCCCTTTCTGGACACCCAAGGGGGCTAATCGCACGGAGCTTATTCCCTTTCTGGACATCATGCACCGTATCTTCTGCAACACACTTTTCCCTCGCATTGGGAACTTGGATATGGTGCACTCTTGCCTGGTGGATCTTCTATTGATGTGCATCAAGGAGCAGGGCAAGAACTCTATTTTGGACATCTCCCACATCATGTGGCGTGAGCTTAGGTCCACCATCCTTGACCGGAAGGTACCCATCTATGGCCCTTATCTTTTCAAGTTGATTGAGGTGAAGTGGGCTGCTGAGTATCCAGGAGAGGCACTTCCTACTGAGTGCATGGTCTCTCATCCGGTTCTGAATCTGCGCCAAACGGAGAACTGGGGGACTGTGCCTGCTGGCACCTGAGAGGAGATTTCTCCCACTGACTCAGATGATGAGGAGGAGCCTAATTATGAGTTTGTTCCCTCTCCAAAGAAGCTGCCATCTTGGGCATCTAAGCTCAAGTCAAAGATGAAGAAGCTATTCTGCATTGGAGGCTCAGGGTCATTATAGGGCTCATGTGGCTGGGAAGGTCGCTCGCACTCGCCTCAAGCGCATGATGAGGGCTCTTGGTCAGGAGATCACTAGTGGCTCTGAGGAGCGGGTCACAGATGAGGAGGCTTGGGTCTCCCAACACTGCAAGTGGTTAGATTCTGAGATGGAGCAGCCCCCTGCTGCTATAGAGTCTCAGGAGCATGAGGAGCCTAAGGGGAATGAGGAGTCTGAGGAGCATGAGGAGTTTGAGGGGCATAATGACGAGGACTATTGATGATGTGGAGCTCTTCCATCACCTGGGTCGTGTCTAGCACTCTTTGCCCTTTTGGTGTCTCAATGACAAAGGGGGAGAGAGTTTAGGGATTTGCCGAGTCACGAGTGTGTCTTCTTTGTTGTCGATTTCGTTCTCTCGTGGACTCTTTATTGTCGTTTGGTTTGCTTTTTGTTCGTGTGTGGAACCTATCATATGCTGTGAGACATATGCTACCTTATCTTATCTTATCTTTATGTCTACATTTTCGCTTGTGAGATGTTATCTATCTTGTGCCCTATCTTTATGCTCACATGCTAATTACTCGCATCTGTGCTTTATCTTCACATGTTATTTTGCATGTATTGCCATTCTATAAAATATAGGGGGAGTGTTGATCCTAGTTTGTGGGCTTTGCATTCCAAAGGCATACCCATATAGTGCACACATCTAGGGGGAGCCCGCCTATATTTTGTAGATGTTGGGTTTGCATGTTATCTTATCTCATATTTGTGCAAATCCAATATTGTCATCAATCCACCAAAAAGGGGGAGATGGTTAAGGCATATTTCTCCCTTAGTGGTTTTGGTGATTGATGACAATGCTTTTGCGGACTAGTCGTGTGCGTTGAGCATTTCAGAAAATTCTAAATCATGGCACAAGACGATTTAAAGCCCTCTGAAGATTTAAAAAATGGTGTTTTCTTGCGTTTCTTTTTCAGTGGACTTGAGTTGTAGTAACACTGTACTATTAAGAGGGGGTCCGCTTCGGAAAGGTCTGGGTGGAATCATCATGTACACTTTCCTTGCACCCTATTTCCTTCCTGGCATTTGAGCTTGTTCCTCCCTTCTTGCCCAGACCCTGTCAGAGCCTCTTAAGTGGTAGTACCGCTCTGTTCCGTGGTAGTACCCCTCCCGCGGAACTACCACTGTGCAGTGTAGCTCCCACTTCCGCTTGTTTTGAGGGTTCTGTGAGTGAGCGGTAGTAGAGCGGCAGTTATGCGCGGTAGTACCGCTCCAGCCGTACTGCAGGCATAACTACCACCCTACTACCGGGGGTTTACTGAGGTTCATAAGGATAAGCGAAAGTACCGCCCCCTACTTCGGTAGTAACGCTTCGGCAGAACTACCGCTTGCTACTGCCACAGGGAGTACCGCTTATTTATTAGGTTCTAGACTAGTCTATTCCATGGGCGGAAGTTGAGCGGCAGTTCCTAGCGGTACTACCACCCCTGGCGGCACTACCGCCCTGCCTTCCTCTACTACTGCAGTTTGCTACTGTTGTACAACACCAAGCGGAAGTACCACTGATGTGAGCGGTAGCACCGCTCCGGCGAAACTACCGCCTCCCTGACTTGTTCAGTTATACGCAGCAGCTAGAACTTCCGTGCCAGCGGAAGTACCGCTCACCCAAGTGGTACTACCGCCTGTGTACGTGGTGTGGGTGCATAACGGTTGGATTTCTTATCCCACAATACAAGGGATTCATCTTCCCCTAGTTGACTTAAATCTTCCTCCCCCAAGCTCCATTGTTGCTCACAAGCTCATTCTTGCCCGATCTCTCTCCCTATCCAATCAAACTTGTTGTTTCTTCAGGGATTGGTTTATAAGGCCTAGATCTACACTTCCACCAAGAGAAATTTGACCCCCCACTAATCCCTTGCGAATCTTGTTACTCTTGCATGTTTGAGCACATTAGACGGTTGAGGTCACCTTGGAGCCACATTCCATTGTGGTGAAGCTTCGTGGTGTTGTTGGGAGCCTTAAATTAAGTTGTAGAGATTGCCCCAACCATGTTTGTAAAGGTTCAGTTGCCACCTTCAAGGGCACCACTAGTGCAATCACGGCTTCTCACATTGTGTGAGGGCGTGAGGAGAATACAGTGGCCCTAGTGGCTTCTTGGGGAGCATTGTGCCTCCACACCGCTCCAACGGAGACGTACTTCCTCTCAAAGGGAAGGAACTTCAGTAACACATCCTCGTCTTCACCGTCTCCACTTGTGGTTATCTCTTACCTTTACTTTGTGCAAGCTTTACTTTTGTTGTATCCTTTGCTTGCTTATGTTGCTTGTGTTTCTAGCATAATATAGGTTGCTCACCTAGTTGCATTTCTAGAAAAATTATTTGTTGCTAGACCTAATTTGGTAAGAAAAGCTAAATGTTGGTAGTTGCCTATTCAACACCTCTAGTCAACCATTGATCCTTTCAGTATGGACTACATACACCACAAGATGAGACAAATCCTTGATCAAGTTGCTGACGTGTCACACCCTAACTTTAAAGTTTACAGTATGTTTTTTGTTTGAAAACCATGCACACATTACTAAATTTTTATTTGTATTGCAGAGATTGTTGGAGAAGTTAAACAAAGCGGGTGTTATGTACAAGCCGGCTGCTGCCATGCCATCCGCGAACAATGATGCGGTTAAAGAAGTGGATCCATTTGAGAATGGTCTGCATGAAAAAAAGGAATTCATGTACAAGGAAGACAATGACTCTGAAGGAGAGTGCTACCTATTGAGCACTATGTTGGTTTTCCCTTGAAGAGGAAAGGGTGATGCAGCAAAGTAGCGTAAGTATTTCCCTCAGTTTTTGAGAACCAAGGTATCAATCCAGTAGGAGGCTACGCGCGAGTCCCTCGTACCTACACAAAACAAATAAATCCTCTCAAGCAACGCGATAAGGGGTTGTCAATCCCTTCACGGTCACTTACGAGAGTGAGATCTGATAGATATGATAGGATAATATTTTTGGTATTTTTACGATAAGATGCAAAGTAAAATAAAAGCAAAGTAAAAAGCAAAGGAAATAAATAAGTGTTGGAAGATTAATATGATGAAGATAGACCCGGGGGCCATAGGTTTCACTAGTGGCTTCTCTCAAGAGCATAAGTATTTTACGGTGGGTGAACGAATTACTGTTGAGCAATTGACAGAATTGAGCATAGTTATGAGAATATCTAGGTATGATGATGTATATAGGCATCACGTCCGAGACAAGTAGACCGACTCCTGCCTGCATCTACTACTATTACTCCACTCATTGACCGCTATCCAGCATGCATCTAGAGTATTAAGTTAATGAAAACAGAGTAACGCCTTAAGCAAGATGACATGATGTAGAGGGATAAATTCATGCAATATGATAAAAAACCCCATCTTGTTATCCTCGATGGCAACAATACAATACGTGCCTTGCTGCCCCTACTGTCACTGGGAAAGGACACCGCAAGATTGAACTCAAAGCTAAGCACTTATCCCATTGCGAGAAAGATCAATCTAGTAGGCCAAACCAAACTGATAATTCGAAGAGACTTGCAAAGATAACCAATCATACATCAAAGAATTCAGAGAAGATTCAAATATTGTTCATAGATAATCTTGATCATAAACCCACAATTCATCGGTCTCAACAAACACACCGCAAAATGAAGATTACATCGAATAGATCTCCACGAGAGAGGGGGATATCATTGTATTGAGATCCAAAAAGAGAGAAGAAGTCATCTAGCTAATAACTATGGACCCGAAGGTCTGAGGTAAATTACTCACACTTCATCGGAGGGGTTATGGTGATGATGTAGAAGCCCTCCGTGATGGATGCCCCCTCCGGCGGAGCTCCGGAACAGGCCCCAAGATGGGATCTCGTGGGTAGAGAAGGTTGCGGCGGTGGAATTAGGTTTTTGGCTCCTGTTCTGATCGTTTGGGGGTACGTAGGTATATATAGGAGGAAGGAGTACGTCGGTGGAGCAACAGGGGGCCAACGAGGGTGGAGGGCGCGCCCTAGGGGGGGGGGGTAGGCGCGCCCCCTACCTCGTGGCCTCCAGGAAGCATCTCTTACGTAGGGTCCAAGTCTCCTGGATCTTGTTCGTTCCAAAAATCATGCTCCCGAAGGTTTCATTCCGTTTGGACTCCGTTTGATATTCTTTTTCTGCGAAACTCTGAAATAGGCAAAAAAACAGCAATTCTGGGCTGGGCCTCTAGTTAATAGGTTAGTCCCAAAAATAATATAAAAGTGAATAATAAAGCCCAATAATGTCCAAAACAGAAGATAATATAGCATGGAGCAATAAAAAATTGTAGATACGTTGGAGACGTATCAAGCATCCCCAAGCTTAATTCCTGCTCGTCCTCGAGTAGGTAAATGATAAAAACAGAATTTTTGATGCGGAGTGCTACTAGGCATAATTTCAATGTAATTCTTCTTAATTTTGGTATGAATATTCAGATCCGAAAGATTCAAGATAAAAGTACATATTGACATAAAAATAATAATACTTCAAGCATACTAACTAAGCAATTATGTCTTCTCAAAATAACATGGCCAAAGAAAGTTCATCCCTACAAAATCATATAGTTTAGTCATGCTCCATTTTCGTCACACAAGAATGCTCTCATCATGCACAACCCCGATGACAAGACAAGCAATTGTTTCATACTTTAGTAATCTCAAACTTATAAACCTTCACGCAATATATGAGCGCGAGCCATGGACATAGCACTATGAGTGGAATAGAATATGATGATGGGGGTTATGTGGAGAATACAAAAAAGGAGAAAGTCTCACATCAAGGAGGCTAATCAATGAGCTATGGAGATGCCCATCGATTGATGTTAATGCAAGGAGTAGGGATTGCCATGCAACGGATGCACTAGAGCTATAAATGTATGAAAGCTCAACAAAAGAAACTAAGTGGGTGTGCATCCAACTTGCTTGCTCACGAAGACCTAGGCCCATTGTTGGAATATACAAGCCAAGTTCTATAATGAAAAATTCCCACTAGTATATGAAAGTGACAAAACAAGAGACTCTCTATCATGAAGATTATGGTGCTACTTTGAAGCACAAGTGTGGCAAAGGATAGTAACATTGTCCCTTCTCTATTTTTCTCTCATTTTTTTGGGCCTCTCTTTTTTATGGTCTTTTTCTTTTTTTTTCCTCACTTGGGACAATGCTCTAGAAAATGATGATCATCACACTTCTATTTATTTACAACTCAATGATTACAACTCGACACTAGAACAAAGTATGACTCTATATGAATGCCTCCGGCGGTGTACCGGGATATGAAATGAACCAAGAGTGACATGTATGAAAGAATTATGAATGGTGGCTTTGCACAAATACTATGTCAACTACATGATCATGCTAAGCAATATGACAATGATTGATGTGTCATGATAAACGGAATGGTGGGAAGTTGCATGGCAATATATCTCAGAATGGCTATGGAAATGCCATAATAGGTAGGTATGGTGGTTGTTTTGAGGAAGATATAAGGAGGTTTATGTGTGAAAGAGCGTATCATATCACGGGGTTTGGATGCACCGGCGAAGTTTGCACCAACTCTCAATGTGAGAAAGGGCAATGCACGGTACCGAAGAGGCTAGCAATGATGGAAGGGTGAGAGTGCGTATAATCCATGGACTCAACATTAGTCATAAAGAACTCACATACTTATTGCAAAAATCTACAAGTCATCAAAAACCAAGCACTACGCGCATGCTCCTAGGGGGATAGATTGGTAGGAAAATACCATCGCTCGTCCCCGACCGCCACTCATAAGGAGGACAATCAAAGAACACCTCATGTTTCAAATCTGTTACATAACGTTTACCATACGTGCATGCTACGGGACTTGCAAACTTCAACACAAGAATTTCTCAAATTCACAACTACTCAACTAGCACGACTTTGATGTTATTACCTCCATATCTCAAAACAATCATCAAGCATCAAACTTCCCTTAGTATTCAACACACTCATAAGAAAGTTTTTACTAAACTTGAATACCTAGCATATTAGGATTATTTAGGCAAATTACCATGCTATTTAAGACTCTCAAAATAATCTAAGTGAATCATGAGAGATCAATAGTTTCTATAAAACAAATCCACCACCGTGCTCTAAAAGATATAAGTGAAGTACTAGAGCAAAACTATATAACTCAAAAGATATAAGTGAAGCACATAGAGTATTCTAATAATTTCCAAATCATGTATGGCTCTCTCAAAAGGTGTGTACAGCAAGGATGATTGTGGTAAACTAAAAAGCAAAGACTCAAATCATACAAGACGCTCCAAGCAAAACACATATCATGTGGTGAATAAAAATATAGCTCCAAGTAAAGTTACCGATGGAAGTAGACGAAAGAGGGGATGCCTTCCGGGGCATCCCCAAGCTTTGGCTTTTTGGTGTCCTTAGATTATCTTGGGGGTGCTATGGGCATCCCCAAGCTTAGGCTCTTGCCACTCCTTGTTCCATAATTCATCAAATCTTCCACCCAAAACTTGACAACTTCACAATACAAAACTCAACAGAAAATCTCCCCGGCAACGGCGCCAGAAATCCTTCTTGCTACCTCTTGAGCACTGCGTTGGTTTTCCCTTGAAGAGGAAAGGGTGATGCAACAAAGTAGCGTAAGTATTTCCCTCAGTTTTTGAGAACCAAGGTATCAATCCTGTAGGAGGCTACGCGCGAGTCCCTCGTACCTACACAAAACAAATAAATCCTCGCAACCAACGCGATAAGGGGTTGTCAATCCCTTCACCGTCACTTACGAGAGTGAGATCTGATAGATATGATAGGGATAATATTATTGGTATTTTTATGATAAGATGCAAAGTAAAATAAAAGCAAAGTAAAAAGCAAAGGAAATAAATAAGTGTTGGAAGATTAATATGATGAAGATAGACCCGGGGGCCATAGGTTTCACTAGTGGCTTCTCTCAAGAGCATAAATATTTTACGGTGGGTGAACAAATTACTGTTGAGCAATTGACAGAATTGAGCATAGTTATGAGAATATCTAGGTATGATCATGTATATAGGCATCACGTCCGAGACAAGTAGACCGACTCCTACCTGCATCTACTACTATTACTCCACTCGTCGACCGCTATCCAGCATGCATCTAGAGTATTAACTTAATGAAAACAGAGTAACGCCTTAAGCAAGATGACATGATGTAGAGGGAGAAATCCATGCAATATGATAAAAACCCCATCTTGTTATCCTCGATGGCAACAATACAATACGTGCCTTGCTGCCCCTACTGTCACTGGGAAAGGACACCGCAAGATTGAACTCAAAGCTAAGCACTTATCCCATTGCGAGAAAGATCAATCTAGTAGGCCAAACCAAACTGATAATTCGAAGAGACTTGCAAAGATAACCAATCATACATCAAAGAATTCAGAGAAGATTCAAATATTGTTCATAGATAATCTTGATCATAAACCCACAATTCATCGGTCTCAACAAACACACCGCAAAAAGAAGATTACATCGAATAGATCTGCACGAGAGAGGGGGATTTCATTGTATTGAGATCCAAAAAGAGATAAGAAGCCATCTAGCTAATAACTATGGACCCGAAGGTCTGAGGTAAACTACTCACACTTCATCGGAGGGGCTATGGTGATGATGTAGAAGCCCTCCGTGATGGATGCCCCCTCCGGCGGAGCTCCGGAACAGGCCCCAAGATGGGATCTCGTGGGTACAGAAGGTTGCAGCGGTGGAATTAGGTTTTTGGCTCATGTTCTGATCGTTTGGGGGTACGTAGGTACATATAGGAGGAAGGAGTACGTCGTTGGAGCAACAGGGGGCCCACGAGGGTGGAGGGCGCGCCCTGAGTGGGTAGGCGCGCCCCCTACCTCTTGGCCTCCTGGAAGCTTCTCTTACATAGGGTCCAAGTCTCCTGGATCTTGTTCGTTCCAAAAATCACGCTCCCGAAGGTTTCATTCCTTTTGGACTCCGTTTCATATTCTTTTTCTGTGAAACTCTGAAATAGGCAAAAAACAACAATTCTGGGCTGGGCCTCCGGTTAATAGGTTAGTCCCAAAAATAATATAAAAGTGAATAATAAAGCCCAATAATGTCCAAAACAGAAGATAATATAGCATGGAGCAATCAAAAATTATAGATACATTGGAGACGTATCAGAGAGCCAGTCATTGTGGTAGCCTGATGAAGTGGTTGCCAACCATAAAATCGAAGCTGAGGAAGTATGTATTTATATTTTTGTCTAATATTTTCTCGTTAAACGTTTTTTAGTTTGGCAATATGAAATGTTCACATGATTTTTTTGTCAAACAGAAAACCCCAGCTAAGATGAATGGCCACAAGGGTGCTTCACCTATTAAGCCTAATGATGAATGTGGTGCAGCACCGAAAAACCCTTGGATCATTGGTAATTCTACTCAAGAACCTTCATCAGACAAAGACATTTGTCCATCTTCCGTCAGCAAGTTCATGGCTAATTAAGGAGAATGGAAAATAGGGTGCAACAATCGATAAGGATGAGGAAGTTATATCCGGGAAGCGGAAGCAGACCGTTCCCAAGAAATTTGAATCCCCCTACACACTTGACAAGCCCAACAGGCGTACCAACCATGGTAACAGACCCTCTGGTACTACTACCACTAGTAGAGGTATCATAACTAACTTTCTTACTTTGTTATTTACTACTAATGCATTTAATCACCATTGTTGACGTTCATATTATTTCATGCAACTCTGTTTTCTGACATTGACATGCCGGAGGTTGTGGCAGACGAGTTGACACCAAAACTAATTGATGCAACTGTTACATTTGTGGAGATAGCTTCTCGGTCTGAGAAGAATAAGGGGAAAGGAGTTTACTACAGTGAAGGGCGTGGCATATCTCTGACTTCGGAAAGGCTTCGACTGTTACTAATTCATACATGGCTGTAGGACAATGTAAGTACTACTTGTATGTCCTATTATTAAATTGCTGAATAATCTATGTGTCAACTTTAAATATGTAATGCCCTTATATTGTATGAAGGTTATTGATGCTTATCTAGGACATTTGGGCCGCGTGTTGGTGATCATTACCACTGTCTAGCGTGGAGGTCCAAATTTCATAGATCGTGTTTTCGCATGAGACGATCCATTGCCGTCTAGCTGCAACATGGATAGTGCTCTGTCCAAATCTGGAGCAGTTAGTAGAGCCAGGGAAGAGTATAATGTGCGTGATAAGGTACGCTCTGCTCGTACTTGTTCACTACATGACATTTTATGAAGTATTTTGTTTGAACCATAATGTTTTGTTGCACTATAGATGTATATCCCATTGAATATAGGCAATACCCACTGGATGACCATGGTAATGCACATGGTCAAGCAAGAATTCCAAGTTCTCGATTCCCTCTATCCTCTGGAGCTGACTTTGAAGACTGTTAAATCACTTGTAATCCAACCAACATTTATAGCATTGTTCTTACATATTGTTGTATGGTCCTTCATTAACATTACCCTCTTTATAGAGATTGGCTATAGCACATGATATGCGAGAGGCAAATCTTATTACACTCGGGAAATATCCAGACGTCAGTAAGTGGCCTATCAATGAGTATGACATGCCACAATAAGAGGATGGGTGAGTTAATACTACATCATATCCAAACAACGACACACATGTTCGTATTGCCCACGGCTAATGTTTGCATATATACCAGGAACTCTTGTGGCCTTTTTGTCACAGAATGTCCAGAACATTGGGACGAGGACCGAATGACCCGCGATTTTAACCAGGTATGATGTTATTTATGTTTGTACACTTGGTAGTATGGTCATGTAGCAACTTCTATTCATGCAACCTTTATGTGAAATTTTGCAGGACTCTTTTAACGCTAGGAGGAGACGTTTCATTGCCAAGTTGATTTTGTCCCCTTCCAACACGCTGGAGTGTGTGAAAAATAAAATTCGTGAAATTGCAAAGAAAAGGCGTGCGTGAAGACTTCATACATCATGCAAGGTTAAAGTTTTAGTGATTGGATCTAGTCTGAAAGAAGGTTTCCACGGCATTATTATCTTAGGGTTTCTATCATTTATGTAATAAATAGGGCATCTCGAATATTGTGACTTTTCGATGCTTACACATACGTGTGTATGTGTTTGTCAGACAATTCGCTCGTACCAATAACTTTTTTGCTTCACTTAACAATTGTTCTTGCTTCATATTTTTCACATTCTCCAATTTTTTAAAAAATTCTATTTTCACATTAATATTATTCACATTATATTTATCACATTATATTTTTCACTTCAAGTGCTGTCCTAAGTTTCATATTGTATTTTTCACATTCTCAACCTTTTTTAATCTGAATGAAGCTTAGCCTTGTCTTGTTGGCCTTGAGCTAGAGCTATCTGTATATCATCAGCTTGCATAATCTCATGGTAATTCCCCCTCATCACATTATTAATAATAAAATTTAACCTTTTCAATCTCATGTCAGCGAAGAAAATATATCGAGTCAAAATGTAATATTTCACATATTATAGAAACAAAGCACTCGTTGGCTCTATCGCGTGATCTCTGCCTTTTGTTTTTTTATTTTGTTTGAGAAATCCCTAGCTTTTTATAGTTTTGAAGACCATTTTGTTTAGTCATCGTGATGCCAGGCATGCCCCATCTAACCACGTGAGGGGCCCTCCACGCGGCCTATCGTGCCGACACGGCTACACAGGCCCATTTTGACAGGTTGACATATATCTTTCCCCTTTTCTCGTTTCTGTTTCCAAATCCCTAGCTCTGTCTTTCCCTTTGCCCCTCCAAATCTCGACGGTGAAATAATGACAGCGAGGTGGGCATCCGGCGACGGCGGCCGCGGCAAGAAGAGCGGTGGTGACCGCATGTTTGGTGGTACCCTGGGTGCTAGAAGTAGGGCGGCGGATTCAGTGGCATAGGAGGCAGCGGCGGATCTAGTGGAACAGGGGACGAGGGTTTCCTAGGCGGCGGCGGGCCGGGAGAACCGACCGCTAGGGTCTCTTCAGTGCTTCACTTCGGTGCAATAAGGTAAGTTATTTACATCCTAGCATTTTTGCCCAGAATTCATGACCTGTTTTTTTCGTACATCTCTTCACTGTTGCGTGTTCTGTAAAATGCCATTTGCATAGGATGGTCCGCTGCCGGGATTTGATTTTGGGCTTCCAAAATATGAGCACGATCATGAGTACTGTGGCCCTGAGAAGCTCCATCTTTGTGGTCATCAAGAAACTCCTGCTCGCCGTGTGTGCATAGATGCAGAGAATTTGGCAGGCGATTCTTGGGATGTGGGTTTGAGGTTAGTCTACTGTGCCTGAACTTCAAAGTAATACTGCTATTGTGGTCAAGCTACAAAAAGTTCAGTTTCAACTTTTTGAAGTGTCATGTTTAGTTTTAAATTGACTTGAATTGCTCATGATTTATTTAGGATGCTAGCACTTGTGATTATGTTGAATGGGTTGATGGGGAGTGGGATAGCAAAGAAAAGTCAGTCATTAAGTATCTTTCCATGAAGAAGAAGAAACTAGAGACTAAGATTACAAAATTTGAAGTAGAAATTAAAAGGAATAAGAAAGAAAAGAGAGCAATGGTTAAGATGCAGAAGGAAACATTGCTCATAGGGAAAGGATTTTAGGATTTGGAGGTCTGTTGTATCTTTTCCTATTTGCCTCTATGATTGCTATCATAGTTAGCAAGTAGATTGTTCACAAAGTTTGATGTACTGGGCAGTCATGTACTTGCCATCCTTGTTATTGACATGATAAAATGATGATGAAATATTTGCTATTCGGTTCATGGAGCATAACTTGGAACAAAATAATATTTCTTCTTTTAATTATTTGCTGTGTTGTTAGCCATTGCTGTTGACCGAAATTGAGTTGAAAGTATTCAGTACACACTGAAATTAACATGAGGAAATTTATATTTGCCATATAGTAGTATTGGTAATATGGGCACATTGTAGCAGAGATTGCAGCAAAAATAACATGGGGGCATCATGTTGCCATGTTCTATATTTGGCAGACAATGCAGATTTGGCATTTTCTATATTTGGTAAGTGGTGCACATGGGCACATCACCTAGCAGCACTACTGATTTGTGCAACAACACATTTCATTGTCCTCTTACAACATAGGAGCAACATCTAGCAGCACCTACACCATCGAAGCAACACTGAAGCAAAGCAACAATAAATATTCAATATTCTAAATTTTAACTGAACTTGACACATAGGGTGAACACTAGATATTCAGTTCTTCAGTGACAATGAACCAGACCAAACTATACCGATTACATAACTTATATGCTTACAAATACAAGCATACCAAACCAACATCAATCCCAAGATATTTTTAACTTATATGTTGAAACATATAACAACATACCTAACTACATATAACTCCAGCAGCTTCCTCCTTCTTCAGCAACTGTCCCCATCTTCACTTCTTAAGAAATTTGAGGCGGTGTGAGCGGCGCAACAAACCAGGAGAAGTCATCTTCTTCACCGCCATCCTCTCCAACACCTGCGCCACCTGATCCTGAGCCACCTCCTCGTCTTCCACCTTCACTATGTCAGGGACATCTGGAAGGAGCTCGACGTTGATGGGCAGTGTCTTGTCACCCTGGACGGCGACCGGCGCAACCATCTGCACGACATCCTCTTCGCCCTCTTCATCGTCATCAGGGATGACCAGTACCTCATCCACATCGTACTCCATGTCATCAGAGCCCACCAGCTGGACTGGCGTAGGCACTTGGCAGACCTGGTAGTCCGGGCTGACGGGTGCTGGGAGAGCGAGCTGGACGTCGACACTCTCTACCCTCGACGTGACGCGCGTAGGATCCGCCCGCTGCGGCATGGTGGTGGAGCAGTACATCCACCACCTTGCACGCTGAATAGGGTCGTCGCTCAGCGTGGCGTCTCGCATTGCCCAGACAAGGAGGAGGGCCGATAGGACACCGCGGCCATTGGGGAAGGCACGCTTCTTCTCGGCGTCGGTGATGACTTTGACGAGGCCACGCGCGTGGTTGACTAACATTGTCGTGCTGGGGAACCACCTGCACACATCCATCAATTGCGCACGCCACGCCTCGTCCCTGCCGGCGAGGTCCTCCATAGATTGCTGCCAGCCCAGGCTTCTCTCCATGGATGCGGCTGCAGCGGTGCCCGGCGAGGGTTTCTCAATCTACTGTAGGTGGGGATAAGAAGGGAGTTTGAAGCGACACGTGTGGGAGGTGGTGAGTGGGTGGTGGGGAGTGGTACTTACATATTCAATGGCAGTTAGCTAGGACGTGGGGAGGGGAAATGTACAAGAAGCTTTGTACCTCCTGCCCTAGTCATAACACACTAGCATTGCAATCTACGGTTCTCACAAGTGCTCCCTGGGTGGTTTTGGTAATTAATGTCAACATATCTCTTGTTGGACTAATATTTCCATCTAAGTATATTTTAGAAAGTTCAACAAAGGCGTGGCATGGATAAGAGGATGTGGAACCCCTTCAAGATGCTAAGGACAACTATTGGCAAAAGCTCAAGACTCTTCATTTCTATTTTAGTGATCCAAGATCACATTGAGTCCATAGGAAAAGCCAATACTATTAAAAGGGGATGAGGTGTTGCTTAATGGTCTACTTGCTCAAAGTGCTTAGTGATATGCTCCAAAGCCCTCAAACACTTTCTCAATTCCAAATATGTTCAAAATCTAAAGTCAAACCCAGCCCCACTGATTTGATCCATCCGGCGCCACCGAGTTCCTTTGACATAGCCACTGCCAGGAACCCTAATCAATTCGGTCTCACTGATAGGATCTCGTTCTCACTGAGATGGCCTAGCAAACTCTCTGTTGTCTGTTGCAATTATTTTGGCTCACCGAAATGAGCAATCGGTCCCACTGAGTTTGCCTGACCAACTCTCTGTTTGCTCATTGCTGAAATCGGTCCCACCCAGTTCATGCAATCGGTCACACCGAGGTGAGGTTTTGCCTTAACCATAGCACATCGGTCCTACCGAGTTGATCATGTCGGTCCCACCGAGAACTCTAACGTTCACATTTTGAACTGAATCGGTCTCACCGAGTTCACCTATTCGGTCTGACCTAGTTGTGTCAAATGTGTGTAATGGTTAGCTTTTGTGTGGAGGCTATATATACCCCTCCACCTCCTTCTCTATTCAAGAGAGAGCCATCAGAATGTGCCTACACTTCCACTACTCATTTTCTGAGAGAGAACCACCTACTCATGTGTTGAGACCAAGATATTCCAATCCAACCACAATAATCTTGATCTCTAGCCTTGCCCATGTTGCTTTCCACTCAAATCATCTTTCCACCATAGCCAAATCTATGAGAGAGAGTTGAGTGTTGGGGAGACTATCATTTGAAGCACAAGAGCAAGGAGTTCATCATCAACCCACCATCTATTACCTTTTGGAGAGTGGTGCCTCCTAGATTGGTTAGGTGTCACTTGGGAGCCTCCGTCAAGATTGTGGAGTTGAACCAAGGAGTTTGTAAGGGCAAGGAGATCGCCTACTTCGTGAAGAGCAACCTAAGTGAGGCAAGTCCTTCGTGGGCGATGGCTATGGTGGGATAGACAAGGTTGCATCTTCGTGGACCCTTCGTAGGTGGATCCCTCCGTGGACTCGCGCAACCGTTACCCTTCGTGGGTTGAAGTCTCCACCAACGTGGATGTACGATAGTACCAACTATCTGAACCACGCCAAAAATCTCTGTGTCTCAAATTGCGTTTGCACACTCCAATCCCATCCCTTTACTTTCTTGCAACATGCATGCTTTACTTTCCGCTGCTCATATTATCTTGCCATGCTTGCTTGAAATATATTGTGAATGCTTAAACTTGTTCTAAAACTCCACCTCACCTTGAAGAACTTAAAAACTGCTACTTTTGCTTGTTGAGAGTCTATTCACCCCCTTCTAGACACCTCTTCTCGATCCTTTCAATTGGTATCAAAGCATTGGTCTCCATTGCCTTGGTTTAATCACCATTGGAGGAAGATGGATGAGTCTACGATGGGGAGTTTTAGACGTAGAGTGCCTATGCTTGATGGAGAGTTCTTTAATGCTTGGAAAAATGAGATGCTTGATGGAGAGTTCTTTAACGTTTTCGATCATGCAGGTACATCCATGACGATTTTATGACAGAATCAAGGTAGTCATACCTGTGCTGTCGTAGAAGTGTTCCATGACATTACCAAAATTATTATCACGGAGGTGTCCACTTCCATGACGATAAATCGCGCGTCATAGAAGTGCTTTCGTCAAGGGTGACCGACACGTGGCATCCACCATAACGGGTTGCCGTTAAGCTATTGGGTCCGATTTTGGATCCGATAACCCACTAACAGCCATGACCAATGCCGATTTTCCATGTGTAAAATTCTCATTGGCTGATGGAACCACATGTCAGCTCCGCATTGGCACAAGTGTCACTCATCCAATGGGCAAGATGCGCCTATGATACGTTGACACATGAGCCGGCCCAAAAGTGGCCCATAAATATTAAATGGGCTGGCCCAACTAAAGGCCCACAAGATTTAGTGGACCATAATGGGCCGGCCCAGCTAAAGGCCCACAAGATTTTGTAGACCATAATGGGCCGGCCCAGCTAAAGGCCCAACATTCTCAGTTAAGGCCCGTACGGCTACTGTCAAATCGGCCCGTTAACGACCCGTCCTAAACTTGTCATCATCGTGGCCCATGGTCACTTCTGGCCCGTTAACAATCCGCTAAGTATTTGGGCCGAATTACGGCCCAGTGTGTTTCTGGCTTGTTAAAGGTCCTGCTTCATTTGGGCCCATTTATAGGCCATTGAAACTTTCGGCCCATAAACGACCGTGAAGGATATGGGTCATATTCGGCCATGTCTGACATTTGGCCTGTTAGAGGCCCACTATAGATTTGGGCCACTTTCAGCCTGTTGTGACTTTTGGCATGTTAACGTCGGACGAAATCCATGGGCCATATGTGGCCCAACGCCACATCGGGCCTACTAACGACCCATATAAAAATGACACTAATCAAGCCCGACCGAACTTCTGGCCTGTTAAAGGCCCGTGTAGTAGGTCGACGCATTTACGACTCATCTGAATTTTGGCATGTGGATGATCTGCATTGTAAATGGGCCACCATTTGGGCCTCCTAAGACCAGTGGGTTATTTGGCACAATCAGGACCCAATCTTACTTTCGGCCTATTAAAGGCCCATGTTTTTATGGGCTTGAGATATTTACACGTGTAAACGGCCTATTATTACTGAGGGCCCAAATTATGTTCAGGCCTGTTAAAGGCCCACTATGGGCACAGGCCTACCAGAAAAATATGAAAGCTTATGTTGATTTAGGCCCAGATATTTTTAGTGGGCTACATGCAAATTTCGGCCCAGAATCGTTTTTAGCCCAATTGGAATGGGCCCGACGAATGTTGGCATGTTGGGATCCTAGGAAGCTTTCGGCCAAATACATTACTAAGATAAACCTACACTATACAAAAATAGCGTCGTAATTACTGCAGCCTTTGGCAGCATCATAAATGATGTATCACAACAAAATAAATTCCAACCATACAACAAAAGGCCTGTTGGCATAAAGTTTACAGTCCTTGCAGATAAAAGCACCATCCGATGTATAGAAGCACATATCATTTGACCTGAGTGCTAATGTTTCAGGCTGTAGAATCTGATGGAGCAGCACGATCTTCCCCTTTTTCCGCATTGCTCTTGAACAACGAAGCAAATGTCTGATAATCTGGTTTCAAAACCATTCATATCTTCACGACATTTGTCAACCACTATTCTTGTTTCCGACAAAACGTCCATTAGGGATTGGACTTGTGTCTGGAGCACAGATATATCACTCTGTCTAGCCAGAAGATTTTGGTCAGTAGGCGATTTGGACGAGGTTACCTTGACAACCAACCCAGAATTACGCAAGAAGGTGCTCTTTGCACTGTTAGTGGAGAGATACTGACGCACTGCAACAAGAGGTGACATTGTGCCTGTGGTAGCCTCGTCACCTTCAGGTGGTTGTGGCTGTTCAATCATTTTTTCCATAGCTTGCTGAAAGTTTGAACTTGTAGATTAGTGTACCAGACAAGTTACTAATGAGACAAAAACAAACAAAGTTGGTTTCACGTTTATACATAACTTATTTTGGTGAACTACTGTAATACATTAGTCTGTATTGTAGTGCCAACTACATAATAAAATCACTTTCGGAACATATGTCCATGTAGCATGACTATTGTATTGTCTATTTCCTCACATTCGTTGACATCTAAGGATAAAGAGACATGGTTTAAAGTAGGATGAACATAGTATGACATCATTCATATCATGGGCAAACAGATATAAAACAAATAGGCTATTGCATCATTGTGTGCGCATGTGAACATCACAACTAGATTACAGATGAAGACCAAAAGAATATCCTTCATCTCTTTTAAACCATGTAAGGTGAAATGATACGTTAAGACAACTGTGTATAAAAGTGAATAGTGTAACTGACATTGGCTACAAACCAAGCAGTTAAATGAACACATCATAGTACCAATCAGTTCAAAGGCAGGAGGAGTAAGGACTTACAATAGCGGCTTGAACTGGTGTGCTCATGCCCTTCATCATGCTGGTGTGGCAATCCTTGAAGATTTGCACTGCATTCGGTTCAGGTTCTTTTTGGTCCGCACGGGTTTTCCTCTGTATTTGGAACAAGTCAATATAAATACGATAATATGGCACAGAAAAAAGAAGAAACTAGCAGCTATTTACAAGAGCCTCGCAGTGTGCAATATAGCTACGAGATCCTGTTGTCTGTTGGAAATTCACTTTAGAATGGTTGGTCTTGTTCTTCAAACAGTTAACCTAGAAGAAGATACACTTGTAAGGCACATACATAAATACAAGTTCAATATGTGGTCTGATCAAATACATATACCCTACCTGATACTTTGGATCAGAACAATGTTTAACAAGGGTTGTCTAGTGGGAGCTGGCCAGTTCCGGAGCAAACGAACGAGTAACTCGTTGAGATGCTGGTACAGTTGAATCGGATGCTACAGCTGGTGGAGCAGGTGATACTGTGTTTGTAGATTTAGCCGGTGGACTTGGACCTTCTACTGCACTATAAGTACCAGCAAAATCTCGAGGGCAGATCCTTTTCCGTTTCACCCGACGAGTAACACCATTCCCTACTATATTCTTTTCCTTGCTCTTTTTTGACTTTGCCATGTCAAGCCGTACCCACAACACAAAAGAATAAAATCGCTCTTCAGAACTCATTGATTCATGATACAGACAAGCAATACTTTGATGTAAGACAACCGTATGAGGATGGAATATGTAAGAAAAATAGGACGGCATGACATGTTCATAGCTACGATGTGTGAACTAAGCAGAAGGATTTTCAAAAAAATAGAAGTAATGCAAGCTAGACACCATATGAAAGGTGCAACCAATATCACTCTGCCTAGTTAAAAGTGTCTTGTCATAAGTGGCATTTCAAAAAATTAGAAGCAATACAACGTAGAAATCAATGTAAGATGCAACCACTATCAAACTGCCATGTTAAAAGTGTCCAATCATGAGTGACTGATGCGGAATACACAACAGCAGTACCTTGATGTAAGAACATGGTATGATTGATAGATGTAGTGTATTCTAGACACAGAAAGGCATGTCATATGCACATGTATAACGTAGAAACTCAGCTGGTGCAATTTAATCAAAATAGAAGAAATACAAGCTAGACAACATATGCAACATGAAACCAATCATCACACTGTTAACTTAGAGAAAGCACCTGCGATGGTTGAGTACGGGAGATGAACTCATCATGTAGACTTGGGACTTCAACTTCATTAGCAGTAGCAGTGGCAAATCTAGAGAGTCTCCGTTTGCGTCGGTCCAGAGGACCACCAACATCCCCTCACTTACTCTTTTCCTTCCTATTTTCTGATATTGCCTTATGAAGTCAAAACCAAAAGAAGATGAATAAAATTAGCTCTGCATAACTGGTTGATGCATGATACAGACGAACACTACTTTGATGTAAGGCAAGCGCAGGATAGGAGGATGGAATATATACAAAAAAAGATAGCATTGCATATTCAGACGTACGATAGGAGGATGGAATATGTATGAAAACAGTAAGCATAAGGCATTTCAACAAAATTAGAAGAAATGAAATCTAGGCACCATATGAACATGCAACCAATATCACTTTATCAGGTAAAAAGTGTCTCGTCATAAGTGCCATTTCAAGAAATTAGAAGCAGTACAAGCTAGAAGACAATGCAAGATGCAACCTACATCACACTCCCAAGTTAAATGTGTCTTATGGGTAAGTGATCGTTGCAGGTATAAGTTATAAGCTACACAGATGCAATTCAACAAAATTAGAAGCAATACAAACTAGACATCATACAGAACACGCAACCACATATAACAATTCCAAGTTAGAGCAAGCACCTGTGATGGTGGAGTAGGGGAGATGTGCTCATTATCTACACGTATGTTCTAGAAACAGGAACATGTGTCATATTCACAGGCATTATGTGTAAAGTAAGCAGATGCAATTCAAAAAAGTTAGAAGCAATGCAATCTAGACATCATACACAACATGCAACCACATATAATAGTGCCAAGTTAGAGCAAGCACCTATGATGGTGGAGTAGGGGAGATGTGCTCATCATCTACACAGCTACGTTGACTGTCCAGCCTTGTGTTGTCTTGCGAATCTTGTTGGTAGGATGGTGGAGTAGAATCTGTAGAGACCCTCTGTTTGAATTGCTCCGAAGGACCACCATCATCCACTGCCAGACTAATTTCCTTCAGTTGTATTGATTTTGCATTGTGAAGTCAAACCGATAAGAAAAAGCAATAAAATTCGCTCTTCAGTACTCATTCGTGCATGATACCGACGAACACTACTCGGATGAAAGGCAAACACATGATACGAGGATGGAATATGTACGAAAAACTGGACGGCTTGACATATTCACACCTATGATGTGGTAACTAAGTAGAAGGCACTTCAACAAATTAGAAGCACTTCAAGCTAGACACCATATGGAAGGTGCAATCAATATCACTCTGCCAAGTTAAAACTGTCTCGTCATTGGTGGCGTTCATCAAACTAGAAGCACTACATGCTAGAAATCATATTCAAGACGCAAACCAATATCACACTGCCAACTTAAAGGTGTCCCATCATATGTGACTGATGCAGGATACACAAGAAAAGTAGTTTCATGTAAGAACATTGTGTGATAGACAGATATAGTATGTACCAAAAACAGGAAAGCGTGTCATATTCACATGTATCATGTGTAAGATAAGCAGATGTAGTTTACACTAATTAGGAGCAATACAAGCTAGACACCATATGCAACATGCAACTAGATATCACACTGCCAAGTTAGAGCAAGCACCTTGAATGGTGGAGTAGGGGAGCGGAGACTTGGAACTTGTGATGCACTAGCAGTACAAGGAGAATCCGTACAGATGCTCTGTTTACGTTGCTGCAGAGGACCACCATCATCGCCTTCCTTACTCTTTTCCTTCCTCTTTTTTGATTTTGCCTTGTCAAGTCAAACCCACAAGAAAAAAGGAATAAAATTTGCTCTTCAGAACTCATTGATGCATGATACTAACGAACACTACTTTCGTGTAAGACAGCCGCATGATAGGAGGATGGAATATTTATGAAAAACAGGACGGCATGATATATTGACATGTATGATGTATAAAGTGTAAACTAAGCACAAGGTATTTGAACTAGTTAGAAGCAATGCAAGCTAGAAACCATATGAAAGATGAAACCAATATCACTCTGCCAAATTAAAAGGGTGGCCTAACAAATGTATTTGACCAAATTAGAAGCAATACATAGTAGCAGGCTAGAAATAATACGCAATATGCAACGAATAAATTTGTATCATCGTAAGTGATTGATGCAGGATACAGAAGAGAGGTAGTTTCATGTAACATGGTTAACACATAGATGTAGTGTGTACCAAAAATAGGAAGGCATGTCATATTGACAGGTATAATGTGTAAACTAAGCAGATGCAATTTATCCTAATTAGAAGCATTACAAGCTAGACACCGTATGCAACATGCAACCACATATCATACTTTGAAGTTAGAGCAAGCACCTGCGATGCTGGTGTAGGGGAAGTGCGGTCTTCAAGTACAGAGCTACGTTCAATATCTTCATTTAGGCTTGCTGTTTCTTGAGAATCATGTGGAGAGGATGAAACTGCACTCTTTATAAGAGTAGCGCGTCTCATGCTAACCCACGGGAGTGACTGTCTCATCATAAGCGATAGATGCAGGATACAGAAGAACAGTAGTTTGATGTAAGAACATGGTGTGATAGGCAAATGTAGTATGTACCAAAAACAGGAAGGCATGTCATATTCACATGTATAATGTGTAAGCTAAGGAGATGCAATTTAACAAATTAGGAGCAATACAAGCTAGGCACCATATGCAACATGCAACCACATATCACACTACCACGTTAGAGCAAGCACCTGGGGTTGAGGAGTAGGGGAGATGAGATTTGGAACTTGCACTGCAGTAGGAGTAGCAGGTGAATCTGCAGAGATCATCTGTTTTGGTTGCTCCAGAGGACCACCATCATTGCGTGCCTTCGTCCTTTTAGATTTTGCCTTGTCAAGTAAACACACAAGAAAAAGGAATGAAATTCGCACTTCCAAATTTGTTGATGCATGATACTGACGAACACAACTTTTATGTATGGCAACCACATTGTAGGAGGATGGAATATGTACGAAAAACGCTAAGCAGAAGGCATTTCAACAAATTGGAAGCAATGCAATCTAGACACCATATGAAAGATCCAACCAACATCACTCTACCAAGTTAGATGTGTCTCATTATAAGTGGCACTTCAACAAATTAGAGGCAATACATGTTTGAAATGATATGCAAGATGCAACCAATATTACACTATCAAGTGATTGATGAGGGATACACAAGAAAAGTAGTTTGATGTAAGAACATGGTTAATAGAAACACGTAATATGTACCAAAAACAGGAAGGCATGTCATATTCACAGGTATAATGTGCTAACTAAGCAGATGCAATTTACCCTAATTAGAAGCATTACAAGGTAGACACCATATGCAACATGCAACCACATATCACACTGCCAAGTATGAGCAAGAACCTGCGATGGTGGTGTGGGGGAATTGCGGTCATCAACTAGAGAGCTACGTTGACTATCTTCATTTAGCCTTGCTGTTTCTTGAGAATCATGTGTGGAGGATGACACTGCACTCTTTAAACGAGTAGCGCGTCTCACAATAACCCACTGGGGTGACTGTCTCATCATAAGTGATTGATGAGGGATACAAAAGAGCATTAGTTTCATGTACGAACATGGTTAATAGACATATGTAGTATGTATCAAAAACAGGAAGGCATGTCATTATCAAAGGTATAATGTGTAAAGTAAGCTGATGCAATTTAACCAAATTGGAAGCAATACAAGCTAGACACCATATGCAACATGCAACCACATTTGACAACGCGAAGTTAAAGCAAGCACCTGGGATGGTTGTGTGTGGCAATTGAGATGATCAACTGCACAGCTACATTTACTGTCTCCATCTGCTGGCACTGCACCCTTTAGAGCGCTGAGACGCTTAGTGCTTATCTTCGAATTACACTGGAGTGACTTCTGTCTTTTCTTTTTTGTATTCATCGACACTGCGTCAGAGTCTGAAATACCCATGCATAAAAAAACAATAGTGTGAGTATGGGTGAAGTGTGTGCACAAGTAGTACAGTGTAAAGGTAGCAGATAGCAGGTCGGTGAGAAATAAATGACGGGAGACATATGATAGCTCTACAACATGCATGTCACACGAAATTACTAGATTCTAGGATTTTGAAATATGAGCACAGGGATGGATGGGAAATGTAGATGCTCCTCCAGCACACCACAAGGTGTGGTCCTATGAAAATAACAGTCGATTGAAAACAAATAGGTCAGTCCATTTTTCTGCACCGTCCGATGTACAAAGAACGGGCAGATCGCCTTCATCTACCTCCAACCAGTCAGTGTTACAATCCTCCTCGAAACGCCAGCGACCACTGGCCCATTCCCCTGCCTCCGCCCTCCCCTCGACCTCACCGCACCGCCGTGCTTGGCATCGCCCCCCGGCCATCCCTTCAAGCCCCGCCGACCTCCAGATCGGGCGCAAGCAGCTCCTGCGCCCCACACCCCTATGATAGACACCGATGTGCTCCGCGCACCTAAGCGGGTGCTGCTTCTTTTAATTGCGATTCGACTGACCCTGAATTTAAATCCAGGCGGGCTACTAACCTCTAGCAAAGGTGAAATAGTAAATGGGAGGAAACCTTGTGCATTTAGTATCACAAAGAAGATGCAGTACGAAACGCTCAACTAGTTTCTTTCGTGGTATGAATACGGTGTGAGCAGAGAAGTAAGATTTGCACGAATAAGGGAAGAGGAGTACCTATTTCTGCTGGCAGTGTTGTGTCCTCCTTCTATTTTTCCAACGATCTTCTTGTGGTTCACTGGAAACGAGAAGTTGTGGAGGATGGTGGAGCCTTGGACGAACCCATGGCCAAGTTGTTGAGTGTGGTGGTGGCCCTCTGTCGGCGGTGGGGAACCATATCCGAGGCGGCAAACGACGACGTAGCGGGAACAGCTCCGGTGCGGTGGACGGTTGCGACAGTGGAGCGGCAGCGGTGAGGCGAAGGACAGCGTGGTCGAAGTGGTTCAGGTACGGCGCACGTCGACATCGGCGTCATGGAGGCAGCTCTGCCTCGGCTTCAGCTGCTAAGTCCTTGAGGGTGTTGCGGTTGCGGTTGCATTGGACGACGACGTCAGGGTACCGGCTCCGGCGTGATGGAGGAGGGCGGCGGTGGATTGGGCGCGATGGGGTGGAGGACGGACGAAGCTGGGGTTTTGCGGCTGGTGGAGAGGGCGTTTTGGTGCCCATCGAGTATGAATGGGGAAACGGAGGGAGGGGGAACTAAGGGTGAACAATGTTTCGGTTTGGGACGCGCTTGTTTGAAATTTGGGGAAAGTTACAAACTTTGCCCCCACCTAAAATTTCAGACATATTGCGGGTTGGGGGTAGGACAGTAATCTCAGGTGTCCCAAATGGTGGGCGGGATAGATTTCGGCTGAGCGCATGGGTGTTTAGGCGCCCACGGCGTATGAATGCTTCTCGGAGGCGGTTGAGACTGGCGTCTTGGTGAAGATACAAACCTACCCCGGTTTAGACCTTTGGACATCGGGCTGATAGGCTACACGTGCCAGAGTCAGGACAGTAATTTCCTACCACCAAACATTAGTCTCGCGCGGTTTCGGGTGACCAGAGGCTTATTTGGTGCTTCGTTCAATATTTGGGAGCAGAAGCATTAACGTTTTTGGTTCTCTTGAATTGAACTTTCAGGATTTGTCAAACTTCACAAATCTTTACTCTTGAAAATCCTAAAACTATGACTATTTTGGAATGGAGGGGGTACATTTGAATATACCTTGTACACGAGTATATATTAAAAAATATGCAACTTACCTCAGTTCATGCATGGTTCCAGATATAATCGCCTTGGTTGCAAAAAAATAGTTAGACATGTGTATGAATATATAGGAAGTTCAAAAGCACAACAAAGATTGATGCCCCCTTTTAGATCTGATTTACAAATGCCATTATCTCGGGTTCAAATAGATGAATGCACTTCCTATGAATTCGAATCTTCAAAACCCCCTTTATGTTGAATTCAACATGTATTCTATTTCGTAGCTAGCAATTTGGAATGTATCCATGTAAGAGACAAATGTATAAAGTGCTTCACACTAACAACATGGGATGCACTAATTAATGTTTATATATGAATTGCAAAAGCAATGCATTGCCTGTATTTCAAAGCGCTCTCACTCTATGGATCGATAATATGAAATAAACACATGCACATGCTAGAATTCAATAGAGTATGGGTGTCTGATAGACTGATTTTCGTTCATACGCAAATTGCAAAATTCATGATCTCATCCGAAAATAATAATGGCATTTATATTTTAATTTAATGCGTAGAACCGCCTTTTACACGTAGATGCACTATGCCTCAGCCCATTCTCACAAACGCGCTATATATCTCTCTATCTAACGCATAAGTGCACACACTTTGTATACATCGGCATATCTCTTTCACACATGCTCACAATCTCTCGCGGGGTGTCGGGGTGTCTCACGCACACACTCTCTCTGTATATCTCCCTCTCTCTTTCTGACTACTATGTACTGATACGTCTCCAACGTATCTATAATTTTTGAATGTTCCATGCTATTATATTATCTGTTTTAGATGTTCAATGGGCTTTATTATACACTTTTATATTACTTTTGGGACTAACCTATTAACCGGAGGCCCAGCCCAAATTGCTATTTTTTTACCTATTTCATTGTTTCGAAGGAAAGGAATATCAAACGCAGTCCAAACGGAATGAAACCCTCAGGAACGTGATTTTCTGAAGAAACGTGATCCAGAGGACTTGGAGTGGACGTCAAGCAATCAACGAGGAGGCCACGAGGCAAGCGGCGCGCCTACCCCCCTGGGCGCACCCTCCACCCTCGTGGGCCCCTCGTAGCTCCACCGACCTACTTCTTCCTCCTATATATACGTACGTACCCCAAAAACATCAGAGGAGCCAAAAACCCTATTTCCACCGCCGCAACCTTCTGTACCCGTGAGATCCCACCTTGGGGCCTATTTCGGCGCTCCGCCGGATGGGGCATTGATCACGGAGGGCTTCTACATCAACACCATAGCCTCTCCGATGATGTGTGAGTAGTTTACCTCAGACCTTCGGGTCCATAGTTATTAGCTAGATGGCTTCTTCTCTCTCTTTGGATCTCAATACAAAGTTCTCCTCGATTCTCTTGGAGATCTATTCGATGTAATCTTATTTTGCAGTGTGTTTGTCGAGATCCGATGAATGGTGGGTTTATGATCAAGATTATCTATGAACAATATTTGAATCTCCTCTGAATTCTTTTATGTGTGATTGGTTATCTTTGCAACTCTCTTCGAATTATCAGTTTGGTTTGGCCTACTAGATTGATCTTTCTTGCAATGGGAGAAGTGCTTAGCTTTGGGTTCAATCTTGCGGTGCTCGATCCTAGTGACAGTAGGGGAAATGACACGTATTGTATTATTGCTATCGAGGATAAAAAGATGGCGTTTATATCATATTGCATGAGTTTATCCCTCAACATCATGTCATCTTGCTTAAAGCGTTACTCCGTTCTTATGAATTTAATACTCTAGATGCATGCTGGATAGCGGTCGATGTGTGGAGTAATAGTAGTAGATGCAGGCAGGAGTTGGTCTACTTGTCACGGACGTGATGCCTATATACATGATCATACCTAGATATTCTCATAACTATGCTCAATTCTATCAATTGCTCGACAGTAATTTGTTTACCCACCATAATACTTATGCTCTTGAGAGAAGCCACTAGTTAAACCTATGGCCCCCGGGTCTATTCTCTATCATATTAATCTCCCGTCAACTAGCTATTTATGGAGCCGTTTATTTTGCTTTCTTTACTTTTAGTCTTTATCATAAAAATACCAAAAATATTATCTTGTCATCTCTGTCCGATCTCACTTTTGCAAGTGCCCGTGAAGGGATTGACAACCCCTTTATCGCGTTGGTTGCAAGGTTCTTATTTGTTTGTGTAGGTGCGTGGGACTTGAGCGTGGTCTCCTACTGGATTGATACCTTGGTTCTCAAAAACTGAGGGAAATACTTACGCTACTTTACTGCGTCACCCTTTCCTCTTCGAGGGAAAACCAACGCAGTGCTCAAGAGGTGGCAAGAAGGATTTCTGGCGCCGTTGCCGGGTAGTCTACGCACAAGTCAAGACATAGCAAGTACCCATCACAAACTCTTACCCCTCGCATTACATTATTTGCCATTTGCCTCTCGTTTTCCTCTCCCCCACTTCACCCTTATCGTTTTATTCGCCCTCTTTTCCCTTCGCCTTTTTCTTGCTTGTTCCTTGAGATATTTGCTATCATTATGTCTGAAACTGGGGAGGTTATCGCCTATAATAACATGGGAAACTTTGATGCTTTTGATGATCCTCCTGAGGAACCTACCATCTTGCATACTAAAAGGTTTCGAGTTGGTAGTGGTAATATTATTGGGAAAGGAGTTATTCAAGATTTCTTTACTTGTGTTGGTGCTTTGTCCATTATGGGTGGCTCTATTCTTCATAGAACTAGTAGCCTTGCGGATGCAATATCTTTGCTCGTAGTTGAACTTGAAAGACAATTTCTTCATATGCATCCTTGCATACAAAGAATTTTCCTAGAATTCTCTAATATTGAACACTCTTCTGTTAAGCACGCCGCTACTATCTTTTTGGTTCATGAGTTCAGATTTATAATGAAAGAGGCTAAAGAAATTTTTGCGCATTATAGGGTTGATGCTGGTCATCCTCCCATAAAAGCTATCCTTTTTAACCATGAAGACATAATGCGTTTACAATCTTTAGATCATGTTGCTTACAATGAAAATCTTGGAAAAAAGGTTCCTGCCGATGTTCTAGTTGATAGAATTTCTGAACTTAATAATGATTTTACTATTCAGAATAATGGGTTAGGTTTTTCTCTCGAGCAAAGGCTTGTGACCTTTTGTCAGAAGAACGCTTGTAATGATGAATTGGTTGTGCAATATAAGAGGCCAAAGGAGGAACCCATACCTCCCGAGCTTGATGTTGGGGACTTTTGTCCCATTAAATTTAGCCCTTTTGATTATTTTTGCTTGCCACAAAGAAAACTTGCTGCTGAACGTAGAGAGTATGAGAGAAGTTTTCATGACTTGCCTTACCATTATTATGGCAATACCTAGATCTATCCTTGCTTTTATGCCTAGCTAGGGGCGTTAAACGATAGCGCTTGTTGGGAGGCAACCAAATTTTATTTTATTTTCTTGCTTTTTGGTTCTGTTTAGTAATAAATATTTGATCTAGCCTCTGGTTAGATGTGTTTTTATGTTTTAATTAGTGTTTGTGCCAAGTTAAACCTATAGGATCTTCTTGGATGATAGTTATTTGATCTTGCTGAAAATTCCAGAAACTTTCTGTTCACGAAAACAATTGTTTAAAATCACCAGAACGTGATAAGATACTGATTCCAATTGAAGTATATCAATAAACAAATTATCTAGGTCGTCCTATTTTGGTAGATTTTTCTAAGTTCTAGAAGTTTGCGTTTGATACAGATTAATACAGACTCTTCTGTTTTTGACAGATTCTCTTTTTCATGTGTTGTTTGCTTATTTTGACGAATCTATGGCTAGTAAAAGAGTTTATAAACCATAGAGAAGTTGGAATACAGTAGGTTTAACACCAATATAAATAAAGAATGAGTTCATTACATTACCTTGAAGTGGTGTTTTGTTTTCTTCCGCTAACGGAGCTCATGAGATTTTCTGTTAAGTTTTGCGTTGTGAAGTTTTCAAGTTTTGGGTAAAGATTTGATGGATTATGGAACAAGGATTGGCAAGAGCCTAACCTTGGGGATGCCCAAGGCACCCCAAGGTAAAATTCAAGGACAACCAAAAGCTTAAGCTTGGGGATGCCCCGGAAGGCATCCCCTCTTTCGTCTTCGTCTATCGATAACTTTACTTGGGGCTATTTTTTTATTCACCACATGATATGTGTTTTGCTTGGAGCGTCTTGTATGATTTGAGTCTTTTATTTTTAGTTTACCACAATCATCCTTGCTGTACACACCTTTTGAGAGAGACACACATGATTCGGAATTTGTTAGAATACTCTATGTGCTTCACTTATATCTTTGGAGCTATATAGTTTTTGCTCTAGTGCTTCACTTATATCTTTTAGAGCACGTTGGTGGTTTTATTTTATAGAAATTATGGATCTCTCATTCTTCACTTATATTATTTTGAGAGTCTTAAACAGCATGGTAATTTTCTTTAATTGTGAAATTAATGCGAATGTGATAGGCATCCAAGATGAGCATAATAAAAACTTCCATATTGAGTTCATTGAATATCATGAGAAGTTTGATACTAGATAAGTGTTTTGAGATATAAAGGTTGTAATATTAGAGTGTGCTAGTTGAGTAATTGTGAAATTGAGAAATACTTGTGTTAAGGTTGGCAAGTCCCGCAGCATGCACGTATGGTAAAAGTTGTGTGACAATTTTGACACATAAGGTGTTCTTTTATTGCTTTCCTTATGAGTGGCAGTCGGGGACGAGCGATGGTCTTTTCCTACCAATCTATCCCTCTAGGGGCATGCGTAGTAGTACTTTGCTTCGAGGGCTACTAAACTTTTGCAATAAGTATATGAGTTCTTTATGACTAATGTGAGTCCATGGATTATATGCACTCTCAACCTTCCACAATTTTCTAGCCTCTATGGTACCGTGCATTGCCCTTTCTCGCCTTGAGAGTTGGTGCAAACTTCGCCGGTGCATCCAAACCCCGTGATATGATACGCTCTATCACACATAAACCTCCTTATATCTTCCTCAAAACAGCCACCATACCTACCTATCATGGCATTTCTATAGCCATTCCGAGATATATTGCCATGCAACTTACCACCGTTCCGTTTACTATGACACACTCCATCATTGTCATATTGCTTTGCATGATCATGTAGTTGACATCGTATTTGTGGCAAAGCCACCTTTCATAATTTTTTATACATGTCACTCTTGATTCATTGCATATCCCGGTACACCGCCGGAGGCATTCACATAGAGTCATATTTTGTTCTAAGTATTCTTGAGTCGTAAGTAACAAAAGTGTGATGATCATCATTTTTAGAGCATTGTCCCATGTGAGGAAAGGATGATGGAGACTATGATTCCCCCACAAGTCGGGATGAGATTCCGGACTAAAAAAAGAGGCCAAAGAAAAAAAGAAAGCCCAACAAAAAAAAGAAAAAAATGAGAGAAAAAGAGAGAAGGGATAATGTTACTATCCTTTTTCCACACTTGTGCTTCAAAGTAGCACCGTGATCTTCATGATAGAGAGTCTCCTATGTTGTCACTTTCATATGCTAGTGGGAATTTTTCATTATAGAACTTGTCTTGTATATTACAATGATGGGCTTCCTCAAAATGCCCTAGGTCTTCGTGAGCAAGCAAGTTGGATGCACACCCACTTAGTTTCTTTTGTTGAGCTTTCATATATATTTATAGCTCTAGTGCATGCGTTGCATGGCAATCCCTACTACTCTCATTGACATCAATTGATGGGCATCTCCATAGCCTATTGATTAGCCCTGTCAGTGTGAGACTTTCTACCTTTTTGTCTTCTCACATAACCCCCATCATTATACTTTATTCCACCCATAGTGCTATATCCATGGCTTGCGCTCATGTATTGCGTAAGGGTTGAAAATGCTGAAACGCGTTAAAAAATATGAACCAATTGCTCGGCTTGTCATCGGGGTTATGCATGATGAGAACGTTTTGTGTGATGAAATTGAAGCATGGCCTAACTATATGATTTTGTAGGGATGAGCTTTCTTTGACTATGTTATTTTGATAAGACATAATTGCTTGGTTAGTTTGTTTGAGGTATTATTGTTTTTATGTCAACATTAAACTTTTATCTTGAATCTTTCGGATCTAAATATTCATGTCACAATAAAAATAATTACATTGAAAATTATGCTAAGAAGCATTCCACATCAAAAATTCTGTTTTTATCATTTACCTACTCGAGGACGAGCAGGAATTAAGCTTGGGGATGCTTGATACGTCTCCAACGTGTCTATAATTTTTGATTGTTCCATGCTATTATATTATCTGTTTTGGATGTACAATTGGCTTTATTATACACTTTTATATTATTTTTGGGACTAACCTATTAACCGGAGGCCCAGCCCAAATTGCTATTTTTTGCCTATTGCAGTGTTTCGAAGGTAAGGAATATCAAACGGAGTCCAAATGGAATGAAACCTTCGGGAATGTGATTTTCTGAAAAACGTGATCCAAACGACTTGGAGTGGATGTCAAGCAATCAACAAGGAGTCCACGAGGCAGGGGGCGCCCCTACCCCCCTCGGCGCGCCCTCCACCCTCGTGGGCCCCTCGTAGCTCCACCGACCTACTTCTTCCTCCTATATATACCTACGTACCCCGAAAACATGAGAGGAGGAGCCAAAAACCCTATTTCCACCGCCGCAACCTTCTGTACCCGTGAGATCCCATCTTGGGGCCTTTTCCGGCGCTCCGCCGGAGGGGGCATTGATCACGGAGGGCTTCTACATCAACACCATAGCCTCTCCGATGATGTGTGAGTAGTTTACCTCAGAACTTCGGGTCCATAGTTATTAGCTAGATGGCTTCTTCTCTCCCTTTGGATCTCAATACAAAGTTCTCCTCAATTCTCTTGGAGATTTATTCGATGTAATCTTCTTTTGCGGTGTGTTTGTTGAGATCCGATGAATTGTGGGTTTATGATCAAGATTATCTATGAACAATATTTGAATCTCCTCTGAATTCTTTTATGTATGATTGGTTATCTTTGCAAGTCTCTTCAAATTACCAGTTTGGTTTGGCCTACTAGATTGATCTTTCTTGCAATGGGAGAAGTGCTTAGCTTTGGGTTCAATCTTGCGGTGCTCGATCCCAGTGACAGTAGGGGAAACGACACGTCTTGCATTATTGCCATCGAGGATAAAAAGATGGGGTTTATATCATATTGCATGAGTTTATCCCTCTACATCATGTCATCTTGCTTAAAGCGTTACTCTGTTCTTATGAACTTAATACTCTAGATGCATGCTGGATAGCGGTCGATGTGTGGAGTAATAGTAGTAGAGCATGCAGGAGTCGGTCTACTTGTCACGGACATGGTGCCTATATACATGATCATACCTAGATATTCTCATAACTATGCTCAGTTCTATCAATTGCTCGACAATAATTTGTTTACCCACCGTAATACTTATGCTCTTGAGAGAAGCCACTAGTGAAACCTATGGCCCCCGGGTCTATTCTCTATCATATTAGTCTCCCATCAACTAGCTATTTCTGGCACCGTTTATTTTGCTTTCTTTACTTTTAGTCTTTATCATAAAAATACCAAAAATATTATCTTATCATCTCTGTCGGATCTCACTTTTGCAAGTGGCCGTGAAGGGATTGACAACCCCTTTATCGTGTTGGTTGCACGGTTCTTATTTGTTTTTGTAGGTGCGTGGGACTTGAGCGTGGTCTCCTACTGGATTGATACCTTGGTTCTCAAATATCGAGGGAAATACTTACACTACTTTACTGCATCACCCTTTCCTCTTCAAGGGAAAACCAACGCAGTGCTCAAGAGGTAGCATGTACCACTCTTTTCACTAATCTCAATTGGAAAACACTATTTCTCTCACATGCATATATACACACACGCACAGTCTCTACTAGCCCTCTATACGACATATATGTGCCTACATGTCTCCCGCACGCACATTATCTTTGGGCCTCTCTCACACACATTCCCCCCCCCCCACAGACACACCTCTCTCTTAGTAGTTGGCAGATATGATTCCATCAGATCATTCAGTAGGATATCCCTGATTGTTAGGCTGGATGGTAATACGAGGCAAATTTTTACCCAAGTTCGGACCCTTGCATTTGAGGAAAAAGCCTACTCCTGGTACTGTATATTAGTGATAGGGGTGTGTACAAAGTACACGTGACTACCAGGCATTCTGCGTGTGTGTATACTATCGACGAACTAGCCCCCAGGCTTCTATAACATACTTGGGGCCTAGGGTTACAAATCATATATAGTCGGCTTATCACCAGTGGGTATAGAGTCCTCCACGACTCTGGTAGCTTCGTGTTGTACGCCGAGTCCTCCACATGGGTCTTCGTATAATGCGTCTCGGTCCAACCTATGTGGCGCAGGATGGAACCGACCCATGAGTCCTCATGTTGACCCACCACAACTAGAAATGATGTGCCCACTCCAACTAGAAATGATGTGCCCACCACACCACACACGCAATCGGCCACTAAGAAAATAAGCATATACAATAGTACAATGTTATATATGAAAGTTAATTGCATGGTGCATCCAAAAATATTTTTCTGCATTGTGAATGTTTATATTTTCTCCTAAATATTAGTCACGGGAAAGAGAAACGAAGGGCATACCTATCCTTGTCTCCACCGGACACCCCCTCTTTTTCTACACCACTTTCACGTACGCACACAAACTATCTCTCGGCCCTTTAAAAGTATGCATGCCCATGACACATTCACGCGTGACGGTCAATGTATTTCAAGCGAAAGCACTATAGGGTCACTGGACTTCAGAATATGCTCATTACAGTCACCGTATACATTCTCGTGGTGATCATACGGTATCTAGCTCACGATACGTCTCCGTATTTTGTTGATGACACTGATGGACATTGTATTTGATGCGTGCTCCGTATTTTGTTGATAACACTTACGGTCACTGTCTTTGAAGTGAAAGCACGATATGGTCACTGGACTTCAGAATAAGCTCATCACGGTCACCACATACATTTTGTGGTGCTAACCAACCTGTGGTTGGATGGTTAGGAGGACAGTGATTTCTCGAGCCAACCAGGTTAAAAGTCATGGTGCTCGCATTTATCCTGGGTTAATTTCAGTATTTTCTGGCGATGTGCGTTCAGTGGGAGGAGACGTTCAACTCGGCTACGAGGCACCTATGGTGACTTCGTAAAATCTCAAGATCATATGCTGGCTCACCCTCTCGAAGGTGCTCATAGGGGTAGGGTCTGCGTGTGTGCGCTTATAGCGGTGAGTGCTTGTGCGTATATACGAGCGCTTGCGTCTGTACCGTGTTAAAAAAATACATGTCGTGATTATACGGTCACTAGCTCACCCGTCCAACTCCGTATTTTGCTGATGAGACAATCAATTGACCAGTCAAACGTTCCACGTGGCGCAACTAGTGTTGCACCATCGGGGCGCGTAACCGTGGGGCCCACCTGTCAGCGCGTATATAAAGAAAGAAATGGTAGTTTGTGTCTGTACTGTGTTAATAAAATACATTTTAGGGTGATCATACAGTCACTGGCTCACCATACAGCTCCGTAATTTGTTGATGACACGATCAATTGACCAGTCAAAAGGTCCACATTCAGCAGCGCACATTACCATAGGGCCCAGCCGTCAGCGCGTATATGAAGGACATAAATGGTAATAAATTAGTAGTCGGTGGGGATTCGAAGTCGTGAGACCTCTGGCTGGCAGTCGCCGGCCGGCGGTGGGGGGCGCGGTGATTGGGCGGTGGCGTGGGGATCGCCAGAGAAAAAGCTCGGCGCGAGGGGGGGCTAGAGGGATGGCCGGGGCAGCGGCGGACCGGCGGTGGGGAGTGGTTTCGGGGCGGGTGGGGCGGCATGGCCGCGTGGGCCGGCTGCGGGCGGCGGCGGCCAGCGGTTCAGCCAGTGGTGGTTGGCGGCTCAAGGGGGTGGAGGTTGAAGATAAACTACAGGCCCTGGATTTCGTATCCAACGGCTGGAAATCTACTGACAGAGATGAAAAAGCCAGTCGACTAACGTGTAGCCTCACCCCGCACGTACACATGCACGCACGCAATGCTTGCACAAACACACGCATGCATGCAGGCGTGCAACACTGACATGTACACATAACGAACACACGCACGCATGTAGGCGTGCGACACTGACACGTACACATGTACTCACAAACACACGCACTTACGCACACATGCATGCAACACTGAAATGTACACATGCGCGCCCGCAACACTCGCACGCCTGCATGCACACAGCACACGACGCAAGACACACGCTCAACCTATACGTGCATTCACCCTTTGTTAAGGACATGGATTGTTACGGGTATTAATCAATCTTATCTGTGATAAGCAGAATATTGAAGTTTGCAGCGGTCTTTATGAATCACAACGTATCGAACGGGCTATCAACGTATATATGAAAATTTTAAAATTCTCTTACATTATATAGTAGGCTTATCTAGATGAAATAGATGGCGTCACACTCAGTGAACAATCATCGGTTTATGAAATGCCCGCTTCTGACCGCCCTGGCCCACCAATAGTTCCTCTGTCGTACGCTGCCTGCGTTGGGTCACTGACATGCCAGCCATGTACCCAAAGAGCCCACACGTCAGTGGAAGAACGGCGCGATGTCGTACGTCAGAGTCGAGGGCGCCACTCGATGCACGCCCGGCTGAACATGCCTCCTTGCCGCATTCAAACGCCTCCATGAAACCCGTGTGGAAGCCGAGAAACCCACTCTGGACACACGTCCGTTCATGAGTGGGCCGGCATTAAACGCAACGCCGGCCGAGCTCCTCCCGTCCGCCGTCTATTTAATCTCCTATTTAATCGAGGCCAAACACCGGCCAAGAATCGCACACCTCCGCCGCTCCCCTATCTCCTCCTTCACCATTTTGTCCACTCTTACAATGGCTTACGAAGAGTAGTTATCCCGCATCCGTGCCGGCTGTGTGGCCCGCCGAGCCCGCCGGATAAGGGCTATGCAGCTCGCTGATCCACCTCCCTTCCCTCGCCCGACAGAGCCAGTTCCTGCCCCAAGCTGGCACGTGTTTCAGCAACTCGCCGCTCCAGGCCAACTCGACGAGGAGCGGCGCACGGGCGTCATCGCTGCCGTCCACGCCGCCGCCTCGTACCGCGCCTCTCATGTCTGCGACCGCGTCTCCCATTTCTGTGGCCAAGACTCCCATGCCGGCGGCCTCGCCATGCAAGTAGAGACAGAAGCCGGGTGCGTGGAGAGCGACGAGTCGGTGGCCAGCGCCTCCGCGTCTGCAGCCATCATCCAGGAGAACTAGAACATGGTAGGCCGCCACCGCTTGGGTCCCATGAAGGCCACCGCGGAGGCGACGTCCGCGTACACAACAGGTGTCTTGCCGAATCATTTTGTTGCGAGGACCTTCGTCGACCCCGCATGGGCTACACGGAAGCAGAGAAGTCCCCTTCCACCATCATCTTGGGCATCAGCCAACCATATCAGTTGGGCAGAGGGGAAGCAAGCCGTCCTTTGCGCTGAAGCATATACCTCCGGGGCTCCCGGCAGTCCGGTGATCGTGCTGCCGGACATGAGGAACACAAATGGATCAGCGGGCGACCATTTAGGCCAGGTGGTATATACATGTGCTGTCCAGAACTAGCATCGCTTAGTTGATTTGAATGTAATGAAATCCGTCATGTTTGTATGAAAATCCGGTATTTTATATGAATTCCGTCATTGTTTATATGAAATATCGTCGTGTTTACATGAATTTCGTCCGGTTGGTTGAGTTGCTATCAGAATGTGTGTGGCTACGGTTGGATGGCATAATATGCGGCTCGCTGGTCGGTCTACGGCGGACAGAGATCCAGTGCCTTGCCCACAGCAAGGCACGGCGTAACTGGCGGCCAGCCAGTCGTTGGATCAGGGGGGTGATACGTCTCCGTCGTATCTACTTTTCCAAACACTTTTGCCCTTGTTTTGGACTCTAACTTGCATGATTTGAATGGAACTAACCCAGACTGACGCTGTTTTCAGCAGAATTGCCATGGTGTTATTTATGTGCAAAAACAAAAGTTCTCAGAATGACCTTAAACTCCACAGAGATTATTTTTGGAAATAATAAAAAATACCGGCAAAAGAGTCAAGGTCAGGGGGCCACACCCTTTCCACGAGGGTGGGGGGCGCGCCTGCCCCCCTGCCCCGTGGCCCCCTGGAGCTCCACCGACCTCAACTCCAACTCCATATATTTGTGTTCGGGGAGAAAAAAATCAAGGAGAAAGATTCATCGCGTTTTACGATACGGAGTCGCCGCCAAGCCCTAAACTCTCTCGAGAGGGCTGATCTGGAGTCCGTTCGGGGATCCGGAGAGGGGAATCCGTCGCCATCGTCATCATCAACCATCCTCCATCACCAATTTCATGATGCTCACCGTCGTGCGTGAGTAATTCCATCATAGGCTTGCTGGACGGTGATGGGTTGGATGAGATTTATCATGTAATCGAGTTAGATTTGTTAGGGTTTGATCCCTAGTATCCACTATGTTCTGAGATTGATGTTGCTATGACTTTGCTATGCTTAATGCATGTCACTAGGGCCCGAGTTCCATGATTTCAGATCTGAACCTATTATGTTTTCAGGAATATATGTGAGTTCTTGATCCTATCTTGCAAGTCTATAGTCACCTACTATGTGTTATGATCCGGCAACCCCGAAGTGACAATAATCGGGACCACTCCCGGTGATGACCGTAGTTTGAGGAGTTCATGTATTCACTATGTGTTAATGCTTTGGTCTGGTACTCTATCAAAAGGAGGCCTTAATATCCCTTAGTTTCCATTAGGACCCCGCTGCCACGGGAGGGTAGTACAAAAGATGTCATGCAAGTTCTTTTCCATAAGCACGTATGACTATATTCGGAATACATGCCTACATTACATTGATGAATTGGAGCTAGTTCTGTGTCACCCTATGTTATGACTGTTACATGATGAACCGCATCCGGCATAATTCTCCATCACCGATCCAATGCCTACGAGCTTTTCACATATTGTTTTTAGCTTATTTACTTTACCGTTGCTATTGTTACAATCACTACAAAACCCAAAAATATTACTTTTGCTACCGTTACCGTTACTTCCATACTACTTTGCTACTAAATACTTTGCTGCAGATACTAAGTTATCCAGGTGTGGTTGAATTGACAACTCAACTGCTAATACTTGAGAATATTCTTTGGCTCCCCTTGTGTCGAATCAATAAATTTGGGTTGAATACTCTACCCTCGAAAACTGTTGCGATCCCCTATACTTGTGGGTTATCAAGACTATTTTTTGGCGCCGTTGCCGGGGAGCATAGCTCTATTCTTTGTCACTTGGGATTTATATCTGCTGGTCACTATGAAGAACTTGAAAGACGAGAAAACAAAAATTTATCCCTCAACTACGAGGGGAGGTAAGGAACTGCCATCTAGCTCTACACTTGATTCACCTTCTGTTTTGAGTAAGCTTGCGACACCTAAACCTGCTTCTGCTATTAATTCTGATATGTCGCATGTTATTGATGATGCCACTTCTGCTATGCATGACACTTATGATGAAACTACTTCTATGCTTGATACTATTGTGCCACTTGGTGAATTTCTTGATGAACAACTTGCTAGGGCTAGAGAGAATGAAATTATTGAAACTGATAATATTGATGAAAGTGATGATGAAGATTCTCCCAATAAATATGAATTGCCTGTTGTGCCTGAGGGCTATGTTATGGATGAAGAAACTGCTAGAGACTTTCTTTCTTGCAATGATAGAAGTGATCTTAAGAAATTATTAGCTAAGCTTAAACAAAAAGCTCTGAATGCTAGAATGAAATATGATCCTGCTTATGCTACTTCACCTATCTTTGTTACTGATAAGGATTATGAATTCTCTATTGATCCTGATATAATTACTTTGGTTGAGTCTGATCCTTTTTATGGTTATGAATCTGAAACTGTTGTGGCACATCTTACTAAATTAAATGATATAGCCACCCTGTTCACTAATGATGAGAGAACTCGCTACATTTACATCCTTAAAATATTTCCGTTCTCATTAAAGGGTGATGCTAAGATATGGTTTAATTCCCATGATCCTGGTTGTGTGCGTAGTCCCCAGGATAGGATTTGTTACTTCTCTGCTAAATATTTCCCTGCTCATAAGAAACAAGCTGCTTTAAGGGATATATATAATTTTGTGCAAATTGAAGAAGAGAGTCTCCCACAAGCTTGGGGGAGGCTTCTCCAATTACTTAATGCTTTGCCTGATCATCCTCTCAAGAAAAATGAAATACTTGATATCTTTTATAATGGACTAACCGATGCTTCCAGAGACCACCTGGACAGTTGCGTTGGTTCTGTTTTCAGGGAAAGAACACTGGATGAAGCCGAAATTCTATTGAATAATATGTTGACCAATGAAAATAATTGGACACTTCCTGAGCCAATTCCTGAGCCTATTCCTAAACCAACTCCGAAGAAGAGGGGTGTTCTATTTCTCAGTCCTGAAGATATGCAAGAAGCAAAGAAATCTATGAAAGAAAAGGGTATTAAAGATGAAGATGTTAAGAATTTACCTCCTATCGAAGAAATACATGGTCTTAATTCATCACCTATTGAAGAAACTCATGGTCTTGATAACCGACATAGGTAGTAAAGGTAAATTCTCTCTATAGATATGATAAAGCTGAAATCCCTCCTACTAAGTTTGCTAGCCATTGTCTGGATGAGTTTGATAACTTTATGGTTAAGCAAGAAGATTTTAATGCTTATTTCGGTAGACAATTAAAACAAAATGCTTATATGATTGAACACTTGGGTGATTATATGTCTAGAGTTAAAGGTGAACTTAAACTCATTAGTAAACATGCTTCTATGGTTACCACTCAAGTAGAACAAGTACTTAAAGCTCATAATGATTTTCTCAATGAATTAAATAGTAAGAATAATGATTATGCTGTTAGAGTGGCTACTAGAACAGGTAAAATGACTCAGGAACCTTTGTACCCTGAAGGCCACCCTAAGAGAATTGAGCAGGACTCTCAGAGAAATAATATTGATGCACCTAGTCCTTCTAAAAACAAGAAAAAGAAAAATGATAGGACTTTGCATGCTTCTAGTGAACCTGTTGTAGACACACCTGAGAATCCCAATGATATTTCTATTTCTGATGCTGAAACACAATCTGGTAATGAACATGAACCTAGTGATAATGTTAATGATGATGTTCATGTCGATGCTCAACCTAGCAATGATAATGATGTAGAAACTGAACCTGCTGTTGATCTTGATAACCCACAATCAAAGAATCAACGTTATGATAAGATAGACTTTGTTGCTAGGAAACATGGTAAAGAAAGAGAGCCATGGGTTCAGAAACCCATGCCTTTTCCTCCCAAACCATCCAAGAAAAAGGATGATGAGGACTTTGAGCGCTTTGCTAAAATGATTAGACCTATCTTCTTGCGTATGCGTTTAACTGATATGCTCAAAATGAATCCTTATGCTAACTATATGAAAGATATTGTTACAAATAAAAGAAAGATACCGGAAGATGAAATCTCCACCATGCTTGCTAATTATACTTTTAAAGGTGGAATACAAAAGAAACTTGGAGATCCAGGAGTACCCACTATACCATGCTCCATTAAAAGAAACTATGTTAGAACTGCTTTATGTGATCTTGGTGCCGGTGTTAGTGTTATGCCTCTCTCTTTATATCGTAGACTTGATTTGAATAAGTTCACACCTACTGAAATATCTTTGCAAATGGCTGATAAATCAACTGCCATACCTGTTGGTATTTGTGAGGATGTGCCTGTTGTGGTTGCAAACGTTACTATTTTAACGGACTTTGTCATTCTTGATATTCCCGAGGACGATAGTATGTCTATTATTCTTGGAAGACCCTTTTTGAATACTGCAGGGGCTGTTATTGATTGCAACAAAGGTGTCACTTTTCATGTTAATGGTAATGAGCACACGGTACACTTTCCGAGGAAACAACCTCAAGTCCACAGTATCAATTCTATTGAAAAAATTCCATCGATTATTTTTGGAGGTTTTGAATTTCCTCTTCCTACTGCCAAGAAGAAATGTGATATTCTTATTATTGGGGATGTGCATATCCCCATTGAGGTAACATAGTGTTATTTGAAATTTCTCCGGTTCCATGTTATTCGGAATGAGTTTGTTAACAAGACTTGATCAACCTTGTTAGTGGATTCCTTTTGATGAGCATGAGATGGATGAAGTTAGAAAGCACAACCTTCTGTACCCTCCTTTTACTTTCTGTTATTTAGTTAAAATAAAGTAAAAATAGTATTTTTCTGTCTGTTTTCTGAATTATCCATGCAATATAAAATACCCCGAAAATAAAAGTTCTCCAAATGCCCTGCCAATTTAATATGATTTTTCTGGAATATTTGAGAATATTTGGCACTGAGAACATAGCAGGGGGAGCAAGCACCTGGGCACGAGGGTCCAGGGCGCGCCCCCCTGCCTCGTGGGCCCATGGTGGCTCCCCTCCACTTATTCCTGCACCCACACACTTCTTCTTCCGCCCAAATAAATCACCAACTAGCTCAAGCACGAGTTGTAGCTCATTTTGCTGCGATTTTCGATCTCCTTGCTCAAAGCACCTCCCACAAAACTGCTTTGGGGGATTGTTCCTTGGTATGTGACTCCTCCATTGGTCCAATTAGTTTTTGTTCTAGTGCTTTATTCATTGCAAATTTGTGCTGCCTAGGTGACCATGTTCTTGAGCTTGCATGTCAAATTTATATGGTTCCAAGTAGTTCTAATGCATGATATAGTCTCTAGGCACTTGTAGGAGTAGTTGCTATCAATTTTGTTGAGCTTGGTTCACTTTTATTTGAAGTTACTAAAAATTTCAGAGGAAGAAATATGTTTAGGAAAACGTACCAAGGTGGTCCTTCAAGGAAGTGTAACATCCCAAATTTTCAATTTGGTATGTTATACATAGATCATCATTGCATATCATATTTTTATTGCATTTTGACAAATCCTCGATAAATCCTAAGCAACTCAAGGACCCTCGGAGAGAGTTGGGGATTTTTCTCGAAGCTTTCATATTTGATTTTCATCAAATAATAACACGAGGATTTTGGTTTTAATTATTTTCTCTCCGGAAAAATATTTCATTTAAAATTTAATGAGAGGAGAAAATATGACTTCTCCAAAACAATTGAAATATTGAAGGAAAAATATTAAAATCATTTATTTGATTTTATTCGGATTTTATTTGCAATTTAATTGCATTAAAAAAATATTGCATGTTTTCAAAATTTCTTTTGTGTCAAAAAAAAATGTTTACCCTGTTCTAAATATTCTAACTAGACGGGGAAAATTTGTTTTATCTTTTTTGGATTTTTATTTATTTTTCTATGAATTTTTTTCGGCGGAATGTTTTAAAAAAAATATAAATTCGCGCCGCGCCCGACCGGGCCGAGGCCCAGCCGAGCCGCCGGCCCACCCCGCGCGTCTCCTCCGCGCCTACGCCGGACGCCGTCGCCGTGACCGCCTCGGACACCGCCGCCGCGCCTTGCCCCCTCCTCTTATAAGCCGTCGCCGCCCCCCCCTTCACCCCGTACCCGCACCCCGAGCCGCCGCCGCCGCCCCGAGCCGCCGCCCAGCTCGCCGTTCGCCGCCGCCGGAGCCGCCCCTCGCCGCCCCCGAGCCCCGCCGCACCCCGCCGCCCTCGCCGGAGCCCAGCCGAGCCCGCCGGAGCCCAGCCCCGACGAGGTATTACCTCGCCGTCGTTTGCCGGTTTTGTTAAAAAAAACCGTTCGTTTAAAAAAAAACCTAGATCGGTTTATTTTCTTCGGTTTTGTTATTTTGTGAACGTTCACCAACCCGTTCGTTTTAACGAACGCGTTCGTTGGATTTTCTCTGTTAACGAATGTCCGTTCGTTAACCGTTCGTCAGTTTTTCTTTTTTGTCGGATTTTTCCGCGATTATCTCAGATCTCGATTTCTGATCGGATCTTCGTTTCTGTTTAACTTTTCGCTCGTTTATCGGAATCAGGCGATTCAAGCGCCTAGAGTTTCGTCTCGAAATTCCCTTTCCGGTTAACCTACTCAAATAAGTTTTTGCTACTGTAAAATTTGACCTAGATCCAGATTAGTAAACGGAGCTTGTTTCTTTCGCCGTTTGACTTTCGTTGCTTCGTTCGAGTTGATTCTTTTTGCAAACCAGAGTTCTTAAGTTGAACTTTCTGGTTGGATCTTTCATTCGAGTTTTACCTGTGCATTAGATAAGTACTTATTGTTTGCTTGTTTGTTTGCGATAGAGTACCCGGAGTGTGCCGCTTGTTACTTCGAATCGCTAGGTTTCGCGGATCATCAGCAAGGCAAGTAACACTTTGATCATATACCTTCCATACCCAGTTTTTATTGCATTAGATCTATTCCTCAAACATTGCATGATTAGGATCTAATTAAATTGTGGGTATTGGGAAGTAGTTGAGGTAGTACCTATTACCTGTTCTTTTTATCAAACCCTTGGGAGTTACTTCTACGTTTGCTAATATATTGCCATGCTATGCTCGTAGACGTGGATTGGGTTTGAGAGACATTCACGACAGATGTGAGATTGTTAATAATGGTTTACTTAAGGTGGCAACTAAAACTCACATCTGGGTGGATTGAGGCACCTGGGGAACCCAGTGTTGTCTGTTTGTATAAGGACCGCCACCCAGGCTCAAAGGGATCATAAGATTATTCATGCTAGAAACTTCCATGTGCAGCCACAAGCTATTATGGGCTCTAGCATAGGTGAGTAGGTTACATGATCTCTTGAAGAGGTGCGCTAGCAGATGTAGGGGAAAGTAGGTGTAACTGTCCACCCGGAGTAAAGAGTGATTGTTCCTGAAAGGCTGTGTCTCGATCATCCATTTCTCAAACATCATGTAGTGCGAGAATCAAGCGGAGGCGATCGAGTCTTGTGGGGAAAAGTGCACAAACCTCTGCAGAGTGTACAAACTAATCATGGTTAGCCGTGTCCCCGGTTATGGACAACTGGAGTATCTAGTACCTGGATTATCATTTGAATCTCATCACCATGTTACTTTTAATTAATTTTCTTGGGTTAATGATGACTTTTAATTGGGATTGAGATGCTGTCAACCATCTCAATGTTTAACAACCACCATGATAGTTAAATAAAATTTATTCCTTTGCAGTAGGGAAAAATTGGCTTTTCGCAAAACTTTAACCATAGAGCTTTCCACCAGCCATATATGCATGTAGTATAGCATTATTATGTTCATTATTTCTCCATGTGTTATTTTGCCAGCATATTTCCATGTGCTGACCCGTTTTTCGGGCTGCAACGTTTCATGTTGCAGACTTTTCAGACGACGAGTAAGGTGCCTTAGGTCGTGGTCTTATACTCAGTGATGCCGTTGGAGTTGATGGACTCACTTATCTTCCAAGTCTTCCGCTGTTATCGTTTTAGATGGCCTTAAGCCATATTTATCATACTTATTCTCTTTGGAGATATTCGATGTAATAAGTGTGTGATTGCTACTCTGTTATAAATCCTCCATTTGTACTGTGCGTGTCAGCATTACTGATCCAGGGATGACACTGGTGCACAGCAGCACAGACCATTTGAGGTCTGGTCGCTACAGGAAGCAAGGATCCAGGCTTGCAATGCGTGATGCTAATGAAGAACCACCAAGGGACGCTCCAGTGTGGCCTTGTGAATGGCCTTCCGAGGACTTCATGGATCGAGCAGGAATCAAGGAAGAATTTAACGTGTATTTGCATAACGCTGATCTTGTGAGCTTTGAGGCAGACAAGTGCCATCAGTACCACTATCTCACTAGTTCCTTTGTGAGGAGGTTTGAATTTTCATCTTCACGCAATTCTCAAACTGTCCTGTTTGATCTTTATGAAAATTCTTATACTATGGACTTAGAGGATTTTACCACTGCTTGCAAACTTCCACAATGGGGTAGTACTAGTGAACCTCGCAAATCTGAATTTAGAGATTTTCTTGCTAGTATAACTGTGGGGGAATCTAGAGACATAGCACAAGCTACCATAGGGAGCATTCATTTTCCTGCTATACATTATTTTGCTCTCTTCATAGGTAGGTGCATAAATGGTAAGGATGAAGCATGTCACATGTCTGTCCCTGACCTCAGTATTCTCATGAGTGCTGTGTTAGGAGATAAACATTATAATTTGGGAGCCATTGTTGCATGTAGGTTGCATCATAATAGATTTAATGGATATTTCTTTGGTGGAATTTATGCAACCCGTATAGCTAATCTTCTTGGTGTAACCATACATGAGGATGATATTGAGTTGCCTCCGTCTTATTTAGATTATGAGGCTATGGTGCGTCATCGTTTTGTTGAGAGGAACGATCAGTTCCTCCAATACCTACTAATCTTTGACAGACGACACACCTATCACGTCGCTCTCCTTGCTTCTACTTTCTTTGACTTTCAGGCAAAGGGGAGATATTACATAACCAGAGAGGAGGAGGATGAGTATAAGAGGAAGGCTGAGATAGCTCGCCTCCAAGCTGCAGCCCACGATGCAATGACTGCTGCATCTCAGTACGACCCCAACTACAACTTTGGATATCCGCCAGGCCATCCATGGCAATAGACCAACTTAGGCCAAAACCTAAGCTTGGGGGAGTACGTATTTCTCACCGACATTACATTCATGTTCGCACACTCATTGCTAGATGTCGGTGCTCATACTTTTTCATTGTAATATCCATGCTAGTTTATTTCCTTTTTCTTGCTTTCTTCTTGTGTGTTCGATAAACCTTAAGAAAAACTAAAAAAATATTAGTTGTAGCTTTTAGCTAGTTTACTTTCTTGCTGTAGTAGTATTAATTAAAAAGAAAACCCAAAAAAGATTTCCTGTTCTTCTTTTGCTTGTTGGGAGCTTTCCTGTGTAAATAGTTTTATTTCTTTTCTTTTCTTTGGGGGTCGGTAGGAGAAGACCATGATGAAAATGTTGAAGTGGCTCTTACATGCATTATTGTTGATTTAACCAAGAGCCCGTATTGCCTTGTCTTCTCTTGTTTATTGAATGCTCGCAGATTCCAGCTTAGTCCAATGCACGTGCACTATTATTATTATTCACATCGTTCGGTCGTGCAAGTGAAAGGCAATAATGACGATATATGATGGACTGATTGAGATGAGAGAAGATGGTATGAACTCGACCTCTCTTGTTTTTGTAAATATGATTAGTTCATCGTTCCTGATTCAGCCTATTATGAATAAACATGTTTGCAATGACAATTAGAGATTATAGTTGCTTATGCCATGCTTAATTAGCTAGGAGTTTATAATGGTTTACCTTGCGTGCCAACATGCTATTAAAATGGTTGTGATGTGGTATGATAGGGTGGTATCCTCCTTTGAATGATTCAAGTGACTTGACTTGGCACATGTTCACACATGTAGTTGAAACAAATCAACATAGCCTTCAAAATATTTATGTTCATGGTGGATTATATCCTACTCATGCTTGCACTCAATGTTCATTAATTTTAATGCATGCTCATGACTGTTGTCGCTCTCTAGTTGGTCGCTTCCTAGTCTTTTTCTAGCCTTCACTTGTACTAAGCGGGAATACTGCTTGTGCATCCAATCCCTTAAACCCCAAAGTTATTCCATATAAGTCCACCATACCTTCCTATATGCGGTATCTACCCGCAATTCCAAGTAAATTTGTATGTGCCAAACTCTAAACCTTCAAATGAAATTCTGTTTTGTATGCTCGAATAGCTCATGTATCAACTAGGGCTATCCGTATCTTCCATGTTAGGCGGGTTATTCTCAAGAGGAGTGGACTGCGCTCCTCACTCACGAGAAAATGGCTGGTCACCGGGATGCCCAGTCCCATGCTTTATCCAAACCAAATCAAAATAATTGCAAACAAAACTCCCCCGGGACTGTTGTTAGTTGGAGGCACTCGTTGTTTTGAGCAAGCCATGGTCTGATGCTTGTTGGTGGAGGGGGAGTACAAACTTTACCATTATGTTTGGGAACCGCCTATAATGTGTGTAGCATGGAAGATATCGCCATCTCTTGGTTGTTATGTTGACAATGAAAGTATGCCGCTCAAAATATTATTTATCTCTGCTTTAAAACCGAGCTCTGGCACCTCTACAAATCCCTGCTTCCCTCTGCGAAGGGCCTATCTATTTACTTTTATGTTGAGTCATCACCCTCGTATTAAAAAGCACCAGCTGGAGAGCACCGCTGTCATTTGCATCCATTACTATTAATTTATATTGGGTATGACTATGATTGGATCTCTTTTACCATGAATTACAAGGTGCTCTGCATTTATGTTTTGCGGTCTTAGAAAGGGCTAGCGAGAAACCATCTTGTTATATCATATCATGATTGTTTTGAGAAAGTGTTGTCATCTGAGATTTATTATTATTGCTCACTAGTTGATTATGCCATTGATATGAGTAAACATGAGACCTAAGAGTTATTCTGAATATGGTTAGTTCATAATCTAAGCTGAAAACTTGAATGATGGCTTTACATATTTACAATAACAAGAGCAAACAGAGTTTGTAAAAGTTTTTCTTTATCATTTTCAGTTTATCAACTGAATTGCTTGAGGACAAGCAAAGGTTTAAGCTTGGGGGAGTTGATACGTCTCCGTCATATCTACTTTTCCAAACACTTTTACCCTTGTTTCGGACTCTAACTTGCATGATTTGAATGGAACTAACCCGTACTGACACTGTTTTCAGCAGAATTGCCATGGTGTTATTTATGTGCAGAAACAAAAGTTCTCGGAATGACCTGAAACTCCACGGAGATTATTTTTGGAAATAATAAAAAATACTGGTGAAAGAATCAAGGTCAGGGGGCCCACACCCTTTCCACGAGGGTGGGGGCGCGCCTGCCCCCTGGGTGCGCCCCCTACCTCGTGGGCCCCCTGGAGCTCCACCGACCTCAACTCCAACACCATATATTCGTGTTCAGGGATAAAAAATCAGGGTGAAAGATTCATCGCGTTTTACGATACGGAGCCGCCGCCAAGCCCTAAACTCTCTCGGGAGGGCTGATCTGGAGTCTGTTCGGGGCTCCGGAGAGGGGAATCCGTCGCCATCATCATCATCAACCATCCTCCATCACCAATTTCATGATGCTCACCGCCGTGCGTGAGTAATTCCATCGTAGGCTTGCTGGACGGTGATGGGTTGGATGAGATTTATCATGTAATCGAGTTAGATTTGTTACGGTTTGATCCCTAGTATCCACTATGTTCTGAGATTGATGTTGCTATGACTTTGCTATGCGTAATGCTTGTCACTAGGGCCCGAGTGCCATGATTTCAGATCTGAACCTATTATGTTTTCATGAATATATGTGAGTTCTTGATCCTATCTTGCAAGTCTATAGTCACCTACTATGTGTTATGATCCGGCAACCCTGAAGTGATAATAATCGGGACCACTCCCGGTGATGACCGTAGTTTGAGGATTTCATGTATTCACTATGTGTTAATGCTTTGGTCCGATACTCTATTAAAAGGAGGCCTTAATATCCCTTAGTTTCCATTAGGACCCCGCTGCCACGGGAGGGTAGGACAAAAGATGTCATGCAAGTTCTTTTCCATAAGCACGTATGACTATATTCGGAATACATGCCTACATTACATTGATGAATTGGAGCTAGTTCTGTGTCACCCTATGTTATGACTGTTACATGATGAACCGCATCCGGCATAATTCTCCATCACCAATCCAATGCCTGAGCTTTTCACATATTGTTTTTAGCTTATTTACTTTACTGTTGCAATTGTTACAATCACTACAAAACCCTAAAAAATATTACTTTTGTTACCGTTGCTGTTACTTGCATACTACTTTGCTACTAAATACTTTGCTGCAGATACTAAGTTATCCAGGTGTGGTTGAATTGACAACTCAACTCCTAATACTTGAGAATATTCTTTGGCTCCCCTTGTGTCGAATCAATAAATTTGGGGTGAATACTCTACCCTCAAAAACTGTTGCGCTCCCCTATACTTGTGGGTTATCAGGGGGCGGCTCAGATCGAAAACTGTAGCACAGATCACTGTTGACAGGGTACTGTAGCGCAGATCACTATAGGTGGGTTACTGTAGATCGAACACCATAGAATTGCCACTTTTCACGCAGATCTGGCCGTCGATCCTGGATCGGACGGTTTGGAGACTGGGGCCAGTCACCGTACTGTTCATCGGTGCCTTGCTCACAGCAAGGCACTGGATCTCATTCCGTCTGCGGCCGGCTTGGGCGGCGTGGTGGGACAAAAAAAGCACAGCTCGTGCGAGCTCGTCTCCAACGTGCGCGCTAGAGGATGCATGAGCACCCGAGCCATTCCTCGTTCATCAGTGGCAAAGGCACCGGTGAGGGAGTCCTGGATTAAGGGGGTCCTCGGGCGTCCGGACTATGTAACATGGGCCAGACTAATGGGCTATGAAGATACAAGACAGAAGACTTCTTCCCGTGTCCAGATGGGACTCTCCTTTGCGTGGATGGCAAGCTTGGCGTTCGGATATGTAGATTCCTTCCTTTGTAAACCGACACTATACAACCCTAGCCCCTCCGGTGTCTATATAAACCGGAGGATTTAGTCCATAGAGGCAATCATAATCATACAGGCTAGACATCTTGGGTTTAGCCATTATGATCTCGTGGTAGATCAACTCTTATAATCCTCATATTCAGCAAGATCAATCAAGCAGGAAGTAGGGTATTACCTCCATCAAGAGGGCCCGAACCTGGGTAAACATCGCGTCCCCCGTCTCCTGTTACCATCGACCTTAGACGCACAGTTCGGGACCCCTACCCGAGATCCGCCGGTTTTGACACTGACGTTGGTGCTTTCATTGAGAGTTCCACTATGTCGTCATCAGAAGGTTCGATGGCTCCGTCAGTCATCTACAACAATGTCGCCATGGGAGAGGTTTTTCTCCCTGGCCAGATCTTCGTATTCGGCGGCTTCGCACTGCGGGCCAACTCGCTAGGCCATCTAGAGCAGATCGACAGCTACCGCCCAGGTCACCAGATTAGCTTTGGAAATCTGGACTATGTCATTGATATCCGAGGAGACTTGATCTTCCAAGGGTTCACGATCCCAACCTCCGCTCCGGCCTTAGATCCGGAGCACATCGTTGGGTCTGAAGACGGGATTCTTGAGCCCGCCGGACTATCCACGGCCATCAAACCCAGTACGGGAGATCCGGAAGAAGTAGTGTCGCTGGCAACCATCACGAAGCCGGACCCTTCTCCAGACACTATCTTCGAACCCATGGAGTCAGCGTCGTGTGAGCTCGGCCAAAGAATCTCCTTCCCGCCATACTCCACGAACTCTCTTCTCACTGTACAAACCTCGCCTTTAAGCGAGGCTCTGGACTTGATGCGACCCCTCGTCCTACGGAGGAGAAACGTCCGAACTACGCCCAGCCCGGACTAGGGGCTGAGAGCGGGGAATTTTACGTCCCACCCACCACCCACTTCACAGCCACCGTCGAGGACTTAACTAACATGCTCGATTATGGCTCCGAGGACATCGACGATATGGACGACGATGCCGGAGAAGAGCAGGCCCAAAACCCGCTGTTTACCGGACGTTGGACGGCCACCTCTTCGTATGACGTGTACATGGTGGACACACCCAGGGAGGGTAACGGCGATAATGATAAAGATCCAGTCGAGGATAAACCTCCTGAGATATAGCCAAAGCGTCGACGTCAGCGGCGCCGCTCTAAATCACGCAGTGAAAAACACAACGATACCGGCATGAGAGACAACAACACTCCGAACGATGCCGAAGATCAAGAAAACCCCGTCGAGCCAACCTCCGAACAGGATGATCGGGAGGATGGGCAAGTTAGCCCTGATGAACATGCCATAAACGAATACTCAGAGGACTGTAATTAGCTCCCACTCCCCGAGGACAAGGTGAGCCTTGGTGACGAAGATTTTCTCGTACCTGAGGAACCTCTCGAGCAGGAGCGCTTTAAGCGCCGGCTAATAGCCACTACGAGGAGCCTGAAAAGAAACAACAGCAGCTTCAAGCTGATCAAGATCTACTCAACGACAGGTGGACTAATGTCCTCGCAGCCGAGGAGTACGGCCTCGAGCGCCCAACTAAAAGTTGCCCGAAGCGTAAAATTCTACCTCAATTCGACGACGAGGCACTTGAGCCCGTACCATCAGCATGTAATGCGGCTGACCGACCACCACGTGGCCGGGACAAAATGGCAACTCAAGCCGAACACCAGCCCATACTATCTCGCCGTAAAGGTAGAGACACAACAGCTCGGGGATACACATATGACTTGTGGCAGGACCTGGAGAACAGAGCAGGTCCGATCAGATCGATCTACGGATTGTGGGGGCGTCCCCCGGCGCGCGATGACGGCTATCCAGCCGAACATGACAAACATAACCATGTCCGGGCCGAAAACCGCAGACAGACTCCATCCGAGCTATGTCGCAACTTGGCCCAGTATAGAGGCGCCGCACACCCCCTCTGCTTCACTGATGAAGTAATGGAGCACGAATTCCCAGAAGGGTTTAAACCCATGAATATCGAATCATACGATGGAACAACAGATCCCACAGTTTGGATTGAGGACTTCCTTCTCCATATTCATATGGACCGCGGTGATGATCTCCGTGCCATCAAATACCTCCCTCTTAAGCTCAAGGGACCGGCTCGGCATTGGTTAAATAGCCTGCCTGAAAACTCCATTTGCAGCTGGGAGGACTTGGAAGATGCCTTCCGCGACAATTTCCAAGGTACGTACGTCATACCTCCGGATGCCGATGACTTAAGTCACATAGTTCAACAGCCCCGAGAGTCAGCCAGGAAATTCTGGACTCGGTTCCTAACTAAAAAGAACCAGACCATCGACTGTCCGGATGCCGAAGCCCTAGCGGCCTTTAAGCATAGCATCCGCAACGAATGGCTCGCCCGACACGTCGGCCAAGAAAAGCCGAAGTCCATGGCGGCCCTCACAACACTTATGACCCGCTTTTGCGCGGGCGAAGATAGCTGGCTAGCCCGTAGCAATAATAATGCAGGCGAACCTAGCACTTCAGCCAGAAATAGCAACGGTAAGGCCCGACGCAGCAGACACAAGCGTCGAAGCAATGGTAACAATACCGATGACATGGCGGTCAACGCCGGATTCAGTGGCTCCAAGTCCGGTCAGCGGAAGAAGCCATATAAAAGAAACAATTCGGGCCCATCCAGCTTGGACCGAATACTGGATCGTCCATGTCAGATCCACGGCACCCCCGATAAACCAGCCAATCATACCCACAGAAGCAGTTGGGTCTTTAAATAGGCCGGTAAGGTAAATACCGAAGACAAGGAGAAGGGGTCGCAAAGTGAGGACGACGACGAGGAGCCTCGTCCGCCGAACACAGGAGGACAGAAGATGTTCTCCCCTCCAAGTTAAAACGGTGAGCATGATATATGTTACCCATATCCCCAAGAGGGAGCGCAAGCGAGCGCTCAGGGACGTCTACGCGATAGAGCCAGTCGCCCCAAAATTCAACCCATGGTCATCATGTCCGATCACCTTCAATCGCAGGGATCATCTGACCAGTATCCGTCATGGCGGTTCAGCCGCACTAGTCCTCGACCCAATCATTGATGGATTCCACCTCACGCGCGTCCTCATGGACGGTGGCAGCAGCCTCAACCTGCTTTATCAGGATACAGTCGGCAAGATGGGCATCGATCCTTCAAGTATTAAGCCCACAAAAACTACCTTTAAAGGAGTAATACCAGGTGTAGAGGCCCACTACACAGGCTCAATTACATTGGAAGTCGTCTTCGGATCTCCGGACAACTTCAGAAGCGAGGACTTGATCTTCGATATCGTCCCCTTCCGCAGTGGCTATCATGCACTGCTCGGACGAACTGCATTTGCTTGATTCAACGCGGTGCCACACTATGCTTATTTCAAACTCAAGATGCCTGGACCACGCGGTGTCATAGCAGTCAATGGAAACACGGAATGCTCCCTCCGTACCGAGGAGCACACACGGCTCTGGCAGCAGAAGTACAGAGCGGCCTTATCAAGCAGAATTTTAATTCGGCGGCCAATCTCCCGGACACAGTCAAACGAGTCCGGACTACCCCGCATCTTGACAGTTCAGCTCATCAGGAGCTTGACTAGCAATTCGGCCTCCATCTCAGTCCCGACCAAACATTGGCGTACATACCGCACGTACATAACTACGCACTCAAAATATCGTGGGCAAAGACGGAGGCACAACTTAATTGTGGTCCATAATACGGCTCGACCTTCCTCGGACACACTTACTTTATGTTTTCTTTTTATCATTTTTCTGTTTCTTTTCCACAGGCCCCTCACGACGGCCTTATTATCGACCCTTTCGAAGGATGGATATACCAAGGCGGCAAGCAGCATAGACGTGTGGGGGAATCTCTAGGTGGTCTTCTTGACGATCACTCTACTTGTTTTCTGGACCCGCACACAGCTCCCCCTTAGTCTCGGCATGTTAAATAGCCCTGTTGCCTATCGCACTATTTGTAAAAATACACTTTGACATATTAATCAAATTATAATGGAAACAGTTCGTGGCCCAACTTATGTGGCATTGGCTTACTACTTCATTTTATTTTGCTATTCTTATCGATTGCATCCGTACACCTTGGTACGCCTTGATTTGCCAGGAGCCTCATTGCGCTCCATACTACGGCAACAAGTCCAAACACTTTTACAGCATAGTTTGGCACCCCAAATTTAGCATTATATGCATCGGCTCTGAATCATGTCTTTGGTCAATAGTTGGGTTGCCCGGCTCCTTTGCTTACTACCTTACGTTCCGCTATATCGGCTAGGGTAGTAAAGGGAGAACTACTGCGATTGTGTCCTGGTTTATCCAGATGAGCACCTCAGTAGAGAAAGCCGAAAACTGACTGTCATGATGCGGCGTGAGCCGGTCAGCTATTTGGAGGTCACAATCTCTTGCAATTTTTTCTGTATTATGCGATGGATCGGCCTCCACCCGATCAGGTGTCTACATCACCCTAGTCCGGACTAACGAATACTAGGGGCTGCACCTACATTTCTATTGTCAAACTCCTATGGCTAAGTGAGAGTTATAAAGCCACATAGTCCAGTTGCCTGGTTCGTTGCGCTAAACACCTCCTTCAAGGACCAAACTTTTGGATCAAGAGTGTTCAGATTCCATCCCGAACACCCCCGTACTACCTACGTGGGGGCTGAAGCCGACGACTGGCCAACTCTCAGATTTAACATAAACGGCCGCACGGGAGGTAATTTAAAAAAACAAACATCATATTACATAACGGCTTTGTTCCATAATACAGGAAGGGATAACATGAATGACTTCATTCAAAGATAATGTCTTTGGAGCACTGGCCCTCTACAATGCGGGATCCCTTCAGGACATCATCAAAATACCGCTCGGGCGTGCGGTGCTCCTTGTCCGTGGGCGGTCCCTCGGTCGCGAGCTTGACGGTGTCCATCTTCGCCCACTGCACCTTGACGCGGGCGAAGGCCATCCGCGCACCTTCGATGTAGACCGACCGCTTGATGGCATCAAGCCGAGGGCAGGCATTGACCAGCCGCTTCACGAGTCCGAAGTAGCTACTGGGTATGGCTTCGGCAAGCCATAGATGGATTATAAAATCCTTCATGGCCAATTCGGCCGCCCTATGCAGTTCGGTCAGCTGTTTCAGCTCATCGCTAAAGGGCATCGGATGCTCTGACGCAAGGTATTGCGACCAGAACAGCTTCTCTGTTAAGCTCCCTTCTTTGGCTCGAAGAAATCCGCAGCATCTGCAACACTGTGCGGCAGATCCGCAAACGGTCCTGGAGAACTCCAAATCCGGGTCAGTAAGAGGTACCTTTTCTTCACATACTTGCTCTGCATAATAAAGGCCTTACCCGCCGCAATTTTTCTGGCCTCCTGGATTTCCTGGAGGGCGCCCTGGGCTTCAACCCGGGCATCTTGTGCGCTTTGGCGGGCCTTGGCAAGTTCGGACTCATGATCCGCAATATTGCGCTCCAAGGACTCGTATTTCTTCACGGTGTCCTGGAGCTCCTGCTGGATCTCACCGAACCTGGCCTCGTGTTTTTTGTGGGCGGCTTGTTCCTTTGCCGCTCTCTCCTGGGCTTCGGCCATCGCCTTCTTGAGGGTCTCCACCTCGGTCGCTGCTCCTACAAATATCATGGCACTATGGTCAACACAAATCATTCATCCTTTCTGAATCTACACAAGGTCATTGCATACCTTGATTGTCCTCCAGTTGTTTTCTCACACGGTCGAGCTCTTCCTTGGTCCGCTCCAGACTCTGCTTCAGTTCAGAGACTTCGGTAGAATGGGAGTCGCAGCCAACATTGATGCCTGCTTATTCATATAGACATGTATGGTTAGTCTCCTGCGAAAATTATTTGATCCTCTGTTCGACTTTTCTTTTTGAACACCGGACAGAGTCTCAGGGGCTACTGTCTATACTATGAAATTCTTTTTGCATAAATACGCCGCATACCTCAAAGCCTGTTAGAAGGCTAGTGCAGGCTTCGGTCAGTCCGCTCTTAACGGACTGAACCCTTTCAACCACCGTACCCATGAGGATACAGTGTTCCTCAATGATGGAAACACTTTGCAGCGCCTCCAGTAGAGTATCCGGTACCTCTGGATGGACAGAGGTTGCCGGCGGAATCGGTGCGCCTCCTTCTTTCGAAGGAGGCTGCTTGCCTGATTCCGGAGCCGTATAGGTCTCCGTAATTGTATTCGGCTGGGGGCCGAATTGAATATGGCCCCCATCGCCAGTCTCTAGGGGGATTTGCTCCCCCATGTGTCCGGCGGCCGAGGTATCAACCTCTGGCGCAACCATGACGGCCTCCTGCATCTCTCCCTGGCCTGGGAAGGTCCTTCGGAACAGTACCTCGGCGCCATTCGTGGCCTTGGGAGAGGAGGCCGCCGACAGCGACCCGCTATCCATCACCTTCGGATCCAGCAAATTCCCTGAAGATGAGGATCGCTGGAGGTGGGAATGAGCCGGACTATAGTGCATGATTCAACATGTTGAAACTATGAAGTAAATGAACCGGATATGTGTGTGCGTTAGTGCCTTTGAGTACTTACGATTCGGCCAGGGGCTTCTCCCTGGGGCGCCACTCGGAGCTGCTGTCGGTGTCCAACGCAGAGTTGTCTGCAAGGGAGACCTTCCCCTTTTAAAGCACAAGTGCTCCCTGGGTGATTTTGGTAATTAATGTCAACATATCTCTTGTTGGACTAATGCTTCTACCTAGTATGTTTCAGATAAGTTCAACAATGGAGTGGCATGGACTAGAGGATGTGGAACCCCTTCAAAATGCTAAGGACAAAGGATTGGCTCAAGCTCAAAGCCCAGGACTCTACATTTTCTATTTTAGTGGTCCAAGATCACATTGAGTCCATAAGAAAGCCAATACTATTACCGATCCACGCCCTAGCTTGCTAAGATCTCACGGACGAACTCGACGAACTCGCAACACAGAAAGACACGAGATTTATACTGGTTCGGGCCACCGTTGTGGTGTAATACCCTACTCCAGTGTGTGGTGGTGGATTGCCTCTTGGGCTGATGATGAGCAGTACAAGGGGAAGAACAACCTCCTGAGGTTGAGGTGTTCTTGTGCTTGGTGAACTTGTGCGGTGAGAGCATGACTTCCCCCCCTCTACTGTGGTCGCTAGATCTACTTATATAGGCCCTGGTCCTCTCCCCAAATATTGAGCGGGAAGGGAGCCAACAAGGGCGGGCAAATTTGAAAGGGGACAGCTAGTACAAGCTATCCTGACAAAAGTGGTCTTCGCCTACAAAGGCTCTGGTGATGACGCCGTCTTGGGCTCCATGGTGACCTCCATCTTGCCGTCCTGCTGGTCTTGGTCTCGTTGCACAGATATGGAAACCTTTGCTTGATGCCTCGGTACTCTACGCCTGCGCCTGCCTCTTTAGCACCAAAGAGGAAACAAGGACGCTGTGCGCCCTGGCGCCCGCCTGGCACCCGCCTGGTGTCGATCGTCATGGCTCACGTCACGAGAGCCTCGTGAGGTTTGCCTCACCTTGATATCTCCGCTCCTCGTGAGCTTGCCTGGCTAGGCCGCTCCTGAGGAGGTCTTGCGTCGTCCGCCTCGCGAGGCTTGGCCCCTCGTGAAGATCTTGATTGCCTTGTTGATGAAGATGGGTCGTACGGCCCGCTAGCTTAGCCACGTTGTGGGCCGCAGGCAGGCAAGTCTGGGGACCCCCGTTCCCAGAACGCCGACAGTAGCCCCAGGGCCCAAGGCGCGCTCGGGCTTGGCTTCGAGGCGAAGCCAAGGGTCAAGTACGGAGCGCCGCGGGCCCCAAAAGCATGTGGCCTTGGTTGACGCATGGCGGTTGATTGGACATGGGCGTCTCCACTTCCCCACGCTACCTCGGCAACTGCTTGACTTGACAAGTCCCTGCGACATGCAAGGAAAACCATCATTACCTGTGATCGTGGGAGGTGCCGGTTGGCCTCCCGCTATAAATGGGGAGGGAGGGGCAGAGCCCCCGTCGCCCATATCTTCCCGGTTCACTTGGTTCTTCCTCCTTGCTTCTCCACTTGCAACAATGGCGCCCATCCGAAGGTTTTCCGCGGACGAGAAGGGAAAGGCTGCCCACAACGATCCGGGGCCGCCCCCGCCGAAGAAGAGGCCGGTCCATCGCCGCGACGAAATGGCGATGCAGGTGGTGACGAGGCCTTGGTGCGAGCGGCCTCCCCCTGGGTATCCGCTACCTGTGTACGCCCGAGCCGAGGGCTCAGGAGGGCGGAGCGACGAGCGGCGCCGCCCGCGCCGCGCCGGTGGTTGCCGTGCGGCGGCAACGCGTGCGGTCGCTCCGGGAGTCCACGCTGCGGACTCCTCGCGCGAGCTTGTGCTATGGGCACCGATGCCCCCAAGCTCTTGGATCCGCTTCCCGCGGTTCTTCTCCGACGTGATGCCGCCGAGAGGGCCCCTTGAGCTTTGGTTGCAGCACGCCGACTGCGACGCTCCGGCGACTGGAGCAGAGATCGAAGCGGTCCCCGCCAGCAAGATCTTCATGACCCGCGGCTGGGGCGAGGTCGCGCGGGTTTGCCGTGCGAGGGGTGCCCTTGCGATCCACTTCGTGTACGACGGCGCCACCACACTCTTCTTCAAGGTCTTCGATGCGGAGGGCCGCCGCCTAGAGTGTTGCCCTGGAGGGGAGCGCTAGGCTGACGCGCGCTCCGCTCGTGGCTACTCCAGCAGCAGCAGCCCCCGGGAGTCCAGTAGCTCTCCTGAGCCTTACGAGACTCCGGAGACGAGCTACGACAGCTACGTGCCCCCGAGCTCTCGCTGGGCTCGGAACAGGGCTGCGGCGTCCAGCCGCCGACGCCGCCGATCTGGATGAGGTTGGCGCCGGCCTCCCGTGGCCCACTGTTGAAGATGGCGTCCGCCACGGGGGGGTGTAGATAGGATTCCTCTTAGTTCTCGTTTCCGTTTCCTGCGGAGAATCATGAGGTACCCCATGGGGGTGTGTAAGGATCCGTGATGCCCTTTTGTGTATATATTCCCTATTATGAAAATTTGCGAGCGCATGTCCTGTCAAGGCTCGGTCTCCCCTTTCCAACCCCGCGATAGCTTGTTGCTCTACGTTGACAGGTCCCAGTCCCCCGGCAGGATACAGCCGTCGCTGGATGCCAGGTCGCGTGCCGTGTTCAAGGCCAGGAGGTGTGCGGCCTGAGGTCCGGTAACAGCCCCTGAGGCGCGATGCTTAGGAGGTCCCCTTTAGCGCTCAAGAAGCTACGGCAAGATAAGAAAGGGAGGCGACGTGGCCGCGGCGGAGCTGCGATGACCGCGACCCTAGGGTTCCAACGATCAGCCGATCCGAGCGCGGGACTTATCTCAGTGGCGCGGGGTCGATTCTTCACGATGCGCCAGGCCTGTGTGCAGATCCCCGTAGCGTAGCTAGGTTAGGCCCGCACGAGTCTTCCCCTCCTCATGCTCTCCTTAGTGCTCTACGTCCTCAGGTCCCGGCCCTCGAGCGAGCTCAGCTGCCGCTGGTATGCCAGGTCGCGATGCCGTGGTCAAGGCCAAGGGGGTGAGGGCTGGAGAGCTAGTAAGATCTCCTGAGTCGCGATGCTCAGGACCCCCCTTTTAACGCGCAAGCGAATTGCACGAAGGTAAAGGAAGCTCGGGGTGCCGCCCGATGTCTTCTTCATGAGGTTCCTGTAATCCATCACAAAGGGAGACACGGTTTTGCCGTTATGGTTGCCAGCCTGCCGCTGGTCGCTTGGTGAGGAGACGAATGCACTGATGGCCTGGTGAGGTGACGTGCGCGAGGCGTGCCGCGAGCCACAGCTCGACCGCTCAGGTTTGTCGACGTGGCAGGGACGGACCCATGGACCAGCGTCGTGCCAGTGTGAGGAGGCCCCGTGGGGGCGAAGACCAAGCAGGTAGCAATCAGGCAGGTTCAGCATGGAAGGCAAACCAGCTTAAGTAAATGCAGAAAGATACATGCCACTGGGTTAGCCCCGAGCGGCTTGGGGATGATGCAGCCCGAGGGGCGCCCCAGCAAGGTTAGCTAAAGACATAAGCAAAGGATACATGCCACAGGGACGGACCCACGCGGCCTGGGAATAATGCAGCCCGAGGGGCGCTCCCGGCTAAATGAACTTCGAAAATGTCACCTGGTTCTGTCGACGAAGAAGAGTTGGTGCAGCTGAAGGCGTGCGTCGAAGGAATGGCTCTTCACGAGCCACCGGGGCCCTGAGCCTCAGGAGGCTCTGGGGGCTCAGGTGGTTCCCTGAGGACCATTTCCATCTCCGCCAGGACGGCGTAGTGCCTGGCCTCTTGAGCTGCCATGATGCGCCGCACTCGGCAGGCCAAAGGGCATGCGAACGTACATGTGCGGTGGACCCTCGCAGCGTCCCACGCGCGAAGGCCAGAAAAGCTCCTGTGATGCGGCCCTGTTGAGCCCTGGGACGTCGATGCAGACATGCAGCCCGGCATCCTCGCCTGGATGGGGGCTGTGCCTCATGAGTGGCGGTCGCCGCGCATGACCCTTGCGTCTTGCAGTTCCTGAGTGGTCTTGGTGACGAACTCCTGAGCGGTGGGCGCTCCCTTTCCTGTGATATCCTGAGGGAAACATGCCGCGAAGCACGCCTCCAAGTGGTGCCCAAGCGCCTCCCTCGTGATGTGGGCAAGGTTCGAGGCCTTCCAGAAGAAAGCCCCCGAGCCCTGCGCGGAGGATGCCGGGCGCGCCTTCCTATGCAACGGAGGGAGGCGCCCCTGGAGCGGGCGCTGATCCTGACGAGGTTCCAGCTGTGATGCCACCCTCCTGAGGCCCGGCACGGCGCAACTGCTTCTTCTTGGGGATGGCCTCCGGAGGGCCCTCACTTCTGTTGTCGGGGTCGTCGATTGCTGCTGCTTGGAAGGCGCGCTCGACGGAGCACACCGCATCTCTTTCTTCACATGGGACCGTGATGATTCTGCCGCTTCCTGGCATCTTGAGGACGTTGTAGCCATGGTGGGTGACGGCCATGAACTTGGCCAGGGCTGGATACCCGAGGATGGCATTGTATGGCAGACGGATGTGGGCGACGTCAAAGTCGATGAGCTCGGTGCGGTAGTTCTTGCGTTCCCCGAAGGTGATAGGCAGGCAGACCTGCCCAATCGGTGTGGTGGAACCGTCGGTCACCCCTGAGAAAGGCTTGGTGTGACTGAGCCGCTCGAGCGACACGTGAAGAAGGCTGAAGGCCTCTACGGAGAGCAAGTTGAGGCCGGCAACGCCGTCGATGAGGGTCTTGGTGACAGCCACGTTGCGGATGGTAGGCGTGCAGAGAATTGGGAGCATGCCCGAGCCGGCGGTGGACTCGGGATGGTCCTCTGGGCCGAAAGTGAGGTCGGCCACCGGCGCAGCCCAACCCGGCGGAGCCCCTGGGCGCTTGGAAGCGGCCCCAATCTGACAGAGGAATGGCTTGACGTGGCGATCTGAAGGCGGTGCTTGAGAGCCGCCCAGCAGGGCCGCGACTGCGTGGTGCGCCGGCACCGCATAGCGAGCAGTGAAGAGGCCGCGGAGTTCCCCTCAAGACGCCACCGTGCATCCGGGGAGGTTGAGCAGCCAGGTGCGCGGCTCGCCGGCGAGGGCCATGGGAAACCAGTTGGCCATGATCTTGTCGTCACCCCCGGCCTCAAGGACGGCTTCCTCATACGCTAGCAGGAAAGCCGTTGGGTCCGCCGCGCCGTCATAGCGCGGCAGCATCTCCGGCCTGAACTTGGTCGGCCACCGCAATCGCCGCAGGGTGGGGGCTAGGGCTCGGAACCCCGTGGCCCCGTCGTCGATGCTGGCCGCGGGAACGGATGGCGGGTCGCCTGCCATGGGAGCAAAGTGCGATGGCGCGGGGCGTAGGCCGAGGGAGAGGAGCTCCAGCGCACCGCTACCTGGCGCGCCAAATGGCGGATCTCGGGTTCCGGCAAAACCCTTAAGGTTCGAACTCTGGGGTGCGCGCGAAGTTCTTTCCCTCCTACTGATCCACGCCCTAGCTTGCTAAGATCTCACGGACGAACTCAATGAACTCGCAACACAGAAAGACATGAGATTTATACTGGTTCGGGCCACCGTTGTGGTGTAATACCCTACTCCAGTGTGTGGTGGTGGATTGCCTCTTGGGCTGATGATGAGCAGTACAAGGGGAAGAACAACCTCCTGAGTTTGAGGTGTTCTTGTGCTTGGTGAACTTGTGTGGTGAGAGCGTGACTTCCCCCCCTCTACTATGGTGGCTAGCTCTACTTATATAGGCCCTGGTCCTCTCCCCAAATATTTAGCGGGAAGGGAGCCAACAACGGCGGGCAAATTTGAAAGGGGACAGCTAGTACAAGCTATCCTGACAAAAGTGGTCTTCGCCTGCAAAAGGCTCTGGTGATGACGCTGTCTTGGGCTCCATGGTGACCTCCGTCTTGCCGTCCTGCTAGTCTTGGTCTCGTTGCACCGATATGGAAACCTTTGCTTGATGCCTCGGTACTCCGTGTCTGCGCCTGCCTCTTTAGCACCAAAGAGGAAACAAGGACGCTACACGCCCTGGCGCCCGCCTGGCGCCCGCCTGGTGTCGATCATCATGGCTCACGTCACGAGAGCCTTGTGAGGTTTGCCTCGCCTTGAGATCTCCGCTCCTCATGAGCCTGCCTGGCTAGGCCGCTCCTGAGGAGGTCTTGCGTCGTTCGCCTCGCGAGGCTTGGCCCCTCGCGAAGGTCTTGATTGCCTTGTTGATGAAGATGGGTCGTACGGCCTGCTAGCTTAGCCACGTCGTGGGCCGCAGGCAGGCAAGTCTGGGGACCCCCGTTCCCAGAACGCCGACAGCCTCTGTCAAGATTGTGGAGTTGAACCAAGGAGTTTGTACGGGCAAGGAGATCGTCTACTTCGTGAAGATCTACCCTAGTGAGGCAAGTCCTTCGTGGGCGACGGCCATGGTGGGGTAGACAAGGTTGCTTCTTCGTGGACCCTTCGTGGGTGGAGCCCTCTGTGGACTCGCACAACCGTTACCCTTCGTGGGTTCAAGTCTCCATCAACCTGGATGTACGATAGCACCACCTATTGGAACCACGGATAAAAATCTTCGTGTCTCCAAATTGCGTTTGCACACTCCAATCCCTTCTTTTACATTCTTGCAACTTGCATGCTTTACTTTCCGCTGCTCATATACTCTTGGCATGCTTGCTTGATATGTATTGTGAATGTTTAAACTTGTGCTAAAACTCCACATAAACCTAAAGAATTAAAAACTTCAACTTTTCTTGATTAGAGTCTATTCACCCCCCCCTCTAGACACCTCTTCTCGATCCTTTCAATTGGTATCAGAGCTTTGGTCTCCATTGCCTTGGTTTAAACACCTTTGGAGGAAGATGGATGTGTCTACTTTGGGGAGTCTTAGATGTAGAGTGCCTATTCTTGATGGAGAGTTTTTCTATGAGTGGAAAAATGAAATGCTTGAGATTTTCAATGAATATCATTTGAACAAGTACATTACTAGCCCTTGTGCACCTCATATTGATCCTTTGCATCCTACACCCGAAGAGGATCTTGACATGATTCGCAATCTTAGAACCATCAATCATATCATTAGAGGATTGCCCAAAAATTTGATTGCTAGTTTGCCTACTCTTGATTGTGCCTATACTATTTGGAGATTTCTTGAGGAACGATTTCCAGATTATTCCTTGAAAAATTTGGACGAAATTCTCCATAAATCTATTGCCTTGAGTATGATGAATTCTAGTGATCCTAGCTTTGGTGATTGTCTATTTGAGCTTACCAATCTCATGCGTGCCAAAGGAGATGTTGGGATCATTAGCAATATCATTTCCGAAGCTATTAGAACTCATAAAGATAACCATAGAAATGATCATTTATCTAATGAATTACCCTCTCTAGGGGTTGATCAATCACAAGATGATGTTGAACATGGATACTATGATGAGGATGATGATAGTGACTATGATCTTGATGATGCGATGAGACACTTTGGTCTTATGGCAAATCTTCGCGGCTACATGGCTGGAGGAAAGGAATGGGTCCTTGATAGTGGATGTACTGATCATATGACCGGAGATAAAGATATGTTCCGTGAGCTTGCTGAAAACGAAGGCCCTCGAAAGATTGTCACCTTTGGTGATAACTCAAAGGGTAAGGTGGTTGGCCTCGGTAAGGTGGCCATCTCACATGATAGCTCCATACAAAATGTCATGCTCGTTGAATCTCTTGGGTACAATTTACTTTCAGTATCTAGACTTGCTGATTTCGGTTTCAATGTCCTATTTACTGAGGTAGATTGCCAAGTGTTTCGAAGAGATAATTATAAAATGGTCTTTACCGGTATACGTAGAGGTGATCTCTACATTGTTGATTTCACTAAAAAGGCTCAACCTAGAACTTGCTTAATTGCTAAATCTTCTAAGGGTTGGTCGTGGCATAGAAGGCTAGGTCATGTGGGCATGCGAAATCTTGATAAGCTTATTAAAGGTGATCATATCCTTGGAATAAAAGATGTCATATTTGACAAGGATAGAGTTTGTAGTTCTTGTCAGGTAGGAAAACAGGTTGGAGGAAGTCATCGCGCAAAGAACATCATGACCACGAGAAGACCACTCGAGCTACTTCACATGGATCTCTTTGGTCCCAATGCCTACAAGAGTCTCGGTGGTAACTCATTTGGTCTAGTCATAGTTGATGATTTTTCAAGATTTACGTGGGTGTTCTTTCTTGATGACTAATCGCAGGTCCAAAAGATCTTCAAAAACTTCGCTAGGAAGGCCCAAAATCAATTTGACGTGAAGATCAAAAAGGTTTGGAGCGACAATGGAACGGAGTTCAAGAATGCAAATGTGGATACCTTTCTTGACGAAGAAGGGATTTCACATGAGTTCTAGGCGACGTACACGCCTCAACAAAATGGAGTTGTTGAGAGAAAGAACCGGACTCTTATTGAGATGGCAAGAACGATGCTTGATGAGTACAAGACTCCAAAACACTTTTGGGTGGAAGCGGTTGAGACAACTTGTCATGCAACAAATCGCTTGTATCTTCACAAGCTACTCGGCAAGACGGCATACAAGCTCCTCACCGGTAACAAACCCCAAGTTGGATACTTTCGAGTATTTGGCTCAAAGTGCTACATTCTTGATAAGCATCTTCGTTCTAAATTTGCTCCTAAATCTCATGAAGGTTTCCTACTTGGTTATGGCTCAAACTCTCACACTTACCGTGTCTACAAAAATTTCACCCGAAAGGTTGAAGAGACGTTAGATGTGTAGTTTGATAAATCTAATGGCTCGCAAGTAGAGCAATTGCCAATTGATGTAGGAGACAAAGACCCTTCGGAAGCTATCCAAGACTTGTCTATTGGCAAGATTCGTCCAACGGAGGTGAAGGAGAGTACCTCGTCCGTCCAAGTGGAAGCTTCTACCTCACGACAAGGTGAAGCAAGAGTTGATACGGAAGCATCCACAAGTGGGACACACCAAGACAAAGAAAACGAGGAAGTACACCAAGATGAACATCAACAACCTCCTTCTCCACCACGACAAGAGAATAACAACGTCAACAATGAAGAAGACCAAGAAGAAGAACAAGATGAAGAGGATGTTCCACCCCGAGCCAAGCCAAAGCTTCCACGAGTTCGAGCAAGAATCGCCGAAGACCATCCCGTCGAACAAATCTACAATGATATCCAAACCGGGAGAATCACTCGCTCTAAAACTCGTTTGGCTAACTTTTGTGAACATTACTCGTTCATCTCTAGCATTGAACCTATGAAGGTTGAAGAAGCATTGGAAGATCCGGATTGGATAAACGCTATGCATGAAGAGCTACACAACTTTGAGAGAAACCAGGTGTGGACATTGGTCGAGAAGCCCGACAACAACCACAACATCATTGGTACCAAATGGGTGTTTCGCAACAAGCAAGATGAAGATGGTCAAGTCGTCCGCAACAAAGCACGTCTAGTCGCCCAAGGCTACACTCAAGTCAAAGGTATGGACTATGGTGAGACATATGCTCCCGTTGCTAGACTTGAGTCCATTCGCATCTTACTTGCTTATGCTAATCACCATGATATCACCTTGTACCAAATGGACATTAAAAGTGCTTTTCTAAATGGTGAAATTGAGGAGGAAGTTTATGTTAAGCAACCTCCCAGCTTTGTCAATCCTAAGAAACCCAATCATGTTTACAAACTTCACAAAGCCCTTTATGGTCTTAAAAAAACTCCTAGAGCGTGGTATAAATGCTTGACCAAGTTCCTTTTGAAAAAGGCTTTGAAATTGGAAAAATTGATTCTACTCTTCTAACCAAAAGGGTTAATGGAGAACTATTTGTGTGCCAAATTTATGTTGATGATATCATATTTGGTTCGACTAACCCTCATTTTAGTGAGAAGTTTGGAAAGCTAATGTCGGAGAAGTTTGAGATGTCAATGATGAGTGAACTCAAATTCTTTCTTGGTTTGCAAATCAAGCAAACTAAGGAAGGTACCTTTGTTTCTCAAACAAAGTACACCAAGGACTTATTCAAGAAGTTCAATATGCAAGAATGCAAAGGTATGTCTACACCCATGCCTACTAGTGGACATCTTGACTTGACTAAGGACGGTGAATCGGTTGATCAAAAGGTCTACCGCTCTATGATAGGTTCATTGTTATATATATGTGCCTCTTGTCCTGATATTATGCTAAGTGTGTGCATGTGTGCACGATATCAAGCGGCCCCTAAGGAGTGTCATCTTAAGGCTGTGGAAAGGACAGCGAGATACTTAATCCACACACCAAATTTTGGCATTTGGTATCCTAAGAGGTCTTCTTTCGATCTTGTTGGTTACTCCGATTTGGACTATGCCGGAGACAAGGTTGATAGAAAGTCTACTTCGGGTACTTGTCAATTTCTTGGTAGATCTCTTGTGTCTTGGTCCTCCAAGAAACAAAACTCGGTATTCTTATCCACCGCCGAAGCGGAATACATTGCCGCTGGATCATGTTGTGCTCAATTACTTTGGATGACTCAAACTCTTAAAGATTATGGGATATATTTGAAACATGTTCCATTGCTTTGTGACAATGAAAGTGCTATCAAGATTGCTCACAATCCCGTGCAACATTCTCGAACTAAGCATATTGAAGTTCGTCATCATTTCATTCGAGATCACGTTGCCAAAGGGGACATTGATCTTAAGCATGTTCGCACCGGTAAGCAATTAGCGGATATATTCATCAAACTGCTTGATGAGAAAGTCTTTTGCCGTTTGGGAGGTGAATTGAATATCATTGATGCTTCAAACTTGGAGTAGGAACTCCATTTGGATACATGCAAGGCATGAGCCTTTGACTAATCCTTGATATACCTTTCATGATGCTATCTATATGTCTTGGATACTCTTGCACCCTTGCATGCTATCTAACCCTTGTAGGTACTTGGATGAATCTAAATCCACGAAATTGCAACTCACTCATATCTTAAGCAATTTCTACATCACCAAGTCTCTACACAATGGTGGTTGAAGACAAGGAAGCACAAAACCCTTCAAATATATCCTTTGACAAATTCTATGTTAAATCTTATGATTTTCACTTCGGATACACAAGTGCTCTTCCTTGCAAAACTAACCCATGTAGGTAGATGAACTCAAATTCCAAGTGGTGCTCCCAACTCTTGATGAGCTACATCAACCTTGAGCAACCCACACAAGTTCAACTACATGATCAAGATCAACACCACCACCCAAGGTACGTTATTCCATCTTAGAGAAGCTTCACTCCAAATCATGGGGCAAAGCAATTCAACGAGATGTGAATACATCAAGATGCTTAAACGAAAAATGGTTACCCCATTTTGAGCTTAAACGATGAGTATGACCAATGATCAAGTGACCTCACTTGACTCCTAAGTCAATATACTCCAACATAGGTGACTTTGTCACCGACCAATTCTAGATGAATTTCTCTTGTGTTTCTCCGTGCTCTTAAATTTGTCTCATGCATATTTGTTTCCCCTTTCAAAAAAAACTTCATCTATATCTTTTCTTTTCTTTTCTTTGTTCTGTTCTGCATTCTCTGCATCCAATTCATTGCAAATATTTCAGCTAAATTCCTTGCAAATCCTTGTGAGATCTTAATTGCCTAGTGAGCTGAGGTGACAAGTGTTTTCACTGTGATGAACTCGGTCCCACCGGTTTGTTTTCTTCGGCCCAACCGAATTCCTTCGGTGCCACCAAAGCACACAACTCAGTGCTACCGATTTCGCTGCAGAAAAGACAGCTTGCCACTTGTTTCTGCATTCTTTCTGCTCCAGCTCCACTCAATGATTCTTGTCCTCTACCAGCATCACATTCGACTTGCTTTGTCACTCAAGGACCAAACCCATTTGTAATAAAGATCCAGAAGAGCCCTTCTTGGAAATTGATGTCAAAGGGGGAGAGAGAGATTACATCAAAGCTTAAGCTTAATCATTCCTATAGGGGGAGAGAATACTCAGGGGGAGAGTGTAAGAAACCACAGATGCTTGGTGTTCAAGAGGAGAGAAGTCACATGTCTTTAAGAGGGGAAAGACATGTTCATATTTGATTGTTTGCATTAGCCCTATTTATTTTCTTTGCTCTGATTTTCTGTTCCCTATCTTCTCCCAATATCCCATGCAAGATTCAGGGGGAGCAAGACATCTAAGGGAAGGAAATCGTCGAATTCATTGCACATCTTTACCTTTGGGGACATGTCTATATCCTTTAGAGTACTCAGTACTCACTCTCTACATGTCATCCTAGTCTTGGTACTCTTGTGGTCTCTTTTGTTTGCACTGGCTATTAGATGTATCTGTGTTATCTAACCTTGTTTACTCAGTTTCATTCTTTCCTAAGCCAACTCAAGATCACAAGGTAAGTATATGCATCTCAGTCATGTGCATGAGAACTTCTTGCTAATGTACATACTGTTTGCAAGAAGGACTCATGAGCATGAAGGTACATTTCCTATATTTACATCATTTGCTCTGATGCATATAGCCAAGATACATGTAACACATGCTTTACTCTATCATGCTTATGCATTCACATGCTCCTATGTTCCATATTTATATGATTGCATACATGTAGGGGGAGCCTATGCATGTTATATGTCTTTCCAAAGTTTTACTTGTTGCTCTCTATATCTTTATCTAAAGCTTTGATGTATGTTGTCATCAATTACCAAAAAGGGGGAGATTGAAAGCACAAGTGCTCCCTGGGTGATTTTGGTAATTAATGTCAACATATCTCTTGTTGGACTAATGCTTCTACCTAGTATGTTTCAGATAAGTTCAACAATCGAGTGGCATGGACTAGAGGATGTGGAACCCCTTCAAAATGCTACGGACAAAGGATTGGCTCAAGATCAAAGCCCAGGACTCTACATTTTCTATTTTAGTGGTCCAAGATCACATTGAGTCCATAGGAAAGCCAATACTATTAAGAGGGGATGAGGTGTTGCTTAATGGCTTGCTTGCTCAATGTGCTTAGTGATATGCTCCAAAGCCCTCAACCACTTTCTCACATCCACATATGTCCCAGACCAAAAGGTCAAACTCGGCCCCACCGATTCTTTCTATCCGGCGTCACCGAGTTTAATTGACATAGCCACTGCCAGAAACCCTAGTCTTTTCGGTCTCACCGATAGGGATCTCGGTCTCACCGAGATGGGATTGCAAAATCTCTGTTTCCTATTGCAATAATTTCGGTCTCACCGAAATATGCAATCGGTCCCACCGAGATTGCAATGCAAACTCTCTATCACCCCTTCATAACGTCTCGGTCTAACCGAGATGAGCGAATCGGTCTCACCGAGTTTGCCTGACCAACTCTCTGTTAGTCTATTACAAAAATCGGTCCCACCGAGTTCGTGTAATCGGTCTCACGAAGATTACGTTATGCCCTAACCCTAATGATATCGGTCCCACCGAGTTGACATGTCGGTCCCACCGAAATACCTAACGGTCACATTATGAACCAAATCGGTCTAACCGAGTTCTTTGAATCGGTCCCATCAAGTTTGGTGATTTGTGTGTAACGGTTAGATTTTGAGTGGAGGCTATATATACCCCTCCACCCACTCTTCATTCGTGGAGAGAGCCATCAGAACATGCCTACACTTCCAACACATATTTTCTGAGAGAGAACCACGTACACTTGTGTAGAGGTCAAGATATTCCATTCCAACCACATAAATCTTGATCTCTAGCCTTCCCAAGTTGCTTTCCACTCAAATCTTCTTTCCACCAAATCCAATCCCATGAGAGAGAGTTGAGTGTTGGGGAGACTATCATTTGAAGCACAAGAGCAAGGAGTTCATCATCAACACACCATTTGTTACTTCTTGGAGAGTGGTGTCTCCTAGATTGGCTATGTGTCACTTGGGAGCCTCCTTCAAGATTGTGGAGTTGAACCAAGGAGTTTGTAAGGGCAAGGAGATCGCCTACTTCGTGAAGATCTACCCTAGTGAGGCAAGTCCTTCGTGGGCGATGGCCATGGTGGGATAGACAAGGTTGCTTCTTCGTGGACCCTTCGTGGGTGGATCCCTCCGTGGACTCGCGCAACCGTTACCCTTCGTGGGTTGAAGTCTCCCTCAACGTGGATGTACGATAGCACCACCTATTGGAACCACGGATAAAAATCTTTGTGTCTCCAAATTGCGTTTGCACACTCCAATCCCGTCTCGTTACATTCTTGCAACTTGCATGCTTTACTTTCCGCTGCTCATATACTCTTGGCATGCTTGCTTGATATGTATTGTGAATGTCTAAACTTGTGCTAAAACTCCACATAAACCTAAAGAATTAAAAACTGCAACTTTTCTTGATTAGAGTCTATTCACCCCCCTCTAGACACCTCTTCTCGATCCTTTCACCCTTCTTGGACGCTTCTGCCTCCAGGTGCATGGTGGCCACCCTTTTCTTCCTTCCCCCCTCCGGGGGGAGAGTTGCTTTCCTCCTCCTCCTCGTCGTCCTCGGTGGGGGAGGAGTGGGTCTCGGCGTCTTCGGACGTCATGTCTGAAGCGTGACGTCCGAAGACGCCTTTATGGCGGAGGCCACTTCTGGCCCCCTTGGCCTTCTTCTTGTCCTTCTTCTCCGTCGCCTGGTAGGGCGCCGGAACCAGCATCTTCATTAGAAGCGGGATAGCTGGGTTTTCGGGCAGCGGGGCCGGACACTAGATCCGCTCCGCCTTCTCTGTCCAGCCCTGGAAAGACAGATATGGAAGCTTAGACATCTTCCTTGAGTACATAGGTGAAGAATACACCTTGCAATATGAAAACCTTACCGGACTGGCGGGATGGGCCAGGTTGTACCCACGGTCCTCGGTCGTCTTTGGCCATGTCTCATTGGCCTTAAAAAACACCTTCCAGATGCCTTCGTGTGTAACACCAAAGAACTGTTGCAGGGTCTGGTGCTTGGCCAGATCGAACTCCCACAGATTGCAAGTCCGACTTTGGCAAGGAAGTATCCGGCGAAAAAGCATCACCTGAATCACATTGACGAGCTTGATGTTCTTGTCCACCATGCTCTGGATGCGCATCTGTAGCGCAACCAGCTCGTCCGACGATGCCCAGTCTAGGCCCTTTTCTTGCCAGGAGGTAAGCCGCATGGGGGCCCCGGATTTGAATTTGGGAGCCGCAGCCCAGGTGGTGTCGCGGGGCTCTGTGATGTAGAACCACTGCTTTTTTCCACCCCTTGACGGTCTCCACGAAGGTACCTTTGGGCCATGGGACATTGGATAGCTTGCTCACCATAGCGCCTCCGCACTCTGCGTGTTGACCGCCCACCACCTTCGGCTTCACATTGAAGGTCTTCAGCCACAGTCCGAAGTGGGGTGAGATGCAGAGGAAGGCCTCGCACACGACGATGAATGGCGAGATGTTGAGGAAGGAATTTGGGGCCAGATCATGGAAATCTAGCCCGTAGTAGAACATGAGTCCGCGGATGAATGGGTGGAGAGGAAACCCTAACCCATGGACAAAGTGGGGAATGAACACCACCCTCTCATGAGGCTTTGGGGTGGGGACGATCTGCCCCTTAGTCGGAAGCCGGTGGGCGATTTCCTGGGCCAAGTACCCCGCCTCCCGTAGCTTCGTAATTTCCTTCTCCGTGACGGAGGAGGCCATCCACTTGCCCTGCGCTCCGGATCCAGACATGGTCGGAGTGCTTTTTTGAGGCGGAAAGGATGGAACCTTGGGTGCTGGAGCTCGAGAATGAGTGGGCAGAGAGAGAGAAGGCGTGGGTGAAAGGGTGAATCCTTATCTCTTTATAAAGGCAGCGAATATCAAGCGCCTCCCCATTCGCCTTAAAACTCGCCTATTCCCCAAGGGTCATGCAGGCGGCGCGGTTGGATTACCCACGCTCGTATTGATGAGAATCCCGCAATAAGGGGACACGATCTCTGCTTCGACGAGATGTGCCAATAAAATCGCATCTTGAAACATGGAGCGGGAGGCTAAAAACGGTTTCAAATAAGGACCGGGCAGGGACGTGATGTCATGTTGCAGAAGTTGTCAGTAGTTTGGACTCGTGAAATATTATGCTCTCTATGGTTGTGTGTGGTACTTGTTTTGTAGAGCTGGACACGTTTTCGGTGTTCGAAAGCTGCTTTGGAGTATTCGGAGGAGGAACCCACCTTGCAATGCCGAAGACAATCTGCGCGCCGGACACATCGTCATTGAAGCCTGGTTCAGGGGCTACTGAGGGAGTCCTGGATTAAGGGGTCCTCAGGCGTCCAGACTATGTAACATGGCCCGGACTAATGGGCTATGAATATACAAGGCAGAAGACTTCTTCCCGTGTCCGGATGGGACTCTCCTTTGCGTGGATGGCAAGCTTGGCGTTCGGATATGTAGATTCCTTCCTTTGTAAACCGACTCTGTACAACCCTAGGCCCCTCCGGTGTCTATATAAACCAGAGGGTTTAGTCTGTAGAGGCAATCATAATCATACAGGCTAGACATCTAGGGTTTAGCCATTACGATCTCGTGGTAGATCAACCCTTGTAATCCTCATATTCATCAAGATCAATCAAGCAGGAAGTAGGTTATTACCTCCATCAAGAGGGCCCGAACCTGGGTAAACATCGTGTCGCCCGTCTCCTGTTACCATCGACCTTAGACGCACAGTTTCGGGACCCCCTACCCGAGATCCGCCGATTTTGACACCGACAACCTGTGGACAAAAGGGTCGCCAATATTTTGGCTACCCCGGGCAAGATCCAAACAGCCCCTCACAGTAGATTCAAATCCCTCGTTCGCCGTGAAATATTGCCATGTGTTGTTTTCATGGACTAGCAAGATGCCCGTGCATTGCATGGAACATCAAGATGCATTTTTTTACAAAACACCTGTTGTGATTGACCCATGCAGGAGTAATCCCGTGTGTAAAAACTAATGATATCTGGAGAATTTTATCGGAAAAATGGTATCTCAAGAATTTCATCGAAAAAATGATATCTTGAGAAAGATGAGAGATAAGGTGAGGAGGAGTGGGGTGTGGTGGTGACTGGTGGTCGGACTGGGCGGAGGCATGGGGATGGACAGCGCATTATGTCTAGGTTTGTATCTCTCTCTCACACACCCATGTAGGTGGGGGACGTGCACGAAGAGAAGAGGTGCACGCATGGCACACGTACTCCCATCTCTTTCCCAACCACACCGGCGCGGGTACACGATGGAGCTCATTTCTATACGAAAAGGCAGCCCACGTGGTAAATTTACACGTGTACTGGTTGTCCACTTCATGGAGGATCATCTACCACGGGTGAACAAACAAATTGTGACTTGACGCCTTATGTTAAAAAAGAGGCAAACCATGTGGGGCCTACCTTAGAGGCAAGGCTCCATACACTCGAGATGCTCTGTACGTATTACTTTTGATGTGTCCCGTCAACTCGCAGAACAAGGAGAAGCTTGCTTACTACGCCGTCTTCCCTGCCCACGGGCGCGGTGGCTCGCAGGACGAGGTGAAGCTTGCTTACTAGTACTACGCCTTACGCCCGCTCCCTTGCCCACGCGCGCGGTGGCTCGCGGGACGAGGAGAAAATTTTACTACTCCCTCCGTTTACTCCTCGTCCCTACCTTGGTTAGAGAGATTATCATATTGTTTAGAATATATGTCTTTTAGTAGTAGTAGGAGTAGTACCGTGGTATATAGGAGTAGTACTACTACAACAATTTCCTTGGAGACCGTGGTGCATCAAGCTACCCTAGGCTATGTTACTACTCCCTCCTTTCCAGTTTATGGCGCAATTTCAAAATCTCTCCAACCAAGGTAGACGGTGAGTGGTGGAATTAATTTTGTAGTTTGCACAAGTAATGTACGTTCATTTTTCTCAAGAAGTTATGTTTACCGAGGAATTAATTAGAACGAATGCATGCATGACCACTAAATTTCCATGAACTTCTACATGCATTGGTGAGTTTTCTCTTAACAATGCTTGCATCGGGTGATTTAACGCACCTCGAAATCCAACATGTGATGCTACTACAACTACTAGTAGAATTGAGACTTACAAAACGGAAAAACGAATTCTTTTAGACGAGCCCTATAAACCGGAAAGGAGGGAGTAGTAAGTAGTATACTACGTGCATAGTGGGTACGTACTCCGTAAAATCAGATTTTCCAAAACTAAGTCGCTCAACCGTTATTCGATTGTTTCCTTCCTGCCTCGTTGCCTCGAACAGACTATGCCAAACTCCCCAGCCTGCCGCGCGGTAAAAGACCTGCCCTCGCCTTTTTTAGTCTGGGTTTGTATCGATGGATCGCGCGAAGCAGCAAAAACCAAGTCATGTCTTGTACTCCTCCGTCGATGCTCGCTTTCATGAATTCTGTATTTCCTCTCACCGACATGTGGGACATATAGCAACCGGGTCGACGTGTCATGCACCAAATAATAGTGCAGAACAGCAGGGGGACGCACCCCAGTCGTACCGCCCCAGTAGTAGTAATGAGCAATGAGACGTCAAATCACAATGCCGCACCTTCCCAGACCGACGAAGCAACCATTATTTCACACTTCGCTTCGCCATCATCTCCTTCGATAAAACCATGTAGTATTTCTTCTACCATTGTTCTGCCTCAAGAGGGACACGCGCATCGCCTTGGTGCATCATGACACGTGGGGCCGCATGACAGGCCATGCTCCCTCGCCCATCGCTCGATAAAATCACCTCATTTCTACTACTTCCTCTGTATCGGTTTATAGGGCATGCACGTCGTTCTAGGTTGAGAATTTAACTGCCTATATATGTGATGAACAGTATATATTTAGAAACTACATCCGCTTAAGAATCCAATGATATACTTTTTGTGACATAGTAACTCATATTTAGTTAGTCAAATGGATGACCGAGAACTACGTGCGCGCCCTGTAAACCGAGACGGAGAGGGTAGTACAGTACGTATCTTTTTAGATCAATATAGTCAGGATTCACCAAGGAGCAAAAACAAGTGGTAGGCTGCTCCTGTCGTGTTGGCGTAGCAACTCAAGCAGGGTCAGTCCGCACACGAAATGGTGACACACTTAATAGGACCCCTTTGGCCGACATGTGGCTCATCCACTGTCTTGTTCCACGTGCGATGCACCAAATTACAGTTCGGAGCAGCGGTTGGACTTGGAGGCACCCCGGTCATAGCACTGCAGTAGTAGTAAATGAGCGATGAGGGGTCAAATCACAAAGCCCCACCTTACCTGCATTAAGCTGGACGGACGAAGCAACCATCATTTCACTCTAGGGTGCATGAGCATAAAGAAAAGAGAAAACCAATTATGCGTGCGACAGCTACCTAGGGCACCCTAGGGTAGGGGCCTCCACTACAAATCCATTTTTTTTAGAGCGCCTCCACTACAAATCCGCTTCTCCCTCGTCCTCTTGAAGAAAACCAATGATGCGTGCGGCGGTAGGGTTTGTAGGAGTACTACGGCGTGTGGTGCCACGTCGTAGTAAACGGGAGAGGGATTGAGTTCAAGTCGACGCCTTAATATGTGTGGGCCACTTGGTTTTACGGGAATGAGGCAGCATTTTGGGTTCGGGGACCAGTGGAAATATACGTACAAAAAATTGTGGACGTAAGTTTGACCGAAAGGCAATGATGCAAGGGCCCTGCATTTTGATATACCCGCGGCCCCGTGAAATTTGCTACTCTACTCAAAACTAGTAAGGTACACATCCATTGAACGCATGAGATTTGGAAACCAAATTATGAATAAATACACACTATAGCATGTATAGCTTTGAGTGATATATGCATGATGTAGATGTTTGTTTAGTTCTTATAGTCCATCTCATTCAAAATCAATTAGTTTTATAAAAAGGTTAAGATTCATGGGATTGTGCATTGTAAAGCATAAAGTAAAAAACAAGTAATGGCAATTCATTTAGGAAAAAAATTGGACAATTATGATACGGAAGATTCTAGAACAAAGGAGAAGTGCTTGTGTTTTGAGGTTTGTGCATTATGCTTAAGTTCAACCATGGAGTCTTCTAGATTGTACATGTGGCAGAAACTGGTGGAATGTTGATGATATCCAACGGCCAGTAGTGCTCGGATTTTCCATCTCTACACTGTTGGATTAGCTTCATCCAACGACCATCTTTTAAAGTTATTCGCACACTATATAGGGGTATAGGTATAGATAATGCATAAAAGTTCCTCCAAAAACATCCATAACTAATGGGAAGTGAATGTATGCTTAAAATGGAAAAAATGTAATACTCCCTCCGTCTAGGTGTATAAGTCATCTTAGGTTTTTTTGCTAGTTAATAGCATTCCATGCAATGAATTAACCACTTCATGTCATGTTTGAAAGTCTCAAGCCATTGAAAGCATGCACGGCCAACATCTCTTATTGGTTGATATGTCACGAAACAAGAAACAAGGAGGGAGTTAATGTACCGTGCGAAAGTGTTTTGGGATTATTTGGTTTTCGGAAGATGAATTACACACCTAGACGAAGGGAGTACAAAGAGAAAAAATGAATTGTAGTTAAAAGAATGACATTTCTAACAAAAATGTGAATGTGAACTACATATGTGTGCACCACCAGCACATACATTTTCAATACAAAATTTAATGCAAGAAATAACTTATGGGTAACATTCACGAATTGATGATGTGGTGCTTGCATGCATAGAGTAGAAAAACAATGTGATTTATGACTTGCATGCATGATGTGTTCTTGTGACATAGTTGCATGTCTAGGAAAAAAGCTACTAGTGGGTTGTACAAGCTATTTAGGAAGAAGATGTATACATGGAAGTTGTAGGGAAAGAGATGACATGTATCTCAAGTCCTATGAGTAGGGATAGGAAAAGAGATGTCATTTGGTTCACATCATAGGAACTTTTCTATTGAATCTAGAGATGACATGTATCTCAATTCCTATGAGGGGGGATTAGAAAAAGAGATGTCATTTGGTTCACATCATAGGAACTTTTCTATTGAATATACGCTAATGTTTATTTTCCTTTGAAATTATGGGAGTATAGGAATCCATTCATATAAACCAAGTGGCTCTAAAGCTATAAAAATGATATCATGTTTATTTCCTTTGAAATGTGGAGTATATGAATATATTCCTATGAACCAATTGGCTCTAAAGGAAAAAAATCCTATAAAAATCATATCATATAGAGTTCCTATGATATTCCTCCACACCAAAGGATGGTTGAAATTGCTAAAGGTGATACGACAGTCTTTCTTTGTAGACTCCTCCCCCATCTTTATAGTTACCTCTCGAAGATGAATGAAATGATATATACTGGGTATACTATATGTGCATTTTGGTACACGAAAACTCAGTAAAAGTTTGCGAGGTTCGAAATTTCAATAAAGCTATATGCACTGCATTTTGGAACGGAGGGAGGAGCATACGACAGTTGCTAACACTCACGTGCAAGATTTGTGTGTAGGAGGAGTGGCTGCTATGTTAAATGTCATGGCAAAACTTACACCGTCGGATGCCGATCTAACGGTTCTTACGGCGTTCATCAGGAAACGGCTTGTGGCGAACGTTTGTCGGATAATGAGTTACGGACACATGCATTGCATTGATACATGCCCCCCCTCTCTCTCACACACACGCACCCTCACGAGTCAAGACTCTCCTGAGTCCTCCCGCACCCACCGTCTATCTACAGGTAGATGTCACACACATATGTGCTCTTCACACCCTAACCTCAGAACTTCTAAAAAACAAAAGACGTCGCGCACCTTTTATTTTAACTCACACGTCACACACTTATACTATTACTCTTGTGGAGAACGTTCTTTGGGCATAGTATATTGTACTCTCATGAAGAGAAGCGGTGCACGCACGACTAGTTCTCTCACACCCACTCGCGGGTACACGTAGGAGCGCATTTTTTGAAGCTCGTACAACAAAATCACTCCACTATATATATAAGCAGGAGCCTTAGTGCTTGCTTTACTAGGGTTCCTCTCTTTCTCTCTCTCATGCTCTCCAGATCTAAGCAAGACATAGGTGGCCACACTCTCTCTCTGCTCACGGCTGGTCACAATACCGGCCGGACCACCTCGACCGGGGCAGGGGTGTAGGTGCATCATTCATGCTGTCGTCGGCAGCGATGGAGGAGACCAACGGCTGCCCGCGCGTCCCGATCGGCGGTCGTGTCATTGTCTCCGAGAGAGCGCTGGCTCGGGAGGGCCTCCAACCCCTTCTTCCTCCCTGCGGTATTGTGGTCAAGATGCGGCCTCCCGACGCTGTCTTTGCCACATGTCGATGACCCTCAGGTATATATTCCTTCGAAACCTGCCTTGCTCTACTGCCCCAGCTCCCCACGTGGCTGCGTGTGGATCTTTTTCTACTTCCATCGACTGTTCCAAAGCCACCTAGACTTTTACTATTATTAGAGGTAAAGCTAGTTCATACAGTCGAATCTAAGAGTTGGTTCAAACATGGAAGAAAGTGGGAAAGTTGTAGCATGAATCTAGGACTTGGTTCTAAGAGGAAACGGGGGAAAGTAGTAGATACTGGCTACCCAACTGGTCTCTTGGTTGAAAAGGCGAAGAAAGCATGGTGGGTGGCGAAGGGTGGGGGAAGTGGACCTGTCTCTTGGTTGAAAAAGGAAAGAAAGTGAGGGTGTTGGGGGACAATGCAAATGAGAATGAGCAGGTCTAGATTTCCTGTGCTTACATACGAAAATGTTGCCAAGGAGATAAAAAATGGGACAAATGCAGACATGCTGCTTGAGTGTTTGCCGCTCTCAGCAACCACATCTGCTTCACCACTTTATGCCCATGCTCTCCCTATGCCCACATCGCTACCGTTAATGTAAAATCACATGAAGCATTAAGCAATGCCACCTAATGTCACTATAAGTAATGGTCTAGTGCCGTCGATACATTGAAGCAATGCCACCACCATTTTATGAAGTGCTTCCGTCTTGCTTCATTTCCCATGAATTGTGTTTTTGCAGTTACACTTAAATCTCACACCGCTAACATTGCTTCATCCTAGTGGAACTGCACAAATTTGATTGCACATTTACTGACCATGTGCTACTCTCGTGACAGTAATACTAATGCTATTGTTCTGCATGTTAATCTAGTGGCAGTGTTGATGTGATGTGATGCTACTTCCTTAAGGGCACTTTCATACTGTCAATCTAGTGCCAATTATAACACAATAGATGCTGTTGTTAATCATACGCCACTGCATATATTTGACACTATTTAAATAATTTTATTTCATATTTGTGCAAACAGGATGTCTGTCTCCATATCGTTTCTATCTGCGCAATCAAAAGTACACACCTCAGTTTTAGTACAACTGCACAAAATGAGATGGCTATTCCTAGCTGCCGTCCTCTAACCACCAGTGTTCCAAGTATTCCTACATTGGTAGTAACTAGGTAGAATGACCAACGTAATCGAAAAGAAGCTGATTCGTACGTTTTACTTCCTGATTGCAGTGCAGGGATGAGCGAAAACAATTGCATCCTAGTCCGGAATGCACTTTCCACGAGGTGATCCATGGACCGAGGACTAGCTGGCACGGCTGCACGGAGGTTTTTGGGACAGGTGCGCCGACAAGAGGCATTGCGGTCTGCTTATTTCTGCAAATAGCAGTGCTTAAATTTAGTGGAATGCACAAGAATTTCAGCTGGTCAGTACACTACATGGTTTAGTTCAGCTTTCCAGCTGAGAACACAATTATAATTGGTTATTCTGGAATGAGAGAACCTAACCCTGGATGGTGGAAACAAGAAAAAACCAGAGTGAACTCCAGGAAATTTAAGCCTGCCGGGAGGCCCTTTGCTCAGAGAAGCCTTGCTTCTCTTTTCCTGATTTGTAAACCTTCTCACAACTTTGTATTTTGATGTGAACTAGTATATGTTTGTTATGTTCTACGAATCATTGAGATGTATAAAATTGCTTAGCTTATGCTTTTCAAGTTTTGTATGAAGCCGAGTTTAATGTGAGTGTTACACATGAACGCTGGACTAGCGTGTGAACGTTTAAAATTTACATTGTGGCCTCAGTTAACTACATGAACCACTCTAAGAAGATACGTAGGAGTAGTTGCTTATAAGTCAGACATCAGATTATTGATTGTTAGCTAGTCGATATCCTAGTGTTGAAGCAAGCTGAGCCAATGTGCCGTGTTTTGCACAACTACTTACAAGTGGGGTAGCACCATTAGTGTTTACAAGTACTTATGTATACGTCGGCGCATAGTTCTCGAACGAGTACTCTATTTCATCAAACACACACTGCTCGTATGATAAACCGTGACAACTTATGCCTTACCATTCCATATTCATGAAAAAACTAGTGAGGACGCATCTGTTTCAGCAACAATTACAATGGTTCTCACATGATTCACGGGCACACAAAAGTAGCAGCAGTTCCCATAGATAGATTCAAACAGAGTACTAGCCCCAGAGGGCTCGATAATAGGCAAGGTTTGGATAATTAGACACAATACAAACTACTATTAAACCCTAGCTGGGGAAACTATTTCATGCCTCGATCTAATTTGGGCTGGACACAAGACGGACGTTGCCATGAACATCATCGAGGACGTCCGGCAGCAGCTCAATCCTGTGAACCTTCATGAAGATAACCTTGTGGCCTTGCCACTAATAAACTTGTTTGTGGAGGCATGCCACGTCATCTTCCTGTGTAAGCTTGACAAGAACAGTATGCCTCACAAACGAAGGAGTAGCTTTGAACTTCTTGTGCTTCAGTACACCCTGGACAACACGCCTGACAACAGTGATGCTGGAATACATCTCGGCATTGGTATAAGTGCAAATGGCTTCCAGGATCCAACAGCCTAAGAACTCTGTTTTCCGAGTGCGTATATTCAGGTCATCCGCCTCATAGCGAGTGACATGTACAACCACAAAATCCTTGTTGCATCAGGGCTCTAATTGAAACAAAAACAAATTCTGAATTACTTTCCAGTATAAGAAACACAAGTTATTTAAACCACAATGTATAGCATGGCATCGAAGCTAATAAAATTTTGCATTATTCATCACCACATACTTAGATGAAAAACCACAATCGAGATGGGCAAAGAACAAAATCACCTTGGGCAGCTCAGCGAGGGGGGGTGGGGACACATCCTCGAAGGGGAAAACTGCTCCTGCAGTGCCACGGGGGCTGTAACCTCAAATGGGGCATTGACCATCTCAGTAGTGGCCGTGAGCGTATCTGGGGTCGGCTCGGTGGCTGCCTCCATCTTCTTGGAGCTCTCTGTCTCGTGGGGATCAGCCTCCCGCGTCTGCTCCAATATCAGCAGATCTTTGCCTGGTTCTCCTTGGTCCATCATGAAACTGATGAATACTAGGAGACCACTGAAAGGAAAACACAATCGCAATGACAATGAAACAAAAAAGAGAGTGAGGATCGGTTACTGCTTTGCAAAAGTTCTTTTTTTTCTCTGAACGAAAATATACCAATATCACGGATCCGCTTACCTTCCCTTCGTTGGGAGAGAAGAACTGTGGTAGATGCGAGTGTTGGCTTTCTTGAAGACGGTGAGGGAGAAGGGGATTCAGCGAAGAGTGAAATGATGATTGCTTCGTCCGTCAAACTTAGACTGCGGAATGGTGGGGTTTTGTGATACGATGGCTCGTTACTACCGCGCTACGACCGGGGTGACTCTCCGCCTGCAAACTGCCTTCTAATTTGGTGTACGGCATTTGGGCCCGCGCGCGGCATGACCCGCATGTAGGTGAACAAAAGTAAAACGACATTCAGTAGAGGGAGACGTTTCGATGACCTAGGAGGAGCCAGAAGCGGTAGTGTATCCACTTTACTAGTAGTAATTGTTTTTCTCATAGTTGTATAGTGTCTCCACTGTACTAGTAGTAATTGTTTCTCTGGGCCCAAGACAAAATAGCCCATCCACCCTAGTAAATAATAAAATCAATTCAAAAGCCCATATATTTACTTAATGAGAGGCGCTACCCACACCCAGCACAACGCCCCCCACAAAATTTGGGTGCTCTTCTTCCTCCTCACTCCCACCCACCTCACGTCAACGCACTCCACTCGTACCCCCAAATTCCTCACCTCACTCCTACAAAAAAAACTAGCTCCCCTTCTTCCTCACTACTACAGAAAAACCCCAGCTCTCCTTCTTCTTCACTCTGCTCAAATCCGTGAGCGCGACACGACGCCCTCGAGGAAAATAGAGTCGGCTGACCCCGGCGCCAAGGAGATGAGGCTCCTGCCAGCGGCGACGCCTCTTGTAGATCCCGCACCCGGCAGCGTGGGGAGAAGCGACGACCCCGCCCCCACCGGATCCCAGGAACCCGTAGAATCTCAGGTGGACCGCATCAGCGATCTCCCGGACGCCGTCCTTGGGGAGATCATCTCGCTTCTCCCTACCCAGGATTGCTGCCGCACCCAAGTCCTCTCAATTCGGTGGCGCCCTCTATGGTGCGCCGTGCCCCTTAATTTCGACTATCGTCAGCTATCTCTCTTCAATGATTTTGAAATTCCCAGAGCCATCATCTCCTCCCACCAGGGCTCCGTTCAAAGCCTCTGCATCCCGTCATGCTACCTGAGCAAGCATACCATGCCCTGCATGGTGGATGCCTGGCTGAAATCCCCTGAATTCATAGAACTACAACTGCTTGAGTTCTACTATTCCCCTGGAAATCACCTACCAGATACCGAACGCCATCTACCTGTGCCCTCAGCAATGATGTCCATCTCGCGGTTTTCCTCCTCTCTCCACACCGACACCTTTGCGATGTGCTACCTACCAAACAATCTGGTACTAAACCTTCGACTCCCATTTCTCAAGAAACTTTCACTTGTGCGGGTTCGTATATCGGAGGCCTCATTGCACAGCATCATCCACTCCAGTTGCCCTGCCCTGGAGTGCTTGGTGCTTGTTTTCACAGTTAGAATCGGTTGTCTCCAAATAAAGTCGCCTAACCTTGTAAGAATTGGAATTTCTTTTGACGGAAGGTAGCTCATCATCCCAGATGCCCCTTCACTTCAAAGGTTGACCCTTGATTCTAGTTATTCACTTTCGCAAATAACCGACCTCTCTGCGCCTAAACTGGAGACCTTGGGTGTAATACATGATCTCTTTGCTCATTTCAATATGGTGTTTGGCTCCACAGTTCTTCAGGTACTTTATATTATCATCTACACTTGTAACCATAAGCTGCATTTTAAATTTATGCGCATAAGTTATATATCATCTCGGAGTACACATTTTGTACTAATATTATGTTCCATGCTGAATGAAGAGTTTCTCCATGGATAGCCTATCAATGGTGCTGGATTCTGTCAAGATCTTATATATCCAAATGAATAGTTTTGATCTGAACGAGATTATTGGCTTGCTGCAATGCTTTCCATGTCTGGAGAAGTTGTATATAAAGGTGATAATTTCACACACATTGGAAGCTCGCATATAGTGTACTAGAATTAACCGTTCAGCTGTTGCTCTTTCCACGCTCTTTTTTTAGACCTTAACTGTTTTCAATCTTCATGTCTATTTAGGCAACGGGACGGGGTGAGAAAGTTATAACCAATCGGTGGATTCGTAAGCACCGGGATTTTCTCACTTCTCATGACATTCGATTAAAGACAATAACGCTACAACGATATGTAGCCAACCATGCAAACACTAGATTTGTCACATTCTTCCTGCTGAATGCGAGGTTGCTATTGTCCATCAGGCTTAAGTTTATCAGCATCATGGTTTTGACGGATGGGTATGTCGAAGAGCAAAAAAAAGAGTTTCAGGTGGGCAAAAGAGCTTCTGAACGTGTCGGGCTTCTATTTACAACATATTGTGGTCATAATCCAGTAAATTTTATGACCCAGGATGTTCATTCTATGGACCTGACCGATCCATTTGACTGTGACTACCGAAAACAGTGCTGGAGTTAGATGTTGTGCCCTTTTCAACCTGGCTTTTGTCTAAACCTGATGAACAATTAACCCTCGTGCTTTTGTACAGTTTGTAAGCTGGAGTTAGATGTTCTTGCCCTTTTCAACTCGGCTGTGACTGTCATATTTTCTTTGAAACAAGGCAAATGGCTTGCCATTTGTTTAATTTAGAGTGAAATATTGTAACAAATCCCAACCAAGGGAAATAACATCACTCTTGCCGGCTGCTTGAGCTCACTGTGCATTACAGAAGCCAAGTGATTAGCCCCCACCAGCCCCCACAAACTTATTTCGAACTAGGACACCAAATGGGCTGTAAATTTTCATACGAAAGGCTGCATGACCGTGACAGATTTGGATTCTGACATTTGGGACCCACGAGGGAATAGCCTATCCAAGGTGGTGTCAACTTACTAGCTAGTCAACAAACGATTCTGCCTATCAGCCCTTGGATTGACATCCAACATCTGTCGTGTATCTTATTTCTCGTGTCTTCTTCCTCCAGCTGCCCAAACCTAACCACCCCATCGGATCCGCCTACTCCCGCCTCCCATGGTTGGCTGCGCCTCCACCGCCCTACCGTACCCTCCAACGTAGGCCAGTCCCTCCCTCTATTCCCCCACACGTCCTGTTATTCTCCGGCGACGTCAGCCCCAACACGCACCCGCACCTGAACCAGTCAACCCTCGTACTCCCTCCGCCTACGACTGGACCGGTGCATCTTCCACGGTCCTGTTCATTCCGTCCGAGGCCTCGCCGTCGTCCGAGGCCTTGGTTCGCTCGTCGTGCGCGGTGCGCCGCCCTCTTGCATTGTCAACGTCGTCAACAACCAAGAGGAACAAGGAGATGACTGTACGTGGAGAGGATGACAGTAGGGACCCACCAGCGTCATGGCAGTACGCAAGCAAGTGCCTCGTTATTACAAGCCCAAAAAAATGGTTCCTCCTAATGGTTGGACATCTGGGGCTCACGCCATTGTCAACGTAGTCAATAAACAGGAGAATTACACAACGAGCGGCTGAAACCAGGGACCCAGCAGGTCGCGCAGTTGTTATTTACTTTTTTTACGAACAAGCAGTTGTTATTTATACTAGTTTTAGCGACGGATCAGGGTAACAACGGGGATGTGCGGGGGCTATGGCCCGTCTAGCCAGGGTTTTATTTATGTTTACCACATCATGAGCCCAGTTGTGTTTTTTTCTTGCTGAAAATGGCTAGCCGAGTTCTATTTTTTTAAGAAATACCCAAACAAGGCCACTTGCTTTATTAGCCCTACTAGGCTGCAAATCTTTCAAGACAAGGAGAGTTTTATTCGGTTTGCCCAGAAATGGGTTGTACATTTTTTAAATACATCAAACCGGGAATTAGTTTCAATTATTTTTTTCATTACAATATTTTAAATTCCATTGATTTTTATGCGTGGACAATTACTTGGATTTTATATTTATATAAATTATATTTCAAAATAGTTTGAATGTGACTCGATATTTCGGGATTAAGAATAGTTGACCGCACCGAAATATGCAAAATTTCGTATAATTCTTAACCGTGGCGACAATATGGGGTGTAATGCTAACCACCCCTCCACGGGCTACTGTCATCTAGCCCTCCACCTGCTACTATTCAACCAGCCCTCCACGGGGTCGTCCTGTTCATCAAGCCCTCCACGGGGTCCTGCTCATCCACCCCCCAACCGGCTACATCGATCGGGGTACTGTTCATCCAGCTGCAACGGCCTCTACTACCACGGGGTCCTGTTCATCCAACCCCCCACCGGGAACTGTTCATCCAACCCCCCAACAATGCTCACTGTTCATCCAGAGGCAGCAGGTTCGATTGGCTTCAGTTAGCAGCAGTAGCGAAGGAATCGCTCGATCGGGTTCAGTTAACAACCATCGATCGGTCGCTCGGGTTCAGTAACGCGTAGCCTGCAGTGCGATCGCTCGGGTTCAGTAGGCGAATGCCTCGCTCGGGTTCGGTTAGAGCGCAACGCCTCGCACCCACGCGCGTACATGTACGAGAGAAACGTGCATCGCTCGGCCCCCGACACCCACCGTAATCGGGAACTCCCCGATATTTTCCTCGCCCTCGCTTCTACCACAGTTTTTTCCATCATGGACGGCCCAAAGAATGTCATGCAGCTGCGTCTACGGCCCGCCCAGGACGAAAATCCCATTTTTGTCAGGATTTTTTGTCATAGAAGAAGGAGCCCACCACATCTATGACGATACCGGGTTTTGTCACAATTATCATCATAGAAGTGTCATAAGCATGATAGAAAAAAAATTGTTCGGCCCAAAATGTCACGGATGTGTATTTTTTTTGTAGTGTATTGATCCTTTGCATCCTACCCCCGATGAGTCTCTCGACATGATCCGCAATCTTCGAACTATTAATCTTATCATAAGAAGATTGCCTAGAAATTTGATTGTTTGTTTGCCTACTCTTGAATGTGCTTACACCATATGGAGATATCTGGAGGAACGCTTTCCAAACTATTCTTTGAAAAACTTAAATGAGATTCTTCAAAAGTCCATAGCTTTTCATAAAATGAAACCTAGTGGTCCTAAATTTGATGATTGCCTATTTGAGCTTCGTGACCTTATGCGTGCCAAAGGAGATGTTGGAGTCATTAGTAGCATCATCTCTCAAGTCATTAGAATTCACATGAGTTCTCAAGGAGATGCACATTGCCATGGTCATACATCTAATGAATCACTCTCTCTAGGTGATGATCAATCACAAGACGGTGTTGAACATGGGTACTATGATGAGGATGATGATAGTGACTTTGATCTTGATGAGTCTATGGGACACGTTGGTCTTATGGCTAACCTTCGCGGCTACATGGATGGAGGAAAGGAATGGGTTCTTGATAGTGGATGTACTGATCACATGACCGGAGATAAGGATATGTTTCGTGAGCTTGCTGAAAATAACGGTCCCCGAAAGTATGTCAGTTTTGCTGATAACTCAAAGGGTAAGGTGGTTGGCCTTGGTAAGGTGGCCATCTCACATGACAGCTCCATAAAAAATGTTATGCTCATTGAATCCCTTGGCTATAACTGATGACCCACAAGTATAGGGGATCTATCGTAGTCCTTTCCATAAGTAAGAGTGCCGAACCCAACGAGGAGCAGAAGGAAATGATAAGCGGTTTTCAGCAAGGTATTCTCTGCAAGCACTGAAATTATAGGTAACAGATAGTTTTATGATAAGATAATTTGTAACGAGCAACAAGTAACAAAAGTAAATAAAGTGCAGCAAGGTGGCCCAATCCTTTTTGTAGCAAAGGACAAGCCTGGACAAAACTCTTATATAGAGAAAAGCGCTCCCGAGGACACATGGTAATTATCGTCAAGCTAGTTTTCATCACATTCATATATTCGCGTTCGGTACTTTGATAATTTGATATGTGGGTGGACCGGTGCTTGGGTGCTGTCCTTACTTGGACAAGCATCCCACTTATGATTAACTCCTATTGCAAGCATCCGCAACTACAAAAGAAGTATTAAGGTAAACCTAACCATAGCATGAGACATATGGATCCAAATCAGCCCCTTACGAAGCAATGCATAAACTAGGGTTTAAGCTTCTGTCACTCTAGCAACCCATCATCTACTTATTACTTCCCAATGCCTTCCTCTAGGCCCAAATAATGGTGAAGTGTCATGTAGTCGACATTCACTTGACACCACTAGAGGAGAGACAACATACATCTCATCAAAATATCAAACGAATACCAAATTCACATGACTACTAATAGCAAGACTTCTCCCATGTCCTCAGGAACAAACGTAACTACTCACAAAGCATAGTCATGTTCATAATCAGAGGAGTATTAATATGAATATAGGATCTGAACATATGATATTCCACCAAATAAACCAACTAGCATCAACTACAAGGAGTAATCAACACTACTAGCAACCTACAGGTACCAATCCCAGACTTAGAGACAAGAATTGGATACAAGAGATGAACTAGGGTTTGAGAGGAGATGGTGCTGGTCAAGAGGTTGATGGAGATTGGCCCCCTCCTGATGAGAGGAGCATTGGTGATGACGATGGCGATGATTTCCCCCTCCCGGAGGGGGGTGTCCCCGGTAGAACAGCTCTGCCGGAGCCCTAGATTGGTTCCACCAAGGTTCCGCCTCGTGGCGGCGGAGTCTCGTCACGAAAGCTTGCTTATGATTTTTCTTCGGACGAAAGACTTCATATAGTAGAAGATGGGCACCAGGGGGCCCACGACGCAGGGGGGTGCGCCCAGGGGGGTAGGGCGCACCCCCACCCTCGTGGCTAGGGTGTGGGCCCCCTCTGGTATTTTCTTCGCTCAGTATTTTTTATTATTTCCAAAAACAACTTCCGTGGAGTTTCAGGACTTTTGGAGTTGTGCAGAATAGGTCTCTAATATTTGCTCCTTTTCCATCCCAGAATTCTAGCTGCCGGAATTCTCCCTCTTTATGTAAACCTTGTAAAATAAGGGAGAATAGGCATAAGTATTGTGACATAATGTGTAATAACAGCCCATAATGCAATAAATATCGATATAAAAGCATGATGCAAAATGGACGTATCAACTCCCCCAAGCTTAGACCTCGCTTGTCCTCAAGCGGAAGCTGATAATGATAAATATGACCACATGTTTAGAGGTAGAGGTGTTGATAAAATAAAATACGGACATGAGGGCATCATGATTATTCTTATAACAGCAACATATATAGATATTGTCATATGATTTCTTATGCTCAAGTAATAATCTATTCACAATGTCAAGTATGAATTAGAAACTTCATTGAGAACTAACAAACTATAGTCTCAGTCATTGAGGCAATTGTAATTTTATCATAACATCGGAAAGAGTCTACGTAAGAGCTTTTCAACAAGTCCACATACTCAACTATCATTTAGTCTTTCACAATTGCTAAAACTCCCGCAATACTTGTGGTTACGGAGTTTTAATCGGACACAGAGAAAGATAGGGGCTTATTGTTCCGCCTACCAACCTTTTACCTCAAGGGTAATGTCAACAATAATAGTTCATGCTAACTTACATCCAATTGGATATATATATCAGGATCTTTCCAACACACTGTGCTTGCCAAAGGATAAAATGTAAAAAGGAAAGGTGAAAATCAACATGACTCTTGCATAAGGGTAAGAGATAAAAGTAAAAGATAGGCCCTTCGCAGAGGGAAGCAGAGGTTGCCATGCGCTTTCGGAGTTGGATGCACGAAATCTTAATGCAAAAGAACGTCACTTTACATTGCCACATGTGATGTGGACCTTTATTATGCAGTCTGTCGCTTTTATTTCTTCCACATCACAAGATCGTATAAAGCTTATTTTCTCCCACACTAATAAGTCATACATATTTAGAGAGCAATTTTTATTGCTTGCACCGATGACAACTTACTTGAAGGATCTTACTCAATCCATAGGTAGATATGGTGGACTCTCATGGCAAAACTGGGTTTAAGGGTATTTGGAAGCACAAGTAGTATCTCTACTTGGTGCTAAGAATTGGCTAGCATGAGGCAGAAAGGCATGCTCAACATGTTGGATGATCCATGACAATATACTTTATCTCAGATATAAGAAAACATAACCCATTACGTTGTCTTCCTTGTCCAACATCAACTCTTTAGCATGTCATATTTTAATGAGTGCTCACAATTATAAAAGATGTCCAAGATAGTATATTTATATGTGAAACCTCTCTTTCCTTATTACTTCATATTAATTGCAACGATGACCAAAGCTATGTTTGTCAACTCTCAACAATTTTTAATCATCATACTCTTCCTATGTGAAGTCATACTCTCCATAAGATCAATATGATCTCTTTGTTTCTTTTTATTTTTTTCTCTTTTCTTTTATTCCCTCAGGATCATAGCAAAATAATCAAGCCCTTGACTCAACACTAATCTTTTATATAGCTCACGGACTCGATTACATAGAAGGATCATGAAGCAGAACTCAAAACTAAATCATACTAAAACTTTTATTCTACTAGATCAAGATACTACTAAAAGGATCGAACTAAGAAAAACGGAAAAAAAGGAGTGTGATGGTGATACGATACCGGGGTACCTCCCCCAAGCTTGGCAGTTGCCAAAGGGAGTGCCCATACCCATGTGATTATATCTCTTTCTTGAGCTTATTGAGTTGCTTCTTGAGATCCATTATCTCCTTACGGAGCTTACCCGTGATAGTTAAAGCTCCTTGCACCCATGGATGTTGCATAGCTACGGGGGAACAAGTAACACTCGTTTTCATATTCTTGTACGAAATAAATCTAACATTGGAAGGGATAACCCAGTTTGGAATAGCCGAGCTCTGTAGTTCCCCCATCGTGAATCCAGCTCGGAAGCGAGAAGTGACTTCTTGATCCTCCTCCATGGCATCTATCCTCTTTAAATCAGCCTTCATCTCTTCCTCCGTTGCTAGCCCAAAGTGGTCAGCATCGCTGTTTGTCCTTGATCTCGGTGCCGGATGAGACACCCGGCTCTCCCCGACTGACTCTTGAGAAGACATGTTGCTCTAATCTGCAGCAGAACAGCCCGAAACAAAAACAAAGGATAATTGCGTGATACGGTGGTCAAAACCTTCGGGAGATTATATAATGAATTTTTACCGACCAAAGTACGTATTGTGCAAGAAAACGTAGTCCGGAGAGCGCACGAGGTGCCCGCGAGGTAGGGGGGCGCGCCCTCCACCCTCGTGGAGGCCTCATGTCCTTCCCGGACTGCTTCTTATTTTTCTATTTTTCTAAATATTCGAAAACGGAGAAAAATTGCCATTAGAACTGTTTTGGAGTCGGTTTACTTACCGTACCACATACCTATTCCTTTTCGGAGTCTGAAACGTTCTGGAAAGTGTCCCTTATGTATTCCTCCGGGGTTACGGTTTCAATAATATTGGTTTCAACATTTATGGGATTACCTGAGATGTAATGTTTGATTCCTTGACCGTTCACCACCTTCGGATTTGTGCCTTAGAAGTTGTTGATTTTTATGGCACCGGAACGATAGACCTCCTCAATAACGTAAGGACCTTCCCATTTAGAGAGAAGTTTTCCTGCAAAAAATCTTAAACGAGAGTTGTATAATAATACATAATCACCTACATTAAACTCACGCTTTTGTATTCTTTTGTCATGCCATCTTTTAACTTTTTCTTTAAACAACTTGGCATTCTCATAGGCTTGGGTTCTCCATTCATCAAGTGAGCTGATGTCAAATAACCTCTTCTCACCGGCAAGTTTGAAATCATAGTTGAGCTCTTTAATGGCCCAATATGCCTTATGTTCTAGTTCGAGAGGTAAGTGACATGCTTTTCCATAAACCATTTTATAAGGAGACATACCCATAGGATTTTTATATGCAGTTCTATAGGCCCATAATGCATCATCAAGTTTCTTGGACCAATTCTTTCTAGATCTATTAACAGTCTTTTGCAAAATTAATTTGAGTTCTCTATTACTCAATTCTACTAGACCACTAGACTGTGGGTGATAAGGAGATGCAATTCTATGATTAACATCATACTTGGCAAGCATTTTACGAAAGGCACCATGAATAAAATGTGAACCACCATTAGTCATTAAATATCTAGGGACTCCAAACCCCGGAAAAATAACTTCTTTAAGCATCTTAATAGAGGTGTTATGATCAGCACTACTAGTTGGAATAGCTTCTACCCACTTAGTAACGTAATCAACAGCAACTAAAATATGTGTATATCCATTAGAGGCAGGAAACAGTCCCATATAATCAAAGCCCCAGACATCAAATGGTTCAATAACAAGTGAATAATTCATAGGCATTTCTTGACGTCTACTAATATTACCAATCCTTTGACATTCATCACAAGATAAGACAAACTTACGGGCATCCTTGAAGAGAGTAGGCCAATAAAAACTGGATTGCAATACCTTATGCGCAGTTCTATCTCCAGCGTGGTGTCCTCCATAGGCCTCGGAGTGACACTTGCGTAGGATCTGTTCCTGTTCATGCTCAGTTACACAACGTCTAATAACACCATCTACTCCTTCTTTATAAAGATGTGGGTCATCCCAAAAGTAATGTCTCAAATCATAGAAAAACTTTTTCTTTTGCTGGTATGTGAAACTAGGTGGTACAAATTTAGCAACAATGTAATTAGCATAATCAGCATACCATGGAGCAGTACGAGAAGCATTTATGACATTTAATTGTTCATCAGGAAAGTGATCATCAATAGGTAGTGGGTCATCAAGAACATTTTCTAACCTAGACAAGTTGTGTGCAACGAGGTTCTCAGCTCCCTTTCTATCAATAATATGCAAATCAAATTCTTGTGACAAGAGAACCCATCTAATAAGTCTAGGTTTAGCATCTTTCTTTTCCATAAGATATTTAATAGCAGCATGATCAGTGTGGATAGTTACTTTAGAATCAACAATATAAGTTCTGACCTTATCACAAGCAAATACAACTGCTAAAAATTCTTTTTAGTAGTAGCATAATTTCTCTGAGCGCTGTCTAGAGTTTTACTAGCATATTGAATGACATTTAATTTCTTATCAACTCTTTGTCCTAGAACAACACCTACAGCATAATCACTAGCATCACACATAATCTCAAAGGGTAAATTCCAATCAGGTGGCTGAACAAATAGGTGCAGAAATCAATGCTTTCTTAAGTATTTCAAATGCTTCTGCACAATCATCATCAAAGACAAATGGAATATCTTTTTGTAATAGATTAGTCAGAGGCCGAGAAATTTTGGAGAAGTCCTTAATGAACCTCCTATAAAAACCGGCATGACCAAGGAAACTTCTTATACCTTTGATGTCCTTGGGACATGGCATCTTTTCAATAGCATCGACCTTGGCTTTATCAACTTCCATACCTCTTTCAGAAATTTTATGCCCCAAGACAATACCTTCATTAACCATAAAGTGTCACTTCTCCCTATTCAAGACAAGATTAGTTTCTTCACATCTCTGCAAAACTCGATCAAGGTTGCTCAAGCAATCATCAAAAGAGGATCCATAAACGGAGAAATCGTCCATGAAAACCTCACAAATCTTTTCACAAAAGTCAGAGAATATAGCCATCATGCATCTTTGAAAGGTAGAAGGTGCATTGCATAAACCAAAAGGCATACGTCTATAAGCAAAAGTACCGAAAGGGCAAGTAAAAGTGGTCCTTGCTTGATCATCAGCTGACACAGGTATTTGAGAGAAACCAGAATAACCATCTAGAAAGCAAAAATGTGTGTGTTTGGATAATCTTTCTAGTATTTGATCAGCGAATGGCAAGGGGTAATGATCTTTTTTAGTAGCTTTATTTAATTTGCGGAAATCAATTACGATCCATAACCTATAATAATTCTTTGAGGAATCAATTCATCTTTATCATTAGGAACGACAGTAATACCCCCCTTCTTAGGGACACAATGGACAGGACTTACCCACTGACTATCAGCAACGGGATAAATTATACCTGCCTCAAGTAGCTTTAATATTTCCTTTCTTACCACTTCTTTCATCTTAGGATTTAACCGTCGTTGGTGATCAATAGCTGGTTTGGCATCTTTCTCCAAATTTATCTTATGTTGACATAGAGTGGGCCTAATGCCCTTAAGATCATCAAGAGTATATCCAATAGTAGCACGGTGCTTCTTCAGAGTTTTCAATAATTTTTCTTCCTCCTTCTTTGAAAGGTTAGCACTAATAATAATAGGATATATCTTCTTTTCATCGAGATAAGCATATTTAAGAGTATTAGGCAATGGTTTAAGCTCAAACACGGGATCACCCTTGGGTGGAGGAGGATCCCCTAGGATTTCAACAGGCAAGTTGTGTTTCAGAATAGGTCCCTGTTTAAAGAACACTTCATCTATTTCCCTTCTTTCATTCATAAACATATCATTTTCATGGTCTAGCAAGTATTGTTCTAAAGGATCACTAGGAGGCACGACAATTGAAGCAAGACCAATAATTTCATCCTTACTAGGTAATTCCTCTTCACGGTGTTGTCTACGAAATTTAGAAAAGTTAAACTCATGAGACATATCACCTAGACCAATGGTAACAACATCCTTTTCGCAGTCTATCTTAGCATTAACAGTGTTCAAGAAGGGTCTATGTCAGAGGAAATGGCCACGGGTAGCCTAACCGACTCCCCTGGCTCTTCAAAAAATTATCAGGCCATTCAAGCCTTCAAGCATACAAAGCGTAGGGCCGCCTTCCCCCGGCCGGCTATTCCCGGGGCCGACTCCCAGAAGGTGACCCAGCCTCAGAAACCTTCTCCAAGAAAGATACGAGATAGCCGACTCCAGGGAGCCGGCCATGAGAGGACCGACTCCCAGAAGCCGGCCATGAAGAAAGCCGGCCCCCAGGAGCCGGCCAAGACCGCACCCACTAAGACTGTACCCACGTAACGGCGATAGGATGGGGCGTGGCCGCAGTACAGCCCACTACCCCCGAATCCCGGAACAGGCATGGCCACAGGGCGCCGTACGGGCCATCCATCCCCCCTTCGGCGCGGCACTGTAGCCGTGTTGGCCCTGATGTCACCCACGGCAGGTGCCAGTACGGCCCGTGGGCGGCGCGCCCCTTTGCCAGAGAGACATCTGAAGGCGGCCTGGCCTCCTCTAGTCGGCCAGGGGTGTGGCCGGCTCCCAATAGCCGGCTACCTCCCTCCCTCGAAGCATGTGCCTCATTAAGGAGACAAGACGAGGTGAGGCTACAGTGAGAGCTCGCGAGGCGGTGACACTGTAGCCACGCTTACCTCGACAAAGCCCTCGTCATCAGAGACGAGGCAACAGTAACCAGCCGCCGACAAAGCCCCCAAGCGGTGGGGCCGGCCTGCCGCCCAAGAGGCCGGCAGCCGGCGGGACCCACCAATCGGCGGGCCCCAATGACCGGCGGAGAAGCCAGCGAGCATAGACACTGACGGCTGGGACCCGCGCCCAGCCGGATTACCATTGTACCCCTGGGGGTAGGCCTATATAAACCCCCCGGGGCATCCATGCAAAGGGGGGATCTGAGAGAATTCCACACACCACATAGAGAGAAAAGGAGAGCTAGCCTTGCCCTTCTTCTTCCTCTAGCCAAACAGCTCAAGGAGCACTTGTAGCTACTTGTATTGATCTAGTGATCATGCGGAGACCCCGCAGAGCAGGACTAGGGGTGTTATCTCCACGGAGAGCCCCGAACCTGGGTAAGATCCGCCGGCGTCCATGTCTTCGCCTCATCCCGTTTCCAGGCACCGGCGATGTTTTACTGGCTCCCACAATGATAAGCCACCCGTTGGCATATGTCGCACCTACCACCCGACAGTCTACCAAATATAATGGGACAAAAGCTATCTTGTGGGGAACCAAGAACAAGAAAATCAGCAGGATATTTAGTTTTCCCACACAAGACTTGAACATCTCTAACAATTCCAATTGGTGATATAGTATCTCTATTGGCAAGCTTAATGGTAGCATCAATTTCCTCTAACTCAACGGGTGCAATATCATGCATAATTTCTTTGTATAAATCAATAGGTATTGCACTAGCAGTAGCACATATCACACAAGCCATGATAACAATGATCTCCTATCTTAACAGAAATAACAGGCATACATACCACAGGTCTATGTTTATCTTTAGCACAAGGTTTAGCAATTCTAGCAGTCTCATCACAGAAATAAATAGCATGCCCATCAATATTATCAGCCAAAGAGATCTTTAACAATAGCAATATTAGGTTCAAGTTTAACTTGCTCAGGAGGTGTATAAGTTCTAATATTGCTATTATGAACCACAGTTGAAGCTTTAGCATGATCCTTTATTCTAATAGGGAAAGGTGGTTTCTCAACATAAGCAGTAGGAACAATAGGATCATTATAAGTGATAGTCTTTTCTTCAACTTTAATAGGTGCAACTAATTTTACTTCTATGGGAGGATGATATTTAAACCACTTCTCCTTAGGGAGATCAACATGAGCAGCAAAAGATTCACAGAAAGAAGCTACTATCTCAGAGTCAAGTCCATATTTAGTGCTAAATTTACAGAAAACATCGGTATCCATAAAAGATTTAACACAATCAAACTTAGGTGTTATACCTGACTCCTTACCTTCGTTGAGGTCCCAATCTTCAGAGTTGCATTTAATTATTTCCAATAAATCCCATTTGAATTCAATAGTCTTCATCATAAAAGAACCAGTACAAGAAGTATCGAGCATGGTGCGACTGTTGTCAGAAAGCCGAGCATAAATTTTTTTGAATAATCATTTCTATTGAGAGCTCATGATTGGGGCATGAATATAACATTGACTTAAGCCTCCCCCAAGCTTGAGCGATGCTTTCTCCTTCGCGAGGCAAAAAATTATATATATAATTATGATCACGATGAACAAGATGCATAGGATAAAACTTCTGATGAAATTCCAATTTCAATCGTTTGTAGTTCCATGATCCCATATCATCACATAGCCTATACCATGTCAATGCATCTCCCTTCAAAGATAAAGGGAAGACCTTGTTGTTGATAACATCATCGGGCATACCTGCAACCTTAAATAATCCACAAACTTCATCCACATATATTAGGTGCTCATCAGGATGTAATGTTCCGTCTCCTGCAAAAGGATTAGCTAGCAGTTTTTCTATCATACCCGAAGGAATTTCAAAGTAGTCATTTTCATTTTCAGTAGGTTAAGTAGGTTGAGGAGCAACTCTTTGCTCTACTGGTCGGGGTGAAGATACCCCGAACAAGCCCCTCAGAGGATTACTTTCCATAGTAACAAGTGACATTAAATTTCAGCACATTATATAAATTTTTCCTTACCAAATTCCACCTATCAAAGGCGCTTCACTCCTCGGCAATGGCGCTAGAAAAGAGTCTTGATGACCCACAAGTATAGGGGATCTATCATAGTCCTTTCGATAAGTAAGAGTGTCGAACCCAATGAGGAGAAGAAGGAAATGATAAGCGGTTTTCAGGAAGGTATTCTCTGCAAGCACTGAAATTATAGGTAATAGATAGTTTTATGATAAGATAATTTGTAACGAGCAACAAGTAACAAAAGTAAATAAAGTGCAGCAAGGTGGCCCAATCCTTTTTGTAGCAAAGGACAAGCCTGGACAAAACTCTTATATAGAGAAAAGCGCTCCCGAGGACACATGGGAAATATCGTCAAGCTAGTTTTCATCACATTCATATGATTCGCGTTCGGTACTTTGATAATTTGATATGTGGGTGGACCGGTGCTTGGGTGTTTTCCTTACTTGGACAAGCATCCCACTTATGATTAACTCCTATTGCAAGCATCCGCAACTACAAAAGAAGTATTAAGGTAAACCTAACCATAGCATGAGACATATGGATCCAAATCAGCCCCTTACGAAGCAACGCGTAAACTAGGGTTTAAGCTTCTGTCACTCTAGCAACCCATCATCTACTTATTACTTCCCAATGCCTTCCTCTAGGCCCAAATAATGGTGAAGTGTCATGTAGTCGACGTTCACTTGAAACCACTAGAGGAGAGACAACATACATCTCATCAAAATATCAAACGAATACCAAATTCACATGACTACTAATAGCAAGACTTCTCCCATGTCCTCAGGAATAAACGTAACTACTCAGAAAGCATATTCATGTTCATAATCAGAGGAGTATTAATATGCATATAGGATCTGAACATATGATCTTCCACAAAATAAACCAACTAGCATCAACTACAAGGGGTAATCAATAGTACTAGCAACCTACAGGTACCAATCCCAGACTTAGAGACAAGAATTGGATACAAGAGATGAACTAGGGTTTGAGAGGAGATGGTGCTGGTGAAGATGTTGATGGAGATTTGCCCCCTCCCGATGAGAGGAGCGCTGGTGATGACGATGGTGATGATTTCCCCCTCCCGGAGGGAAGTGTCCTTGGCAGAACAGCTCTGCCGGAGCCCTAGATTGGTTCCGCCAAGGTTCCGCCTTGTGGCGGCGGAGTCTCGTCCCGAAAGCTTGCTTATGATTTTTCTTTGGACGAAAGACTTCATATAGCAGAAGATGGGCACCGGGGGGCCACCAGGGGGCCCACGAGGCAAGGGGCGCGCCCAGGTGGGTAGGGCGCGCCCCACCCTCGTGGCCAGGGTTTGGGCCCCCTCTGGTATTTTCTTTGCTCGGTATTTTGAATTATTTCCAAAAACAACTTCCGTGGAGTTTCAGGACTTTTGGAGTTGTGCAGAATAGGTCTGTAATATTTGCTCCTTTTCCAGCCCAGAATTCCAACTGCCGGCATTCTCCCTCTTTTTGTAAACCTTGTAAAATAAGAGAGAATAGGCATAAGTATTGTGACATAATGTGTAATAACAGCCCATAATGCAATGAATATCGATATAAAAGCATGATGCAAAATGGACGTATCAATAACTTACTTTCCGTATCTAGACTTGCCGATTTCGGTTTCAATGTCTTATTTACTGAAGTAGATTGCCAAGTGTTTCAAAGAGATAATCAAAATATGGTCTGTACTGGCATTCGTAGAGGTGATCTGTACATTGTTGATTTCACTAAAAAGGCTCAACCTAGAACTTGCTTAATTGCTAAATCATCTAAAGGTTGGTTGTGGCATAGAAGGTTAGGTCACCTGGGCATGCGAAATCTTGATAAGCTTATTAAAGGTGATCATATCCTAGGAGTTAAAGATATTATATTTGACAAGGATAGAATTTGCAGTGCTTGTCAAGTAGGAAAACAAGTTGGAGGAAGTCATCCCGTGAAAAACATTATGACCACGAGAAGACCGCTCGAGCTACTTCATATGGATCTTTTTGGTCCCAATGCCTACAAAAGTCTCGGTGGTAACTCGTTTGTTTGGTCATTGTTGATGATTTTTCAAGATTTACGTGGGTGTTCTTTCTTGATGACAAATCGCGGGTCCAAAAGATCTTCAAGAACTTTGCTAGGAAGGCCCAAAATCAATTTGAAGTGAAGATCGAGAAGGTTCGCAGCGACAACAGAACGGAGTTCAAGAACGCCAATGTGGATACCTTTCTTGACGAAGAAGGGATTTCACATGAGTTCTCGGCTACGTACATACCTCAACAAAATGGAGTTGTTGAGAGGAAGAACCGGACACTCATTGAGATGGAAAGAATGATGCTTGATGAATACACGACGCCAAAACACTTTTGGGCGAAAGCGGTTGAGACAGCTTCTCATGCAACTAATCGTCTATATCTTCACAAGCTTCTTGGCAAGATGGCATACGAGCTTCTCACCGGTAACAAACCCCAAGTTGGATACTGTCGAGTATTTGGCTCAAAGTGTTACATTCTTGATAAGCATCGTCGTTCGAAATTTGCCCCTAAAACTCATGAAGGATTCCTACTCGGTTATGGCTCAAACTCTCACACTTACCGTGTCTATAACAATTTCACCTGAAAGGTTGAAGAGACGGTAGATGTGAAGTTTGATGAATCTAACGGCTCGCAAGTAGAGCAATTGCCAATTGATGTAGGAGATAAAGATCCCTCGGAAGCAATCCAAGACTTGTCTATTCGCAAGATTCACCCAACGGAGGTGAAGGAGAGTACCTCGTCCGTTCGAGTGGAAGCCTCAACTTCATGACAAGGTGAACCACAAGTTGACCTAGAGGCATCCACAAGTGGAACACGCCAAGATGAAGGAAACGAGGAAGTACATCAAGATGAACCTCACCGACCTAACTCTCCACCTCCACAAGAGAACAACAACACCAACAATGAAGAAGGCTGCTACCTCTTGAGCACTGCGTTGGTTTTCCCTTGAAGAGGAAAGGGTGATGCAGTAAAGTAGCGTAAGTATTTCCCTCAGTTTTTGAGAACCAAGGTATCAATCCAGTAGCAGACCATGCTCAAGTCCCATGCACCTACATAAACAAATAAGAACCTTGAAACCAACGCGATAAAGGGGTTGTCAATCCCTTCACGGCCACTTGCAAAAGTGAGATCTGATAGAGATGATAAGATAATTTTTTTGGTATTTTTATGATAAAGACTAAAAGTAAAGAAAGCAAAAGAAACGGCGCCAGAAATAGCTAGTTGACGGGAGTTTAATATGATAGAGAATAGACCCGGGGCCATAGGTTTCACTAGTGGCTTCTCTCAAGAGCATAAGTATTACGATGGGTAAACAAATTACTGTCGAGCAATTGATAGAATAGAGCATAGTTATGAGAATATCCAGGTATGATCATGTATATAGGCATCGCGTCCGTGACAAGTAGACCGACTCCTGCCTGCATCTACTACTATTACTCCACACATCGATCGCTATCCAGCATGCATCTAGAGTATTAAGTTCATAAGAACGGAGTAACGCTTTAAGCAAGATGACATGATGTAGAGGGATAAACTCATGCAATATGAAATAAACCCCATCTTTTTATACTCGATGGCAACAATACAATACGTGTCGTTTCCCCTACTATCACTGGGATCGAGCACCGCAAGATTGAACCCAAAGCTAAGCACTTCTCCCATTGCAAGAGAGATCAATCTAGTAGGCCAGAGCAAACTGATAAATCAAAGAGACTTGCAAAGATAACAAATCATACATAAAAGAATTCAGAGGAGATTCAAGTATTGTTCATAGATAATCTTGATCATAAACCCACAATTCATCGGATCTCGACAAACACACCGTAAAAGAAGATTACATCGAATAGATCTCCAAGAGAATCGAGGAGAACTTTGTATTGAGATCCAAAGAGAGAGAAGAAGCCATCTAGCTAATAACTATGGACCTGAAGGTCTGAGGTAAACTACTCACACATCATCGGGGGCTATGGTGTTGATGTAGAAGCCCTCCGTGATCGATGCCCCCTCCGGCAGAGCGCCGGAAAAGGCCCCAAGATGGGATCTCACGGGTACAGAAGGTTGCGGTGGTGGAAATAGGGTTTTGGCTCCTCCCCTGATGTTTTCGGGGTACGTAGGTATATATAGGAGGAAGAAGTAGGTCGGTGGAGCCACGAGGAGCCCACGAGGGTGGAGGGCGCGCCCAAGGGGTAGGCGCGCCCCCCTGCCTCGTGGCCTCCTCGTTGATTGCTTGACGTCCACTCCACATCCTCTGGATCACGTTTTTTCAGAAAATCACGTTCCGGAAGGTTTCATTCCGTTTGGACTCCGTTTGATATTCCTTTCCTTCGAAACACTGAAATAGGCAAAAAAAACAGCAATTTGGCCTGGGCCTCCAGTTTATAGGTTAGTCCCAAAAATAATACAAAAGTGTATAATAAAGCCCATTGAACATCCAAAACAAATAATATAATAGCATGGAACAATCAAAAATTATAGATACGTTGGAGACGTATCAAGCATCCCCACGCTTAATTCCTGCTCGTCCTCAAGTAGGTAAATGATAAAAACAGAATTATTGATGTGGAATGCTTCTTAGCATAATTTTCAATGTAATTCTTTTTATTGTGGCATGAATATTTAGATCCGAAATATTCAAGATAAAAGTTTAATGTTGACATAAAAACAATAATACTTCAAACATACTAACCAAGCAATTATGTCTTATCAAAATAACATAGCCAAAGAAAGCTCATCCCTACAAAATCATATAGTTAGGCAATGCTACAATTTCGTCACACAAAATGTTCTCATCATGCATAACCCCGATGACAAGCCGAGCAATTGGGTCATCCTTTTTAACATGCTTCAGCCTTTTCAACCCTTACACAATACATGAGCGCAAGCCATGTATATAGCACTATGGGTGGAATAAAGTATAATGATGGGGGTTATGTGAGAAGACAAAAAGGTAGAAAGTCTCACACTAACGCGGCTAATCAATAGGCTATGGAGATGCCCATCAACTGATGTCAATGAGAGGAGTAGGGATTGCCATGCAACGGATGCACTAGATCTATAAATATATATATGAAAGCTCAACAAAAGAAACTAAGTGGGTGTGCATCCAACTTGCTTGCTCACGAAGACCTAGGGCATTTTGAGGAAGCCCATCATTGGAATATACAAGCCAAGTTCTATAATGAAAAATTACCACTAGTATATGAAAGTGACAACATAGGAGACTCTCTATCATGAAGATCACGGTGCTACTTTGAAGCACAAGTGTGGAAAAAGGATAGTAACATTGTCCCTTCTCTCTTTTTCTCTCATTTTTTTCTTTTTTTGTGTTGGGCCTTCTTTTTTAGTCCGGAATCTCATCCCGACTTGTGGGGGAATCATAGTCTCCATCATCCTTTCCTCACATGGGACAATGCTCTAATAATGATGATCATCACACTTTTATTACTTACAACTCAAGAATTACAACTCAATACTTAGAACAAAATATGACTCTATGTGAATGCCTCCGGCGGTGTACTGGGATATGCAATGAATCAAGAGTGACATGTATAAAAAATTATGAAAGGTGGCTTTGCCACAAATACGATGTCAACTACATGATCATGCAAAGCAATATGACAATGATGGAGCGTGTCATAATAAACGGAACGGTGGTAAGTTGCATGGCAATATATCTCTGAATGGCTATGGAAATGCCATAATAGGTACGTATGGTGGCTGTTTTGAGGAAGATATAAGGAGGTTTATGTGTGATAGAGCGTATCATATCACGGGGTTTGGATGCACCGGTGAAGTTTGCACCAACTCTCAAGGTGAGAAAGGGCAATGCACGGTACCGTAGAGGCTAGAAAATTGTGGAAGGTTGAGAGTGCGCATAATCCATGGACTCACATTAGTCATAAAGAACTCATATACTTATTGCAAAAGTTTATTAGCCCTCGAAGCAAAGTACTACTACGCATGCCCATAGAGGGATAGATTTGTAGGAAAAGACCATCGCTCGTCCCCGACCGCCACTCATAAGGAAAGCAATAAAAGAACACCTTATGTGTCAAAATTGTCACACAACTTTTACCATACGTGCATGCTACGGGACTTGCCAACCTTAACACAAGTATTTCTCAATTTCACAATTACTCAACTAGCACACTCTAATATTACCACCTTTATATCTCAAAACACTTATCAAGTATCAAACTTCTCATGATATTCAATGAACTCAATATGGAAGTTTTTATTATGCTCATCTTGGATGCCTATCACATTCGGATTAATTTCAAAATTAAAGCAAATTACCATGTTGTTTAAGACTCTCAAAATAATATAAGTGAAGCATGAGAGATCCATAATTTCTATAAAATAAAACCACCACCGTGCTCTAAAAGATATAAGTGAAACACTAGAGCAAAAACTATATAGCTCAAGAGATATAAGCGAGGCACATAGAGTATTCTAACAAATTCCGAATCATGTGTGTCTCTCTCAAAAGGTGTGTACAGAAAGGATGATTGTGGTAAACTAAAAAGCAAAGACTCAAATCATACAAGACACTCCAAGCAAAACACATATCATGTGGTGAATAAAAATATAGCCCCAAGTACAGTTACCGATAGACGGAGACGAAAGAGGGGATGCCTTCCGGGGCATCCCCAAGCTTAAGCTTTTGGTTGTCCTTGAAATTTACCTTGGGGTGCCTTGGGCATCCGCAAGCTTAGGCTCTTGCCAATCCTTGTTCCATAATCCATCAAATCTTTACCCAAAACTTGAAAACTTCACAACACAAAACTTAACAGAAAATCTCGTGAGCTCCGTTAGCGGAAGAAAACAAAACACCACTTCAAGGTACTGTAATGAACTCATTCTTTATTTATATTGGTGTTAAACCTACTGTATTCCAACTTCTATATGGTTTATAAACTATTTTACTAGCCATAGATTCATCAAAATAAGCAAACAACACACAAAAAACAGAATCTGTCAAAAACAGAACAGTCTGTAGTAATCTGTATCAAACGCAAACTTCTGGAACTCAGAAACATCTACCAAAATAGGACGACCTAGATAATTTGTTTATTGATCTACTGCAATTGCAATCAGTATTTTACCACGTTCTGGTGATTTTAAACAATTGTTTTCGTGAACAGAAAGTTTCTGGAATTTTCAGCAAGATCAAATAACTATCATCCAAGAAGATCTTATAGGTTTAACTTGGCACAAACACTAATTAAAACATAAAAACACATCTAACCAGAGGCTAGATCAAATATTTATTGAATAAGATAAAGTAAAAATATTGGGTTGTCTCCCAACAAGCGCTTTTCTTTAAAGCTTTTTTAGCTAGGCATTGAGATTTGAATGATGCTCACAAGAAAGACAAGAATTGAAGCACAAAGAGAGCATCATAAAACACGTGACAAACACATCTAATTCTAACATACTTCCTATGCATAGGCAAATTATAGGCAAACAAATTATCAAGGTAAGCAAAAACTAGCATATGCAAGGAGGCGGAAAGAAACAATAGCAATCTCAACATAACGAGAGGTAATTTAACGACATGAAAATTTCTACAACCATATTTTCCTCTCTCATAATAATTATATGTAGGATCATAAGAAAATTCAACAATATAGCTATCACAAAACATTGCTTAACACGATCCACATGTATGCGAAGTTGACACTCTTCCAAAATAGTGGGATTAACAATAGCTAAAGTCATGACCTCTCCAAACCCACTTTTATCAAAAACTTCATAAGATTGATCAAAATCCAAATATGTGGGATCTAAAGTTGACACTCTTCCAAACCCACTTTCAATACTATTTCAAACATTATTATCAATCTCATTTTCATCATGGGGCTTAAACAAATTTTGTAGATCATAAGAAAAATCACCCCAATCATGATCATTACAACAAGTAGTAGACATAGCAAACTTAGCATCCCCAAGCTTAGGGTTGTGCATATCATTGACACAATTGACATTAATAGAATTTACAATAACATCATTGCAATCATGCTTTTTATTCAAAGATCTATCATGAATCGCTTCATAAATCACTTAATCACAATTTTCAGATTCACGGATTTCAAGCAAAACTTCATAAATATAATCTAGTGCACAAAACACACTAGCAATTGGTTCATCATAATTGGATCTCTTAAAAAGATTAGCAAGGGGATGAGGATCCATAGATCTTAGGTTCTCTGTTTAGCAATAAATAAACAACTATTCCAACCAAACGAGCAAACGAGGCAAGTAAGACATCAAAGCAAACGAAAAGACGAACAGAAGAAGGGCGAATAAAGCGGCAAGGGTGAAGTGGGGGAGAGGAAAACGAGAGGCAAATGGCAAATAATGTAATGCGAGGGGTAAGAGTTTGTGATGGGTACTTGGTATGTCTTGACTTGTGCGTAGACTCCCCGACAACGGCGCCAGAAATCCTTCTTGCTACCTTTTGAGCACTGCGCTGGTTTTCCCTTGAAGAGGAAAGGGTGATGCAGTAAAGTAGCGTAAGTATTTCCCTCAGTTTTTGAGAACCAAGGTATCAATCCATTAGGAGACCACGCTCAAGTCACACGCACCTACACAAACAAATAAGAACCTTGCAACCAACGCGATAAATGGGTTGTTAATCCCTTCACGGCCACTTGCAAAAGTGAGATCTGATAGAGATGATAAGATAATATTTTTGTTATTTTTTATGATAAAGACTAAAAGTAAAGAAAGAAAAATAAACGGCGCCGGAAATAGCTAGTTGACGGGAGATTAATATGACAGAGAATAAACTCGGGGGCCATAAGTTTCACTAGTGGCTTCTCTCAAGAGCATTAGTATTACGGTGGGTAAACAAATTACTGTCTAAAAATTGATAGAATTGAGCATAGTTATGAGAATATCTAGTTATGATCATGTATATAGGCATCACGTCCGTGACAAGTAGACCGACTCCTGCCTGCATCTACTACTCTTACTCCACACATCGACCGCTATCCAGCATGCATCTAGAGTATTAAGTTCATAAGAACGGAGTAACGCTTTAAGCAAGATGACATGATGTAGAGGGATAAACTCATGCAATACGATATAAACCCCATCTTTTTATCCTCTATGGCAACAATACAATACGTGTTGTTTCCCCTACTATCACTGGGATCGAGCACCGCAAGATTGAACCCAAAGCTAAGCACTTCTCCCATTGCAAGAAAGATCAATCTAGTAGGCCAAACCAAACTGATAATTCGAGGAGACTTGCAAAGATAACCAATCATACATAAAATAATTCAGAGGATATTCAAATATTGTTCATAGATAATCTTGATCATAAACCCACAATTCATCGGATCTCGACAAACACACCGCAAAAGAAGATTACATTGAATAGATCTCCAAGAGAATCGAGGAGAACTTTGTATTGAGATCCAAAGAGAGAGAAGAAGCCATCTAGCTAATAACTATGGACCCGAAGGTCTGAGGTAAACTACTCACACATCATCGGAGAGGCTATGGTGTTGATGTAGAAGCCCTCCGTGATCGATGCCCCCTCTGGCGGAGCGCCGGAAAAGGCCCCAAGATGGGATCTCACGGGTACAGAAGGTTGCGGCGGTGGAAATAGGGTTTTGGCTCCTCCCCTGATGTTTTAGGGGTATGTAGGTATATATAGGAGGAAGAAGTAGGTCGGTGGAGCCACGAGGGGCCCACGAGGGTGGAGGGCGCGCCCAGGGGGGTAGGCGCACCCCCCTGTGTTGTGGCCTCCTCGTTGATTGCTTGACGTCCACTCCAAGTCCTCTGGATCACGTTTGTTCAGAAAATCACGTTCCTGAAGGTTTCATTCCGTTTGGACTCCGTTTGATATTCCTTTCCTTCGAAACACTAAAATAGGCAAAAAAACAACAATTTGGCCTGGGCCTCCGGTTAATAGGTTAGTCCGAAAAATAATATAAAAGTGTATAATAAAGCCCATTAAACGTCCAAAACAGATAATATAATAGCATGGAACAATCAAAAATTATAGATACGTTGGAGACGTATCAAAGGCCAAGAGGAAGAACAAGATGATGAAGAGGATGTTCCACCCCGACCCAAACAAAAGCTCTCACGAGTTAGAGTAAGAGTCTCAAGAGATCATCTCGTCAAACAAATCTTTGATGATATTCAAACCGGGAGAATTACTCGCTCTAAAACTTGTTTGGCTAACTTTCGTGAACATTATTCATTCATCTCTAGTATTGAACCTATGAAGGTTGCAGAGGCCCTTGATGATCCCGATTTGGTGAACGCCATGCATGGAGAGCTACACAATTTCGGGAGGAACCAAGTGTGGACATTGGTAGAAAAGCCGGACGACAGCCAAAATGTCATTGGAACCAAATGGGTGTTTCGGAATAAGCAAGATGAAGATGGACAAGTTGTACGCAACAAGGCCCGTCTCGTCGCCCAAGGCTACACTCAAGTCGAAGGTATGGACTATGGTGAGACATATGCCCCCATTGCTAGACTTGAGTCCATACGCATCTTACTTGCTTATGCCAATCACCATGATATTACTTTGTACCAAATGGACATTAAAAGTGCTTTTCTAAATGGTGAAATTGAGGAGGAAGTTTATGTTAAACAAGCTCCCGGCTTTGTTAACCCCAAGAAGCCCGATCATGTTTACAAACTTCACAAAGCTCTTTATGGTCTCAAACAAGCTCCTAGAGCATGGTATAAATGTTTGACCAAGTTCCTTATTGAAAAAGGCTTTGAGATTGGAAAAATTGATTCTACACTTTTTACTAAAAGGGTTAATGGTGAATTATTTGTGTGCCAAATTTATGTGGATGATATCATATTTGGTTTAACTAACCCCCATTTTAGTGAAAAGTTTGGAAGGCTAATGTCGGAAAAGTTTGAGATGTCTATGATGAGTGAACTCAAGTTCTTTCTTGGTTTGCAAATCAAGCAAACTAAGGAGGGTACCTTTGTTTCCCAAACAAAGTATACCAAGGACTTATTCAAGAAGTTCAATATGCAAGAAAGCAAAGGTCGGAAAACACCCATGCCTACTAGTGGACATCTTGACTTGACTAAGGATGGAAAACCGGTTGACCAAAAGGTTTACCGCTCTATGATTGGTTCATTGTTATATCTATGTGCCTCCCGTCCCGATATTTTGCTAAGTGTATGCGTGTGTGCACGATATCAAGCGGCCCCTAAAGAATGTCATCTTAAGGCTGTGAAAAGGATAGTGAGATACTTAATTCATACACCAAACTTTGGCATTTGGTAGCCTAAGAGGTCTTCTTTTGATCTTGTTGGCTACTCCGATTCGGACTATGCCGGTGACAAGGTTGATATCGGGTAGTTTTCAATTTCTTGGTAGATCACTTGTGTCTTCGTCCTCCAAGAAACAAAACTCGGTATCCTTATCCACCGCCGAAGCGGAATACATTGCCGCCGGTTCATGTTGTGCTCAATTACTTTGGATGACCCAAACTCTTAAAGATTATGGGATATATGTGAAACATGTTCCATTGCTTTGTGATAATGAAAGTGTTATTAAGATTGCTCACAATCCCGTGCAACATTCTTGAACTAAGCATATTAAAGTTCGTCATCATTTCATTCGAGATCATGTTGCTAAAGGAGACATCAATCTTAAGCATGTTCGTACCGATAAGCAATTGGCGGATATATTCACCAAACCACTTGATGAGAAAGTATTTTGCCGTTTGAGAGGTGAATTGAATATCATTGATGCCTCAAACTTGATATTTCCCTTATGATGATGATCATATGTCTTGGATCTATACTTGTACCCTTGCCTGCTATCTAACCCTTGTAGGTACTTGGATGAGCCCAAATCTATGAGGTTGCAACTCACTCACATCTTGAGCAATCATTACATCACCAAGTCTCTACAATAAGGTGGATGAAGACAAGGAAGCATAAATCAACTCAACATATCCTTTGACAATTTCTATATATCAAATTTCATTTGATATCAAGTTTCATGATTGTCATTTTGGATACAGAAGTGCTCTTCCTTGCAAAACTAACCCATGTAGGAAGATGAACACAAACTACAAGCGATGCTCCCAACTCTTGATGAACCACATCAACCTTGAGCATTCAACACAAGTTCAACTACATGACCAAGATCAATACCACCACCCAAGGTATGTTATTCCATCTTAGAGAAGCTTTACCCCAAGATATGGGTCAAAGCAGCTCAACAAGATGTGAATACATTAAAATGGTTAAACGAAAAACGGTAACCCCATTTTGATCTTAAACGATGAGTATGACCTACGATCAAGTGTTATCACTTGACTCCTAAATCAATATACTCTAACATAGGTGAATTTTTCGCCGACAAATTCTAGATGAAGTTCTCTAGTGTTTCTCTGTGTTCTTGCATTTGTTTCTTGCCTGTTTGTTCCCCTTTCAAAAAAACTTCATCTAGATTTCATTTCTCTTTCTTTTTGTTTTCTCTGCATTCTCTGCATCTAACTCATTGCAAATCCTTTAGTAAATTCTTTGCAAATATTTGTGAGATCTTATTTGCGTAGTGAGCTGAGTTGACAAATTTTTTCTCTACATTGAACTCGGCCTCACCCATTTCTGCCTGTCGGCTAGACCGAACTGCAATAATACGTTGCATACTGTTCATCAGTACAACTGGCAAGGACGAACCCGGTCTGGCCGATATGCATCATCTATGACAATGCCAACTTGGTGTCACCGATGAAAAAGAATCGGCGTTACCGATTTCACTACTGAGAAAACATTTTGTCATTGCAATTGCCATTTCTTCTCCAGCTCCACTCAATGATTCTTATCCTCTACTTGCATCTTAAACTACATGCTGCTTTGTAATGTGACTCAAGGATGAAACCTATCTGAATCATGCTCCAGAAGGTCCCTTCTTGGAAATTGATGTCAAAGGGGGAGAGAGAGCACATCAAAGCTTATCACATGGGAGAGAAAGCACATCTTAGCTTCTCCAAATGCTTATTAACAAAAGAGGAGAGAAGTCACATGTCTTTAAGAGGGGAAAGACATGTTAATGTATGGTTGTACCAACTCTTGCTCTGATTATGTTTTTGCTCTGATTTTGTCTTACCCTATCTTCTCCCATTATCCAATATCAGATTCAGGGGGAGAAAGAGCTCATTTCTAAGGGAACAAAATCATTGGAATTCATTGCATATCTTTAATCTTTGGGGACATGCCTATATCTAAATAGAGTACAAAGTACTCACTCTACATGTCATCCCAGTCTTGGTACCCTTGTGTTCCCTTAACTTGCTTTGATTAGTAGGTGTTGTCGGTGTCAAAACCGGCAGATCTCTGGTAGGGGGGCCCAAGCTGTATGTCTGCGGATTGATGGTAACGATAATCAAAGGGACACAGTATTTACCCAGGTTCGGGCCCTCTTAATGGAGGTAAAACCCTACTCCTGCTTGATTATATTCGATGAGTATAGGGGTTACAAGAGTTGATCTACCTCGAGATCGTAGTGGCTAAACCCTAACTTGGCTAGCATGTCAATGTTCTGATCCTGCCTTCGGTCTAAACCCTCCGGTTCATATAGATACCGGAGGGGCCTAGGGTTGTACAAAGTCGCTTACATAGAAAGGAAATAATATACCCGGACACCTAAACTTGTCGTTCACGTATACGGGGGTCCCAACCGGACACAAGAAGTGGTCTTCTTCCTTGTATCTTGACATCCCATTAGTCCGGCCCATATCGAATAGACCGAACGCCCGAGGACCCCTTAGTCCAGGACTCCCTCAGTAGCCCCTGAACCAGTCTTCAATGACGACGTGTTCGGCGCGCAGATTGTCTTCGGCATTGCGAGGTCGGTTCCTCTCCTTGAATAACATATATCAGCTTCTTTTTCACAAAAGGACTACATTCGGCTTTGTATAATTAACACAACCCTTAGCCGCGAAGGCGGGATAAAAAATAAGAATAGTGTCTTTACTGACAACTTTTTTCGGCGAAGCGTCAGACTTGACCCTTCAGTGTTTTGAACCGTTTTCATACTCCACATTTCGTGTTTCGAGGTCGAGCCCCCTTGGCCCGTCTTGTCAAAATAGAGATCGTGCCCACTTATTACGGGATTGCTCATCAATAAGATTTGGGTAATCCAACTGGTTACGGCGCACGCACACGTTGGGAACAGGCGAGTTTCAAGGCATAAGTGGGGGGACGCTTGGCATTTTTACCACCTATAAGAGGGCAATAGGTTCCTCCATTCTTCCCCATGCCTTCTTCCAGCCTCAGCCTTCCAATCTCCCAAGCTCTAGCGCCCGGGAGAAAGCTTTCGTCTTCCTCACCTCCGCCACCTTGTCCGACCATGGCCGGATCTGGTTCCAAGGGCAAGTGGGAGGCCTCCTCCGTCATGGAGAAGGAGATAAAGGATCTCCAGAGCGCGGGGTACCTGGCCGCAAACATTGCGCGCAGGCTCCCCGATGAGGGCCAAACCATCCCTACTCCGGCGGCCGGCGAAAGGGTCGTTTTCCTCCCCCATTTCCTTAGAGGGTTAGGTTTTCCACTCCACCCCTTCGTCTGGGGACTCATGTTCTATTACGGGCTAGATTTCCATGATCTAGCCCCGAACTCTTTCCTCCACATCTCGGCGTTTATCGTCGTGTGTGAGGCTTTACTCCGCATCCCCCACACTTCTGCCTATGGCTAAAAAACTTCAATGTGAAGCCGAAGGTGGTCGACGGGCAGCATGCGGAGTGCGGCGGGGCCATGATTAGCAAACTGCCCAACGCCACATGGCCCAAGGGGGCCTTCATTGAGACAGTCAAGGTCTGGCAACAAGAGTGGTTCTACATCACCGAGCCACGACATACCAAGTGGGCGGCAATTCCGTAGTTCTGATCCGGACCCCCACGAGGCTCACTTCGTGGACCGCTAAGGGCCTTGACTGGGGGTCCCAGACGAAGGTGCAGACGCTGCAGACGCGCATCACCAATCTGCTGGGCAAGAATGTTGGTCTCACCAATGTGGTGCAGATCATGCTCTTCCGCCGCATCCTCCCCTGCCAGCGCCGGGCCTCCCCCATGTGGGAGTTCAATCCGGAGGAGCCGCAGACCGTGAAGCACTTCTTCGGCACGATGCACGAAGGAATATGGAAGCGGCTCTTCAAGGCCCAGAAGAGCTGGCCTATGGAGACCGAAGACGTCGGACTCGACACCGAGAATCTGGCCTAGCCGGTAAGTATTAGCTTTTCGAAGATATGTCCAATCTATATTTTTGATCGATATGAATCTTATCAGCCCATCTCTTTACATGGATGGACCAAGAAGGCGGAGCGGATCAAGAGTCCGACTCCGTTACCCGAAGACCCAGTCACTCCCCAGCTGACAGAGATGCTGGTCCTGGCGCCCTACCAGGCGCCGGAGAAGAAGGGCAAGGAGCCCAAGGGCGGGCCCCGCCGTAGAGGTCCTTCGGATGCTATGTCCGGAGGGACCGAAGTCGTCTCCTCTCACGGGGAATACAAGGACGAAGAGGAGGAGGAGGAGGTGGAGAGCGACTCTCCTCGCAAGACAAGGAGGAAGAAGAGGACGGCCTCCGAGAACCCGGAGGGGGCGACGCCGAAGAGGAAGAAGATTACCCTCTCGGTCAGTTCAGACTCGGAGTCCGAACATAGCCCGAGGAGAGCTTCCAGGGTGAAGCCCCTGGCCGAATCGTAAGTATCAAAAATCTTGTTCAGTTTCCGCTTACCCATCTCCGTTATATAAATTGTATCTTTGCTCGCATTTCAGCCCTCCACGCAATATCCCGAACACCTCGACCTTGTCGGGAAACTCCTTCCGCCTGAAGAGGCAGAGAGCGACGGGCCACCGCAGGCCCCATCTCCCACTACCATGGAGGACACCGAGGTGTCGTCCCAAAGGACCTCTCCTGGCCGAGCAAGGGTGGACGAGCTCGTCCAAAAGGCGCCCGAGGTTAATACCTCAGATGCCGTAGACCAGAGGACGGTGACCCCCATGACCACCAAGGGTGGAGGGTCTCTATAGTTTGGGCCCCTGCCGAACACTGTCCCGGACACCAATGTGGCTCCGGGTTCGGATCAGCATCCCCCTTCGACAGAGGGGGCGGAGCAGCAGCTCCATCAGCGGCCTTTGTTAATCCGGAGGCCGCTCCTGCTCTGGAGGAAGCGCTGCAACGTGCTTCCATTGTGGAAGAGCACCGCACCTTGATGGGTGCGGTTATGAAGAAGGTTCAGTCTGCAAAAAGCGGACTAAACGAAGCCTTCAATAGCCTACTGACGGGCTTTGACGTATGCGATGTAATGCTCTGACTAGTTTTTCGTGTGAAAGGTTAAACCTATGTATAGACAGTAGCCCCTGAGACTCTGTTCGGATTAAACAAACCAGACAGAGGATCCCCAGTCAAATTATTAACATATTGTGTTAATGTGTGAGGCAGGCATCTAAGCTATCGGCTGCTGTCCAAGCTGCAGAAGTTTCCGAGCTCAATCGAAAGCTTCGACTAGACGATGAGGAGCTCGTCCGTGTCAACAAGCAGTTTGACGAAACGCAAGGTATGCGACACTTTTACATACCCGAAGTGCTATGTTTGCTAATTCTTTTAACTGACTGAGTTTTATGATTATACTCATAGTTGGCGTAGCCGAGGTCGAGTCCCTCAAGAGCGCGCATGCCCAAGCCGACATGGAGGCGGAGGTGAGCAGGGCGGCCACTGACAACGCGGCGAAGGAGTTGGAGGCGGAGCAAACTGCCCACCGAAAACATGAGGCGCGGGTGGACGAGGTCGAACAAGAGCTCAAGGACGCCATAACTAAGTGCGAGTCCTTGGAGCAGAAGAATGCGGATCAAGCCTCCGAACTCGCCAAAGCTCTCCAGAGTGTGAAGGAGGCCCGGGTTGAAGCCCAGGGTGCTTGCCAGGAGATCCAGGAGGCGAGGCAGATAGCGGCTGGTAAGGCCTTTCTTCTGCAGAGCAAATTTGTAAGTAGGAGATACATCTTGCTGACCCGAGTTTGGATTTCTCCAGGCGCATTTGCAGATCTGCCCAGGAGCGTCGCTGACGCCGCGGAGTTCTTCCAAGCCGAAGAGGGGAGCTCGACAGAGAAGCTGTTCTGGTCGCAGTACCTTCCGCCAGAGCATCCGGTGCCCCTCAGTGATCAGCTAAAGTAGCTGACCGAGCTGGATAGGGTGGCCGGGTTGGCCATGAAGGATGTAATAGTCCGTCTTTGGCCGGCCGAGCCCATACCCAGCAGCTACTTCGGACTCGTGAGGCGGCTAGTCAATGCGTGTCCCCGGATCGACGCCATAAAGCGGTCAGCCTCCATAGAAGGTGCCCGGATGGCCTTCGCCCGCGTCAAGGCACTGGTACGCGTTGGTGCTATACAAACGGTTTTTAACCTCTTTCCGCGACGGCATTTGGAACCGTCGCCTAGTGAGTGACGGCGATAGGGGGTCCTTCCCACACAACCCAGAAACCGTCGGGGATAGGGAGCCTTGATGCATACCGTTGTCCCTATATAATCGTTTCTGATATCTTGAATATCCCAAACGCTTCATCATTGCTACTCGTTTGTGCTCACATTGCCATCGCAGTCGGATTTTTGTGGTTTTACCTAAAACCAGGCAGATTCCAGGCACGGGAGTTTTCCACGCAGATTCCAGGCATGGGATTTTTACGATGCCTGGCACATCACAAACAGTTCATGATTATAAACTGTGTACGATAGGTAGACAATCACACACATTTAGTTTTCCCGCACCGTATGCAATAGTATCTGACATCACACACGCTTTGCAAACGGCAACTGTGTGCATTGTTACACATGTTTCCTCTCCGTGAACCGTGTCGGATTATGATGTATATCACACACGCTGTGCTCTATTAACCGTGTGTGCTATAATTAATGACCTGCACACCTGTCGGGGAAATCTGGCGACATATGCCAGGGGGTGGATTATCATGGAGGGGGACAAGAGAACGTCGCCGGTGCCTGGAAATGGGATGAGGCGTAAACACGTACGGCGACGCATCTTACCCAGGTTCAGGGCTCTCCTAAGAGATAACACCCCTAGTCCTGCTCTGCAGGGTCTCCGCATGATCACTATGTCAATAGAGTGGCTACAAGGTTGCTCCTTGAGCTATTTGGCTAGAGGAGGAAGAAGGGCAAGGCTAGTTCTACTCCTCTCTCTATGTGTGTGTTTTATCTATGGTGTTGTGCCCTTTGCATGGGTGCCCTGGGGGTTTATATAGGCCTACCCCCCCAGGGGTACAATGGTAATCTGGGCAGGTGTGGGACCCGGCCGTCAGTGTCTCTGGGTGCCAGCTTCTCCGTCGGCTGCTGAGGCCCGCCGCCTGGTGGGTCCCGCCGGCTGCCGGTCTCTCGGCAACAGGTGGGGCCCGCCGCCTGCGGGTCCTGTCAGCTGCTCTGTACTGTAGCCTCGCCTCTCATGACGGGGGCTTTGTCGGGGGGAGCGTGGCTACAGTCCTGCCGCCTGGCGGGCGCTCACTGTAGCCACATCCCGTCTTATCTCGTTAATGGCGCAGACACTCCAAGGAAGGGGGAGGGCCGCCTGCTAAGAGCCGGCCTCCCCCTGAGTCGACTGGTCAGGGCTCGCCGCCTTCTGGCTAATCACGGACAGGTAGGGCCCGCCGCCTGCGGGCTATACCGACAGCCCGTCGTGGGAGCATGGCTCCCTCTGCCATGGATGATGTCACGAGCAGCATGGCAATAGTGTTGCACCGGGCGTGGGATGTCCGCCTGGTACGCTGCACGGTGGCTACGTTCCACCCTGGATTCGGGGGTGGCAGGCTGCACTGTAGCCACGCCCCATCTTGTCTTGTTTATGTGGGTGCAAACTTAGAGGCCTCGAGGGGCCGCCTGCTAGGAGCCGCCCACTTCCTGCCGCCTTCTGGATTCCGCCACCTTCTGGCAGCTGGCCGCTTGGACCAGCCGGCCCCAAGAAGGCGTTCCTTTGTCTTGGATGCTTGAGGGGCGTAGCCGGCCCCGATGTCTTGAAATGCCATGGGGGGCTGATGAGGCTACCCGTGGTCATTTACTCCGACAGTAGTCCCCGAAGCTGGTGGGGCGCCGCGGCTGAAGAAGCGAGAAGCCTTAGCAGCTTCCTACTCTGAGTGGTCTGGTTGCTTTGCTTCGTCCATCTTATGAAGTGCCGACTTGTAGGAGTCGGCCATGGCTAGGTCGGTCGCCTGGCAAATTTGAAACGTCGCGCGAGGCCAGGCGGCATGACGGCCGGATGGGTGGCCTGCCGCCCGTTGCTCGCCCGCCACGCGACGTCAGCAGGCTAGGCCAGCCTACCAGCCCACGTGCGTGACGGGACGTCGCTGCAGGCCCGAGCCCGCCACTACAAGGCCTCGGCACGCGCGCGGATCCGCTGCGGCCGAGGCGGGCAGTTGGGCTTCCGCTACCATTAATACACACCTTAACTGGTGCAGTAATCATGGGATCATGAGGGGAGTGGGCGCAGTTAATCCCACGACCCCCATGTCTCACCCCCTCGGCTTCGCCGCCTGGGGCTATAAGTAGGGCGATGAGGGGGGCGGCAGACGCACGCGCGCCCTCCTCTCCCTATGCCTCCGCCATTTTTCTCTTCTTTCTCTTTGCTGCCGCAGCGCCCCTTCTTCCTGCTGAGGCACTGCCGCAGCTCACTGCCGCCGGGCCTCTCCTTGCCGCGGCTTCGTCGCTCCGCCGAAGACTCGAGCGCTCGTCACCGCGCCGCGCCTTCGACAAGCTCCTACGTCCATGGCGCGCTTACGGGCCATCGACTGGGACGGCTCCAACGTTCATGAGGATCACCTCTCCTTTCTTCACAAGACGCGGCGGCTGCCTCGCGAGGCGCACGTGAAGGTACGCGCTCCCCCCCCCCCCCCCCCGCGCGGCTAAAATCTCGCCGGTGCCGGAGGACGGCAAACGCGTCGTCTTCCAGTCCCATTTTCTTCGCGGCTTCGGCCTTCCGGCGAGCAGCTTCCTGCCCTCCCTCCTCAACTTCTACCGAGTACAGCCGCACCACCTCACGCCAAACACGGTGGTGCTGCTGGCCGCCTTCGTCACCCTCTGTGAAGGTTACCTTGGTACTCTCCCCACCCTCAAGCTCTGGGGAGAGTGCTTCTACCTCAAGCTCGGCACTGCCGCCAAGGGCACGGTGGCTCAGTGCAGAGCTTGCGTGGCGGTGCGGCGTCCGGGTGCCGATAACCGCTTCCCGGCCGTCTCCCTGCTGCAGTCGGCCAAACTGTGGCAGAAGTCCTATTTTTATATCAAGAACATCCACCTGACGCTGGACTACATCAGCCTGCCGGCCTACGTAGCCAGCCCGCCTGTTGAGCCGCGCGCCAACTGGCGGTATAAGCCGAGCACCCTGTCGGCCGCCTCCTTCGCCGCCCTCGCCCGACTTCAGGTGATGACAGAGTCAGAGGACCTCAAGGGCTCGGACCTGCTGGCCCCCTATGTGGCACGCCGAGTGCTTCCCCTCCAAGCCCGGCCCCACATCATCAGCAGCATGAGCGGGCACTGGGACCCATGCCGGTTGCGCACATGGGAGCTTCCGGATGTGGAGGTGGTCCGGCTGGTCAACTACTTCTCCAACTGCAAGTTGTCGGAGACGGAGTGGCAATTCGGCAAGCGGCCGTACGACCACGCACACCCGCCACCTGCGGTGAGTCTTGTAATCCTTTTTCTTCTTTGCTTGTCCGAGTTTTTGTCAGCCGACTGATCAGTCGGCCATGGCATAGGTCTTCTCCACCCAGTTGGTCGTCGACGCTCTCGCGCCAGGTCATCAGTACATGCCGGACCGGTCGAGAAGCGACGTGGACGACCCCGACTTGGGGGCGGCCTCCATGGAAGAGGACGACACCACAGGTGGCGGTGGTGGAGCAACCGGCTCCGGAGTAGGTGGCCTGGAGGACTGGCCAGATAACGATGAAGAGGAGAACGAGCCGCACCGCGCGCACGGCGTTGACAAGGCAGCGTGAGCTCGTCAGCTACACCGTCTGCACCAGGCGGCGCACCAAAGCGTCGGGCCGACTAGTTGTTGTTCGGCAGCCGGCCGAAGAAGCCGAGGAACACGGCCGCTGCGACCAAACGGCAGGAGGCCGCCGCGAAGGCGGTCCAATTCCAGAGGGCCCCGAAGCGGCTCCCGCTAGTGTCTGGGTGAGTACTTTGACTTTTCCATTGTTGCTTTCGCGTTTGCTTTTCTTCTTTCTTCTAGTCTTCTTACTGGTTCATGTCGCGGTGCCTTCATAGGACCCCGCTCTCTCTTTTATGGGACCCGGCCGCCTCAGTGATTGGGGCGGTGGATGGTTCTGGACAGCCCCGCCGTGTGGACCCGCGCACCGAGTTCCAGCATGCGATGGAGCGGAACGCGCGGGAGGCGCGCGAGGAGCGGGAGAAGGCGGAGCGGGAGAAGGCGGATGCGGCCAAGGCGGCTCAGGCGAAAGTCGATGCCGCCGCCAAGGCTCAGGCCGACACCGCGGCCAAGGATCAGGCGGACGCAGCCGCCAAGGCGCAGGAGGCGGAGGCGGGCCGCAGCCCGGCTCCGTTGCTCGTCGTCCTGTTGCGTGCCATGCCAACTGCGCCGGAGATCCAGGCGCCAACTGGAGGAGCCGGGGACGACCAGCTGGTCATGGAGAGGGGAGGGGGCGACCCCGTCATCATGGGGGCGAAAGTGCCCACGCCGACTGCCGACGCCCAGACCAGTCGGCCTGAGGCGCCGCAAGTGCCGCCAGTCGGTGGCGAGCTAGTGGTGGGCCCAACTCCCGCGGTCCATAATCCGGTGCGCCGTCGTGCGGCGAAGGCGGCTTCAGCACCACGGGTTGTGGAGATCGGGACCGCAAGCTCATCGGCCCCTGACGCCGAGGCCAGCAGTGCCGCCCCACCGGAGTGGACTCCTGGGGGCGGAACGGGCGTCCTGAACAAGGCCACACAGGACGTTCAGGCCCAACTTCAGGCCCTAGGCGCCGCCCTCCAACAGTACACAAAGGCGTTCTTGGCGACGCGAGCGGCCGTCCGGGTATGTTTCTTGTGCTTTGCTTTTTGATTCTTGTAATCTTCCGTGGGGCGCGCCAGCGCACCCACTGGGTGTAGCCCCCGAGTTCCGGGCCGGCTGCTGAGCAGGAGGCTCGGAACTTAAAGGTAAGTTCTGAGTGCAAACTTTTTTCTTTTCTTCTGTTGTTTTCGTTGCAGGATTACCACAACATCCGCGTGGCCGCCTTCAACTCCCATGCCTGGGAGCTAGCCAAGCGGACCACTAATTTGGCCGAAAGCCGGAGTAAGCACTCCGTTCTCTTTCTCGCGTGGGCGCGTCAGCGCACCCGCTGGGTGTAGCCCCCGAGATTCGGGCCGACTGCTGAGCAGTCGGGCCGGATTTCCGGCAACCACTTTTCTTCTCTGTTGATTGTTGATTGTCTTCTGTTTCTTGTCTTCTGCAGGAGCAACTGCCGACCTGCAGCAGCGCCTGGGCGAGGCTCAAACCGAGCTATGCGCAAAGGAGGACGAGCGCAGCAAGGCGGCCCAGGAGCGCGACCGCCTAGTCAAGGAGCCGGCGGACCAGGCGGATCGGCACAAGACGGAGCTCCAGAAGGTGAAGGACAGCGAGGCCAACCTCCAGGCCGAGTTCGAGACTGAACGCTCGGCCTGGGCCGAGAAGGAGAAAGCGCTGAACGACGGCTATGGCGAGATCGAAGATATGATCGATGGTGAGTTATCTTTCCTTTCTTTCAGCCGCCGATTGTTGCATGTACCTGTTCGAGATATGCCCTAGAGGCAATCATGTATGATGATATTTCCTATGTGTTTATGAATAAAGATAGTCCTTGGACATTAGCAATGATGTGTATCAGCAAGTACGTGACTTGTTTGTGGGACTATGCATTGTATGATGACCATCCTAAAAGGTCCCTAGTCGAAAGGGCTGTGTGGACACGCAGCCGACTAGACTAGCATATGACATGGTCGATGGCTTGGTCTCACTAGCCATGGAGCATTGGATGCTAACCGGATAATATGGACTTGGAAAGGTCTGGTCGGATTCGACGTAGTCGGATCCGAGTCGAGATAAGGTCCGAGTCGGACAGACCCAACTATGAGACGCAGCGATATGTCATCTGTGAGTCTCTAGTGCAACATACGTTCTATGTCCTAAGACCTGAGTTGATGCATGTACTCGGGATGGTGACAAACTTGCTTTGGGCCGACCAAACGCTACTCCGTGACTGGGTAGTTACAAAGGTAGGTTTCGGGCTTGTCCAGACCCATGTTGCGAGACATGGTCGAGCAAGATGGGATTTGCCCCTCCGATTAGGAGAGATATACTCTAGGCCCCTCGTGTGATCCGCCAGGATAAGCATGGCCATGCGACAAGGATTATGAGATGATCCGGATTATGGTCGGCATCACTAGAACGAGAAAGAGGTCGGGCTAGCACAAGGATGACACGCTCGCCTTGAGCCCGACAACATATATCGTGAGGCAAAAGGAATGGAAGTGTGATGTACAGGTTCGCTAACCAGCTTCATAGTCTGCTTGGTGTTCGGCATGCCTTGCTAGAGGCCGCTACCAACCGTGCAGTTCGGAGGTGATCTGAACTGCGACCAAGCCGGCTTGAACCTAAGGGGTCGCGCGCTTAAGGGAAGGAACCTACGAGGTCGGATCCGAGGACACTGGTCGGATATGATCCGAGCTGTATTCGGATTGTGGCCGAGTAGACTTATGGGCTTTAGGGTTCATGCGAGGCCCAAGTGTTGAGCCCAGGACGGACGCCTATATAAAGTGGAGGTGCAGCACACTCAGGAGTTGATCGCTTCGGCGTTGTCACTAGGGTTTTGCATGTGTTGCGAATAAACACCTGCACTCGCCACCGACTGTGTGATCGGACCTAGCAGTCCGCCGCACGGTGTTCCTCCTGCACGCGCGGATACCGTTAGAGGCGGTGCACCTACACCGCTCCGGCGAACTTGTACGTGGGATCAGACGACCGGCTGTTCGAGGGAGATCGGACGAGGAGGAGACGAACCACACGGACGCGCTGCCCCAACTCTTCTTCCGCTGCATGGCACTGCGCGTCTAGTGGTAACGAACTGTGATCGATCTCCTGTAGCATGTTCCTGTTTGTTCTGCGCGTAGGAAAATTTTAATTTGCAGTCAATGCACCCTACCGTAGAACCCAACAGAACCGGCTTCTGGCTTCAGACTTCTTTTTTCCTCTTGCACAGACTTCTTTCCTGGTCACGCTGTTGCCGCCAGCCAAACCATCGAGGATCGCCGCGATGAGCGAAGACAGGCTGGTGCAGAAATCGCGCCCAATGCGCCCCGGACCCTCAACGAGCAGCTCGTCGCTATCCATGCTCGCCTCCAGCCGGCTCCTCGGATGCTCCGCCGCCTTCAGCGTGTCGGGGCCCAGGTGCTGACCGCCCTCTGGCCGGCTGCTCAAATCCCACGCACCCCCAGCCGGACTACCGAGTGGATGGAGGTGGCAGTTGGCTGCTTTGAGGCTTGGAAGGGCTCCACGGCTCGTGCCGGTGCTTGAAGGGCCCTGGAGTTTGTCATGGCGTGGTATCCAGGCCTGGACTTGGCCCAGCTGGCCACCTTCCGGCAGGAGGCCGCACCAGATCTGGCGGCGGCGAGCCGCGACCTTACCCAACGTGCGGCGGTGATCGCCGACTACACCGACACCACTGAGTTCATCCCTGAGCTGAATGAGGAGGGCGCTGAGGTGCCACCCAACTGGTTTGGGCTGAACCTGGAGTTCGGGGAATATTCGGCGGAGGAGATCGCCTCCAGCGATGAGGGCGAGGACAAAGAGGGCGAGGATGGTGAAGACGACGCACCGGAGAGCGGAGCAGACGGCCAGCCCCAGCCCGATCGAACCTCAAGCAATGAGCTGCGTGCGAGTGCGCCGACTGCTACTGATGCTGACCAAGCCGAGACTCGCCAGACGGCCACTCCACCAGCCGGCGCCGCCGACTCCACCAACCTGCCGGACCCGCCCGCTGCTCCTCTGGCCTAGGCGGCCATTTTTATCTTATCCTTTCTTGCTTTTGTAATCTCTCAAACAAGCTTTGTTAAACTTGCGCAATTCCACCTGCTGGGGGTGTATTCAAAACTTGTTGAATTCTGGCTAAGAGCCTTGCTATGTAAATTAACTTTATTCGCACAAGTTGTGCTTTGCCGGGTTCTAACTTGTCTTGCTTGTCTGTTCTTTTGGCTTTTTCCTTTGCCGCCTTCTCTTGGCTGCTGCCCTGCCAGCCAGGCAGCCGCTCTGCAGTCTGTGGCTGGGTCAAGTACTTTTGGCCGTTTAGAACGTAGCAAGTTAAGTAAGAAGCCGGCCTGCCAGCTGCTCAGCAGCCGGACGGTGAGGCGAGGAGCCGGCTTGGCCTATGTGAGTGCTTTTGTCCTTAGCCATTTTTCATGTGGGCACCATTTCCTGCCTTTAACTCGCGCCAGCCGGACAGTCGCTCTGCGAGCTGCGGTTTATGGCAAGAGAGGGCTTAGATGCCGGCACACTACTTGTCCGACTGCAGGTAGCACCAACGTAATACAAGGCGGCAAGCCCCCGAGCCGACTGGTCGAACCCGGTGCCAGGCAGAAGAATGAAATAACACATTCATAGGCATAAAACTTATCATATAGATAAAAGGGTAGCCCCCAAGTGCTCCTCAAGGGTCCCGATGTCTTTGTGCTTAATACAAAAGGTAGCGTGGTACATACTGCATTTAACTGTAAATTCTTCGGAGGAGATTTGCGTTCCATGGGCGCTCTGTTTCCTTGCCGGAATCATCCCTCTCGTGTGCTATGGGCTTATGTGCATCGATCAGGTAGTAGGAGTCGTTGCCCAAGGCTTTGCTGATGATGAAGGGGCTTTCCCAAGGGGCTGAGAGCTTGTGCTGGCCGGTTGTTCGCTGGATCAGCCGGAGCACAAGGTCCCCCTCTTGGAAGGACCTTGGCTTGACCTTCTGACTGTGGTAGCGGCGCAGGCTCTGCTGGTAGATGGCGGACCGGCTGAGTGCCAACAGCCGGCCCTCTTCCAGCAGATCGGCACTGTCTTCTCGTGCTTCCTTCGCCGCCTCCATGTACATGGTGACGCGAGGTGAGTCGAACTCAATGTCAGTTGGGATGACGATCTCGGCCCCGTACACGAGGAAGAAGGGAGTGAAACCGGTTGCGTTTGGCGTGGTGCGGAGGCTCCAGAGGACGGCCGGCAGCTCTTTGATCCAGCAGCCGGCCGAGCGCTCCAGTGGCTCGACCAGTCGGGGCTTGATGCCGGAGAGGTGCTACCTCTTGTGCACTGCGTTGGTTTCCCTTGAAGAGGAAAGGGTGATGCAGCAAAGTAGCATAAGTATTTCCCTTAGTTTTTGAGAACCAAGGTATCAATCCAGTAGGAGGACATGCACGAGTCCCTCGCACCTACACAAACAAATAAATCCTCGCAACCAACGCGATAAGGGGTTGTCAATCCCTACACGGTCACTTGCGAGAGTGAGATCTGATAGATATGATAAGATAATATTTTTGGTATTTTTGTGATAAAGATGCAAAGTAAAGAAAGTAAAATAAAAACGGCAAAAGAAATAGCTTGTCGTTGGAAGATTAATATGATGGAAAATAGACCCGGGGGCCATAGGTTTCACTAGTGGCTTCTCTCAAGAGCATAAGTATTTTACGGTGGGTGAACAAATTACTGTTGATCAATTGACAGCATTGAGCATAGTTATGAGAATATCTAGGTATGATCATGTGTATAGGCATCATGTCCGAGACAAGTAGACCGACTCCTGCCTGCATCTACTACTATTACTCCACACATCGACTGCTATCCAGCATGCATCTAGAGTATTAAGTTCATAAGAACAGAGTAACGCCTTAAGCAAGATGACATGATGTAGAGGGATAAATTCATGCAATATGATAAAACCCCATCTTGTTATCCTCGATGGCAACAATACAATACGTGCCTTGCTGCCCCTACTGTCACTAGGAAAGGACACCGCAAGATTGAAACCAAAGCTAAGCACTTCTCCCATTGCAAGAAAATCAATCTAGTAGGCCAAACCAAACTGATAATTCGAAGAGACTTGCAAAGATAACCAATCATACATAAAAGAATTCAGAAGATTCAAATATTGTTCATAGATAAACTTGATCGTAAACCCACAATTCATCGGTCTCAACAAACACACCGCAAAAGAAGATTACATCGAATAGATCTCCACAAGAGAGGGGGAGAACATTGTATTGAGATCCAAAAAGAGAGAGGAAGCCATCCAGCTAATAACTATGGACCCGAAGGTCTGAGGTAAACTACTCACACATCATCGGAGAGGCTATGGTGTTGATGTAGAAGCCCTCCATGATCGATGCCCCCTCCGGCGGAGCTCCGGAACAGGCCCCAAGATGGGATCTCACGGGTACAGAAGGTTGACGCGGTGAAATTAGGTTTTTGGCTCCGTATCTGGTACTTTGGGGGTACGTAGGTGTATATAGGAGGAAGGAGTACGTCGGTGGAGCAATATGGGGCCCACGAGGGTGGAGGGCGCGCCCAGGGGGGTAGGCGCGCCCACCTACCTCGTGGCTTCCTGGTAGCTTTCTTGACGTAGGGTCCAAGTCCTCTGGATCACATTCGTTCCGAAAATCACGTTCCTGAAGGTCTCATTCCGTTTGGACTCCATTTGATATTCTTTTTCTGCGAAACTCTAAAATAGGCAAAAAAAACAGCAATTCTGGGCTGGGCCTCCGGTTAATAGGTTAGTCCCAAAAATAATATGAAAGTGTATAATAAAGCCCAATAATGTCCAAAACAGAAGATAATATAGCATGGTGCAATCAAAAATTATAGATATGTTGGAGACGTATCAAGCATCCCCAAGCTTAATTCCTGCTCGTCCTCGAGTAGGTAAATGATAAAAAACAGAATTTTTGATGTAGAATGCTACTTGGCATAATTTCAATGTAATTCTTCTTAATTATGGAATGAATATTCAGATCCGAAGGATTCAAGATAAAAGTTCAATATTGACATAAAAATAATAATACTTCAAGCATACTAACTAAGCAATTATGTCCTCTCAAAATAACATGGCCAAAGAAAGTTCATCCCGACAAAATCATATAGTTTAGTCATGCTCCATTTTCGTCACACAAGAATGCTCTCATCATGCACAACCCCGATGACAAGCCAAGCAATTGCTTCATACTTTAGTAATCTCAAACTTTTTCAACCTTCACGCAATACATGAGCGTGAGCCATGGATATAGCACTATGGGTGGAATAGAATATAATGATGGGGGTTATGTGGAGAAGACAAAAAAGGAGAAAGTCTCACATCAACGAGGCTAATCAATGATCTATGGAGATGCCCATTGATTGTTGTTAATGCAAGGAGTTGGGATTGCCACGCAACGGATGCACTAGAGCTATAATATGAAAGCTTAACAAAAGAAACTAAGTGGGTGTGCATCCAACTTGCTTGCTCACGAAGACCTAGGGCACTTGAGGAGGCCCATTGTTGGAATATACAAGCCAAGTGCGATAATGAAAAATTCCAACTAGTATATGAAAGTGACAAAACAAGAGACTCTCTATCATGAAGATTATGGTGCTACTTTGAAGCACAAGTGTGGTAAAAGGATAGTAACATTGTCCCTTCTCTCTTTTTCTCTCATTTTTTGGGCCTTCTCTTTTTTATGGCCTTTCTCTTTTTTGTATTCCTCACTTGGGACAATGCTCTAGAAAATGATGATCATCACACTTCTATTTATTTACAACTCAATGATTACAACTCGATACTAGAACAGAGTATGACTCTATATGAATGCCTCTGGCGGTGTACCGGGATATGCAATGAACCAAGAGTGACATGTATGAAAGAATTACGAACGGTGGCTTTGCCACAAATACTATGTCAACTACATGATCATGCAAAGCAATATGACAATGATGAACGTGTCATGATAAACGGAATGGTGGCAAGTTGCATGGCAATATATCTCGGAATGGCTATGGAAATGCCATAATAGGTAGGTATGGTGGCTGTTTTGAGGAAGATATAAGGAGGTTTATGTGTGAAAGAACGTATAATATCACGGGGTTTGGATGCACCGGCGAAGTTTGCACCAACTCTCAATGTGAGAAAGGGCAATGCACGGTACCGAAGAGGCTAGCAATGGTAGAAAGGTGAGAGTGCGTATAATCCATGGACTCAACATTAGTCGTAAAGAACTCACATACTTATTGCAAAAATCTACAGGTCATCAAAAACCAAGCACTACGCGCATGCTCCTAGGGGGATAGATTGGTAGGAAAAGATAATCGCTCGTCCCCGACCGCCACTCATAAGGAGGACAATCAAAGAACACCTCATGTTTCAAATTTGTTACATAACGTTTACCATACGTGCATGCTACGGGACTTGCAATCAACACAAGTATTTCTCAAATTCACAACTACTCAACTAGCACAACTTTGATATCACTACCTCCATGTCTCAAAACAATCATCAAGCGTCAAACTTCTCTTAGTATTCAACACACTCATAAGAAAGTTTTTACTAATCTTGAATACCTAGAATATTAGGATTATTTAAGCAAATTACCATGCTATTTAAGACTCTCAAAATAGTCTAAGTGAAGCATGAGAGATCAATAGTTTCTATAAAACAAATCCACCACCGTGCTCTAAAAGATATAAGTGAAGTACTAGAGCAAAAACTATATAACTCACAAGGTATAAGTGAAGCACATAGAGTATTCTAATAATTTCCGAATCATGTGTGTATCTCTCCAAAGGTGTGTACAGCAAAGATGATTGTGGTAAACTAAAAAATAAAGACTCAAATCATACAAGACACTCCAAGCAAAACACATATCATGTGGTGAATAAAAATATAGCTCCAAGTAAAGTTACCGATGGAAGTAGATGAAAGAGGGGATGCCTTCCGGGGCATCCCCAAGCTTTGGCTTTTAGGTGTCCTTAGATTATCTTGGGGGTGCCATGGGCATCCCCAAGCTTAGGCTCTTGCCACTCCTTGTTCCATAATCTATCAAATCTTTCACCCAAAACTTGAAAACTTCACAACACAAAACTCAGCAGAAAATCTCGTGAGCTCCGTTAGCGAAAGAAAACAAAAGACCACTTCAAGGTACTGTAATGAACTCATTATTTATTTATATTCGTGTTAAACATACTGTATTCCAACTTCTCTATGGTTTATAAACTATTTACTAGCCATATATTCATCAAAATAAGCAAACAACACACGAAAAACAGAATCTGTCAAAAACAGAACAGTCTGTAGTAATCTGTAACTAACGAAAACTTCTGGAACTCCAAAAATTCAGCAAAAATAGGACGACCTATAGAATTTATTTATTGATCAGCAGCAATTGGAATCAATATTTTATCACGTTCTGGTGATTTTTAACAATTATTTTCGTGAACAGAAAGTTTCTGGAATTTTCTGCAAGATCAAATAACTATCATCCAAGAAGATCCTATTGGTTTAACTTGGCACAAACACTAATTAAAACATAAAAACACATCTAACCAGAGGCTAGAACAAATATTTATTCCTAAACAGAACCAAAAGGCAAAAAACTAAAAATAAAATTGGGTTGCCTCCCAACAAGCGCTGTCGTTGAACGCCCCTCGCTAGGCATTGAGATTTCAATGATGCTCACATGAAAGACAAGAATTGAAGCACAAAGAGAGCATCATAAAATACGTGGCAAACAAATCTAAGTCTAACATACTTCCTATGCATAGGCATCTTATAGGCAAACAAATGATCAGAGCAAGCAAAAACTAGCATATGCAAGGAAGAGGAAAGAAACAATAGCAATCTCAACATAACGAGAGGTAATTTAGTAACATGAAAATTTCTACAATCATATTTTCCTCTCTCATAATAATTACATGTGGGATCATAAGCAAATTCAACAAAATAGCTATCACATAAAATATTTTCAACATGATCCACATGCATGCAAAGTTGACACTCTTCCAAAATAGTGGGATTAACATTAGCTAAAGTCATGACCTCTCCAAACCCACTTTTATCAAAATCTTCATAAGATTGAACATTATCCAAATACGTGGGATCTAAAGTTGACACTCTTCCAAACCCACTTTCAATATTATTGCAAAAACTATTATCAATCTCATATTCATCATGGGGCTTAAATAAATTTTCAAGATCATAAGAAGAATCACCCCAATCATGATCGTTGCAACAAGAGGACGACATAGCAAAACTAGCATCCCCAAGCTTAGGGTTTTGCATATTATTAGCATAATTTACATCAATAGAATTTATAATAAAATCATTGCAATCATGCTTTTTATTCAAAGATCTATCGTGAATCACTTCATAAAGCACTTCATCACAATTTTCAGATTCACGGATTTCAAGCAAAACCTTATAAAGATAATCTAGTGCATCCAAATCACTAGGAATTGGTTCATCATAATTGGATCTCTTAAAAAGATTGGCAAGCGGATGAGGATCCATAGATATTAGCTTCTCTGTTTAGGAATAAATACTCAACTATTTCAACCAAACGAGCAAACGAGCGAAGTAAGACATCAAGGCAAACGAAAAGACGAACGGAAAAGAGAGGGCGAATAAAACGGCAAGGGTGAAGTGGGGGAGAGGAAAATGAGAGGCAAATGGCAAATAATGTAATGCGGGAGATAAGGGTTTGTGATGGGTACTTGGTATGTAGACTTTTGCGTAGACTCCCCTGCAACGGCGCCAGAAATCCTTCTTGCTACCTCTTGAGCACTGTGTTGGTTTTTCCTTGAAGAGGAAAGGGTGATGCAGCAAAGTAGCGTAAGTATTTCCCTCAGTTTTTGAGAACCAAGGTATCAATCCAGTAGGAGGCCACGCACGAGTCCCTCGCACCTACACAAGCAAAGAAATCCTCGCGACCAACGCGATAAGGGGTTGTCAATCCCTACACGGTCACTTACGAGAGTGAGATCTGATAGATATGATAAGATAATATTTTTGGTATTTTTGTGATAAAGATGCAAAGTAAAGAAAGTAAAATAAAAACGGCAAAAGAAATAGCTTGTTGTTGGAAGATTAATATGATGGAAAATAGACCCGGGGGCCATAGGTTTCACTAGTGGATTCTCTCAAGAGCATAAGTATTTTACGGTGGGTGAACAAATTACTGTTGAGCAATTGACAGAATTGAGCATAGTTATGAGAATATCTAGGTATGATCATGTATATAGGCATCACATCCAGGACAAGTAGACCAATTCTACTACTATTACTCCACACATCGACCGCTATCCAGCATGCATCTAGAGTATTAAGTTGATAAGAACAGAGTAACGCCTTAAGCAAGATGACATGATGTAGAGGGATAAATTCATGCAATATGATAAAAACCTCATCTTGTTATCCTCGATGGTAACAATACAATACGTGCCTTGCTGCCCCTACTGTCACTGGGAAAGGACACCGCAAGATTGAACCCAAAGCTAAGCACTTCTCCCATTGCAAGAAAGATCAATCTAGTAGGCCAAACCAAACTGATAATTCGAAGAGACTTGCAAAGATAACCAATCATACATAAAAGAATTCAGAAGATTCAAATATTGTTCATAGATAAACTTGATCATAAACCCACAATTCATCGGTCTCAACAAACACACCGCAAAAGAAGATTACATTGAATAGATCTCCACAAGAGAGGGGGAGAACATTGTATTGAGATCCAAAAAGAGAGAGGAAGCCATCTAGCTAATAACTATGGACCCGAAGGTCTGAGGTAAACTACTCACACATCATCGGAGAGGCTATGGTGTTGATGTAGAAGCCCTCTGTGATCGATGCCCCCTCCGGCGGAGCTCCGGAACAGGCCCCAAGATGGGATCTCATGGGTACAGAAGGTTGCGGCGATGGAATTAGGTTTTTGGCTCCGTATCTGGTAGTTTGAGGGTACCTAGGTATATATAGGAGGAAGGAGTACGTCGGCGGAGCAACATGGGGCCCATGAGGGTGGAGGGCGCGCCCCCCTACCTCGTGGCTTCCTGGTAGCTTTCTTGACGTAGGGTCCAAGTCCTCTGGATCACATTCGTTCCGAAAATCATGTTCCCGGAAGTTTCATTCCGTTTGGACTCCGTTTGATATTCTTTTTCTGCGAAACTCTGAAATAGGCAAAAAAAAACAACAATTCTGGGTTGGGCCTCCGGTTAATAGTTTAGTCTCAAAAATAATATAAAAGTGTATAATAAAGCCCAATAATGTCCAAAACAGAAGATAATATAGCATGGAGCAATCAAAAATTATAGATACGTTGGAGACGTATCAAGAGGATGAGGCCATTTGCTCGCTCGACTTGGACGTTTGACTGCGGATGGGCAACGGACGCTAAGTCCAGTCGGATGCCCTGCGTCGTGCAGAAACGAGCCAAGGCGCCTTTGGCAAAGTTGGTGCCATTGTCGATGATGATGTTGTGTGGTGCACCGTACCGGACGGTGATATCAGCGTTGAAGGTCCCAACAGTCGGACCATTCAGCTTCTTGATTGGCTTTGCTTCAATCCACTTGGTGAATTTGTCCACGGCGACAAGCAGATGAGTCATGCTGCCGCGTGCTTTCTTGAATGGGCCCACCATATCCAGCCCCCAGATGGCAAAAGGCCAAGTAAGGGGGATGGTCTTGAGTGCGGAGGCCGGCAGATGTTGCTTGGAGCTGAATTTCTGGCACCCCTTGCACTTCTTGACCAAATCCTTGGCTTCCTCCAAAGCAGTCGGCCAGAAGAAGCCGTGGTGGAAGGCTTTGGCGACAAGGGATCTGGAGGCCGCGTGGTGGCCGCACTCACCTTGGTGGATGTCTCTGAGGATTGCATTGCCCTTCTCTGGCTCTATGCAGCGCTGGAACACACCAGTGACGCTGCGCCTGACAAGCTCTCTGTTGACGATGGTGTATGCTGCTACCCGATGATGCACTTGTCGGGCCAAAATCTCGTCGGCTGGTAGCTCTCTGCTCACCAGGAAGTTGAGGATGGGCTACACCCATGATGGTGCTTGTACTTCATCCACTATCATTGTGGCCACTGCAACTAGGGCAGTTGGGTTGGGAGGCTACGGGGTGGAGTCGGTCGCTGCTTGGTGCGTTGTTGAAGTTCCCGGGCCGACTGCCGCAGCCCACGAGCCGGGTGCAACTGCTGCAGTCCCCGAGCCACCTGCCGAAGTCCCCGGGCCGACTGCCGCAGCCCCCGGGCCGGGTTCTGAAGTCCCTGGGCCGGGGGCGGCTACTACAGTCCCCGAGCCGCCTGCGGAAGTCCCCGAGCCGACTGCTGCAGCCCCCGAGTCGGATCCGACTGCTCCGGGTGCGGCCGGCACGAAGATAGACTCTGATTCCGGCGAAGGCTTGATAGATGGCTTGAGTAGGCGCTGAAGGGAGACACAGGCTGGTATGGCTTGCCGGGTGGAGCCGATCCGTGCCAGGGCATCTACTTGCTCGTTGTCGGCCCGTGGCACGTGAAGGAACTCGCACCCGTCGAAATATCCGCTGATTTGCTGGACGAGGAAGCGGTAGCTCACCATGTTTGCATCCTTGGCATCCCAGTCGCCAGATGACTGTTGGACCACCAACTCCGAGTCGTCGTAGCACAGGATCTGGCGGATGCCGATCTCTTTGGCCAGCCGGAGTCCATGTAAGTGCCTCATACTCGGCCACGTTGTTGGAGGTGGCAAAGTGGATTTGTAGTGTGTATCTGAGCTAGAATCCAGCGCTGGCGGCAGGTACTGGGCCTCGGCCCAGTCGACGAGGAAGTCGGCCAGCGCTTGGGACTTGATGGCGGTGCGAGGCTGGTAGAAGATGGTGTAGGGGGGCAGCTCGATGGCCCACTTGGCCACCCGGCATGATGCATCTGTACTGCCTATGATCTCAGCAAGCAGGGCAGTGCAGACAATCGTGATGGGGTGCTCTTGAAAGTATGGCTTGAGCTTCTTGGCGGCAAAGTGCACGCCGTAGCACATTTTCTAGTAGTGGGGGTAGTTCTGCTTTGAGGTCGATAGCACCTCACTCAAGTAGTATACAGGCCTCTGGACCGGCTGTGCCTTGTCGTCTTCTGGGCGCTCTACCACAATGAAAGTGCTGACCACCCGGCTGGTGGTGGCCATGTAGAGGAGCATGGGCTCCTTAGCAGTCGGAGCCGCCAGGACAGGCGGCGTGGTCAGCATCTTCTTCAGCTGGAGAAAGGCCTCGCCCGCCTTGTCGTTCCACTCGAAGTGAGTGGTTTTCTTCATTAACTGGTACAGGGGAAGAGCCTTCTCTCCCAGCCGACTAATAAAGCGGCTGATGGATGCCAAGCACCCGGTGAACTTCTGGACATCTCGTAGTCAGGCAAGTCTCTCCATCCTCTCGATGGCCTTGATCTTGACAGGGTTGCACTCGATGCCGCGCTCTGAGACAAGGAAACCAAGGAGCTAGCCGGCTGGTACTCCGAAGACACACTTCTCTTGGTTGAGCTTGATTTGAAAACGGCGCAGATTATCAAAAGTCTCCTTGAGATCTTCCAAGAGGATGTCGCGCTTCTTCGTCTTCACCACAATATCGTCTACATAGACATGGGCATTTCTGCCGAGTTGCTTGAGGAGGCACTTCTGCATGCAACGCTGAAAAGTGGCACCGGCATTTCTCAAGTCGAATGTCATGGTCAGGTAGAAGAAGGCTCCAAATGGTGTGATGAAGGCGGTCTTCAGCCGATCGGCCGAGTTCAGCTTGATCTGGTGGTAGCCGGAATAGGCATCAAGGAAAGACAACAACTCGCATCCAGCTGTGGAGTCTATCACTTGATCTATCCGGGGCAAGGCAAACGGATCTTTGGGGCAGGCTTTGTTGAGGCTGGTATAATCAATACACATGCGCCATTTGTTGTTCTTTTTCGGTACAAGGACTGGGTTGGCAAGCCATTCTGGAAAGAACACTTCCATAATGAAGCCGGCTGCTAGAAGCCAGGCTATCTCTTCACCAACAATTCTTCTCTTCTCCTCTGACAGGCAGCGGAGGGGTTGCTTGACTGGTTTTGCATCTGCTCTGACATGTAGCTTGTGCTCGGCGAAATCCGTCGGAACACCTGGCATGTCTTTGGGAGACCATGCGAAGATGTCCCGATTCTCACGGAGGAAATCGACGAGCTCGCTTTCCTATTTGCTATCGAGGTTGGTCCCCACAATAGCAAACCTCTCCGGGTGGTTCGGGTCCAAGGGAATCTTCTTGATTTCTTTGGCCGGCTGGAAGGAGCCCTGGGTCTCCGACTCCTTGGGATCTGGTGACAGGCCCGGTTGCTTAATGGCCATGGCCACAACCCGGTCAAGGAGCTTCTTCTCGACGGCAATCACAAGGGAGTCGGCCAGCCGACTGCTAGCTGCCGCACAGGCGGCCGACTTCTTGTAGTCTCCAGCTATGATGTTGATGCCCTTGGTTTCCGGCATCTTCATCTTGAGGTAGGCATAATGTGGTACTACCATGAACTTCGCCAGAGCAGGCCGGCCAAGCAGTGCGTGGTAGGGGCTCTCCAGGTCAACCACCTCAAACTAAATTGCTCGCCTCTCTGTGGCAAAGGTGGCATCCAACACCAAGGCATAGGAACCCGGAGAAGGCATCACCTCCGGGTGGTCAGCTCGGCTCCAACTGATGGGCTTCTCAGACCAGTGCATGAACTCTATGGCTTCTGAAACGACAGCATTCACCTCTCGGTGCTGCTGACATCGGCTTTGCTTATCGTCGGCCATGCTGGTGAAGACGATGTAGGCTCCATGTTTCAGGGAATTCGTCTTGGATGGCGACGACTGGACGGGCCGGCTGCTGCTGAGCAGGAGGCGGCACCGGCTGGCCGGTAGGCGGAGGAGGCAGCAGTCCTTCGCCCTTGGAGATTCGGGTGAGCCAGTGGCACTTCCAGGTGGTGTGGTTGGATGGCTTCGCGCCGCTGTGGAACTTGCAGGGAGCACCGAGGGTTTGCTCATAGGACAAGGCGGCCAACCAGGCAGGCTTGCCGCCCTTCTAACACTTGGGGCTGGGTTGTCCCTCCGGCTGCTGATCCTCAACTATTGCCACCTGCCGGCTGGTGGAAGACGGCTGCAGGGCCTTGTGCTTGTTGTTGTTCTGTTGTTGGCGCCGAGTCACCAGCCGGCGTCTGAGGAGCCGGAGGGAGCACCTTCCCAGACACGTCCACCTGGAGCTCTGACTTCATGGAGGACTCGGCAGTGGTGTATTTGTCTGCTATGATCAGTAGTTCGTCGAGTGTGGTCGGCTCATCGCATAGGAGTTGGTGCTTGAGTAGGGTGCCTTCTCTGCACCCGGCGGTGAAGTACTCTATGGCTTGTACCTCGTGCATCCCTTCGCAGGAGTTGTGCAGTTCGGCCCACCGTGTCAAGTAGTCGCGGCTGGGCTTGGTGGGGCCCTGGACGCATAGAGAAAGCTGGCGAGGCTTGGGCGGCCGCTTGTAGGTGCTAGTGAAGTTACGGATGAAGACTTCGGTGAAGTCCAGCCAGCCGTTGATGCTGTAGGGCTTGAGGCTGTTCAGCCATGTCCAGGCCGTGCCCTGGAGCATGAGCGGAACGTACTTCACGGCAACGTGCTTGTTGCCATTTTCTATGTTGACCACGGTGGAGTAGTCCACCAGCCAATCCTCTGGCTTCACGGAGCCGTTGTACTTGGGCGTGTCTCGAGGAAGCGAGAACCCTTTAGGAAGGGCTCGTCGCGAATGCGGGGGCCGAAACAAGGCGGACCGATTGCTTCTTCTTCTTCTACCGCCAGGGACCGAGCCAGTCGGTCGATCCGGTGGCGGGTGTCGTTTTCTCCGACTCCTTCACGGGGGCCCAGCCGGCCACCGAGAGTCGGGTGCTCAACAGGCGGCGGGGAGGCGCGCCTCTCCTTGCACGGGGGAGGCAGGCGATCGTCCCGTTGTTCCACTGCTCGTGGGCAGCCGTCTTGGTTGCGCTCAATGGTGAGACGTGTCCGACTGCGGCTAGCAGCCGACTCTCGATCTCTTCGGTCGCGGGCGCCGCCTGTCAGCGTCCGGGAGGTTGTGCCTTGGTCTCGGCGGGGGGGGGAGGGGGATTCTCAGCATGCGCGTCGGGTTCCATCACATCACGGTCAGCTTCTTGCTGCGCTGTTGCCGCATCGAGGAGGTACTCGATTCGCACCGTCATGCAACGCTGCTCGTCACCCTCCAGGTGATCCAGCTTGTCTGCTGCCGCCTGGGCAGCGCCTAGGTTCTCCATGGGCGTGGCGTAGACTGGGCGGTTGGCTCCCAGCATGCTGGCGATGGCCGTGCCGCGTTGTCGAACCGTGCCCACATGGCTCGGCTCGCCAGCAGCCGGCCTGCCGCCCACGGCGCGGTCGATCTCGCGTTGGTAGGCTTCCGAGACGCGTCTCATGGTGGCCAACTTCTTGGCACTCTCGACGAGCACGACGCGGCAGGCCTCTAGTGTTTCGGCGTTTGCGTCTGCCGCGATGGGCGCGGACAGGTCCCGCAGCATCGCCTGCAGCGGATCCTGGCCGGCTCCGCTAGAGGCTTCATCGTGGCTGATGACGAGCACCTCCATGATGGTGCTGCCGCCGCTGTCTGCACGAGGAAGTGGGTCGTCGATGACCACCACATTGGTGGGAAAGTGTCGAGGGATGTCGTGTCGGAGTCGACAAGCATCGGGTCGGTAGAGCCAATCGACTCCAGGTCGGAGGCCGGCTCATTAGCGATGTGGAGTGATAACCCACAAGTATAGGGGATCAATTGTAGCCTCTTTTGATAAGTAAGAGTGTCGAACCCAACGAGGAGCTAAATTTAGAACAAATATTCCCTCAAGTTCTATCAACCACCGATACAACTCTACGCACACTTAACGTTCGCTTTACCTAGAACAAGTATGAAACTAGAAGTACTTAGTGGGTGTTTTTAGATAGGTTTGCAAGATAATAAAGAGCGCGTAAATAAAAAGTAGGGGCTGTTTAAGTAAAGACACAATAAAGTAAATATAGCGAGTGTGAAAAAGTGGTGGTAGGAGTTGTGAAATTGTCCCTAAGCAATTGACTACTTTACTAGACCGATAGCAAGTTTTATGTGGGAGAGGCCACTGCTAGCATGACATCCCTGACTTGGAATTCTATGCACTTATGATTGGAACTATTAGCAAGCATCCGCAACTACTAACGTTCATTAAGTTAAAACACAACCATAGCATTAAGATATATTGGTCCCCCTTCAATCCCGTATGCATCAATTTCTATGCTAGGTAGAAGCTTCTATCACTCTTGCCCTCCAATACATAGTCCTATCAACATACAACTAACCCTATGGTGTGATCCACGCGCGCGCTCATATGATGGGCACCAAAGGACAGCAACATAACCACAAGCAAATTAAATCAATCATAGCAATTCATCAACCACCGATAGGACAATAAAAATCCACTCAGACATCATAGGATGGCAACACATCATTGGATAATAATATGAAGCATAAAGCACCATGTTCAAGTAGAGGGTACAGCGGGTTGCGGGAGAGTGGACCACTATAGATAGAGGGGGGAAGGTGATGGAGATGTTGGTGAAGATCGCGGAGGTGTTGGTGAAGATCGCGGTGATGATGATGGTGGCCACGGCAGCGTTCCGGCGCCACCGGAAGAGAAGGGGAGAGGGGGCCCCATCTTCTTCTTATTCCTTGACCTCCTCCCTAGATGGGAGAAGGGTTTCCCCTCTGGTCCTTGGCCTCCATGGCATGGGAGGGGCAAGAGCCCCTCCGTGATTGGATATGTTTCTCTATCTCTCTCTGTTTCTGCGTTCTCCTCTTCTGCCCTTTCACCGTTTCGTATATATATGGAGATCCGTAACTCCGATTGGATTGAAACCTTCGCCCAGATTTTTCTCCGAAAATTAGCTTTCTTGCGGCCAAAGTAGAGCAGCAACCGCCTTACGGGGGCCCACGAGGGTCAGGGGCACGCCCCTGCCTCGTGCCCCCCTCGGGCACCGTCTCGCGTGGATTCTTCTTCCCATATTTTCCAAATATTCCAAAAATATTCTCCGTCTGTTTTTATCCCGTTTGGATTCCGTTTGATATGGGTTTTCTGCGAAACATAAAACATGCAACAAACAGGAACTGGCACTGGGCACTGGATCAATATGTTAGTCCCAAAAATAGTATAAAAAGTTGCCAAAAGTATATGAAAGTTGTATAATATTGGCATGGAACGATCAAAAATTATAGATACGACGGAGACGTATCATGGAGCTTGCCAAGGAGGTCAACGAGGCAGCTCCCAGAGTTGGCTGCTCCCGCGTCGGGTGCGGGTTTGTCAGAGAGGCGGATCCTGTATATGAAATCGACGAGGCAGCTCGCTGCGCAAGCGGCTTCCGCGCCATGCAGCGCGTCGGCACAAACACCATCGGGCGTGCCGGGCCGGCTGCGCTCGCCAGGAAGGAATAGGGTTCCCGTCCAGAACAGATCTCCGGACGACGGTGCACCTAGCCCCACGGTGGGCGACAAATGTCGGGGAAATCTAGCGACATATGCCAGGGGGTGGATTTTCATGGAGGAGGACAAGAGAACGTCGTCGGTGCCTAGACACGGGATGAGGCGTAAACACGTACACCGACGCATCTTACCTAGGTTCGGGGCTCTCCTAGGAGATAACACCCCTAGTCCTGCTCTGCGAGGTCTCCGCATGATCACTATGTCAATAGAGTGGCTAGAAGGTTGCTCCTTGAGCTGTTTGGCTAGAGGAGGAAGAAGGGCAAGGATAGCTCTACTCCTCTCTCTATGTGCATGTGTTATCTATGGTGTTGAACCCTTTGCATGCGTGCCCTGGGGGGTTTATATAGGCCTACCCCCCAGGGTTACAATGGTAATCCGGTCGGGTGTGGGGCCCGGCCGTCAGTGTCTCTGGGTGTCGGCTTCTCCGCCGGCTGTTAGGGCACGCCGCCTGGTGGGTCCCGCCGGCTGCCGGTCTCTCGGCCGACAGGTTGGGCCCGTCGCCTGCGGGTCCTGTCGGCTACTCTATACTGTAGCCTCGCCTCTAATGATGGGGGCTTTGTTGGGGGAGCGTGGCTACAGTCCCGCCGCCTGGCGGGCGCTCACTGTAGCCACATCCCGTCTTATCTCGTTAATGGCGCACAGACTCCAAGAAAGGGGGAGGGCCGCCTGCTAGGAGCCGGCCTCCCCCTGAGCCGACTGGTCAGGGCTCGCCGCCTTCTAGCTTCTCATGGACAGGTAGGGCCCGCCGCCTGCGGGCCATACCGACAGCCCGTCGTGGGAGCATGGCTTCCTCTGCCATGGATGATGTCATGAGCAGCGTGGCAACAGTGTTGCGCCGGGCGTGGGATGTCCGCCTGGTACGCTGCACTGTGGCCACGTTCCACCCTGGATTCGGGGGTGGCAGGCTGCACTATAGCCACGCCCCGTCTTGTCGTGTTTATGTGGGTGCAAACTTTGAGGGCACGAGGGGCCACCTGCTAGGAGTCGGCCTCCCTGGAGGCCGCCTGCTAGGAGCCGGCCCACTTCCAGGGCGCCTTCTTGATTCCGCCGCCTTCTGGCAGTCGGCCGCTTGGGCCAGCTGTCATTTGTCTTTGATGCTTTACGGGCGCAGCCGGCCCCGATGTCTTGAAATACCATGGGGAGCTCATGAGGCTCCCCGTGGTCATTTACTCCGGCAACACCGTAATTTCGCCCTAATTTAATTGTTGCTATTTAAAATTGTACCAAATTTAAACTTGAAAGTAGGCTTTAGCTTTATTCATATCCATCAGGTTCAAACACCCAATGCATTATTCGATTCATAGGTCCATATGTTTAAGAATTACATAAGCACCAAATAAAGAATGATGAACCAGGGTTCTATACTTGTAGTATTACATATGGTAAAGAAAGAGGCGACCGACATTCCGGTTGCTGAACAAGGTGAAGCGGAATGGCCCCATTGTTCTCTCCTAGATGCAGAAGGCATGCAGGACTCTAGTTCAACCCCTTGTGATGGCCGACCGCCAATCATGTAGTTTGAGAGGTAACACCTCATATCACTTTGTGGCCTCATGCACGGTATTCCCACGGGTGTCGCCTTACCATGGCCTGGGACCGTTTGCGCCTTTTGGCTCACGTATATGATAGTGTCGCTAGCATCCATATGACAGAGAACCCGGGCCGACATGACTAGTCGTGAAACCCAAGTGGCACTAACTTACGGGGACAGGCATACATGAATCAACATCGAGCATGTCGGTCAGCAGCGTGCGAATCCGGGCTGTAGCACTGGGCTAACAGGACTCCGGTGAACCGGGCTCTAGCAGGCTATGCAGGACTCTGGATGTCACCGCGTGACATTTCCCCGAAGGGACAGACACAAGAACGAAGTGAATCACATGCCGGCCATTCAAGTGTTCCGGAGCAGTAGTGCTGGGCTAGCAGGACTCCGTTGAACCGGGCTGTAGCGGACTACTATGGCTCATGGAAGCACAAGACTACATTTCCCCATAAGAGAGGCTACCAAGGATAAACAACTAGGTTGTCGGATCCCACACATACCAAGCATTTCAATCATACACACAATATGCTCGATATAGGTAAATACAACATGACATCACAACATAACTCTACGACTCAAGTATTATTCAATAGGCTCTGAGGAGCGAGATATTAAAAACATGGGTCTCATGACCCAACATTCAGAGCATACAAGTCAAAGCACATGAGGAAGCTTAACATGTCTGAGTACAGACATCTACAAATGAAAAAGGCTGAGAAGCCTGACTATCTATCAGATCCTGCCGGGGGCACAAGATCGTAGCTGAGGTATCAAGCTAAATGTCGAAGTCCACACGGAATTACTAGCGAGACTGAAGTCTCTCTGCAAAAACATAAATTAAGCAAACGTGAGTACAAATGTACCCAGCAAGACTTACATCAGAACTAACTACATATGCATCATTATCAACAAAGGGATGGTGGGGTTTAACTGCAGCAAGCCAGCTTTGACTCAGTGGCTAACCTAAACTACTACTGCAAGTAACTCTTTTGGGGTGGCGCACACGAGTCCACATATTCACCATTTCAATACACCACTATGGATCCGCTCCCGTCTCCCTACGAGAACGCCATCCATAGCACTCACGCTTATCTTGCGCATTTTAGAGTATCCACTTTCACTTGTCTATGAACTGTATAGGCAACCCAGGAGTCCTTTACCGCGGACATGGCTATTCGAATAGATCATTTATAACCCTGCAGGGGTGTACTTCTTCACACACGCTCTCGCCACTTACCACCATGTACACGTCGTGTATCTCGGCAACCTTCAAGCGGAAGCCTGGCGAGGGAGTCGGCCATGACCTGACTAACCACACAAGTCTCTAGTCCATGTTTATCGCCTATTCGGGTTCCATCCATGAGGAGATCCGGCCGGGGTTTCGCTCACAACCCCAAACGATGTGTGCAGGGTTCCCGAGACACCAAACTGGCGCCCGGTACACCGTGCCACGTGCCTACCGCATCACAGCCCACCCCGCGGAGCAGCGCTGCGCACGGCCTCCAGCATACTACAAACACCAGAAACTAGTTGCAACTCCTGGACAAAGGACAGGGGTGGTTAAGAAGCCGAGAGGGTCCATTGGTTTCGGGCCCAATGCATGGTAGTAGTTGTTCATGGATCACAAACACAGAACTCAGTTCCTGAGGACGGCTACAATGAGACAACCCACCATGTACTCCTACATGGCCTCTCACCGCTACCTTTACCAAATCGTGTTGACACACTTAGCTCACACACGGTAGGACATGTTCATCACCATTCCAATTCATTCCCGATGAATCAGACCTGACTCAACTCTAAGCAGTAGCAGGCATGACAAAAAAGCATGAATGAGTAGGCACATCAGGGCTCAAACAACAACTACTCATGCTAGTGGGTTTCATCTATTTACTGTGGCAATGACAGGTCATGCAGAGGAAAAGGGGTTCAACTACCACAGCAAGTAACAGATGAATCGTTGTTGTCCTAATGCAGTCAAAGAGAGCAGGAGCAAGAGAGTGGGAGAATGAACAAGGGGGTTTTGCTTGCCTGGCACTTCTGAAGATAATATAGTTCTTCATCGGTGTCATCGAACACGTCGTCGGAACCACATCTACGGAGAGGGAACAACCACCGGCAAACACAAGAGGAACCACAATCAATGCAATGCACATTCATATGAATGATATGTCATATTAAGGTACTGAATTGACCTAGTGCAATAGTTAGTCATATTCATTGAAGTGGAATTCAAACCTATAGCAAATTCCAACTCCAAAACTAATTACTATTTATTGCATAATCATGAATTCTCCTTTTCAGTGAGGTTAACTTGTTGAAACATGCATGAAAATGCCATATTCAGATTCTTTGGATTTTTTGATCATTTTTCATATATAATTTATTTCATTCTCAGCTATAGTTTCATTTCTATGAATTTTAGAAGTTTTGGACATTTTCTGGAATTTTTTGATTATTTTTAGTCCAGAAAATCATTTATGTGTCAGCATGACAACGGCATGACGTCACCAGGTCAACCGTGGCTGGCCTGGGTCAAACCTGACAGTGGGCCCCGCATGTCGGTGTAACAGCGTGAGCAGCAGAGGCTGACCAGTGGTGCCAGGTCAATGCTGAGGTGGCAAGGTCAAACTGACTGGTGGGGTCACGGGCATTAGCTTAAATTAAATAGGGAATAACCCTGTGGTTAATTAAATGGTGGGGCCCGTCTGTCAGTGAGTTGGGGTAGTGGTTAGTGGCTAACTAATCTGGGATTAGCCTAAACCATGTCAGCGTCACCGGAGCTACGCCGGCGGCGACCAGAAACGCGGCGGAGTCACACAGCAGCGGCTCGGGTTTCTTGCTCCGGCGACCAAATGGCCGGCGGAGACCACCTACGTGATGCTGGCGCTCGTGCGCGTCCAGCGGTGCCATCGGTTCGAGCCGGCGTGGACCAAAACAGCGGCGGCGACGACTAGTGCGGCGGCGACGACTAGTGCGGCGGCCGGAGTTTGTACAACGACGAGATCGGCGCTACGGTGGACGAATGGAGCAGCGGTTGGTCGAGTTAGGATCCTAGGGTCACCCTGAACATGTTAGGGTGCTCGGCTGCGAGCTTGCGTGGCCGTGGTCACGGCGGCGGCATGGCCGGCGGAGCCAAGCTCTCGGCCATGATGGCCGTTGCGGTTGCAGGAAGCAAACGAGCGAGGGGAGAGAGGGGTTCGACGCAGGGGCTCACAGTGGACACGTAGAGTAGATCAGCAGGCTCGGGGAGGCGTTGGAGATGGTGAATCGACCAGCGAAGTCCGGCGAGCAGATGCGGCGGTGACGAGCTCGAAGACGACGGCGTGGTGATCCTTGGATTGCGTTCGTCGGTTTGAGATGATGCGGACGACGGCGGAGCGACTGGAATCAACGGCGAGGCGAGACGATGATGTGGCTACGGCAATGGCGAGTGGCGGCGACGAGGTCGCTCGGATGGTGAGAGAGAGGGATCCAGGGAAGAGGATGAGGATGAGAGAGAGAGAGGACGAAAGAGAGGGAGGGTTCGATCCGGACGGCACCGCGGAGAGGGCTCGCGGTGTTGCGCTGGCGGGCAGGCAGGCAAGCAGGTGGAGGTGTGCGCGCTTTGTCCTGCCTCTGCCTACTGGCAGAGGAGGAAGAAGACTGGCAGGAGGGCCAGGTGGGCTGGGCCAGCAGGTACAGCAGCGGGCCGCCAGGTTAGTTCCCTCCTTTTCCATTTCTGTTTCTGTTTTTCTATTTTGCATATGTGTTTTGAATTTGGTTTTGAAACCAATTCAATTTTGTTGCTTCTGAAAAATATTGTGGGAGCTAGATGGATTATTCTGGAGACCGACAAAATGTTTCAGAATTATTGGAGCTAAAATATAATTATAGGAATTTATAACTCCAATGCAAATACTTATTGGATTAATTCAGAGACCATAAATGCCATAGAAAAATGTGAATCATCACTGGTTAAGGTTTTCACCCTTTTCCATAAATAATGAACATTTTTGGAGGGCATTCTAGGTTCATTGAAAATATTTTGAGTTGAACCTATTTGAATTGATTTAGTGCCAGGGCTTGGTCATCCCCAATTCAAATTTCCTTTGAATTTAAACACGATGCATGGATGCTTTAATGCAAATAGTTACAAACAATTCTAGGGTTGTGAAAACTCACCCCCACTAAACAAGAATCTCGTCCCGAGATTCAAGACGTGAGGCAAGAAGACAGAGGGGACAGAAAGCTAACACGATCTTCATGATCCAATTTCCCTTCTCGAAGATGTTGATTCATTGCTCCAATTGATCTTGACGTCTTTGCTTTCGTGATCTTCATCCAACACGATGATGACAGAGGGAAACTCTACAGGAAACAATCTCCTCGAAGATCAATCACTCAAGATCAACTCACGGAATGAGACGTAGAAACATCTCTGGAGCTGATAGGCAAAACATGTATCAAGAGGGATAGAAGAAACAATTTGGCGAGGGTTTCAAAGTAGCAAGGAGGCAATTACCATGATCCCATAACAGGGCACCTTGGGGGAGGTGACTCGTAGAGTTATTCCCTTAAATGGCAAAAAGAATTACTTTTGATTCAGAGATAAATAAAATTCTCTATACCAGCCTAGGGCAAATCTCGAGCAATCGTTTGAAGGAGCTCTAAAGAATGACATACCCTGACTAGAATGGATGATGTGGACTACCTTGTTGAAGACAACGTAATGGATGATCTCTACTTATCTTCGGAAATGGATGGAACCCGTGGTAGGATGGCACAACGGAGGTGCAAGATGGGAATAAAAGGCAAATGTTGGGAATGATTCTAGTAACTAGGGAGAAACCCAACAGTAGAGAGTGAGCCCACTGTTTAGAAAGGTTATAACATAACCGAGGAAACCGAGAGCACAAGGATCCCTAAGGAGCAACTTCTAGAATGAGTCACACGAAATCCTCATGGAGAAGATAGTCAAATCGCTCAATCAAGATACTACAATGATAGATCTTCCGGCTAGGTGTGTCGGCCAGAACATCAACCTTGTCGGGGCCTACATCATAGGTCTTGGAGAAGTTCCAACCATCATATCTGCTTGAGATTCAGATCTGGTTGGTAACAGGATATTTTAGACAGCATGTCTGGAAAATAAAGTTTGCAACACAAACCGACGAGATGACATTGCGAGATTCTCGGGAAATGAATTATGGTAGCATGCTCCAAAACATGAGCTGGTTCTGCTAAACACATGTGAACACGCTGTCCCAGACAAGCATGACCACATAGTAGTCTTACAATGAAACACTACTGAGTCCTAGTTGGGAACCATCATCAAGGATATCGAAGTCCTTGCATAAGTCATATGATTAGCTCTTATGAAGAAACTTCTTTTCCTTGAAAAAATCAGCCAGTGGCTTGGTGTGCTAGGGAATACATATGGAATGGAGGTAATTAATCTACCAAACCACAGAATACTTCGCACATGCATGACTGCCTTGGGACGATTACAGGGGAAGCAAAACTAACTTTCTCAAATTCACTGCGGCAACTTGCATCGAATGCACATGAATGAGAGGGAGTCACTTCTTTCATCCAACATATGCTTCACGAACGGGACATGAAGATAATGCTTATAAAAGTTTCCAACACTAGCTTAATGTTCAACATGATTCATGGAGGAGACAAAATGCTGCTGATGGACTCAATAGCAACTCATCGGAATTTCCATATCACTGGACTCCCACCATTATGTGAAACGGTGATAGCATTGGTCAGACCAAAAGATCTAATGGTGTATGCTCGAGGGATCAACCACGAGTAAGACAACATTACGAACATCGATGGTTCTGATTTGACTTGACGATAGCCCATACTCAAGTCAAAGTTTTGACAAGACAATAGATCCAACAACTGATCACGAGGACCAATTCGTGAAGATATCATCTTTCTTCAACACACACACAAACACAAAGATATCCCTTCAGAAAGAACCAAATTCGGCAAAGCTTTTTATCTTCCAACTCTCCAAGTTGTTGTTTAGCTTAACCAACTAGCTCAGGGGTATCCAACACCGATTCTTGGAGAATGGCTGGTTTAGAGAAAAACCAACGTGATCTCGAGCTCAACATAGCGGTCAGGGAACAACCTGGTAATACTTCCGAGAAGATATTCGGAAAATCACGAACCACCGATATGTTATTAAGCTCGAGAACAATCTTGCTTTTCAGGGCAAGACGATGTGATCAAATAAGCAAGGGATTGAATAATCCTAACTCATTGATCGAAGAGTGCACCAGAAATAAGGACTAGGTAGCACAATCTACCTTAGAATGATGACTCAATAACCAACATGCTAAGAATGAGAATATTGTCCATTTACTACCAAGAAACGAGTTGCCCAGAGTATTGATTTCACACATTACAATTCACTTGTTGGCATTCCGGTTACAACAACACGAGGACCGAGGAATGAATGATGATGGTGAGAAGTATCACTGCATCAAGAATTCATAAGAGATGGTGCAATTCCTATGATACTCTTGACATGATAGGGTAATACTCCAAGGTAGAACAGAACAAAAGCTAGTTTGGCATTTTGATCTGCGGAATACAACTACTTTGACCCAATCCTAGAAATGGATAAGGTACTGGAGTTTGTTTCTCCTAGCCATTCTGAAATAGAACGGCTCGACGGATCACAAAGATAATAGACACTGACGAACATGATGGCACAACTATTCCTGACTATCACCTGATAGACGGAGGTCGGGATACAACTAAAGAGGGACAACTCAAAGGAACATATCTTTTTCTGAGTTGTGTATGCATAGATTAGTATGTCGAGCGAAGCTCAACATTTCTTCCGGATAACCCATGCGAAAAGGGTAGAACTGGCAGATTCACAATATAGAAAGGAGAACTCATCGAGAGCACTCTGGTCGTGACCTTTTGGTTCAAAAGAACTCCTGCCAAGAATGGTTCATGGTAATTGGAAGAAGGATGTACCATGAACCTCGAGGACTATCGCAAAGGTTACTAATATCCTAAAGGACTAGCAACACTATCAACAGGAGGTAAGTAGGGTGAATCTCGAGTTCAAGAACCCAGGAATAGAATACCTACTACTAAATGGCATCACGGGATGCTTTCAAGAATGATGGCCGGAATCATCACACCGGGAACACAAAACATGGCTAGATTACTAGGTGACTCCCTAAAGCACCTAGGGTCATAATAATAGCTCCAACATATATGTCGAGGCAACAGAGTACCTCAACTCACCGATTAGTGTGATTAATCTAGCCCAAATGGACATCAGGAACATGGAGGAATGATTGCAAGTGCATCAGACTATCTAGAAACCTGGGATGACTCAGACAGCATAACGGCTGTAAATGCTCAAAATGATTTGAGACATCATGCAAAATGGTGGCATAACCACTCAACAACATCATCTCAAGGTTCCAAGTCCACCTAACAACACACTGGAGTAGTAGAAACTGAACTGGGGCTTGAGACCAACAATCCTAAGAGTCTACGGTTTAGTAACACGTCATCCTGAGAGATAGATGAGAAGGCCTAGTTCTAAATCCCCGTAGAAGAGAAGAGGATGACTCGGATCAGAAGGGCATAAGGTAAAGGAGTAAAAAGAGCCTTACGTTCCATCCCACAATCAATACCCCTACATATAACTAAAGCATTTCTAGACTCAACTTCGACCAGTTTGGCTTGGTAATCCTACAGGCAATCAGGCTCTGATACCAAAGCTGTGAGGACCCCGATTCCAAGTCACATCGATCTAGCCGGTAACACCTCATATCACTTTGCGCCCTCACGCACGGTATTCCCACGGGTGTCGCCTTACCATGGCCCGGGACCGTTTGCACCTTTTGGCTCACGTATATGATAGTGTCGCTAGCATCCATATGACAGAGAACCCGAGCCGACATGACTAGTCGTGAAACCCAAGTGGCACTAACTTACAGGGACAGGCATACATGAATCAACATCGAGCATGTCGGTCAGCAGCGTGCGAATCCGGGCTGTAGCACTGGGCTAACAGGACTCCGGTGAACCGGGCTGTAGCAGGCTATGCAGGACTCTGGATGTCACCGCGTGACATTTCCCCGAAGGGACAGACACAAGAACGAAGTGAATCACATGCCGGCCATTCAAGTGTTCCGGAGCAGTAGTGCTGGGCTAGCAGGACTCCGTTGAACCGGGCTGTAGCGGACTACTATGGCTCATGGAAGCACAAGACTACATTTCCCCATAAGAGAGGCTACCAAGGATAAACAACTAGGTTGTCGAATCCCACACATACCAAGCATTTCAATCATACACACAATATGCTCGATATAAGTAAATACAACATGGCATCACAACATAACTCTACGACTCAAGTATTATTCAATAGGCTCTGAGGAGCGAGATATTACAAACATGGGTCTCATGACCCAACATTCAGAGCATACAAGTCAAAGCACATGCGGAAGCTTAACATGTCTGAGTACAGACATCTACAAATGAAAAAGGCTGAGAAGCCTGACTATCTATCAGATCCTGCCGGGGGCACAAGATCGTAGCTGAGGTATCAAGCTAAACGTCGAAGTCCACACGGAATTACTAGCGAGACTGAAGTCTCTCTGCAAAAACATAAATTAAGCAAACGTGAGTACAAATGTACCCAGCAAGACTTACATCAGAACTAACTACATATGCATCATTATCAACAAAGGGATGGTGGGGTTTAACTGCAGCAAGCCAGCTTTGACTCAGTGGCTAACCTAAACTACTACTGCAAGTAACTCTTTTGGGGTGGCGCACACGAGTCCACAAATTCACCATTTCAATACACCACTATGGATCCGCTCCCATCTCCCTACGAGAACGCCATCCATAGCACTCACGCTTATCCTGCGCATTTTAGAGTATCCACTTTCACTTGTCTATGAACTGTATAGGCAACCCAGGAGTCCTTTACCGCGGACATGGCTATTCGAATAGATCATTTATAACCCTGCAGGGGTGTACTTCTTCACACACGCTCTCGCCAATTACCACCATGTACACGTCGTGTATCTCGGCAACCTTCAAGCGGAAGCCTGGCGAGGGAGTCGGCCATGACCTGACTAACCACACAAGTCTCTAGTCCATGTTTATCGCCTATTCGGGTTCCATCCATGAGGAGATCCGGCCGGGGTTTCGCTCACAACCCCAAACGATGTGTGCAGGGTTCCCGAGACACCAAACTGGCGCCCGGTACACCGTGCCACGTGCCTACCGCATCACAGCCCACCCCGCGGAGCAGCGCTGCGCACGGCCTCCAGCATACTACAAACACCAGAAACTAGTTGCAACTCCTGGACAAAGGACAGGGGTGGTTAAGAAGCCGAGAGGGTCCATTGGTTTCGGGCCCAATGCATGGTAGTAGTTGTTCATGGATCACAAACACAGAACTCAGTTCCTGAGGACGGCTACAATGAGACAACCCACCATGTACTCCTACATGGCCTCTCACCGCTACCTTTACCAAATCGTGTTGACACACTTAGCTCACACACGGTAGGACATGTTCATCACCATTCCAATTCATTCCCGATGAATCAGACCTGACTCAACTCTAAGCAGTAGCAGGCATGACAAAAAAGCATGAATGAGTAGGCACATCAGGGCTCAAACAACAACTACTCATGCTAGTGGGTTTCATCTATTTACTGTGGCAATGACAGGTCATGCAGAGGAAAAGGGGTTCAACTACCACAGCAAGTAACAGATGAATCGTTGTTGTCCTAATGCAGTCAAAGAGAGCAGGAGCAAGAGAGTGGGAGAATGAACAAGGGGGTTTTGCTTGCCTGGCACTTCTGAAGATAATATAGTTCTTCATCGGTGTCATCGAACACGTCGTCGGAACCACATCTACGGAGAGGGAACAACCACCGGCAAACACAAGAGGAACCACAATCAATGCAATGCACATTCATATGAATGATATGTCATATTAAGGTACTGAATTGACCTAGTGCAACAGTTAGTCATATTCATTGAAGTGGAATTCAAACCTATAGCAAATTCCAACTCCAAAACTAATTACTATTTATTGCATAATCATGAATTCTCCTTTTCAGTGAGGTTAACTTGTTGAAACATGCATGAAAATGCCATATTCAGATTCTTTGGATTTTTTGATCATTTTTCATATATAATTTATTTCATTCTGAGCTATAGTTTCATTTCTATGAATTTTAGAAGTTTTGGACATTTTCTGGAATTTTCTGATTATTTTTAGTCCAGAAAATCATTTCTGCGTCACCATGACAACGGCATGACATCACCAGGTCAACCATGGCTGACCCGGGTCAAACCTGACAGTGAGCCCCGCATGTCAGTGTAACAGCGTGAGCAGTAGAGGCTGACCAGTGGGGCCAGGTCAATGCTGAGGCGGCAAGGTCAAACTGACTCGTGGGGTCACGGGCATTAGCTTAAATTAAATAGGGAATAACCCTGTGGTTAATTAAATGGTGGGGCCCGTCTGTCAGTGGGTTGGGGTAGTGGTTAGTGGCTAACTAATTCGGGATTAGCCTAAACCACGTCAGCGTCACCGGAGCTATGCCGGTGGCGACCAGAAACGCGGCGGAGTCACGCAGCAGCGGCTCGGGTTTCTTGCTCCGACGACCAAATGGCCGGCAGAGACCACCTACGTGACGATGGCGCTCGTGCGCGTCCAGCGGTGCCATCGGTTCGAGCCGGCGTGCACCAAAACAGCGGCGGCGGCGACTAGTGCGGCGGCCGGAGTTCGTACAACGACGAGATCGGCGCTACGGTGGACGAATGGAGCAGCGGTTGGTCGAGTTTGGATCCTAGGGTCGCCCTGAACATGTTACGGTGCTCGGCTGCGAGCTTGCGTGGCCGTGGTCACGGCGGCGGCATGGCCGGCGGAGCCAAGCTCTCGGCCATGATGGCCGTTGCGGTTGCAGGAAGCAAACGAGCGAGGGGAGAGAGGGGTTCAACGCAGGGGCTCACAGTGGACACGTAGAGTAGATCAGCGGGCTCGGGGAGGCGTTGGAGATGGTGAATTGACCGGCGAAGTCCGGCGAGCAGATGTGGCGGTGACGAGCTCGAAGACGACGGCGTGGTGATCCTTGGCTTGCGTTCGTCGGCTTGAGATGATGCGGACGACGGCGGAGCGACTGGAATCAACAGCGAGGCGAGACGATGACGGTGGCTACGGCAACGGCGAGCGGCGGCGACGAGGTCGCTCGGATGGTGAGAGAGAGGGATCCAGGGAAGAGGATGAGGATGAGGATGAGAGAGAGAGGACGAAAGAGAGGGAGGGTTCGATCCGGACGGCACCGCGGAGAGGGCTCGCGGTGTTGCGCTGGCGGGGAGGCAGGCAAGTAGGTGGAGGCGTGGCGTGCTCGGGCGCGTGCGCGCTTTGTCCTGCCTCTGCCTACTAGCAGAGGAGGAAGATGACTGGCAGGAGGGCCAGGTGGGCTGGGCCAGCAGGTACAGCAGCGGGCCGCTAGGTTAGTTCCCTCTTTTAGCATTTTTGTTTTTGTTTTTCTATTTTGCATATGTGTTTGAATTTGGTTTTGAAACCAATTCAATTTTGTTGCTTCTGAAAAATATTGTGGGAGCTAGATGGATTATTCTGGAGACCCACAAAATGTTTCAGAATTATTGGAGCTAAAATATAATTATAGGAATTTATAACTCCAATGCAAATACTTATTGGATTAATTCAAAGACCATAAATGCCATAGAAAAATGTGAATCATCACTGGTTAAGGTTTTCACCCTTTTCCATAAATAATGAACATTTTTGGAGGGCATTGTAGGTTCATTGAAAATATTTTGAGTTGAACCTATTTGAATTTATTTAGTGCCAGGGCTTGGTCATCCCCAATTCAAATTTCCTTTGAATTTAAACACGATGCATGGATGCTTTAATGCAAAGAGTTACAAACAATTCTAGGGCTGTGACAGTAGTACAACACTCCCTCCATCCCATTATATAAGATTTTATTACATGTATATCTAGACATCATTAGAACATTAAGGTAACACTCTTCCTTGTTGCTATGTAGCCTGCGATTGCGTATTTAGTCATTCAGTACAATGTATGTTGCTATGTAGCCTCAGATATATTAAATATGGCCCTAGTTAACCTATTGATAAATGGGTTACATATATATTCAGTGAAATGTTTGATTCGATGATTAATCCCGTATTAGCCCCAAGCTATATGGTACCAACTACCTATATCCTGAACAGTGAGTACATATAAGCTATGCGATGAAACTAACCTCGATGGAAAACAACACTGTTCTCAATATTGTCCTGCATGAGTACATATAAAGGCATGTTAAGCACAACAGGCTAAACATCAACCAAATATATCCATGGTAGACAACATAATCTACAAATGATAGCTTCAGTGTGCAGGCTTAAGCACGCTAGTTAAGCAAAACAAGAAGTGGAAAGGTATGTTAACTGCATCAGGCATAACATTTAAAAACAAGCAAATAGTCATTCAAACTGGTATTGTGCAGGTCTAAAGTACACTAGTATTGTTAAAAAACGAAAAGGCATGTTAACTGCAATATCCTTAACAGCAACCAAATATCGTAATTCATAGTGGTATTGTTGAAACTATTATTAACGAAATTGAACTGCACGGCAAATAGCTGCACATATAGAGTATCACATTGTGAAGAGCTGAAATAAACAAGTCATAAGGTCATCTCTAGCCGATCCTTTAAAAGTTAAAGGACTAAAACCCTTAGTGGATATATATATATATACACTCCAGTAATTTTTGGCCTTTTCTAGTCGATCCCCTAAACTTAACGTTGTAAGCTTCAATTTGATCAAGTTCAAAGCAGGTTCAACCGAAAGTATCATGCATTCAAACATAAACATAGATAGTTTTGCATAACTGAGCATAAAACATAAATTTAAACTAAGCTAAACTACTTTCGGTGGACTTGCCACACCCGTGGTAGCGGACTTGCCAGCGGCGGGTGTGGGTCTCCTGATCTGTAATCTCGGCGACCCACATCCCCCACCACCCCTGCCGGACCCCGAGGTAGGACCTCATCGGCTGTCGGGTCTGAGGGAGGATGGGGAAGTCCTCGAACCGGCGTAGGGGTGCGGCGGCGGGCGGATCGGGGGACCGGCGACGGCGGATCGAGCCTGCGGAGGATGACAGGGACACCTCGACGGCCACCTCGCCGGCGTCGGGCGAAAAGGCCGCGATAAACCTCTTTTTGGCCATTGGCTCCTCCAGCTCCCCGCCACACAGGCATAGGTTGAGGATGGAGGCGCCAGCGATGGCGGCGACCTACCAATGGTTTCGAGGGTTGTGTGTGTCTGTGTGAGCGGAGGTTTTGGGGAGTGTGTGGTGTGTGTTGAGGGGGCGGGGGTGGGGGAGCAAGGTGGTGTTTGAGGAAATACTATGGCAACTGAAAATTTTACTAGGCGGGAGTAACAAGGGGAGGCTACTGAAAATTTGGATCAAGGGCGAGCAGATATTTTTGAGATTGCAAGGGATGCAGAGGCGAGATTAAAATGCTGGGGCTACTGAAAATTTGAATCAAGGGACTGAAGCAGAGCGGGAGTAACAGACATCGCACACGGTCCGCACATACTAATCGTGTGCTATCAAACATTAAAACCTTCCAGGCGATAGATATTTTCGAGATTACGAGGCAGTAATATTTTCGAGATTGCGAGGGATGCAGAGGCGGGAGTATTTGGGGAGCGAGCTAGTGTGCTTGACATGCCGGCTGTGGACTGTAGCCGATGCACCTTCTCACGTAAGCCATAGGCGTACTATACACCGACGGTGCTCCAGGATATTTTGTACTACATCTCACACGGTTGGTGATAATAAGCTGTGTGGGATCTACTTGATCCAGAACTCGTCTGAAATTCATGAAACTTGGCATGCTATCATGGAGTGGCATCAACATGCCGTGGTAAAAAATTTGTCCCATTTGGGCCAGGTTTGGGTATAAGCTTCTCACAATCGAGAGCTTCTCACAACAAGTGTGATGGTTTCGATAGGGAACGTGCCACCTTTGGGGACGAAACGATATCCGTTGCCTCTTATTGCTTTCAAAAAATTTCTAGTGTCAACATACAACAACATGAGTGTTGTGTTTAATTTTGGAATTTTTCGGGGTTCGTTTGGCCTTTTTTATACATTAATTGGGTTTCTGGGCATTTAATGTGCATAATTCATATTTGAACTACAAGCACATGCTCCAGTGCACCAAAGTTGGTTGAAAAAACACATGTGTGTCCTTGGGTGAATTTCTAGGTCCCATGCAAGAAATGGGAATGAAATTCAAACACCAGGGCACTATTGATTGCCGGGAAAACGTTGAGATACCTGGTTTTTAAATTCTAGTAAATCTAAAACTCATCTAAAATTCATGAAACTTGGCATGCTATCATGGAGCGGCCTCAACATGCCGTGGTAAAAAATTTGTCCCAATTGGGGCAGGTTTGGGTATAAGCTTCTCACAAACCAGAGCTTCTCACAACAAGCGTGATGGTTTCGGTAGGGAACGTGCCACCTTTGGGGACAAAACGGTATCAGTTGCCTCTTATTGCTTTCAAAAAAATTCTAGTGTCAACATAGAACAACAGGAGTGTTGTGTTTAATTTTTGAATTTTTCGGGGTTCGTTTGGCCTTTTTTATACATTAATTGATTTTTTGGGCATTTAATGTGCATAATTCAAATTTGAACTACAAGCACATGCTCCAGTGCACCAAAGTTGGTTGAAAAATCACATGTGTGTCCTTGGGTGAATTTCTAGGTCCCATGCAAGAAATGGGAATGAAATTCAAACACCAGGGCACTGTTGATTGCCGGGAAAACATTGAGATACCTGGTTTTCAAATTCTAGTAAATCCAAAACTCGTCTGAAATTCATGAAACTTGGCATGCTATCATGGAGCGGCATCAACATGCCGTGGTAAAAATTTTGTCCCATTTGGGGCAGGTTTGGGTATAAGCTTCTCACAACAAGCGTGATGGTTTCGGTAGGGAACATGCCACCTTCGGGGACGAAACGATATTCGTTGCATCTTATTGCTTTCAAAAAAATTCTAGTGTCAACATAGAACAACAGGAGTGTTGTGTTTAATTTTTGAATTTTTCGGGGTTCATTTGGCCTTTTTTACATTAATTGAGTTTCTGGGCATTTAAGGTATCAACATAGAACAACAGGAGTGTTGTGCATAATTCAAATTTGAACTACAAGCACATGCTCCAGTGCACCAAAGTTGGTTGAAAAATCACATGTGTGTCCTTGCATGAATTTCTAGGTCCCATGCAAGAAATGGAAATGAAATTCAAACTGGGCGTCGTGGCTCGGCCGGAAAGATTGAGAAACTTGGTTTTTTAATTCCTGTAAATACAAAACACGCCTGAAAATCATGAAACTTGGCATGGTGTCATGACATGGCACCAACATGCTGTGGTAGTTTTTCTGTCCGATTTACGAAGGCGCACACATTAACAATCAACAAAGTCATTTTGGAACAAGTGATGTCACGTTACAAATTGGAAACACAAGTATTATTGAAACTGTGGGCATTCTACTTACCAATTACGTGTCGCCACGCATCCCCTTTTTTCTTGGCTAGGAGGTGTCGTGCGGGGTAGCTATTTGAGTACGGGAGAAGTGCGATCAGACCCCTGCGCGTGCTCATCGGGAGGAGAGCCCTTTGACCTCTACCCGCCGTGCACCTCCCTCCCAATGTCTCCATAATGGCGCCCGAGCCCCTGTTCTACGGCATGACTATATGTCTCACTAGACTGAGATTTAAGAGAGAGAAAAATGAAAATCTGAAAAGAAATTTTTGCACGGATCTTGATGTAAGATCCGACGGACCTATATAGCATCGACTGCGACTTATAGCAAGCATGACGAATATAAGGACAATGATAGTGGATAATAATTGTCTTACATATTTAGGAACATAATTAAAAAAAGCCACATGCGGCAACGCCCGAAATACACAAGGGCAAAAGAAGAAGGAAGACAATGATCTGGCTCGCTGATCTCTACTTTCTTGATGTGTTACTGCAAGCCGCGGGAACTAGTCTCCGCGGCAAGCGGCGATGAGCTCTTTCTTGTCCTCAAGATGCTGCTTGAGAGCATCAAAGGATTCCTCCACCAGCCTTCTGGGCTCGATACGCAGCATGGCATTCTCGTCCATAAGTTTCTCGATGATGACGCCGGTCCTCTTCAACAAGGCAGTGGTCTCCTCTTGCTGCTCCGCACTTCCGATGATCTTTGCCCTCAGCAGGTCGCGCTCGGCCCAGAGCTTCGCATTGCTCTCATTTAGTTGTCGGATGACGTCGGTAGCCTGTTCAAAAGAGGCTTTCATGTCGTCCTGCAACCTGGCCCAGCCGGAGATCTGATCCATCTGGCTATGGACGATCGCATGCATGCGCCTGTATGAGTCCTCGCCTGCCCACGAGACATTTTCCCAGGCCACCGCGGTGTGGGAGGACATCTCTGCAGCATTCGCGGCGCGGCGGGACATCTCTTCTACTTCCGCGACGCGGACGGACCAGTTTACTGCATCGACGGTGCGGCGGGACCTTCGTGCTGCTTCAGCGATGGAGCGGGACCTCTGTGCTGCTACGGCCGCGCGGCGGGACATGCCGGCTGCTTTCGCGGTGAGGCGGGACATCTCTCGTGCTTCCGTTTCCATGCTCGCATCTCCCTGGTGCCAATCTCTCGACCCAGAACTCACGCTGGCCATGGCAGATGCAAGGGAACGATGATGAATGACTTGTTTGTTTTTGTGGCTGAGGAGTTGAGGAGGAATGTGCAGTCATCTTGGAGTAGTAGTATTTATAACCCAGTACTAATACGCTCCTAAGTGGGAAACCATTTAGGTTTTGATCGGTGTGAACGGGTTTGCAATTTGGAATGTGACGGGACGCGGGCTCAAAATTTATTGACGGTTATAAGTGCGGCACTATTCCCGAAAGGCGTAACGTGGGCACGTACGCCTTCTCGGCCGCGTACGTGGCATTTGCACCATAGGGTGCACCGCAATAGGCAATGTCAGCACACATCTTGTTCCAACAACCATGTGCGCTCGTTATTAAAATCACGCACGCTTCTTTTAATTAGAATGTGTGTGCCCATCTATTGCACATGCTTTGATCTATCTAACTGTTTCAGTTTGTTGTGGCTAATCGCAAATAGTTCATCCATGTGAAGTGTATGCCATCAATGGCAGACACTTTTTTGTTGCTAATAATCACAGACACTTTGATCTGGCTGACCTGTTTCTGTTCTGTTGCCTAATCGCAAACAGTTAATCGTTCTATAGCATATGCCCTCAATAGCACACACCTTTATCTAGCTGCTCGTTTCTATTGTTCCTCCTCATCACAAACAGTTCATCCGAGTGAACCGTATGTTGTATATCGCACACGCCTTCATCTGGTTGCCCGTTTCTTTTGTTCCGCCTCATCGCAAACAGTTCATGGAACTGAACCGTATGCCTTGCATCGCACACGCAACTAAAATTTGAACTGTGTTTGATGGCTCCACCATCGCAAAAGTTTTGCACCTTTTTTTACGGTTCTTTTACACCACCGTTTGCAATTATTGCATCGCACACAGTTTTGTCGAAGGGTCTCTGATCGTAGTGTCGCATTAGCAACATCCTGCAGTAGTGAGGTGCAATGGGCGAAGATGAAGGCCACCGAAATTGCCACCGCAGGGCCGGCTGAAGGCAAGGATCACCGAAGGCCGGAGAGGTACTTTGGCGAGGTCCTGGAGGGAGCCCGAATTGTGGAAGGCCAATGTTCAAAGGATGTCATATTTGAGTAGTAGAGTTCGGTTTGCAAAGACCATGTAATGAACTCATGATGTTAAATATTTATGCTTGCGCATGCTGATTTGGTCAGTATATCCTCCTGTTCGGCCGTTTTGTATGTGAAGATTGCCAGTCGTCGGCTTCCGCCCCCGTGAAAGTATTTCCGGGGTGTTCACAAACGCGTGTCCGCTCTTTATCCAACGTCTTGGTAAGTGGAGTAAGCGTCCGCTAGATGAACTAGGCAATCAGACTATGCGGCTTTATTATCCTCACTTAGCCATAGGAGTCCATTGGTGGGGCTAAGTTCTAGCCCCTCTTGCGTGAACGGAAATCCGGAGTGCGGTGCCTTTGCAACACGGCTTGGTCGGATCCCAGCCCCTCGTATAACACGGCATGAATCGCGAACGATTCGTAGTATGACACTAAGTCACCGGATCGCTGACCAGCTCTCGCATATCATGACAGTCAGTTTTTGGCTTTCTCTACTGAGGTACTTGACCGGACGAACCGAAAATACAATCACAGTAGTTCTCCCTTTACTACCTTAGCCGAACTTGCGGAACCTAAGGTGGTAAATACAAGAGCCGGGCAACCCAACTATAGACCAAAGACATGATTCGGAGCCGATGCATATAGTGCAATATCCGGGACGCCGAAGAGTTCCCTATAGGTGTTCGGACTTAAGAGTTTGCGGGGCCGAATACAGCCCCTGGTATAAAGGCCATGCCGAAGCATGAACGCCAGTCGAAAGCAAGGAGGGAATATGGATGATAAGACAAAAAACCCAAAAAAGGGGGATCATCCGCTTCCTTTATATCCTTATCAGTACGTTGAGGCGTGTTTCGACAGATAATGCCATAAATATAAACGTCATGTTACATGCCTAAAAATTTACATAAGGGAAAGTCTAGCACAGGGCCTAAAAGTAATGGTTCGAAGACTCCAGTGATGCCCTACCGCATGTCTGCGCCGTTTCTCCTTAGTAACAAATCCTTTGACAGGGGTATTTGATGGTTGTCCGTAAAGGAGGGGAAAACCAGCCTTGAAAGGGTCCCTGATGCAACCATACAGCGGATAGAGCTCTTAATGAACCTGCAGTGAAAAGGTGTATAATGTCCAAATAGCGTCAAGCCGTACTGTGGACTGTTTACGCAGTGTGCCTCTGACGTTGCCCAAGGTATTTTGAGTGCGTAGTTATGTACACGCGGTACGTAAGCTGCAACCTTATAGGGCAATTGGCGGAGGCCAAGCTACTAATCGAGGTCCGGATCCGTCAAATCATCGCGGTGCGGACTGGACTCGTTTAGAGATGTCATCAGTTTTAATATCCGACGAATTATTCGGCTTCACAAGGCCGCCGTACACCTCGGCTGCAAGGGCCGCAGTGTGCTCTTCAGTACGGAGGAAGCGCTCCATGTTTCCATTGACTGTGATAACACCACGAGGTCCGGGCATTTTAAGCTTTAAATAAGCATAGTGTGGGACTGCATTAAAGCAAGCGAAAGCAGTTCATCCGAGCAGTGCATGATAACCACTGCAAAAGGGGACGATGTCGAAGATCAGTTCTTCACTTCGGAAATTGTCTGGGGAGCCAAATACTACCTCCAGTGTTAATGAGCCCGTACAACGGGCCTCCACGCCGGGTATCACTCCTTTAAAGGTGGTGTTACTAGGCTTGATTCTTGATGGGTCGATGCCCATCTTGCGGACAGTGTCTTGATAAATCAAGTTGAGACTGCTACCGCCGTCCATAAGGACTCTAGTGAGATGGTATCCATCGATGATTGGATCGAGTACCAGGGCGGCCGAACCCCCGTGACGGATACTGGTTGGGTGGTCCTTGCGATCAAAGGTGATCGGACATGCTGCCCATGGATTGAATTTTGGGGCGACAGGCTCTACGGCGTAGACGTCCCTTAGTGCACGCTTGTGATCCCTTTTGGGAATGTGAGTGACATAGATCATGTTCACCGTTTTCACTTCGGGGGGAAACTACTTTTGGCCCCTGGTGTTTGGTTGTCGGGGCTCATCATTGTCCTCACTTGGAGGTCCCTTTCCCATGTGTTCAGTGTTTATCTTACCGGCCTGTTTGAAAACCCAACAGTTTCTGTTGGTGTGGTTTGCAGGCTTATCGGGTGTGCCATGAATCTGATAGGGCCTCTCAAGGATTTTGTCCAAGTTGCATGGATCGTCCCTGTTGCCTTAAAAGGGTTTCTTCCGTTGACCGGGTTTAGAACCACTGAACCCGGAATTGACTGCCGTGTCATCTGCGTCATCGTTATTGCTTCGACGTTTGTTTTTATTGCGGCGTGGTTTACCATTGCCGTCCCAGGCCTCAGAAGTGCCGGGGTCGCCAGAGCTGTTGCTTCTACGAGCCAACCAACTATCTTCACCTGCACATAAACGGGGCATGAGTGCAGTTAAAGCTGCCATGGTCTTCGGCTTTTCCTGCCCGAGGTGTCGGGCGAGCCATTCGTCACGGACGCTATGTTTGAAGGCCGCTAAGGCTTCGCTGTCCGGACAGTCCACGATTTGGTTCTTTTTAGTTAGGAATCGATTCCAAAGCTTGCGAGCTGATTCGCCAGGTTGCTGGATTATGTGACTGAGGTCATCAGCATCCGGTGGCCGGTCATAAGTGCCCTGGAAGTTGGCCCGAAAAGCGTCCTCTAAATCTTCCCAGCTTCCAATGGAGTTCTCTGGGAGGCTGTTCAGCCGGTGCCGTGCTGGTCTTTCAGCTTTAGAGGAAGATATTTAATGGCCTGAAGGTCATCTCCACGAGCCATATGAATGTGGAGAAGAAAATCCTCGATCCAGACGGCCGGATCTGTCGTACCATCGTACTGATCGATGTTTACGGGTTTGAACCCTTCCAGAAACTGGTGTTGCATTACCTCATTGGTGAAGCACATGGGGTGTGCGGCACCCCTATACCGTGCGACATCACGGCGGAGATCGGATGACATCTGAGTTCGGTGCTGATCCCGAATATTGTAATGTTCATCAGGCCGGGCTTCATAGCCGTGATCTCGTGCCGGGGCACGGCCCCTTGATCCATAGATTGATCTCGTCCGACCAGCTTTATTGGCTAGGTCCTGATGCAAGTCATATGTATAGCCCGCAACTGTTGTTTCCTTGCCTCTTCGGCGAGGGGGTGCGGGCTGGCGTTCGGCTTGATGTGCCGCTTTATCCCATCCACGTGGTGGTCGGTCTGGTTGATCTGCCTGATTGTATTTCGACGGTATTGGCTCAAGGGCTTCATCGTCGAATTGTGGCAGTAGCTTGCGCTTGGGGTAACTTTTTATGGGTCGCTCGGGGCTGTACTCCTCGGTGGCCAGGACCTTGGTCCACCTTTCATTGAGCATATCATGTTCAGCTTTGAGCTACTGCTGCTTCTTTTTCAGGCTTCGCACAGTGGTGATTAACTGTCGCTTGAAGCATTCTTGTTCGAGAGGTTCCTCTGGTACGATAAAATCTTCGTTACCAAGGCTAACATCTTCTTCGGAGACTGGCATATAGTTGATGTCTTCCGAATCTTCATGATCAGCGTGTTCGGGGCTATACCGACCCTCCTCCCTCTCATCCTGTCTAGACGTGGGCTCAACGGGGTGTTCGGGGTCCTCGGCATTATCCGGAGTCTCATTGTCTCCGGTGCCGGTGTTGCTGTCCCTTGCCCGACGTGATCGTGAGCGGCGTTGTTGGCGCCGGCGCTTTGGTGGTTCGTCGACGGGCTTGTCCTTATCGGGGTTCTGATTATCCTCGTCGTCCTTTTCATCAGGAGTGTCCACCATGTATACGTCATAGGTAGAAGTGGATGTCCGGCGCCCTGTGATAGGTGGGACTTGGCTTGATTCTGTGTCGGCATCGTTGTCCATACCATCGATGTCTTCGGACGCGTAGTCTAGCATGTCGGTTAAATCCTCGACGGTGGCTATTAAGTGGGTGGTGGGCGGGTCATAAAATTCCCCGCTCTCAGCCCCCAGCCCATGCTGGGCGTAGTTCGGAGGTAAAGCTTCCATGATGGCGAGAGACCGCATTAAGCCCAATGCTTCGTCCAAGGGTGAAAGCTCGGTAGGAGTCTGCGGATCTGCAGGGCTGAGTTCGCTGATAGACACCTGGTCGGGCCCGATTGACGCAGACGTCGATAGTTCGGAGGCGTCGTCCAGAGGCGAGTCCAAGATCACGTCTGGGTCTCCGGTCGGAAGTTCCATGATAGAAAAGAGTCCAGCGGGGCTGATCCTCCCGTCTTCGGACGATACGACCTGCTCCGGATCTAAGGCCGAGGCGGGTGCGAGTGTCGGCCCCTGGAGGGGATCTAAGAGCGGATCTGAAGAGCTTCCTTCGTGATGGTAGGGGGTGGCACTCGAGGCCGCGAACCCCTCGAAGATCAGATCTCCTCGGATATTGGCGACGTAGTTCAGATTTCCGAACCTGATCTGGTGGCCGGGGGCGTAACTGTCGACCTGCTCAAGGTGGCCGGTCGAGTTGGCACGAAGCACGAAGCTGCCGAACACAAAGACCTGTCCTGGGAGAAAATTTTCCCTAGACACAACATCATCGTTGATGAAGAGGCGAGCCATCGATCCTTCTGTTGACAACACAGCGGAGCTCTCAATGAAAGCACCAATGTCTGTGTCAAAACCGGCAGATCTCGGGTAGGGGGCCCAAGCTGTATGTCTGCAGATTGATGGTAACGATAATCAAAGGGACACAGTAGTTACCCAGGTTCGGGCCCTCTTAATGGAGGTAAAACCCTACTCCTGCTAGATTATATTCGATGAGTATAGGGGTTACAAGAGTTGATCTACCTCGAGATCGTAGTGGCTAAACCCTAACTTGGCTAGCCTGTCAATGTTATGATCCTGCCTTTGGTCTAAACCCTCCGGTTTATATAGATACCGGAGGGGCCTAGGGTTGTACAAAGTCGGTTACACAGAAAGGAAATAATATACCCGGACACCTAAACTTGTTGTTCACATATACGGGAGTCCCAACCAGACATGAAAAGTGGTCTTCTTCCTTGTATCTTGACAGCCCATTAGTCCGGCCCATATCGAATAGACCGAACGCCCGAGGACCCCTTAGTCCAGGACTCCCTCAGGTGTCCTTGTGTTATCTAACCCTGTTTTCTCAAGTTCACCTCAACCAAAGCCAGCTCAAGACCACAAGGTAAGTATATGCATCACACTCATGTACATGATGATCTTTTGCTGATGTACATATTTTTGCAAGGACTCATGAACATGAAGGTACACTTATTTCATCAACATCATTTACTCTGATGCCTATAGCCAAGATACATTTAGCTCATTGCTAGCTCTGATATGCCTATGCACTCACATGCTCTCATATTCTATCTTTACATGATTGCATACATGTAGGGGAGCCTCTGCATGTTACATGTCTTTCCAAAGCTTTACTTGTTACTCTTCATATCTTTATCTAAAGCTTTGATGTATGTTGTCATCAATTACCAAAAAGGGGGATTGAAAGCACAAGTGCTCCCTGGGTGGTGTTGGTAATTAATGTCAACATATCCCTTGTTGGACTAATATTTTCATCTAAGTATATTTCAGAAAGTTCAACAAAGGCGTGGCATGGATAAGAGGACGTGGGACCCCTTCAAGATGCTAAGGACAACTATTGGCAAAAGCTCAAGACTCTTCATTTCTATTTTAGTGATCCAAGATCACATTGAGTCCATAGGAAAGGCCAATTCTATTAAAAGGGGATCAGGTGTTGCTTAATGGTCTACTTGCTCAAAGTGCTTAGTGATATGCTCCAAAGCCCTCAACCACTTTCTCAATTCCAAATATGTCCAAAATCTAAAGTCAAACTCGGCCCCACCAATTTGATCCATCCGGCGCCACCGAGTTCCTTTGACATAGCCACTGCCAGAAACCCTAATCAATTCGGTCTCACCAATAGGATCTCGGTCTCACTGAGATGGCCTAGCAAACTCTCTGTTGTCTGTTGCAATTATTTTGGCTCACCGAAATGAGCAATCGGTCCCACTGAGTTTGCCTGACCAACTCTCTGTTTGCTCATTGCTGAAATCGGTCCCACCCAGTTCATGCAATCGGTCACACCGAGGTGAGGTTTTTCCTTAACCATAGCACATCGGTCCTATCGAGTTGATCATGTGGGTCCCACCGAGAACTCTGACGTTCACATTTTGAACTGAATCGGTCTCACCGAGTTCACCTATTCGGTCTGACCGAGTTGGGTCAAATGTGTGTAACGGTTAGATCTTGTGTGGAGGCCATATATACCCCTCCACCCCCTTCTCTATTCAAGAGAGAGCCATCAGAACGTGCCTACACTTCCACTACTCATTTTCTGAGAGAGAACCACCTACTCATGTGTTGAGACCAAGACATTCCAATCCAACCACAAGAATCTTGATCTCTAGCCTTCCCCAAGTTGCCACTCAAATCATCTTTCCACCATAGCCAAATCTGTGAGAGAGAGTTGAGTGTTAGGGAGACTATCATTTCAAGCACAAGAGCAAGGAGTTCATCATCAACACACCATCTATTACCTTTTGGAGAGTGGTATCTCCTAGATTGGTTAGGTGTCACTTGGGAGCCTCCGTCAAGATTGTGGAGTTGAACCAAGGAGTTTGTAAGGGCAAGGAGATCGCCTACTTCGTGAAGATCTACCCAAGTGAGGTCCTTCGTGGGCGATGGACATGGTGGGATAGACAAGGTTGCTTCTTCGTGGACCCTTCATGGGTGGAGCCCTCCGTGGACTCACGCAACAGTTACCCTTCGTGGGTTGAAGTCTCCACCAACGTGGATGTACGATAGCACCACCTATCGGAACCACGCCAAAAATCTACGTGTCTCAAATTGCGTTTGCACACTCCAATCCCATCCCTTTACTTTCTTGCAACATGCATGCTTTACTTTCCGCTGCTCATATACTCTTGCCATGCTTGCTTGAAATATATTGTGAATGCTTAAACTTGTTCTAAAACTCCACCTCAACTTGAAGAACTTAAAAACTGCTACTTTTGCTTGTTGAGAGTCTATTCACCCCCCTCTAGACACCTCTTCTCGATCCTTTCACTTTTGTTGCTTCTTTAGTGATGTAAAAGGTTGACAGACCAACAATTGAGGTGAACCTCACATCAAAGTCACAACATCCTACATGCATAAAACCAAACATAGTTCAACCAAAGCACACTCCCAGTAAACAAACTACCAACGAAGTTGCTACAATATATAGGAACCAAACACGCGAAACGTCAAACACACATGATGTCATAATGTGAAGGATATACTGGCCAGTTCACTCGATTCATCCGTAAATAACTTAAGCAAGTGTTCTACTCTTCTTCCTTCTCCACATTTCTGCACATGATAAAAGACAAGATAAGTTAATGAATGATAAGGAAAAATAATAATTAACAATGCATACAAACACTTACTTCTTATATAGTTTGCATTTCTTGCTATGTCTAGCGTGTCCTAGCAATTTGCAAGTTTCGCACCAGGTTTTCAACTCATCATAAGAGAGTGGTCTACCATTTTTCGAGACAGGGCGGTTCTCATCTACCTTTGTTGCACCTTTGCTTGACACTTTCACAGGATTTTGAACTGCAACCATGTTGCCTTCACCATCATCTACATATTCAATTGCGCACTTGCCGAGATCACACGTTTTCTTGCTCAAATTTTCCTATAGCAGATCATATTCATGTCTCTTAGCTATCACGGCCTTCAAACTCTCCTATAACTAATCCCACAAAGCTAGGTGTTTGCATGCCGCATGCATAGTTTTTGACGCTAACACACTGACATGGCTATATTACATTCTTTCCCCTACCCCAGTCCAACCAAATCCCAACAGATCACTTGTGCGCCTCACGGGCAGTCCCAACCTTGCTTCTTTCGTGAACCGAACAAGAACTAAACACTTTGGTATTTCAGATATATTCATGTACTTCAGTACATGGAATATGTACTTGCAAGGTAGACCCTTTCAAATCATTCTTCTGCAGCTGCACCTTATAGTTTCTGCCGAATTTACTGGTGTATACTCCACCCAAAAATGTCTCTTCCGGTTATTCTTCTAGGCCACGATGTACTACTGTGATTCGTCTCCGAGCATTATTTCTACAATCTCCATGACGTTGCTGGAGTGAAGACGTGAGAAGTAGCTCTCAAGTTCCCTGGAGATAGTGTTTTTTACTATTGTTCCCTGGAGATAGTAATTGGCACCAGTAAAGTCTGTGAGGCCGTGCAGTCATCTCGCGCCTCGTTCTCACGGATACGTACAACGACGTTCTCATAGTGCAAAATCATATCCACCAGGGTCATTTCACCGTCTTGGTGGAGGTGAAGGCATGAGTTCAAACTTTCACTCCTCTGCTTGCTTTTCATGCCAAGCCAAAACCCCTCTATCAGATAAGCTGCGGCCCATAGTCTCCTCTTCTTACACATCCGTCTCAACCATGTTACTATTTTTTTCCAACTGCCAACTTTTGGCAAACGCATGCCATCTCTCCTCAAACGTGGACATGCTGTAGTACAGAAGAGCTCGGAACTGGTTCAAGGACTTGTGACTGAGGTGAATCTTCATATATTTTTCTATATGCCACGTACATATACGGTGCCACGCGGCTGGCAAGACTTCGCGAATCGCCCTGATCATCGCAGCATCGGCGTCCGTGATACAGTCTTCGGTAGCTTCTGACACATGGGCCTCAAAAAAGTTTGCAGCACCCACACATATGTCTCTTCGGTCTCGTCCGGAACTATGCCACAACCAAAAACAGTGGTCTTCCGGTGTTTGTTAAGACAAGCAAAAGGTATGAATGGCATACCATAGAGGTTCATCTTGTATGTGTTGTCAAATGCAACCACGTCGCCGAAGTCCTCATAGTCATGACGAGACTGGGAGTCATAACAGAACATTCTATTCATATGTCCTTCTTTATCTAGCTTGTACTCGCAAAAGAAGCTAGGATCCCTCTCTTTCCTACTGGCCATGATGCCTATGGCTGTGGCAACATCACCTTTTGAAAGCAGCTTCCTCTTCTCCCTGGAGCAAAGGTTGTATATATGACGCCTCGTAAAACCAACACCGCAGTACCATACATGTTTGCTGACGAAGGAATCCATAATGGTGTGAATTCTAATCCCTGCGGCTCCCATGGACAATATCTCGGCTTTCTGGCACTCTTTGATTTTTCTGTGGGACCAAAGGAAAGGTACTTCGTCCGGTCTTGCCAACATATGGATATGCTTGCCCTCAAAACTTTCAACACACCAAACCCCACCCTTTTCATCAAGCTTCACGGTCAGGTGCGCTTCACAGTTGTAGCGTGACTCGGGTCGGTGCCTACGGGTGCGTCCTTCCTTGGTTAGCAACTTGCTGTCATGCTTCCCTTCTCTGGAACAAACATACCACCTATAACACATATGATGTGACTTAGTTTTGCTATACCTGACCTTATCCTTTCTAATGTTGAAACCATTATCTCTAGCATAGCTGTTGTAGAAAACGAACGCTGCTTCTTGAGACATAAAGTCATCTCTCTTATCTTCATGAACATATCCCTCTTATCATCTGCATGCGCAATATCTTGGACATTCTCTTTCCCCCCATCTTCTGTCACCTACACAATCAAAACATAGCCATGAAAATAGTTTTCTATGGTTTAACATTACTTCCATACAACATTGATTACATACATACCTCACTCATGTTGACCAATGACTGCGACTCCCCGGTTCGTCATCAAGGCCTGTCTCCGCATCGGATTCACCGTAATAGTCGTACGCATTATGAGATCCTGAAATTAGCTAAAAATTACAACACAAATACATAATTAGTTATCATATAATATAAAGAGAAAAATTCAATTTGCATGCATGCCAAAAAAATTCCACTTCCGTACCTGACTAATGTAATCTTCATTCAAGACCTCGGAGTTGTTTTCCTGACCATCATCATCCTCGTCCATCTATAAATTTTCAATACAAAAATATAATATTGTCGGATGCCACCAAAAAATTAGAACATGATAATGCCACTCACATTAAGATCATCCCCTTCGTTCCCATTTTCTGACCAATCTGCACGATCTGAACTTTCATCATCTGACCAATCATCCATCCAGTCCTTCAGCAGTTCTCCAAACTCCATGTCTACCATGATATCAGTTAACTCATTGTCTGCCATTTCCTACAACAAATAGTAAGTGTTATCACATGTGCAAACAATATCAATAATGAAATAGAGGACACATAGCACAGGATCACGAACTTTAAGTAAACTACCCCAACCGAGGGCGTTCAGATCGTGCAAACCTAGTAAGGAACATGGCCACGGCACCCTTCCTGATCACTTTGGATCGCGAGGAGCAGCACTACCAAATCTAGATATGTGATTACCTGTGCTGCCGGATATCTAGGTTAGCCGCCACATCAAATAACGATAGCCATCGTGCACACAGCCGACGACAACCGACGCTATGTTAACCCTAGACAAAGAACCTAGATCACGAGGAGCACCACTATCGGAACAAGATCTACGATCGCCTGCGCCGCCGGGTAGCTACGTTACCCGCCCCGCTAGGTTAACCACTACCACGAAAACGGCGGCAGTTTGTTTGATGCTGCCGCGAGCGAGACAAATGGGGGGACGCGGGATGCGGTACCTGCGAGCCCTGGAGATTCACGACGGCGCCGCGCGCGCTGTCCGACGATATCACCGGCGACGAGATGGCCGCCGCCGATATTCGTAAAGAACCTCAACTAGAGTAATGCGTGAATTATGAAGCTGCGTGAATGATTGGATTCGGCAGGTCGTATGTGATCGTGGGGTCGTGTGATTTTTTTCGGGGAAGGGTACTGTACATATATGGTCTGGGTTATACGGGTTAAACAGGGCTTGGATCTGGGTTACAGCGGGCCAAGGGAAAAATAAACTCGCGAGGGACAAGGGTACGAAATTCAGTTAGGGGGAGCACTGAAGCAACGCTCAATGAACATTGGTAACTCGTATGGTCATAACTTAAAACAACTCACGTCAACCAGTAAGCTTCACACCTCAGAGTTTACTACAGTCGGTGGGGACAAATGACATTTGCCCTACGGTGATGTCAAACAGCATCTGTATATTCTGCTGCTGGAAATTGCCGAGAATCGAAGTCCACGTCGTCCCACCAATGTTCAAGCAGAACGACGAGTCCTCTTCGTCGAAGGACATGTAGTTGTCCCTATGCAGCGTCATATCCGCACCGCCGGCGAAGTGCAGCACCATGTCCGGCATGGCCGGGAGCTGCCGCTCACCGGCAGGAGCCGGGAAGCAAGGGTTGTCCAGGCTCGTGGCGTTGATCGCTGGCTGGCCGAGCAGCTCGGCGACGTGGTTGGCGACCACCCTAAAAGCACTTTCCACGAGGACCGTGAAGATGGTGCCGGAGTCCACGATCATCCCGCCGGTGCCGTCGGCCTGCAGCGCGAATGTTTGATTCGGGATCGGCAGGAGAGCGTCACCGAGCGATATGCCCTCGAGGGAGACGTAGTACCACGACCGACCCTGCGGGTTCTGCACAAGTGGCGTCGACTGCACGGCGGCGCCACCACTGGCAGCCAGCTCCGCGAGGGAGCCGAACAAGACTGGGCTGCCGAGACTGGTGTTGAAGAAGTCGGTGAGGCAGTAGCTGAACTTGCCGACCCCTAGCTGCGCCACGAGGGACAGGCTCCCACGGCCCAGGCCAACCGTCCCGGTGGAGTTGTACGAGTCGCCCCCGTTGTCCGTGCCGCAGCCGAACGCCACGCCTCCGGCGGAGGCGGCCGGTGCTTCGCCGGGCGCGCTAGAGCCGAACGTGATCGTCTCCGTACCCAAGCCACCTGCCGAGTAGGCGCCGTCCTCGTACCCATAGCGGTACCTGCAGAGCGCGGTAGGGGTGCAGTTGCGGCTCCATATGGACAGGCACGTAGCGCTGGAGCAGGGCACGGGGGAGAAGCTGGAGGAGGTGGTCGGGTCGTAGACGGGCGTGTCCTGCGGGAAGCAGAGCTTGCACGGCTGGCACTGCGTCCATGTGAGGTCGCTGCCGGTGTCGGCGAGGGCGACGAACGGCACCGGCGGCGTCCCGATGGCGAGCTCCATAAGGTACTCGGCCTGGCCCGAGCGGAGCCTTGGCCCGGCGTTCGAGCTGGAAAGCGTTGTGGAATAGCCTGGTAGCATCGAGGCCGCTCGGAGGCGGCTTCTGTGCACGGCTCGGCGCATCAGCTGTGCCTTGGTGAAGCCGAGTTTGGAGTCAATGTGGGTGAGCGTGGAGCGGTAGCCGGACGCCGCCGAGCTGGCCAGTGAGGCAAGTAGGAGCAAGCTCAGAGCTTGTAAAGGAGCCATGAAATCCAGCGTATGGATGGACTGGATGATCAGTGCAAAGCTCGAGTAAATTTGTTGAAACTTGCAAGTCTTTATATAGGAAGGTTTTAGCGGCTAAATTTTGATGTCTTCCTCTCGGAAGACCCTGAACCTTCTGACAACGTCAAGGTCACCATGAATGAATGACAACAGTAAGTAGTAGTAGATCGTTAACAAACTGATTATACTACTCCGATCTTTAGCATGCGGACGTAGATGTTGTCATCAAGGGCGGAATAAGCTATGGAGCAGAGTAGGACGTCCGTCTGCCCATATTGTTGGCGCTAACCGCATAACCCCTGCTGCCTCGGACTCCTCTGGCCTCTAAACCTTGTGCCGCCATTTGCCACGGATGTGCTGAGCTAGGAAGAAACGACCCGGCCAGGATGGAAGGGGCCTTCAGCTTTAGACTTAAATATTAGTGTTAAAAAATATCTTACATTATGGAAAGGAGGGAGCTAGCTAGCTAACACTAGTGCCTTTATGACCGTCTTGTTCATCTCACATTGGTGTGCAAAGATGCCTTACATGCTACTCGCTCTATTCCTAAATACTTCCTCCGTTATACTAGAGTTGAGGAAATATAAGTCTTTTTAAAGATTTTTAAAAAAGACTACATACAAAGTAAAATGAGTGAATCTACACTATAAAATATGTTTATATACATCTGTATATAGTTTGTATTGAAATCTATAAAAAGACTTATATTTGAAAACAGTGATATTATTTACCTTTGTCACACGCCACTCTGCTCTAGGATTTAGGGGCCCTAAGAGAGGCCCTTTTTTCAAGGGAGGATGGGGATAGACAAGCCATTTTCTTAAAAATCAATGATATAGGACTTAGATATGCAATACTTATGACATATCTAATACTTTAGCAAAACTGTTTTCTTATCCTATATCGGAATTGCTAATTCGCAGTCGCTGAGAGTTTTGTTGATTCTCAGGCGACGTGCGATCCGCTTGATTGATTGCTAAGACTAGGTACAGCATTTTTTCTTTCTGAGGATCATTAGGTACAGCGGCTGCGCACACAAGGGGGGGGGGGGGGGGGGGGGGGGGGGGGGGGGGGGGGGGGTGGAGCTACGCGGGTGCAAGGGCCTGCCCTGTTTGTGGGCTTCTTCTAACAGGCTTTTGTTCCGTTCGTTGGGCCTATCTCGTCTCTTTCTTTCTTTTTTGTTTGGTTGTGTAGCTTAGCACTTTTGTAGCAGTAACATTTTTAGGACAATTTAGAGTGCAGTGTTTCGTATTCTTTTTCATGTGGTTCCTTGTTGAACCATGCATGAATATGATCAGATTTTTTTTATCAGACCCAAAATAGCGTAAACTCGACAACTCTTTTTTTTACATTTCATGACAGTCGTAAAATCGTGTGAGCTGCCTTTTGTGTCAATGTACTCATTTGTTTTTGCTGTCATTATTTACTATTGGTGACGTCGTGGACTTATCTAAGAATAATACTCCATTCGACTCGTATTAATTAATGTTGCTCTAGTACAAATTTGTACTAAAGTTTTACTAAAGCAGCGTCAATTAATTTGAATCGAAGAGAGTACTTGCAATTTCTCACAGATGTACATTTACACCATTTCTAAACAGTACAACATGGTTGCTATGTGTGTGTTTCATAGGCCGATTATACCTCAGCTACACTTTTGTTTCAAATGGATGCAGTTGCCCTTTTTCCTAAAAGCACAACTAGCACAATGTATGCATTTTCTATTCTGATTATATCTTAGTTGCACTTTCTCAGATATGTATGGCTGTCGTTTCAGAAAAGTGCAACTATGTTGCTCTGTATGTATTTTATAGACTTACTTTTATATAAGATTAATTTCACATTTTTTGGAATGTGCAATTATCATTTTTAGAAAAGTGCAAATGGACTACTATGTATGTATTTTCTAGGTGATTATACCTAGTTGCACTTTTGTACAAAACTACTTACACTTTTTGCAGAAATGTGCAACTACCATTTTAGGAAAAGTGCATCTGAGTTCTATGTATGAATGTATGTACTATCTAGTTTGATTATTTCCGAGTTGCACTTTCCTAAAGAGTACTTGAACTTTTTTAAAATGTCCAACTACCATATTTTGGAAAAAGGCCACTTGGTTTGCTATTTATAATTTTTATCCGCCTGATTAATCAATTTCAATGTTCAATATGTTGTAGATGTACCTTAAAAAAATATGTAACTACTCCTATTTGAAAAGAGCAACTAGGTTTGCTATTCTTTTTATCTCGTAAGTATGCTTCATTTGTTTGCTTTCTATAAACTTTTCTTCCGCCCCCCGCTGTATATTTCCATCAGCAAAACGCATTTTTTAATAATAGAAGCCTAGTACAATTAAGGAACAGGATAAAAGCTCTTTTGTGGCCCAAAAAAAATGAAGCACACATGCCTTTTCAAATAATTATGGACACAAGGAGAAGCCCATAAGCATACGCACGCTTCGAAATGTGTGCGTGTGGAGGGGGATAGGGGGTAGGAATCAATTAATTAAGGAGTACCCCTTGTAAGGCTCACGCAATGTCACTTTCTTGGGCCTGGGAGCACGCCAAGTGGTGCGCCCAGCCGCCGCCATGTGTCGCTCGTTGGGCACACCCTCGGATTTTTTTGCATGCGCTTTCCTTTTCTGGGTTTTGTTTGTTTTGGGGTTTTTTGCTTGGTTTTTCCTAGGGTTTGATGATTTATTTGGTTTCTTAGGGAAGCAACTTTTCGCAAGATGCACAACTATGCTTCCCAAAAAGGAAAACCGTAGTTGTGATTCCTCAAAAAAGGGAGAAGCATGGTATGTGCTTCTCAAATATGAAAAGGCATAGCTTGTGCTTCCCAAAAAGGGAAAAGCACAGTGTGCTCCCCAAAACAAAGTTTTTCCTTTCTTTTTTAGTTTTTCCTTGTTTTAATTTTGTTTTACTGGATTTTTTTGGTTTCCGGTTTTTCGTGTAAAAAAGGTCATCAAACCCTACTAACAGGGGATCTAGTTTCAAAGATGTCGACATGAGAAATCCAACGATGAATATGGTTCGTGATTTGGACACATGGTTCAAGAGATAAAATACTTTGAAAGAACAAATCGACGAAAAAAGAGAAAATATCCCAGGTTGCAACAAGTGGCGCACTTGTTAGGACCGGAGAGAGGTGGAGTGCCATTTGTGAAGGGTACCCCTTAATTAATGATTTCAAAGTATTTGGTTGTGTAGTTTGAATATTTGAGAATATTTTAGAGCAGGACGACGACGACTTTGATCCGAAGGACTTTGCGGCCGATCCAAAGAAGAGTGGTAGCGAAGAAAGCTTCGACATGCGGGGCGACGAGTTGTTGTGTGATGCGTGGTTGGACACTAGCATCGATGCGATCCATGTTGGGGAACGTAGTAATTTCAAAAAAATCCTACGCACACACAGGATCATGGTGATGCATAGCAACGAGAGGACCAATGAAAATCTTTTGTGACAATACTGGTGCAATTGCCTTGGCAAAGGAATCCAGATTTCACAAGAGGACCAAGCACATCAACAGACGCTTCAATTCCATCCGGGACCAAGTCCAAGTGGGAGACATAGAGATTTGCAAGATACATACAGATCTGAATGTTGCAGACCCGTTGACTAAGCCTCTCTCACGAGCAAAACATGATCAGCACCAAAACTCCATGGGTGTTAGAATCATTACTGTGTAATCTAGATTATTGACTCTAGTGCAAGTGGGAGACTGAAGGAAATATGCCCGATCACTTATGCTATTTCGAGAACAGAACCGCAATAATAAAGTTATTATTTATGTCCTCCATGATAAATGTTTATTATTCATGCTAGAATTGTATTAACCGGAAACATAATACATGTGTGAATACATAGACAAACATAGTGTCACTAGTATGCCTCTACTTGACTAGCTCGTTAATCGAAGATGGTTAAGTTTCCTAGCCATGGACATGAGTTGTCATTTGATTAACGCGATCACATTATTAGGAGAATAATGTGATTGACTTGACCCATTCCGTTAGCTTAGCACTTGATCGTTTAGTATGTTGCTATTGCTTTCTTCATGACTTATACATGTTCCTATGACTATGAGATTATGCAACTCCCGTTTACCGGAGGAACACTTTCTGTGCTACCAAACGTCACAACATAACTGGGTGATTATAAAGGTGCTCTACAGGTGTCTCCGAAGGTACTTGTTGGGTTGGCGTATTTCGAGATTAGGATTTGTCACTCTGATTGTCGGAGAGGTATCTCTGGGCCCTCTCGGTAATGCACATCACTATAAGCCTTGCAAGCATTGCGACTAATGAGTTAGTTGCGAGATGATGTATTACGGAACGAGTAAAGAGACTTGCCGGTAACGAGATTGAACTAGGTATTGAGATACCGACGATCGAATCTCGGGCAAGTAACATACCGATGACAAAGGGAACAACGTATGTTGTTATGCGGTTTGACCGATAAAGATCTTCGTAGAATATGTAGGAGCCAATATGAGCATCCAGGTTCCGCAATTGGTTATTGACCGGAGACGTGTCTCGGTCATGTCTACATAGTTCTCGAACCCGTAGGGTCCGCACGCTTAAAGTTAGATGACAATCGGTATTATGAGTTTTGTGTTTTGATGTACCGAAGGTAGTTCGGAGTCCCGGATATGATCACGGACATGACGAGGAGTCTCGAAATGGTCGAGACATAAAGATCGATATATTGGATGACTATGTTCGGACACCGGAATGGTTTCGGGGAGTTTCGGACACATACCGGAGTACTCGGGGTTACCGGAACCCCCCGGGGAACTAATGGGCCTATTGGGCCCTAGTGGAGAAGAGGAGGAGCGGCCAAGGGCAGCCGTGCGCCCCCTCCCCCCCCCCCCCCAGTCCGAATTGGACAAGGAGGGGGGCGGCGCCCCCCTTTCCTTTCCCCCTCTCTCTCCTTCCCTCTCCTCTCCTACTCCCACTTGGAAGGGGGGAGTCCTACTCCCACCGGGAGTAGGACTCCTCATGGGGCGCGCCTAGGGTAGCCGGCCCCCTCCCCCTCCTCCACTCCTTTATATACGGGGAGGGGGGCACCCCTTGGAGACACAACAATTGATCTCTTCATATTTTAGCCGTGTGCAGCGCCCCCCTCCACCATATTCCACCTCGATCATATCGTAGCGGTGCTTAGGCGAAGCCCTGCGTCGGTAACATCATCATCACCGTCACCACGCCGTCGTGCTGACGGAACTCTTCCTCAAAGCTCGGCTGGATCGGACTTTGAGGGACGTCATCGAGCTGAACGTGTGCTGAACTCGGAGGTGTCGTACGTTCGGTACTCGGATCGGTCGGATCGTGAAGATGTACGACTACATCAACCGCGTTGTGCTAACGCTTCCGCTTTTGGTCTACGAGGGTACGTGGACACACGCTCCCTCTCGTTGCTATGCATCACCATGATCCTGTGTGTGTGTAGGAAATTTTTTGAAATTACTACGTTCCCCTACAGTGGCATCCGAGCCAGGTTTTATGCGTAGATGTTTATGCACGAGTAGAACACAAATGAGTTGTGGGCGATACAAGTCATACTGCTTACCAGCATGTCATACTTTGGTTCGGCGGTATTGTTGGATCAAGCGGCCCGGACCGACATTACGCGTACGCTTACGCGAGACTGGTTCTGCCAACGTGCTTTGCACACAGGTGGCTGGCGGGTGTCAGTTTCTCCAACTTTAGTTGAACCGAGTGTGGCTACGCCCGGTCCTTGAGAAGGTTAAAACAGCACTAACTTGACGAACTATCATTGTGGTTTTGATGTGTAGGTAAGAACGGTTCTTGCTCAGCCCGTAGCAGCCACGTAAAACTTGCAACAACAAAGTAGAGGACGTCTAACTTGTTTTTGCAAGGCATGTTGTGATGTGATATGGTCAAGGCATGATGCTATATTTTATTGTATGAGATGATCATGTTTTTGTAACCGAGTTATCGGCAACTGGCAGGAGCCATATGGTTGTCGCTTTATTGTATGCAATGCAATCGCCCTGTAATTGCTTTACTTTATCACTATGCGGTAGCGATAGTCGTAGAAGCACTAGTTGGCGAGACGACAACGATGCTACGATGGAGATCAAGGTGTCGCGCCGGTGACGATGGTGATCATGACGGTGCTTCGGAGATGGAGATCACAAGCACAAGATGATGATGGCCATATCATATCACTTATATTGATTGCATGTGATGTTTATCCTTTATGCATCTTATTTTGCTTCGATTGACGGTAGCATTATAAGATGATCTCTCATTAAATTTTAAGATAAAAGTGTTCTCCCTGAGTATGCACCATTGCCAAAGTTCGGCGTGCCGAGACACCATGTGATGATCGGGTGTGATAAGCTCTACGTTCATCTACAACGGGTGCAAGCCAATTTTGCACACGCAGAATACTCGGGTTAAACTTGACGAGCCTAGCATATGCAGATATGGCCTCGGAACAAGGAGACCGAAAGGTCGAGCGTGAATCATATAGTAGATATGATCAACATAGTGATGTTCACCATTGAAAACTACTCCATTTCACGTGATGATCGGTTATGGTTTAGTTGATTTGGATCACGTGATCACTTAGATGATTAGAGGGGTGTCTATCTAAGTGGGAGTTCTTAAGTAATATGATTAATTGAACTTAAATTTATCATGAACTTAGTACCTAATAGTATTTTGCTTGTCTATGTTGATTGTAGATAGATGGCCCGTGCTGTTGTTCCGTTGAATTTTAATGCGTTCCTTGAGAAAGCAAAGTTGAAAGATGATGGTAGCAATTACACGGACTGGGTCCGTAACTTGAGGATTATCCTCATTGCTGCACAGAAGAATTACGTCCTAGAAGCACCGCTGGGTGCCAGGCCTGCTGCAGATGCAACTAACGACGTTAAGAACGTCTGGCAGAGCAAAGATGATGACTACTCAATAGTTCAGCGTGACATGCTTTACGGCTTAGAACCGGGACTTCAACGACGTTTTGAACGTCATGGAGCATATGAGATGTTCCAGGAGTTGAAGTTAATATTTCAAGCAAATGCCCGGATTGAGAGATATGAAGTCTCCAATAAGTTCTACAGCTGCAAGATGGAGGAGAATAGTTCTGTCAGTGAACATATACTCAAAATGTCTGGGTATAACAATCACTTAATTCAACTGGGAGTTAATCTTCCGGAGGATAGTGTTATTGACAGAATCCTTCAATCACTGCCACCAAGCTACAAGAGCTTCGTGATGAACTATAACATGCAAGGGATGGATAAGATGATTCCCGAGCTCTTCGGAATGCTAAAGGCTGCGGAGGTAGAAATCAAGAAGGAGCATCAAGTGTTGATGGTCAACAAGACCACCAGTTTCAAGAAAAAGGGCAAAGGGAAGAAGAAGGGGAACTTCAAGAAGAACGGCAAACAAGTTGCTGTTCAGGAGAAGAAACCCAAGTCTGGACCCAAGCCTGAGACTGAGTGCTTCTACTGCAAGCAAACTGGTCACTGTAAGCGCAACTGCCCCAAGTATTTGGCGGATAAGAAGGATGGCAAGGTGAACAAAGGTATATGTGATATACATGTTATTGATGTGTACCTTACTAATTCTCGCAGTAGTGCCTGGGTATTTGATACTGGTTCTGTTGCTAATATTTGCAACTCGAAACAGGGACTACGGATTAAGCGAAGACTGGCAAAGGACGAGGTGACGATGCGCGTGGGAAATGGTTCCAAAGTCGATGTGATCGTGGTCGGCACGCTACCTCTACATCTACCTTCGGGATTAGTTTTAGACCTAAATAATTGTTATTTGGTCCCAGCGTTAAGCATGAACATTATATCTGGATCTTGTTTGATGCGAGACAGTTATTCATTTAAATCTGAGAATAATGGTTGTTCTAGTTATACGAGTAATATCTTTTATGGTCATGCACCCTTGATGAGTGGTCTATTTTTGTTGAATCTCGAAATTAGTGATACACATATTCATAATGTTGAAGCCAAAAGATGCAGAGTTGATAATGATAGTGCAACTTATTTGTGGCACTGCCGTTTGGGTGAGATTGGTGTAAAGCGCATGAAGAAACTCTATACTGATGGACTTTTGGAATCACTTGTACTTGCAAACCATGCCTCATGGGCAAGATGACTAAAACGCCGTTCTCCGGAATTATGGAGCGAGCAACTGATTTGTTGGAGATCATACATGTGGTCCCATGAATGTTGAGACTCACGGTGGGTATCGTTATTTTCTCACCTTCACAGATGATTTGAGCAGATATGGGTATATCTACTTAGTGAAACATAAGTCTGAAACATTTGAAAAGTTCAAAGAATTTCAGAGTGAAGTGGAAAATCATCGTAACAAGAAAATAAAGTTTCTACGATCTGATGTGGAGGAGAATATTTGAGTTACGAGTTTGGTCTACATTTGAAACAATGCGGAATAGTTTCGCAACTCACGCCACCCAGAACACCACAGCGTAATGGTGTGTCCTAACGTCGTAATAGTACTTTACTAGATATGGTGCGATCTACGATGTCTCTTACTGATTTACCGCTATCGTCTTGGGGTTATGTTTTAGAGGCGGCTGCATTCACGTAAAATAGGGCACCATCGAAATCCGTTGAGACGGCGCCTTATGAACTGTGGTTTGGCAAGAAACCAAAGTTGTCGTTTCTTAAAGTTTGGGGATGCGATGCTTATGTGAAAAAGCTTCAACCTGATAAGCTCGAACCCAAATCGGAGAAATGTGTCTTCATAGGATACCCAAAGGAAACTGTTGGGTACACCTTCTATCACAGATCCGAAGGCAAGACATTCGTTGCCAAGAATGGATCCTTTCTAGAGAAGGAGTTTCTATCGAAAGAAGTGAGTGGGAGGAAATAGAACTTGATGAGGTAACTGTACCTGCTCCCTTATTGGAAAATGGTTCATCACAGAAACCGGTTCCTGTGACACCTACACCAATTAGTGAGGAAGCTAATGATATCGATCATGAAACTTCAGATCAAGTTACTACTGAACCTCGTAGGTCAACCAGAGTAAGATCCGCACCAGAGTGGTATGGTAATCCTATTCTGGAGGTCATGTTACTTGACCAAGGTGAACCTACAAACTATGAAGAAGCGATGGTGAGCCCAGATTCCGCAAAATGGCTTGAGGCCATGAAATCTGAGATGGGATCCATGTATGAGAACAAAGTGTGGACTTTGGTTGACTTGCCCGATGATCGGCAAGCCATTGAGAATAAATGGATCTTCAAGAAGAAAACTGACGGTGACGGTAATGTTCCTGTCTATAAAGCTCAACTTGTTGCAAAAGGTTTTCGACAAGTTCAAGGGATTGACGATGATGAGACTTTCTCACCCGTAGCGATGCTTAAGTCTGTCCGAATCATGTTAGAAATTGCTGCATTTTATGATTATGAAATTTGGCAAATGGATGTCAAAACTGCATTCCTGAATGGATTTCTGGAAGAAGAGTTGTATATGATGCAACCAGAAGGTTTTGTCGATCCAAAGGGAGCTAACAAAGTGTGCAAGCTCCAGCGATCCATTTATGGACTGGTGCAAGCCTCTCGGAGTTGGAATAAATGTTTTGATAGTGTGATCAAAGCATATGGTTTTATACAGACTTTTGGAGAAGCCTGTATTTACAAGAAAGTGAGTGGGAGCTCTGTAGCATTTCTAATGTTATATGTGGATGACATATTGTTGATTGGAAATGATATAGAATTTCTAGATACCATAAAAGGATACTTGAATAAGAGTTTTTCAATGAAGGACCTCGGTGAAGCTGCTTTCATATTGGGCATCAAGATCTATAGAGATAGATCAAGACGCTTAATTGGACTTCCACAAAGCACATACCTTGACAAAGTTTTGAAGAAGTTCAAATGGATCGAGCAAAGAAAGGGTTCTTGCCTGTGTTACAAGGTGTGAATTGAGTAAGACTCAATGCCCGACCACTGCAGAAGATAGAGAGAAAATGAAAGATGTTCCCTATGCTTCAGCCATAGGCTCTATCATGTATGCAATGTTGTGTACCAGACCTGATGTGTGTCTTGCTATTAGCCTAGGAGGGAGGTACCAAAGTAATCCAGGAGTGGATCACTGGACAGCGGTCAAGAACATCCTGAAATACCTGAAAAGGACTAAGGATATTTCTCGTTTATGGAGGTGACAAAGAGCTAGTCGTAAATGGTTACGTCGATGCAAGCTTTGACACTGATCCGGACGATTCTAAATCGCAAACCGGATATGTGTTTACATTGAACGGTGGAGCTGTCAGTTGGTGCAGTTCTAAACAAAGCGTCGTGGAGGGATCTACGTGTGAAGCGGAGAACATAGCTGCTTCGGAAGTAGCAAATGAAGGAGTCTGGATGAAGGAGTTCATATCCGATCTAGGTGTCATACCTAGTGCATCGGGTCCAATGAAAATCTTTTGTGACAATACTGGTGCAATTGCCTTGGCAAAGGAATCCAGATTTCACAAGAGGACCAAGCACATCAACAGACGCTTCAATTCCATCCGGGACCAAGTCCAAGTGGGAGAATAGAGATTTGCAAGATACATACAGATCTGAATGTTGCAGACCCGTTGACTAAGCCTCTCTCACGAGCAAAACATGATCAGCACCAAAACTCCATGGGTGTTAGAATCATTACTGTGTAATCTAGATTATTGACTCTAGTGCAAGTGGGAGACTGAAGGAAATATGCCCTAGAGGCAATAATAAAGTTATTATTTATTTCCTAATATCATGATAAATGTTTATTATTCATGCTAGAATTGTATTATTCGGAAACATAATACATGTGTGAATACATAGACAAACATAGTGTCACTAGTATGCCTCTACTTGATTAGCTCGTTAATCGAAGATGGTTAAGTTTCCTAGCCATGGACATGAGTTGTCATTTGATTAACGCGATCACATTATTAGGAGAATAATGTGATTGACTTGACCCATTCCGTTAGCTTAGCACTTGATCGTTTAGTATGTTGCTATTGCTTTCTTCATGACTTATACATGTTCCTATGACTATGAGATTATGCAAATCCCGTTTACCGGAGGAACACTTTGTGTGCTACCAAACGTCACAACGTAACTGGGTGATTATAAAGGTGCTCTACAGGTGTCTCCGAAGGTACTTGTTGGGTTGGCGTATTTCGAGATTAGGATTTGTCACTCCGATTGTCGGAGAGGTATCTCTGGGCCCTCTCGGTAATGCACATCACTATAAGCCTTGAAAGCATTGTGACTAATGAGTTAGTTGTGAGATGATGTATTACGGAACGAGTAAAGAGACTTGTCGGTAATGAGATTGAACTAGGTATTGAGATACCGACGATCGAATCTCGGGCAAGTAACATACCGATGACAAAGGGAACAACGTATGTTGTTATGCGGTTTGACCGATAAAGATCTTCGTAGAATATGTAGGAGCCAATATGAGCATCCAGGTTCCGCAATTGATTATTGACCAGAGACGTGTCTCGGTCATGTCTACATAGTTCTAGAACCCGTAGGGTCCGCACGGTTAAAGTCAGATGACGATCGGTATTATGAGTTTTGTGTTTTAGTGTACCGAAGGTAGTTCGGAGTCCCGGATATGATCACGAACATGACGAGGAGTCTCGAAATGGTCGAGACATAAATATCGATATATTGGACGACTATGTTCGGACATCGGAATGGTTTCCGGGAGTTTCGGACACATACCGGAGTACCGGGGGGTTACCGGAACCCCCCGGGGAGACTAATGGGCCTATTGGGCCCTAGTGGAGAAGAGGAGGGGCGACCAAGGGCAGCTGCGCACCCCCTCCCCCCCCCCCAGTTCGAATTGGACAAGGAGGGGGGCGGCGCCCCCCTTTCCTTTCCCCCTCTCTCTCCTTCCCTCTCCTCTCCTACTCCCACTTGGAAGGGGGGAGTCCTACTCCCGGTGGGAGTAGGACTCCTCATGGGGCGCGCCTAGGGTGGCCGGCCCCCTCCCCCTCCTCCACTCCTTTATATACGGGGAGGGGGCACCCCTTGGAGACACAACAATTGATCTCTTGATCTTTTAGCCGTGTGCGGTGTCCCCCTCCACCATATTCCACCTCGATCATATCGTAGCGGTGCTTAGGCAAAGCCCTGCGTCGGTAACATCATCATCACCGTCACCACGCCATCGTGCTGATGGCACTCTCCCTCAAAGCTCGGCTGGATCGGAGTTCAAGGGACGTCATCGAGCTGAACGTGTGCTGAACTCGGAGGTGCCATACGTTCGGTACCCGGATCGGTCGGATCGTGAAGACGTACGACTACATCAAACGCCTTGTGCTAACGCTTCCGCTTTCGGTCTACGAGGGTATGTGGACACACTCTCCCCTCTTGTTGCTATGCATCACCATGATCATGTGTGTGCGTACGAAAATTTCTGAAATTACTACGTTCCCCAACAGAACCGTTCTTACCTACGCATCAAAACCACAACCATAGTTTGTCAAGTTAGTGTTGTTTTAACCATCGCAAGGACCGAGCGTAGCCACACTGGATTCAACTAAAGTTGGAGAAACTGACACCCGCTAGTCACCTGTGTGCAAAGCACGGCGGTAAAACCAGTCTCGTGTAAGCATACGCGTAATGTTGGTCCGGGCCGCTTCATCCAACAATACTGCCGAACCAAAGTGTGACATGCTGGTAAGCAATATGACTTGTATCGCCCACAACTCACTTTTGTTCTACTCGTGCATATAACATCTACGCATAAAACCAGGCTCGGATGCCACTGTTGGGGAACGTAGTAATTTCAAAAAAATTCCTACGCACACACAGGATCATGGTGATGCATAGCAACGAGAGGGGAGAGTGCGTCCACGTACCCTCGTAGACCGAAAGCGGAAGCGTTAGCTCAACGCGGTTGATGTAGTCGTACGTCTTCATGATTCGACCGATCCAAGTACCGAACGCACGGCACCTCCGAGTTCAGCACACGTTCAACTCGATGACGTCCCATGAGCTCCGGTCCAGCAAAGCTTCGCCGGAGAGTTTCGTCAGCACGACGGCGTGATGACGGTGATGATGATGCTACCGACGCAGGGCTTCGCCTAAGCACTGCTACGATATGATCGAGGTGGATTATGGTGGAGGGGGCACTGCACACGGCTGGGAGAGGTCAACAGATCAACTTGTGTGTCTAGAGGTGCCCCCCTGCCCCCGTATATAAAGGAGCAAGGGGGAGGTCGGCCAGCCCTGTGGGGCGCGCCAGGAGGAGGAGTCCTCCTCCTAGTAGGAGTAGGACTCCCCTTTTTCCTACTCCTACTAGGAGGGGGAAAGGAAGGGGGAGAGGGAGAAGGAAAGGGGGCGCCGCCCCCTGATTCGTCTCCAACATATCTATAATTTTTTATTGTTCCATGCTATATTATATTCTGTTTTGCACATTATTGGGATTTATTATACACTTTTATATTATTTCTGGGACTAACCTATTAACCGGAGGCCCAGCACAGAATTGCTGTTTTTTGCCTATTTCAGAGTTTCGCAGAAAAAGAATATCAAACGGAGTTCAAACGGAATGAAACCTTCGGGAACGTGATTTTTGGAACGAACGTGATCCAGAGGACTTGGATCCTACGTCAAGAAAGCAACCAGGAGGGCACGAGGTAGGGGGCGCGCCTACCCCCTCCTCCCCCAGGCGCGCCCTCCACCCTCGTGGGCCCCCTGTTGCTCTACCGACGTACTCCTTCCTCCTATATATACCTACGTACCCCCAAACTACCAGATAGGGAGCCAAAAACCTAATTCCACCGCCGCAACATTCTGTACCCGTGAGATCCCATCTTGGGGCCTGTTCCGGAGCTACGCCATAGGGGGCATCGATCATGGAGGGCTTCTACATCAACACCATAGCCTCTCCGATGATGTGTGAGTAGTTTACTTCAGACCTTCGGGTCCATAGTTATTAGCTAGATGGCTTCTTCTCTCTTTTTGGATCTCAATACAATGTTCTCCCCCTCTCTCATGGAGATCTATTCGATGTAATCTTCTTTTGCGGTGTGTTTGTTGAGACCGATGAATTGTGGGTTTATGATCAAGTTTATCTATGAACAATATTTGATTCTTTGGTTATCTTTGCAAGTCTCTTCGAATTATCAGTTTGGTTTTGCCTACTAGATTGATCTTTCTTGCAATGGGAGAAGTGCTTAGCTTTGGGTTCAATCTTGCGGTGTCCTTTCCCAGTGACAGCAGGGGCAGCAAGGCACGTATTGTATTGTTGCCATCGAGGATAACAAGATGGGGTTTATATCATATTGCATGAGTTTATCCCTCTACATCATGTCATCTTGCTTAAAGCGTTACTCTGTTCTTATGAACTTAATACTCTAGATGCATGCTGGATAGCGGTCGATGTGTGGAGTAATAGTAGTAGATGCAGGCAGGAGTCGGTCTACTTGTCTCGGACGTGATGCCTATATACATGATCATACCTATATATTCTCATAACTATGCTCAATTCTGTCAATTGCTCAACGGTAATCTGTTCACCCACCGTAATACTTATGCTCTTGAGAGAAGCCACTAGTGAAACCTATGGCCCCCGGGTCTATTTTCCATCATATTAATCTCCCGACAACAAGCTATTTCTTGTGCCGTTTTTATTTTACTTTCTTTACTTTGCATCTTTATCATAAAAATACCAAAAATATTATCTTATCATATCTATCAGATCTCACTCTCGTAAGTGACCGTGAAGGGATTGACAACCCCTTTATTGCGTTGGTTGCGAGGATTTATTTGTTTGTGTAGGTGCGAGGGACTTGTGAGTGGCCTCCTACTGGATTGATACCTTGGTTCTCAAAAACTGAGGGAAATACTTACGCTACTTTGCTGCATCACCCTTTCCTCTTCAAGGGAAAACCAACGCAGTGCTCAAGAGGTAGCAAGAAGGATTTCTGGCGCCGTTGCCGGGGAGGCTCACACCAAGTCAAGTAAAGCTTTGACTCCCGCCAACGTGCGATTTCTGGCGCCGTTGCCGGGGAGTCTACGCAAAAGTCAACATACCAAGTACCCATCACAAACCCTTATCTCCCGCATTACATTATTTGCCATTTGCCTCTCGTTTTCCTCTCCCCCACTTCACCCTTGCCGTTTTATTCGCCCTCTCTTTTCCCTTTTTTGCCTCCCTCTTTCTTTTTGCTCCGCACACTTTCTGCCGTTATGTCTGAAATTGGGGAAATTATTGTCGATAAGGATAATAATAATATCATGGAAAATTCTGATGCTCCTGCTAAAGAATCCCCTACCTTACATACAAAAAAAATTCGGAATTGGTAGTGGTAACATTATTGGAAAAGGAGTTATCCAAGATTTCTTTACTTGTGTCGGTGATTTGCCTTCTATGGGTAGTTCTATTCTTCATAGAACTAGTAGTCTTGCGGATGCTATCGCCATGCTTGTAGTTGAACTTGAAAGACAATTTATGCACATGCATCCCTGCATACAGAGGATTTTCCTAGAATTTTCTAACATTGAGCACTCTTCTGTTAAGCGAGCCGCTACTATCTTTTTGGCTCATGAGTTCAGATTTATCATAAAAGAGGCCAAAGAAATCTTTGCGCGTTATAGGGTGGACGCTGGACGTCCTCCCATAGAAACTATCTTATTTGATCAAGTGGAAATAATGCGCTTTCAATCTCTAGATTATGTTGCTTTTAATGAAAACCTTAGAAAAAAGGTTCCTACCAATATTCTAGTTGATAGAATTTCTGAACTTAATGATGATTTTGCTATTCGAAATAATGAGCTAGGATATTCACTCGAATATAGGCTCACCAAGTTCTGTCAAAAGAATGCTTATAATGATGAATTGGTTGTGCAATATGAAGGGCCGAAGGAGGAACGTATACCTCCTAAGGTTGATCTTGGGGATTTTTGTCCCATTAAATTTAGCCCTTTTGATTACTTTTGGTTGCCACAAAGAAAGCTTGCTGCCGAACGTAGAGAGTATGAAATGAGTTTTAATGATCTATCTTATTATTATGGCAGTACCTAGATCTATCCTTGCTATTATGCCTAGCTAGGGGCGTTAAACGATAGCGCTTGTTGGGAGACAACCCAATTTTATTTTTATTTTTTGCTTTTTGCTTCTGTTTAGGAATAAATCTTTGATCTAGCCTCTGGTTAGATGTCTTTTTATGTTTTAATTAGTGTTTGTGCCAAGTTAAACCTATAGGATCTTCTTGGATGATAGTTATTTGATCTTGCTGAAAATTCCAGAAACTTTCTGTTCACGAAAATAATTGTTAAAAATCACCAGAACGTGATAAATATTGATTCCAATTGATTCTGATCAATAAACAAATTTTCTAGGTCATCCTATTTTGGCTGAATTTTTGGAGTTCCAGAAGTTTGCGTTAGTTATAGATTACTACAGACTGTTCTGTTTTTGACAGATTCTGTTTTTCGTGTGTTGTTTGCTTATTTTGATATATCTATGGCTAGTAAAATAGTTTATAAACCATAGAGAAATTTGAATACAGTAGGTTTAACACCAATATAAATAAAGAATGATTTCATTACAGTACCTTGAAGTGGTCTTTTGTTTTCTTTCGCTAACGGAGCTCACGAGATTTTCTGCTGAGTTTTGTGTTGTGAAGTTTTCAAGTTTTGGGTGAAAGATTTGATGGATTATGGAACAAAGAGTGGCAAGAGCCTAAGCTTGGGGATTCCCATGGCACCACCAAGATAATCTAAGGACACCAAAAAACCAAAGCTTGGGGATGCCCCGGATGGCAACCCCTCTTTCGTCTACTTCCATCGGTAGCTTTACTTGGAGCTATATTTTTATTCACCACATGATATGTGTTTTTCTTGGAGCGTCTTGTATGATTTGAGTCTGTGCTTTTTAGTTTACCACAATCATCTTTTCTGTACACACCTTTTGAGAGAGACACACTTGATTCGGAAATTATTAGAATACTCTATGTGCTTCACTTATATCTTTTGAGTTATATAGTTTTTGCTCTAGTGCTTCACTTATATCTTTTAGAGCACGGTGGTGATTTTGTTTTATGGAAACTATTATTCTCTCATGCTTCACTTAGATTATTTTGAGAGTCTTAAACAGCATGGTAATTTGCTTAAATAATCCTAATATGCTAGGTATTCAAGACTAGTAAAAACTTTCTTATGAGTGTGTTGAATACTATGAGAAGTTTGATGCTTGATAATTGTTTTGAGGTATGAAGATGGTGATATTAGAGTCATGCTAGTTGAGTAGTTTTGAATTTGAGAAATACTTGTGTTAAAGTTTGTGATTCCCGTAGCATGCACGTATGGTGAACCGTTATGTGATGAAGTCGGAGCATGATTTATTTATTGATTGTCTTCCTTATGAGTGGCGGTCGGGGACGAGCGATGGTCTTTTCCTACCAATCTATCCCCCTAGGAGCATGCGCGTAATACTTTGCTTTGATAACTTGTAGATTTTTGCAATAAGTATATGAGTTCTTTATGACTAATGTTGAGTCCATGGATTATACACACTTTTTCTTCCTTCCACCATTGCTAGCCTCTCTAATACCGCGCACTTTTCGCCGGTATCATACACCCACCATATACCTTCCTCAAAACAGCCACCATACCTACCTATCATGGCATTTTCATAGCCATTCCGAGATATATTGCCATGCAACTTACCACCGTTTCGTTTATTATGACACACTCCATCATTGTCATATTGCTTCGCATGATCATGTAGTTGACATTGTATTTCTGGAAAAGCTCTAGCAAACGAAACTACACGATCTTTTATGCTATGCTTAGGATTGGGTCTTGTCCATCACATCATTCTCCTAATGATGTGATCCCGTTATCAATGACATCCAATGTCCATAGTCAGGAAACCATGACTATCTGTTGATCAACGAGCTAGTCAACTAGAGGCTTACTAGGGAGACTTTGTGGTCTATGTATTCACACATGTATTACGATTTCCGGACAATACAATTATAGCATGAATAATAGACAATTACCATGAACAAAGAAATATAATAATAACCATTTATTATTGCCTCTAGGGCATATTTCCAACAGTCTCCCACTTGCACTAGAGTCAATAATCTAGTTACATTGTGATGAATCGAACACCCATTGCGTCCTGGTGTTGATCATGTTTTGCCCTAGGGAGAGGTTTAGTCAACGGATCTGCTACATTCAGGTCCATGTGTACTTTACAAATATCTATGTCTCCATTTTGAACACTTTCACGAATGGAGTTGAAGCGACGCTTGATATGCCTGGTCTTCCTGTGAAACCTGGGCTCCTTCGCAAGGGCAATAGCTCCAGTGTTGTCACAGAAGAGAGTCATTGGGCCCGACGCATTGGGAATCACCCCTAGGTCGGTAATGAACTCCTTCATCCAGACTGCTTCCTGTGCTGCCTCCGAGGCTGCCATGTACTCCGCTTCACATGTAGATCCCGCCACGACGCTTTGCTTGCAACTGCACCAGCTTACTGCTCCTCCATTCAAAATATACACGTATCCGGTCTGTGACTTCGAGTCATCCAGATCTGTGTCGAAGCTAGCGTCGACGTAACCCTTTACGACGAGCTCTTCGTCACCTCCATAAACGAGAAACATATCCTTAGTCCTCTTCAGGTACTTCAGGATATTCTTGACCGCTGTCCAGTGTTCCTTGCCGGGATTACTATGGTACCTTCCTACCAAACTTACGGTAAGGTTTACATCAGGTCTGGTACACAGCATGGCATACATAATAGACCCTATGGCCGAGGCATAGGGGATGACACTCATCTCTTCTATATCTTCTGCCGTGGTCGGGCATTGAGCCGTGCTCAATTGCACACCTTGCAATACAGGCAAGAACCCCTTCTTGGACTGATCCATACTGAACTTCTTCAATATCTTGTCAAGGTATGTACTCTGTGAAAGACCAATGAGGCGTCTTGATCTATCTCTATAGATCTTGATGCCTAATATATAAGCAGCTTCTCCAAGGTCCTTCATTGAAAAACACTTATTCAAATAGGCCTTTATACTTTCCAAGAATTCTATATCATTTCCCATCAATAGTATGTCATCCACATATAATATGAGAAATGCTACGGAGCTCCCACTCACTTTCTTGTAAACACAGGCTTCTCCATAAGTCTGTGTAAACCCAAACGCTTTGATCATCTCATCAAAGCGAATGTTCCAACTCCGAGATGCTTGCACCAGCCCATAGATTGAGCGCTGGAGCTTGCACACTTTGTTAGCATTCTTAGGATCGACAAAACCTTCCGGTTGAATCATATACAACTCTTACTTAAGGAAGCCATTAAGGAATGCCGTTTTGACGTCCATCTGCCATATCTCATAATCATGGTATGCGGCAATTGCTAACATGATTCGGACGGACTTCAGCTTCGCTATGGGTGAGAAAGTCTCATCGTAGTCAACCCCTTGAACTTGTCGATAACCCTTAGCGACAAGTCGAGCTTTGTAGATGGTCACATTACCATCTGCGTCCGTCTTCTTCTTAAAGATCCATTTGTTTTCTATGGCTCGCCGCTCATCGGGCAAGTCAGTCAAAGTCCATACTTTGTTTTCATACATGGATTCTATCTCGGATTTCATGGCTTCTAGCCATTTGTCGGAATCCGGGCCCGCCATCGCTTCTTCATAGTTCGAAGGTTCACCGTTGTCTAACAACATGATTTCCAGGACAGGGTTGCCATACCACTCTGGTGCGGAACGTGTCCTTGTGGACCTACGAAGTTCAGTAACTTGATCCGAAGCTTCATGATCATCATCATTAACTTCCTCCCCAGTCGGTGTAGGCACCACAGGAACATTTTCCCGTGCTGCGCTACTTTCCGGTTCGGAAGGGGTGACTATCACCTCATCAAGTTCCACTTTCCTCCCACTCAATTCTTTCGAGAGAAACTCCTTCTCCAGAAAGGACCCGTTCTTGGCAACGAAGATCTTGCCTTCGGATCTGAGGTAGAAGGTATACCCAATAGTTTCCTTAGGGTATCCTATGAAGACGCATTTTTCCGACTTGGGTTCGAGCTTTTCAGGTTGAAGTTTCTTGACATAAGCATCGCATTCCCAAACTTTTAGAAACGACAGCTTAGGTTTCTTCCCAAACCATAATTCATACGGTGTCGTCTCAACGGATTTAGACGGTGCCCTATTTAAAGTGAATGCGGCAGTCTCTAAAGCATAACCCCAAAATGAGAGCGGTAAATCGGTAAGAGACATCATAGATCGCACCATATCCAATAGAGTGCGATTACGACGTTCGGACACACCATTTCTCTGAGGTGTTCCAGGCGGCGTGAGTTGTGAAACTATTCCACATTTCCTTAAGTGTGCACCAAACTCGTGACTTAAATATTCTCCACCACGATCTGATCGTAAGAATTTTATTTTTCTGTCACGTTGATTCTCAACTTCACTTTGAAATTCCTTGAACTTTTCAAAGGTTTCAGACTTGTGTTTCATTAGGTAGACATACCCATATCTACTTAAATCATCAGTGAGAGTGAGAACATAACGATATCCTCCGCGAGCCTTAACACTCATTGGACCACACACATCGGTATGTATGATTTCCAATAAGTTGGTTGCTCGCTCCATTGTTCCGGAGAACGGAGTCTTGGTCATCTTACCCATGAGGCATGGTTCGCACGTGTCAAATGATTCGTAATCAAGAGACTCCAAAAGTCCATCTGCATGGAGCTTCTTCATGTGCTTGACACCAATGTGACCAAGGCGGCAGTGCCACAAGTATGTGGGACTATCGTTATCAACTTTACATCTTTTGGTATTCACACTATGAACATGTGTAACATCACGTTCGAGATTCATCAAAAATAAACCATTGACCAGTGGGGCATGACCATAAACCATATCTCTCAAATAAATAGAACAACCATTATTCTCGGATTTAAATGAGTAGCCATCTCGAATTAAACGAGATCCAGATACAATGTTCATGCTCAAAGCTGGCACTAAATAACAATTATCGAGGTTTAAAACTAATCCCGTGGGTAGATGCAGAGGTAGCGTGCCGACGGCGATCACATCGACCTTGGAACCATTCCCGACGCGCATCGTCACCTCGTCCTTTGCCAGTCTCTGTTTATTCCGTAGTTCCTGCTTTGAGTTACAAATATGAGCAACCGCACCGGTATCAAATACCCAGGAGCTACTACGAGTACTGGTAAGGTACACATCAATTACTTGTATATCACATATACCTTGGGTGTTGCCGGCCTTCTTCTTGTCCGCCAAATATTTGGGGCAGTTCCGCTTCCAATGACCACTTCCCTTGCAATAAAAGCACTCAGTCCCGGGCTTGGGTCCATTCTTTGACTTCTTCCCAGTAACTGGTTTACCGGGCGCGGCAACTCCCTTGCCGTCCTTCTTGAAGTTCTTCTTACCCTTGCCCTTCTTGAACTTGGTGGTTTTATTCACCATCAACACTTGATGTTCTTTTCTGATCTCCCCTTCCGCTGATTTCAGCATTGAATATACCTCGGGAATGGTCTTTTCCATCCCCTGCATATTGTAGTTCATCACAAAGCTCTTGTAGCTTGGTGGAAGCGACTGGAGGATTCTGTCAATGACCGCGTCATCCGGGAGATTAACTCCTAGCTGAGACAAGCGGTTGTGTAACCCAGACATTCTGAGTATGTGCTCACTAACAGAACTGTTCTCCTCCATTTTACAGCTGAAGAACTTGTCGGAGACATCATATCTCTCGACCCGGGCATGAGCTTGAAAAACCAGTTTCAGCTCCTCGAACATCTCATATGCTCCATATTTCTCAAAACGCTTTTGGAGACCCGGTTCTAAGCTGTAAAGCATGCCGCACTGAACGAGGGAGTAATCATCAGCACGTGATTGCCAAGCGTTCATAACGTCTTGGTTCTGTGGGATTGGTGCATCACCTAGCGGTGCTTCTAAGACATAATCTTTCTTGGCTACTATAGGGATGAGCCTCAGGTTCCGGACCCAGTTCGTATAGTTGCTGCCATCATCTTTCAGCTTGGTTTTCTCTAGGAACGCGTTGAAATTGAGGACAACGTTGGCCATTTGATCTACAAGACATAGTGTAAAGATTTTAGACTAAGTTCATGATAATTGAGTTCATCTAATCAAATTATTTAATGAACTCCCACTCAGATAGACATCCCTCTCGTCATCTAAGTGAAACATGATCCGAGTTTAACTAGGCCGTGTCCGATCATCACGTGAGACGGACTAGTCAAGATCGGTGAACATCTCCATGTTGATTGTATCTTCTATACGACTCATGCTCGACCTTTCGGTCCTCCGTGTTCCGAGGCCATGTCTGTACATGCTAGGCTCGTCAAGTTAACCTAAGTGTATTGCGTGTGTTCCGAGGCCATGTCTGTACATGCTAGGCTCGTCAACAACCGTTGTATTCGAACGTTAGAATCTATCACACCCGATCATCACGTGGTGCTTCGAAACAACGAACCTTCGCAACGGTGCACAGTTAGGGTGAACACTTTCTTGAAATTATTATGAGGGATCATCCTACTTGCTACCGTCGTTCTAAGCAAATAAGATGCAAAAACATGATAAACATCACATGCAATCAAATAGTGACATGATATGGCCAATATCATTATGCTCCTTTGATCTCCATCTTCGGGGCACCATGATCATCTTTGTCACCGGCATGACACCATGATCTCCATCATTGTGTCTTCATGAAGTCGTCACGCCAACGATTACTTCTACTTCTATGGCTAACTGTTTAGCAACAAAGTAAAGTAATTTACATGGCGTTATTCAATGACACGCAGGTCATACAAAATAATAAAGACAACTCTCTATGGCTCCTGCCGGTTGTCATACTCATCGACATGCAAGTCGTGATTCCTATTACAAGAATATGATCAATCTCATACATCACATATATCATTCATCACATCTTCTGGCCATATCACATCACATAGCACTTGCTGCAAAAACAAGTTAGACGTCCTCTAATTGTTGTTGCAAGTTTTTTACGTGGTTTGTAGGTTTCTAGCAAGAACGTTTCTTACCTACGTATGACCACAACGTGATTTGCCAATTTCTATTTACCCTTCATAAGGACCCTTTTCATCGAATCTGTTCTGACTAAAGTAGGAGAGACAGACACCCGCTAGCCACCTTATGCATCTAGTGCATGTCAGTCGGTGGAACCTGTCTCACGTAAGTGTACGTGTAAGGTCGGTCCGGGCCGCTTCATCCTACAATGCCGCCGAAACAAGAAAAGACTAGTAGCGGCAAGAAGAATTGGCAAACTCAACGCCCACAACTGCTTTGTGTTCTACTCGTGCATAGTAACTACGCATAGACCTGGCTCATGATGCCACTGTTGGTAATCGTAGCATAATTTTAAAATTTTCCTATGCTCACCAAGATGCATCTATGGAGTCTACTAGCAACGAGGGGAAAGGAGTGCATCTACATACCCTTGTAGATCGCGAGCGGAAGCGTTCCAATGAACGTGGATGACGGAGTCGTACTCGCCGTGATCCAAATCACCGATGACCGAGTGCCGAACGGACGGCACCTCCGCGTTCAACACACGTACGGTGCAGCGACGTCTCCTCCTTCTTGATCCAGCAAGGGGGAAGGAGAGGTTGATGGAGATCCAACAGCACGACGGCGTGGTGGTGGATGTAGCGGGTCTCCGGCAGGGCTTCGCCAAGCTTCTGCGAGAGAGAGAGAGGTGTTGCAGGGGAGGAGGGAGGCGCCCAAGGCTGTAGGTTGCTGCCCCCCTCCCCCCCACTATTTATAGGACCCCGGGGGGGCGCCAGCCCTTGGGAGACCAGATCTCCAAGGGGGCGGCGGCCAAGTGGGGGGGAAGGGGTGCCTTGCCCCCCAAGGCAAGGGGGAAGCTCCCCCCCCCCTAGGGTTCCCAACCCTAGGCGCATGGGGGGAGGCCCAAGGGGGGCGCCTCAGCCCACTAAGGGCTGGTTCCCTTCCACTTTCAGCCCACGGGGCCCTCCGGGACAGGTGGCCCCACCCGGTGGACCCCCGGGACCCTTCCGGTGGTCCCGGTACAATACCGGTAACCCCCGAAACTTTCCCGGTAGCCGAAACTTGACTTCCTATATATAATTCTTCACCTCCGGACCATTCCGAAACCTCTCGTGACGTCCGGGATCTCATCCGGGACTCCGAACAACTTTCGGGTTTCCGCATACACATATCTCTACAACCCTAGCGTCACCGAACCTTAAGTGTGTAGACCCTACGGGTTCGGGAGACATGTAGACATGACCGAGACGCCTCTCCGGTCAATAACCAACAGCGGGATCTGGATACCCATGTTGGCTCCCACATGTTCCACGATGATCTCATCGGATGAACCACAGTGTCGAGGATTCAATCAATCCCGTATGCAATTCCCTTTGTCAATCGGTATGTTACTTGCCCGAGATTCGATCGTCAGTATCCCAATACCTTGTTCAATCTCGTTACCGGCAAGTCTCTTTACTCGTACCGCAATGCATGATCCCGTGACTAACGCCTTAGTCACATTGAGCTCATTATGATGATGCATTACCGAGTGGGCCCAGAGATACCTCTCTGTCGCACGGAGTGACAAATCCCAGTCTCGATCCGTGCCAACCCAACAGACACTTTCGGAGATACCCGTAGTGCACCTTTATAGTCACCCAGTTACGTTGTGACGTTTGGCACTCCCAAAGCACTCCTACGGTATCCGGGAGTTGCACGATCTCATGGTCTAAGGAAAAGATACTTGACATTGGAAAAGCTCTAGCAAATGAAACTACACGATCTTTTATGCTATGCTTAGGATTGGGTCTTGTCCATCACATCATTCTCCTAATGATGTGATCCCGTTATCAATGACATCCAATGTCCATAGTCAGGAAACCATGACTATCTGTTGATCAACGAGCTAGTCAACTAGAGGCTTACTAGGGACACTTTGTGGTCTATGTATTCACACATGTATTACGATTTCCGGATAATACAATTATAGCATGAACAATAGACAATTACCATGAACAAAGAAATATAATAATAACCATTTATTATTGCCTCTAGGGCATATTTCCAACACAATGCCGCCGAAACAAGATAAGACTAGTAGCGGCAAGAATAATTGGCAACATCGACGCCCACAACTACTTTGTGTTCTACTCTTGCATAGAAACTACGCATAGACCTAGCTCATGATGCCACTGTTGGATAACGTAGCAGAAATTCAAAATTTTCTACGCATCACCAAGATCAATCTATGGAGTTTACTAGCAATGAGAGGGAAGGAGTGCATCTACATACCCTTGTAGATCGCGAGCGGAAGCGTTCAAGAGAACGGGGTTGATGGAGTCATACTCGTCGTGATCCAAATCACCGATGATCCTAGCGCCGAACGGACGGCACCTCCGCGTTCAACACACGTACGGAGCAGCGACGTCTCCTCCTTCTTGATCCAGCAAGGGGGAAGGAGAGGTTGATGGAGATCCAGCAGCACGACGGCGAGGTGGTGGAAGTAGCGGGGATCCCGGTAGGGCTTTGCCAAGCACTAACGGGAGGGAGAGGTGTCACGGGAGGGAGAGGGAGGCGCCAGGGATTGGGTATTGCTGCCCTCCCTTCCCCCGACTATATATAGGGCCAAGGGAGAGGGGGGGCAGCCTTGGCCCTTCCTCCAAGGAAGGATGCGGCCAGGGAGGAGTCCTTCCCCCCCAAGGCACCTCGGAGGTGCCTTCCCCCTTTAGGACTCTCCTTTTATCTTATCTCTTGGCGCATGGGCCTCTTGGGGCTGGTTCCCTTGGCCCATATAGGCCAAGGCGCACCCCCTACAGCCCATGTGGCCCCCCGGGGCTGGTGGACCCCCGGACCCCTTTCGGCACTCCCGGTACAATACCGATAAAGTGCGAAACTTTTCCGGCGACCAAAATAAGACTTCCCATATATAAATCTTTACCTCCGGACCATTCCGGAACTCCTCGTGACATCCGGGATCTCATCCGGGACTCCGAACAACTTTCGGGTTACCGCATACTAATATCTCTATAACCCTAGCGTCACCGAACCTTAAGTGTGTAGACCCTACGGGTTCGGGAGACAGGTAGACATGACCGAGACGACTCTCCGGTCAATAACCAACAGCGGGATCTGGATACCCATGTTGGCTCCCACATGCTCCTCGATGATCTCATCGGATGAACCACGATGTCGAGGATTCAATCAATCCCGTATACAATTCCCTTTGTCTATCGGTATGTTACTTGCCCGAGATTCGATCGTCGGTATCCCGATACCTTGTTCAATCTCGTTACCGGCAAGTCTCTTTACTCGTTCCGTAACTCACATCATCCCGTGATCAACTCCTTGGTCACACTGTGCACATTATGATGATGTCCTATCGAGTGGGCCCAGAGATACCTCTCCGTTTACACGGAGTGACAAATCCCAGTCTCGATTCGTGCCAACCCAACAGACACTTTCGGAGATACCTGTAGTGCACCTTTATAGCCACCCAGTTACGTTGTGACGTTTGGTACACCCAAAGCATTCCTACGGTATCCGGGAGTTGCACAATCTCATGGTCTAAGGAAATGATACTTGACATTAGAAAAGCTCTGAGCAAACGAACTACACGATCTTGTGCTAGGCTTAGGATTGGGTCCTGTCCATCACATCATTCTCCTAATGATGTGATCCTGTTATCAACGACATCCAATGTCCATGGTCAGGAAACCGTAACCATCTATTGATCAACGAGCTAGTCAACTAGAGGCTTACTAGGGACATGGTGTTGTCTATGTATCCACACATGTATCTGAGTTTCCTATCAATACAATTCTAGCATGGATAATAAACGTTTATCATGAACAAGGAAATATAATAATAACCAATTTATTATTGCCTCTAGGGCATATTTCCAACAGTTGGATGGACACCTGATACGTCTCCAACGTATCTATAATTTTTGATTGTTCCATGCTATGATATTATCCATCTTGGATGTTTCATGGGCTTTACTATGCACTTTTATATTATTTTTGGGACTAACCTATTGACCCAGAGCCCAGTGCCAGTTCTTGTTTTTTCCCTTGTTTCAGTGTTTCAAAGAAAAGGAATATCAAATGGAGTCGAAACGGAATGAAACCTTCTGGAGAAGTTATTTTTGAAAGGAAAGCAACCCGGGGGACTTGGAGTCCACGTCAAGGAAGCAACGAGGAAGGCACGAGGCAGGGGGGCGCGCCCACCCCCCTGGGCACGCCCTCCACCCTCGTGGGCCCCTCGTGGCTCCCCTGACGTACTTCTTTCACCTATATATACCCATATACCCTAAAACCTTCGGGGAACAGAATAGATCGGGAGTTCCGCCACCGCAAGCCTCTGTAGCCACCAAAAACCAATCGGGACCCTGTTCCGGCACCCTGCTGGAGGGGGGAACCCTCACCGGTGGCCATCTTCATCATCCCGGCGCTCTCCATGACGAGGAGGGAGTAGTTCACCCTCGGGGCTGAGGGTATGTACCAGTAGCTATGTGTTTGATCTCTCTCTCTCTCTCTTGTTCTTGATTTGGCACGATCTTGATGTATCACGAGCTTTGCTATTATAGTTGGATCTTATGATGTTTCTCCCCCTCTACTCTCTTGTAATGGATTGAGTTTTCCCTTTTGAGAACACTTGATGTATGTCTTGCCATGCGTATCTGTGGCGACAATGGGATATCACGTGATTCACTTGATGTATGTTTTGGTGATCAACTTGCGGGTTCCGCCCATGAACTTATGCATAGGGTTGGCACACGTTTTTGTCATGATTCTCTGGTAGAAACTTTGGGGCACTCTTTGAGGTTCTATGTGTTGGTTGAATAGAGAATCTGAGATTGTGTGATGCATATCGTATAATCATACCCACGGATACTTGAGGTGACATTGGAGTATCTAGGTGACATTAGGGTTTTGGTTGATTTGTGTCTTAAGGTGTTATTCTAGTACGAACTCTAGGGCTGTTTGTGACACTTATAGGAATGGCCCAACGGATTGATTGGAAAGAATAACTTTGAGGTGGTTTCGTACCCTACCATAATCTCTTCGTTTGTTCTCCGCTATTAGTGACTTTGGAGTGACTCTTTGTTGCATGTTGAGGGATAGTTATATGATCCATTTATGTTATTATTGTTGAGAGAACTTGCACTAGTGAAAGTATGAACCATAGGCCTTGTTTCAACGCATTGCAATACCGTTTGTGCTCACTTTTATCATTAGTTACCTTGCTGTTTTTATATTTTCATATTACAAAAACCCATATCTACCATCCATATTGCACTTGTATCACCATCTCTTCGCCGAACTAGTGCACCTATACAATTTACCATTGTATTGGGTGTGTTGGGGACACAAGAGACCCTTTGCTATTTGGTTGCAGGGTTGCTTGAGAGAGACCATCTTCATCCTACGCCTCCCACGGATTGATAAACCTTAGGTCATCCACTTGAGGAAAATTTGCTACTGTCCTACAAACCTCTGCACTTGGAGGCCCAACAACGTCTACAAGAAGAAGGTTGCGTAGTAGACATCAACACCCACTTAGTTCCCTTTTGTTGAGCTTGCATATACTTATAGCTCTAAGTGCATCTGTTGCATGGCAATCCCTACTCACTCACATTGATATCTATTAATGGGCATCTCCATAGCCCGTTGATACGCCTAGTTGATGTGAGACTATCTTCTCCTTTTTGTCTTCTCCACAACCACCATTCTATTCCACATATAGTGCTATGTCCATGGCTCACGCTCATGTATTGCGTGAAGATTGAAAAAGTTTGAGAACGTTAAAAGTATGAAACAATTGCTTGGCTTGTCATCGGGGTTGTGCATGATTTAAATATTTTGTGTGGTGAAGATAGAGCATAGCCAGACTATATGATTTTGTAGGGATAGCTTTCTTTGGCCATGTTATTTTGAGAAGACATGATTGCTTAGTTAGTATGCTTGAAGTATTATTATTTTTATGTCAATATTAAACCTTTGTCTTGAATCTTTCGGATCTGAATATTCATACCACAATTAAGAAGAATTAAATTGAAATTATGCCAAGTAGCATTCCACATCAAAAATTCTGTTTTTATCATTTACCTACTCGAGGACGAGCAGGAATTAAGCTTGGGGATGCTTGATACGTCTCCAACGTATCTATAATTTTTTATTGTTCCATGCTATATTGTATTCTGTTTTGGACATTATTGGGCTTTATTATACACTTTTATATTATTTTTGGGACTAACCTATTAACCGGAGGCCCAGCCCAGAATTGTTGTTTTTTGCCTATTTCAGAGTTTCGCAGAAAAAGAATATCAAACGGAGTCCAAACGGAATGAAACCTTGGGGAACGTGATTTTTGGAACGAACGTGATCCAGAGGACTTGGACCCTACGTCAAGAAAGCAACCAGGAGGGCACGAGGTAGGGGGCGCGCCTACCCCCCCCCCCCCCAGGCGCGCCCTCCACCCTCGTGGGGCCCCTGTTGCTCCACCGACGTACTCCTTCCTCCTATATATACCTACGTACCCCCAAACTACCAGATACGGAGCCAAAAACCTAATTCCACCGCCGCAACCTTCTGTACCCATGAGATCCCATCTCGGGGCCTGTTCCGGAGCTCCGCCGGAGGGGGCATCGATCACGGAGGGCTTCTACATCAACACCATAGCCTCTCCGATGATGTGTGAGTAGTTTACTTCAGACCTTCGGGTCCATAGTTATTAGCTAGATGGCTTCTTCTCTCTTTTTGGATCTCAATACAATGTTCTCCCCCTCTCTCGTGGAGATCTATTCGATGTAATCTTCTTTTGCGGTGTGTTTGTTGAGACCGATGAATTGTGGGTTTATGATCAAGTTTATCTATGAACGATATTTGATTCTTCTCTGAATTCTTTTATGTATGATTGGTTATCTTTGCAAGTCTCTTCGAATTATCAGTTTGGTTTGGCCTACTAGATTGATCTTTCTTGCAATGGGAGAAGTGCTTAGCTTTGGGTTCAATCTTGCGGTGTCCTTTCCCAGTGACAGCAGGGGCAGCAAGGCACGTATTGTATTGTTGCCATCGAGGATAACAAGATGGGGTTTATATCATATTGCATGAGTTTATCCCTCTACATCATGTCATCTTGCTTAAAGCGTTACTCTGTTCTTATGGACTTAATACTCTAGATGCATGCTGGATAGCGGTCGATGTGTGGAGTAATAGTAGTAGATGCAGGCAGGAGTCGGTATACTTGTCTCGGACGTGATGCCTATATACATGATCATACCTAGATATTCTCATAACTATGCTCAGTTATGTCAATTGCTCAACAGTAATTTGTTCACCCACCGTAATACTTATGCTCTTGAGAGAAGCCACTAGTGAAACCTATGGCCCCCGGGTCTATTTTCCATCATATTAATCTCCCGACAACAAGCTATTTCTTGTGCCGTTTTTATTTTACTTTCTTTACTTTGCATCTTTATCATAAAAATACCAAAAATATTATCTTATCATATCTATCAGATCTCACTCTCGTAAGTGACCGTGAAGGGATTGACAACCCCTTTATTGCGTTGGTTGCGAGGATTTATTTGTTTGTGTAGGTGCGAGGGACTTGTGCGTGGCCTCCTACTGGATTGATACCTTGGTTCTCAAAAACTGAGGGAAATACTTACGCTACTTTGCTGCATCGCCCTTTCCTCTTCAAGGGAAAACCAACGCAGTGCTCAAGAGGTAGCACCCCCCCTCTCCTAGTCCAATTCGGACCAGAGGGGGAGGGGCACGCGGCCTGCCCTAGGCCAGCCCTCTCTCCTTCCACTAAGGCCCATAAGGCCCACTATTTCTCCCGGGGGGGTTCCGGTAACCCTCCGGCACTCCGGTTTTCTCCGAAACCACCCGGAACACTTCCGGTGTCCGAATATAGTCGTCCAATATGTCGATCTTTACGTCTCGAGCATTTCGAGACTCCTCGTCATGTCCGTGATCATATCTGGGACTCCGAATTACCTTTGGTACATCAAAAACACAAAAACTCATAATACCGATCGTCACCGAACTTTAAGCGTGCGGACCCTACGGGTTCGAGAACTATGTAGACATGACCGAGACACGTCTCCGGTCAATAACCAATAGCAGAACCTGGATGCTCATATTGGCTCCCACATATTCTACGAAGATCTTTATCGGTCAAACCGCATAACAACATACGTTGTTCCCTTTGTCATCGGTATGTTACTTGCCCGAGATTCGATCGTCGATATCTCAATACCTAGTTCAATCTCGTTACCGGCAAGTCTCTTTACTCGTTCCGTAATACATCATCCTGCAACTAACTCATTAGTTACAATGCTTGCAAGGCTTATAGTGATGTGCATTACCGAGTGGGCCCAGAGATACCTCTTCGACAATCGGAGTGACAAATCCTAATCTCGATATATGCCAACTCAACAAGTACCTTTGGAGACACCTGTAGAGCACCTTTATAATCACCCAGTTATGTTGTGACGTTTGGTAGCACACAAAGTGTTCCTCCGGTATTCGGGAGTTGCATAATCTCATAGTCATAGGAACATGTATAAGTCATGAAGAAATCAATAGCAACATACTAAACGATCAAGTGCTAAGCTAACGGAATGGGTCAAGTCAATCATATCATTCTCCTAGTGATGTGATCCCGTTTATCAAATGACAACTCATGTATATGGTCAGGAAACATAACCATCTTTGATCAACGAGCTAGTCAAGTAGAGGCATACTAGTGACACTATGTTTGTCTATGTATTCACACTTGTATCATGTTTCCGGTTAATACAATTCTAGCATGAATAATAAACATTTATCATGATATAAGGAAATAAATAATAACTTTATTATTGCCTCTAGGGCATATTTCCTTCAATCCATGGGGGAGCAAAAGAGCGCATTATATATTTTGGGTCCACATTCATACTTGGTTTCATGAGGACAAGAATTTTGGGCCCTACCGCGACAAACTCATCTGCGATCATGGGACTAAGTCGCTCAACCATTGATGTTACACCATCCAAGAGACTGTGTGCAATTATTGCGGCCATTTGAAACAACTAATCGAGTAGTGGCCTGGTGGTGCGCAAATCACCGAGCAAGTGAGTTGTTATGTGTGTTCGTCATTTGGTCGGATATGCTCTATGCGTTGGTCATTTGGCCGGATATGCAACTTGTTGACAATGTTTTTTCTTTCTTTGCCTCCTATGTGTGCAACTTGTTCTTGAGGGTGGTGAAAAGGAGCTTCGTCCTCATACATTGTTGGTTGAAGTTAAGTGGGCAACTCAAGTGAAATTTATTCATTGTCAACACCATCAAGATCGTTGGCATTTGCACCGGCGAAGAAGCGGACGATGCAACCGACCCAACAAAAGAGCCGCTTAAAAAGGTTAGAAGAGAGTTCCCAGGAAAGAAGTGTGAGGAGGAGAAGGAGAAGCGAGAAGGGGCAACGGCCAAGATGACAAAGAGGTTCGAGAACATCTTGGCGAAGGAGGAGGAGACATGTGTCAGCACTCCGACATCAAGGAGGAAAGAAGGTTGAAATGTGGTGACAGATAAAATGGTGAACCTCGAAGAGAAGAAGGTTGAGATCGCAACCGCTTAGAAGAATCCGTGTTGAACTTGAAGATGGACGAGTTGGATGCCAATGCAAGGATGATCGTGCAAGCCGTCCATCTTAGGATGTTGAAGTGCTTGAAAGCCGAGTTCGAGACGCCGGAGAAGGAGACGACTGAGAAGACGGAGGCGACTGAGAAGGAGTCGGTGACAGAGTGAGCGTGGAGGCTCAGATTTGCACGAATAGTCAGATTAAGATATTCTCGTGATCGGGCATGTAAAAGCTATGAACATCGCCTTTGTTTTTGGTTCTGATCGGGTGTTATGTGAATAAAATCGCACTTTAACTTGCTATTGCTATGCATTTAAAATTCAAATTGGCCAGATTTGAGCGGCTTCCGCATACATCTCCATACTATTCCGGGTGTGGAAGATTCTTGGAGATGGGGGAGGGAGCTATTCATCATGAGAAAAACCCGTATGCCCACAACTGACGTCACGGTATCATTGCCAGCCGAAGCTTTTACCGGTACACAATCCCATGCCAAGCGTGCCTGCGTGCTAATCAATCACATCATCATCACAAGGTGCAACTCCCATCCACATGCCCCAAAAGAAAAAAGGCAGCTACTGTAGAGTAGCACCGCGAACTTGTTCGTATCCAAAGAGCGCGCAACAGTAGCGAGACCAGCGAGGGCCCCCGTGTGTGTGCGCGCGCAATTCAGACTCGACGAGAGAGAGAGCTGGGGTCACGGTACAATCTGAAAAGACGCTGGCGCCGCTCAGAAAGTCGTAGTTGGATGAAGTTAGGTGGCACTGCTGCAAGGAACGAACGAACCATGCGACGGACCTACCAACAGGGCATCCGAGACGCAGCACGCAATAAGAAAAAAGAATCCAAGATCCCGCAGCAGCTGAAACATCACTCACTTTAGGTACGCCACGACCAACCAACCCAACCACAAACGCAGCAAAATGCACACCAATTGTTGTTAACTTAGAGGAGGCGACCTGACGACGAACCAACGAACGAACGAGCCATCAACGTTGCTTGCTTGCCGCAGCCACTAACCACACCATGAGGATTAATTAACAGCGAGAACAGGAAAGGGGAAGCACCCGGCGCCAGGAAAAGGAAAGGGGGAAAACCAAACCAGAAGCTCAATCGCAGATCAGTCCCACCAACGACGACGACGAAGAAAAAAAAGCTCCCTAGAAATCAATCACTCCTAGATCGAGACGGCGACGGGGTGAAGGTGAAGAACGAAGAATGTTGTAGGCTATGTCTGTCCTGTCCTGTCCATCAGGGGTTGTCGTCGTCGCTGTTAGACCAGCGCGATGCTGCTCTCGCCGCCGGGGGGCTTGCGGATGCCGCCGAGGAAGTCCCGGGCCGGCGCCTTGCCGTCGGCGAAGATGTTGCTGCCGCTCATCTCCTTGAGCTTGGCGTCGCTCAGCTGCTTCTCCGCCGTGCCGGGGGCCTCCGCGGCGTCGCCCTTGAAGATGTTGTTGCCCGTCAGGTCGTTGAACTTCTTCGTCGGGATCTTCTTCGCGGTCTTCACAACGCTGTCGGCGTCGTCGGCCTCTCCGAATTTGATGCTGCTCACCTGCCGAAGGCGATTGAAAGCATATATAAGCACTCCATTCAGAGCTGGGAAACCGCCCAGTGTCCAGATTAGGAGGAGACGTGTTTGTTGAGGAATGCGAACCTGTGCGTTCTTCCCTGGCGTCTGCGAGGTCGAGCCGTTCTCCGAGTTGCGTGGCCTGAGGTCCTCTGGAGGAGAAAAGATGCCGTGGCCGCTCAGCTCCTTCGATTTCGCATTGGATACCTGCTTCTTCAGCTTGCTGTCATCCTCGCTCTGGAGCGTGCCACTTAGCTCTCGCTGCTTTGCCACCTCGGCTATGGAGGTTGGCTTCTTGGGAGAAACACTTTCGTCCTCAGCAAAGGAGATGTGACTTATGGTACTGATTGCCTGTAGTTTGACAAAAATCAGATTGAGCTCTGTCAGGAAGTCTATATTGAGCGAAATGTTCTTTTCAATTTTGCAACCGTACCGAATTTACAGTTTTTCAGAGTACCGGTAAAAAAATGAGTGCAGTGACAGTATTTCTCTAGTTAACTATGTGTAGTCCTAATTATGGAAGCAGTTGGTCTACTTTTATGAAATGTCATGAAGCACTACACCTAAGCTGTAATGCTGTATCTTGTGAACGGAAGAAAAAAACAAAGGTACCTGACTACCTAAATCCCACTGTCTACCAAACAAAGCAATTGAAAACAAAGGCCTAGTTTAATAGTTGAATCAAGGTCCAGTTCTATTAGAATTTACAAGGAAAGGTCACCAACCAATGTGACCACATATCAATAACTATATATAGCCAGACCCTTTCCACAAGATTCATCCCAACAACTTCTGACCTGGAGGTTAGAACATTTAACAAGGTTGATTCTAGCAACCAGCAGCTAATATCAAATGTGCAAGCAAATCAGGGGGATACTAAGTAAGTGCTACCCTCTCAATCATTCAGCACAGCATGTGAATAAATAAAAATCCATCGTCCTTACTAGCAATGCATAACAGCTAATACAACTTGCAATATCGCAGATCGAAAGAGGGGCACATTAATCAGCATGTTTCTGTTCTGTAAGAAAAAAAAGATTTCACAGAAAACAGCACCTGATAATTCTTTGAAGCCGTTCGGACGGGTGTTGCAGAAGCGTTAGCGGATTCGTCTTCCTCAGCCTCACCTCCAGCTGCAAATATGCCGCTTCCTGTCATCTCCTTCCACTTGGGAGCCGAGCATTGTTTCCTGAGGAGAAAATTAAGTAAATAAATGAACAGCTCATTCAGTGAACTGCACCGTGTAATTCAGTAAATCAGGGCGAGATAAGCCTCTTTGTGACAAGATTCTTTATCTAAGATCTAAGGAACAAAGCAAATTAACATGTTTATGCACAAATCAGGGTGCAAACACATCAGTAATCAGTTCAAATTCCAAAAAAAAATCCAGCCCAACAGCACATCAACAAAATTTGTATGACGCAGTGGGTGCAACTGCAAACACCGTTGCATGAGCAGTCGAGCACACAAACCACGTGACCCTACAAGCCTATCCAACAGCACCAAAACTCGGCGCACAAATCTCACCAACCAAACAGAAATTCAAACCAGGCGTATTTCCCTAGACACCAGATACGCAGATCGAGGAAAGCATCCCGGAGACCAACGATTCGCGAAGGAGGCGGCATGAAACTCGAGAGATCTACTACTCGCCGAAGCCCAAATCTGTGAACGAAACAGAAACACAGCCCGAAATCGTTCCTCCGAGCACCCTCCCCCGCAGGAGAAGGCAGCACGCAACTACTAGCCAGATGCCCCCGATCTCACCTCTTGTTGAGGCTCTCGGCCTCCTCCTCCGTGACCTGCCCGCCGAACACCACCTTGTGGATCGCCTCCGACGGCTGCACGCGCAGAGAAGGGGAAAAGGAGTTAGGAGACGAGACAATCGAACCCCTGACCCAGCAATTCGAAAAGGGCTAGAAGCAGGGGACGGGAATCCGCCTCCGTCCCGTGAAGTCACCTGGTGCGGGCGGCGGTTGGGCGGCGGCGTGGCCCCGTCGGCGAGCTCCGGCTGCGCCCCCTCCGGCCACGCCAGCAGGTCCGCCGTGTTGGTGTGGGACTTCCTCACCGGCGCCGGCCTCTCCATCTCCTCCTCCTCCTCCGCTACGGCCTGAGCTCGGTGCAGGGGCGGGGGGAGGCCTGGGTCTGGGTTTCTCTCTCTACTACCTCGGTGGGGATGGGGGTGGGGGTGGGGGAGCTCGTGTTTCTCTCTCTAAAAAGGCGAGGCGAGGGTGAGGTGGGAGGGGGAGTGGAGTGGAGTCGAATGGAAGGAAGGTGAGGAGGAGTCGCTGTGCCGCCCCGACCCCCTTTTTTAAAGACCCCACGCGCGCCCGTCGGCCCCCCCACCCACCGGGCCTGGCCGTCCATGACATGTGGGGCCGGCGGCACTGTGTGCCGATCTCCGCCTGGGCCCGCGCCGGAGCCCGGAGGGGGTTGACCGGGGGAGGGGCCGGGTCCGCCCGTAGCGTAACGTACGTACGCCTCGCCTCGCCTCGCCCTCCCCCGGTATTTGAAATTTCCGAACGTTCGCGTGCGGCCGGAACGGGCGCGCTGTGGCGTCCATTACCGTTGCCGTTTCTCTGCTCTGCTGCTGCCGCTGGTGCCGCCTCTCCCGTCAATGATGGGATTACGGGAATGTTCTAGGGTGATCCGGTGGCTGTTGCACGATTTATTAGCGCCGGTGCTGCCGCGATTTCGCCTCCCGTGAATCGATATGTTTGCATTTTTCTAGGGTTTCCATAGTACATTTGCATCTTGCGCTTATTCCGTTCCTTTTTAACTTGGAGTGCTACTTCTATTTGATTTTTATGTTGTGTTTTTTTAGTTGATGTTTGGATGGATGTCTATATTGGCGCTAATTTTTTTTAAATAATACATTTTTTTATTAAATTACACAAATATTACGCCAAAAAAATAATTTTCAAAAATAATACACCGTCGGCCCGCTGCAGGCCGACTGGACCTAATCGGCCCACAGCAGGCCGATCGGCTTGCTGCTGGCCGACTGCTGGCCCGCCTGGCACGCGTCGGCCTCTGATTGGGCTGGCCACGCCGCGAGGGGGAGGGAGGGAGCTGTCGGCGCGGGCGTGCCCCTGTCGGCCTTCCGCGGGCCGATCAGCCAGCTGCTGGCCGACAGGGTGCTGCCACCTCGCGCGCGGCTGGCCGGCTGCTCCCTGCGCCCTTATCCTCCCCTTCCTCCCTTCTTCTTCTCCCCTTCCTCCCTTCTTCTTCTGTTCTCTTCTGTTCTTACCTTCTCCTCTCTCTACATAAAAATGCCACCAATTTATACACCTAAATGAGCAAGTTTTTCGCGATTCTAGCACCGTGAATGGATTCAACTAAGTTAGGGCAGCCAAAAGAGGTCTCGATCTACTGATGGGGTAGCTCGTGGTGGTCGTGGTGAGCATTTTGGTGGAGGTGGTGGTGGTGAAGTTGGGGCAGTGTGGTGGTGGTGAAGTTGGGGCAGTGTGGTGAAGGTGAAGCTGTTGTTCGTCGTTCTTCGTTGGAGGCGGAGCACCGGCAGTTCGGTGGCCGCCGTTCGTCGTTCTTCGTTCGCACGCACGCTTCAAGGGTATATATATTTCAGCAAACATTTTATTTTTTGTAGGTGCTCCGGTAGTATTAGTTAATATGTTTTGATGTGAAATAAATTAGGTGTGTGATTATTGTTATTTGCCCCGGTAGTATACGTAAATATATTTAGATGTCAACTAATTAGTTGTGTAAAAATGTGTAGTTGCTCCGGTAATATTCCGTACTATATGTGAATGTCAAGTATTTAGAAGTGTCAGTATTTGTAGTGTCACATACTACAAGGTTCTAGCGGATGATAGCGAAATTATTTTGAAGCCGGAGGTACCAAATTAACATGGAGTAAGGTTGTCCTTTGTTAGGACCACACCTCGGCGGAGGAACCACAAGAAAATTCTATCATTTAGATTAGAAATTATACATAGGAAGTCGACTCAGCATAGGATAAAATTAAAGGGCAGATTATCCCTTTTCTAGTATGTGGAAATACCCGACTTTCTTACGAATACATAAAATATGGACCTTGTTTTGGAATACGGGTACCATAGTTCAATAATACTTAATGATAGCCCGCATGTTGTTGCAAAAATGCTTTGCAATATATTTCAATGATATTTGGTTATATAAAACATGAATATTTGGACTAATAATATGAGAACTAAAAGGAAAAATACATATGATTTATTGTGTTTGGTTACATTATATAGTTGTAAAACATTTAATTAATATAATAGAATGGGAATTCTCCTACATGCTTGCATGCTGAGGTAGGCATTATCCTATGTATGATACCATGTACCTTGTTGCGGGAATGGTTTGTAATATATTTCAATGATATTTGGTTGTATGACACACATTATTATTTGAAATAACTAGCAAGATGCCCGTGCATTGCACGGAACATCAAGATGCATTTTTTTTTACAAAACACCTGTTGTGATTGACCCATGCAGGGGTAATCCCATGTGTAAAAACTAATGATATCTCAAGAATTTTATCAGAAAAAGGGTATCTCGAGAATTTCATCGAAAAATGATATCTCGAGAAAGATGAGAGATAAGGTGAGGAAGAGTGGGGCGTGGTGGTGACTGGTGGTCGGACTGGGCGGAGGCATGGGGATGGACGGCGCCGGCAGGCGGCGACCATGCCAGATTGTTTCAGAGGCTTCCTTTTTTAATTGCTCAGCAATGAGGTTGTGGGAGATAAGGATGAACGAGGCAAGACCTTATCTGTAAATGTAGAGAGAGGTCCGGGTTTTTTTGGTAAAATTGTCATAGTTTGCTTTCTATCCGTCAGATATAGATCGGACGATCTATATTACAAGATGGCAGACACACCATCATCACCAACTCGGTTTTTTATAAGAGTAGAGATAATATGAGTACTCAACTGAAACTACATTGGATTTATTGTGTTTGATTACTGTATAGTAATAAAATATGAAATAAATATGTTTAACATAATAAAAAGGAATTATCATGCATGTTGAGTTGGACATTTTTTTACATGGTTGCATGTTTTGTCATGCATGTTGCATACTGAGTGTATACTCAGATGTCATGCTTGTACATTGAAAAGAAATATGTTAGTGAAAGCGAGCTATTTAGGTATAGAAGATAGGTATGAGTGGCTCTAGACTACAATAGGAATGGGCAGTGGCGGCGGATCCCACGTAGAGCGACTAGGGGTAGGTAGGAGAGTCAAAGTGAAGCTTTTGTGTGTAGAGATGAATGGGTGTTTAGATTTCTTTGCCCCGCATACACCCGGCTAGAAATTATCTGTGCATTCTCTTAGGCCCTAGAACTTGTATTGCCCGACCATTCAATCTTCACCTATAACTTGAAATCTTTGAACCTTAAATATCCGTTTCGGCAAACCTCAAATTAGAGGCACCGTGAATTCCAGCCCTTACCAGTGGGAGGGCTCTGTTTTTTTTTAGTTTTTCTAGGGTTTTCGTCCTGCTAGATGCGATACGACGGCAGTTCTTTGTAGATGGAATAAGATCTTCCCCGCCTGGCCCCCATTCCGATGATGACTCTAGCATCGTCGGAGGGTGTGCGGAGGTTGTTTCCGGCGGATCTCGTGGGATTCGGTTGCCGTTTGTCTTCAATTGATCCACGTGGATCCGGTCTTCGTTTATTGTGTTCGCGTGTCTATAGGTTGGGTCCTTTCGATATATGCGTCTCTTCATCGGCGACGGTTACTGTTCTGTTGCACCGGTTCTATGGGTCCTCAGCATGAGAACTTTTCGACTGTCTACTACAACAAGGTTTGCCCGGCTCCGATGAGAGAGGGGCGATGATGGCGGCGCGCCTTCGGCTCGCTCCAGTGCTTGTAGTCGTTGCAGGTGATCTACGGACCTAGATGTATTTTTAACTTCTGGTGTTCTTTGTATTACCTTGGCAGTTGATGAATAGATCAGATGTTTCCATCACACACAAAAAATCCATTTCGGCAAACCTCAAATTATGGATCCCTTACTTTCATCCGAGCTTAGTACTTCTTATGGTGGAATGTATTTTTTTTTTGTTTGGTTAGCAATTTTGTAGAACTACCTCCTCTACGGATGCTTTATCTCGCACACACACTCACACACAAGTGGGTGAAGCTTTCCACTACCCCGCAGCACCGACTGAGTGAGCAAACACACAAAGAAAGCCAAAACAAACACAACACAAATCACACTACAAGTTTGCACTACAAATACTTATTTTCTTTGCCAACCCATGAATGGCACTAATTATCGTGGATACAATAACTTCTGTATTATGATTTCAACAACAAGGTTTGCCTTACATATACTACTAGTACCTCTTTTATACAGGTTGGCAATCATTTCTGTGGCCATTCTATTTATTGGTTTCGTGATGATTTCGACAACGCGGTTGGGGTTGTTCAAAAGTTATTTTTGTATAGGTTGTTGTTTTTGGTCCACCTAGCTATGTCTTGTCTTTAAAAGGCTACATAACATACCTAGTCATGTTTTGATCTCAGTGGCCTCGCCAAAAGATCATCTCATCTTTCCTTTTCAAGGACCAGCTTCTCAATGCCTGCAAAATCCTCAAAGGGAGATAAAAATCAACATGACGATGTTTAGATTTGGCACCTTCGTCAATGGACCGACGAGAACGGTGTAATTAAGTCACACCATCCTTGACTTGTTGGTTCATCATGCAGTGACGATCGATCACTACTTATCACGACCGTCAAGTTTCAGACTACCAACCTATGACCTGACCGATAAGCCTAGGGCCCACACGAAGTTTTCTGTTCCACTGTATAGGTCCGGAAAAGGAACACTTCCTTTCCTCATACACATCGTTTGTTCGTCCGGTATGGCCATGCCATGCATGCTTTGGTGCGGTAGCAAATCGCAGCCGGGCCGACGGAGATCATCGATTGGTGTTGGGCGTTTCTGCATACGAGAAAGTCGCCAACACACCCGATCCGATATAGCGGTTGCACCTCGCCGTCTGGCTTCCGGCAGAGTCGTCACATGCACGGGGACACATATGAATAGCAACTCCCTCCGTTGCAAAATATGTGTCTCAAATTTTATACAATTTTATATTAAAATTAGTGTAAAATTAAGATACTTATTTTGAAATGTTCGGGCTGACCGGCACCCCTCATATCCAGCCCAAATATGGGGCGGATATGAGGGCGCCCGGGCACGTCCGCCGCGTCAGCCCGGCCCACCTCGACCCCACAAATATCTCCACATACGGAAAACCCTAGACATCGGACAATCAGAAATCCACTTCACTCTCGTCTCTGTCCACTCCACTTCCGATCCACTCCCTCCTATCCGATGGCCGGCGAGGAACCAACGGCGGATCTGGGTCAAAATCCGACGGGTCGAACATCGACGTGGAGGAGGTGGCCCTCCGCATCGCATTGCGGAGGTCGCTGCTCGAGCAAGGCGGTCCCCGCAGCGTCGGATCTTCTTCCTCAGCGCCCATCGACGCGGCGCCGACAACGTCGTCGGGCCTTCCCGCCCTCCACGCAGCACCGGCCGCTCCCCTTCGCTCCGCCAGGTACGCCGCCCGCCTCCACCATCCTCTGGTCCGGCAGTGGTACCCAACCATTGTTGGGTCCTCGTGCTCGCGCCGGGGCCGACACGCACGCGGACGCACGAGTCCGAGGCACGTGCAGCCCGACACGAGTGGCAGCGGGCGAGGGAGAGAGGGGAGGCAATGTCGGCCCGCCGTTCGCCCCCGAGCGCGCCGGTGGATCCCAAGGCCGCGCTCCTTGCCTCGGTCCTCCGCCGCTCTCTGACGATGGCGGAGATGGATGCCCGGCACCTCCGCCGAAAATAGATATTTTGTATCCACACCATAAATTATATGGTTCTATAGAGTTTTAACAACAAATTATATAGAGTAAAAAATCAAAGTACTTAGCCACAATAGAATTTTTCCAACGTAGTAGCAATCTAACAGAAGCCATCCATATTTGATTCATCATTGGTTGCCGCATGTGAAGGGGAGGATGTGTGCTACCATCTTCTTTGGCTGGTATGTTATCGTATTCTTTATCCTCCTTGGATCGACTGTTAGCTTCATATTCATTGTAGTCACATACACGATTATACTTGCCACCACCTGCATGTATATAAAAACTGTATGCATTACTTTATGTACATATATTTTATACAAATGACATCACAACTATATAATGAACATACATACATGTGTGACTACGTTCTTTGTCATGGTTTCAACTTCTTGGTCAATATTTTCTTCTATAGGGACATGTGCTTCCCTTCGAGTAATCCTATCAGGGGAGTGCGACAAATCTTGGTTAGGGGGGAGCACCGGATCTTTTTTTCTATGATCCATTCATCATCTCATTCAATATCCTCCAACTCAAGCGCATCTTTCACATCCCTTTCCTTTTGTCTTTCTTTTAGTTTGAGTTGTACATCATAAACACATGATTATTCATCTTATCTTGGTGCAGACGGTTTCTTCTTTTTGTATGTACCTTTATAATTCATAATACAATATACAAATTAACTGTCAGTTTTTAATGAAATTACCGAAGCTAGATTTCTATACTTATTAGAGAAATGATACATATATTTTTAACAACCAAAAGGCTCTCCAACTCCTTTCACACCCTGAAGAGATGCATGTTAAACACAAGATTTAAGTGTCAAACTTTTTTCATAAGAGGAAAATGTATAAAACATTTGAATTTTCAATGACAAAATTTACTTAGGAAATTTTTAGAGTACCTGAATAGCCGATCGCTTGCATATCCGACCTGTAGTTCCGAACCTTGAAGGGTATTGCTCTCCTTCTCCATTCAATTTTGATGCTTCCTCTTTCTCACGCCAATTCTATCTGTCTACAAGCCTAATCCTTAGGTGCATTCTAGCCTTCTAGGGTTTTGATCTAGGATTATTGAGAACCAGATCAAAGATGCCAGTGGATGTGAGTTTTGGCTTGGGAGGGAAATAAAGGGTCGTGAGGCGTGTGAAAAAAAAAGATTGGAGGCTGACATATTATTCTACAGTTCTGTATAAGATTCTATGATTCGGATCGTGACTCAACATGGACTCTACCTGATTTGGATTCATAGTGGGACTTGTATCCACATGCACTACTAGGGAAAACTTTATACACAGAACTTTAGCAGTAGCGCTTGTTAAAAAAGCACGCTAATGCTACATAGCAGTAGCGCGTGCAGGATAACCGCGCTACAGATACATATGTAGCAGTAGCGCGTCTCACGGTAAAAGCGCTACTACTAAAATTCCCACTACTAAGCCGATAGGCTACACATAGTAGTAACGGTCTTATAAAAACCGCGCTACCACTAAGATTGTTGTAGCAGCGCGTTTACGGAGAAAGGCGCTACTGCTAACGAAAATAAAATAAAATGAAAAACAAATAGAAAAGTAAATGAAAACGAAAGAAATAGAAAAAGGAGAAAGGAAAAAATAAAATGTAAAGAAAAATAAATGAAAAGGGAAAAAAGGAGAAAGGCATAGCAGTAGCGTTTAGTGAAACGCGCTATAGCGCATTTTCAGTAACGCGCTACCGCTATGTTTGACTTAACCAGCGTTTCCCTCCCCCCGGCCACCACTTCTCCCCCAAATCCCTTGCCCCACTTCGCCGCCGTCTCCTGCCGACGTCGATGCCCCCGGAGCCACCAGAGCCGCGCGCCGTCGGCGTCACCGGAGCCGCCCCCAACGCCACCGGAGCCACCCTCGGCGCCACCGAAGCCGCCCTCGGCGCCACCGGAGCCACCCTCGACGCCCCTGCCTCCCTCGCCACAACTACCTCCCTCGTCGTCACCGGAGACGCCCCTGCCTCCCTCGCCACCACCGGAGCCATCCTCTGTAAGCACCCCTCCTCTCTCTCTCTCTCATGCATAGCACAAACATTGGACAGAGTACTAACTAGCTAGGTTAACTAGTTTAATTAGATTAATTATCTAGGTTAGTGCAAACATTTAGTTAGGGCTTTGACAGAGAACTAGTTAGGTTAACTAGTTTAATTATCTAGGTTAAGAAAAAATTTATTTAGGGCTTTGACAGAGAACTAGCTAGGTTAACTAGTTTAATTAGGTCAATTATCTAGGTAAACTAGGTTAACTAGCTAGGTTAACTAAATAGGTTAAATAGCTAGGTTCATTAGGTTAACAAGCTAGGTTAACTAGGTTCGCTAGGTTAGAGCAAAAATTTATTTTAGAGCATTAGGTCAGAAGAATTTAGGCAAGTTTTATTTTAAAGATGATCCCTTCCTAGACTTCTATTGTTGATTATATCTTTTCATTGAAGTGGTTCGATTGTGCCCAAGTGGCCTTTTGTTGTTTCCAGGGAATGAAGCTGAGTGGCCTATATTTTACCGGAATGTTGATTCATTTCCGTTCCGGCAAATTTCAGGTTCTCGATTTGTCCACTTTTTAGCAAAGGTCATGCCAAAATTTTCCGTGAATTTCGGCATGACTTGTGCTACAAAGTAGGACATATCGAGCGCCCGAGATTTGCCGCACCGGGAAGGAGTCAACGTTCCTGCAAAAAATAGACCTTTTATGTCATTATTCATTTTATTAGGTCTAGAATTAATTGACTAGATATAATTGTAGGAAACATGGCTAGCAACGATGAAGGACAGTGTTCTGGTGATTGCGACAACGCCTACCTGGCGGCAGACGAATTTTTGAGCCTTGCCGACGATCAACAGTTGTTGTTGCTGGGCCCACCTGTCACATCGAAGACTGAGACCGACATCGAGACCGGCGCTGAGATTGAGACCGGCGCCGAGACTAGCGGAGCCGGTATAGAACCGAAAGCAAAGAGGCAACGACACCCAAACCAGCTCATGACTACTAGCACTACAAAAAAAATACACTTCCGTGATGATACGTGTTTGTCACAGTAGGTCGCGTTTTTTGTCATGCATGTACATCCATGACAAATTTATGACAGAATCAAGATAGTCATACCTGTGCTGTCGTAAAAGTGTTCCATGACATTACCAAAATTATCATCACGGAAGTGTCCACTTCCATGACGATAAATCGCGCGTCACAGAAGTGCTTTCGTCAAGGGTGACCGACACGTGGCATCCACCGTAATGGAACGCCGTTAAGCTATCGGGTCGGATTTTGGATCCGATAACCCGTTAACAACCCTGACCAATGGGAAATTTCCATGTGTAAAATTCTGATTGGCCGAAGGGAACACCTGTCAGCTCGTCAGTGGGCTAGATGTCGCCCGTCCATTGGAGGAGACATGCCTATGATACGTCGACACGTGGCTGGGCCCAACAGAGGCCCATATAGGTTAAAAAGGCCGGCCCAGTCAAAGGCCCGTAGAACTTAATCAGGTACTAGTGGGCCAGCCCAATAACGGCCTGCTTAATAAAGGCCCATTTACGGCTCGAAGGCAGATCTGGCCTGTTAATTGTTCACCCAATATTTGGGCCCATTTACGGCCCAAAGCCAGATCTGGCCCGTTAATTGTTCGCCCAATATTTGGGCCCATTTGCGGCCCGAAGCCAGATCTGGCCCGTTAATTGTTCGCCGAATATTTGGGCCCAACTACAGCCCAGTGACTTTCCGCCTGTTAGAGGCCTGATGTAGACATGGGCCCATTTAAGCCCGGTGTGACTTTCGACCTGGGAATGGCCCGTGCTGCCCATGGGCCATATATGGTCCGACGGGACATCGGGCCCACTAACGGCCCGTGCTAAAGGTGGCAACAGTTAAGCCCAACGTGACTTTGGGCCTGTTAAAGGCCTGTCGCGTAATTCGGCCCGTTGATGCCTGTGCTAAGCTTTCGGCCTCTTAAAGGCCCATGATATCAGTGGGCCAACTAAGGCCCGAGATATGTTTCGGCCTGGTAACGGCCCGTGAGCTAACTGGGCCCAAAACGGCCCGGTCTACATGTCGGCCTGCTAAAGGCCCGTCGACGACTAGTGAAAATTGAGGCCCAACATGCATTTTGGCCTGCTAAAGGCCCGTGGTTTCATCTCGACCGTAACAGGCCAGTACAATATTCAGCCTGTTAATGGCCCAACGCTACCTGGGCCAAACTAAGCGCTGGGTCGACAAAAGGCCCAACTAAAATATAGGCCGGTGTAAGTTTGGGCCTGGCGCAATGTGTGAAGGCCCCAATCATTCGGGCCTAAGAAAGACGCAGGCCGGCCCAATTGTGGCCCGCTAAAAACCTGGCCCGTTAGAGTCGAATGTTTTGGTCCGGTCGACTACATCTGATTTTTTTCAGATAGCGAATGATGGTAGTAACTAGTAGGAATTAAGAATAAACCTACTCTATACAATAAAGAAATTACGGCATAGTAACTAAGAATAAACCTACACTATACAATAAAGGATTTAAGGTATATTACATCCACTGGGCATCGAAGTTCGCCACCCGTGATCATAAAGCGCAACGAAGAAGCAGATTACAAAAACTGGGCACCATTGCAGCGTAACAAAATAATACTGAACCGAGACCACTTCTAAGACAGTTCAAGAAAGGTTAGCCTTGCGGGGGAACTGCTGCGCAAGCTGCTGAGCAAGGCTGTGAGACCGGCCTAGCATGTCGGTCATAGCTTCCAGGTGTAGCTGTTTAGCGATGAGGTTCTCATTGGTGTTCTCCGCAATCTTTCTCAGAGATAGGACTTCAAGTCAAAGTTGAGTTGCAGAATGCCTTTCTGCTAGAACTTGGGACTGAAGAAGTCGAACTGATTCAGACAACGAATTCTGTGAGCTTGTCTGACTGTTAGTCTCAAGTAACTTGAACACTGCATCAAGACAAGACTTTGGGGTTGTCTCGCTATCTTCAAGATGTTTTGCCTTCTTTGCTGCAATATATGTTGGGTTTGTCTCACAGCCTTCAGCAGACTTGTGCATGCCATCGGCATATCACCCTGAAACAAAGCAGAGAGATGACAGGTTTTGCACGTGTATAAAGAAAGATGATAACTGTTCTGTCAATTCTATCCAATTTCAAATTAGAAAATAAAGAGTAAGTTCAAAATATCAATAGCATAATTTGGCATTGTTCATAATGCGGGGAGCTTCACCACACTGCTGGATTACCATGTCAACATAACAAGCATAGATGAAGGGCAAAGAAAATCATTGTATCTATTTTGGATAATGTGCATGGCATGTTGTTCATATCATCAGCCACATCAGTAAGATAAAATAGGAGATGACAAGGTGCAAACGTGGGCTGCTTCACCACACACTGGATTATAGATCCACAAAAACAAGCATACATATAGGGAGTATTAAGTAATGTGCATGGTATGAATAAGGAATTTGGTTTTACGAGTAAAACTTAGAACTTACGGTTCTTACGAACATGCATTTTGGTAGAAACAGCAAACTAAACAGCAGTAAATGATAGGGAGTATGAGCAAATTAAACAGCAGTTGAGGATAAAGGCTTTAGAAGGACTGACTTACATTAACAGTTAACACCGGCTTTATAATGCCCTTCTCCATGTCAAGGGAATGATAACTCAAGAATTTCAGCACAGAATCTTCTTCATAAGCACTGCCTGTACTCTACATTTTGTAGAGAGTAATTATAGATATGATAATACTGGAAGGGATAGAGGATAATGAAGATAAGATGCAGATTGATGCTACATAATCAACTACCAATCCCTGGAAGTACAAGCGTTATAGGACAAAATGTACTGACAAGAGCAATGGGCTACACTTCTGCACTGGCATTGTCTGTGTATTCTACTTGTTGGTAAGATTAAATATAGATCTGATCTTTTTTAGTAAATGGTGGGCGAGGGAGATAAGATGCAGAATGCTACAAAATGAACCAATCCCTCTTCCCATAATACAAGAGTGTTTTGAACACTAGTGTACTGTACAAAACGTTCTTATATTATGGGACGGAGGGAGTAGCTGTTAATGTAAGTACAGTGATAGACCACGTTCAGTCCTTACAAGAGGACTGCAGAGCTAAACCTCTTCAAAAGCATTGGGTTGATTCTAAATTTATGTAAGAGTCCATACGAATCTTATAATGTCCACTAAATGGACGATTACGAGGCTAACATGTGCAGTGATGCTACATAATCAAACAGCTATGAGAGTAAGTATGGTCATACAGGGCAAGAGGTACTCACAAGAGCAATGCAGTGTGCAGTATAGTTGCGAGATTCTGTGGTCCCTTGAGAACGAATGTTCTTCTGCTAACAATTTTCGTACAAGTGAGACATTAAGGCAAATGCAGAAATGTAGTACAAATTGTGATGTGATATCATAGACAGTACCTTACGCTGCAGCCGAGACCAATGTGTAACAAGATTATTCCAGTCACCGTCGGATAAATGTAGCACCGGAGACTTTACAGAAATTTCGTTCAGAGGCTTGCCATCGAAGTGCGCTTGCCTCAGGTAGGAACGATACTTCATCAACGAGTGCTTGAAAAGCGCAACCAACCCTTGCTCGTCATCACAATCCAGTTTGCTCCTCGCCTATTTAAAAGAATGAAACCTTGTGTCTTCTGTCAGCAGAAACATATGCAGTAATGACCATGAATAACATTAGTACATTACTTACGCGTAAGTTGCGGAGGAAGACTGGAAATTGTTCTGTGTCTGCGGTATAATCTTTCCATGAAGGAAAGATGCACACAAAGTTCCTGACAACAACATAAGCTTCGTCTTCTAAACTGGGAAGAAATGGAACAGGGGTCCTATTTGCTGCAATTGGGGCTCTCTCTGGTTCGAAAAGGGATTTGGCAACTGGATTTGGTGTACTCTTTGCTAGAATGGGGGTTTTGCGTCGTACAGCTGGTGCTATGTTAACTGGCATAATCATACTGTTTGCTGCAGTTGGGGTCGGCTGAGTTGGGGCATCAGAAATGACCAGTGTAGTAGGGCTAGAGTCTGCTAGAGTTAGGGTATTTTGTGGGTCAGGTGATATTGCAACTACACCTAATGGGCTATTTGATTTATCAGGTGCCACTACCTTTTCCAAATACTTTGCTTGTGCTCATCCACGATCAGCAATCGCCCTCTTCCTTTTGAACGTCTGATACACAAGAACGGCATTTGAATGGATAAATATGGTATGATGACAGATGGAATATGTACTGAAAATGGATAGGCAGGGCGTATTCACATACACGATGTGTAAACTAAGCTAATGGCAGTTCAACAAAGTAGAAGCAATGCAAAGCATCAGTTGCAAGATATGTGCGAGTAATGTAACCTTGGAAGGTTAGAGCAAGTACCTTGATGGGTGAATAAGATAGGGCATCTTCCTCTGACTCCTCCACTAGGGAGCTACATTGACTTAGGTCTCCCTCTAGCTCAGAATCACTGTTAGGATCATATTCTGAGCATGAATCTGTAGGTGGAGAGCGTTTGCATTGCATTGCATCCAGACTTGATTTCAGTCCCTTAATGCCAAGTTTGACAGCCATGGCATTGTTCTGCTTTATTCTTTTCATGCGCGCAAGCTCATAATCATTATGATGTTGTTCAGAATCTGAGATTCATGAAAACATAAAAAGTAGTCAGATTATCTATGGAATGCATTGCGGATTCAACTCGGAGAGTGTCTCCCTATAAACCCCTGCATATGCAAAGTTCACCTCCCCAACCGTGCTGACCAGACCACACACAGAAATACAAACACCTTATGTCTCTATAACAGGCAGGCACACATTTCAAAACTGAAGTAAGAACATTAGAATCATATGAAATTCTTATTTGAACAAATAAACTAAGCAATTATGAGTGGCGTAATGTTTAGCTTCAAGGGTGGAGTGTTGGTAGTGCGACACAAAGCAAGTAGGCAGATTGTATTCCATGTAAAAGATCGAAACCTATGTAAAAGCTGGAAATGACACTTTCTTTCTATACAATGCAGTGTTCGTTACCCACACATGATGGAAGAGATCACATAGTGAAATACTATTCACTCATGTCTACGGTTCCAGTATTTAGAAACAGGGTGGTCCACCTTAAAAGAATATTGACAACAAATATGACAAGGCAAGAATAGATGTAGTGAATCAATCATTTACTTGTGAGCTTACTAGGACAAGTATGCAGAATTGTAACTGCAGTAAGAGACCGTCCAAAATCTGAATGAAGAAGTTTGTCTAGCACTTATTGTTTGCAACTAATCGACATGAATAATTGGATATTATATCGAATGAGTAAGAAAGACAAGTAAAATTGTCAACAAACCTGACTTGCAGTAGTAATCTGGGTCAATGTCACTACGACCAACAATCCAAAATGACTAGTTTCTGTTCCGAGGGCCGGAATTTTGAAAACCCTGTGAACTTTAGAGGTACTAAAGATTACCGAAATACATCTGAACCATTAAGTGTAGGTAGCACTGAGCACACAACAAACCCTAATGACAGTCCTGCCTAATGAGTAATGAATCAATTAGAAAATGGGTGATGAGGAGTGGCTGCTGAGTGTTGAGGACGTATCTCAGGATAAATCGGGTAGGCTTGGTGGGTGCTGCACGCCTGAGCCCTGAACGGACTGGAAAGGTAGGCATGGCGGCGCGCCCAGGCAGCAGTGACGCTGTTGGGCGAGCGGCTCCTGGCCTCCTGTTAGTCCGGCGTCTCCTCCTAGAGTCATGCCGTCCGGGGACGGCAAGTCGCCGGCGAGGCAGGCGGCTGGGGGCGTGTAGAGATCGGAAGTGCGCAGCAGAACAGAGGGGAATCGGGGCCTGGGACGACCCAAAATCCCAGGGTGGGCCGGCCCACCGTGGGCACCCTGTAGAGATACACACCCGAGCGGCGAACATGCATTTTCGAAACTAATTTAGGAACATTTAGCTGACCAGTTAAACAACTCTGTTTTAATAATATCAGATTCGTATTTGAACAACAAAGCTTGTTTAGCTTGATGGGTGGAGTAGTGTTATTATGACACGAAGCACGTATTCTGATCATATAGTGATCATAAAAGGGGGAAACTCTAAGCATTTTTTTTAGCAAAAGAGGGTTTCCCCTCCGATTTCTATTAAAGAAACCACCACGGAACCAACATGATCAATTAAACCCTAAGCATGATCAATTAAACCGTATTATGGTTGTGCCATGGCAGATTTGAAGCTGCAAACCGGAGAAATGATATTTAGCATCCATTGTTTGCTTCGAACTAAGAACTAAATTCTAAGAGCTGAAAAGTAAGTAGAGTAACCAAGTTAAGATCTATTTTCTGGTTGAGATCAAAAAGTTGAGGAGATATGAAGTACCACCTCTCTTGTGGCGCCGTGTAGGCATCGGGGGTGCGATGGTTGTCGGTGGCGTTGAAGCAGATCTGCAACGGTAGACAGGTGCATCGGGGGATAAGTCCCGTTGCGGTGGAAGAGAAGGTCGTGTGAGCGGCTCCGGCAAAGAGGACGACGACGCCGATGAAGCGAGAGGACACGATGCAAGGCTATTGGTCCGTCGCCGTGGATGAGAAATGTCCATCTCTAGCAGTGGACGACGCGGTCTTGGTAGGCGCTCCGGCATGATGGAGGACGGTGGCGATGGATGTGGTGGAGGACGGCGGCGATGGATGGGGTGGCGGACAGAGACTGGTGTGGGGATGGGGTTTTCTAGCGCGGACGGTGTATGAATGGGAAAATGGAGGGAGAGGTACGGGGAACCATGTTTTTGGGACGCGCCTGTCTGAAATATGGGAAAGTTACGAACTTAGCCCCCGTTTAAAATTTGGACGTCTCGTCGGTTGGGGATAGGACGGTAATCTCGCATCTCGCCAATATTTGCCCAGAGCGATTTCGGGCGAGGAGCGGGTGGTTGGCGCCCATGGTTGGCGCCCACGGTGTATGAATGGGGCTGACAGGTAGGGCGGTTGTGTCATGTCTGAGTGAAGTTACAAACCTGCCCTTATTGAAAATATTTGCCTACATCGATTTTGGCCGAGTCGAGTTTGTTTTGCCGCCCACCGTGTATGAATGGGGAATGGAGGGAGAAGCAAAGGTCTTTCGGACGAGCTTGAATCAAATGAGTTTTGCCGCCCATGTTTGACGCCCACCGTGTCGGAATGGGCTCAGAGGCGGTCGTGTCACGTCTAATTGAAGTTACTAACCTACCCCTATTTAGAGCAGTGGAAATCGGGCCGATGGATTGTCCGTGTAATGGGTAGACAGTAATTTCCATCTCCCAAACACTTGGCTTCGGGCAGCCGACGTGGGAGTGGACATTTTGCTGCTTCTTTTGAATTTTGGGACAATAAGCATCCACGTTTACCCTGGCAACTAAATTCGAATCCATTTTGTATTCCTATATGAATCTTTATAAATCATTCTATGTGTTTTTATATATCTTCAAAAGGACGACAAAGATGTATTCCACTGTCATATATGAATATGTTTACAAATGCCGATACTCAAATTCAGAAACTAGAATCCAGTTTAAGGTGAATTCGAATATTTGGAACACTTCATGTCCAACTCAAATGTCACACGCAGCATAATGTGTACTCCCATTTAGATATGTACACAAGCGATGTATCAAGATTCAAATACTGAGTCAATCAACCAAGAATGTACAGAACTAACAGACATATAAACACTTATAGAGTATATGGATCAATAATATCAACTAACATACATAAGCCAGGCCGCTGTACTTTTTTTTGGCTACAACAACATCCTTTTTTTAGCCAGCATCTTGGCCCTTTCCGATGCGTGCCACTTATGGTCCATCTATACTACTACTATTGCTAAATGCACATTCAGCCCGATTGGCATATTTGTAGGTCTGGTACAGCAATCCAAATGAAATGTCTCCGAGTCTTATCAATTAATACAGACTTGTGCTCAAATAAAATTACAAACCAAAAAACAAAAAAAAACAATTATTACATGATCTCTAAAACAAATGGTTTGATTGATTACATGAATAGACAACACAAAGGTTATTCAACTATGGAAAGAACATTTCACCTATGATTTACCAAGTAGGAATTTAATTTCCTTTTTTCCTTCAGGACCTTAACAATCTGGTCAGTCTCAGCTTGCTTCATTTTGAAATCCACCAAATATTTAATGATTGTCTTGAGTACTGCTTGTGATTGTGCTGTTTGCTTCCTCAACATGTCAACTTCATCTCTAAGTGTAGAAGCAGAATCTCTTTCTACCACTAGTTTAGCCTCTAGAGCATCAGCAGTTGGCAATTCATAATGCATGATTGGGCCGGTGCCACTGCTGTGGGATGATGCAACGTCCATGGGGACCTCGCTCTTTGATCTTGGGCTAACCTGTTTTGCCATTAAAGTTCCGATTGGATTCAGAAAAGTTGAAGTTAGCAAAACATCTCAACTGGGAGTTATAACAGCAAACCTGTTAAACAAATAAGGAATTAAAGAGTTTCAATTGGATGCTGAAAAGTAGTTATTAATATCATTGTAACCCGCTGTTGCAGCAGCAAAGTAGTTAAACAAACAAGTAGATATTTAAGTTAAGGCAAACAGGTAATTCTTAACAGTAAGTATCAAACACATAGATAGGCGCAATCTACAATATGATTAACAGGCTGTGCCATTATGTAATCAGTAGCAAACTAAATTAAGCCAAGCAACGTAATTGAACAATTTTTCAATAAGTGGCTAACTAAAATTCCGAGAAGCAGGTAACTGAACTTACGCTAGTTCTTTGTACAGGCACACTGCAACTTCTTTTTCACTTACAAGGTTGTACGAAGGAGTCCATGGCATCAATTGCTTGGATACGCAGTCCCAATACTTCTTTCTTCCCACACTGCATGGGTAATTCGAATGGTTAATCTGGTAAGATGGTGCGTCCTTGATATGTTATATGAGGACGTGTAGTCAGACTAGTTGTAGCCAAACACATCACACTGGCTTTTACTGTATATTTCATGCGATTACTTTTGCCATATCGAGATCTAAGCAATCTACAATAGGATGAAAAGACTGGCATCCTTCACATTATTGGCAAACTCAGTTCATAGAAACAAGCAATTCAACCATTCTGTGGGTAAATCAAAAGCGCCACTGGAATATTTTTCACTATCCAAACATACACGCAAAAAGGGGCGACGCCACCATAGGGGCTGGTATGGGCGGCCGCCTCAGGTGGCTGGAAAGTGTGCACCTAGTTTGAGTCGTCCAGGTTGGCCCACGCTAGTTTTGTTCGTCCCAACGCACGAGCAGGCAATGTAAAAAATGAAGAAAAATGTTTCAATTTGGATGGGCCAATAACATAAGTGCAAGGCAGGCCCTATAGCAGGCTCGCGGCCCAAACGAGCGCCTCCCATATCGATTGACAGCAGGAAAAATCCTAATTCATTCGCTCCAGCCTCCAGTCTGGTTCGCTCCTAACCTAGCCGCCGCTGGACAGACCGACACAACACTTCCTCACGCCCTCGTTGGAGGGCGGTCGCCGGGCTTCATGTGAACGGAAGGACAAGAAGATGAAGATCCAACCCTGGGTGTAGCCTGCGTGGGAGGCAACGGCGGCAGCACGGGCATGGCATCGAGCTTGCGCAAACGGACAGTCGCAGCTTGCAAGAGTAGCATGCGCAACGAGCAGGTACATCATATCCCTGATTATATCTAATTCAACTCTTCAATTTCTGGCTAATAGTTAAACCTGACGGTGTTGTAAAACTGCTTGTATGTAGGGAATCTATGAGAAAATGAAACCAATTTCTACTTATTTTATAACTCCCCCAATCAATACTGAACTGACTGAATCTGATGTATCTAATCAAGTTTCCGGTGCAAACATACAAGCTCGTGTTGTTCTTGAGCCTGAAGTGTCTAATGAATAGACTGCTAATGAAGGATTTGATGCAAACATTTTACATGCTCCTGGTGATGAACATATAGTGTCTAATGAGGGATCTAATGCAAGCATTTTGCAAGCTCATTGAAGGATTTAGTGTCTAATGATGATCTACTATGATGAGAGAGACAGAGATTTGCAGGCATTGATGACAAGCAAATTATAGTGCATTTTCATAGCTTGAGGAAACGTCGAGGCCATCTACCAGAAAGTCCCCGTATCATGACAACATAGCATAAATACTTTTCTAATCTGTTGTTTGAAACTATTGGCATACTTGTGCAAGATAGATATATTGATATGCAGTTTGCGCACTGGTTATACGTGCAATTACACTTCGATATTTTCAGCCAGAGAACGAATAATTCAAGCAGGTACAGACCATGTTTGTAGTCCTTGTACACCATGTTGCATTTTGTGTTTTTTGGTGCTTGCATCATTTAGTGTTTATAATCTAAACTACTTTGGATCATTAGCTGGTTTTCAAAGTGCATGTAGCTTCACATTTCTCAAGTTATGTTGATTTCCGGAGTGCAAGTGCCTTCGTATTTTTTAAGTTAAATGTTCGCCCCTGGTAACTTGAATTCGTGGATCAGCCACTGCACACAAATCATACACGAATGCCAGTACGAATTAAATGAATGCAGGGACTTACGCTAGCTCGTTGTACAGGCTCACTGCAGCTCTGCTTGCGCTTGGGATGTTCCATGTACAAGTCCATGTTACCACTTGCTTGGATGTGCAGGCCTTGTGCTCCTTGCATCCCCCTCTGCATTTTTGACACGGGGAATGGTTGATCAAATAAGAGGAATCGACCTTGATGTTGTACCGGAGGACGGATACTTACAAGGTTATACGGGTGTGCAAGATGTGTACCAGATCCCGTAGCGCCGTCATGCTTCGCTAAAAAATGGATTTGCTTGTTTTAGATGATATATCCAGAAGAAATAAGAGTTAAAGTCAGAGTTGCATAGGCGTGTAAGCTAAGAGAGCAGTGAAAGGATATCCAAACATCGTCGGAACAGTGCACAAGGGAGTGATGTGTGGATACCTAGTTCGGGCCGGCGTTTGGGCATGCTCGCCTAGCTAGAGTGTGGGTCACTTCAGAGCCGTTGAGGGTGATACGCTGGCGTTGGCTGGCCGCGCATGGATGCAGATCTTGAGTGGCAGCGGAGCGCTACGATGCGGTGGACGAGACCGTTGGGGAAGCCCCAACGGCCTCGGGGGGCGGAGGTGCGACGATGTGCTCGGTGAAGTAGCCCCGGTGAGCTGGGAGACGGCGTCGGTGAAGCGCACCTGATGCGGTGGAACTCGGTGTCTGTGAGGCACGTCGGTTGCGGCGGCCGACGTTGTCGGTGGACCACCCGGTGCGGTGGACGAGGACGTAGATGAGGTAGCTCTGGTGCGGTGATGAAGCGCGACCGTCGTCTTCGTCGTCGTCGTCCGGCACAGAGGTTGGGAACGGTGGGGAAAGAGACGAGACGAGGGGCGATTCGAGGGTTGGCGGCGAATTAGGGATTTGAGCAATCTGGGTGCGGAAGGGGACGGTGGAGAAGAGAGATTTTGCAGGGCTGGAATTGGGGCCGCCAGATATTTCAATCCGAAACGTGGAAGCGCGAACTTATATTGTCGTCGTCCTTTTTTGGGGGGAGGGGGGTGGGTGGCTGGGTGCTACGCGTCTGTCTGACACACGCGACCACCCCGACAGGACTATGCTTCGGTGCCTTAAGGCACCTGCCTTTGTGTCCATGACATGTGGGCCCAACAGGTGGCTGGCCCACATGTCAGTGACCCAAAGGCAGTTGCCTTTAAGGCACCGAAGCAGCGTCCACCCCGACATGACCCTGGTCTGCCTGGTGCGCCTACATTTGAGAATGCAAACGAACCTTCTTTCATTTGCAAACGAATCTGTATGTATTACCATGCCCGTGTTTTCCTTGCAATAATTAGTCATTCGAAACGAGATACTCCATCCGTTCACTTTTGTAAGTCGTTTCAGACAACTTAAAATGAACTGTTTTGCACATTGTCTGAAATGTCTTCAAGGTCTTATAAAAGTGAACAGAGGGAGTACTATAAATTAATTAATGAGGTGTTATTTAAAAAAATTGAAACGGTACCCACGCTAACGTGGATTAGAGTGTGTGTCACATAATTAGTTATTTGAATTAGAGTGTGTGTCACGTAGTTAGTTATTTGAATTAGAGTGTGTGTCACGTAGCGATCTCCAATTCTAACGTGGATTTCACATTTCACTATATCCACGCTACTTCTTTAATACAAATTCATATGTATATGATGAACACCATGGTAGTGAGAAAACTTTTGGATGGATTCAAACATATGACGTACAAAATAGCACAACAAACTGAGTCAATGTCAACTTTTCGAAACTTAGTATGGCACGAATTCGAAATAATTACCCGTATGCCTGGTCCTCGGTTCAAATCTTACAATGTACACCGAATTGAAACATCGATATTAAGTCTCGTACTATGTACATTCAAATGTTGTTTTTAGCCCCCCCCCCCCCCGCACAAACGCTACATACTTCCTGTATCGGTCAATCCTCCTCTCCTAACCACCTTAGGAAGCTATCGGTTTCCAACACACGTTCATTCTTTCTCTCTCCATGTTTCGATCTCTAAGTCTCTCAACTACACAACCCCTTTTTCCACTCTGTTACCAAATGTATTTACCTCACACACCCGCCATTGCACCCCATGCCGAGCTCTCTCTCTCTCCCCCTCTCCCTCTCACCCTCTCGCGCTAAATACATGCATTGCCTATCTAGCCCCCCCAACCTCTCGTGCGCACGCACGTTGTATATCTAGGTCACTCCCTCGAGACTGTCTCACTCTTTCTTCTGCACGGCGGGCCACACTCGCTCAATCTCGCTCTCTTTATCTGAGTCTCGTTTAACCTCATTTTCTTTCACACACAAATGATATATCTCCCTGTTCGGGCCTCGATCGACACACTCTATACTCTCTCACGCAGATTGTCTATCTATGTCAGTCCATCCAAGCCGCCGCCACTCTTTCGACCTCATGGTGGGCCACGCTCACTCAACTCTCTCTCTCTCTCTCTCTCGTATGTCTCGATTGACCTCGCTCTTTCTCGGACAAAAACTATATATCACCATGTTTGAGCCCAATTCGACCTATTCACATTGTATACTCTCTCATGCACATCGTCTATCTAGGTCACTCTCTCCAACCCGTCTCACTCTTTCGATCGCACGGCGACCCTATGTGATCGGTTGACCTTGCTTCCTCCCACGCACAAAATATATCTACACGTCTGTGACTGGATCATCTCTCAAGCTCTATCTTACAGCCCTCATGTCGGGTGGTTGGTGCGACATATGCCAAGGGATGGCTTATCATTGTGGGAGCCAATAAAACGTCGCCGGTGCCCGGAAACGGGATGAGGCGAAGACATGCACGCCGGCGAATCTTACCCAGGTTCGGGGCTCTCCGAGGAGATAACACCCCTAGTCCTGCTCTGCGGGGTCTCCGCATGATCACTAGATCGATAAGGGGTAGCTACAAACGCTCCTAGAGCTATCGAGATCAAGGGAGAAGAAGAACAAGGCTAGCTCTTGCTTCTCTCTATCTATGGTGTGTGTGCTATGCGTGGATGTTAACCTAGAAGCCAACTATGCTCAGTGGCCAACCTAGAAGCGAACCCTTTGCATGGGTGCTCCGGGGGGTTTATATAGGCCTACCCCCCGGGGGTACAATGGTAATCCGACTGGGATCTGGTCCCAGCCGTCAGTGTCTACGCTCTCCGGTTTCTTCGCCGGCTGCTGGGTCCCGCCGGCTGCCGGCTACTTGGTCGACAGGCCGGTCCCACCGCCCAGGGTTTTGTCGGCGGCTGCTTACTGTAGCCGCGCCTCTGATGATGAGGGCTTTGTCGAGGTGAGCGTGGCTACAGTGGGCTGCCTCGGGGGCTATCACTGTAGCCTCACATCGTCTTGTCTCCTTAATGGGGCTCCTGCTTCGAGGAAGGGAGTAGCCGGCTTCTGGAGGCCGGCTATACTCTTGGCCGACTAGGAAAAGCCGGGCCGCCTTTACGCCTCTCTCTGGCTGAAGGGGCCCGCAGTCCTTGGGCCGTACAGGAGTGGGTCGTGGACGACGTCGAGGCTAGCGTGGCTACAGTGCCGAGCCGCACGGGAGACGTCCCTCCCGTACGGCCTCCTGTAGCCATGCCCGCCTCGGGCTTCGGGGGTCATGGGCCGCACTGTGGCCACACCCGGTCACGTCGCCGTTATGGAGGGGTGGTTGTGATCTCGGCCGGCCCCTAGGAGTCGGCGTCCTTCCTGGTCGGCTTCTTGGAGCCGGCCACCCCGTAGTCGTCCTGGGGAGGAGTCGGTGAGGCTGGGTCGCCTTCCGGGAGTCGGCTTTAGTGGTAGCCGGCCGGGGAAGGCGGCCCAAATGCTCGGAGTGCTTGAAGGCCCAGAGGCCTGATAAATTTTCTGAAGAACCAGGGGTAGTCGGCTAGGCTACCCGTGGCCATTTACTCCGACAGTAGTCCCCGAAGCTGATTGGGCTTCGAGGTGGAGTGGGGTTCAAGAAGCTCGATCAGCTTCCTATCGTGATGAGCCGGCAGCTGGGAGCCGGCCTTGGTCAGGCGCGCCGCCTTAGTCGAATTCTTCTGGAGTCGGGGGGCGGGAACCCGCAGGTACGTGCACCGGGCTGCGGGCCGGCCTCGGGCCGTTGGCGTGCCACGTGGCCGGAAAGCCTGCCAGCCCACGCGCGTGACGGGACGTTGCCGCAGGGAGGGGGCCCGCCACGTCCGCGCCCCGGCCCAGGCGCGGATCCTTTGTATCCCGAAACCGCCCGCACGTTCCGTGCGGCAGTTTCGGCTCGCACTTATGCGTAATAAACGCGAGACGTGGGGGGAGTGGGCGCAGTTAATCCCACGTCTCCCCCCCACGTCCGGCCTCTTCGGTCGCGTGAGGCTATAAGTAGGGGGAGGTGGAGGGCGGCAGGCCCTCGCACGCTCCTCCTACTTCCACCGTCTTCTTGCCTTGCTCATTCTCGCGACAGCGCCTCGCCGCCGCGCTCTTCCTCCGCACGCTCCTCCGCCGCTGTGCTAGCTTCCGCTATGCCTCCCCACGTAGAGCAGCTTGGCGGGGATTGGGATGGCTCCATCGTCCATAACGACCACATCGACTTCCTCCGTGACACCCGGCGTCTGCCCAGCGCGGACAAAGTGGAGGTCCGCCTCGCGCCGGAGAAGGAAATCAGGCCGGCGCCGCGGGAGGGCGAGCGGGTGGTCTTCCGCTCGCACTTCCTGCGCGGCTTCGGCCTGCCGGTGAGCGCCTTCTTCCGCTCCTGGCTGGAATTCTATCAGCTCCAGCCGCACCACCTCACCCCCAACACGGTGGTGCTGCTGTCGGCCTTCGTCACCCTGTGCGAGGGCTATCTTGGCGTCCTTCCCACCCTCGAGCTCTGGGGGGAGTTCTTCCAGTCGAAGCTGGGCACGCGCAGTAAAGGCGTGCTGGCTAATACTGGCGCCTTCATCGCGTCGCGGAGATCGGGCGCCGACAACCCCTTCCCCGTCATCACGCTGATCCAATCGGTGAAGAAGTGGCAGAAGTCGTACTTCTACGTGCGGAACATCGCTCCACGGGGCGACTACATCAACCTGCCGGCTTACGTAGCCGGCCCACCGGCGGGGAGGCTGCCCCAGTGGTCCTTCCGGGCGGTGACGCTGTCGGAGGGAGGAAACGCCGCCATCGCCCGCCTGCGGGTGATGGTCCAGTCGGAGGGCCTGACGGGGCCCGACCTCCTGGCCGCGTTCGTCACGCGCCGGGTCCTTCCGCTCCAGAGCCGGCCTCATCTGATCTGCAGATGAGCGGCCAGCTCGATCCGAGCCGGATGTGCACCAAGGAGATTCCGCAGCCCGACGCCGCCGACATGGTGAATTACCTCGCCAACTGCCAACTTTCCGAAGACTGGCAATTCGGCAAGGAGCCATACAGCCGTGCCAATCCTCCGCCTACGGTACGCTCCCCTCGTCTCTTTTTCTCTCTCTCTCTCTCTCTCAGCTTTGCCGCCGAGTTCCTCTGGGCCGACTCTAACTCAGTCGGCTTGCTCTTTTGACAGAGTCCTCTGCTTCGGCCGGCCGGCGGGGCAGACTTGGAGCGCCGCTTCGTCCCCGACCGGACCGAACACGACCAGGAGGACCCCAACCTGGGGGCGGTCCATATGGAGGACGCCGTCGAGCCGGCTGGCGGCCAAGCCGGCGGCGAGGCAGGCGGCTCCGGGTTCACCGCTACCTTCGACGACTGGCCGAACGAGGATGAAGCCGAGGCCGTCCCGCCCCGCCAACCGGCGTCCGGACGCGGCGCGGGCTCCTCCGGTGCGCAGCCTGCTCGGGGTAGAGGCCAGAAATGTCGCGCCACCCAGGGCATGTTCGGCAGCCGGACGAAGAAGCCCAGGGGTGGGGCGGCAGCCACCAGGCGGGAAGAGGCGGCCGCGAAGGCGGCTCGCTTCCGCAAAGTGGTGAAGCAGCCGCAGACTGTGTCGGCGTAAGTTCTCTCTTTCTATGTACTGTCCTTCTTTCTTTCCTTTGGTGGTTCTTGAATCTTCGTCTTCTTTTTCAATGGTCAGAGCTCCGCTATCACTTGAGCGGGCGGCCGCCGGCTCCGTCGTCGAGTCGCCAGGGGGCTCTGGGAGCACCACCCGCCGCGTAGATCCCCGCGCCGCCCTCCTGGAGGCGACGGAAAGGAACGCGCGGGAGGCGCGGGAGGAGCAGGAAGCGCGGGAGGCGGAGGCACGGAGGGCAGCCGCCGCCCAGGCAGCTCGGGAGGAGGAGGCGGCGAAGGCGCTCGCCGAGGCCGCAGCCAAGGCCCAGGCAGAGGCCGAGGCCGAAGCGGCGGCAGGGGAGGCTTTGATGGTCACCCCCCTGCGCACCATGGCGCCCGGGGACGTGGATCCCTCGCCAGGGGGAGCCAGCGGTTCCCAGCCAGGGCTGGGAGGAAGCGGCGACGACGTCGTCATCTTGGGGGAGGCGCCGGGGACGACTCCTCCGACTAGGGCGACCCAAGGCCGCCAGCCTGAGCCTGCGCCCGCACAGTCGGCGGAGGGCGAGCCGGCCGCGGGGGCTGAGGTGGCAGTCCGGGTTCCGCCAAGCCGGCGTGCAGGGAAGGCCGCGTCTGAACCGCAGAAGGCTGCGTCGGAGCCACAGCCGGCCGTGGGCTCCAGCTCGTCGGCCCGAGACGCAGAGGCGGCCAGCGCTACCTCGGGGTGGACGTCGGGCGGAGGGACAGCCGTGGTGAACGTCGCTGCACAAGACGTCCGGACCCGGCTGCAAAGCCAAGCCGCGGCGCTGAGGCAGTTCACCGACGAATTCCTCGCCACGCGGGCAGCCATCCGGGTTAGTATTCTCATCTTGTTCTTTCTTGATCTTGATTTCTCTCGTGGGGGCGCGTCAGCGCACCCACTGGGTGTAGTCCCCGAGTTCCGAGTCGGCTGCTGAGCAGGCGGCTTGGAACTTCTTGGAGATTTTGTTTTTGCTGCTTTTGTTCTCACGTCGGTCTTCTGTCCGTCTTGCAGGACTACCACAACCTCCGAGCGGCCGCCTTCAACTCCCAGGCTCGGGAGCTGACTCAGAAGACCATCAATCTCACTGAAAGCCGAGGTATGTGACTTGATCTTTATCTCATGTGGGGGCGCGTCAGCGCACCCACTGGGTGTAGTCCCCGAGATTCGGGCCGACTGCTGAGCAGTTGGCTCGGATCTTCCTTGATGATTTCTCATTGTTCTTCTTCTTCTATCTTTGCAGCGGCCAACGCCAGTCTGAGGGCACAGCTGGGGGAGTCCCAGACTGCTCTTCGTGCCAAGGACGCGGAGCTCGCCGCCTTGGTGCAGGAGCACGACCGCCTGGTCAAGAAGTTGGCCGACCAGGAGGAAGGCCACCAGGCGGCGCTGAAGGCTGCGCAGGATCACGAAGCCACCCTCCAGGCCGAGTTCGAGACGGAGGCGGCCGGCTGGGCAGAGGCCAGGCAGACTCTGGTCTTCGGCTATGGCCAGATCGAGGATCTGGTTGATGGTAGGTCGTCTACCCCTTCGTCCTTTCTTGCCATCTGCCATTTTGACTTGTTTTTCTGATTTTGGTGTTTTTCTTTCCTTTTCTTCTTCGCGCAGAGTACTTCCCCGGCTATTCCACTGCCGCCAACCAGGCCATCGAAGCCTGTCGCCAGGCGAAGAGGCAAGCCGGCTTCGAGATCTCGCCAACCGCCGGCCGCTCGCTGGAGGAACAGCTCCTGGCGATCCAGGCTCGCATCCAGCCGGCTCACAGGCTGCTCCGCCGGCTTCAGCGCGCGGGATCGCAGGTCTTGGCCGCCCTCTGGCCCGGCCAAGTGGTCCCTCGCACCCCCAGTCGGACCGCCAACTGGCTGGAGGTGGCAGTCGGCCGCTTCGAGGCTTGGAAGGCGTCGGCGGCTCGCTCCGGCGCCAGGCGGGCGCTGGAGTTCGTCAAGACCTGGTATCCCGGCCTGAACCTAGACCAGCTGGCAACCTGGCGGCAGCAAGCCGACACGGAGCTGGAGCCGGCGCGGCCGGCCATAATTCGGCGGGCTTCAGCGATCGCCGACTACACCGACACCAACGTCTTCGCCCCCGAGGTGGACGACAATGGAGTCGCCCAGCCAGAAGATTGGTTCGGGCTAGACCTGGCGTACGGTGAGGATTCGGCGGAGGAGATCGACTCCAGCGACGAGGGCGAAGAGGAGGAGGAGGAGGGTGAAGACGCCGAGCCGGCTGGTGGAGTAGCCGGCCAGCCTGACCGCGCCTCCAGCACTACGTCGCGTGCGAGTGCGTCTCCTGCCGCGGGAGGTGGTCAAGCCGGGACTAGCTAGGCGGCCACTCCTTCAGCCGGCGAGCTGCCTTCACCGACCAGCTCGGCCTCCAAGTCGCGCCTTAGTCTTCTTTCTTTTGTTTTCCTGTCTTGTTACTTTTGAACAATGTTTGGTTAAGTCTGCACAATTCCACCCACTGGGTGTATTCAAACTTAAGTCTGTTGCCGGCCTGTGGGCGCCTTTATGTATATAAGTTATGCAATCGGTCTTTCCTTGTACTTTCGCTTTTTGTCCTTCTGCTTTTTTCCTTTGCCGCCCTCCCTTGGTTGCCGCCTCCCTAGTCAAAGAGTTGCTCTGCAATCTGTAGCCGGGGAGTGCCTGGCCGATTGGGGAGGGGGAAGTACTTTTAGCTCTGCCGGACTTAAGCTAAGTTTTTTAGGAAGCCGGCCAGCCGGCTGCTGTGACAGCCGGCAGGCATATATGGAGGCCGTCTTTTTGCCATATAGGTTAGTTATTCCTTAGCCGTTTTTCGTGTGGGCGTCCTTGGTGTCTTCTCTCTTGCTAGTCGGACAGTCAGTTCTTTGAGCTGCGACTTTCAACGAGAGAGGACTTGGGAGCCGGCGCACTACTTTGCTGACTTCGGGAAGAACTTAGAATATAGCTCAAGGCGGCCAGTCCCCGGGCCGACTAGTCGGACCCGGTGCCGGACGAGAATTCAAAATGTAATAATACATTCATGGATATGACACTCGTCATTCATAGATAAATAAAAGGCTGTCCCCGAGTACTGTTCGGGGGGCCTGCTGGTTTGTAACTTAATACAAAAGGGGTAGCATGATACATACTGCTTTTTAGCTGTAAAATCGTCTTAGGAGGTTTGCGTTCCAGGGTCGCTCCGACTCCTTGCCGGAGTCGTCTCTCTTGCGTGCTCTTGGCTTTTGCGCATCGATCAAGTAGTAGGAGTCGTTGCCGAGTGCCTTGCTGACGACGAAGGGGCCTTCCCAAGGGGCCGAGAGCTTGTGCTGGCCGGCTGTTCGCTGGATCAGCCGGAGCACAAGGTCGCCCTCTTGGAAGGATCTTGGCTTGACCTTGCGGTTGTAGTAGCGGCGCAGGCCTTGCTGGTAGATGGCGGACCGGCTGAGGGCTAACAGCCGGCCTTCTTCCAGTAGGTCGACGCCGTCTTCTCTTGCTTCTTTGGCTTCCTCCTCCGTGTACATGGTGATCCGAGGCGAGTCGAACTCGATGTTTGTTGGGATGACAGCCTCGGCACCGTACACAAGGAAGAATGGAGTGAAGCCGGTTGACTTGTTGGGTGTAGTGCGCAGACTCCAGAGGACAGCCGGCAGTTCTTCGAGCCAGCAGCCGGCCGATCGCTCCAGTGGTACAACCAGTCGGGGCTTGATGCCGGAGAGGATAAGTCCATTTGCTCGCTCGACCTGGCCGTTTGACTGCAGGTGGGCAACGGACGCTAAGTCCAGTCGGATGCCCTGTGTCGCGCAGAACGTGCCAGTGCGCCTTTGGCGAAGTTCGTGCCGTTGTCGATGATGATGCTGTGCGGCACGCCGTACCGAGTAGTGATGTCGGTGATGAATGTCACGGCAGTCGGCCCGTTCAACTTCTTAATTGGCTTGGCTTCAATCCACTTTGTGAACTTGTCCACAACAACGAGTAGATGTGTCAAGCCACCGCGGGCTGTCTTGAAAGGGCCCACCATGTCCAGTCCCCAGACGGCAAAAGGCCAGGTGAGGGGAATGGTCTTGAGGGCAGAAGCCGACAGGTGTTGTTTGGAACTAAAGACTTGACATCCTCTGCAGCTCTTGACTATTTCTTTAGCATCCTCCAAGGCAGTCAGCCAGAAGAACCCATGGCGGAAAGCCTTGGCCACGAGGGATCTTGAGGCGGCGTGATGGCCGCATTCGCCTTGGTGGATGTCTTTGAGGATTGCCACTCCTTTTTCTGGCTCGACACAACGCTGGAAGACTCTAGTGACGCTGCGCTTCACAAGCTCCCTGTTGATTATTGTGTATGCTGCCGCTCGTCGTTGCACTAGTCTTGCTGCGATCTCATCAGCCGGCAGCTCTCTGCTGACTAGGAACTTGAGGATGGGCTGGGCCCATGAGGGAGCTGTGACTTCTTCTGCTATTAATCTGGCCACCATGACTCGGGTGGGTGGGTTGGGTGTTGCATTGGAGTCGACCACCGCTTCTTGTGTCGTTGCAGTCCCCGGGCCGACTGCTGCAGTCCCCGGGCCGGGTTCTGAAGTCCCTGGGCCGGGTGCGACTACGTCAGTCCCTGGGGCAGTCGTCGAAGTCCCCGTGCCGCCTGCGGGATTTCTTGAGCCGGATCCGGCTGTTTCTGGCGCAGGCGGTACGAAGATGGAATCCGACTCTGGAGACGGCTTGATGGACGGCTTGAGGAGGCGCTGGAGGGAGACGCCAGTCGGTATGGCTTGTCGGGTGGAGCCGATCCGTGCTAGGGCATCTGCTTGGTCGTTGTCGGCCCTTGGCATGTGAAGGAACTCGCACCCTTCGAAGTATCCGCTCATCTGCTGGACGAGGAAACGGTAGCTTGCCATGTTTGCGTCCTTGGCATCCCAGTCGCCAGATGATTGCTGGACCACCAAGTCTGAGTCGCCGTAGCACAGGATCCGGCGTATGCCGAGTTCTTTGGCTAGCCGGAGCCCATGTACGAGCGCCTCGTACTCGGCCACGTTGTTGGAGGCGGCGAAGTGGATCTGCAGCGTGTACTTGAGCTTGTCCCCTTTGGGAGAGGTGAGGACGATGCCGGCTCCCAAGCCGGTGCGCATCTTGGACCCGTCAAAGTGCATCCGCCAATGGGTAGAGTCGGGAGCCGGCGGTAAGTACTGGGTCTCGGCCCAGTCGACGAGGAAGTCGGCCAAGGCTTGCGACTTGATGGCGGTGCGGGGTTGATAGAAGATCGCGTAGGGCGCCAAGGCAATGGCCCATTTGGCCACCCGGCCGGATGCATCCCGGCTGCCTATGATCTCGGCGAGCGGGGCAGTGCACACGACCATGATGGGGTGCTCTTGGAAGTAGGGCCTCAATTTCTTGGCAGCGAAGTACACCCCATAGCACATCTTCTGGTAGTGCGGGTAGTTTTGCTTTGAGCTGGACAGTACTTCGCTGAGATAGTAGACCGGCCTCTGGACCAGCTGTGCTCGGCCTTCCTCCGGGCGCTGGACCACAACAACAGTGCTGACGACTCGGCTAGTCGCGGCGATGTAGAGGAGCATGGGCTCCTTCTCAGTCGGCGCAGCCAGGACAGGCGGAGTGGTCAACATTTTCTTCAACTCATGGAAGGCTTGGTCGGCTTGATCATTCCACTCAAAGTGAGTGGACTTCTTCATGAGTCGGTAAAGGGGGAGAGCCTTCTCTCCTAGTCGGCTGATAAAACGGTTCAGGGAGGCTAAGCAGCCAGTGAACTTCTGCACATCTCGCAGCTTGGTGGGAATCTCCATCCTCTCGATGGCTTTGATCTTGACAGGGTTGCACTCAATGCCGCGTTCGGAGACCAGGAAGCCTAGCAGCTGGCCGGCTGGCACTCCAAACACGCACTTCTCGGGGTTGAGCTTGATCCGGAATCGGCGCAAGTTGGCAAATGTTTCCTTCAGGTCTTCCAGCAAGGTACCGCGCTTCTCTGTCTTCACCACAATGTCGTCTACATAGACGTGGGCATTTCTGCCGAGTTGTTTCAAGAGACATTTCTGCATGCAACGCTGAAAAGTGGCACCGGCGTTTCTCAAGCCGAATGTCATTGTCAGGTAGCAGAAAGCTCCACAGGGTGTGATGAAGGCAGTCTTCAGGCGGTCAGCCGGGTCCAACTTGATCTGATGATACCCTGAGTATGCATCCAAAAAACTTAACAGCTCGCATCCGGCTGTGGAGTCTATCACTTGGTCGATCCGCGGCAAAGCAAACGGATCCTTTGGGTAGGCCTTGTTCAAACTTGTGTAGTCTATACACATGCGCCACTTGTTATTCTTCTTCAGAACCAGAACTGGATTGGCAAGCCATTCTGGAAAGAACACTTCCATGATGAAGCCGGCTGCAAGGAGTCGGGCTATCTCTTCTCCCACGATTCTTCGCTTCTCTTCTGATAGTCGGCGGAGGGGCTGCTTGACCGGCTTCGCATCAGCTCGGACATGTAATTTGTGCTCGGCGAAATCCTTCGGGACACCCGGCATGTCCTTTGGGGACCATGCAAAGATGTCTCGATTCTCACGGAGGAAGTCGGCGAGCTCGCCTTCCTATTTACTGTCCAAGTTCGCCCCAATCACGGCGAACCTCTCCGGGTGCTCCGGGTCCAGAGGTATCTTCTTCGTCTCTTTGGCAGGCTGGAAGGAGCCCTGCGCATCACAGTCCTTGGGGTTGGGGGACAAGGTCGGCTGCTTGCCGGCCATGGCCGCAACCCGTTCCAACATCTTCTTCTCTTCTGCCACCACGAGGGACTCGGCCAGCCGGCTGCTGGCCATGGCACACTCGATGGACTTCTTGTAGTCGCCGGCTACCGTGATGATCCCCTTCGAGCTAGGCATCTTCATCTTCAGGTAGGCATAGTGGGGCACAGCCATGAACTTGGCCAAAGCAGGTCGGCCAAGTAGTGCATGATAGGGGCTCTCCAAATCCACCTCGAACCATATTGCTTCCCAGCGAAAGTGATCTTTGTCTCCGAAGAGAACATCCATTTTGATCTTGCCGATTGGAGAGCAAGATAGGCCGGGTACGATACCATGGAAGACGGTGCGGCTCGGCATGAGCTGCTTTGCTTTGATGTTCAGCTTGTCCATGGTATCGCGGTACAGTATGTTGATACTGCTTCCGCCGTCTCTCAGGACGCGGGAAAATCTGGCAGCTCGCCTCTCCGTCGCAAGGGTGACGTCCAAGACCATAGCATAGGAGCCAGGGGAAGGCATCACCTCTGGGTGGTCGGCCTGGCTCCAGCTGATGGGCTTTTCCGACCAGTGCATGAACTCGGCGGTGCTAGAGGCGACTGCGTTTACTTCTTGGTGTTGCCGGCGTCGGCTGCGCTTGTCGTCGACTTGACTTGTGAAGACGACGTAGGCGTCGTGCGCTTCGGGGAACTCGTCTTGGATGGCGCCGACTGCCGGCCGGGCCGCCGGCTGCTGTGGAGCTGGAGGCGGCGGGCCGGGAGGCGGAGGCGGCACCATCCCTTCGCCCTTGGTGATGCGGGTGAGCCAGTGGCATTTCCGTGTCGTATGGTTGGACGGCTTCGCGCCGCTGTGGAACTTGCAGGGAGCATCGAGTGCTTGTTCGTAGGAGAAAGACGGCTGCCAAGGCGGCCGGCCACCCTTCTTCTTGGGAGCGGGCCGCTCTTCGGGCTGCTCGTCTTCAATGGTGGCCACCTGCCGACTGGAGGAAGTCGGCATGGGGCCCTTGCGCTTGTGGTCGTTCTGGTAGGGGCGCCGGTTAGGGTCGCCAGCCGGCGTCTTGGGAGCCGGAGCAACTACTTTCCCCGAGGCGTCCACTCGGAGCTCGGTCTTCATGGAGGAGTCGGCAGTGGCATACTTGTCGGCGGTGATCAGCAACTCATCGAGGGTAGCCGGCTCGTCGCAGAGGAGTCGGTGCTTGAGGAGGGTGCCCTCTCGGCACCCGGAGGTGAAATACTCGATGGCCTGGACCTCGTGCACTCCCTCGCAGGAGTTGCGGAGCTCGGCCCATCGCGTGAGGTAGTCGCGGGTCGACTCGTTGGGCCCTTGGACGCAGAGGGAGAGCTGGCGAGGCTTGGGAGGCCGCTTGTAGGTGCTGGTGAAGTTGCGGACAAAAACTTCGGTGAAGTCCAGCCAGCTGTTGATGCTGTAGGGCTTGAGGCTGTTCAGCCATGTGCGCGCCGTGCCTTGCAGCATCAAGGGGACATACTTTACGGCGACGCGCCGATTGCCGTTGGCGATGCTGACGGCTGTGGAGTAGTCGATGAGCCAATCTTCCGGCTTCACCGAGCCGTTGTACTTGGGTGTGTCTCTGGGGAGCGAGAACCCTTTGGGGAAGGGCTCGTCGCAGATGCGGGGGCCGAAGCATGGCGGGCCGACATCGTCTTCTTCTTCTAGCGCCAAGGATCGAGCAAGGCGGTCGATCCTGTGGCGGGCGTCGTTTTCGCCGACTCCTTCTCGGCGGCCGAGTCGGTCGCCAAGAGTCGGATGGGTGATAGGCGGTGGAGTGAGGCGTCTTTCTCTTCGAGGCGGGGGAGGAGGCAGGTTTCCCTGGTGCTCTACAGCTCGAGGGCGGCCATCCGCGTCGCGCTCGATGGTAATGCGAGTCCGGCTGCGGCTGGCAGCCGGCTCCTTGTCTTTCTTCTGGCGCGCACCGCTCGCAGTCGGCGAGCGGGACGTCGCGGCGTGCTCCCGGCGCGGGGGATGGCTATCAGCTCGGGCGCCGGCTTCGTGCCGTTCTGCAGCCGCGTCGATCAGCTGCTGGATCCGTCTTGTCATGTAAGGGAGCTCGTCGGCTCCCAGCTCATTGAGCTCCTCTGCGGCCGCCTGAGCAGCTCGCAGGTTCTCAAGCGGGGTGGCGTAGATGAGGCGATCCGCGCCCAGCATGCTGGCAACGGCTGCGCCGCGCTTCTGGACGAAGCCGGCTCGGCTCAGGCCGCTAGGCGGCGGCGTCCCGAAGGCAGCGCGGTCGACTTCGCGCTGGTGGGCCTCGGTGAGGCGTCTCATCGAGGCTATCTTCTTGCTCTCCGCGATGAGGGCAAGGCGGCGTGCCTCCAGGGTCTCGGCGTCGGCGTCGGTCGGGATGGGGACGGAGAGGTCGTGCATCGCCGCTTGCTGAGCGTCGCGGGCGTTCTCGCCCGAGTTGGAGACGTGGCTGATGACCAGCACTTCGGTGACAGCGCTGCTGCCGCTGTCAGCTCGAGGGAGGGGGTCGTCGAAGACCACCACGTCGGAGGGGTAGGCGTCGAGCGACGCGGTGTCGGAGTCGATGAGCATCGGGTCGGTGGAGCCGACCGACTCCATGTCCGCAGCGGGCTCGCTGGAGACATGAAGTTGGTCGAGGAGGCTGACGAGGCGGCTCTCGGGGTAGTCGGTGCCTGCGTCGGACGCAGGCTCGTCGGAGATGCGAGTCTCGCCAAGCAGATCGGCGAGATGGCTCGCTGCGCAGGCGTCGTCGACGCCTTGCAGCGCGTCGGGGCAAACGCCATCGGGCACAGCAGGCTGGCTGCGCTCGCGGGGAAGGAAGAGGGTTCCCGTCCAGAACAGGTCTCCGGACGACGGTGCACCTGGCCCCATGGTGGGCGCCAAATGTCGGGTGGTTGGTGCGACATATGCCAAGGGATGGCTTATCATTGTGGGAGCCAATAAAACGTCGCCGGTGCCCGGAAACGGGATGAGGCGAAGACATGCACGCCGGCGAATCTTACCCAGGTTCGGGGCTCTCCGAGGAGATAACACCCCTAGTCCTGCTCTGCGGGGTCTCCGCATGATCACTAGATCGATAAGGGGTAGCTACAAACGCTCCTAGAGCTGTCGAGATCAAGGGAGAAGAAGAACAAGGCTAGCTCTTGCTTCTCTCTATCTATGGTGTGTGTGCTATGCGTGGATGTTAACCTAGAAGCCAACTATGCTCAGTGGCCAACCTAGAAGCGAACCCTTTGCATGGGTGCTCCGGGGGGTTTATATAGGCCTACCCCCCGGGGGTACAATGGTAATCCGACTGGGATCTGGTCCCAGCCGTCAGTGTCTACGCTCTCCGGTTTCTCCGCCGGCTGCTGGGTCCCGCCGGCTGGTGGGTCCCGCCGGCTGCCGGCTACTTGGTCGACAGGCCGGTCCCACCGCCCAGGGTTTTGTCGGCGGCTGCTTACTGTAGCCGCGCCTCTGATGATGAGGGATTTGTCGAGGTGAGCGTGGCTACAGTGGGCCGCCTCGGGGGCTATCACTGTAGCCTCACCTCGTCTTGTCTCCTTAATGGGGCTCCTGCTTCGAGGAAGGGAGTAGCCGGCTTCTGGAGGCCGGCTATACTCTTGGCCGACTAGGAAAAGCCGGGCCGCCTTCACGCCTCTCTCTGGCTGAAGGGGCCCGCAGTCCTTGGGCCGTACAGGAGTGGGTCGTGGACGACGTCGAGGCTAGCGTGGCTACAGTGCCGAGCCGCACGGGAGACGTCCCTCCCGTACGGCCTCCTGTAGCCATGCCCGCCTCGGGCTTCGGGGGTCATGGGCCGCACTGTGGCCACACCCGGTCACGTCGCCGTTATGGAGGGGTGGTTGTGATCTCGGCCGGCTCCTAGGAGTCGGCGTCCTTCCTGGTCGGCTTCTTGGAGCCGGCCACCCCGTAGTCGTCCTGGGGAGGAGTCGGTGAGGCTGGGTCGCCTTCCGGGAGTCGGCTTTAGTGGTAGCCGGCCGGGGAAGGCGGCCCAAATGCTCGGAGTGCTTGAAGGCTCAGAGGCCTGATAAATTTTCTGAAGAACCAGGGGTAGTCGGCTAGGCTACCCGTGGCCATTTACTCCGACACCTCACCCTTGCCAAAAAGCTCAATCGGACAATATGTCTCCAGAGCATATATATTTGTTCAATGAATGTCGGACCACACTCACTTTGTCTCGCTATCTATATGTCTCTCGATTGACCTCGCTTTCTCACACCGTATCTTCCACGCGTTGAAGCTACTACCTCTCCATCCCTCGCAAAGCCGGAGCTATTTACATTGCGAGGGGCACTCCAACCTTGGATTAATTTGTGTAGGCATTTATTCCGGTAGGTTTAGATTATATTTTCGTAGCATTCGGCCCACAACTACTCCAAACACCGTTGCACCCCACACAACTCCCCTAGTTGATTTCCCTCTGGCTCGGTCATCGCTCTCTCGCACGTCCTTTCTCGCCTTCAACGTCGCACCATGGTATTATTGAAAAAACTATGTTGTTCTCTTTAATTATTATAAATAAGCTACAAAACTACACACCGATAGTCCACTTGGAATGGAACAAATTTCGACCCACAAATTAAAGTGCTACAAACTACACACCGAGGGGCCCACATGTCATGAAACAAATTTGGACCCATATACAAATTAAAAAATAAAGGACGAGGATCGAACATGCGACCGGGCCTTCAAGCCGCACGTCAATAGGCAACATACGTAGAATAGCAATGTTTGTTGTACCCCCTTTGTTCACATAATGTTTTTATATTACCACAACCTAATTAATGGATAACATGTAATATTATTTTTAGTACTATTCGCCTTGACTTACTGGTGGGTTCCATGTGTGCTCTCTCTCTCCTCCCCTTCCGCGTTTAGACGCACGGGCAAACAGGAAGAACTCGCGGACGATGTTGCCGTTGACCATATCTGGACGCGTTCACAAGTCACGGCACCAGTTTCACGTACTAGCAGCACTAGTCAGTGTGTACGTGCAATGCACGTTAATTTGGAAGTATATTAAGTGCATGCGGATATTAACTACTAGGATATTATTTGCGTGTTGTCATGTGATTAGCACTATTTTTGGCATGAAATTAACTGCACGCTAAACGTGTTGAGCGCTCGACATTGAAGCAGTCTAGGTCGTTGGATGACAAGGAATACATGTGGCTTGATGACGTTTTATATTTAATTTGATATGGCTCTAGCAGAACATTCAATCGATCAAACCATACATTTCGTTCAGTCTGACTCTGACTTTAAATTATACGACGATCGATATAAAATAAACGGAAATGATAAACGTTCAGATTTTAAGCATGGCAATCCGAACATTTTTCATGGCAAATTTAGATTACGCGGCGGCGGCGGGGGCGTCTCACGGTGGGAAGCGGCTCCTCTGCCGTGCTCTGTGTGTCGTCGGGCCACTGACCGACGGCGACGGCGGCGTCTTGCCCCGTTGTTGGCGTACTCCTGGATGTTGGCCTAGCTTCAAGGAAGGCCAAAATGTTCTGGACTTCGGAGCGAGTCAACTGGCGGGAGGAGGCGACTGGCGTTGGTGCAAGGAAGCGGTTGACGGCGGCCATCCATGCCGCTGAGGGGGGCACTGGCACCCGTGCGGGGACAGGCGCTGTCAACGGTGCGGCGGAGACATTCATGTGCACGGGCACCGGCACGGGCGCGCACGTCAGTGCACGCACAGGCGCATGCGCTGGCAGGTGCACGGGCACCGGCACGGGCGTGCGCGTCAGTGCACGCGCAGGCGCATGCGCTGGCAGGTGCACGGGCGCGTGAAAGTCGGCGGGGACCTCGTGGAACCCCGTGGGATCAAGCTCGGCGACAATGTGCGGCTCCCAGCCCATCAATGCCACGGGGATGGGCGCTGGCGCAATCGGGGCGACGGGAGCCGGAACGGGAGCGGGGACAGGCGCGGCGTCTTCCCGCAAGGCCAGTTCAAGCTCATCGCAAAGCGCCTTATGTTCTTGAGACTCCGGCTGGGTGTCTTCCTCAGGAAACTGGAACACTAAGGGCAGACCATCGTGATGCGGCATGGCGTACGTTTAGGTCAGGCTAGTTGGAGGTAGACGACAGGAGAATCGGAGAGGAAGAGAGAGGATTGTAGCGATACCGGGTAGTGCGGGGTTGATTTTAAACTGCGGCGCCGACGACATTAAAAGTGGGAGCAGTTGGGACGACGGTGGGCGGCGGAGCCTGGTCAAAGGGCTCGCCTCCCGGTGAGCCTGCACAGCGGTATGCTCGCACGCCTCCCTGACAGCCGGCACAGCGGTCTACTCGCACGCCTCCCGTCGACTCACACGTTTGCTCGGTCGGCACCTGCCGATGAGAAGCGGGGACTCTTGGCGGCACGTAAATGCCCACGGTTTCAATAGTGAAAGCGTTCGCCTTAACGTGACAGGTCTTTGTTCCAAAATACCTTGGCTCTTCATTTGTGCAACTTGTCATAAGCAGCTTGTCTCAAATTGAAGAAAAAACTTACAAAGTAATATTTGTGCCATATCACGTGACCATGCTTAGTTTCAAGAATTTATGCTCACTTTTGGATTTTCTGAAATTTAAGATCCGGGATTCGAAACAATATCATAACCTGCATCATGCAATAAATTTTCAAGCCGTACATCTGTCCTGTTGTATTTCTTAAGAAAGGATTTGGTCAAACATTTTGCTTAGTTAGACTTCAGACAAGTTATATATGCAGAGTAAAAGGATAATCCCTCCGTACCAGTGCATTGCCTGATATATTAACTCAAGTACTAGGCACAAACAAACGGGCTCAATTCTGTGCTCATCCTGGTGTAGTAGTAGTACTAGGCAATGCAGTTGACGGGTGACCTTGACGAGCGGCGACCGAGGGAATTGAACCGTGCTCGGCACGGTAGGTAACGATGTCTAGTTACTGAAGCATCCCTCCGTTGTTCATCGGTAGTCATTATGGACCGGGGACATGAGGGGAATTTCCTAGGGCTGGAATTCTGGCCGCCAGATATTTTGACTTGAAACGCTGAGGCTCGACTGGTTGGGGTTGCCTAATGTGCGTACCACGCACGCCACCGAAGGACACGAGCCCGGTTTTTTTAGGATCAACACGAGCCAAGGTCTGGCTGGTACGCCGTTGGGTCCTACCATTCGAGAATACGAAAGGAACCTTTTAAATTGCCGAACGAATCTATGTGTATTACAATACCCGTATTTTCCTTGCAAATACTAATCTCAACGTGGTAATTGATTTATGACGAGTTGTTGAATTGGAGTGAGTTTGTGATATAGTGATCTCAACGTGGATTTCACATTTCATGGTATCCCTAGTAAGTTTTCCAATGCAAATTCAAATTTAAAAGATGAACAATATGAAGGTGAGAAAACTTTGTATGTATCAAGCATATGACCACACACACACACACACACACACACACACACACAGAGACACACACGCACGAACACAACAACAATCCAATAAGTTTAGTGCATCTATTTTTCCAAACCATGCATGTATGACACGAATTCAAAAATACTCCTTCTATTCCTAAATATTAGTCTTTTAGAGAGTTCAACAAGTGACTACATACGGAGCAAAATGAGTGAATCTAGACTCTAAAATATGTCTATATACATCTGTATGTGCCAGTCCATTTGACGCCTCTAAAAAGACTAATTTTAGGAACGAAGGGAGTAAAATGTAAGACATCCATGGTCCTTAGTTCAGTATTTAAAAGGAACATGAAACTGAAACATGAATATTAAGTCTAGTACTACAGTACATGCAAATGTTGTGTTTAGGCGGAGCTATGATTGTCGTGGGTCAACCCCTCGACCTTAGATAAAATTGTGGAGCTCTGTTTAGGGTTGTTTAGATTATATTTGTCCCCACCCTCCCAACCACCGATTGGTTGTGCACCCCCACCCCTCCTCCCCGGGAGAATATCATGTGCCCCCATACCTTAGATGCTATATGCCGATACGAGTTGCTTGGAGCTTGTAGATCTGAGATATAGCAGCTCACATGATGTGTCTTAATATTTTTGCAGGAAACCTTGATGAGTTTGAGAATTGCACACAATTTGTACAAAAACTACTTAGATGCCCTTTGATCCCATATCCAACGACCTCGAAGCTCGTATCACCGTAGCATCTAAGATGAAGGAGGACATCATATTCTCCTGTATGTAAGAATATCATGTGCTACCACACCTTAGATGCTTTGGTGATACAAGCTCTTCGGAGGCGTTGGATTTGTGACCCAACACCTCCTCGGTGGTTCGAATGGTTTTTTGCAAAAAAGCCCCAAAAGAGTTCGGCCACTCCTTACAAGCACAAAGACTGCTCAGATGCCATTGGATCTCAGATCAAACGACCTCCAAGCTCGTATCACCGTAGCATCCAAGCTGCGATAGCACCTTATGTTTTCTCGCACGGGAGAGTATGAGGTGCTCCCGCACCATAGATTCTATGGTGATACGAGTTCACTGAGATCTAACGGCCCACAGTAGGAGGTTTGAATGTTTTTGCAATATACGGCTGATAGAGTTTGGGAAATGCGCAGAAAGTACAAGTACTACGCATGTGCCATCTGATCACTGATCATACGACCTAGATGCTCATATCACCGTAGCGGGTAATTAAGCTACGGGGAGCACCTAATATGAGCACCCGGGAGCCGTTGGATCGAAGATGCAGCGGCACACACACGAGGCATGAATGTTTTATTTGCAAAAAAAACCTTTGCAGAGTTTGGAAATTGCGCATAATTACAAAGACTACTCCCAAGCCATTGGATCTCACTTCCAATGGTGTAAAAACTCGTATCACCATAGTATCTAAGCTGCGGGGTGGATGTGATATTCTATGCTGCTGTCATTTTTGTTCGTAAACTTGCAAAATACGTGTAACTCGTGTCGTTACTTGTCTAACCGCGCAAAGTGTTTGTTCAAAAAAACCATCCTACACTAAAATATCGTAACAACACACGGGGGTCCCACTTGTCATTAATCAAATTTGGACCTAAAACTAACAAATCTGAAAGACGAGATTCGAACTGGCAACCTGGACTACAAAGCGTAAGTCGATAGCCTGAAAAAACGAACGGTTGTTGGCTTTGTCCCATAACTTGATTTTATATAGTACTTGCGTTGAGTAGAGTAGAGGGAGTGCCTCGTCAACACGTGCATGACCGTTGCCTCACTTACTGGTGGGTCCCAGGTCTGCCATCTCAATCTCTCTTCTCTCCATCGTCTAACCTTTGCACGGGCACACACGAAGAGCGGCGCTAGCTTGCCGTGGTGTTATTACAACTAAAAAAAGGCTTGGAAAATAGAAGAATTGCCTAGAACAAGAGACGTTGTGGCTGGTCGAGACGGAGCTAACCACATCTATCCTCCATGCCACGTTTGCATGATGAAGCTGTGTGGCTAGTGGGGTGTTTTCGACCTGACTGGCTGGGTCCCGAGGTCGAACCATAGGTACTACGTCTGATACAGTATATTTTTACACGCACATTTTTCCTCCGTGCCGAGACGTGGCACACCATACCGCGCGGTTTCGGGGTCCTCCCGGGTGGTGCACGCATATATTCTTCCTGACGTGGGACGCCCTACCGCGCGTTTTCTGGGTCCTCCTCGGTCGTAGCGCTGAAGCAAGTAAATGAGTCATCAAATCACGAAAGACCACCTTTCCTGCCGAGTACATCAGTGAAGCACGGTGGCTAGCTAGTTGGGCTAGTTCGACCGATTAGCTAGGCCGCCGCCACATTTATTTTTTCACCCCTTTTTTATCTACTTGCTGGCAGGTAAATTTAAATATCCACCGCGGCGTTGCTCTGGTGTTTGGGTGCGGCAGGATTTTTAATTTTTTGATTGACGGGAGCAGGCGTGACAGGATTTTTAATTTTTTGATTGATGGGAGCAGGCGCGGCAGCAATTAGTCACGATGACTCCGCCTGTAAAAACCCACTGCTCCCTGATGTGAGAAGTCGTCGACTGGTGTTTTACCGTGGTGAAAACCAAAAGATTCCCCGCTCCCTCCGCCTTCCCGTAGATTGCATTGCCTTTCAGCCATTTCGCCCCCTTTGCTTCTTCTCCCCATTGCTTCTACCTGGTGCCATGGCGGCGCAGCAGATCATGAAGTCCGAGGTGAGGCGCCTGACACAGGAGCTCCATGCCAAGGATGCGGAGCTCAGGGCCAAGGACGTGGAGCTCCGTGAGCTCAAAGAGGAGAGGAGTGCCATGCTCCTCCGTTATGTGCGGGAGTTCACGGAGCTTCAAAAGCGGCAGGCGTCCACCACAAAGATGCTCGAGGCGTCGGCGGCGTTGCTGCAGAAAGCGGGAGATACGATAGGCCGTCAGGGGAGCCGGTTGGAGCGCGAGCGGGCCGATCATGACAAGGTCCAGGATCGCCTCAGCCACTTGGTGAACCAAGTTGCCACGCACGTGTTGCGGCTGCGCGATGCCTACCGTCGTGCCAGCGCGACGATGATGGCCGCGGGCTAAACCCGTTCGACCACCCGGTCGACTTCAACGAGCTGCGGCTTCCTGACCTGGTCTCCTTCTTCACCTATATCTCCGAGGAGCTGAGCCGTCTCCGCGCGATGGTGGGGGCTGAGCTGGACAAGGAGGGGTTGCAGGCTGCCGTCACCGTTGCCGGGCGAATCCTTTTAGGGCTCCGTCACCGGAATCCATTCATGCCATTGGACGCCGTCTTTGACGAGCTGGCTCCCGTCGACTGGGAGCGGGCTCTGCGGGCGGTTGCACCCTGCATCACCAATGTCGTGCGCCTCGAGAAGCGGAGGGACTTCGGTGGTGTTTAGGCGCCCTCTACAAGGGCATGTCCATGTCTTGGCGCAACATGACCGTTGGATCAAACTCAGACGGTGCAGATCAGTCACTGTAGCACAAAGCGTGTGGGTGTGTTTAGTTGCATTCTCATCTCAATATAGTTGTTTCCTCTTCATGTATTTTTGTCAACCTACTAGTGTGGACTCATGCAATCTGCCAAACACCCAAAAGTGGGTCGAGAAGGGAACTTTTGCTCCCATCCCGTGCACCCTTCATACACCCTGCCTAACACTATTCGTGCTTCATATGGTTCATGTTTCGTGGAGTAATGTAGCACCGTACTCTCCGTGCGCTGTGGACCTAGTTCTGTTAACATTGATCTCACCGTTCATTCTCGACCGGACAGTCGAAAAAGTGGTACTATGTTACATATAGGAGTAGTTGACATGCGCACAACATCATTTGTTATCGTCATATCTTACTACACTAGCAACAAGATTGTGTAGTACTGACATATGAACCACTGCACATGCCTAGTAGTAGGAGCACTGTGTATGTTCAAGTGGCTGCCGTGTTTCGCACTCCTCCGTCGTAAGAGTGGAAACGCTTGCTGTAATCATTTTTTTTCTTCAGAAAAACAGTGGACACGCTCTACCGTGCGGATCCTCCTCCAGCCATGCACTAAATTACTCACTTTCGCTGACATGTGGGACAGCCAGCACCTGGGTTGACCAGCCATGCACTAAATTACTCTGTAGTAGAGTGACGGTAGACTACCCCGATCGAACCGCCGCAGTAATGCCCAATGAGCCGTCAAATCACAAAACCCCCTCCTTTCCAGTAGTAAGTTGGACGGACGAAGCAACCATCATTTCACTCTTCTCTCTCGGCTTCCTCTCTTGAAGAAAACCCCCACTCGCTTCGCTTCTCCCTCATCTCGTTCCTCCTTTGACTCTTCTCTCTCAGCTTCCTCTCTTGGATGGATGCTGGAGCATCGGCCGACATGATGTCTATGGCTCTTGCCAAAACCATCGAGGCTCATGGTACGAAGAAGCGCAAGCACCCCGCCGAGACTACCGCAGACAAGCTCAAAGCCATCGCCCTGTCCAAGCCCTCCTCTCCGGGATCCCTCATTAAGCAAGTCCAGGTAATGTCTCTTGTTGATGATCTTTTTCTCGATCTTGATCGTGTTTTTTCATCTAACACGCAGTACTAGTACTGGTAGTACAACTTTCTGGGTGATCTTGCATGTGATTTTAGTGTGCCAAATGACGGTTCTAAATTCCTCTTTTGACCAAAACATGCGAGAGGTTGACACTGATTTCTTATAGATTACTTTCAACTACTCCCTCTGTCCCAAATTTCTTGTCTTAGATTTGTCTAGATACGGATGTATCTAATACTAAAATGTGACTTGATACATCCGTATCTAGACAAATCTAAGACAAGAATTTTGGGACGGAGGAGTACTTTATGAACATCAATGCTACCTTTTAAGAGGGTATATTTGCCTCAGTAACTTGTGTTATGGATATTGCATGTAATCCCTCTGCTCTCATGCCTTTGAAGACATGTTCTAGTGTCTTTGTTCACTCATTTCTGTGCGTATATGTAGTCATATATGGAGTATAATATCGAAAATCATCTTATATTTCTGAACGGAGGTAGTAATAAAATATGGTTTATGTTTGAATTAGAACCAGGTCCGCGGTGGAGATGAAGTTCTCAAAGTCATGCCGTGTGAACTGGAAGACCTGATGATGAGTTCTACTGCTGAACTATCCAGCTTCTGTGTCCTTGTCGCCACGTGTCCTGAACTAGTGTGTTCCTGTAGCATTGTTGTCAGGCGTGTTCTCGAGGCTGTACTTGACCACAACAATTTCCTGGTTGTGCCTTCGATTACGAAGGGTGTGGTTCTTGTAAAGCTTCCCAACAAATCTGATGCGACCTGTCTTCATCATCATGTTTATGAGTGGAAAGACCACTCTGTTAGGTTCTCCAAGGTTGACAAGATGGTGATGGTGCACGTAGACATCTCACACGAAGTCCATGGCCTAGTCAGTTATGCGGGGTTTATCCCGTAGGTCGGTGGCAAGAAATAGTCTGCAGAGTTTAGTTAGTGCAACTTTGCTTGTCTGTAGTAAGTACTATTGTTCAGTACTTGATTTGTGTTTGTGAACCCTGTATTGTTTATTAGTACTGCCGCTTTTGGTCCACTCAATTCAGTCTGTATATTTTGAAGTATCCAGATCATATTTTTTGTGAGGACGGTTTATCAATTATAGTTACACTCCAATATCTGTATGCATTGCAGGGTTTATCGCACCCACCAGGATTTCCAGTCCCATGGATGTTCGGTCCATACGATTTGTCACGACCTTTGGACTGTCCTGCTTGTGGGAGTAGGCGGGGCCCCTGCATGCCACGCGTAGTTGGACGATCAATCTTCTGTTTAGTACTTCAACATAGTGATTTTCTGGTAAGGATTCACTCGTGTCACATCAAGTAAATCTTATTGATTTACTGTCTAAATCTTATTGATTTAATGTCATGTTTTCTTTCTTTTCCTGCAATTTTACGATGCAGGTTTTGCCATGTGACATTCATCACAGAATAAACCGTTTGGTTTGCTCTACGATGGCTATTTTTGCAGGTTTCACTTCTTATGTCGTGTCAGTAACGAAGGCACTGTCCATCACTTATATTACTGGAAAAAATTGGATCAGTCTGTTGTCTGAGTACAAGTTGAATCCCTATGATGAACTGCAGTTTGGTTTAACAAAAACGCCACAATTAGTCCTTCTCGCGTTTAAAGAAATGAAGAAAAAAACTGGATCACGGTCATGGATCCTAGTCAAGTTAGAAAGCTGATCATAGCAGACCAGACACGATCGCCGCTGTCTCGCATAGATCGAGCACCGGCAGTTGCTCTAGCACTGACAGCGGCAGCAGCTCAGTCTGATCCAGCTGAGGATTGGGCACCGACCGCATCAGCGGATCAGTCTGATCTACCGGAGGATCGGGCATCGACACCGGCACCTGCTCCGACACCGGCACCAGCTCTACAAGGAGCACCATCTCCGGCAGCAGCAGCGGCTTCGGCACCTGCACCAACACTTGCACTTGCATCTGCTCCGGCCTGTGCAGTTGCACCGGCAACAGACTGGGCTGCAGTTCGCACTTCATATACCAAAGTCCTTACAAAAACCGACATGTCCACCTTCTTGGTAAGCATTGGCCGCCCAAGTGCTTCGTTCTTTTTTCTTTCCATGTTGTTTCACATGATTCACTGTGTTGATCTAACTGTTTGGGTATGTCTTCTTGCTTGCAAACAGAGAATTCCTAGAGCAACGAGGGAGTCGTTCAACAATCCGGGCGACCGCGGTCAAGTTTCTCTTACCATGCGCAGCCTTGGTGTGAATGAACCTGCTCAATATACCGTAAGTACAAAGGATGGTCGCATGATGATTGATGCTAAAGGATGGTCAAGGTTCAAATCTAAATCATATCTTGCAGTAGGGGATGATGTCAAAATCGAACTTTCAAGGCAAGGAGAGCTGGTCCAAATCAACTTTGAAATTCTTCAGTAGCAGCACGCAACTACCGAACTAATCTATCCTTCGAGAGATTTTGATGTAATAATCTGGCATGGTGAAACAAGTGTCCTGTGTGTATAAGTAGTACGACAGTATTATTTATCACATGGTATATCGTTGATAGAATTGCAACTCTGGTTGCTGGTTAGGAACTGTCGTTCGATTTCATTCCAACAGCTGCCGTGCTTTATTCAATTTTGTGTATTCGCCTTGCGACAGCATCTAAAACCAGCGCCGTACCGATCGCTTGCAATATGAAAAGCGTTGAGGTAGAACACATGGGCCCCCAAACATGCAGGGTCGGCCTGCGGCCCAAAGTCCAGAACCGTGAGCCTATCTGAGTATTATATTCTCAGCTGAACCCCCATAATGCCCGTGCGTTGCAGAGGGAGTATATTTCTCGGCAAGGTGAGCCTGTGATATAAAAGATTTGTATATTTCTTTACAGAGGGAGTATCTCTCTGTTAAAAAATATATTTATGTGTAACTAGTTACTCCTGTCTTTCTACTTCCTTTCGCTGATATGTGGGGCAACGGGGTCCACGTGCCATATGCACAAATTAGAGTGCACAAGTTCACGGTAGACACACTCCGGTCGTAGCGCCGCAGTAATGCCCAATGAGCCGTCAAATCACAACCCCCCTTTCCAGCTTTAGTAGTAAGCTGGACGGACGAAGCGGCAATATTTCAATGGGCCTGAATCCCCTTCTCCCTTGTCTGCTTGTTCAGAGAAAACCCCCTCTCGGCGATTGCATAGGGTTTTCTCATGGAGAACCAGGTACGAATTCTTCATCCATCCCCGATAAATCCAAGTCCCTTGGTCACAGGTAATCCTAGGATGGCAGCCGCCGCCATTGATGCATTTTTCTTCCTACTGAATCTAGTGTGTTTCATTTGTAGTGCCCAAAGTGCGAGTACCCTACAGGTTTCTGCGCCCTCGGCGAGACGCCACACTTGTTCCTTCTCATCCTAACACAACATTTTGAAATGCGCACAGTATGTTCCTAGAATCCTCTTTTCTATCCGGGAGGGTGGGGGTTTTTTGAACATGCTGTGTTCTCATATTATTTTTCCTGCAGTGTATTATTTGCTCTGCCAGAACACATGTACTCAAGATGCTCGGCCTTGCCATAACTGAATACACTAGTTTAATGGTCACAGTGAAGACAAGCCATGGATATAAGTTCCGAGTTGGGTTCATGAACCAAGAAGATCGCTGCTTTTTTTATGGCCGAGCTTGGATAAACTTTCTCAAGTGTTACAGACTGAAAGTTGGCGCACGAATGTTGATGGAAATAGCAGAACCTGGTCTCATCTTTAGTGCGATCTTCCACCCCGACGTCGTTCCAATTGTTCATCCATGTTAGTTTTGTATCTGGTTCTTGCTTGTTGCCTCGATTACTTCTTAATCCACCTATTCTGTCTAACTAATCACAATTTAACTTTAGAAGTAGCAACGAATCTCTCACGAAGATGCTACTTCTAACTAATATTTTTATTATAATTGGTGGCACGTGTAGGTTTTTTCAGAGTTAAGCAGTCTGCTCGTTTGTTACTCTGTAATAACTCGGCTGTTACTAATGGCACTGAAGTTGACTGGATCGACATCCACAAGTTCCTACACTTTATTGATCGTCTTGAGGTCCTTGTGGGGCATTTCAATGGTGGAAGGCCACGTGGGATATGTGTGCCACTGCTGCACTCGTTGAACAGGTCCAACTGTGTCGAAAACTTATGGTACGAGCTGTTTTCTGTTATATATATTGTTAATAAACTATTGCTTATACACAGTTTTACAGCTGTGATCTTCTTGAAACAGGAACTACCGAGTTCTATTGTTCCTATACAGATGCCTGACCATGGTCGGATCAGACTTGCGCTTGGTCACAACATGATGTTTATGTCGACCTACTCAATTCCCCTTGGAGGTGAAAAGATACTTATTCATGGGTGGTCTCAAATAATGAAGGCCCGTCCATCTTGGAGAATAGGACAAAAGATTATGTTCATGCTTTTCCATGGCTCTAAAGTGAATATCCTGTTTATTGACCACGTTGCGAGATGAAGCCGCTTTCAGAAGGTTGTGGATGCGCGGGGTGGCGCCTGGGCCTTGTCCTGGGGCTTGGCGGCCTCACCCTTGGTTAACTGTAGGCAAAGTAGCAATGTTCGAGGCATGCTTTGTACGGTTGAACCTGTATAAGTACTCATACTGCTTTCAGCTTTGATTGTTAAGTGCCCCTGCTGGTTTCAGTTAAGGTTGTTAAGTACTCCTGCTGCTTTTACAGTCTGTCGTGTTTCTTCAGTCCTGTCTTCCTCCAGCCGCCAAAACCAAACCAGCGCCGGCGGGGCCGCCCGCTTCCGCCTCCCACGGCTGGCTGCGCCTCAGCGCACGCATCGCCGCCCCACCGTCTCCTAAATCGTTAACGCCGACGTCCTCTGCGCGCTTTGGTGCGCTCGCCGCGGTGCCGCCCTCTCGCGTTGTCAACATGGTCAACAAACAACAGGAATTGGCAGAAGTACGTGGAGAGGATGACAGTAGGGGCCCACCACGTGAGCGTATGGAAAAATAAAATGCTTCCTCCTAGTGTTTTCCTGACATCTGGGACCCACGACATTGTGAGCGTATATAGTCAATAGACAAGAGAACACCACAAGATCGGCTGACACCTGGGACGTAGCTACTCGAGCAGTATTTTTTTGTTTGGTATTGTGTAGACGGAGCAGGGTTTGAACTGGGTTGTGGCCCGTCTAGCCCAGGCTTATATTTTATGTTCACCATGTGACCAGCCCAGCTATTTTTTCTTTGTGAAAATGAGCCCAGTTTATTTTTTCTGAAAATGAGCCCTGATGGGCTGCAACTCTTTCAAGACGCCTGCAAATCTTGAAAGTAATATGAAATGGGTTGTAAATATAAAAATAGATGACAAATTGGCAATTACTTTATAATTTCTGAATTTTTTCACATTTTCATATTCCTATTTCACTGGGCATTAACCTAATTTAAATATATCTTCAAAGTACTTTAAATCTGGCTCGACATTTCGGTATTAAAAATAGTTTGGAACCCACAGAAATATGCGAAATTGGCCCTGGCCAACCAAAAAAACGACTGCAATAAATTGCATAAGAAGTTGCCATGAGCTATATATAAATGATTAAAAAAAAGAGGGAGTGGTCTGACTTGTGGGCCTGTTTAGTTGACGCGTATGCAAGATTTTTTTAGTTATTATACACGTCAACAAACGATTCTAGCAGACGTAACCGTTGGATGTCAATCCAACGGCCGTCGTGTTTCTTCAATCTCTGATTTTCTTGCTCCAGCCGCCAAAGCAGCGCCGGCGGGACCGCCTACTCTCGCCTCCCATGGCCGGCTGTGCTGCCGCGCAGGCCTCAGCACCCCCTACTACTCCCACCGCTGGCCAGGGCATCCCTCTACTCACCCACACCCCCTGTTATTCTGCGGCGATGGCAGCCTCACACCACAGCCGAACCGGTGAACCATCGTACTCCTCTCCGCGCGGGATTCCACTGCCGCGTCTTCCCCGGCTCGGCGTCGTCCCCTTCCTAGGCCTCGCCGTCGTCCACCGCCGTGGTGCTCTCGGCGCGACGTGGTCAATGTGGTCAACGACCGACTTCCATCGGAAGAGTACTGTACGTGGAGAGGCTGACAGCTGGGTCCACGGTAGCCGCAAGGAAGTGCCTCCTTATTACGCAGAAAATAATTATTCCTCCACCTGACAGCAGGGACCCACCGGACGGGCCACCAGTATTTCACGAAAAAACATTTCCCCCTGACTGCTGGGACCCACAGGACGGGCCACCGTATTTCGTGAAAAAAAGTTCCCCCCTCTGTCAGCTCGGACCCACCGGAAGTGCCTCCTTATTACGCACAAAAAAAATGAATACCCCCTGCTAGCTGGGACCCACCTTGGTGGGAGGCTGACTTGTGGGCCTACTAAGTTGACTGGGACGGAGGCCTTTGTCAACTTTAGTCAATATATGAACGATTCTAGCTCCAGTGACCGTACGATGTCCATCCAACGGCCGTAGTGCTTCTTCAACCTCTGGTCTTCTTGCTCCAGCCGCCCAAAGCAGCGCCGGTCGTGCCGCCTGCTCCTGCCGCCCGTGGCCGGCTGTGATGCCGTGGAGGCCTCACCGCCCCCTACTACTCCCACCGCTGGCCAGGCCATCCCTCTACGCACCCACACCCCCTGTTATTCTACGGCGACGGTAGCCTCACAATGCAGCCGAACGAGTGAACCCTCATACTCCTCTACGCGTGGGCATCCACTGCCGCGTCTTCCCCGGCTCCGCGTCGTCCCCTTCCTAGGCCTCGCCGTCGTCCACCGCCCTGGTGCTCTCGGCGCGGCGTGGTCACATGTGGTCAAGGAATGGCTTCCATCGGACATGGACTGTACGTGGAGAGGCTGACAGCTGGGTCCACGGCCGCAGCAAGGAAGTGCCTCCTTATTACGTGCAAAATAATTATTCCGCCACCTGACAGCGGGGACCCACCGGACGGGCCACCGTATTTCGCGAAAAAAACGTTTCCCCCTGACTGCTGGGACCCACCAGCTACATCTTCGCACGCAAGGAAGTGCATCCAAAAAACGATTTGCCCCCCTGACTGCTGGGACCCACCAGCTACATCTTCGCACGCAAGAAAGTGCGTCCGAAAAAAAAGATTCGCCCCCCTGACTGCTGGGACCCACCAGCTACATCTTCGCACGCAAGGAAGTGCGTCCGGGCAAAAAGAACAAAACGATTCCCCCCTGACTGCTGGGACCCAGCAGCTACACCTTCGCACGCAAGGAGGTGCGTCCGGGCAAAAAAAACAAAAAACAAAACGATTCGCCCCCCTGACTGCTGGGACCCACCAGCTACATCTTCGCAGGCAAGGAAGTGCCTGACAGTCGGGACCCACCTGGTCGAAGCGTACGTAGCGTTGTCATTCTGGTCGCGAACGTGTACGTACATATATACTGGTCGATGTAGAGGCGCGCACGTGTCGTAGTAGAGGCGCGTACGTGTCGTAGTAGAGGCGCGCACGTAGCATGTACACGTACGTACAGTGGCCAGGGTGCAAGAAAGAAAATACGACCACGTACATACATACGGGCAGGGTCTTGAACGCCTACTCGCGCATACGTACGGCCAGGGCTCGTGTACATGGCTGGGTCGGAACGGAGAAACAGCGTCGTCGTCGTGTTCATGGGGAGGCAACGGAATGCGTCGTGTTCATGGGGAGGCAACGGAATGCGTCGTGTTCATCGGGAGGCAACGGAACGCGTGGGAGCCAACCGGCTGGGTCGGAACGGAATGCGTGGTCGTGTTCATCGGGAGGGCTTGGACGGAACAGGCGATGGAAACGAGGCCTGGCGTACCGCAAAACGGAGGAAAAGGCCTTGTGTTCGACCGTCCACGTTCGAAATGGGATCCTGTTCATCGGGAGGGGTCCGGCGTACCGCAAAACGGAGGAAACGGACCTCCTACGGTCGAAACGGGGGTCCTGTTGATCGGGAGGGGTGTGGCATACCGCAAAATGGAGGAAACGGACTTGTGTTGGAGCGCTATGGTCGAAACGGGGGTCCTGTTGATCGGGAGGGGTGTGGCGTACCGCAAAACGGGACTCCACGGGACACTGTTCATCTCCACCGTCGACCTCTTCCAGCCTCCACGGGCTACCGTCGACCTCCTCCAGCCTCCACGGGCTCCTGTTCATCCAGCCTCCACCGCGCGCTACTCCACCGGCTACTGTTCAACCACCCCTCCACGGGCACCCCTCCACCGTCTACTGTTCATCCAGCCCTCCACACCACGGGGTCCTGTTCCACCACCCCTCCACGGGCACCCCTCCACCGTCTACTGTTCATCCAGCCCTCCACACCACTGGGTCATGTTCATCCAGAGGCAACGCCACCACTCACTGTTCATCCAAACCCCCCGCAGCACTCACTGTTCATCCAATCGATCGGCTTCAGTTAGCAGCAGTAGCGAAGGAATCGCTCGATCGGGTTCACTTAACAGCCATCGATCGATCGCTCGGGTTCAGTAACACGTAGCCTGCAGTGCAATCGCTCGGGTTCAGTTAGAGCCCAATGCCTCGCTCGGGTTCAGTTAGAGCCAACGCCTCGCACACACGCGCGTACGTGTACGAGAGAAACGCGCATCGCTCGGCTCCCGACCTCCCACCATAACCGGGAACTCGCCGAAATTTTCCTCGCCCTCGCTTCTACCACGGTTTTTTCCGTCATGGACGGCCCAAAGAATGTCATGCAGCTGCGTCTCCGGCCCGCCCAGGACGAAAAGCCCATTTTATGTCATAGAAGTAGGAGCCCACCACATCAATGATGATACCGGGTTTTGTCACAATTATCGTCATAGAAGTGTCATATGTATGACAGAAAAAAATTCCGTTCGGTCCAAAATGTCACTTATGTGTCTTTTTTTTGTAGTGTAGACTGGTGGTCACGGAGGTGGACGACGGCATTTTTGAGCCAAAAAGCCCGCGGAAGCGCGCACGTGCTACGGCAATCAAATAGGCTGCATCGTACGGACAACCGCCACCATCAACGATGAGAAACTAAAGAAGATAGATGATATGAGGCCCTCCCTCCTAAAGAAGCTGCATCAGATATTCTTGTTCCCGGGCCGGGATGAAAAGGAATATAAAAATCTAGACAAAGACCCGGCAATGAAGAAGATAAACAAACACACCATGACCAAGTTTAGCGATGCGTTGGCCGCCTAGAAAGCAAGGGTGAAACATCGGATCATCAAGAAAAAGGAACCCTACTCTGAGATTGTAAAGGATGATCCGACAATCACGGAAGAGCAGTTTCAAATATTCAAGGCGGCTTGCGAGGCCGAAGCTGCCAAAAAGAAGTCGAAGTACATGAAGGGGCGTCAAGAGAGGAACATGGGGTGCCACCACCTCGGAAGCCGTGGTTACGGCGGGAAGAGGTCCATATGGGCCAAGGAGGACGCGGAACGCGGAAGTCTGGGCATCCCAGACCCCTTGGCAGACTTCACCGTCCCGTAGGAGCGTGACGTCCTCAAGGCCCGGTACCATTGGGACCCAGTCAAGAAGGTTTTCGAGATGGACCCGGTTACGACATAGTTTATGAGACTGCTGGTAATTTTAGTTTCTGATCAATTCGACTGCACGTTTAGTCATATTTGTAAACGATCCTTGTTCCTTTTGCAGATAGAGCAGCACAGGATTGCGGCCGAAAGCAACTCGCCGTCTGAGGCGTTGACGAGGCCCAACTGGGACACCCCATTCAACCGGGCGTTGAACATATTGAAAGGACTCCCCCGGTGGACACTCGGCCGTCCTGTGGATGCATGCACGGTGCCGGAGACGGCGCCACGTGGAAGAAGTACTACCGTGAGACCATGGAGGAGAGAAAGCAAAGACGGAGGTTAACTGAAGAAAACATCGGCAAGAAGGTTGAGATTGCGGTTGAGAAGAAATCAGCCGAGAAAGTCGCAACAGCGTACGCTGCCGCAAAACAGGCGATTGCAGATATGTCTGGTGTCTTGGTTCCGGCCATTCTCAGTTAGAGCAGGCAAAAACCAGAAAAATGCAGCAGACTTTCCCCTTGCCGACTTCTTCGGGAGCAGCATGACTAGCGTTGCACCAGCACCTGCACCGACTCCCGCACATGCTCATAGCAGCCCGTCCTCCGTCTCGGACGTGCTCGGCGGTGCTTCTTCTTTGGCTGAGCTCGACGCCCTCACGGTATCTATCACACCGTCCCTCTTCAATAAATGTATAATCTCCCGTTTCTGTTGCCTTTCGAATGTCTCACGTCGCAGACATGTCTTTGCAGGCTGACGTAACCCCGTGCACCATATTGTACACCATCATCGACCAGAAGGTGGATGTGGGGAAGGCGACGATAATGAAGCCGAAGGAACCATTGTTCCACGGCCGGTCGATCCCCCCGGACGTCTTCAAGGTTTCCGTGGCCAGTGTCAAACCGGGCCATGAGAATTTGGCTCCTCCGATACTAGGGGGGATGACGACGAGACCCCGCGGTGGCTTGGTGGTTGCAATGGGTGGGTCCTGATACGTCCATTTTGCAGCATGCTTTTATATTGATATTTATTACATTATGGGCTGTTATTACACATTATGTCACAATACTCATGCCTATTCTCTCTTATTTTACAAGGTTTACATAAAGAGGGAGAATGCCGGCAGCTGGAATTCTGGGCTAGAAAAGGAGCAAATATTAGAGACCTATTCTACACAACTCCAAAAGTCCTGAAACTCCACGGAAGTTATTTTTGGAAATAATAAAAAATACCGAGCGAAGAAAATACCAGAGGGGGCCCACACCCTGGCCACAAGGGTGGGGGTGCACCCTACCCCCTTGGGCGCGCCCCCTGCCTCGTGGGTCCTCTGGTGGCCCTCCGGTGTCCATCTTCTGCTATATGAAGTCTTTCGTTTGAGGAAAAAATCATAAGCAAGCTTTCGGGAAGAAACTCCGCCGCCACGAGGCGGAACCTTGGCGGAACCAATCTAGGGCTCCGGCAGAGCTGTTCTATCGGGGAAACTTCCCTCCGGGAGGGGGAAATCTGTTGGGAATCGTAGCATAATTTTAAAATTTTCCTACGTTCACCAAGATGCATCTATGGAGTCTACTAGCAACGAGGGGAAAGGAGTGCATCTACATACCCTTGTAGATCGCGAGCGGAAGCGTTCCAATGAACGTGGATGACGGAGTCGTACTCGCCGTGATCCAAATCACCGATGACCGAGTGCCGAACGGACGGCACCTCCGCGTTCAACACACGTACGGTGCAGCGACATCTCCTCCTTCTTGATCCAGCAAGGGGGAAGGAGAGGTTGATGGAGATCCAACAGCACGACGGCGTGGTGGTGGATGTAGCGGGTCTCCGGCAGGGCTTCGCCGAGCTTCCGCGAGAGAGAGAGAGCTGTTGCAGGGGAGGAGGGAGGCGCCCAAGGCTGTAGGTTGCTGCCCTCCCTCCCCCCTTTATATAGGCCCCTGGGGGGGTGTGCCAGCCCTGGGAGATGGGATCTCCAAGGGGGGGGCGGCCAAGGGGGGAAGGGGTTGCCTTGCCCCCCAAGGCAAGGGGGAAGCTCCCCCCTAGGGTTCCCAACCCTAGGCGCATGGGGGGAGGCCCAAGGGGGGTGCCCCAGCCCACTAAGGGCTGGTTCCCTTCCACTTTCAGCCCACTGGGCCCTCCGGGATAGGTGGCCCCACCCGGTGGACCCCGGGACCCTTCCGGTGGTCCCGGTACAATACCGGTAACCCCCGAAACTTTCCCGGTGGCCGAAACTTGACTTCCTATATATAATTCTTCACCTCCGGACCATTCCGGAACCTCTCGTGACGTCCGGGATCTCATCCGGGACTCCGAACAACTTTCGGGTTTCCGCATACATATATCTCTACAACCCTAGTGTCACCGGACCTTAAGTGTGTAGACCCTACGGGTTCGGGAGACATGTAGACATGACCGAGACGCCTCTCCGGTCAATAACCAACAGCGGGATCTGGATACCCATGTTGGCTCCCACATGTTCCACGATGATCTCATTGAATGAACCACGGTGTCGAGGATTCAATCAATCCGTATGCAATTCCCTTTGTCAATCGGTATGTTACTTGCCCGAGATTCGATCGTCGGTATCCCAATACCTTGTTCAATCTCGTTACCGGCAAGTCTCTTTACTCGTACCGCAATGCATGATCCCGTGACTAACGCCTTAGTCACATTGAGCTCATTATGATGATGCATTACCGAGTGGGCCCAGAGATACGTCTCCGTCACACGGAGTGACAAATCCCAGTCTCGATCCGTGCCAACCCAACAGACACTTTCGGAGATACCCGTAGTGCACCTTTATAGTCACCCAGTTACTTGTGACGTTTGGCACACCCAAAGCACTCCTACGGTATCCGGGAGTTGCACGATCTCATGGTCTAAGGAAAAGATACTTGACATTGGAAAAGCTCTAGCAAACGAAACTACACGATCTTTTATGCTATGCTTAGGATTGGGTCTTGTCCATCACATCATTCTCCTAATGATGTGACCCCGTTATCAATGACATCCAATGTCCATAGTCAGGAAACCATGACTATCTGTTGATCAACGAGCTAGTCAACTAGAGGCTTACTAGGGACACGTTGTGGTCTATGTATTCACACATGTATTACGATTTCCGGACAATACAATTATAGCATGAATAATAGACAATTACCATGAACAAAGAAATATAATAATAACCATTTATTATTGCCTCTAGGGCATATTTCCAACAGTCTCCCACTTGCACTAGAGTCAATAATCTAGTTACATTGTGATGAATCGAACACCCATTGCGTCCTGGTGTTGATCATGTTTTGCCCTAGGGAGAGGTTTAGTCAACGGATCTGCTACATTCATGTCCGTATGTACTTTACAAATATCTATGTCTCCATTTTGAACACTTTCACGAATGGAGTTGAAGCGACGCTTGATATGCCTGGTCTTCCTGTGAAACCTGGGCTCCTTCACGAGGGCAATAGCTCTAGTGTTGTCACAGAAGAGAGTCATCGGGCCCGACGCATTGGGAATCACCCCTAGGTCGGTAATGAACTCCTTCATCCAGACTGCTTCCTGCGCTGCCTCTGAGGCTGCCATGTACTCCGCTTCACATGTAGATCCCGCCACGACGCTTTGCTTGCAACTGCACCAGCTTACTGCTCCTCCATTCAAAATATGCATGTATCCGGTTTGTGACTTCGAGTCATCCAGATCTGTGTCGAAGCTAGCGTCGATGTAACCCTTTACGACGAGCTCTTCGTCACCTCCATAAACGAGAAACATATCCTTAGTCCTTTTCAGAACCTTCAGGATATTCTTGACCGCTGTCCAGTGTTCCATGCCGGGATTACTTTGGTACCTTCCTACCAAACTTACGGCAAGGTTTACATCAGGTCTGGTACACAGCATGGCATACATAATAGACCCTATGGCCGAGGCATAGGGGATGACACTCATCTTTTCTATATCTTCTGCCATGGTCGGGCATTGAGCCTTGCTCAATTGCACACCTTGCAATACAGGCAAGAACCCCTTCTTGGACAGATCCATACTGAACTTCTTCAATATCTTGTCAAGGTATGTACTCTCTGAAAGACCAATGAGGCGTCTTGATCTATGTCTATAGATCTTGATGCCTAATATATAAGCAGCTTCTCCAAGGTCCTTCATTGAAAAACACTTATTCAAATAGGCCTTTATACTTTCCAAGAATTCTATATCATTTCCCATCAACAGTATGTCATCCACATATAATATGAGAAATGCTACAGAGCTCCCACTCACTTTCTTGTAAACACAGGCTTCTCCATAAGTCTGTGTGAACCCAAACGCTTTGATCATCTCATCAAAGCGAATGTTCCAACTCCGAGATGCTTGCACCAGCCCATAGATTGAGCGTTGGAGCTTGCATACTTTGTTAGCATTCTTAGGATCGACAAAACCTTCCGGCTGCATCATATACAACTCTTCCTTAAGGAAGCCGTTAAGGAATGCCGTTTTGACGTCCATCTGCCATATCTCATAATCATAGTATACGGCAATTGCTAACATGATTCGGACGGACTTCAGCTTCGCTACGGGTGAGAAAGTCTCATCGTAGTCAACCCCTTGAACTTGTCGATAACCCTTAGCGACAAGTCGAGCTTTGTAGATGGTCACATTACCATCTGCGTCCGTCTTCTTCTTAAATATCCATTTGTTTTCTATGGCTCGCCGCTCATCGGGCAAGTCAGTCAAAGTCCATACTTTGTTTTCATACATGGATTCTATCTCGGATTTCATGGCTTCTAGCCATTTGTCGGAATCCGGGCCCGCCATCGCTTCTTCATAGTTCGAAGGTTCACCGTTGTCTAACAACATGATTTCCAGGACAGGGTTGCCGTACCACTCTGGTGCGGAACGTGTCCTTGTGGACCTACGAAGTTCAGTAACTTGATCTGAAGCTTCATGATCATCATCATTAACTTCCTCCCCAGTCGGTGTAGGCACCACAGGAACATTTTCCCGCGCTGCGCTACTTTCCGGTTCGGAAGGGGTGACTATCACCTCATCAAGTTCCACTTTCCTCCCACTCAATTCTTTCGAGAGAAACTCCTTCTCTAGAAAGGACCCGTTCTTCGCAACGAAGATCTTGCCCTTGGATCTAAGGTAGAAGGTATACCCAATAGTTTCCTTAGGGTATCCTATGAAGACGCATTTTCCGACTTGGTTTCGAGCTTTTCAGGTTGAAGTTTCTTGACATAAGCATCGCATCACCAAACTTTTAGAAACGACAGCTTAGGTTTCTTCCCAAACCATAATTCATACGGTGTCGTCTCAACGGATTTCGACGGAGCCCTATTTAAAGTGAATGCGGCAGTCTCTAAAGCATGGCCCCAAAATGAGAGCGGTAAATCGGTAAGAGACATCATAGATCGCACCATATCCAATAGAGTGTGATTACGACGTTCGGACACACCGTTTCTCTGAGGTGTTCCAGGCGACGTGAGTTGTGAAACTATTCCACATTTCCTTAAGTGTGTACCAAACTCGTGACTTAAATATTCTCCACCACGATCTGATCGTAAGAATTTTATTTTTCTGTCACGTTGATTCTCAACTTCACTCTGAAATTCCTTGAACTTTTCAAAGGTTTCAGACTTGTGTTTCATTAGGTAGACATACCCATATCTACTTAAATCATCAGTGAGAGTGAGAACATAACAATATCCTCCACGAGCCTCAACACTCATTGGACCACACACATCGGTATGTATGATTTCCAATAAGTTGGTTGCTCGCTCCATTGTTCCGGAGAACGGAGTCTTGGTCATCTTACCCATGAGGCATGGTTCGCACGTGTCAAATGATTCGTAATCAAGAGACTCCAAAAGTCCATCTGCATGGAGCTTCTTCATGCGCTTGACACCAATGTGACCAAGGCGGCAGTGCCACAAGTATGTGGGACTATCGTTGTCAACTTTACATCTTTTGGTATTCACACTATGAACATGTGTAACATCACGTTCGAGATTCATCAAAAATAAACCATTAACCAGCGGGGCATGACCATAAAACATATCTCTCAAATAAATAGAACAACCATTATTCTCGGACTTAAATGAGTAGCCATCTCGAATTAAACGAGATCCAGATACAATGTTCATGCTCAAAGCTGGCACTAAATAACAATTATTGAGGTTTAAAACTAATCCCGTGGGTAGATGCAGAGGTAGCGTGCCGACGGCGATCACATCGACCTTGGAACCATTCCCGACACGCATCGTCACCTCGTCCTTCGCCAGTCTCCGTTTATTCCGTAGTTCCTGCTTTGAGTTACAAATATGAGCAACCGCACCGGTATCAAATACCCAGGAGCTACTACGAGTACTGGTAAGGTACACATCAATTACATGTATATCACATATACCTTTGGTGTTGCCGGCCTTCTTCTTGTCCGCTAAGTATTTGGGGCAGTTCCGCTTCCAGTGACCACTTCCCTTGCAATAAAAGCACTCAGTCTCGGGCTTGGGTCCATTCTTTGACTTCTTCCCGGTAACTGGTTTACCGGGCGCGGCAACTCCCTTGCCGTCCTTCTTGAAGTTCTTCTTACCCTTGCCCTTCTTGAACTTAGTGGTTTTATTCACCATCAACACTTGATGTTCTTTTCTGATCTCTACCTCAGCTGATTTCAGCATTGAATATACCTCAGGAATGGTCTTTTCCATCCCTTGCATATTGAAGTTCATCACAAAGCTCTTGTAGCTTGGTGGAAGCGACTGGAGGATTCTGTCAATGACCGCGTCATCCGGGAGATTAACTCCCAGCTGAGACAAGCGGTTGTGCAACCCAGACATTCTGAGTATGTGCTCACTAACAGAACTATTCTCCTCCATTTTACAGCTGAAGAACTTGTCGGAGACATCATATCTCTTGACCCGGGCATGAGCTTGGAAAACCAATTTCAGCTCCTCGAACATCTCATATGCTCCATGTTTCTCAAAACGCTTTTGGAGACCCGGTTCTAAGCTGTAAAGCATGCCGCACTGAACGAGGGAGTAATCATCAGCACGCTGCTGCCAAGCGTTCATAACGTCTTGGTTCTCAGGGATTGGTGCTTCACCTAGCGGTGCTTCTAAGACATAATGTTTCTTGGCTACTGTGAGGATGATCCTCAGGTTCCGGACCCAGTCCGTATAGTTGCTGCCATCATCTTTCAGCTTGGTTTTCTCTAGGAACGCGTTGAAATTGAGGACAACGTTGGCCATTTGATCTACAAGACATAGTGTAAAGATTTTAGACTAAGTTCATGATAATTAAGTTCATCTAATCAAATTATTTAATGAACTCCCACTCAGATAGACATCCCTCTAGTCATCTATGTGTTACATGATCCGATTTTAACTAGGCCATGTCCGATCATCACGTGAGACGGACTAGTCAAGATCGGTGAACATCTCCATGTTGATCGTATCTTCTATACGACTCATGCTCGACCTTTCGGTCCTCCGTGTTCCGAGGCCATGTCTGTACATGCTAGGCTCGTCAAGTCAACCTAAGTGTATTGGGTGTGTTCCGAGGCCATGTCTGTACATGCTAGGCTCGTCAACACCCGTTGTATTCGAACGTTAGAATCTATCACACCCGATCATCACGTGGTGCTTCGAAACAACGAACCTTCGCAACGGTGCACAGTTAGGGTGAACACTTTCTTGCAATTATTATAAGGGATCATCTTACTTACTACCGTTGTTCTAAGCAAATAAAATGCAAAAACATGATAAACATCTCATGCAATCAAATAGTGACATGATATGGCCAATATCATCATGCTCCTTTGACCTCCATCTTCGGGGCACCATGATCATCTTCGTCACCGGCATGACACCATGATCTCCATCATCATGATCTCCATCATTGTGTCTTCATGAAGTCGTCACGCCGACGATTACTTCTACTTCTATGGCTAACGCGTTTAGCAACAAAGTAAAGTAATTTACATGGCGTTATTCAATGACACGCAGGTCATACAAAATAATAAAGACAACTCCTATGGCTCCTGCCGGTTGTCATACTCATCGACATGCAAGTCGTGATTCCTATTACAAGAATATGATCAATCTCATACATCACATATATCATTAATCACATCTTCTGGCCATATCACATCACATAGCACTTGCTCCAAAAACAAGTTAGACGTCCTCTAATTGTTGTTGCAAGTTTTTACGTGGTTTGTAGGTTTCTAGCAAGAACGTTTTCTTACCTACGTATGACCACAATGTGATTTGCCAATTTCTATTTACCCTTCATAAGGACCCTTTTCATCGAATCCGTTCCGACTAAAGTAGGAGAGACAGACACCCGCTAGCCACCTTATGCAACTAGTGCATGTTAGTCGGTGGAACCTGTCTCACGTAAGCGTACGTGTAAGGTCGGTCCGGGCCGCTTCATCCTACAATGCCGCCGAAACAAGAAACGACTAGTAGCGGCAAGAAGAATTGGCAAACTCAACGCCCACAACTTCTTTATGTTCTACTCGTGCATAGTAACTACGCATAGGCCTGGCTCATGATGCCACTGTTGGGAATCGTAGCATAATTTTAAAATTTTCCTACGTTCACCAAGATGCATCTATGGAGTCTACTAGCAACGAGGGGAAAGGAGTGCATCTACATACCCTTGTAGATCGCGAGCGGAAGCGTTCCAGTGAACGTGGATGACGGAGTCGTACTCGCCGTGATCCAAATCACCGATGACCGAGTGCCGAACGGACGGCACCTCCACGTTCAAAACACGTACGGTGCAGCGACGTCTCCTCCTTCTTGATCCAGCAAGGGGGAAGGAGAGGTTGATGGAGATCCAACAGCATGACGGCGTGGTGGTGGATGTAGCGGGTCTCCGGCAGGGCTTCGCCGAGCTTCTGCGAGAGAGAGAGGTGTTGCAGGGGAGGAGGGAGGCGCCCAAGGCTGTAGGTTGCTGACCTCCCTCCCCCCCCTTTATATAGGCCCCTGGGGGTGCGCCAGCCCTGGGAGATGGGATCTCCAAGGGGGGGCGGCGGCCAAGGGGGGAAGGGGTTGCCTTGCCCCCCAAGGCAAGGGGGAAGCTCCCCTCTAGGGTTCCCAACCCTAGGCGCATGGGGGGAGGCCCAAGGGGGGTGCCCCAGCCCACTAAGGGCTGGTTCCCTTCCACTTTCAGCCCACGGGGCCCTCCGGGATAGGTGGCCCCACCCGGTGGACCCCGGGACCCTTCCGGTGGTCCCGGTACAATACCGGTAACCCCCGAAACTTTCCCGGTGGCCGAAACTTGACTTCCTATATATAATTATTCACCTCCGGACCATTCCGGAACCTCTCGTGACGTCCGGGATCTCATCCGGGACTCCGAACAACTTTCGGGTTTCCGCATACATATATCTCTACAACCCTAGCGTCACCGGACCTTAAGTGTGTAGACCCTACGGGTTCGGGAGACATGCAGACATGACCGAGACGCCTCTCCGGTCAATAACCAACATCGGGATCTGGATACCCATGTTGGCTCCCACATGTTCCACGATGATCTCATCGGATGAACCACGGTGTCGAGGATTCAATCAATCCGTATGCAATTCCCTTTGTCAATCGGTATGTTACTTGCCCGAGATTCGATCGTCGGTATCCCAATACCTTGTTCAATCTCGTTACCGGCAAGTCTCTTTACTCGTACCGCAATGCATGATCCCGTGACTAACGCCTTAGTCACATTGAGCTCATTATGATGATGCATTACCGAGTGGGCCCAGAGATACCTCTCCGTCACACGGAGTGACAAATCCCAGTCTCGATCCGTGCCAACCCAACAGACACTTTCGGAGATACCCGTAGTGCACCTTTATAGTCACCCAGTTACGTTGTGACGTTTGGCACACCCAAAGCACTCCTACGGTATCCGGGAGTTGCACGATCTCATGGTCTAAGGAAAAGATACTTGACATTGGAAAAGCTCTAGCAAATGAAACTACACGATCTTTTATGCTATGCTTAGGATTGGGTCTTGTCCATCACATCATTCTCCTAATGATGTGATCCCGTTATCAATGACATCCAATGTCCATAGTCAGGAAACCATGACTATCTGTTGATCAACGAGCTAGTCAACTAGAGGCTTACTAGGGACACGTTGTGGTCTATGTATTCACACATGTATTACGATTTCCGGACAATACAATTATAGCATGAATAATAGACAATTACCATGAACAAAGAAATATAATAATAACCATTTATTATTGCCTCTAGGGCATATTTCCAACAAAATCATCGCCATCATCGTCACCAACAATCCTCTCATCGGGAGGGGTCGATCTTCACCAACACCATCTCCTCTCAAACCCTAGTTCATCTCTTGTATCCAATCTTTGTCCCAAAGCCTCATATTGGTACCTGTGGGTTGCTAGTAGTGTTGATTACTCCTTGTAGTTGATGCTAGTTGGTTTATTTGGTGGAAGACCATATGTTCAGATCCATTATGCATATTAATACCCCTCTGATTATGAACATGAATATGCTTTGTGAGTAGTTACGTTTGTTCTTGAAGACATGGGAGAAGTCTTGCTATTAGTAGTCATGTGAATTTGGTATTCGTTCGATATTTTGATGAGATGTATGTTGTCTCTCCTCTAGTGGTGTCATGTGAACGTCGACTACATGACACTTCACCATTGTTTGGGCCTAGAGGAAGGCATTGGGAAGTAATAAGTAGATGATGGGCTGCTAGGGTGACAGAAGCTTAAACCCTAGTTTATGCGTTGCTTCATAAGGGGCTGATTTGGATCCATATGTTTCATGCTATGGTTAGGTTTACCTTAATACTTCTTTTGTAGTTGCGGATGCTTGAAATAGGAGTTAATCATAAGTGGGATGCTTGTCCAAGTAAGGACAGCACCCAAGCACCGGTCCACCCACATATCAAACTATCAAAGTACCGAACGCGAATCATATGAACGTGATGAAAACTAGCTTGACGATAATTCCCATGTGTCCTCGGGAGCGTTTTCCTTCATATAAGAGTTTGTCCAGGCTTGTCCTTTGCTACAAAAAGGATTGGGCCATCTTGCTGCACCTTATTTTCTTTCATTACTTGTTACCCGTTACAAATTACCTTATCACAAAACTATCTGTTACCGATAATTTCAGTGCTTGCAGAGAATACCTTACTGAAATTCGCTTGTCATTTCCTTCTCCTCCTCGTTGGGTTCGACACTCTTACTTATCGAAAGGACTACGATAGATCCCCTATACTTGTGGGTCATCAAGACTCTTTTCTGGCACCGTTGCCGGGGAGTGAAGCGCCTTTTGTAGGTGGAATTTGGTAAGGAAAAATTTATATAGTGTGCTGAAATTTACTGTCACTTGTTACTATGGAAAGTAATCCTTTGAGGGGCTTGTTCGGGGTATCTTCAGCCTGACTGGTAGAGCAAATAGTTGCTCCTCAACATACTGAACCTACTGAAAATATTTACTTTGAAATTCCTTCGGGTATGATAGAGAAACTGCTAGCTAATCCTTTTGCAGGAGATGGAACATTGCATCCCGATTTACACTTAATCTATGTGGATGAGGTTTGTGGATTATTTAAGCTTGCAGGTATGCCCGATGATGTTATCAAGAAGAAGGTCTTCCCTTTATCTTGCAAGGGAGATGCATTGACATGGTATAGGCTATGTGATGATATGGGATCATGGAACTACAAACGATTGAAATTGGAATTTCATCAGAAGTTTTATCCTATGCATCTTGTTCATCGTGATCGTAATTATATATATAATTTTTGGCCTCGCGAAGGAGAAAGCATCGCTCAAGCTTGGGGGAGGCTTAAGTCAATGTTTTATTCATGCCCCAATCATGAGCTCTCAAGAGAAATGATTATTCAAAATTTTTATGCTCGGCTTTCTGACAACAATCGCTCCATGCTCGATACTTCTTGTACTAGCTCTTTTATGATGAAGACTACTGAGTTCAAATGGGATTTATTGGAAAGGATTAAACGCAACTCTGAAGATTGGGATCTCGACGAAGGTAAGGAGTCAGGTATAACACCTAAGTTTGATTGTGTTAAATCTTTTATGGATACCGGTGTTTTCCGTAAATTTAGCACTAAATATGGACTTGACTCTGAGATAGTAGCTTCTTTTTGTGAATCTTTTGCTGCTCATGTTGATCTCCCTAAGGAGAAGTGGTTTAAATATCATCCTCCCATAGAATTAAAAGTAGTTGAACCTATTAAAGTTGAAGAAAAGACTGTCACTTATAATGATCCTATTGTTCCTACTACTTATGTTGAGAAACCACATTTCCCTCTTATGATAAAGGATCATGCTAAGGCTTCAACTGTGGTTCGTAAAAGCAATATTAGAACTTATTCTTGGAAATATGCCCTAGAGGCAATAATAAATTGGTTATTATTATATTTCCTTATTCATGATAATTGTCTATTATTCATGCTATAATTGTATTGTCCGGAAATCGTAATACATGTGTGAATACATAGACCACAACGTGTCCCTAGTAAGCCTCTAGTTGACTAGCTCGTTGATCAACTGATAGTCATGGTTTCCTGACTATGGACATTGGATGTCATTGATAACGGGATCACATCATTAGGAGAATGATGTGATGGACAAGACCCAATCCTAAGCATAGCATAAAAGATCGTGTAGTTTCGTTTGCTAGAGCTTTTCCAATGTCAAGTATCTTTTCCTTAGACCATGAGATCGTGCAACTCCAGGATACCGTAGGAGTGCTTTGGGTGTGCCAAACGTCACAACGTAACTGGGTGACTATAAAGGTGCACTACGGGTATCTCCGAAAGTGTCTGTTGGGTTGGCACGGATCGAGACTAGGATTTGTCACTCCGTGTGACGGAGAGGTATATCTGGGCCCACTCGGTAATGCATCATCATAATGAGCTCAATGTGACTAAGGCGTTAGTCACGGGATCATGCATTGCGGTACGAGTAAAGAGACTTGCCGGTAATGAGATTGAACAAGGTATTGGGATACCGACGATCGAATCTCGGGCAAGTAACATACCGATTGACAAAGGGAATTGCATACGGATTGATTGAATCCTCGACACCGTGGTTCATCCGATGAGATCATCGTGGAACATGTGGGAGCCAACATGGGTATCCAGATCCCGCTGTTGGTTATTGACCGGAGAGGCGTCTCGGTCATGTCTGCATGTCTCCCGAACCCGTAGGGTCTACACACTTAAGGTCCGGTGACGCTAGGGTTGTAGAGATATATGTATGCGGAAACCCGAAAGTTGTTCGGAGTCCCGGATGAGATCCAGGATGTCACGAGAGGTTCCGGAATGGTCCGGAGGTGAAGAATTATATATAGGAAGTCAAGTTTCGGCCACCGGGAAAGTTTCGGGGGTTACCGGTATTGTACCGGGACCACCGGAAGGGTCCCCGGGGTCCACCGGGTGGGGCCACCTGTCCCAGACGGCCCCGTGGGCTGAAAGTGGAAGGGAACCAGCCCTTAGTGGGCTGGGGCGCCCCCCTTGGGCCTCCCCCCATGCGCCTAGGGTTGGGAACCCTAGGGGGGAGCTTCCCCCTTGCCTTGGGGGGCAAGGCACCCCTTCCCCCCCACTTGGCCGCCGCCCCCCTTGGAGACCTGATCTCCCAAGGGCTGGCGCCCCCCCAGGGGTCCTATAAATAGTGGGGGGAGGGAGGGCAGCAAACTACAGCCTTGGGCGCCTCCCTCCTCCCCTGCAACACCTCTCTCTCTCTCTCGCAGAAGCTCGGCGAAGCCCTGCCGGTGACCCGCTACATCCACCACCATGCCGTCGTGCTATTGGATCTCCATCAACCTCTCCTTCCCCCTTGCTGGATCAAGAAGGAGGAGCCGTCGCTGCACCGTACGTGTGTTGAACGCGGAGGTGCCGTCCGTTCGGCACTCGGTCATCGGTGATTTGGATCACGGCGAGTACGACTCCGTCATCCACGTTCATTGGAACGCTTCCGCTCGCGATCTACAAGGGTATGTAGATGCACTCCTTTCCCCTCGTTGCTAGTAGACTCCATAGATGCATCTTGGTGAACGTAGGAAAATTTTAAAATTATGCTTCGATTCCCAACACTTATACACCTCCTGAGCAAGTTAAAGTTGAACCTAATATTGCTATTGTTAAAGATCTCTTGGCTGATAATATCGATGGGCATGTTATTTATTTCTGTGAGGAAACTGCTAGAATTGCTAAACCTGGTGCTAAAGATAAACATAGACCTGTGGTAGGCATGCCTGTTATTTCTGTTAAAATAGGAGATCATTGTTATCACGGCTTGTGTGATATGGGTGCTAGTGCTAGTGCAATACCTCATACCTTATACAAAGAAATTATGCATGATATTGCACCTGCTGAGATAGAAGATATCGATGTTACCATTAAGCTTGCCAATAGAGATACTATTTCACCGATTGGGATTGTTAGAGATGTTGAAGTCTTGTGTGGGAAAGTTAAATATCCTGCTGATTTTCTTGTTCTTGGTTCCCCACAAGATAGCTTTTGTCCCATTATATTTGGTAGACCCTTCTTGAACACTGTTAATGCTAAGACAGACTGCGAAAAGGATGTTGTTACTATTGGTTTGGGTGATATGTCTCATGAGTTTAATTTTTCTAAATTTCGTAGACAACCCCGTGATGAGGAATTGCCTAGTAAGGATGAAATTATTGGTCTTGCTTCTATTGTCGTGCCTCCTAATGATCCTTTAGAAAAATACTTGCTGGACCATGAAAATGATATGTTTATGAATGAAAGAAGGAAAATAGATGAAGTATTCTTTAAACAGGGACCTTTTCCTTCCTCTAATGGGTATACCATATTTTAGTTGCTGTTGATTACGTTACTAAGTGGGTAGAAGCTATTCCAACTAGTAGTACTGATCATAACGCTTCTATTAAGATGCTTAAATAAATTATTTTTCCGAGGTTTGGAGTCCCTAGATATTTAATGACTAATGGTGGTTCACATTTTATTCATGGTGCTTTTCGTAAAATGCTTGCTAAGTATGATGTTAATCATAGAATTGCATCCCCTTATCACCCACAGTCTAGTGGTCAAGTATAATTGAGTAATAGAGAGCTCAAGTTAATTTTGCAAAAGACTGTTAATAGATCTAGAAAGAATTGGTCCAAGAAACTTGAGGATGCATTATGGGCCTATAGAACTGCATATAAAAATCCTATGGGTATGTCTCCGTATAAAATGGTTTATGGAAAAGCATGTCACTTACCTCTCGAACTAGAACATAAGGAATATTGGGCCATTAAAGATCTTAACTATGATTTCAAACTTGCCGGTGAGAAGAGGTTATTTGACATTAGCTCACTTGATGAATGGAGAACCCAGGCTTATGAGAATGCCAAATTGTTCAAAGAAAAAGTTAAAAGATGGCATGACAAAAGGATACAAAAGCGTGAGTTTAATACAGGTGATTATGTGTTGCTATACAACTCCCGTTTAAGATTTTTTTGTAGGAAAGCTTCTCTCTAAATGGGAAGGTCCTTACGTTATCGAGGAGGTCTAGCGTTCCGGTGCCATAAAAATCAACAACTTCGAAGGCACAAATCCAAAGGTGGTGAACAGTCAAATAATCAAACATTATATCTCAGGTAATCCCATAAATGTTGAAACTAATGTTATTGAAACCGTGACCCCGGAGGAATACATAAGGGATACTTTCCACAACGTTTCAGACTCCGAAAAGGAATAGGTATGTGGTACGGTAAGTAAACCGACTCCAAAACAGTTCTAATGGCAATTTTTCTCCGTTTTGGAATATTTTAAAAAAATAGCAAAATAAGAAGCAGTCCGGGAAGGACACGAGGCTTCCACGAGAGTCGGAGGCGCGCCCCACCCCCCTGGGCGCGCCCCCCTACCTCGTGGGAACCTCGTGTGCTCTCCGAACTCCGTTTTATTGCACGATACTTCTTTTGGTCGGTAAAAATTCATTATATAATCTCCCGAAGTTTTGACCACCGTATCACGCAAATATCCTCTGTTTTCATTTCGAGTTGTTTTCTGTCAGGGTTGTCAAGGCCAGGCATCATGTCGTCCCCCTCCTCCAACAATGGTGACAACAATGCTTGGCTAATGAAGATGGAGCTCAAGAGGGAAGAACCCATGGAGATCAACAGGGATGAAGGGATCAAGAAGGCCACGGAGGACCAAGTTCCGGTAGCAGAAGACATCCTTCAACTTGATCACAATCTTATTACCCCAACCGAGATCGAAGCTTTCAAGATGATTGAGTTAGCTCGTATACAAAACAAGTACCTCACACGTGAAAATATTTTGTTCAAGGAGCATATCATCGCACTCAAGGGCATTATCCGCAAATTGGAGGACCTCCTACGCTCGATGTGCGACTATCCATCATCACCTCCATCTTCTTCACCAGCAAAGGAGATATAATCACATGGCTATGGGCACTCCCCTTGGCAACTGCCAAGCTTGGGGGAGGTGCCCCGGTATCGTATCACCATCACACTCCTATCTTTACCTTTTTTAGTTCGATCCTTTTAGTAATATCTTGCTCTAGTAGAATAAAGTTTTAGTATGATTTAGTTTTGAGTTTTGCTTTATGATCCCTCTATGTAATCGAGTCCGTGAGCTATATAATAAAGATTAGTGTTGAGTCAAGGGCTTGATTATCTTGCTATGATCTTAAGGGAATAAAAAAGGAGAAAGAATAAAAAGAAATAAAGAGATCATATTGATCTTATGGAGAGTAATGACTTCACATATTAAGAGTATGATGATTAAAAGTCGTTGAGAGTTGACAAACACAGTTTTGGTCATCGTTGCAATTAATAGGAAGTAATAAAGAAAGAGAGGTTTCACATATAAATATACTATCTTGGACATCTTTTATGATTGTGAGCACTCATTAAAATATGACATGCTAAAGAGTTGATGTTGGACAAGGAAGACAACGTAATGGGCTATGTTTTCTTACATCTGAAATAAAGTATATTGTCATGGATCATCCAACATGTTGAGCTTGCCTTTCTCCCTCATGCTAGCCAAATTCATTGCACCAAGTAGAGATACTACTTGTGCTTCCAAATACCCTTAAACCCAGTTTTGCCATGAGAGTCCACCATATCTACCTATGGATTGAGTAAGATCCTTCAAGTTGTCATCGGTGCAAGCAATAAAAATTGCTCTCTAAATACGTATGATTTATTAATGTGGAGAAAATAAGCTTTATACGATCTTGTGATGTGGAAGAAATAAAAGCGACGGACTGCATAATAAAGGTCCATATCACAAGTGGCAATATAAAGTGACATTCTTTTGCATTAAGATTTCGTGCATCCAACCTTGAAAGCGCATGACAACATCTGCTTCCCTCTGCGAAGGGCCTATCTTTTACTTTTATCTTCTACCCTTATGCAAGAGTCATGGTGATCTTCACCTTTCCTTTTTACATTTTATCCTTTGGCAAGCACATTGTGTTGGAAAGATCCTAATATATATATATATATCTAATTGGATGTAATTTAGCATGAGCTATTATTGTTGACATTACCCTTGAGGTAAAAGGTTGGGAGGCGAAATTATAAGCCCCTATCTTTCTCTGTGTCCGATTAAAACTTCGTAACCACAAGTATTGCGTGAGTGTTAGCAATTGTGAAAGACTAAATGATAGTTGAGTATGTGGACTTGCGGAAAAGCTCTTATATTGACTCTTACTGATGTTATGATAAATTGCAATTGCCTCAATGACTGAGATTATAGTTTGTTAGTTCTCAATGAAGTTTCGGATTTATACCTTACATTGTGAATAGATTATTACTTGAGCATAAGAAATCATATGATAATATCCATATATGTTGCTGTTATAAGAATGATCATGATGCCCTCATGTCCGTATTTTATTTTATCGACACCTCTATCTCTAAACATGTGGAGATATTTATCGTTATCGGCTTCCGCTTGAGGACAAGCGAGGTCTAAGCTTGGGGGAGTTGATACGTCCATTTTGCATCATGCTTTTATATCCATATTTATTGCATTATGGGCTGTTATTACACATTATGTCACAATACTCATTCCTATTCTCTCTTATTTTACAAGGTTTACATAAAGAGGGAGAATGCCGGCAGCTAGAATTCTGGGCTGGAAAAGGAGCAAATATTAGAGACCTATTCTGCACAACTCCAAAAGTCCTGAAACTCCACGGAAGTTATTTTTGGAAATAATAAAAAATATTGAGCGAAGAAAATACCAGAGGGGGCCCACACCCTGGCCACGAGGGTGGGGGGTGCGCCCTGCCCCCTTAGGCGTGCCCCTGCCTCGTGGGCCCTCCGGTGGCCCTCCGGTGTGCATCTTCTGCTATATGAAGTCTTTCGTCTGAGGAAAAAATCATAAGCAAGCTTTCGGGAAGAAACTCCGCCGCCACGAGGCGGAACCTTGGCAGAACCAATCTAGGGCTCCGGCAGAGCTGTTCTGCCGGGGAAACTTCCCTCCGGGAGGGGGAAATCATCGCCATCATCGTCACCAACGATCCTCTCATCGGGAGGGGGTCAATCTTCATCAACATCTTCACCAGCACCATCTCCTCTCAAACCCTAGTTCATCTCTTGTATCCAATCTTTGTCCCAAAGCCTCAGATTGGTACGTGTGGGTTGCTAGTAGTGTTGATTACTCCTTGTAGTTGATGCTAGTTGGTTTATTTGGTGGAAGACCATATGTTCAGATCCATTATGCATATTAATACCCCCTCTGATTATGAACATGAATATGCTTTGTGAGTAGTTACGTTTGTTCTTGAGGACATGGGAGAAGTCTTGCTATTAGTAGTCATGTGAATTTGGTATTCGTTCGATATTTTGATGAGATGTATGTTGTCTCTCCTCTAGTGGTGTCATGTGAACGTCGACTACATGACACTTCACCATTGTTGGGCCTAGAGGAAGGCATTGCGAAGTAATAAGTAGATGATGGGTTGCTAGAGTGACAGAATCTTAAACCCTAGTTTATGCGTTGCTTCGTAAGGGGCTGATTTGGATCCATATGTTTCATGCTATGGTTAGGTTTACCTTAATACTTCTTTCGTAGTTGCGGATGCTTGCAATAGGAGTTAATCATAAGTGGGATGCTTGTCCAAGTAAGGACAGCACCCAAGCACCGGTCCACCCACATATCAAATTATCAAAGTACCGAACGCGAATCATATGAACGTGATGAAAACTAGCTTGACGATAATTCCCATGTGTCCTCGGGAGCGTTTTCCTTCATATAAGAGTTTCTCCAGGCTTGTCCTTTGCTACAAAAAGGATTGGGCCATCTTGCCGCACCTTATTTACTTTACTTACTTGTTACCCATTACAAATTACCTTATCACAAAACTATCTGTTACCGATAATTTCAGTGCTTGCAGAGAATACCTTACTGAAAACCGCTTGTCATTTCCTTCTCCTCCTCATTGGGTTCGACACTCTTACTTATCGAAAGGACTACGATAGATCCCCTATACTTGTGGGTCATCAGGTCCCATTGTGGCCAAAGAGTCTGCTTCGTCTGGAGGCGGCCGGGGGCACACCCACGAGCACGCAGCCTTAGCAAGGTATGAACATCAACACCCCACCTACCCAATTAGCATCGGCTATCGTGCTGGGTGATAGCGGACGGGGTGAGGAAGAGGCTCCATTAGTCGCTGATGACGTCGCTATAGATGAGGATGAGGATGACGATGACACTCAACAGTATCTCAATACTGGCGCCTATGATGAGTACTCAGGGTTTGAGTGTCATGAGTCGGTGCCTGAATTGCCGCCTCCAGGGGCTGAACGTATTATAGATGAACTTCCAGTAGGAAAGAAGCATAGGAAGAGATCGAGGAAAGGCAACAAAGCTACTTATATGATACAGCCGCCTCAGCAGCCTCGGCTTCAAGACTGTATACCTATCCCCGGTGCGGCAAAATGGCATATCCCCAGTGAACCAATCCTACCTAAGGCAGCGTTAGAGGCTAATCTAAGGAGACTTCATGATGATGTGATGCGGAGTGAGAAAAGCCTCATCGCCTCGGAAAATCCAGGATACCCACTCTACGTGGTTAACGTGCCGCGGCAAAGGTCGTACGTCCACACATGCCCCGCGGACAAGTTCTTTTCCTTCGATTCGATTACATCTTTGACATGTTTCACTTGAAGAAGCTGGATTTTACGTTTGTATGCCTTGTACATTGATAACCCACAAGCATAGGGGATCAATTGTAGCCTCTTTCGATAAGTAAGAGTGTCGAACCCAATGAGGAGCTAAAGGTAGAACAAATATTCCCTCAAGTTCTATCGACCATCGATACAACTCTACGTGCGCTTGACGTTCGCTTTACCTAGAATAAGTATCAAACTAGAAATACTTTGTAGGTGTTGTTGGATAGGTTTGCAAGATAATAAAGAGCACGTAAATAAAAACTAGGGGCTGTTTAGGTAAAGAAGCAATAAAGTAAATATAGCGAGTGTGGAAAAGTGGTGGTAGGAGTTGCGGAATTGTCCCTAAGCAATTGAGTACTTTACTAGACCGATAGCAAGTTTTATGTGGGAGAGGCCACTGCTAGCATGTCATCCCTGACTTGGAATTCTATGCACTTATGATTGGAACTATTAGCAAGCATCCGCAACTACTAACGTTCATTAAGGTAAAAACCCAACCATAGCATTAAGATATATTGGTCCCCCTTCAATCCCGTATGCATCAATTTCTATGCTAGGTAGAAGCTTCTGTCACTCTTGCCCTCCAATACATAGTCCTATCAACATACAACTAACCCTATGGTGTGATCCACGCGCGCGCTCATATGATGGGCACCAAAGGACAGCAACATAACCACAAGCAAATTAAATCAATCATAGCAATTCATCAACCACCGATAGGACAACGAAAATCTACTCAGACATCATAGGATGGCAACACATCATTGGATAATAATATGAAGTATAAAGCACCATGTTCAAGTAGAGGGTACAGCGGGTTGCGGGAGAGTGGACCGCTGTAGATAGAGGGGGGAAGGTGATGGAGATGTTGGTGAAGATGACGGAGGTGTTGGTGAAGATCGCGGTGATGATGATGGCCCCGGCGGCGTTCCGGCGCCACCGGAAGCGAGGGGGAGAGAGCCCCCCTCCTTCTTCTTCTTCCTTGACCTTCTCCCTGGGTGGGAGAAGGGTTTCCCCTCTCATCCATGGTCTCCATGGAGTGGGAGGGGCGAGAGCCACTCCGAGATTGGATTTGTCTCTCTGTCTCTCTCTGTTTCCGCCTTCGTGATTCTGGCCCTTCACTGTTTCTTAAATTCCCGGAGATCCGTAACTCCGATTGGGCTGAATTTTGGACACGATCTCTATCCGGAAATTACCTTTATTGCGGCGAAAGAAGGGCACCAACCACCTTACGGGGTGGCCACGAGGGCCCAGGGTGCACCTGACCCCCTGGGGCGCGCCCCCTGCCTCGTGGCCCCCTCGGGCATCGTCTCGCGTTGATTCTTCTTCCCAAAAATCACAAATATTCCAAAAAAATCTCCGTCAGTTTTTATCCCGTTTGGACTCCGTTTGATATGGATTTTCTGCGAAACAAAAAACATGCAACAAACAGGAACTGGCACTGGGCACTGGATCAATATGTTAGTCCCAAAAATAGTATAAAAAGTTGCCAAAAGTATATGAAAGTTGTAGAATATTGGCATGGAACAATAAAAAATTATAGATACGACGGAGACGTATCAGCATCCCCAAGCTTAATTCCTGCTCGTCCTCGAGTAGGTAAATGATAAAAAGATAATTTTTGATGTGGAATGCTACCTAGCATAATCTTGATCACATAATCTAATCATGGCATGAATATTAAGACACGAGTGATTCAAAGCAATAGTCTATCATTTGACATTAAGACAATAATACTTCAAGCATACTAATGAAGCAATCATGTCTTTTCAAAATACATGGCCAAAGAAAGTTATCCCTACAAAATCATATGGTCTGGCTATGCTCCATCTTCACCTCACAAAATATTCAAATCATGCACAACCCCGATGACAAGCCGAGCAATTGGTTCATACTTTTTAACGCGCTTCAGCCTTTTCAACCCTCACGCAATACATGAGCGTGAGCCATGGATATAGCACTATGATGATGGAGGTTGTGTGGAGAAGACAAAAAAGGAGAAAGTCTCACATCGACGCGGCCAATCAACGGGCTATGGAGATGCCCATCAATTGATGTCAATGTGAGGAGTAGGTATTGCCATGCAACGGATGCACTAGAGCTATAAGTATATGAAAGCTCAAACTAAAACTAAGTGGGTGTGCATCCAACTTGCTTGCTCATGAAGACCTAGGGCATTTGAGGAAGCCCATCGTTGGAATATACAAGCCAAGTTCTATAATGAAAATTCCCACTAGTATATGAAAGTGATAACTCAAGAGACTCTTTATATGAAGAACATGGTGCTACTTTGAAGCACAAGTGTGGTAAAAGGATAGTAACATTGCCCCTTTTTTTGTGGGCTTCTTTGGCCCCATTTTTTATTTAGGCTTCTTTAGCCTCTCTCCTTTGGGGGGGGGATGCTCTAATAATGATGATCATCACACTTTTATTTACTTACAACTCAATATTACAACTCGATACTAGAACAAAGATATGACTCTATATGAATGCCGCCGGCGGTGTACCGGGATGTGCAATGATCTAGCGTAGCAATGACATCGAAAAATGGACAAGCCATGAAAACATCATGCTAGCTATCTTACGATCTTGCAAACAATATGACAGTAAATGCTCAAGTCATGTATATGATGATGATGGAAGTTGCATGGCAATATATCTCGGAATGGCTATGGAAATGCCATAATAGGTAGGTATAGTGGCTGTTTTGAGGAAGATATAAGGAGGCTTATGTGTGACAGAGCGTATCATATCACGGGGTTTGGATGCACTGGCGAAGTTTGCACCAACTCTCGAGGTGAGAAAGGGCAATGCACGATATCGAAGAGGCTAGCAATGATGGAAGGGTGAGAGTGTGTATAATCCATAGACTCAACATTAGTCATAAAGAACTCATATACTTATTGCAAAAGTTTATTAGCCCTCGAAGCAAAGTACACTACGCATGCCCCTAGGGGATAGATTGGTAGGAAAAGACCATCGCTCGTCCCCGACCGCCACTCATAAGGAAGACAATCAATAAATAAATCATGCTCCGAGTTTGTTACATAACGGTTCACCATACGTGCATGTTGTTGGGTAACACAGTAATTTCAAAAAAATTCCTACGCACATGCAGGATCATGGTGATGCATAGCAACGAGAGGGGAGAGTGTGTCCACGTACCCTCGTAGACCGAAAGCGGAAGCGTTTGCACAGCGCGGTTGATGTAGTCGTACGTCTTCACGATCCTACCGATCCAAGTACCGAACGCACGGCACCTCCGAGTTCAGCACACGCTCAGCTCGATGACGTCCCACGAACTCCGATCCAGCAGAGCTTCGAGGGAGAGTTTTGTCAGCATGACGGTGTGAGGACAGTGATGATGCTACCGACGCAGGGCTTCGCCTAAGGACTGCTACGATCTGATCGAGGTGGATTATGGTGGAGGGGGCACCGCACACGGCTAAGAGATCAATGATCAATTGTTGTGTCTCCAAGGGGTGCCCCCCTCCCCGTATATAAAGGAGTGGAGGAGGGGGATGGCCGGCCCTCTCTATGGCGCGCCCTAGGGGAGTCCTACTCCCACCGGGAGTAGGATTCCCCCTTTCCTAGTAGAACTAGGAGCCCTTCCAAGTAGTAGGAGTAGGAGAGAAGGAAAGGGAAAAGGGAAGAGCGGGAAGGAGGGGGCGCCGCCCCTCCCCCTAGTCCAATTCGGACTAAGCATTGGGGGGGGCACGCAGCCTCCCCTCTCTCTTTCCCCTAAAGCCCAATAAGGCCCATATACTCCCCGGCGAATTCCTTTAACTCTCCGGTACTCCGAAAAATACCCGAATCACTCGGAACCTTTCCGATGTCCGAATATAGTCATCCAATATATCGATCTTTACGTCTTGACCATTTCGAGACTCCTCGTCATGTCCCCGATCTCATCCAGGACTATGAACTACCTTCGGTACATCAAAACACATAAACTCATAATACCGATCGTCACCGAACGTTAAGCGTGCGGACCCTACGGGTTCGAGAACTATGTAGACATGACTGAGACACGTCTCCGTTCAATAACCAATAGCGGAACCTGGATGCTCATATTGGCTCCTACATATTCTACAAAGATCTTTATCGGTCAAACCGCATACCAACATATGTTGTTCCCTTTGTCATCGGTATGTTACTTGCCCGAGATTCGATCGTCGGTATCTCAATACCTAGTTCAATCTCGTTACCGGCAAGTCTCTTTACTCATTTCGTACTACATCATCCTGCAACTAACTCATTAGTTACAATGCTTGCAAGGCTTATAGTGATGTGTATTACCGAGTGGGCCCAGAGATACCTCTCCGACGATCGGAGTGACAAATCCTAATCTCGAAATACGCCAACTCAACAAGTACCTTTGGAGACACCTGTAGAGCACCTTTATAATCACCCATTTACGTTGTGACGTTTGGTAGCACACAAAGTGTTCCTCCGGTAAACGGGAGTTGCATAATCTCATAGTCATAGGAACATGTATAAGTCATGAAGAAAGCAATAGCAATATACTAAACGATCATGTGCTAAGCTAACGGAATGGGTCAAGTCAATCACATCATTCTCCTAATGATGTGATCCCGTTAATCAAATGACAACTCATGTCTATGGCTAGGAAAGTTAACCATCTTTGATTCAACGAGCTAGTCAAGTAGAGGCATACTAGTGACACTCTGTTTGTCTATATATTCACACATGTACTAAGTGTCTGGTTAATACAATTCTAGCATGAATAATAAACATTTATCATGAAATAAGGAAATAAATAATAACTTTATTATTGCCTCTAGGGCATATTTCCTTCAGTCTCCCACTTGCACTAGAGTCAATAATCTAGTTCACATCGCCATGTGATTTAACACCAATAGTTCACATCACCATGTGATTAACACCCATAGTTCACATCGTCATGTGACCAACACCCAAAGGGTTTACTAGAGTCAATAATCTAGTTCACATCGCTATGTGATTAACACCCAAAGAGTACTAAGGTGTGATCATGTTTTGCTTGTGAGAGAAGTTTAGTCAACGGGTCTGCCACATTCAGATCCGTATGTATTTTGCAAATTTCTATGTCAACAATGCTCTGCACGGAGCTACTCTAGCTAATTGCTCCTACTTTCAATATGCATCCAGATTGAGACTTAGAGTCATCTGGATCAGTGTCAAAATTTGCATCGACGTAACCCTTTACGACGAACCTTTTGTTACCTCCATAATCGAGAAACATATCCTTATTCCACTAAGGATAATTTTGACCGTTGTCCAGTGATCTACTCCTAGATCACTATTGTACTCCCTTGCCAAACTCAGTGTAGGGTATACAATAGGTCTGGTACACAGCATGGCATACTTTATAGAACCTATGGCTGAGACATAGGGAATGACTTTCATTCTCTCTCTATCTTCTACCGTGGTCGGGCTTTGAGTCTTACTCAACTTCACACCTTGCAATACAGGCAAGAACTCCTTCTTTGACTGTTCCATTTTGAACTACATCAAAATCTTGTCAAGGTATGTACTCATTGAAAAACTTATCAAGCGTCTTGATCTATCTCTATAGATCTTGATGCTCAATATGTAAGCAGCTTCACCGAGGTCTTTTTTTAAACTCCTTTCAAATACTCCTCTATGCTTTCCAGAAAATTCTACATTATTTTCGATCAACAATATGTCATTCACATATACTTATCAAAAATGATGTAGTGCTCCCACTCACTTTCTTGTAAATACAGGCCTCACCGCAAGTCTGTATAAAACTATATGCTTTGATCAACTCATCAAAGTGTACATTCCAACTCCGAGATGCTTGCACCAGTCCATAAATGGATCAGTGGTGCTCACACACTTTGTTAGTATCTTTCGGATTGACAAAACCTTCTGGTTGCATCATATACAACTCTTCTTTAAGAAATCCATTTGCCAGATTTCATAAAATGTGGCAATTTGCTAACATGATTCGGACAGACTCAAGCATCGCTACGAGTGAGAAAATCTCATCGGAGTCAACACCTTGAACTTTGTCAAAACCTTTTTCGACAAGTCTAGCTTTGTAGATAGTAACACTACTATCAGCATCCGTCTTCCTCTTGAAGATCCATTTATTTTCTATGGCTTGCCGATCATCGGTCAAGTCAATCAAAGTCCACACTTTGTTCTCATACATAGATCCCATCTCAGATTTCATGGCCTCAAGGCATTTCGCGGAATCTGGGCTCATCATCGCTTCCTCATAGTTCGTAGGTTCGTCATGGTCAAGTAACATGAACTCCAGAATAGGATTACCGTACCACTCTGGTGCGGAACGTACTCTGGTTGACCTACGAGGTTCGGTAGTAACTTGATCTGAAGCTTCATGATCATCATCATTAACTTCCTCACTAATTGGTGTAAGCATCACTGGAACTGATTTCAGTGATGAACTACTTTCCAATTCGGGAGAAGGTACAATTACCTTATCAAGTTCTACTTTCCTCCCACTCACTTCTTTCGAGAGAAACTCCTCTCTAGAAAGGATCCATTCTTAGCAACGAATATCTTGCCTTCAGATCTGTGATAGAAGGTGTACCCAACAGTAACTTTTGGGTATCATATGAAGACGCACTTCTCCGATTTGGGTTTGAGCTTATCAGGATGAAACTTTTTCACATAAGCATCGCAACCCCAAACTTTAAGAAACGGCAGCTTAGATTTCTTCCCAAACCATAGTTCATACGGTGTCGTCTCAACGGATTTAGACGATGCCCTATTTAACGTGAATGTAGCTGTCTCTAATGCATAACCCCAAAACGATAGTGGTAAATCGGTAAGAGACATCATAGATTGCACTATATCCAATAAAGTACGGTTATGACGTTTGGACACGCCATTATGATGTGGTGTTCCAGGTGGCATGAGTTTCTGAAACTATTCCACACTGTTTAAATTGAAGACCAAACTCGTAACTCAAATATTCGCCTCTGCGATCAGATCGTAGAAACTTTATTTTCTTGTTACGATGATTTTCTACTTCACTCTAAAATTCTTTGAACTTTTCAAATGTTTCAGATTTATGTTTCTTCAAGTAGATATACCCATATATGCTCAAATAATCTGTGAAGGTCGGAAAATAACGATACCCGCCGCGAGCCTCAACACTCATCGGACCTCATACATCAGTATGTATTATATCCAATAAGTCAGTTGCTCGCTCCACTGTTCTAGAGAACAGAGTCTTAGTCACCTTTGCCCATGAGGCATGGTTCACAAGCATGAACTGATTCATAATCAAGTGATTCCAAAAACCCATCAGCATGGATTTTCTTCATGCGCTTTACACCAATATGACCTAAACGGTAGTGCCACAATTGAGTTGCACTATCATTATTAACTTTGCATCTTTTGGCTTCAATATTATGAATATGTCTATCACTACGATTGAGATCCAACAAACCGTTTTCATTGGGTGTATAACCATAGAAGGTTTCATTCATGTAAACAGAATAACAATTATTCTCTAACTTAAATGAATAACCGTCTTGCAATAAAGATGATCAAATCATATTCATGCTCAGCGCAAACACCAAATAACATTATTTTGGTTCAACACTAATCCCGAAAGTATAGGGAGTGTGCGATGATGATCATATCATTCTTGGAACTACTTCCAACACACATCGTTACTTCACCCTTAACTAGTCTCCGTTTATTCTGCAACTCCCGTTTCAAGTTACTACTCTTAGCAACTGAACTAGTATCAAATACCGAGGGTTTGCTATAAACACTAGTAAAGTACACATCAATAACATGTATATCCAATATACCTTTGTTCACTTTGCCATCCTTCTTATTCGCCAAGTATCTAGTGCAGTTCCACTTCCAGTGAACATTTCCTTTGCAGTAGAAGCACTTAGTCTCAGGCTTAGGTCTAGACTTGTGCTTCTTCTCAGGAGCAGCAACTTGCTTGCCGTTCTTCTTGAAGTTCCCCTTCTTCCCTTTGCCCTTTTCTTGAAACTAGTGGTCTTGTCAACCATCAACACTTGATGCTTTTCTTGATTTCTACCTTCGTCGATTTCAGCATCACGAAGAGCTTGGGAATCGTTTCCGTTATCCCTTGCATATTATAGTTCATCACGAAGTTCTAATAACTTGGTGATAGTGACTAGAGAACTTCGTCAATTACTATCTTATCTGGAGGATTAACTCCCACTTGATTCAAGCAATTGTAGTACCCAGACAATCTGAGCACATGCTCATTGGTTGAGCTATTCTCCTCCATCTTGTAGGCAAAGTACTGTCAGAGGTCTCATACCTCTCGACACGGGCATGAGTATGAAATACCAATTTCAACTCTTGGAACATCTTATATGCTCCATGGCGTTCAAAACGTCTTTGAAGCCCCGATTCTAAGCAGTAAAGCATGGTGCACTAAACTATCAAGTAGTCATCATATCGAGCTTCCCAAACGTTCATAACGTCAGTATCTGCTCCCACAATCGGTCTGTCACCTAGTGGTGCATTAAGGACATAATTCTTCTGTGCAGCAATGAGGATAATCCTCAGATCACGGATTCAATCCGCATCATTGCTACTAACATCTTTCAACATAGTTTTTCTCTAGGAACATATCAAAATAAAACAGGGGAGCTAAATACGAGCTATTGATCTACAACATAGATATGCTAATACTACCAGGACTAAGTTCATGATAAATTAAAATTCAATTAATCATATTACTTAAGAACTGCCACTTAGATAGATATCCCTCTAATCATCTAAGTGATCACGTGATCCAAATCAACTAAACCATGTCCGATCATCACGTGAGATGGAGTAGTTTTCAATGGTGAACATCACTATGTTGATCCTATCTACTATATGATTCACGCTCGACCTTTCGGTCTCAGTGTTCCAAGGCCATATCTGCATATGATAGGCTCGTCAAGTTAATCCGAGTATTCTGCGTGTGCAAAACTGGCTTGCACCCATTGTAGATGAACGTAGAGCTTATCACACCCGATCATCACGTGGTGTCTCGGCACGACGAACTTTGGCAACGGTGCATACTCAGGGAGAACACCTTTATCTTGAAATTTAGTGAGAGATCATCTTATAATGCTACCGTCAATCAAAGAAAAATAAGATGCATAAAGGATAAACATCACATGCAATCAATATAAGTGATATGATATGGCCATCATCATCTTGTGCTTGTGATCTCCATCTTTGAAGCACCGTCATGATCACCATCATCACCGGCGCGACACCTTGATCTCCATCGTAGCATCATTGTCGTCTCGCCAACTATTGCTTCTACGACTATCACTACCGCTTGGTGATAAAGTAAAGCAATTACAGGGCGATTTCATTGCATACAATAAAGCGACAACCATATGGCTCCTGCCAGTTGCCGATAACTCGGTTACAAAACATGATCATGTCATACAATAAAATATAGCATCATGCCTTGACCATATCACATCACAACATGCGCTGCAAAAACAAGTTAGAAGTCCTCTACTTTGTTGTTGCAAGTTTTACGTGGCTGCTACGGGCTGAGCAAGAACCATTCTTACCTACGCATCAAAACCACAACGATAGTTCGTAAGTTAGTGTTGTTTTAACCTTCTCAAGGACCGGACGTAGCCACACTCGGTTCAACTAAAGTTGGAGAAACTGACACCCGCCAGCCACCTATGTGCAAAGCACGTCGGTAGAACCAGTCTCGCGTAAGCGTACGCGTAATGTCGGTCCGGGCCGCTTCATCCAACAATAACGCCAAACCAAAGTATGACATGCTGGTAAGCAGTATGACTTGTATCGCCCACAACTCATTTGTGTTCTACTCGTGCATATAACATCTACGCATAAAACTTGGCTCGGATGCCACTGTTGGGTAACGTAGTAATTTCAAATAAAAGTCCTACGCACACGCAGCATCATGGTGATGCATAGCAACAAAGAGGGGAGAGTGTGTCCACGTACCCTCATAGACCGAAAGAGGAAGCGTTAGCACAACGCGGTTGATGTAGTCGTACGTCTTCACGATCCGACCGATCCAAGTACCGAACGCACGGCACCTCCGAGTTCAGCACACGTTCAGCTCGATGACGTCCCATGAACTCCGATCCAGCAGAGCTTCGAGGGAGAGTTTCATCAGCACGATGACATGATGACGGTGATGATGATGCTACCGACGCAGGGCTTCGCCTAAGCACCGCTACGATATGATCGAGGTGGATTATGGTGGAGGGGGGCACCGCACATGGCTAAGAGATCAATGATCAATTGTTGTGTCTCCAAGGGGTGCCCCCTCCCCGTATATAAAGGAGTGGAGGAGGGGGAGGGCCGGCCCTCTCTATGGCACGCCCTAGGGGAGTCCTACTCCCACCGGGAGTAGGATTCCCCCTTTCCTAGTAGAACTAGGAGCCCTTCCAAGTAGTAGGAGTAGGAGAGAAGGAAAGGGAAAAGAGAAGAGAAGGAAGGAGGGGGCGCCGCCCCTCCCCCTAGTCCAATTTGGACTAAACATTGGGGGCGCGCAGCCTCCCCTCTCTCTTTCCCCTAAAGCCCAATAAGGCCCATATACTCCCCGGCGAATTCCCATAACTCTCCGGTACTCCGAAAAATACCCGAATCACTCGGAACCTTTCCGATGTCCGAATATAGTCGTCCAATATATCGATCTTTACGTCTCAACCATTTCGAGACTCCTCGTCATGTCCCCGATCTCATCTGGGACTCCGAACTACCTTCGGTACATCAAAACACATAAACTCATAATACCGATCGTCACCGAACGTTAAGCCTGCGGACCCTACGGGTTCGAGAACTATGTAGACATGACCGAGACACGTCTCCGTTCAATAACCAATAGCGGAACCTGGATGCTCATATTGGCTCCTACATATTCTACGAAGATCTTTATCGGCCAAACCGCATAACAACATACGTTGTTCCCTTTGTCATCGGTATGTTACTTGCCTGAGATTCGATCGTCGGTATCTCAATACCTAGTTCAATCTCGTTACCGGCAAGTCTCTTTACTCGTTCCGTAATACATCATCCCGCAACTAACTCATTAGTTACAATACTTGCAAGGCTTATAGTGATGTGTATTACCGAGTGGGCCCAGAGATACCTCTCCGACGATCGGAGTGACAAATCCTAATGTCGAAATACGCCAACTCAACAAGTACCTTCGGAGACACCTGTAGAGCACCTTTATGATCACCCAGTTACGTTGTGACGTTTGGTAGCACACAAAGTGTTCCTCCGGTAAACGGGAGTTGCATAATCTCATAGTCATAGGAACATGTATAAGTCATGAAGAAAGCAATAGCAATATACTAAACGATCAAGTGCTAAGCTAACGAAATGGGTCAAGTCAATCACATCATTCTCCTAATCATGTGATCCCGTTAATCAAATGACAACTCATGTCTATGGCTAGGAAACTTAACCATCTTTGATTCAACGAGCTAGTCAAGTAGAGGCATACTAGTGACACTCTGTTTGTCTATGTATTCACACATGTACTAAGTTTCCGGTTAATACAATTCTAGCATGAATAATAAACATTTATCATGAAATAAGGAAATAAATAATAACTTTATCATTGCCTCTAGGGCATATTTCCTTCACATGTTACGGGAATCACAAACCTCAACACAAGTATTTCTACTAATCCACAACTACCCACTGGCATGACTCTAATATCACCATCTTTATATCGCAAGAACTATTGCAAGGAATCAAACATATCATATTCAGTGATCTACAAGTTTTATGTAGGATTTTATGACTAACCATGTGAATGACCAATTCCTGTCATCTCTCTAAATAGATATAAGTGAAGCAAGAGAGTTTAATTCTTTCTACATTAGATATGCCCACGCTCTAACAAATATAAGTGAAGCAAAAGAGCATTCTACAAATGGCGGTTTTCTATGTGAAGAAAAACAGGCAATCCAAACTTCAAATGATATAAGTGAAGCACATGAAGCATTCTATAAAGCCATACTCAAAAGATATAAGTGAAGTGCAAAGAGCATTCTATAAATCAACCATGGACTATATCATACCAGCATGGTGCATAAAAGAAAAATGAAAAATAAACGCAAAAGACGCTCCAAGAATTGCACATATCGCATGAACGAAACGAATCCGAAAACATACCGATACTTGTTGAAGAAAGAGGGGATGCCCTGGAAGGCATCCCCAAGCTTAGACGCTTGAGTCTCCTTGAATACTTACTTGGGGTTCCTTGGGAATCCCCAAGCTTGAGCTCTTGCCTCTCCTCCTTTTCCTCATACCGAGACCTTCTCGATAATCGAACACTTCATCCACACAAAACTTCAACAGAAAACTCGGTAAGATCCGTTAGTATAATAAAGCAAATCACTACTCTAAGTACTGTTGCAAACCAATTCATATTTTGTTTTTGAATTATAGCTACTGTAATATAACTTTTCCATGGCTTAATCCACTGATAGGAATTGGTAGTTTCATCAAAATAAGCAAACTATGCATCAAAAACAGAATCTGTCTAAAACAGAACAGTCTGTAATAATCTGAACATTCACCATACTTCTGGTACTCCAAAAATTCTACCAAAATTTGGAAAAATAGACAATTTGTATAGAAAGACAGTGCAAAAAGTTTCAAAACCGTTTGACGTTCGAGTAAAAAATGAAAAATCGCGCACTGCAGGCAAAGTTTCTGTCCTGCACCGTACAAACCAACAAGCATTGTAAACATCCTAAAGGAAAACCTTGGCACATTATTTTTATAATACAATGGAATTGTACAAGGGGATAATTATTTTTGTTGAAAAGTTTCTGTAATCAAGATTCACAAAGTTTCCATGGGCATGAACAAAGTTCAAGGACGTCCCCCACTTTCACAATGCTCGTCTATCTCACTTTCACTTTTCTTTTTGAAAAGTTTTGGGTTCCCCTCTTAATTTTTTTTGTTTTTAAACTATATAAAAGCACTCAACAGAAATTAATGACTCTCTAAAACTTCCGGGTTGTCTCCCTGGCAGCACTTTCTTTAAAGCCATTAATCTAGGCATATAGTGCTCAAGTAGTGAATCCACCCGGATCCCAAGGTATATCAAAGCCAATTTTAATTAACAATGATTTGGCATTTAGTAGTGAGCACAAAGCAACATATATCACACAATGACGAAGTCTAACTCTCTTCCTATGCATCGGCATGTCATAAAGGAACAATTCATGCACACCTAGTAAAGGCCAATGCATAGTATAAGCAGTTTCTTGCAATTTTATCATGTTGGAAACATAGAGAGGTGGATATATAGTTCCTCTCTCATAATAATTGCAAGTAGGAGCAGCAAGCACATGCATATTATATTCATCAAAATCATCATGTGCAACGGTAAAAGGCAACCCATCAATATAATCCTTAATAAGTGCAAACTTCTCCGATATAGTATAATCGGGAGAATTCAAAAAGATAATAGGACTATCATGCGTGGGTGCAATAGCAACAATTTCATGTTTAACATAAGGAACTATAGCAAGTTCATCTCCATAAGCATAATTAATATTGGCATCTTGGCCACAAGCATAGCAAGCATCATCAAAAAGGGATATTTCAAAAGACTCAACGGGATCATAACAGTCATCATAGCAATCATCCTTCGGTAAGCACGAAGGGAAATTAAATAATGTATGAGTTGAAGAGTCACTCTCATTAGAAGGTGGGCACGGGTAGCTAATCCGCTCTTCCTCCTTTTGTTCTTCGCTCTCGTCATCATCTTTTTCATCCAATGAGCTCACAGTTTCATCAATTTCTTCTTCCATAGACTCCTGCAAAAGTCTCTTCTTGGACAGCGGAGGAGTCCTCAATATATGGTTTAACATAGGCATTAGAAGCATAATTATCATAACAATATTCAAGTATGGCAAAATTTTCAGATTTGTAAAGAGTAGCATCATACTTTTCAATCAAAGAAGCAATTTCATAAGCACCCTTAAAAGCAACAAATTCTTCAATTTGTTGAACATCATAGTAATTATAAACACCCTTAGGATACGAAGATACGATTCCATTATCACTAAACAAACATTGGTAGGGAAGGTGTTTCTTGGGGTCTTCAGAACAACAAGCAAAATCATAAATTTCACATAAATTCCAAGCATAACATTGCAAACGATGAATTTGATCCAGTAAAAGTTTCCCTTTTTGAGATATGCGGTGTCGCACATAACAAGCATGCTCATCTAAAGATTTGCCCTCAACTAAGCTAGTTGGGGTTTCAGCACAAGCAAAAAGGGGTCGAAGATGATCCAAGTAAAAAGCTTCAGGAGTGTGATAGATTTTGAGTGGTTCTTCAACCATTGGTTCTGTAGGTACAACTAATTTTTTTTGGTATTTTGCGTTTCCTACCCATAACTAAGGATAGAAAACAACTAAGAACAGCAAATAAAAATTACTTAGTGATAAAGCAAACAAGCACACACGAGAATATTCACCCCATGCTATAACTCCCCGGCAACGGCGCCAGAAAAAGGTCTTGATAACCCACAAGTATAGGGGATCAATTGTAGCCTCTTTTGATAAGTAAGAGTGTCGAACCCAACGAGGAGCTAAAGGTAGAACAAATATTCCCTCAAGTTCTATCGACCACCGATACAACTCTACATGCGCTTGACATTCGATTTACCTAGAACAAGTATAAAACTAGAAGTACTTTCTAGGTGTTGTTGGATAGGTTTGCAAGATAATAAAGAGCACGTAAATAAAAACTAGGGGCTGTTTAGGTAAAGAAGCAATAAAGTAAATATAGCGAGTGTGGAAAAGTGGTGGTAGGAGTTGCGGAATTGTCCCTAAGCAATTGAGTACTTTACTAGACCGATAGCAAGTTTTATGTGGGAGAGGCCACTGCTAGCATGTCATCCCTGACTTGAAATTCTATGCACTTATGATTGGAACTATTAGCAAGCATCCGCAACTACTAACATTCATTAAGGTAAAACCCAACCATAGCATTCAGATATATTGGTCCCCCTTCAATCCCGTATGCATCAATTTCTATGCTAGGTAGAAGCTTCTGTCCCTCTTGCCCTCCAATACATAGTCCTATCAACATACAACTAACCCTATGGTGTGATCCACGCGCGCGCTCATATGATGGGCACCAAAGGACAGCACCATAACCAAAAGCAAATTAAATCAATCATAGCAATTCATCAACCACCGATAGGACAACGAAAATCTACTCAGACATCGTAGGATGGCAACACATCATTGGATAATAATATGAAGCATAAAGCACCATGTTCAAGTAGAGGGTACAACGGGTTGCAGGAGAGTGGACCGCTGTAGATAGAGGGGGGAAGGTGATGGAGATGTTGGTGAAGATGACGGAGGTGTTGGTGAAGATCGCGGTGATGATGATGGCCCCGGCGGCGTTCCGGCGCCACCGGAAGTGTGGGGGAGAGAGCCCCCCTCCTTCTTCTTCTTCCTTGACCTTCTCCCTAGGTGGGAGAAGGGTTTCCCCTCTGGTCCATGGTCTCCCTGGCGTGGGAGGGGCGAGAGCCCCTCCGAGATTGGATCAGTCTCTCTGTCTCTCTCTGTTTCTGCCTTCCTGATTCTGGCCCTTCACCGTTTCTTAAATTCCTGGAGATCCCTAACTCTGATCGGGCTGAATTTTGGACACGATCTCTATCCGGAAATTAGCTTTCTTGCAGCGAAAGAAGGGCACCAACTGCCTTACGGGGTGGCCACGAGGGCCCAGGGCACGCCTGACCCCTGGGGCGCGCCCCCTGCCTCATGGCCCCCTCGGGCATCGTCTCGCGTTGATTCTTCTTCCCAAAAATCTTCGTCAGTTTTTGAGGGAGTCCTGGATTAGGGGGTCCTCGGACAACCGGACTATATACTTTGGCCGGACTGTTGGACTATGAAGATACAAGATTGAAGACTTCGTCTCGTGTCCGGATGGGACTCTCCTTTGCGTGGAAGGCAAGCTTGGCAATTCGGATATGTAGATCTCCTCCCTTGTAACCGACTCTGTGTAACCCTAGCCTCCTCCGGTGTCTATATAAACCGGAGGGTTTAGTCCGTAGGACAAGAACAATCATAATCATAGGCTAGCTTCTAGGGTTTAGCCTCTACGATCTCGTGGTAGATCAACTCTTGTAATACTCATATCATCAAGATCAATCAAGCAGGAAGTAGGGTATTACCTCCATCGAGAGGGCCCGAACCTGGGTAAACATTGTGTCCCCCGCCTCCTGTTACCATCCGCCTTAGACGCACAGTTCGGGACCCCCCTACCCGAGATCCGCCGGTTTTGACACCGACATTGGTGCTTTCATTGAGAGTTCCACTGTGCCGTCATCATAAGGCTAGATGGCTCATGTTGTTGTCAAGGACAACATCACCTCTGGGGGAGCCCTGGCCGTAGGCCAAACTCTCCGACTAGGCGGCTTCTTCATGACCGCCCGTTCGGCCGTTGCGCCGACGATGACTTCTCGGGTCATTAAAAACAGCCTCCACGTCGGCTTGGGATTCGCCGAGCAGATGGATCCAATGGAGCTCTCTTCCTTGAACGAGCTCTTGGATTGCATCGCCGCCTTGGGAGTCGCTATGGACTATGATCGGATCGGGCTTAAACCCGACCAAAGGGAGATTAACTCTCCACCGGTCACCCATCAGGTAGCGGTGGTGGAGGAGCAACGCAGTGATTCTTCCTCTATCTTGAGGACAAACTATGTCCGGATTCCCGGGCTCCCCGAGCCGGATACCCGTCTACTGGAGGACATGGCCCAAGCTTTGAACCTAGAATCAGACAGCGGGCCAGATCTATTGGGCAACATCCCGGAGCCCGAACTGCCAAGCTCGGAAACTCCTCCACCCCTGGGTCTCAGATCGGGTCAGGGTTCGGACCTAAATCTACCCACCCACCCAGATATAAGTGATCTTTCCCACATTAGACAAGAGCCCCAAGAAACAGTACATCACTATTGGGCCAGATTCCTCCTTGTAATGAGCAAGGTCAAGGACTGTCGCGAGGAAGACGCAATTTCATCCTTTTGCAAAAATTGCACAGACAAGGGAATCCTCAACGCCATAAGTCGCCGTGACATAGAACACTTCGCTGACTTGGCGGCCATAGTACAGAAGTACTGTGCGATGGAAAGTGCCTGGAAAACCCAAACAAAATTCTGGGATCCTCCGGCTCTTACTAAACCCCCCGTCCGAACTAAAAGGGTGTACTCTCGTAAGTCACCCGATCCAATTGCAAAGAAACAAAAGCCCACTACAGGGCATGGAACCGTATTGGAGGGATGGCTCAATGGGCCATGCAAAATTCACAGTACAGCGGATACCATACCAACACATAGCCTTAGAGCATGTTGGATACTCCGGCAGGTGGCCAAGAGCGGCGAGGATATCCTCATCAACAATACAACAGAGCACCATCCCGTGGAAAATAAAAATACAGTATTAACAGTCTTCGAGACCTTCGCCTCAAATAATAGGCGCAAGCGAGCACTCCGCAGTCTCGCCGAGGTCTGCCACGTAGCAGCAATAAATCCATGGAGCGATACGGCTATAACCTTCAATGCCAGTGACGAACCTAAATTCCGAACAGCCCGAGCACCAGCCGCCTTGGTCCTTAGCCCAATTGTGGACGACTTCCGGCTTACTAAAGTGCTCATGGACGGTGCCAGCGGATTAAACCTCATCTATGAGGAGACTCTTCAAAAAATGGAAATGGACAAGAGCCGCATTGAGCAAAGCAGCACGACCTTCAGAGGAATCATCCCTAGTCGGGAGGCACGATGTGCAGGAAAAATCACACTAGATGTGGTATTCGGCACGCCGGAGAATTATAGGTCCGAAGAAATCACATTCCAAGTGGCCCCGTTCAGTAGCGGATACCACGCCCTTCTAGGGCGGGAGGCATTCACGATCTTCCAATCTATACCCCATTATGGGTACATGAAGCTCAAAATGCCCGGGCCCAAGGGAATCATCACTCTAGCTAGTGATTCGGACATAACACTCCGCGCCGAAAATAAAACCGCCGCACTAGCCCTCGAGGCATTATCCGAAGCCCTTGCGGCCGAAGAACTAACCGCGCTGCGCTCCACAGTGGACAGGGACGATGTGATACTCGACAAAAGACCCAAGTCCACCTCTTTTAAACCAGCAGACGAAATAATCAAATTCCCAGTCCACCCAACGGACCATACAAAAACAGCATCCATCGGGGCATAGTTAAACCCCACAGTAGACGCCGCACTACGGGAGTTCTTGCGTGAGAATTGGGACATCTTCGCCTGGCATCCTTCGGACATGCTAGGAATCCCACGCAGGCTGGCCGAGCATAGCCTTAGCATTCTAAAGGGGTTCAAGCCGGTCAAGCAGACTCTTCGGCGTTTCTCCGAGCCCAAGCGACAAGCCATGGGAGAAGAGCTAGCCAAGTTACTTGAGGCCGGATTCATTAGAGAAATAAAACATCCGGACTGGCTAGCAAATCTGGTGATGGTACCAAAGAAGGACAAATCCTGACGCCTATGTGTCGATTTCAAGGATCTTAACAAGGCTTGCCCCAAGGATCCCTTCCCCCTCCCCCGCATCGATCAAATTATCGACGCTACCGTGGGACACGACTCATTGTGTTTCCTCGACGCATACTCCGGATACCATCAAATTAAGATGGCGGAGTCCGATCAAGCCGCAACGGCATTTATCACTCCATACGGCCCCTTCTGCTTTAACACCATGCCTTTCGGGCTCAAAAACGCCGGTGCAACCTATCAACGCATGATTCAGACATGCCTGGAAACACAAATTGGCAAAACAGTGGAGGCATACGTAGACGACGTGGTCATTAAAACGAGACACGTCGAATCCTTAATACACGACTTGAGGCTCACGTTCGACAATCTCTGAACATATGACATCAAGCTCAATCCGGAAAAATGCGTTTTCAGCGTGCCCGCTAGAAAGCTCTTGGGCTTCATCGTCTCCAGTAGAGGAATTGAAGCAAATCCGGCTAAAATCCGAGCTCTGTCACAGTTGGCTATCCCAACAGACCTCAAGCAAATCCAAAAATTAACTAGATGCGTGGCTGCCTTAAGCCGCTTTATCTCCCGATTAGGAGAAAAGGCACTACCCCTTTATCGCCTTCTTCGATGCACCAAACACTTTGAGTGGACGGATGCGGCCACAACCGGATTGGAAGAAATAAAAGCCGTTTCGGCAACCAACCCAATCTTGGCCGCGCCAAATGTCGGCGAACCAATGCTGTTATATATAGCGGCAACACACCAAGTTGTAAGCGCAGTGCTCGTCGTCGAACGAGAGATGGACGGACATAAGTTCCCGCTTCAAAAGCCGGTATACTATGTATCCACTGTCCTCACTCCATGCAAATCACGGTACCCACATTATCAAAAGATAGCATACGCGGTCTTCAGGCATCCCGGAAATTAAGACACTACTTTCAAGAGTGTTCAATTACGGTGGCCTCTGAAGTACCGCTCAACGACATAATAAATAACCGCGATGCCACGGGCCGGATTGCTAAATGGGCTATTGAGCTCCTCCCGTTTGACATAACATACAAACCACGGCGAGCCATTAAGTCACAAGTACTGACTGATTTCGTCGCCGAATGGACAGAAGCCGAACTCCCTAAAGAGTACGGCGCGTACTCCAATTGGATCATGCACTTTGAGGGTTCAAAGATGCTGGCTGGTCTGGGGGCAGGCGTCGTCCTGACATCCCCCACTGGAGATATAGTCCAGTACGTACTCCAAATATTATACACAGACTCCAACAATGCAGCAGAATATGAGGCCCTGTTGCATGGTCTCCAGATGGCAGTCTCCATGGGCATTCAACGCCTAGAGGTGTGCGGGGATTCGAACCCCTCAATATCTCAAATAAATGGAGCCTTTGACGCCAAGGACCCAAAAATGGCGGCTTACCGCAACACCGTCCTCAAAATGTCAGCTCGGTTCGAGGGGCTTGAATTCCACCATGTGGTCCGGGAAAACAATCAAGCGGCGGATATCCTCGCCCGCATCGGATCCTGTCCCACCTAATATCTTCTTGGAAAGGCTGTTTAACCATCCGTGGTATGGGAAGGAGAGACCGGCAACAACAGTCCGGACCTGGCCACAACACAAGATATCGAACACTCTGACATAATCGGAGGCTCTGCCACCGAAATAACGCCTTCAGACCACGTGATTATGGCTATCATCGCCCCGTGGACAGAACCCTTCTTGGCCTATCTAACTAGGCAAGAACTCCCTGAGGACCCAAACGAGGCACGTTGCATTGTGCGGCGGTCTAAAGCCTACAAGGTCCACGAGGGAGAGCTTTATAAGAAAAGCGCTACCAGAGTACTTCAAAGGTGCATCTCCGAAGAGGAAGGACGGCAACTTTTGGCAGAAATTCATGCTGGACTTGGCGGCCATCATGCCGCAGCTCGGGCCCTTGTAAGCAAGGCCTTCCGTACAGGTTTTTACTGGCCGACGGCCCGAGCAGACGCACAGGACCTCGTTCAACGTTGCGTCGGTTGCCAACTTTTTGCAAACCAAAGCCATATGCCGCCTACCACTCTTCAAACAATCCCCATTACTTGGCCCTTTGCGGTCTGGGGGCTTGATATGGTCGGACCCCTTAAAGGGGGAAGCCACAAGAAAAAATACCTATTGGTCATGGTGGATAAATTCACCAAATGGATAGAAGCCAAACCAGTTAAAACGGCCGAGTCTGGACCAGTGATAGACTTCATATCCGGGGTTGTACACCGTTACGGCATCCCCCACAGCATCATCACCGATAACGGCTCCAACTTTACGACCAACGAGGTAAAAACTTGGTGCGGCAACATGGGCATTAAGCTCGATTATGCCTCCGTCTATCACCCCCAAACAAACGGTCAGGTCGAACGGGCAAATGGTCTCATTATGAGCGGCATTAAACCTAGATTAGTGCGATCCTTGAAGGAATCAGATATGCACTGGGTCGAGGAGCTCGACTCCGTACTATGGGGGCTGCGGACCACGCCGAATCGCACTACCGGATACACACCATTTTTATGGTGTACGGCGCAGAGGCGGTACTGCCCTGCGACATAATTCATGACTCACCTCGAGTGCGCATGTACGAAGAGAAAGAGGCCGAGCTTGATCGGCAGGATAGTTTGGACGCCCTGGAGGAGGAGCGTGATGTGGCAAAAGCCCGCTCCGCATTCTATTAGCAACAGGCTCGACGGTATCAAAGCAGAGAAGTACGGGCCAAAACGTATAATGTTGGCGAACTCGTTCTATGCCTACCGGAGAAGAAAAAGAACAAACTCAAGCCCAAATGGGAAGGTCCCTTCATTATTGACAAAGTTCTGACCGGGGAAGCGTACCGTCTGCGGGATGCATCGGACAATCGACTCGAGCCAAACCCATGGAACGCAGCCAGACTCCGAAAGTTCTACGCCTAGTGCCGGACTCTGTGTTCGTCTCCTTACCTCCGTCAATTTTATATATATATATCCGTTAACTGTCTTTTCTTTCTTTCTTCCCTTTTTTCTTGACAACCTTAAAAGGTTAAAAATGTGTCTTGACTACACAATCTTGACGCGCTAGACATGCTCATTATATCTGGGGGCTTCTTCTATAGAAGCTTAATATAACTCTGTTCCGGGCTCTATGCTCCCCGCACATGTGTTACTCTTCCACATGTACCTTTTCTTCGCCATTATATGCATCGATGTGACTTAAGTTTTGGCCAAGCTGGGTTGCCTGGCTCTTGTGTTTATGCCCTATGTTCCCGTTAATTCGGCTAGGGCATAAGGGGAGCACCTCTGTGATTGTTACTGCCGAGTCAGTCGGATGTGTACCTCAGACTGGGTGAAGCCGAAAGCTAGCGTTCTTAAGGGAATATTCGGTTGGTGAACAAAAGATGACTTTTATTTATTGTAATACACGCCCCCAGATGTTTATATCCTGCATCTCTTTTCGCAGTCCGGACATGCACATTAATGCATGCGTACCCAAGGAAAGGAACCCTTAACAGAACTATTCTCCCTGGAAGATGTTTCTTACTATCCATGTAATATAACATAGCTAGTTGGGTACTTGTCTGTTCAAGCAATTATGACCCCTACGCCTGGTTTCCACGCGTACCCCGGTTTTTACATAACTGAGCAGGTATTCGGATACACTCCAGACTGTCGGGTCCAGAGGTCGAAGCGAAAAGGTTCGCCATGACAAATGATTTACAATCCGGCTAGGGACAATATATGTCACTTGAAGTAAACAGTCACTTAGACCGACTAAATTCTTCTTCTATACCATCCAATAGGCTGTCTAGCCTACAATCCTGTTGGGAATACTTTGCGGCTAATTTCACTTGGTCATACACCAAACTGACGGGGATCTCTTTCCCATCAGACCCCACAGGCCTGACCTCGGCCATGTGGTTCGGGTCAGCCTTGGTATATCGCGTCTTCACCATGGCCTAGGCTTCCCTTGCACCTTGTCGGCAGGCTGATATCTTCCATAACCGGAAGCGCCACCGCGCTCCTCTGAGCATCTCTACGAGCTCCCCCATGCCTCCTGGCAGGGAGGCGGATGGCCACAAGGCTTGGGCAATGCCCTGCATCACCTGCCGTACTTGTTCGTGCAGTTGTGAAAGCTCTGGCAGAAGATCACCCGTAGACCCGGGCATCTCCTCCGCGGGACGACCCGTCAGCATACCTACAGATATAACTCTGTTAGCCGGTTTCTTCGCCGAACTCTATAAAAGTTCGTTCAAGCACTTACTAAAAATGCCGCGTCAAAGCCTCAAATTCTCCTTTACGGAGTCAGCAAGCTGGGCCCGAACATCTTTTAGTTCAACGCCCAGCCGGCTATTGGCATCTTGGAGATCGTTTTTCTCCCGCGTAACCTACGTAAGCACGCGCTCGCCAGCCTTTAGCTGTCATTGAGCATGTTGCTCATCCCCTCGCACGAACCACGGATTCACTCCGGGGTCATCTGCAGAATCTATTGTTAGATTTGCATGCATGCCGAATACTAACTGGTACATGTCATTCTTTTAGATAGAAACAAGTGTTACCAGATGGGGCCTTCTCGGACTCCTTCATTGCGGCAACCGCGGCCCGTAGCTGGGCTTTGCACTCCTCCAGCTCTTGAGATAACTGGGTATTCTTCTCTGTAAGAACCTACGCAAACAACAATCCTTAAATCAGTTGTGCCAACTGTTTCAAGTCTCAGGGGCTACTGATATACATAATTATTAGATTTTCTTACCCGTATATCCTTTACATACTGGTCCGTGGCCCTGGCAAGACCATTTTGAGCAGCTCGGATGTACGCGTCTCCTGAGTTGAAGGCATCGAACGCCTCTTGAGAGAAACAAGCGTCGCGGAGTACGGCCCGGCGACGCCTGTGATTCATGGCACTCTCCACTTCGGAATTCGTAGCGGACAGCCTATCCGCATCCTCTGTAGGCGGAACATCTGGTGTTGGCCCCACATTAGCGTCTGCCTCTAAGTCCGGCTCTGTAGCTCGGCTGGTGGAGGCGTGGCCGGCAGGCTCTCTGGATATGGTCCGGCGAGCGTTTTTCCTGCCAGGAACCATGGACGTTATTATATTTTAAAAGACGACAACCACGGAGCGGGGTTCTTTTTCATACCTCTGCGACGGCGTCTCAGTCCTGACCGCCTTCCTATTAAGCCTACCTAGTTTCGGTGCCCCTTGTTGGTGAGTCACTGCGGGTTCGGCATGGCGTCCCGAGGACCTTCCCTGTGAGACACCATATGTGTGCGGTAGGTGAAGTGCAAAAAAGGGATCCTTTGCGGAAGTTAGAACTCTGGTTTTACTTACATGCGATGCAGGGAGCAGTCCAGGATAATCGGCTATGATGGCCACCAAGGCACCGTCGCAGCTTAATTGATAGAACGTCCTGTCGATGAGCTCCACAAATGTGTCCGGATCTTCTTCAAGTCCGGGGTCGAGGGCCCGGTCAGTTTCCTCAGGTTGTGGAGACGGGCTGTGGACCTCCCTCACAGCTTTTCGCAGTTCCTTCTATGAAATAGCAAGGAAAAAATTTATGATGAAGAATGCGGGAAGGTTCGGAGTAAAAAGTAGCAGCTCACCCAGTTCGGAGGGTTGTACATGGAAAATCCATCCCGTGGCTTAATGCGGGTGAACTCCTCTTCCTCTCCTTTATATAAATCGGACAGTATTTTCGCTAGAGCAGCGACGGAGTCCAGTACCTTACGACCGCAGCGGGTAGCATCATCTTCTCCATTGAAGTGCCACATGGGTTGTCCCCGATATTGAAGTGGCTGCACCCCCCGCATTATACATATTGACATAACCTCGATTATTGTCAATCCTGATTTGGCCAGTGTTTTTATCCGGCCCATCACGTAAAGGACTTCTCCGTTATATTCCTCCTAGGGGCTCCGAGGGCGCCAGCTGCGGCGTTTCCTCAAAGGGGCGTTGTCGAACTCAGGAAGGCCCATCCGAATAGGGTCCGGAAGGGGGACGTCCTCCATATAAAACCACTCCGAAGGCCAGTCTTCGGATGTCTTCTTTGGAGTATCGGACAGGTATCCGGTCCCGGCGATGCGCCATATCTCGGCTCCGCCCACTTGATATATTGACCCCTCCTGTGTACGGGGTACGAGGCAAAATAGCCTCTTCCATAGCTCGAAATGAGCTTCGCAGCCCAAAAACAGCTCGCAAAGGGCGACCTAGCCAGCGATGTGTAATATGGAGGCGGGAGTGAAATTATGCAGCTGGAGGCCGTAGAACTCCAGGAGCCCGCGGAGGAACGGATGGATTGGAAATCCAAGCCCCCTTAATAAGTAAGGGACAAGGCATACTCGCTCCCCCATGGATGGGTTGGGAAAGCTCTCCGCTTGCTCCCCGCCATTGTAAGTGGCAAGTTCGGCTCGAACGGGGACCATATACGCTGGAGGGAGAAACCCCTGGGTTTGTAACTCTACTAATTGGCTGTGAGGGACGGAACACTTCTTCCAATTGCTTGGCTTACCGCTACGGGAGCGAGAGGAGGAGTTGCGATGGCCGGCCATGATGGGATGGACTTTTCCGGGTGCGCTCCGATGGATACTCGCTGTGGGAGGATGGTGTGATCTGGATCTGAGGATCCCCGTCTCTTTAAATAGACGATTTACTTACATGGTTAGGGTGGCAAGTGTAAAAACGCCCCGACTTCTCGCATTCGCTCGACACGTGGAGGATAGCCATTATTAGGCGCAGAAGCCGAGGAGTGCAACATTCATGGGAAGCTGAACACTACTCGACAGGTACTCAGAATATGGAGAAGAACCCGCCTTGCAATGCCGGAGACAATCTGCGCGCCGGACTCATCATCATTGAAGCCTGGTTCGGGGGCTACTGAGGTAGTCCTGGATTAGGGGGTCCTCGGACAGCCGGACTATATACTTTGGCCGGACTGTTGGACTATGAAGATACAAGATTGAAGACTTCGTCTCGTGTTCGGATGGGACTCTCCTTTGCGTGGAAGGCAAGCTTGGCAATTCGGATATGTAGATCTCCTCCCTTGTAACCGACTCTGTGTAACGCTAGCCCCCTCCGGTGTCTATATAAACCGGAGGGTTTAGTCCGTAGGACAAGAACAATCATAATCATAGGCTAACTTCTAGGGTTTAGCCTCTACGATCTCATGGTAGATCAACTCTTGTAATACTCATATCATCAAAATCAATCAAGCAGGAAGTAGGGTATTACCTTCATCGAGAGGGCCCGAACCTGGGTAAACATTGTGTCCCGCGCCTCCTGTTACCATCCGCCTTAGACGCACAGTTCGGGAACCCCTACCCGAGCTTGAGGGAGATTCGTCAGCACGACAGTGTGGTGACGATGTTGATGAAGCTACCGTCGCAGGGCTTCGCCTAAGCACCGCTACGATATGACCGAGGTGGATTATGGTGGAGGGGGGCACCGCACACGGCTGGAAGACATCAATGATCAACTTGTGTGTTCTAGGGTGCCCCCTGCCCCTGTATATAAAGGAGTAAGGGGGAGGCCGGCTGGCCATGTGGGGCGCGCCAGGAGTATGAGTCCTCCTCCTAGTAGGAGTAGGACTCCCCTCTTTCCTACTCCTACTAGGAGGGGGAAAGGAAGGGGGAGAAGGAGAAGGAAAGGGGGAGCCGCCCCCCCCCCCTTCCTAGTCCAATTCAGACCAGAGGGGGAGGGGCACGCGGCCTGCCCTGGCCGGCCCCTCTCTCTCTCCACTAGGGCCCAACAAGGCCCATTAACCCCCGGGGGGTTCCGGTAACCCCTCCGGCACTCCGGTAAAATCCCAATTTCACCCGGTACTCTTTCGATGTCCAAATGTAGGCTTCCAATATATCAATCTTTATGTCTCGACCATTTCGAGACTCCTCGTCATGTCTGTGATCATATCCGGGACTCTGAACTACCTTTGGTACATAAAAACATATAAACTCATAATACCGATTGTCATAGAACTTTAAGCGTGCGGACCCTACGGGTTCGAGAACTATGTAGACATGACCGAGACACGTTACCGGTCAATAACCAACAGAGGAACCTGGATGCTCATATTGGTTCCTACATATTCTACCAAGACCTTTATCGGTCAAACCGCATAACAACATACGTTGTTCCCTTTGTCATCGGTATGTTACTTGCCCGAGATTCGATCGTCGGTATCTCAATACCTAGATCAATCTCGTTACCGGCAAGTCTCTTTACTCGTTCCGTAATGCATCATCCCGCAACTAACTTATTAGTCACATTGCTTGCAAGGCTTATTGTGATGTGCATTACCGAGAGGGCCTAGAGATACCTCTCCGACAATCGGAGTGACAAATCCTAATCTCGATCTATGCCAACTCAACAAGTACCATCGGAGACACCTGTAGAGCACCTTTATAATCACCCAGTTACGTTGTGATGTTTGGTAGCACACAAAGTGTTCCTCTGGTAATCGGGAGTTGCATAATCTCATAGTCATAGGAACATGTATAAGTCATGAAGAAAGCAATAGCAGTAAACTAAACGATCAAGTGCTAAGCTAACGGAATGGGTCAAGTCAATCACATCATTCTCCTAATCATGTGATCCCGTTAATCAAATGACAACTCATGTCTATGGCTAGGAAACTTAACCATCTTTGATTCAACGAGCTAGTCAAGTAGAGGCATACTAGTGACATTCTTTTTGTCTATGTATTCACACATGTATCAAGTTTCCGGTTAATACAATTCAAGCATGAATAATAAACATTTATCATGAAATAAGGAAATAAATAATAACTTTATTATTGCCTCTAGGGCATATGTCCTTCACAAAGAACGTAGGAGATATCCCGGATCATCGACTTCGAGGTGAGTTCTATCACATCCAGCGTGAACTTGCCCAAGTCATCGTGAAGGAGGTCCTCGACAAAACAGGTATGTTCTACGAGGAAGGGAAAATGTCATGGAAAGACATCCGAACATGCGTAGCCGCTCAGCGTCTCGACCTGAAGCCTTTCACTAAGCTCGGGGACTATCTCCCTGACTTGGATGGATGGAACGACATGTTGGAGTGATTGACAATGTGTCCGTTTAGTCCATACTTTCTAAATGACGAAACTTTGAGTTATGCACGACGAAAGTTTATTTGTGATGTAATTAAACCATCCTCCTCAACTAGCGAAGAACACTCTGGTTAGGGCATTTTGGGTACGATGAACTTTGTTATTTATGCTTATGATATGTTACTTTTATTTTTGCCAAGTCTGTCTCTTTATGTTGCTCAACTATGTATGTTGCATATCATCGACTCATGTGACGATGCAGGTGCATAGATCATCGATGACGAAGAAGTGCAACGCCAGGAGTATACGACGAGTGGCCGGAGTGTCAGGCCCAGGTGTACCGGTTTCCGGTTTCCGAGCGACAGCCAGTAGTTAGTTTAGGTTCACGCTAATGCGAGAGAGGGGTACGAACTCATGTACTGCATAGTTCCGCTCTCACTCATAATGATAGCTCTTCTCGTGTATATCATTGTTTAGATGGATGACGATGTAGTTGCAAGTAATTGAGACTTGTATCGCTATTTTCGAGATGATGACGAGAGACCACTTTGTGTTGGATGATGATGACATGATTTGATGCTATGATTACATTTGTATGTGTATGATATGCTAAAGATTATTGTATAAAGCATGTTCAAATACAAAACAAATATGCAGAAAAAGAACAAAAACTAATAAAACTAACAGTAGCGAGGGGAATAAAGTTAGCAGTAGCGCGCTCTTACTAGTAGCGCGCCCAAGTTAAAAGTGCTACAGTTATTAGCAGTAGCGCATTGAACTAAAGCTCGCTGCTGCTAGCCATGTATAGCAGTAGCTGTTGGGAAACGTAGTAATTTCAAAAAAATTCCTACGCACACGCAAGATCATGGTGATGCATAGCAACGAGAGGGGAGAGTGTCGTCCACATACCCTCGTAGACCGTTAAGCGGAAGCGTTATGACAACGCAGTTGATGTAGTCGTACGTCTTCACGATCGACCGATCCTCAGTACCGAACGTACAACACCTCCGCGTTCAGCACACGTTCAGCTCAGTGACGTCCTGCGAACTCACGATCCAGTAGAGCTCGAGGGAGAGTTTCGTCAACACGACGGCGTGGTGACGATGTTGATGAAGCTACCATCGCAGGGCTTCGCCTAAGCACCGCTACGATATGACCGAGGTGGATTATGGTGGAGGGGGGCACCACACACGTCTGGAAGAGATCAATGATCAACTTGTGTTTTCTATGGTGCCCCCTGCCCCCGTATATAAAGGAGCAAGGGGGGAGGCCGGCCGACCCTCTAGGGCGTGCCGGGAGGAGGAGTCCTCCTCCTAGTAGGAGTAGGACTCCCCTCTTTCCTACTCCTACTAGGAGGGGGAAAGGAAGGGGGAGAAGGAGAAGGAAAGGGGGGCCCCCTCCTAGTCCAATTCAGACCAGAGGGGGAGGGGGCGCGCGGCCTGCCCTGGCCGGCCCCTCTCTCTCTCTCCACTAGGGCCCAACAAGGCCCATTAACCCCTGGGGGGTTCCGGTAACCCCTCCTGCACTCCGGTAAAATCCCGATTTCACCCGGAACTCTTCTGATGTCCAAATGTAGGCTTCCAATATATCAATCTTTATGTCTCGACCATTTCTAGACTCCTCGTCATGTCTGTGATCATATCCGGGACTCCGAACTACCTTCGGTACATCAAAACATATAAACTCATAATACCGATCGTCATAGAACTTTAAGCGTGCGGACCCTACGGGTTCGAGAACTATGTAGACATGACCGAGACACGTTACCGGTCAATAACCAACAACGGAACCTGGATGCTCATATTGGTTCCTACATATTCTACGAAGATCTTTATCGTTCAAACCGCATAACAACATATGTTGTTACCTTTGTCATCGGTGTGTTACTTGCCTGAGATTCGATCGTCGGTATCTCAATACCTAGCTCAATCTCGTTACCGGCAAGTCTCTTTACTCGTTCTGTAATGCATCATCTCGCAACTAACTTATTAGTCACATTGCTTGCAAGGCTTATTGTGATGTGCATTACCGAGAGGGCCCAGAGATACCTCTCCGACAATCGGAGTGACAAATCCTAATCTCGATCTATGCCAACTCAACATGTACCATCAGAGACACCTGTAGAGCACCTTTATAATCACCCAGTTCCATTGTGGCGTTTGGTAGCACACAAAGTGTTCCTTCGGTAATCGGGAGTTGCATAATCTCATAGTCATAGGAACATGTATAAGTCATGAAGAAACTAATAGCAGTAAACTAAACGATCAAGTGCTAAGCTAACGGAATGGGTCAAGTCAATCACATCATTCTCCTAATGATGTGATCCCGTTAATCAAATGACAACTCATGTCTATGGCTAGGAAACTCAACCATCTTTGATTAACGAGCTAGTCAAGTAGAGGCATACTAGTGACACTATGTTTGTCTATGTATTCACACATGTATTATGTTTCCGGTTAATACAATTCTAGCATGAACAATAAACATTTATCATGATATGAGGAAATAAATAATAACTTTATTATTTCCTCTAGGGCATATTTCCTTCAGTAGCATGGGGCAACACGTGCTACTGATACATGTTAGCTGTAGCACCGTATCAGTAGCGCGGGACCCCGCGCTACTGATACACCAAATACCCGCGCTACTGCTAGGCTTTTCCTTAGTAGTGATGCTTTCGTAGGGCCGAGAAATAGTGGGATTCTAGGAGTCAAATCATGACTCTGACTACCATCCAGAGTGATCAGCTCGGAAGCTATGACGTGAATAAAAGATGCAACTTTCAAACGAATCAGAAGGTCCAACCAAGGATTACTCGGAGGCTCTGAAGGGGACACTTTAGTAGGAGGCAACAGAAGGCTTACCAAGAGCATCATTGTTTTGGAATGAAAAGATTGACAACTCCAAATGGAAAGGTGCTTTGCAATGGCTATATCTGGTGTACTGCTCGGCGGTTCCGTCTGGAAAAGTTTGGCAACTCCGAAGTATGAAAGTTGGATAGATATGGTGGAGGAACTTTGAAGGATTTTGAGGGCTTTGGAGTTTAATCTTTATAAGTACATGGATAAAGAAACTAATCACAACATCCTCATCCCATTTTGATAGTATCAACATGCCTATGGACTCATTGTGACCTTGTATCACTAAAATGAAAATGGAGAATCCTTTTGCTTGATCATTGTGATCTTGTATCACTAAAATGAAAATGGAGAATCCTTTGGCTTGACAACGTTTGTCTTCATGTAATTTTGTGGGCGTAACCTTCCATTCATTTGTCGCACCCATAAGGATCTTTCCTAAAATAAACTTGCAGTATGCATTAGTTCCTTGAGATATATTGACATTAATTGCCAACATCCACCAAATGGATTAGATGCACTTTCAACCTATAAAGACAAGACCGAATAAGAATGAAGACTAGATTCAAATAGTTCCACCGAAGACCAACGCCGACTGAATCTTGCGAGATTTGACGGAGACACATCTCCACATGCCCTCTGATGATATAATTTTTTATGACATGCATTAACATTTAGAAGGCACTAAAGGATTTTTTTTAAATCCTAGAAACTTGTACTACCTTTTATGTATAGGTGTAGAACATGTATATATGCATTCCCTATACTCATGCATGGTGACCAACTCACATACTACTACTACCTCCATCTTGGTGTATTGGTCCTCTTCGTATTTTGTGCCAAAATTTAACCATTGATTTAACTGACAAAATGTTAATGCATGTCATAAAAAATTATATCATTGTATTAGTATTTAAACATAGTTTCCAATGATACTATTTTTTTTGTGATACTCCCTCCATCCATATATATAGGGCCTAATGTGTTTTGAAGACATCCTTTGACTATTGATAACATTAGTAATATATGAGATGTATAATGTGAAAATCATGTCACTGGAAGCTCCTTCCACGTATGGATTTGATGGTATGCTTTGTGTAATTTGCATGTCATATATTATTGCTCTAGCATGTGGTCAAAGTTAGCCACGAAAAATGCATTAGGCCCTATATATATGGATGGAGGGAGTATGCATTAACATTTTTTTAATTAAATTCATGATCAAAATTTGGCACAAAATACTAAGGGGACCAATAAATCAGGACGGAGGTAGTAGAGAAGCAATTATCTGTTGCAGATTAATGTATCATTAATATTTCATTGAGGCAGGGTGGTGAGGACTTTCCTTGGTGACCGTGTCCAGGCATCACTGGTCCACTTATTGCGGAGGCTCCTGCTCTTCGGAAGGTGTGGTTTTTGCTAAGCTACGAGGCTTTGCACGAGTGGAGATGGAAATTGACCAATTCGATCAAAATTGGACCAGGGTGGTTTGTATCGTGAGAGGTCAATTCAACCGAAATGGAGCTACGGAGGTTTATATTGCGTAGGGCTGCGCCTGTGAGAGCAACTTCGCTCTTGTATTGGACCCATCTTAGCATAGATGATTCGGTGCGCATCCAAACTGCCAAATTGGTACCTAGCAAATCCCAAATCTAATTCGGGCCACCAGAATCACTGGCAATACTATGCCTAGGTGTCACTCCTTGCCCCGATGGGAAAAATTGTATACTGTTTTGCCTTCGGCGCTGTCACTTGGGTGATATGGTTATCGCGTAATCGTGCGACCTTTGAGAAAAAGTTGATTAAAACTTCGTTTGAGATTGTGTTTACGGCTTGTTCTCTTCTTCTTCTATATTGGGCAGGTCTGCAAAAAGAAGACGATGTTGAAGAAACTTCACGCGCGGAGCAGAGATGACCCGCGTCGGAACAATGGCATTGATGAGGATCTGTGATGCGTTTTCGAAGATTGGATGACAGTAAGAAGCTGCGTTACTGTGCTGTGGCGTAGCGCGTAGAGTTTCTTTTGGTCACCCTAGCCTGACCTTGGTGCCGGCCTGCCTTGCGTTGACTTGTTTCGGGGTCTTGAAACTTTGGCTGATTTCAGTCTGTAATAAGGGGTAGTTTATTTTGGTGCTGCTAGGTTTTCATCCCATAGCATTCGTTTCGGCGAATGCGGTGGGTCTTCCAGCAGTGTGTTGAACTCGCTTTCCCTCCTTTTCCCGTTTCCTGAATTCTCTGTAAGACTGTTGTATTTTCGTTCTATGCAATGGAAAGGAGGTTAGCCTGGTTCATATAAAAAAATACGGGCCGCCAATATAGCTAATTTTTTTTAATAATACATTTTTTTATTAAATTACAGAAATATTACGCTGAAAAAATAATTTTCAAAAATAATACACCGTCGGCCCGCTGCAGGCCGACTGAGCCTAGTCAGCCCACAGCAGGCCGACTGGTGGCCCATCTGCTTGCTGCTGGCCGATTGGGCTGTCGGCCACTAGATCAAGCCCAGTCGGCCTGCAGTTGGCCGACAGGGTCCAGTCGGCCTGCAGTTGGCCGATAGGCCTGCAGTGGGCCGACAAGGACTAATTGGCCTGCTGTGGGCCGACTGGTGCATGCCACCATTTTTTTTCCGAACGATCCCTGGTTTTTTTTAAACTATGACGTATTCCGCACAACCCTTTCCCGCCATATGTTCGCGCCAACTATTTCCCACCACCCGTTTCCCGCCATCCGTTTCCCGCCACCCGTTTCCCGCCAACCCTTTCCCGCCATACCGCAGTCGTTCTTTCCCGCCATTTTCTCCTCTCTACCTATAAAACCCCCTTCAGACGGAGGTGGATAAGCATTCAAGTGTAGTTTAGTTGAGATGTCCCATTATCCTTTCGATCGTAGTTTTCACCCTGGGATGAGCAGGACTCTTCTAAGGCTAGCTACCGATTTTAGGATGGATAATAGGATAGTTCCATGGGACGAACTCACCGGTAGTGACACCATAATGAATGAGTTGGCTCACCAATTATGTAAGTCTGGGTGGCCTGAAAGGACCTATGAGGAGGTCGTAAAGAACTTCTTAGGTTGCATGACAGGTGGAAGAAGGTAGTGGTGCCGAAGAGTGAAACTTTCAGAAGGATTGCAGCAAATAATCCATGTTTATGGACTGAGGAGAGCGAGGACGAAGATGATATCTTCATGCCGCCGCTTCCGGGTTCTGCATCGTCGAAGGGCAAGAGTTCTTCATCATCGAAGGGCAAGGTTTCTGCATCGTCGAAGGGCAAGAGTTCTTCATCGTCGAAGGGCAAGAGTTCTGCATCGATCGAGGATGACGATGATGACTTCATGTAGTTTTTATGCTGTATGTTGTGAGTTCAGTTACGTACCATTTAATTTAGATGTAGTTCTATCTAGTTGTTTGTAATGTCTCGTTGTATGAGTATTATGTTCTATCTAAATATGATCTTGTAGTTCGGATAACAGAGTACTAAAATAGAGTAGGCATATGTCTCATACATAGTACATAGTCATTTGTCTCATACATAGAATAGACATAAGTCTCACACAGAAATAGATGGTAATGTCTCTACTGATAGATAGAAGCGTCAGTGACGACGTCTGGCCTGGCGGGGAGGCGGATCTGGAAGCGGCGACCATCCCAACCTGTCGGGTGCCCTAATGTGACGAGTAGGAATCTCAGACTCTCCCTGGTCATGTTGTGTATCCTGTGTGGGGCCTGGTGGAGGAGTCGAAAACATGTTCATCCACTGGGTGTGCTGCGACATCTGAGCCTGTATGTTCTCCTCGGGATGTTGATCACTCCCCCACGTATCATGTGATGCCGACATAGACGCCTGATATCCGTAGGCTCCTACGCGATGGAACGTTTCATCATCAAGAATGAGGTCGCGTCAATTAATATTGAAAACAATAAATATGAAGACACATACCTGCTGGCTGTGACGGCTGCTCTGGCTCAAACACGAAACTGGACGAGGGACCGTGCTGCTGTGGCTGTGGAGAAAACACGAAGCTCGACGTGGGACCATAGTGCTGCGGGTGCCACGTAGAACTGCCAGGTTGGTCAGGACGGGGTGGCCTGGTTGTCGGCTGATGTGCTAGACGTGGACGTGGTTGATGTCGGTGCATGGAGTGACGCGGCTGCTCCTGCTGGTGCTGAACAACATCGGTTCTCCGGGTGCACGTGATAGCCTCGTACACAGTCGTTATCTTATTCTGAATTCTTTCGAAGAAGGGATGTAGCACTGGACGATGCTGAAGAAGAGGTCTAGACGATAGTGATCGTCCAAAGGTGGTCACGTCGTCGTAGAGTTCGCGTGTCAAGGTAGCCTGCAAATTTCCATGACGATTAATAATGTCTGTCTCTTGCACGTCAAAGTATGTGACAACATTACGTAAAGAAAATATATCTTACCGCGTACTGCCTAGAGCCCGAAGTATCATAGCTCGGGTACATATCCGACGGAGTAGGATCCGGTATCTCCTCTGGGTGGGAGTACTCAACGATGCATAACCGTGTTCCGGTCATGTAGCGTCGCAAATAGAGATTGAATTCATCGAGATCAAAATTGTGATTCTCGTGCCATAGATTTGTGTTTGCTGTCTCCCATTCTATAACATACGACTCTAGTCTAACTAGCCAGTCAGCAGTTGTCCTGGTCATGCCCTTCCTTGACGTCCTAAAATTGTGGTGTGTGTTCAACAATTACCTAAAGCTTCGAATGGAGTACTATGAAAGATAATGCAACATTGAAAAATTGGTTAATACCTGTGGATGTGTGCTGGCACCGGGTTCTCTATAGGGGGAGGTAGCTCCAACTGCAGAAGACCAAATTGCCTCATAACCCTCTGTTGTGCCATCTCCTCGACGAAGACATCAAAGATGATCTTAGATTTTGTCATCCAGTAATCTCGGTCCCTTGTGCATAGCACAGACATACCACCAGGGTATCTCGCTTGTATGGCTGCTTCCGTGTAGGGCTGCCAGATGACCCCGGTGTACGCATCGGACTGCTTGTTCAATGCTGTGTATGCCTTCCTGGTCTGATCACTAGCAAAGCGTCTCTGCAGAGAAGAAAAGTTAGTAGGCACTAGCATCGAACTATCTCTTGTGCAGAAAAAAGTTGCATTAAACTACAACACGGTGCATACCTCGCGACGTGTCCAACACAGACCGAAAGTAGGCATGTCGATGCCATCAACATCAAACCTGGCGTCTATAGGCTCATGAACACGTACATCTGGTCGCCCTATAGAGAACCTCTCCCACGACCACAGCTGTAGGAATAGAGGGCATCCAAGAAGGGCTGGCTTTCTCGATGTAAGCTGGCAACCGTTGCACATACCTCGGTATGTAGCCGCTAAGACCGCCGAACCCCAACTCCTCTGTCTGATCTGATCCGCCGTCTGAGCGCTCGCTATCTCGAGTGCCATAGGGATGTAGAGCGCGCTAATAGTGGTGACATGGTTCTCCGTGAACATCACCTTGCCGAAAAGCCACATTAAGTATGCCTCCAGGCTCCGAGTGATCTGTTCCGCAGTCAACGGCGCCCGGAAGTTCTGGATATGCATTAAGCGAAGAGAAAGTTTTTGTAAGCCGCAATTATTTTCTGTAAAACTGTATGCATGATAACTTGAAGATAATAGGTAGGGGAAATTACCCGGAAATTTAGCAACCACTCATACTTAGGTCCGTGATGCTCCCATACCGTATCCGGAGCATCCGGAAAAACACCATGAAAACGTTGTGTAAGAGCTCGCTCCCAACCAGCCGGTGCGTCCAACGGTCCTACGGCATGACCTGCCAACGGTAGTCCGAGCAAAAGTGACACATCCTCCAGAGTAGGAGCCATCTCTCCCCATCTGAAGTGAAACGTGTGGGTCTCTGGCCTCCAACGGTCCACTAAGCAGCTCAGCAAGGACCCATCGATGGCGAGGCGTTTCTCACCCGGGATAGACTCAACCAGACGCGCGAAAGGTAAAAGGCCGGCCCATTTCAACCTTCATCAGAGAACATTTCAGTTAGTGTCTCCCATTAATATGCATGTCAGTGTGCAAATTAATAAAGCACGTACCGCTGAAGCCATCCTGAGTGTATCATCCAGTTTTCCTTAGGAGTGCGAGTGACCAGAGGCTCAAGCTTGCGCTCATACCATATCGCAGCACGATGACCCCTATCAATGTCCCCATTCAGCAACCACAATCCCGATATTCCTGCACATACAAAATTCAGAACATAGTGCCACACTTAATACAAATCTCCTCTCAAGCGCCGCATGCATACAAATTCAGAACATAGTGTCACACTTAATAAAAATTCAGAACATAGTGCCACACTTAATACAAATTCAAAACATAGTGCCACACTTAATAAAAATTCAGAACATAGTGCCACACTTAATAAAAATTCAGAACATAGTGCCACACTTAATACAAATTCAAAACATAGTGCCACACCACACTTGATACAAATTTAGAACATACTACTGCTAGCTTAGCTTCTTCCTCTCACCCTTACTCCTCTACTGCCTCTACCTCCTCTTCTTCCCCGGGTGCCTCGTCCACGCCCAGTGACGAAAGTGGGACAATTAGTGTCCCTATGGCCAAATTCATTGCATAGAATGCATTGCCTAGTCGGACCTCTTGCTTCAGATTCATCCATATCATTCCAGATCCGCTGACACTGCCGTCTGCCTCTACTTGTACGCATATGCTCTGGGTTTGGAATGTAACGCCTTTCGGCGGGGTTGATGCTGTTGAAATTACCCATTGATCGAAAACCCATCAGCTCACCTGTCCAGGTATTGACGACAGACTCTTTCAGAAAAAATGGAGACACAAACGATATTGCGTCCATTCCAAGCTGCCCGCAAGTAGCAAGTACATGTGAGCAAGGTAGGTGAAGCAATTTCGGTTTATTGCATGTGCACTCACACGTTGGCCAGGCTTCATTGCCAATTTTCACCTCATGCGTCCTCAACTCATTTGCACATCCGAATTTGTTGTTGGCTAAGCGGACCTCAAACCTTCTTTCTTGATTACCGATGGCGACTACAGTGTGTGACCTAGCTTTTTGCATCTTGTTGTCCATGTACTTCGTGACTCTTTCACAGTACCGTGTATTTGGGTTGTTCAAGATATGCTGCTCTGCTTTTTGACGTCTATCTCTGAAATACTTGACGGTGCCATAGAAAATACCCTCAACGATGGCTGTAAGTGGCAATGCCCGGTTTCCTCTAAGGACAAAGTTGTATGTTTCCGCGAGGTTCGTTGTCATGACACCGTACCTTGCTCCATGTGTGTCATGTAGCAAAGACCACCTCTCCAGAGGCTCATGCTCTATCCACTGCTCGAAGGTTTTAATCGACCTCCCGAGCCTTCTCCTAGTACCAGGTGGGTCAAAGCCTGGCAGATCACATAGCCCAACAGGCTCATCCTCCACGGCCGCTGTTCCTGTTGCCAACTGTGCAGCTACTGCTTCAACATGTGCCCTCACCGCTGCATCTCTTGCAGCTTTCCTGTCCCTCACGTGTCTCTGCGTGCACACATTAAGTCTGTCGCGTATCAAATTGTACTTCCATAACTGGTTCTGCTTGCAGAGTTTTTTGAACAGATTCATCAGGTTCTTATTTCTAAACTGCGAGAAGAAATTAGCCCCCATATGGCGCATGCACCAACGGCTCTGCAAGTCCTGCCATGGAACTTGTTCCTCAGGGCCTGGGTTTGTCAGTGTCCTTATCGCACTGAGTATACCTACATGCCTGTCATGAAGGATGCACACATTGGGCTTCTCCTTCACAACTGATATTTTCAACTGCCTGAAGAACCATGTCCAACTTTCAATGTTCTCACACTCCACAAAAGCAAATGCCAGCGGGACGACTTGATTTTGGCCGTCTTGACCTATGGCTGTCAGGATCTGACCCTTGTACTTGCCTGTGAGAAAAGTACCGTCAACACATATCACCGGTCGGCAATGCTTGAAAGCTTCGATGCATACACCGAAAGAGAAGAAGAGACGATGCAACACCCTCACAGTTGGGAACTCTGGCATGAACATGTCTTGGATATCGATATAGGTGCCTGGATTCCGCTGCTGCAGGGTGTGTAGGAGGCGGACAACAGAGTCATATGCATCAAAATAAGAACCAAATCTCCTCTCAAGCGCCGCATGCTTAGCCCTCCAAGCCTTGCCATAAGAAATTCTGTACTTGAACCTGGCGAAGACTTTTGTTTGGATTGCCTTCACTTCCATAGCTTTGCACTGCACTATCTCATCGTAAAACAATCGAGCAATAAGCGTGGATGAAAGGTTGGCATGATCTTGAGGGATGCACGGAATAAGACAAGTGTGATTAACTAAGTCACTTATCACCCAACTTGTGCCATACTTAGGGAGAAAGCCGTGCACCCTGGCGGGACAATCTGCGTTCTTGCATACCATTGTCAAGAATTTCTGACTGGACACCTGAGCTGTGAAAACCCTTTGCGTGGACATTGCCCAATTAATTATTGCATCCTTCAGGGCTTGCTTGTTCGGATACATAGCACCCGTCGCAATATTGTTCTGGTGATATTGCCAGGCTGAATCATGTCCATCATTCACGGTCATTGCAGATGTGAAGTCATGATTCCACCATGCAGGATTCGGGACCTCCTCTGCATTTTCTTCTTCATCTGACTCATCAGAATCATCGGCATGACCCCTTTCAACATCGGTGTCTTCTTCTTCCATCTGGTTCTGCATGTGCCCATCTACCTCGTCAGCGTCCACCTCACCATTGTAATCACCATCGGCATTTCCTCCTTCTACCTGACTACTCTGCCCTGGTTCATAACCATAAGCATTTCCTCCTTCTACCTGACTGCTTTGTCCTTGTTCATAACCATAAGCATTTCCTCCTTCTACCTGACTGCTCTGTCCTTCGTAGCCACCCTCGCCTTCATGTGCAGTGACCTCCTTCACGACGGGAAGCACTAAAGCAACAGGATTGCATCCCCTTCGTTCACAACCTTGTAACCACCGCACCCAATCGGAGTCTCCCTCTATTGGCCTCAAATAAAAGTAAATTATTGAACTTGACCGTGTCCACAATGCATGAACACCGACGGTGTGTGTTTCAGTATCAAGACCTAAACTTGCCGCAATCCATTCTTTCAACTGACTGACGGACCATGTTTGTGGTGCGCTCATTGGCACCTCTATGTGACTAAATTCACTCAGATCTGCTCCCATCTCGGTTGTTTGGACAGTACCAGGACCGTAGTAAAATCTGAACTTCACTACATCAGACATCTCGACTCACCTTTTTTTTTCAACAACGAAATACAAGTATTAAGCAACAACTTAATATCCCCACTAACAAATATTAGACATGTCTATATATTACCTAGCTATATATTACAGAATATTAACGGAGCAACTAATACAATTCACACACCTACAAGTATATTACGAATATTTGCCGTAGCAACTACAAATATTGACAGATTAATATATTTGACTGGACTGCCTATATTACGGACCTTTTTTCCGAACTACTACAAATACTGACACTCCTAAATACTTGACATCCACATATAGTACGGAATATTACCGGAGCAACTACACATTTTTACACAACTAATTAGTTGACATCTAAATATATTTACGTATACTACCGGGGCAAATAACAATAATCGCACACCTAATTTATTTCACATCGAAACATATTAACTAATACTACCGGAGCACCTACGAAAAATAAAATGTTTGCTGAAATATATATACCCTTGAAGCGTGCGTGCGAACGAAGAACGACGAACGGCGGCCACCGAACTGCCGGTGCTCCGCCTCCAACGAAGAACGACGAACAACAGCTTCACCTCCACCACACTGCCCCAACTTCACCACCACCACACTGCCCCAACTTCACCACCACTACCTCCACCAAAATGCTCACCACGACCACCACGAGCTACCCCATCAGTAGATCGAGACCTCTTTTGGCTGCCCTAACTGAGTTGAATCCATTCACGGTGCCAAAATCGCGAAAAACTTGCTCATTTAGGTGTATAAATTGGTGGCATTTTTGTGTAGAGAGAGGAGAAGGTAAGAACAGAAAAGAACAGAAGAAGAAGGGAGGAAGGGGAGAAGAAGAAGGGAGGAAGGGGAGGATAAGGACGCATGGAGTAGCCGGCCAGCCGCGCGCGAGGTGGCAGCACCCTGTCGGCCAGCAGCTGGCCGATCGGCCCGCGGTAGGCCGACAGGGGCACGCCCGCGCCGACAGCTCCCTCCCTCCCCCTCGCGACGTGACCAGCCCAATCAAAGGCCGACGCGTGCCAGGCGGGCCAGCAGTCGGCCAGCAGCAAGCCGATCGGCCTGCTGTGGGCCGATTAGGTCCAGTCGGCCTGCAGCGGGCCGACGGTGTATTATTTTTGAAAATTATTTTTTCGGCGTAATATTTGTGTAATTTAATAAAAAATGTATTATTTAAAAAAATTAGCCCGATCGGAATCGGTGCGGGGAGATGAGCGAACGGAGCAAGAGAGGAGAGTGAGTGAGCTAGGGTTTCGAGGCATCCATAGGGTCGGTTGTGGGCCAGCCTTGTCAGGCGGAGGCGCCCGAACATGCCCGGACCACTACATATCCGTCCTATATTTGAGCTACATATAAAAAATGCCGGTCAGCCCGAACGTTTGAGGTCTGAGTCGAAAAAACGTGACCAAGCGGCCGGCCCAAACATTTGAGCAAGGTTTGAGTCGCCCGGCCGTAGATGCTCTGACTCCGTTCATGCAAACCGACCGAGTTTTCGTAATCTGGAGTGGAAAAAGACCCGCCAGTAGTCTGAAGTGCAATGAACTCAATGGAAATTCGGCACCATGCATGAGTGAAACGTCATTTTCCTCACTTTTGCATGTCAGGAAAAGAAAAGCTGCGGGTGTTCCTGAGGTGTCAGGCTTAGCCATATCTCCACTCTTAACTTGCCACTGGAGCATAGTATAATAAAAATGAATTAGGCTGTCATTATTATTATACAAGCGATCGATTATTCTGCAGGTAAACCGGGCCCGAATAGGAATCGACCAACTTCCATGTCAACAGGTGGATACATGCATGTAGCTTTAACTTTACGTAGACGCATCCTTGTGGTCGTATAGTACTTAATTACATGATGCATCAACGTCGCTGTCCGGGAGAAAATTTCCTCTTAACGTTCATTAAGGTTGGTAGATCAGGGCCTGATTAACTCCCTTTACTTTGTTCCTTTCTGAGGGGACACTGGTCGATACATGCATCTTCCATACCATCCATCATCCATCCACGTATCTTTCCTTTGCCGCCCGTGCATATGAATGCATGCATGGTGCGTTGCCGCCATTGGTGCTCAACAACAGACAGCAACAACGTAGTACGGGGTGCAACTGAATGATCATTATAATTTCGTGAACAAGTACACTAATGACGTGCATATTCAAAGTTATCTTAATTTCTCTTCATGCATGCATGTGGAGTAGGTAAAAGGTTGGCATGCCGTACATCGCAAGTGCGCATTCATGGTTATCTAGACATTTCAGAAGAGATCAAGTGCAAATTGATTGTCCTCAACTCAATTGTTCCTTGAGTGGGTAGAACCGTACGACGCATGGATTTTACACCAAGTACGTACCAACAAACACCCTTGGATTTCAACATGGGCATGTGCACGCCCGCCTCATTACTAGCCTTCCTCGTAATGATTGCAAACTAGAATTGTTCTCGGTCACCAGTACAACATGTCTCGTCGTGCAAGGTTTAACCAAGGTCGCCATTGTTTGCCGTTGTATGTGTCTCTGATTCGATCATGTCCATGCATACGGCAACAGAAGGAAAACCAACCCTTACATAACACCCTGCCTGTCATGAGTAGCATATGAATGGGTCGGTCGTGAAAAGATAACCAACCAGCTGATACTGGCTCCGGTGATCGACACGCAGGCAGACCTTAACGTACCGACTAAACATGGAAAGATCCGCATGCATGCATGGCCATGTTTTGGCGCCCACTTTCGCGCAAAGCCTCCTCCTTCTTCCTTGGCGTTCAAGCAGGATCGTGGCTTTGCTTGGATCCCCTGCAATGTCAGTGCACACACACCTCACACACACGCGCTGGACCGCAGAAGGACCTCTTCGTAAATAAGCCACGAGTAGCAGAAGGCTCTAGAAGAGGGTATTGTTGAGAATAAAAGAAAAGAACGGGGGGCTAAGTGAACAGAACGGTGCCCTCCTTTTGGGGTGGCGCTGCACGTGCCCACCGAGCTTTTTATTTGCTTTCGAGCCCACCTGGGAGACGGGGAAAAGGTCAAGATGGAGTTTAATGGGATGGACGGCCCGGATCGACGGAGCAGCGGCCTGTGGCGCGCACATGGGGGCTCGGGACTTTGGATGCGGTGAGCTGGTCTGAGCGGCCGGCCAGCCTGCCCGCATGCGGCAGCGAGCCAGGTCGGTTTGAAGGACTTTGGACTCGGGCCTGACCTGTCTGGTCCGGGCTTTATGTGCTACACGTACCTGTAAGTCTGTTACCTGTCACACATGATGATTTTTTTTTCTGCTGCTAGTAAATTATGGCTGGGATGATGTCTTGGGATGCTTTGTCGGCGAGCATATCGACTTATCTAGTTCCGGATCGATGAGTAGAGCTGTAGAGGATAATTGGTTCCAGCTTTTTTAGTTTTGTACTAGGATATAAGTGGTTCCAGCTTGAGGGCACTGCAAATCCGGGAAATGGCAGGAAATCGCGAACGCGCCTACAGCCTACTCAGGTTGTAAACTCAGGTGCTTATTTTCTAGACAAGTGTCACGTTGCATGACAAAATCGTGAGCCCCCTCGGGCTGGCCGGCTGGCCCATCGATCGCCTAGTGTTTCTTCACTCTTCCCCCCAATCAGGGCCACTTACGTAAACAGGCTGCGGCAACAATGTGGGCTAACTGGGTTAGTAATATGCGGCATATATGGGCTGCTAATGATGAAGTGATAATGTCAAACAATTGTCTCCCATTTTTGGCTTACAAACAACTTTTTCTGTCCCCTCAAAAAAAGACAACCTTTTGTGTGCGGCTATCCTCCTATTTGCGGAATCCCATTACCCCTAAAAAAAATATCGAGAGCAACTAGTTGAATAGCGCTCCTTAGGGGGCCTTCCAACAATCATTTGGGGTGGGCTGAGAGTGCGCCACTTGACGCCCTATCAGCCGCCGCCGCCACGTGTCAACCTCTGGACGCTTTCTCTGAATTTTTTCGCACGCGTTTTCGGCTTTTTAAATGTTTTTTTTTTGCTTTTTGTTTTTTCATCGGTCTTTCAGCTTTGAAAAATTACAAAAAAAATTGCGCGAAAAAACACGTTTTTTTTGCTTCCGTGAAAGGCATGATTTTGCTTCTACGCGAGCTTGTAAACGAAAAAATTGCATTTTGTTTTTCCTTTTTTTCTTTCATGAGAGGCATGGTTTTCATTCCATGAAAGGCACGGTTTTGCATCCATGAGAGGCACGGCCGTGCTTCTCAAAAACAAAAAAAACACGTTTTCTATTTTTTTCCTTCCGTGAGAGGCAAAATTTTGCATTCGTGAGAGGCACGGCCGTGTCTCTTGAAAACGGAAAAAATACATGTTTTCTTTTTTTTCCTTCCGTGAGAGGCACTCTTTTTACTTCCGTGAGAGGCACGACCATGCGTCTCGGAAACTGCTATTGGAAAGGAAAAAACATGCTCCCCGGTTCAGTTTTTTCATTTGTTTTTTTCGTGAAATAAAGTCCATCAAAATTTATCAATATGTGATCTAGTTTGGATCTCGATGCGAGAAATCCAACGGTGAAAACGATTCGAGATTTAGACACACGGTTTAAGAGATAAAACGTTTTTAATAAATGGATCTACGAAAAAAGGGAAAACTCCCACGTTGCGACAAGTATGGCACATGCAGTGCGCCACTTGTCACAACCTGGGAAAGTGGGACTGATCTTTGCAAAGGGTACTCCGTAATTAGTGATATCGCTGAGAATCCTATTTGATACTTTTTGCGCCAAATACAGGCAATCCCAAAACACTGGCGCGCACATCATAGTGAATGAGCCGGCCCATGTAAGCTGTCATTGTATGAGCGCCGTCTCCGGATTTGGGAATCTTTCAGAAGCTTCCGCCCCTTTTTCAGTGTTTTCTTCTTCTTCTTTTTATTATTTATTTTCCATTTTTTCCTTTTTCTTTTTAATTTCATGTATTTTTTTTTACTTTCATGAAGGTTTTCACAATAACAATCATTTTTCAAATTCAAGATTTTTTTTGAATTCGGGAACATTTTTAATGCACATTTGTTTGCAAAGTCGTTTTTGAATTTCTTCATATTCTTGAATTTTTTATGTGAGATTTGTTCAATTCGTAAACTTTTTTGTATTGGAAAAAGGTATTCTTGAAGTCTTTTCAATTCACTAATATTTTTTTAATTTTGGCAAGATAAATTCAATATTTTGATTTTTTTTCCAATTCTTTGAATATTTAAAAAAAAAATAAACCGAACGATCAGGTCAACTGGGTGAACCGGCCAACGGGTAACCACGTCAACCACCTGAACTGAAGAAACAAAAAACCATGTAGGAGGAGTGTGTGAGTGCTGGCTTGATGGGCCGGCCCATGCGTGACGAGGGTGCGAGTGCCAGCTCACTAACCGGTGCTCAAATGCACCAAATAGACGCTCTCATCCTATTTCCCACCCATTGTGAAAAATAATTCGCAAATGGCACGATCCGAACACCCTCACTGGTGTTCTTTTTCGTAATAATAATGGGCTGGCATCTATTCTGTGCATTGTTTCTCGCTTTGGGAAACTTCCACCCAACACTAGGAGGATTCCAAAAGGTTCTGCACCTTTCTTCTCTTTTTTTGTACCTTTACTTTATTGTTTTTAGTTATTATTATTTTTTTTGTTTTCATTGTTCTCATCATTTTTCTTTGCTTTTTTACCTTTCGTGAATATTTTTAAAATTTGGAAAATATATAAATATTTTGTAACCATTTTATCAAATTTGTGAAAAAAATTATATGTACTTTTTAAATTCATGCACAGTTTTCGAAATTCAGAAATATTTATTAAATTCACCAAAAAATAAATATCAGAATCTTTCCAAATTTGCAAATATTTTTAAAATCTTTCAGAACATCTTTACAAATTTCATGAACATTTTTTAGTTCATGGACATGTTTTTAGAATTGATGGAAAAATAAGTAAATTCTCAAAAAATAAATAAATTCATGAACATTTTATTAAAGTAGGAAACATTTTTCATATTCATGAGTATTTTTAAATTCTACTAACATGGTTTTAAATCCATGAGCTTTTTTGAATTCATGAACGTTTATTCTTAATTCGTGATCGTTTTTACTTAAAAACATTAAAGAATTGTGAAAATAAAAAATAAATGATTGATATAATACACCAGAGAAATGTATAAAATCCAATTCAAAATCAGATGATAAAAAAATAAAAATAAAAATGATGTAAATCAAACAGAACACAAGTTCGACCTCTACAACTTAAGACATCAGCCATCTATAGTTGATGTATATGGGCTGCTAATGATGAAATGATAATGGTAAGCAATGATCTCACATTTTTTGTTCAAAAAAGTTCCCACCAAACAATGTAAGGCATGCTGAAATTCAAAAGTTCCTACCAAATGGTGCAATCTACTCCCTCCATTCCAAAATATAAGAACGTTTTTATACTATGCTAGTGTCAAAAACGTTCTTATATTTTGGGATGGAGGGAGTATCTATCTATCTATAAATACACTATGCTCCCTGTTTGAAGGCTTTACAGTAAATTGAGGTCTTCAATATAAAATTGAATCACCCGATTTTGACCGAGTCAACAATTTCTAAAACACCTAGGAAAAATCCAAAAAATAGAAAGAATTGGATCTCATTTTCTTAGCAATAGTGTTTTTGGTGGGAGGGATGACAATTAAGAACATTTTGATGGCAACTTTACCTGTCGTGAGGATGCAATTTTAATTTGCAAGCATGGTGATTCTGGCTAAAAACAGAACTACAACGGAGTTGCATGCTCACTAACTAAAATTGCCATGCTCGGCCAACAAAAATTGCCATCAAATCATTTGCAAATGTCAACCCTCCCAGCAAACGTTCGTTGGATATTGGGGTCCTTTTTGCTAGGTTTTTGGTTCAGTAAATAGATAAATTCTTCAAGGCAATCACAAAATGGACACCACAAACATTTAATGATGCTACTTTTTTTAAGAACTATAGCATTGATGTTATTATGCATACATACCAAAGTATGTATGATCACAAAAAGTTGATAGCATAAATTTGTTTTGCAATGAAGTATGGATTTTTTTTCGTTCATGCTTAATTTGTATGTAAAGCTTGATATAACAAGGTTTTCCTAGCACTGCCGCCACCGCTTCACGGTGATGGCCTGCTGAATGTTGCAGGTATGTCCTCCATCCCTCCGGTTGGTTCTTCACCCCCATATTTTAAGTGTAGTTTTTTGTTGTAGAAACTTGTGAAATTTCTTATAACTTGATCAGGAATTTGGGAACGGGCATCTCTAGCTTGCTTACGCAATGTAAAAACTTGTGATTGTGGACTATATGCGTGTGCATTGTAGATGTTCGATAAATTGCGTGAAACAAATACTATATATTATGGGGTATTACGTCATTTCCCTGAAGGTATCTTGAAGAAAATATGATAGGGATAAACTTCTGGAATTTTAGGATTACTCCCGAACACCGAACTACTCGCCCGCGTCATCTGCGATGCCGCACGCAGCCACTCCGTACACATCGTCGCTCCCGCCGGCGCTCCACTCGCACCCACAAGTCTCCCGCTGCGAGTCCACGTTCCGGCGGACGGGCGCAGTCGTCTCCAACACGCGCACGCTCATCCTCACCGACATCACCGGCGCGGGATCGTTCCGGGCTGCCCCGCCTTTGCTCCGGCCGGACACGGCAAGCGCGACTCGCCGCTCCACCGCCGGGACACCGACGTCCCTCCATGCAACCTCGGCGCGGCCAAGCAGCTCCGACGACCCGGCGCGCCCCATGATCTTCTTCTGCCTCCTCCGCACCTCGAACACCACGCTCCTCGTGTCCGCGAGCTCCCGCACGCACGCCGGCGAGCCGTCGCACGCCAGCGACGCCACGTCGCGCCACGAGACCACGTCGGTCGATGTGGATCGGTCGCCGGCGCGGCGCTCGGCCTCGGCGCTTTGGCTGTCGATCTGGATCGTCCTGCCGCCGCCCGCGGGGACGTGGCACCGGAGGAAGAGCGCACCGGTGCAGCCGAGTCCCGTGACCTCGACGGAGCTGATCTCGCACTGGAGATGGCAAACGACGCCACCGACACCCCAGCTGCTTTCCATGGTAGTTGCACTCACACTTACTAGTACATGGTAGGAGGACACTAATTTGGGTGCATGCAGATATATACACGCATGCGGGTAACTTTAACGAGTGCACGCATGATCCATCCGTAGCCGGCTAGCTAATGGAATGCGTGTGTGTAAATGGTGTTTGGTGCAGTAAACTTTAGCTCTTGGAAACAGCAGGGGCCAGATGGCCTTGCATATGCTTCTTGGTCGCTCGGCCCAACTTGGCCTATCAGCTGACCAAAGGTGAACGTCAACACTGAAGCTTGAAAATGGGAGCATGCATGATCTTCGAAAAGTTTTCCACCATCGTCTTGAGGTGCAGTGTGACTCAAGATGGATAGTGAATGATTGGTTTTAGATAAGTTTTGGTTGAGGGGGAATGTATCAGACTTCAAACTTCAGCTGCACTTCCATATTGAACCAGGTCAACAGAGAAATGGACCTCACAAGGCGAAAGTCTCTTTCTACACGAGAGCTCAAATGAGCTCGGGATGAACAGTATCTCGAAACACATTCTCAAAATGTTCAAAAAAATCTGAATTTTTTTATCGGTTGACAAATGTTCTAAGAGTTTGCAAAATTTCATCACAAAATCACATTTGTGGAAGTCATGAAAAAAAAAATCAGTGCTCCAAAATACTTTTGAAAGTAGCATTCTCAGAGTATTGATTTTATTTGCCACGACTTCCACAAACGTGATTTCATGAAACTTTGCAAGCTCGTCCTAAAATAGACTAACATCGAAGAACCTGAACCAACTTTCTATGCCGAACAAAACTTATATATTGCCCCAAGTTCAATGTGAATCCAAAAGTTTATTTGCAGTTTACAAGACAAGTTGAAACAATATCTTCACATAAACCATTCACCAAAGGTCAAATCGAAGCAAGAACACACCAGATGCATGACATGAGTCCTCTAGCCCTTGACGTGCGCAATTTCGTCGACTAACCTTTCAAGGTCCCGTTGCGAGGACCCACCCGCCGCGACCGCCCTCACGGCCTTCTCCTTCCACTCCGCTGCCTTCCTCCTCATTGCCACCGCCTTATCCCCATCGCCCATTAGCTCCCTCACGGCAGCCTCAACCTTTCCCCGCCCGGCCTCGCGCGGCATCTGGACGCCCACACCCCACTCCTCGCACGCGTACCGGCAGTTGGTCACCTGCTCTGAGAAGAAGGGCCAACACAACATCGGCACGCCAGCGCACAGGCTCTCCAACGTCGAGTTCCAACCGCAGTGGCTCAGGAAACCCCCGGTCGCGCGGTGGCCCAGCACCGCCTCCTGGTCGCACCACCCCACCATCAGCCCTCGTCCCGCGACCTCCTCCGCGAACCCATCCGGCACCGGCACCTTGCCATCATCATCGCCGCCGTCGCGCACCATGTCGGGCCGGACAACCCACAGGAACGGGCTGCCGGCGTCGGCCAGCCCCCGAGCGAACTCCACCATCTGGTCCCTCGTCATGACCGTGATGCTCCCGAAGTTGACGTACATCACGGAGCCGTCCGCCGCCTGCGCGTCTAGCCACGCGATGCACCGGCCGTCCTCCTTCCACAAGCTCGAGGTGAGGAAGGGGAGGTACGATGGCGGCGAGACCTCTGGGCCGAGGGGCCCGACGACGAAGGTGTTGGGCAGGCGCTCGCGGATGGCGTCCAGCGCGGCGCGCTCGAGGTCATCGTAGGTGTTGAGGAGGATACCGTCAGCGGCGGGGGCGTCGAGCTCGCATTGCTTGATGTTGATGGTCAGCATCACATCGTCAGCGTCAGTGGTGCGGATGAACGTCGGGAAGTCACGTAGGCGGAGGTTACTGATCATGCCAGTGATCCAGTCCACGGGGGTGTCCAGGTACCCATTGGTGAAGCAGCTCTCATCTGTGCGAATGTATGTTAATTAGAAGAAAGTTCCAATGTATATCCCCTGAAATCAATATTCCAGTGTACATAATTCTTTTTCAGTTTAAGATGGATGACACTATTGCCTTAACTTCGGCGACATTTTGAACGAAATTATGAATATAATTCCTTTTTTCTGTTACAAAATACCCCGTTGGGGATGAAAATATAATTTTGCAGTCCAAACTCACAATATTTCACTCACTTAAGTAAGCTAATCCCTAGATTTTGTGTGTGTGTGTGTGTGTGTGTGTGTGTGTGTGTGCGCGTGTGCGTGTGCGTGTGCGTGTGTGGAATATCCCCTTTAGAAATGACATAACAAATTTATGTGCAAGTAAACTTCTAGAACAATATATGTGTAATTAGGTTCAAACCCTAAAGGATGGTACTCTAGAGCGGGTCACTTTGCAATTCATAAATCAACCCACCCATGGTTCAATAAGCGATCAAAATGTCAACAAGAGTGAATTGCTCCTCACATGATCACACCTCTCTAAGCGAGACATCCCCCAATATTGCACGTATGCACTATACTCCATAAACTAGAACCACGGTTTGATATTTACCCCACATGCACCATTATTGTCGCCAAAATTTTGCCGTTTCTATTTGCACTGTCGGGCTCTTTGTGATGAGATCTTTGTATGTTTGAAGACATTTTGGTTTCCAGTTCTGATAGTTACCAGATCTTACCATGTCGGTTCCATTATTATAGATGTATAGCTGAAGTTCTATCCGATACAATAAAAGGACAAATACTAATCATCTTTCAATTTTCTCTTGATGTTTCTAATGGCTGACCATCTACCACTTATTTGCTAAATTATCTAGTTGCCTAACTTTATTTTCATTACGTCCGTGTCTACTTATCAATATCCTAGCTCAATGCAAGGATCAATAGATAGTTTGAATATCTTTACTAATAAAGGGGATGATAATAATGGTGTTATGTTGAGTCACTCAACGACTATAGAATATTCCATCACGACCGGAGCAACAAAGGGAGTAAATGAAATCCGACTGTGTAAGCTCTAATAGTAGCTCGTTCTTTGTAAAAGCAAGTGGGTTGCAGGGAAGAGACAGCAACGAAATTGTTTGAAATTTTATTCTCTACCACTTGGCAGTCAAGTATGAATATTGACCATCTCTATCCCTAACTATTTTATATCGGTATTAAGATTTATCGGGTTATCAATTTGAAATTTTGGAACTTTTGGCGGCGCAAGGTGAAAGTGCATCTAGTGCCACTAGTGTACACATGACAAATGATAAAGGGACTAATGGCTTACTAAGTGTACACATGTTCATACTACAAAAGTTTATTGGTTTAACCAATGATTGTGGGCCCTTAAAAATTTAAGGATCGAAAAAAGCTTAGAGCTAGAAGACTAGTGGTGTTTTCCTAGTAGTTATAGTGGTATATAGAAGCACACCGAATATAGGACAAACCACATTATGGAGAGGGATAAGATACTTTCGATGGTGGACGAATCTTGTAGTTGTTCTATTAAAGAACTAAGAAATTAGTGATCATTGGTGATATACATCTTTCAAGCAAGTGGTATCGGGAATAGACTATGCGTCAAAGTATAACGGAACCGTATTTGTATTCGTGCTCCAGCCAGTTCATCCAAAAGTACGATTTGATGTGAGATGCGGTCAACATATTTCAACATTCCCGCTCACGTCTAGCCTTTTTTAGACCTTAGACATGGGATCAATGTAGTGGTATGGTCTTGAACGCGAGACCTCTTGGCTTTGTACAATACCGAATTCATGGGTCTACGAGCTCTTCCAAAAGTCTGAATTGATGGAGAGAGGTGTGAAACATATATCAGCAAACTGTGTCATTGAGGGCATGCCCTAGGGTGTCACACCTCTGAAGCCGGTGCTTCTAGGATCCTCTATTGTTGTTGGCCAAGTCATGTGTCTTTGTTCTCGATCCTACTGTCTTTTTTGTGGTCATCGGTATTTTATTCTGGACTTGTGCACTCTTTGAGTGTGCGAGTTGCAGGTTTGATTCTGATGTGTCTAGTTTGAGACTCTATTAGACTGGGTGAATTATACTTTGAATTCTTTGTTGTGTCGAGTCTTAGGTTAACATTACTAGGATATGGTTTTGTAAATGGTTGTGTTCTTTTTCGGTAAAAAAATGGCTTGTGATGTGTGCATATAAGAGCCTCAGATGTCATTACTAAGATTTGAATCTCAGTTATTCTAGTTTTAATCACGCTGTTTCAGTAATCTTGAAGCATAACGATTCATTTTTTGTTGTGTGGTAGCTATAAATAGGACCCAACCACTTTGGTCTTTGGGGCGTGTTAATAAAACTCCCACTGTTTTATTAACTCTGCATATTAGCTTTGTTTTTGGTCAACCTGAATAAAGTTTGAGCAAGTTTATAATAAAACAATATAAACATCTAGTCATTTACAATAACAAATATATGTGAATATTTTCAATTATGAATCTAATGGTATTAATATGATTTTTAGAAATATAACTTGATCAAAGTTTTGACTCAATATGTGAACTGAATAAAAATGGAGGGATTGTTGGTCTCGTCGAGTAACCAATCAGCTACCTAGGACGTTCAAACGAGTTACCTTTCGGCCCACTTAAGGTTATTTTACACATGAGTACATGACTAGATTCGGTGCGAAATATAAAAAGCTATAGCCTTATATTTATACATTATCTTTTTGAAGTAGCTGACCACAGAGTTTGATTCTCCTGTTGTTGTCACTATCGTATAGGTGACTGAAACGTCGGAAGTCTGTGACGAAATACATTAATTAGCTAGGTACCAATGAAAGCCGAGTAAAATGGTTCGTCTTTGAAACATGACCTTTCCTTTGTCTTTTTGCTCGATGACCACCGACGAAGATTGAACTGAGCACGGATGAAAAACCATATCTGATCTAGGAGTAGCCAGTAGGCTTTTCAGTTTCTTATATGTCCTTTAATTTCTTATGTCCTTTGTAATTAAGTACTCCTTCCGTCTCATAATATAAGAGTATTTTTAATACTAATAGATGTGATAGCTAGGCTTAGAACAGGTGATTTACTATAGGGCAACGATCTGCGCCGGTGCGCCGGCCCAACTGCTGGGCCGATCGCACCGCAACCATTGGATCCGCGCGCGTGGGCCGTTAGATCCTGCCGAAGAAAATGGTTCCCCCTTACCTTCTTCTTCCCCGCGTCGCGCCGCGCCTCCTGCCGCGCCCACCGCTCCAAGCGTTGCGCCGCCCCCCCCCCCCCCTCCTCCCCTCCCCCTCCCCGTCGTGCTTGTCAACGCCCTCCGCGCAAGTCGCTGCCGTCGTGGATCGAGCCCCACCATGCCGCCTCCGCCTCCGCACCCAATTGAAGCTTTTTCATGGCTGGTCGAAGCAAAACGGAGACATGCTTGTAGCAAAAAAACATTGTGGCCGATAGCTGCCGGTTGTAGCTCACCGTGCAGGTCCCAAAAACACGGCTACCGTCATGGGAACAATTTTCAATTTTGGTCGTAGCAAAACGTGGTCACGATTGTAGCAAAAAACTTCATGGCCGCTGCTATGCTCGCATCCAGTTGAAGCTTTTTTCCATGCTGATTGAAGCTTTTATTCACGCCGACTGAAGCTTTTTTCCACCCGTGGGCGCTCGTGCACGGGTTGTACGAACGACGACGACTGCCAATGAACGCCATCTAAACGGATGTAGCAAAAATTCTCGCAGGTTGTAGCAAAAAACAGGTACGGTTGGAGCAAAAACGTCGCTCGCACAACGACCACCGGCGTAGCATGCAGCACGCGACGAAGCCGGTTGTAGCTGAGCGGTGTGCCGGTGGTAGCAAAATGTGACACCGGTTGTAGCATGCAACAAAAAACACGACATTTACAATGTTCTTTCAGGACAGCGCCGCCATCCTCGCAGCTCGCGGTCACCTTGCTCGCCGTCCGTGGATGACAAATGAAAAGCTGCAACCGGTGGTTACGAAAGCTACAACCGGCATTGAAAAAAGCTTCGAACTTCTTGTCTAGTTGCGACCTCCGCGCCGATGATGATGCAGTTTTGCTGCAACCATAGTCGATGTTTGCTACAACCGGTGATGGAATTTGCTACATCCATTTCATAGCTGGTGCTACTGCTCCGCTGAGCTCCCACGCCCGCCCATGGCCATCACCGTTGTGGCGCCGTTCCGAGAGGTGCCTGACGACGCAGTGGCCGAGATACCTGCGCAATGCCCATCCTCGCTCGTGCGCGCCGCCATGGCCTGCGCCTCCTCGTATCCTCCCCGCGATTCCTCCGCGGCCATCAGTCGACGGCGCGGCCATGGCGATGAGCGCAACCATGGAAACGGCACAGCAGCGTTGTCCCCGGAGGGGCGCACGAACAACACAGGAGGCAGGAGCTGATGGCCGGCCTGGATCCATGGAGTTTCCTGCCTAGGCGATTGCGAGGAAGAAGGGAGAGCGGTTTTTCCTAGCTGGGGCTACACGGTACCCATTATCACAGCCATCCACTGGTACCCATGTTTCAAGTGGATGTGTGCACACTGCTGTTGGCGCTAGCCGCTTAAGCTTAATTATCTGTCGCGAAGCCTACCAAATTCGGCTACTGTGCGTGACATGATGTGACATGCATGTGTCCTGACTTCTTAGACGAGACATGGTGGAGGATTTTGTCCACAAACTCTCTCACATGTTCTCTCTTTGACAAAACAGGTTATTTTCTCTCTCTCATTCTCCTCTCTCAGTCTCTCTCCTACTAAGATTTTCCCCGTTCGTTATCTCTCATGATACACCGTAGCTGGTTTTTCTCCAATGGAAGACAGTAGTTCTTTTCTCTCTTTTATCTCCCAACCTCTTTCACAAATGAGAATAATCTTCTCTCTCGTCCTCAAATTTCTTTTCTTCTCTCTGTGCCTTTTCTCTTCTCTCTTCTTACACATGCTCACAAAAAGAAATACTCTATCTCTCTCCTCACCTTTCCCCTCTCTCACCCACATGCGTGAAGAAACAAGAGAGGAGACAGCATGCGGTCCATGTCACATGGCTACAGTGACAGAACCAGCAAACAATGACAGGATCGACAGGTGCAGGACCTACAAGGGAATCTTGTTACTGTTCATGTAGCTATGCCTTTTCAGCCAAATCACTGTGGCTACAGGGAATACTGCTGCTGATAGTAGTTGTAGCATAGATCTCCACGGCGTGCCCAACGGTACGGATAATGGGTACCGTGTAGGCCGAGCTAGGAAAGAACTTTGCGGGAATGAGTGGATGGGGCGTTGGGGAGAGAATAAGGTACACGTGTTGCCTTCTTGGTGGCTAGCGTCAGTGAGGCGAAAGTGACCGGCCCGAGCGTTCCGCCGGCGCACCGCGCGTAAACACTTCCCTTTACTATATGATTTTAACACAGTTTATTACCTTTGAATGGCACGTATCCCCGCTTGACAAGCTGATCGAAGTTGAGGTAGCACAAGAAGCCGCAGGCGCTGGGGGTGAAGAAGAGGTATGCCGGCAGCCCCATCTCCTTGGCCGCGTGCACCGCGAATCCCATGGCGCCGTCGGTGACGACGCAGGTGACCGGCGGGACTCCCTCCGTCCTCCCGAGCCTCTCAACGAGCTCCCTGAGGTGGCCAGGACACGCCCGGCGCGTGGCCTCACAGAGCGCCCAGATGTCCTGCGTGGCGTCGTGGTCGGAGCGGGGGAGCCCGTCGGGGATCGTCTCAAACCGGAAGCCGTCGGCGGCGCCCGTGACGGCGCCGAGGCCGCGAGAGCGGAGGAGGCGGCCGTGGTTGTGCTCCGTGTGGACGAAGGTGACGTGGAGCCCCCGCGCGTGCAGGGCCTTGGCCAGACGAAGAAACGGGTTGACGTGGCCCTGCGCCGGGTAGGGGAGCAGCAGGATGTGCGGCGTCGTCTTGGCCGGCTTCGAGGACGGCGCCATCGCCATGCTCAGCTGGCTCTTGTATGTTTGAGTACGTTGGAAACATACAGTATGAGAAGGAGAATAGATCCGATTGCTTCGGTCAGGTGTACTATAGTGTATGTGTGGGTCGATGGCGTTGCTACCCTGCCGATAAGACTGGCTATGAGCTTCTGAATGGTGAGTTGCGACTTATTTTTTTAGGGCGTGGCGAGATCTCACTCGACTGAGATTTAATCAAGTCTCAGTCAAACGATAGACATAGAAAAGAAAGAAGAAAATATCCAAATTTGTTTCTTGCACGAATCTTCATGTAGCATCAACCGAGTCTTCACTAAGTCGTCTTAGACTTAACCAAGTCTCAGTCGATGCTACATTCGTGAGATCTTACATGAAGATTTGAAATTCTTTTTAATCTTCTTTTTTATATGTTGTGCCACTTAATTGAGACTTGTTTAAGTCTCAATCGACTGAGATATGATCACACCCTTTAACTTTTAGTCCAAACTAGCAAAGTGGTCCAGGCTTCATCTTAGTAGCGGGCGGCCGTGGGGCGGGGCGCGCGGCTCCTCTGGCTACTGCGCGGGGCGGGAGGCGGCGGGGAACGGCGGATCCGGCGGCGAGGACTGCGGCGCAGCTACAGCGGCCTCGCGCGTTGAGGGGAGGCGGGGGGCGGCCGGCGGCTCGGGTGGGCGCGGGCGGGAGGTTGGGGACGGGAAAACTCCCTCCCGCGCTCAGCCGGAACACGGGTGCGGGTTGGGGTAGTTTTCGCTCCCCAACCCTCACTTCTACAGGTTAGGAGGGGGTTGAGGGTTGGACCCTTAAATTTTTTTAGGGTTTGAGGGTTTGAGGGTTAAGGGATTCTAGTCTACGCGTTTTTTCGCTCGCAAACTGTAAAAAAGCAGTTATTTATAAGGGTTTGAGGGTACTACTAGTGATGCTCTAATAGTAGCCCGTTCTTTGTAAAAGCAAGTGGGTTCCACGGAAGAGACAACAACGGAATTGTATGAAATTTTATTCTCTACCACTTGGCATTCAAGTATGAATATTGGCCATCTCTACCGCTAACTATTTTTTTATATATGTATTAAGATTTATTGTGTTATCAATTTGAAATATTGGAACTTTTGGCGGCGCAAGGTGAAAGTGCATGTACTGCCACCAGTGTACACATGACAAATGATAAAGGGACTAATGGCTTGCTAAGTGTACATTTTTCATACTACAAAAGTTTATTGATTTAACCAGTGATTGTGGACCCTTAAAATTTAAGGATAAAAAAAAGCTTAGAGCTAGAAGACTAGTGGTGTTTTCCTAGTAGTTATAGTGGCGATAATTCAACCCAGAGCCCGGGTTCAGATGAGCCCGGTGAACAGTATCTCAATTTGAAATTAAAAAAAAAGTTCAAAAAAAATCTTTTTTTTGGTGGTGCAAGATGCTCCTGTGCGTGAACTCTGTGCAAATTTTGTGAAGTTTAGACATTCAAGGAGCTCGTGGAAAAAATGACAAAATCAGGCGTAAATAGTGCAATTTTTAAAAGTTTCTCAGACATCCGAAGTTTTAGATATAAATAAAAAATAGCATATAACTTGATCGAAGTTTTGACTCATATGTGAACTGAATAGAAATGGAGGGATTGTTGGTCTCCTCGAGTAACCAATCAGCTATAGCGTTACCTTTCGGCCCACTTAAGGTTATTTTACACATAACTTGATTCGGTGTGAAATATAAAAGGCTATAGCGTTATATTTATACATTATCTTTCTGAAGTAGCTGACCAAAGAGTTTCATTCTCCTGTTGTTGTCACTATCGTATACTAGGTGACTGAAACGTCGGAAGTCTATGACAAAATACATTAATTAGCTACTAGGTACCAATATCCAATGAAAGCCGAGTTAAATGGTTCATCTTTGAAACATGACCTTTTCTTTGTCTTTTTGCTCGATGACCAACAGCGAAGATTGAAGTGGGCACGGGTGAAAAACCATCTCTGATCTAGAGTAGCTAGTAGGCTTTTCAATTAAGATGGCTGCATGCATTATTATGATGCAGAAGTCGGGGATACGCCTCCATTTAAAAAAAAAGAGTAGGCTTTTCAATTTCTTATGTTGTACTCCCTCTATAAACCATCTCTGATCTAGCTAGTAGGCTTTTCAATTTCAGAGAGAGTACTACTAAGTAGACGTGATCTAGCTAGTAGGCTTTTCAATTTCAGAGAGAGTACTACTAAGTAGACGTGATACTATGCTCCATGATGATGGCTACAGATTAGAACAGGTGATATGATTAATAGAGTTTACCTTTGAATGGCACGTATCCTCGCTTGACAAGCTGATCGAAGTTGAGGTAGCACAAGAAGCCGCAGGCGCTGGGGGTGAAGAAGAGGTAGGCCGGCAGCCCCATGTCCTTGGCCGCGTGCACCGCGAACCCCATGGCGCCGTCGGCGATGACGCAGGTGACCGGCGGGACCCCCTCCGTCCTCCCGAGCCGCTCGACGAGCTCCCTGAGGTGGGCAGGACACGCCCGGCGCGTGGCCTCGCAGAGCGCCCAGATGTCCTGCGTAGCGTCGTGCTCGGAACGGGGGAGCCCGTCGGGGATCGTCTCGAACCGGAAGCCGTCGGCGGCGCCCGTGACGGCGCCGAGGCCGCGGGAGCGGAGGAGGCGGCCGTGGTTGTGCTCCGTGTGGACGAAGGTGACGTGGAATCCCCGCGCGTGCTGGGCCTTGGCCAGACGAAGGAACGGGTTCACGTGGCCCTGCGCCGGGTAGGGGAGCAGCAGGATGTGCGGCGTCGTCTTGGCCGGCTTCGAGGACGGCGCCATGGCCATGCTCTTGCTAGCTCTTGTATGTCTCGGCAGGTAGGAAACAGACGGTATGAGAAGGAGAATAGATCCGATTGCTTTTGGTTGGATTGGTGCATGTTGCTTCGGTCAGGTTTATTATAGGCTTTGTGTGTATGTGTGGGTCGAGGGCGTTGCTGCCCTGCCGATAAGACTGGCTATGAGCCCGTGAACGGTGAGTTGCGACTTATTTGTGTTTTTTGACCGCAAATAGATTTTATTTCCCAAATAATAGACATGTCATTTACAAGCAGCTGAAAAATAAAATCAGGAATCTCATCATCCCAAGAACTAGAGGATCTAGTAGTAAAAGAGTTTTTTGCTAATTCATCTGCCACCTGATTGGCCTCTCTATAGCAATGTTTGAAGGATATGGAAGCAAAGTCCATCATAAGCTGTTTACACTCTATGATGATAGCTACCTCCGGGCCTAAATAATCATCAACTTGTATGAGCTCTGAACGATGCGTAGCGACTTAGAGGGTGTTTGTTTCCAGGGACTTATTGGTTTAGGGACTTAAAAAAGTCCCTATAAGTCCCATCTAAACCAAACAGGAGGGACTTATAGGGACTTAAAGTGGGCATTTGGGAAATAAGACTCTCAAGGAGAGTCTTATAGGGACTTGTAGTTGTAATATGGTCTTATGAAGGCTTATAAGTCCCAGGAACCAAACAGGTAGAGACTTGGGACTTATAAGTTGGGACTAAAAAAAGTCCTAGGAAGTATGAACCAAACAGGGCCTTATTTTCTTTTAGGGAAACGCTTCTACCCGGCGCACCGGCCGAAACTTTGGCCGGTCGCGCGGGACCCGTTGGATCGGGCGGGATCTTATGGCTAGCAGCGCGCATGACCCCACCTTATCCTTCGCTATTTCTTCGCCCACTTTGTCTCTTTCCTTGTATTCCCTTCGGTGGCCGCCCAATCAACTAAACTTGTACGCCGTCCTTCTCCTCCTCTGGCGTCTCTAGCTTTTGCTCCCGCTGTTTTCTTCTTCTTGTTTTTTGCTGCAAGCGGGGCTGGGAGGACGAGTGGCGAGCCATTGCTGGGAGTTGGAGTAGCAGCCGACGATTCCCAGTTTGCTACAACCGTCCTCTTTTATTTTGCTAGAGCTAGCAACGGTAGATGCTGGAACCGTCAGGGAGAATTGCTACTAACACGGGGCGACAATGCAAACCGGCCATGGAGTTTTGTTGGAACCGGCTGCTTGGCATGCTGGAAACGACTACGCGGCGAGCTGCAACCAGCAATCACAAAAACTACAAACGGTGATCGACTTTGCTACAAGTGAAGAGGTGACGGCACCGACGAGCTATTTTTGCTGGAACCGGCAGTCTTGGAAGCTGGAACCGGCATTGAGAAAAGCTGCAAGGCCGTGCGACGGCTAGTGGTGGTGCTGCACATGGCCTTGCTACAACCGCTGCCCACGGCTGCTACCACGAGCGGTGGTGGTGATGCGCACTAGCCAAGGCATGACGAGTTTTGCTGGAACCGGCGTCCATGTGTGCTACAAACGGCCACGAAATTTGCTACGATCAGCCACGGCATCTTCCAGAGCTGCAACCGAGGGGCGGCGGACGGGCACCGGTGCGCCGAGCGTTGACAGCGAGGGGCAGCGAGGGCGGCGCAACCCGGTGCTGCAACCATGGGAGCCGCGAGCTGCACCCCTTTTGCCAGCCGGTGCTAGGAACGGCGCTGCCGGAGCAGCGAGGCGTCCACGACCAGGAGCTGCAAGGCGAAGTAGCCATGGTGAGTGATTTGAACGGCGACCAGAAGGCTGCAACCGCACCGTCATCAGCATAGGCGTGCGTGTGGCTGGGAGCAGGGTGGCCGGCGGCGCTCTCCGTCGCTCCAACAGCACTAGATCGGCAACGTGCCTTGGCGCGAGGGTGCCGGTCCCAACGATGTGCCCAAGCAAGTAATGGTAAAGTTAGTAGCAAGTTAGGCTTAGCGTACGTATTCAATTAGGATAACAAAATAAAAGAAAGAAGAAACATTCATATGTAATCGAAGCAAGACATCATCCATGGATACCAAAATATAGTACACCACATTTGAAGGATGTAATGTTCATATACAGGGTAAATTAAAGGATGCAATATTCATACACGTAAATATTGAGTGCAAAAGTATGAATAGACGTGCCGAAGGGGACGTGTTCACAAAAGGAGAGGGAGATCACACAGTAGTTTACACGGTACATCACAGGAGCTGGTGGCATCATATATCATCTCGTACTTGCGAGAGTTAGAATAGATGATCTGTGATGTCCATAGATGATCAACGCCATGGCCTTGGTGTGAAGAAATCAATTGGTGCAAACATCTCATGCTGTTGCGCCTAAAGACTGTCTTTTTATGGCATGCAGCCTCTTCTACAGACGATTGCTTCTGCTCTCAAGGTTATGTGCCACCACTTCAATATTCATAAGGGTCACGTTTGTCAATATATCCACGGCACGGGTAGGAGGAAAGCCATGTGCTATCACATTATGAAGCTGATCTGAGAAGGGGCTCATGTATCTCAGATCATACAAGTAACCTTTGACACTTGTTTATCATGTCAAATGCCTCATCGATCCCGAGTCTTAGATAAGCAAAAGTCTTTCTGCATTCTGCTCAGCCTGCCATAGTTTAGATCCTTCACTATAGTGTTTCTGGAGTTCTCCATGTACCTCATCGTGTTCTCATTGAGCCCGAGTCTCAGATGGCCTTGTGAAGCCCAAGATGCTTTAACAAGATATCAGTCATCATTCTAACTGGATCCTTACGATGCTTGTCTCGGCCTGTGTCATAGGAAATTTCAAAATAGTTATATGATTTTCCAGAGTACTAAAGTTGACAGCAGTTGGTTTTATACCACGAAAACAAAGGTCTGGGTAACTAAAGGATGGCAATCTTTGTTGTGCAAGAGTTTTATTAGACTCTTACTGTCCTGTTCTACAACTGAGACATGGTAATTGATAAAAAAAATCAAATGCTACAATGAATTATAAGATAAACCAGCAGAAAATTTAAAGCCTAACAATCAGACTAAGTCACACACATGAGCAGATCGCTTCATGTGTTGTACAAAGAACAATAGCCTAGGAAACCGTATCAACAATCAATCGAGTTTGCAAAGAAGAAAATCCCAAGGACAGCCTGTACACACTCATGCGCAAGCGTCAATTCTGGTGTTTCCAACTTTAATGATAGGCTAATCAGAACAAGAGGGCAAGCAGTCCTGGATAATCATAGTGAGAAGTCTAATTAAACAATGTTAAGTGCAAGAGAGGCAAGGTGACTAATTAAACAGTGCGCCAGGAACAGCCAGAAAAAGACGATTGCACCGATGTAGTTCCTGTAGTGCTTGTATTTTGCATCAAGCAGACCAACGTTACCAAGAACGACACTAAGCACAACCTTTGGCCTGACCATCTCGTCAGTTAATGAGATGCCAAACTATTAATATAATATATTTGGAAACAGAATGTTCCAGGCCAGCCTCAAAATAAGAATGACACAATAATTAAAAATCAACGGTGGCACAAGTTAATCTATGAATAGGTGGCATTTAGATCGTTTAATAAATTCATTAGGTGAATATTCATACTAAATAAAAATTAATATCACAAGTAAATCATAGTCAATAGATCTGGAGTATTATCTCTGAGAAGGGTGTTATACTAGACCAGGAGACTCGCAACAATAGACCTGCAGCTACTACTGATAACCGAGCAGCATTTTTATACACGACCCGGAGAACAGTAAGATTCACTAAGATAAACCCTAGATTGATACTACAGAAGTACGGAATTTATAAGCGACCGACAGCTCGTGTGTACCTTGTTCATTGGTGGCACCGTGGACAGGCGTTTCCCTGTTCCTGTCGCCGACACGGTCGAGAAGAGTTCCCTCTGTGAACTGATTGATATTGAGTCACCAGTTGCTTTCAAATCACAAAGAACTACAGTAAACAAAAATGAATTTAGTTAAGGTTGCCTGTCCTGCATACAGTAAAATGCATTGCTGCAAAATAATGTCCTGAAAGCTTTAATTCATGCACAGGTAGCCAATTGATCTGTACGACATAGTAAGGAGTAAACACATAAACAGAGCAAGCATTTAAGCACACTTATTCACACCTTGCCTGATTCAGTGCTATACCAGTTCTCACGAAAGCAAATTCACCCTATACACTGCGTCTATCATTAAGTAGAGAAGAAGATCATAAAGAAACAAAATAAAGGCACGCACCTGCATCATATCCCGCCTTGTATTGATATATGAATATGAAAGCCTCCAATAATTAAAGAATACACATGCTTGCCCTATCCAACCTCGTGGTCCAGCGCTAAGGCCACTGCACAGCAAAGACAACAAGATATTGATTTGTATCACCTAAATAATAGTAGTAGAAAACATTACCTAAATACATATCCTTCTTATTATCAATCAAAAGTACTTGAAACTAAAATTACAGAAGAACATTTATCTCCTAAGAGTGTAACCTAACCACATGCTGAAGCAAACTGTCATAATTTTTGGAAGTTTCATCATTTTCCAAACTTATCATTTTCTCCTCTCATCTCGAAACTATCATAAATCCATATCTTCAGTCTAAAATGGTCAACTTTCTTCATAAAGCAATCAACCAAAACAAGTACTACCTTTGTAACTAAATACAATACGTTTTTGCTGTTCAAATTGAACTACAAAGACGTTTTATATTTGGTTACGGAGGGAGTATCTTTTAAGCATGAGTATAGATACGACATCAGAAGCTCTGTAACAGAACAAACATGGGAATGTTTCAAGAACTATCAAGACTAAACAGCAAACACGAGTTGTGTGCAGATTGTAGATCTTGTAAAGTATAACATCCAGATGAAAAATCAAAATTACTATGTGGTAAGTCATGAGTTGTTAAGAAAATAAAGATGTGGTCCAAAAATCCAGAAGATTTCTCTCTGAACCTACAAAACTCACTTTGTTGCAATTACAAACGTAAAGAATAATAAAGTATCTTAGAAGAAAAATACTAAACATGATCCAGACGATACAGAAGTAAATCATCCCACCCTAATTGCCAAAGCAAATGTCGATTTACTAACCACACGCTAAAGAACAAACATAAGCGTCTGTGAAACCGTTGACCTGAGCGGTGGTGCTTCCATGGGCCAGCCTAGTGAACAATCGACCATGGAGGAGAAGCATATGATGTACCGTTGGGCAGTACAGAGACAACATGGGGAGGTCCAGGATGAAGGCGACGAACGCCGATGGTGTTGCTTTCACCTGGTGGAGGGAAGTAGAGGACATGAACAATGGTAAATATTTAGACTCAAAGCATGAAAAAAACATCACATGCTCCAGAAATGCATAGAAAATAATGTCTGAAGCCTTCACAAAACAACTTTTGTAAAATCATATGCATTGGCTTGATAAATCCAATATTGGATGCAGAATGTTAAACTCAATTTGATCATTAGTGTAATCAGACAGAATTGTATGGCATGCACTGCAGGCATCACATTAAGATCACTTAATAAAATTGTATCTGGAAGTAACTTAAAAGTCCAGCACAGTGCAGGCTTTTTTTGTACAAAATGATTATAGGTTGAGACTGAAAGATTTTATTTTTCTATAATACACACAAGCATGTATATAATTATAGAAGCGTCCGTCCACGTCATTACGATACAACAAGCGACGACAGTCCACCACTAAGTGCCGCTACGGTGGCTGCTCAGGCACACTCCACCTAAACAACCACCCAAAATGATCACTGAAATCCCAATTCAGCAGCCCAGCCAATGGCATGCTTTGGCTCAACTACTCAAAGGGTTCACCAGATTAGATATGTTTAATTCAATGTCGAAGTAGAATATCTTAGCTAAGCGACACAAAAAATTACATAACACGATATGTTTAGTTCTGCAAACTCAGTCCATCAACACATCACTGATAGCAGCAGTCCTAAAGGCAAGAACAAATACCAATGTTTTCAACTTGATGCTGCATACGGAAAATGGCTTGATTTGCTAGTGTTCGGACATCAATAACTCGATAGTCCAAGCGTGTGTCCTGACCAACATGGACAAGTGGCACTCCCTTCTGCAAAACAACAAGATACCATTAGCTGAACCCAGATATCATCATCGGAGATTGGAGCAACAATCTGTATCCTCCTCCTTTATGCATTCAAAGAGGAGGCAAGCAAATACGCAGATTGTGTGGACTGACATACTGATTCAGCTATTGCAAACTCCTCAGCACTCCGTCCGGCATCCTCCATGCTGATTGGTAGCTTCGGGTCAGCCCTGTTGTTGCAGTAGAGCTTCCTGACCTGAATATCCACCTGCCAGCCATCAAATGGAATTACAAATAACTACTGTGGTGTGTATGTCAGCCCACAATTCGAACAGTCAACAGACAGAAGGGACCTGCAACGAAACGAGATCTCAAATTATAAAAGACGGGTAAACAAACGGAACCATCTCCCTCTCTGCCTCCTCCTCATCTTCCTGGCACTCACAGGCTGCGACGTACAAGCAAGAGAAGGCGAGGGAGTGGGCTCACCTCAGATCCTCTCATCCATCCCTGTAGCGGGCCTCGTCGGCGAGGACGGCTCGTCGAGGAACTCGGGCTCCTTGTCGCCGGTGGCCATGTTCCCGGCCTTCTTGGTCGGCTGCGCCATGCGCCTCTTGGTCGCCGCCGCCGCGTGCCCCTCCTCCTTCTGCTGCTCCATGGAGGCGGCCGTCTCCTCATCCTCCCCGAGCGCGAGCTCCTCCTCGGCGACGGGGACGGGGCAGGGAGGTGGTCTAGGGTTTGGAAGGAGAGAGAGAGGTGAGGCGGGAGGAAGAGGAGAGGGGCGGTGTGAGGTCGTGGCTGGGTGCCCGAGTGAGCGGCGGCGGCGGCCGGTGGCGGCCGGCGGGGGGGCATGGAGGCGGCGCGGGTTAGGGTTTCGAGGGAGAGAGGGAGGCAGCGTGGGAGGAAGAGAAGGAGCGGCACGAGTGAGAGAGGAGCGACAGCTAGGGCATCTCCACAGGAGCGGGCCACTTTTATACCGCAGGACGCAAAATGACGAAACTGCCCTTCGGGGGGCGTTGGAATTACCCGCGGTGGCACGATTGTTGTTGCACTATTCATTGTAGCAGTGTTCCGGTCGGATCCAACGGCCGAGGTGATCCGGTGGCAAGATCAGACGGCCCAAAACGCATCAAAAATCCGATACGACGACCGAGACTCGCTGAGCTCTGAGAACGCTCATGTTCTCCCAACTAACATAGTACGAAGATCCGACGGCCGAGACTCGCTGAGCTCTGAGAACGCTCATGTTCTCCCAACTAACATAGTACGAAGATAGGCGTGTATTTTGGGGAAGAAGACAACACGGGGATGAGAAAGAACAAAGGCTCAATCTGAACGGTCAAAAGAGAGTGGATCGGACACTCAGCGTACGACCGGCCCAAATTTGGGCCGGTGCACCGGCGCCTATTATCTCCCTTTTAGTCAAGTGATACAACATATACAAAGAAAAAAATCCAATTATTTTTGCGCAAATCTTCATGTAGTCTCGATTAAGTCTCAGTCGACTGGTAGCAATCCTATTTCTTTTAACGGGTTGCTAAAACTCAATCGACTGAGACTTAACAAAGTCTTACTTGATGCTATACCGTAGGATCTCACATGGAGAACCGTGCAATTTTTTTTAATCTTTTCTTCCTTCCTTTTTATGTGTTGTGTCATTTGACTAAGACTTGATTAAGTCTCAACATAGTCCCACCTTTCTTTTAATCCAAACTACCAAAGTGACCTTCACAAATGCGAGGCTTCATCTTGTTGCCTATAAAAATGTAAAGTTATTATTTTTATCTCATGCATGTCTATTTACCCCAACGCTAGGCGGTGCGCTTACACTTTTCCTCGGCAGGCACACGCACAAACAGGCCATCTCTCTGCATGAAACAAGTAGTACTATGTAGCACCGTATACAAACAAGAATAGATGGCATCAGCAACATACATGAGACCAAGTGTCCAAATTAAATTATGTTTTTGAAATTAGATCTCACATTAGCATACTTGATTAATATTTTTGAAAAGCAAGTTTGTGTCGCCTTCACACCCGCCATCGTGCCTCTCATTAGAGTCGACTCCCTGGCCGAGGAGACGGAGCACCGCAAGGCTGAGTCACGGCTCAAGATCGAGCGCCCCAATGCCGCCTTCATCGCCGAGCTTCTCACGGACCTGCAACTCATCGCAGAGAACTGCACATTCTTCCAATCTGTGATGGACGCTTGCACGATCAAGCGCGAGCAAAGCAAGCTCGCCCTCCTCCAGGCCGAGCATAAGGAGATGTTCGATGAGCTCCCGATGGCGAGGATGAGGAGAACGAGATGCCCTAGAGTTGGCCCACCGACAACGACCATGAGGTTGGCCCCTCCGGACGCGGGGGGGGGGGGGGGGGGGGGGGGGGGGGGGGGTGATCCCCTGTCTACTCCAAATCGGACTTTTTCGAACATGACGACTAGTGTCGATGTACTGTCAAGTAGTATGTAGCTCTATTTAGTTTTTCTCGATGTTTTAACTAATTTGATGTCCATGCAATGTCAATGTAGAAGGTAACAGACCATTTAATTATGCTATGTATGATGTGGAACCATTGTTTAGTTACGAAATAAAGTAGGTTAATTTTGTGTGCTAAATTTTCTTTAGGGAGTTAAGTTTAAGTGTTCATTACGTCATCATTTTTGTAACTCTTTAAATATGAGGAGTTCGGTTTTAAGTAGGTGTTCGTAGTTACAATTTAGGGGTTTGGTTAGAGATGCCTTTATTTATTTGGGTTAGGAATGTCCTTGTTTTGTACCTTGTTCGGATGCCCTTCAGCTCGCTTCAGTGTGTTTGTAGTCGTCGCTAGGTGATCTACGGATCTAGATGTAATTTTTATTATTTTTTATGTTTGTTGTACTGTCATGATTGATGATGAATAGATTATAAATTTTCCCTCAAAGAAAAATGCAGGGGTCTTTGGTTGTCAAAACTAAGTCTTTTAACTATGAGATATAAAGAAGGATGTGCACGAGTAGTGTAAACCATGGTGAGCAAGTCTTTTCTAACTGCGAGGTTGAAAGTAGAAATGTTTCTTAGGGCGTGTGCGCCGTACGAAAAAACCAGGTGACTGAGTGTTGTACTCAGTCAGTGGCGGACCTAGGAAAAAAATGGAGGGTGTGCACACTTCAAAAAAAATCTGCCTAGTCTAAGTGTCATATCATGTCTGGCAAAAGAATAACACAAATAGCTCAATCAAGTCTCACAATATTATGTTTTAGAAAATAATTTCAAATTTGCGAAATTACAATACAAATAGTATTACATGAAAGATACACAAGAATAACTTCGGTTTGCCCTTCAGCTGCAACCTTCTTTATTTGACCTCATGTTTTCAACAAAATGGAGATAATACTACCAATCAGACGTGGTGTTTCTGCGCTCGAGCGCGAATGCACTCTATATATGGGCGGTTGAGTACCGTCTCGGGATTTGATGCATTAAATAGGCATGGAAGATTCACGAGCGTCTGTAAATATTGAAAAGAAGAAATACACTTGAGCTAGGACCAGTACGGAGATGCAGGAACGGCGGACGTGGACGGCAGGAAGTATCAAATCTCGTTATACCTAGTTTTTTTTCCCTCTCGCAGGGCAATTAGGGAAAGCCTTCCCCCCCTCGATTCACCAGCGAGTACGTGGATTCGCCTTCTCTCCGCCTGCCGCTCCGGCGGCCGGTGGCAGGGAGGGGATTTCTGATGTGTCGAATCCGGCTAGTAGATAGGTAGGATTTTAGTCCTCGCAGGGGCGGCGTTCAGACGAATGATGGCGTTTCTTCTTCGAGTCAGTCTTCCGGGCTCCAATCCTCCTCAACTTCGTTCGTTGGGACGGATTAGACGGAGCTCCGGCGTAGATTCCTGCCAGCTCCTCGGGGGAGACTTCCTGGCACGTGCACGAAGACTTCCCGGCTGTCATCGACAAGATCAGGCCGTCTCCGGTAGGGGAGCGACGACAGCGGCGCGTCGGCGGCACTGGTCGTTCGGTGGTCCATGGATCTCGATGTAATTTTTATTATGCTTGAGGTGTTTTGTACTTCCAGTGAACCTTTATAGTTGATTTGATCCTTTTCGCAAAAAGAAAAACGTTGAAAATAGCACATGATAGGTCGAAGTTGTCTCAAGAAATAACGGGGCAGACCGAAGAGTCCTAATTTTTTTCGTTTTTTCTGTTTGCAATCTACACGAGTCGCTGCTAGGGTTGATTTTTTTGCCAACATTGATCGATGGAATTGATCTAGCTAGCTTCTACCGGGCTCATGTATGTGTACAGGAGTCTTTAGCTGGACACACACATAGTGCTGCTAGTAGAAAAAAAGTCGAGCTGCTTCTACGGTTTGCTAGGTTCGCATGTACGTATACAGCTTCAGATGAATTAGTTCTAGTACTGTAAAATCAATAAAATCAGAAAAAGATGACATATAGTGAAAAAATCTGTAAAATGCTGGGTGTACCACGGCACACCCTCTGGGTCCGCCAATGTACTGAGTACTTAGTCACACTGAAGCGCTCCTTGATGTCACAATCAGACATGCTCAATCAATGTAAAACACTTCCCGTGATATCACACGGTTTCAAATAGGAGGTTAACAAAGAACATACTGTCATGAGTGCAGGCTATAGGAACAATAAATATGCAATGGACCAATGTTACCGTGATGAAGGAACATTCCAAGATCATTTTCCCTTGGCTATCTTTCTCTTCTTGGATGCCTCTTTCCTCTTCTTCTCCATCTCCTTCTCTTTGGCCTCTCTTTCTCGTTTCTTCTTGGCCTCCTCCTCGCGCTTCTTCCTCTCCTTCTCAACCTTCGCCTTGAGCCTTTCCTCCTCTTTCTTCTCCTTCCTCATCTTCTCCTTCTCCATCCTCACCTCCTGTGGTGACACGTTCTTCCCCTTCCCTTGTACCTTGCCGGCCGCTTGGGCGTTCTCCATCGCCTTGGCCCTCTCGGCAGCCCTTCTTATCCTCCTTCCCTCCTCCATCTCGTAGGCGGCCAGGTTCCTTCTCAAGCGGAAGCAGGGCGTCTTCTCCGCCTCTTCTCTTCGCTTCTCCGCCTCTTCTCTTTGCCTCATCACCTGTCTCCAGCGCTCCTCCTCGGCTTGACGTCGTCGTCTAGCTGTGAGCCAGCACATGGGGATGCGATGAATTAGCTCTTTGAGGACTAATGCTCAGTTGCACTGCTAATGGTGGCTAATCTAACATCGATCTGCTGTACAAGCAAGTTTCTTGCTTATATATATATATGGGCCGTGCCGGTCTTTGTGATGAGTCTCAAAGTTGTTGTCAGCGACGGGGATTACGAGGTTAATTGTCGTCCCATCGATATTCATACTCCCCCTATCAAAATATAGTGCATCCTCGGTTTCTGTGCTTCAACTTCGACTATAAATTTAACCAACGAGACCAACTGCGGCGGAAACAAAAGTTATACCAATGAATTCGCATTTAAAAGAAGTTTTCAATTATATAATTTTTGCTTCCGCCAAAGTCAGTCTTGTTGGTTAAATTTATGATCAAAATTGAACCTCGAAAAACACGGGCGTATTATATTTTAGAAAGAGGGAGTAGTATCTAGCTAGACTGCCGGCCGTAGACTCGTTCAGGGTTTCATGCACGTACAATGCGTACTCCTAGAGTTGCCAAACGGCGACAATATGCAGTTTTATGTTGTGTGATGATTCTTCCTTTTCTATTTTCTCACTGCAACGGGGTATGAGGTGTAACCGGTGATTTGGTCTAAAAAAACTGAACTGTGAATACAAACGTTGAGTTGGGCTAGGATGGGCCAGTCTGAGCCTTCGAGTAACTTTCTACCAGTGTTCTGCAAACATTATTACCGTTGTCTAATGGAGAAAATATTTGCTCCATAAGAGCATCTACAGCTGACTTGGCAAATTCGGTCCCCTATACGCCCACGAGCGCGTCCATCATATGTTGGCCTGCACATCCATATACCTCAAATGCTAATCCTCAAATTCATGCACTTAGATCATACGATACAAATTGTCCGAATTCAACATTTCGAAACAAAGCAAAGCAAATCATAGTTCAACAAACCGGACATGCCAAAATGAAATTCATGTCCGAACGTGACGATGGCTCTCTTGTCGGATCACTGGCCGGACGACATCCATGATGCCTGCTCCGAGCCCATGCTTGCGTCCTGCTCCGCCTGCATCCTTGTTGCATGCTCCGCTGCCGCTGTCGCAGCCGCCCTTGCCGCCTCGTACTCCCTACGGTCGTTGATCTCCTTCTTCTTATCCGTAAGCCCATATCCGCACCTCCCTGCGACGCCGCCGCCTCCCTCTCTCGCTGCTGGTGTTGCCGCATCTTCCGGGTGACAATATCTGCCTTGCACGACAGAGCTGAGGAAGGGACGCCGATGGACGAGGCAGACCGCGTCTCCGTCGCGGCGGTTGGGGACGGGCTGGACGACATCTACGGCGGCGGATCGGGGCCGGTGGGCAGGATGAGAAGCAAGGGTGGCGGACGGCGAGGGATCGGGCGCGGGAAAGGTTGGAGGGCGGCGAGAGGAGGAATGGTTTGGTGGATTTGATGCAATTTGCGGTGGGGTCAGGCTGTTGGGTTTGACGTGGCGGGCGCGCCCCGGTGCCCCCATATCCGCTCCATATTTGGGGTGGCTATGAGGGGTGCCGGTCAGCCCGGGCATTTGAGGTCTGCTTAAGGAGCCTGTTTGGGTCAAAATTTCATGACTGGTCAGTGACTACTACCTCTTGAGCACTGCGTTGGTTTTTCCCTTAAAGATGATAGGGTGATGCAGTAAAGTAGCGTAAGTATTTCCCTCAGTTTTTGAGAACCAAGGTATCAATCCAGTAGGAGACCACGCTCAAGTCCCTCGCACCTACACAAACAAATAAGAACCTCGCAATCAACGCGATAAAGGGGTTGTCAATCCCTTCACGGTCACTTACGAGAGTGAGATATGATAGATATGATAAGATAATATTTTTGGTATTTTTATGATAAAGAGAAATAAAGGATGCAAAGTAAAATAAAAAGGGCAATAATAATAGCTAAGTGTTGGAAGATTAATATGATGGAAAATGGACCCGGGGGCCATAGGTTTCACTAGTGGCTTCTCTCAAGAGCGTAAGTATTACGGTGGATGAACAAATTACTGTCGAGCAATTGATAGAATTGAGCATAGTTATGAGAATATCTAGGTATGATCATGTATATAGGCATCACGTCCGCGACAAGTAGACCGACTTTTGCCTGCATCTACTACTATTACTCCACACATCGACCGCTATCCAGCATGCATCTAGAGTATTAAGTTCATAAGAACAGAGTAACGCTTTAAGCAAGATGACATGATGTAGAGGGATAAACTCATGCAATATGATATAAACCCCATCTTGTTATCCTCGATGGCAACAATACGATACGTGCCTTGCTGCCCCTGCTATCACTGGGAACGGACACCACAAGATTGAACCCAAAGCTAAGCACTTCTTCCATTGCAAGAAAGATCAATCTAGTAGGCCAAACCAAACTGATAATTCGAAGAGACTTGCAAAGATAACCAATCATACATAAAAGAATTTAGAGAAGATTCAAATATTGTTCATAGTTAAACTTGATCATAAACCCACAATTCATCGGTCCCGACAAACACACCGCAAAAGAAGATTACATCGAATAGATCTCCACGAGAATCGTGGAGAACTTTGTATTGAGATCCAAAGAGAGAGAAGAAGCCATCTAGCTAATAACTATGGACCCGAAGGTCTGAGGTAAACTACTCACACATCATCGGAGAGGCTATGGTGTTGATGTAGAAGCCCTCCGTGATCAATGCCCCCTCTGGCAGGACGTCGGAAAAGGCCCCAAGATGGGATCTCACGGGTACAGAAGGTTGCGGTGGTGGAATTAGGTTTTCGTGGATGCTTCTGTTGGTTTGGGGGTACATAGGTGTATATAGGAGGAAGAAGTACGTCGGTGGAGCAACGTGGGCCCCACGAGGGTGGAGGGCGCGCCTGGGGGGGTAGGCGCACCCCCTGCCTCGTGCTCTCCTCGTTGATTTCTTGACGTGGACTCCAAGTCCTCTGGATCACGTTTGTTCCGAAAATCACGTTCCCGAAGGTTTCATTCCATTTGGACTCCGTTTGATATTCTTTTTCTGCGAAACACTGAAATAGGCAAAAAAACAACAATTTGGGCTGGGCCTCCGGTTAATAGGTTAGTCCCAAAAATAATATAAAAGTGTATAAATAAGCCCATTAAACATCCAAAATAGAATATAATATAGCATGGAACAATCAAAAAGTATAGATACGTTGGAGACGTATCAAGCATCCCCAAGCTTAATTCCTGCTCGTCCTCGAGTAGGTAAATGATAAAAACATAATTTTTGATGTGGAATGCTACTTGGCATAATTTTCAATGTAATTCTCTTAATTGTGGTATGAATGTTCAGATCCAAAATATTCAAGACAAAAGTTTAATATTGACATAAAAATAATAATACTTCAAGCATACTAACTAAGCAATTATGTCTTCTCAAAATAACATGGCCAAAGAAAGTTATCCCTACAAAATCATATAGTCTGGCTATGCTCTATCTTCATCACACAAAATATTTAAATCATGCACAACCCCGATGACAAGCCAACCAATTGTTTCATACTTTTGGTGTTCTCAAACTTTTTCAATCTTCACGCAATACATGAGCATGAGCCATGGACATAGCACTATATGTGGAATAGAATGGTGGTTGTGGAGAAGACAAAAAGGGAGAAGATAGTCTCACATCAACTAGGCGTATCAACGGGCTATGGAGATGCCCATCAATAGATATCAATGTGAGTGAGTAGGGATTGCCATGCAACGGATGCACTAGAGCTATAAGTATATGAAAGCTCAACAAAAGAAATTAAGTGGGTGTGCATCCAAATCGCTTGCTCACGAAGACCTAGGGCATTTTGAGGAAGCCCATCATTGGAATATACAAGCCAAGTTCTATAATGAAAATTTCCCACTAGTATATGAAAGTGACAACATAAGAGACTCTCTATCATGAAGATCATTGTGCTACTTTGAAGCACAAGTGTGGTAAAAGGATAGTAGCATTGTCCCTTCTCTCTTTTTCTCTCATTTTTTATGGCCTTTCTCTTTTTTTATGTCCTTTCTCTTTTTTTATGGCCTTTCTCTTTTTTTTTAGTCCGGAGTCTCATCCCGACTTATGGGGGAATCATAGTCTCCATCATCCTTTCCTCACTTGGGACAATGCTCTAATAATGATGATCATCACACTTTTATTTTCTTACAACTCAAGAATTACAACTCAATACTTAGAACAACAATATGACTATGTGAATGCCTCCGGCGGAATACCGGGATATGCAACTGAAGGAAATATGCCCTAGAGGCAATAATAAAGTTATTATTTATTTCCTTATATCATGATAAATGTTTATTATTCATGCTAGAATTGTATTAACCGGAAACGTGATACATGTGTGAATACGTAGACAAACAGAGTGTCACTAGTATGCCTCTACTTGACTAGCTCGTTAATCAAAGATGGTTATGTTTTCTAGCCATAGACAAAGAGTTGTCATTTGATTAATGGGATCACATCATTAGGAGAATGATGTGATTGACTTGACCCATTCCGTTAGCTTAGCACTTGATCGTTTAGTATGTTGCTATTGCTTTCTTCATGACTTATACATGTTCCTATGACTATGAGATTATGCAACTCCCGTTTACCGGAGGAACACTTTGTGTGCTACCAAACGTAACAACGTAAATGGGTGATTATAAAGGTGCTCTACAGGTGTCTCCGAAGGTACTTGTTGGGTTGGCGTATTTCGAGATTAGGATTTGTCACTCCGATTGTGGGAGAGGTATCTCTGGGCCCACTCGGTAATGCACATCACTTAAGCCTTGCAAGCATTGCAACTAATGAGTTAGTTGCGGGATGATGTACGGAACGAGTAAAGAGACTTGCCGGTAACGAGATTGAACTAGATATTGAGATACTGACGATCAAATCTCGGGCAAGTAACATACCGATGACAAAGGGAACAACGTATGTTGTTATGCGGTTTGACCGATAAAGATCTTCGTAGAATATGTGGGAGCCAATATGAGCATCCAGGTTCCGCTATTGGTTATTGACCGGAGACGTGTCTCGGTCATGTCTACATAGTTCTCGAACCCGTAGGGTCCGCACGCTTAAAGTTCGATGACGGTTATATTATGAGTTTATGTGTTTTGATGTGCCGAAGGTAGTTCGGACTCCCGGATGTGATCACGGACATGACGAGGAGTCTCGAAATGGTTCCGAGGGTTATCGGATATATACCGGAGTACCGGGGGGTTACCGGAACCCCCCCTGGAGGTTATTGGGCCTCATGGGCCCAAGTGGTGGAAGAGGAGAGGCGGCCAAGGGGCAGTCGCGCCCCCCCCCCCAAGTCCGAATTGGACAAGGAGGGGGGCGGCACCCCCCTTTCCTTTCCCCCTCTCTCTCCTTCCCTCTCCTCTCCTACTCCAACGTGGAAGGGGGGAGGACTACTCCCGGTGGGAGTAGGACTCCTCATGGGGCGCACCAAGGGTGGCCGGCCCCCTCCGCCTCCTCCACTCCTTTATATACGAGGAGGGAGGCACCTCCTAGAGACACAACAATTGATCCCTTGGATCTCTTAGCCGTGTGCGGTGCCCCCCTCCACCATAATCCACCTCGGTCATATCGTAGCGGTGCTTAGGCGAAGCCCTGTGTCGGTAGAACATCATCATCATCACCACGCCGTCGTGTTGACGGAACTCTCCCTCAAAGCTCGGCTGGATCGGAGTTCGAGGGACGTCATCGAGTTGAACGTGTGCCGAACTTGGAGGTGCCGTGCGTTCGGTACTTGATCGGTCGGATCGTGAAGACGTATGACTACATCAACCGTGTTGTGCTAACGCTTCCGCTTTCGGTCTACGAGGGTACGTGGACACACTCTCCCCTCTCGTTGCTATGCATCACCATGATCTTGCGTGTGCGTAGGAAATTTTCTGAAATTACTACGTTCCCCAACAGTGGTATCATAGCCTGGTTTTATGCGTTGATGTTATATGCACGAGTAGAACACAAGTGAGTTGTGGGCGATACAAGTCATACTGCTTACCAGCATGTCATACTTTGGTTCGGCGGTATTGTTGGATGAAGCGGCCCAGACCGACATTACACGTACGCTTATGCGAGACTGGTTCTACCGACGTGCTTTGCACACAGGTGGCTGGCGGGTGTCAGTTTCTCCAACTTTAGTTGAACCGAGTATGGCTACGCCCGGTCCTTGAGAAGGTTAAAACAGCACTAACTTGACGAACTATCGTTATGGTTTTGATGCGTAGGTAAGAACGGTTCTTGCTCAGCCCATAGCAGCCACGTAAAACTTGCAACAACAAAGTAGAGGACGTCTAACTTGTTTTTGCAGGGCATGTTGTGATGTGATATGGTCAAGGCATGATGCTATATTTTATTGTATGAGATGATCATGTTTTGTAACCGAGTTATTGGCAACTGGCAGGAGCCATATGGTTGTCGCTTTATTATATGCAATGCAATCGCCCTGTAATTGCTTTACTTTATCACTAAGCTGCAGCGATAGTCGTAGAAGCAATAGTTGGCGAGACGACAATGATGCTACGATGGAGATCAAGGTGTCGCGCCGGTGGCGATGGTGATCATGATGGTGCTTCGGAGATGGAGATCACAAGCACAAGATGATGATGGCCATATCATATCACTTATATTGATTGCATGTGATGTTTATCTTTTATGCATCTTATCTTGCTTTGATTGACGGTAGCATTATAAGATGATCTCTCACTAAATTTCAAGATAAAAGTGTTCTCCCTGAGTATGCACCATTGCCAAAGTTCGTCGTGCCCAGACACCACGTGATGATCGGGTGTGATAAGCTCTACGTCCATCTACAACGGGTGCAAGCCAGTTTTGCACACGCAGAATACTCAGGTTAAACTTGACGAGCCTAGCATATGCAGATATGGCCTCGGAACACTGAGACCGAAAGGTCGAGCGTGAATCATATAGTAGATATGATCAACATAGTGATGTTCACCATTGAAAACTAATCCATTTCACGTGATGATCGGTTATGGTTTAGTTGATTTGGATCACGTGATCACTTAGATGATTAGAGGGATGTCTATCCAAGTGGGAGTTCTTAAGTAATATGATTAATTGAACTTAAATTTATCATGAACTTAGTACCTGATAGTATTTTGCATGTCTATGTTTGTTGTAGATAGATGGCTCGTGCTGTTGTTCCGTTGAATTTTAATGCGTTCCTTGAGAAAGCAAAGTTGAAAGATGATGGTAGCAATTACACGGACTGGGTCCGTAACTTGAGGATTATCCTCATTGTTGCACAGAAGAATTACGTCCTGGAAGCACCGCTAGGTGCCAAACCTACTGCAGGAGCAACACCAGATGTTATGAACGTCTGGCAGAGCAAAGCTGATGACTACTCGATAGTTCAGTGTGCCATGCTTTACGGCTTAGAACCGGGACTTCAACAACGTTTTGAACGTCATGGAGCATATGAGATGTTCTAGGAGTTGAAGTTAATATTTCAAGCAAATGCCCGGATTGAGAGATATGAAGTCTCCAATAAGTTCTACAGCTGCAAGATGGAGGAGAATAGTTATGTCAGTGAGCATATACTCAGAATGTTTGGGTATAACAATCACTTGATTCAACTGGGAGTTAATCTTCCGGATGATAGCGTCATTGACAGAATTCTTCAATCACTGCCACCAAGCTACAAGAGCTTCATGATGAACTATAACATGCAAGGGATGGATAAGACGATTCCCGAGCTCTTCGCAATGCTAAAGGCTGCGGAGGTAGAAATCAAGAAAGAGCATCAAGTGTTGATGGTCAATAAGACCACCAGTTTCAAGAAAAAAGGCAAAGGGAACAAGGGGAACTTCAAGAAGAACGGCAAGCAAGTTGCTGCTCAAGTGAAGAAGCCCAAGTCTGGACCTAAGCCTGAGACTGAGTGCTTCTACTGCAAAGGGACTGGTCACTGGAAGCGGAACTGCCCCAAGTATTTGGTGGATAAGAAGGATGGCAAGGTGAACAAAGGTATATGTGATATACATGTTATTGATGTGTACCTTACCAGAGCTCGCAGTAGCACCTGGGTATTTGATACTGGTTCTGTTGCTAATATTTGCAACTCGAAACAGGGACTACGGATTAAGCGGACACTGGCTAAGGACGAGGTGACGATGCGCGTGGGAAACGGTTCCAAAGTCGATGTGATCGCCGTCGGCACGCTACCTCTACATCTACCTTCGGGATTAGTATTAGACCTAAATAATTGTTATTTGGTGCCAGCGTTGAGCATGAACATTATATCTGGATCTTGTTTGATGCGAGACGGTTATTCATTTAAATCAGAGAATAATGGTTGTTTTATTTATATGAGTAATATCTTTTATGGTCATGCACCCTTGAAGAGTGGTCTATTTTTGATGAATCTCGATAGTAGTGATACACATATTCATAATGTTGAAGCCAAAAGATGCAGAGTTGATAATGATAGTGCAACTTATTTGTGGCACTGCCGTTTGGGTCATATTGGTGTAAAGCGCATGAAGAAACTCCATACGGATGGACTTTTGAAATCACTTGGTACTTGCGAACCATGCCTCATGGGCAAGATGACTAAAACGCCGTTCTACGGAACTATGGAGCGAGCAACTGATTTATTGGAGATCATACATACTAATGTATGTGGTCCAATGAATGTTGAGGCTCGCGCCGGGTATCGTTATTTTCTCACCTTCACAGATGATTTAAGCAGATATGGGTATATCTACTTAATGAAACATAAGTCTGAAACATTTGAAAAGTTCAAAGAATTTCAGAGTGAAGTTGAAAATCATCGTAACAAGAAAATAAAGTTTCTACGATCTGATCGTGGGGGAGAATATTTGAGTTACGAGTTTGGTCTACATTTGAAACAATGCGGAATAGTTTCGCAACTCACGCCACCCGGAACACCACAGCGTAATGGTGTGTCCGAACGTCGTAATCGTACTTTACTAGATATGGTGCGATCTATGATGTCTCTTACTGATTTACCGCTATCGTTTTGGGGTTATGCTTTAGAGACGGCCGCATTCACGTTAAATAGGGCAGCATCAAAATCTGTTGAGACGACGCCTTATGAAATGTGGTTTGGCAAGAAACCAAAGTTGTCGTTTCTTAAAGTTTGGGGCTGCGATGCTTATGCGAAAAAGCTTCAACCTGATAAGCTCGAACCCAAGTCGGAGAAATGTGTCTTCATAGGATACCCAAAGGAAACTGTTGGGTACACCTTCTATCACAGATCCGAAGGCAAGACGTTCATTGCCAAGAATGGATCCTTTCTAGAGAAGGAGTTTCTCTCAAAAGAAGTGAGTGGGAGGAAAGGAGAACTTGATGAGGTAATTGTACCTGCTCCCTTATTGGAAAGTAGTTTATCACAGAAACCGGTTCATGTGATGTCTATACCAATTAATGAGGAAGTTAATGATGATGATCATGAAACTTCAGATCAAGTTGTTACTGAACCTCATAGGTCAACTAGAGTAAGATCCGCACCAGAGTGGTACGGTAATCCTGTTCTGGAGGTTATGTTACTGGACCATGACGAACCTACGAACTATGAAGAAGCGATGCTGAGCCCAGATTCCGAAAAATGGCTTGAGGCCATGAAATCTGAGATGGGATCCATGTATGAGAACAAAGTGTGGACTTTGGTTGACTTGCTCGATGATCGGCAGGCCATCGAGAATAAATGGATCTTCAAGAAGAAGACTGACGCTGATGGTAATGTTACTGTCTATAAAGCTCGACTTGTTGCAAAAGGTTTTCGACAAGTTCAAGGGGTTGACTACGATGAGACTTTCTCACCCGTAGCGATGCTTAAGTCTGTCCGAATCATGTTAGCAATTGCCGCATTTTATGATTATGAAATTTGGCAAATGGATGTCAAAACTGCATTCCTGAACGGATTTCTGGAAGAAGAGTTGTATATGATGCAACCGGAAGGTTTTGTCGATCCAAAGGGAGCTAACAAAGTGTGCAAGCTCCAGAGATCCATTTATGGACTAGTGCAAGCCTCTCGGAGTTGGAATAAACGTTTTGATAGTGTGATCAAAGCATATGGTTTTATACAGACTTTTGGAGAAGCCTGTATTTACAAGAAAGTGAGTGGGAGCTGTGTAGCATTTCTGATATTATATGTGGATGACATATTATTGTTCAGAAATGATATAGAATTTCTGGATAGCATAAAGGGATATTTGAATAAGAGTTTTTCAATGAAGGACCTCGGTGAAGCTGCTTATATATTGGGCATCAAGATCTATAGAGATAGATCAAGACACTTAATAGGACTTTCACAAAGCACATACCTTGACAAAGTTTTGAAGAAGTTCAAAATGGATCAAGCAAAGAAAGGGTTCTTGCCTGTGTTACAAGGTGTGAAGTTGAGTAAGACTCAATGCCCGACCACTGCAGAAGATAGAGAGAAAATGAAAGATGTTCCCTATGCTTCAGTCATAGGCTCTATCATGTATGCAATGCTGTGTACCAGACCTGATGTGTGCCTTGCTATTAGTTTAGCAGGGAGGTACCAAAGTAATCTAGGAGTGGATCACTGGACAGCGGTCAAGAACATCCTGAAATACTTGAGAAGGACTAAGGATATGTTTCTCGTTTATGGAGGTGACAAAGAGCTCGTCGTAAATGGTTACGTCGATGCAAGCTTTGACACTGATCCGGACGATTCTAAATCGCAAACCGGATACGTGTTTATATTAAACGGTGTAGCTGTCAGTTGGTGCAGTTCTAAACAAAGCGTCGTAGCGGGATCTACATGTGAAGCGGAGTACATAGCTGCTTCGGAAGCAGCAAATGAAGGAGTCTGGATGAAGGAGTTCATATCCAATCTAGGTGTCATACCTAGTGCATCGGGTCCAATGAAAATCTTTTGTGACAATACTGGTGCAATTGCTTTGGCAAAGGAATCCAGATTTCACAAGAGAACCAAGCACATCAAGAGACGCTTCAACTCCATCCGGGATCAAGTCCAGGTGGGAGACATAGAGATTTGCAAGATACATACGGATCTGAATGTTGCAGACCCGTTGACTAAGCCTCTTCCACGAGCAAAACATGATCAGCACCAAGACTCCATGGGTGTTAGAATCATTACTGTGTAATCTAGATTATTGACTCTAGTGCAAGTGGGAGACTGAAGGAAATATGCCCTAGAGGCAATAATAAAGTTATTATTTATTTCCTTATATCATGATAAATGTTTATTATTCATGCTTGAATTGTATTAACCGGAAAAATGATACATGTGTGAATACATAGACAAACAGAGAGTCACTAGTATGCCTCTACTTGACTAGCTCGTTAATCAAAGATGGTTATGTTTCCTAGCCATAGACAAAGAGTTGCCATTTGATTAATGGGATCACATCATTAGGAGAATGATGTGATTGACTTGACCCATTCCGTTAGCTTAGCACTTGATCGTTTAGTATGTTGCTATTGCTTTCTTCATGACTTATACATGTTCCTATGACTATGAGATTATGCAACTCCCGTTTATCGGAGGAACACTTTGTGTGCTACCAAACGTCACAACGTAACTGGGTGATTATAAAGGTGCTCTACAGGTGTCTCCGAAGGTACTTGTTGGGTTGGCGTATTTCGAGATTAGGATTTGTCACTCCGGTTGTGGGAGATGTATCTCTGGGCCCACTCGGTAATGCACATCACTTAAGCCTTGCAAGCATTGCAACTAATGAGTTAGTTGCGGGATGATGTATTACGGAACGAGTAAAGAGACTTGCCGGTAACGAGATTGAACTAGGTATTGAGATACCGACGATCGAATCTCGGGCAAGTAACATACCGATGACAAAGGGAACAACGTATGTTGTTATGCGGTTTGACCGATAAAGATCTTCGTAGAATATGTGGGAGCCAATATGAGCATCCAGGTTCCGCTATTGGTTATTGACCGGAGACGTGTCTCGGTCATGTCTACATAGTTCTCGAACCCGTAGGGTCCGCACGCTTAAAGTTCGATGACGGTTATATTATGAGTTTATGTGTTTTGATGTGCCGAAGGTAGTTCGGACTCCCGGATGTGATCACGGACATGACGAGGAGTCTCGAAATGGTCGAGACATGAAAGATTGATATATTGGACGACTATATTCGGACACCGGAATGGTTCCGGGGGTTATCGGATATATACCGGAGTACCGGGGGGTTACCGGAACCCCCCCTCCCCGGAGGTTATTTGCCCTCATGGGCCCAAGTGGTGGAAGAGGAGAGGCGGCAAAGGGGCAGCCGCGCGCCCCTCCCCCCCCCCAAGTCCGAATTGGACAAGGAAGGGGGCGGCACCCCCCCCCCTTCCCTTTCCCCCTCTCTCTCCTTCCCTCTCCTCTCCTACTCCAACATGGAAGGGGGTGTCCTACTCCCGGTGGGAGTAGGACTCCTCATGGGGCGCACGAAGGGTGGCCGGCCCCGTCCCCCTCCTCCACTCCTTTATATACGGGGAGGGAGGCACCCCTAGAGACACAACAATTGATCCCTTGGATCTCTTAGCCGTGTGCGGTGCCCCCCTCCACCATAATCCACCTCGGTCATATCGTAGCGGTGCTTAGGCGAAGCCCTGCGTCGGTAGAACATCATCATCGTCACCACGCCGTCGTGCTGACGGAACTCTCCCTCAAAGCTCGGCTGGATCGGAGTTTGAGGGACGTCATCGAGTTGAATGTGTGCTGAACTCGGAGGTGCCGTGCGTTCGGTACTTGATCGGTCGGATCATGAAGACGTACGACTACATCAACCGCGTTGTTCTAACGCTTCCGCTTTCGGTCTACGAGGGTACGTGGACACACTCTCCCCTCTTCGTTGCTATGCATCACCATGATCTTGTGTGTGCGTAGGATTTTTTTTGAAATTACTACGTTCCCCAACAACAATGAATCAAGAGTGACATGTATGAAAGAATTATGAACGGTGGCTTTGCCACAAATACAATGTAAACTACATGATCATGCAAAGCAATATGACAATGATGGAGCGTGTCGTAATAAATGCAACGGTGGTAAGTTGCATGGCAATATATCTCGGAATAGCTATGGAAATGCCATGATAGGTAGGTATGGTGGCTGTTTTGAGGAAGGTATATAGTGGGTGTATGATACCGGCAAAAAGTGCGCGGTATTAGAGAGGCTAGGAATGGTGAAAGGATGAGAGTGCGTATAATCCATGGACTCAACATTAGTCATAAAGAACTCATATACTTGTTGCAAAAATCTATTAGTTATCGAAACAAAGTATTACGCGCATGCTCCTAGGGGATAGATTGGTAGGAAAAGACCATCGCTCGTCCCCGACCGCCACTCATAAAGAAGACAATCAATAAATAAATCATGCTCCGACTTCATCACATAACGGTTCACCATACGTGCATGCTACGGGAATCACAAACTTTAACGCAAGTATTTCTCAAATTCAAAACAACTCAACTAGCATGACTCTAATATTACCATCTTCATATCTCAAAACAATTATCAAGCATCAAACTTCTCATAGTATTCAACACACTCATAACATTTTTTTTACTAATCTTGAATGCCTATCATAATTAAAGCAAATTACCACGCTGTTTTGTAGGACTCTCAAAATAATCTAAGTGAAGCATGAGAGAACAATAGTTTCTATAAAACAAATCCACCGCCGTGCTCTAAAAGATATAAGTGAAGCACTAGAGCAAAAACTATATAGCTTAAAAGATATAAGTGAAGCACATAGAGTATTCTAACAATTTCCAAATCAAGTGTGTCTCTCTCAAACGGTGTGTACAGCAAGGATGATTGTGGCAAACTAAAAAATAAAGACTCAAATAATACAAGACGCTCCAAGAAAAACACATATCATGTGGTGAATAAAAATATAGCTCCAAATAAATTTACCGATGGATGAGGACGAAAGAGGGGATGCCTTCCGGGGCATCCCCAAGATTTGGCTTTTAGGTGTCCTTAGATTATCTTGGGGTGCCATGGGCATTCCCAAGCTTAGGCTCTTGCCACTCCTTGTTCCATACTCCATCAAATCTTTACCCAAAACTTGAAAACTTCACAACACAAAACTTAACAGAAAATCTCGTGAGCTCCGTTAGCGAAAGAAAACAAAACACCACTTCAAGGTACTGTAATGAACTCATTATTTATTTATATTGGTGTTAAAACTACTGTATTCCAACTTCCCTATGGTTTATAAACTATTTTACTAGCCATAGATTCATCAAAATAAGCAAACAACACACGAAAAACAGAATCTGTCAAAAACAGAACAGTCTGTAGTAATCTGTAACTAACGCAAACTTCTGGAACTCAAAAAATTCTACCAAAATAGGAAAACCTAGACAATTTGTTTATTGATCTGCTTCAATTGGAATCAATATTTTATCACGTTCTGGTAATTGTTAACAATTGTTTTCGTGAACAGAAAGTTTCTAGAATTTTCAGCAAGATCAAATAACTATCATGCAAGAAGATCCTATAGGTTTAACTTGGCACAAACACTAATTAAAACATAAAAAAATCTAACCAGAGGCTAGATCAAATATTTATTCCTAAACAGAAGCAAAAAGCAAAAAACTAAAAATAAAATTGGGTTGCTTCCCAACAAGCGCTATCGTTTAACGCCCCTAGCTAGGCATAAAAGCAAGGATAGATCTAGGTATTGCCATCTTTGGTAGGCAATCCATAAGTGGCTCTCATAATAGATTCATAAGGTAGTTTAATTTTCTTTCTATGGAAGTGTTCCATGCCTTTCCTTAACGGAAATTGGAATCTAATATTCCCTTCCTTCATATCAATAATTACACCAATTGTTCTAAGGAAAGGTCTACCAAGAATAATAGGACATGAAGGATTGCAATCTATATCAAGAACAATAAAATCTACGGGCACATAATTCCTATTTGCAACAATAATAACATCATTAATTCTTCCCATAGGTTTTTTTGATAGTGGAATCCGCAAGGTGTAAGTTTAAAGAGCAATCATCAAATTCACGGAATCCTAGCAAATCACACAAAGTTTTTGGAATCGTGGAAACACTAGCACCCAAATCACACAAAGCATAGCATTCATGATCTTTAATTCTAAATTTAATAGTAGGTTCCCACTCATCATAAAGTTTTCTAGGGATAGAAACTTCCAACTCAAGTTTTTCTTCATAAGATTGCATTAAAGCATCAACGATATGTTTGGTAAAAGCTTTATGTTGACTATAAGCATGCGGAGAATTTAGCACGGATTGCAACAAGGAAATACAATCTATCAAAGAGCAATTATCATAATTAAATTCCTTGAAATCCAAAATAGTGGGTTCATTGTTATCTAAAGTTTTAACTTCTTCAATCCCACTTTTATCAATTTTTGCATCAAGATCTAAAAACTCCGAATTTTTGGAACGCCTTCTAGGTAAAGGTGGATCTTATTCAGTCCCATCATTATTAAGATTCATATTGCAAAACAAATATTTAATAGGGGACACATCAATAACTTTTAGATCTTCGTCTTTATTCTCGTAAAAATTAGAAGAACACGCTTTCACAAAGCAATCTTTCATAGCACGCATCCTAGCGGTCTTTCTTTGCACTCATCAATGGAAATTCTCATAGCTTTGAGAGACTCATTGATATCATGCTTAGGTGGAATAGACCTAAGTTTCAAAGAATCAACATCAAAATAAATTCTATCAACGTTCCTAGCCAATTCATCAACTTTAAGCAATTTTTCTTCAAGCAAAGCATTGAAATTCTTTTGCGAATTCATAAACTCCTTAACACTAGTCTCAAATTCAGAGGGCATCCTATTAAAATTTCCATAGGAGTTGTTGTAGGAATTACCATAATTATTAGAGGAATTACTAGGATACGGCCTAGGATTAAAGTTTCCTCTATACGCGTTGTTACCAAAATTATTCCTACCAACAAAATTCACATCCATAGATTCATTATTATTCTCAATCAAAGTGTACAAAGGCATATCATTAGGATAAGAAGAAACACTCTTAGTAGCAAATAATTTCATAAGTTAATCCATCTTTCCACTCAAAACATTAATTTCTTCTATCGCATGCACTTTTTTATTAGTAGATCTTTCGGTGTGCCATTGAGAATAATTAACCATAATATTATCTAGGAGTTTAGTAGCTTCTCCTAAAGTGATTTCCATAAAAGTGCCTCCCGCAGCCGAATCTAAAAGATTTCTAGAAGCAGAATTCAATCCGGCATAAAAATTTTGTATAATCATCCACAAGTTCAAATCATGAGTAGGGCAATTACGTATCATTAATTTCATTCTCTCCCAAGATTGTGCAACATGTTTATGATCAAGTTGCTTAAAATTCATAATATCGTTTCTAAGAGAGTGATCTTAGCGGGAGGAAAATACTTAGAGATAAAAGCATCTTTGCACTTATTCCATGAATCAATACTATTTTTAGGCAAAGACGAAAACCAAACTTTAGCACGATCTCTAAGTGAAAAAGGAAATAGCTTCAATTTAACAATATCGTTGTCCACATCTTTCTTCTTTTGCATATCACACAAATCAACGAAGCTATTTAGATGGGTAGCGGCATCTTCACTAGGAAGGCCGGCGAATTGATCTTTCATGACAAGATTCAACAAAGCAGCATTAATTTCACAAGATTCAGTATCGGTAAGAGGAGCAATCGGAGTGCTAAGAAAATCATTGTTGTTGGTATTGGTAAAGTCACACAATTTAGTATTGTCTTGAGCCATCGTGACAAACAAGCAATCCAACACACGAGCAAACAAGAAGCGAGCGAAAAAGAGGCGAACGGAAAAGAGAGGGCGAATAAAACGGCAAGGGTGAAGTGGGGGAGAGGAAAACGAGAGGCAAATGGCAAAGAATGTAATGCGAGGGATAAGGGTTTGTGATGGGTACTTGGTATGTTGACTTTTGCGTAGACTCCCCGGCAACGGCGCCAGAAATGGCTCGTTGTCGGGAGTCAAATCTTGACTTGACTTGGCGCGAATCTCCCTGGCAACGGTGCCATAAATCCTTCTTGCTACCTCTTGAGCACTATGTTGGTTTTTCCCTTGAAGAGGAAAGGGTGATGCAGTAAAGTAGCGTAAGTATTTCCCTCGGTTTTTGAGAACCAGGGTATCAATCCAGTAGGAGACCACGCTCAAGTCCCTCGCACCTACACAAACAAATAAGAACCTTGCAACCAACGCGATAAAGGGGTTGTCAATCCCTTCAAGGTCACTTACGAGAGTGAGATCTGATAGATATGAGAAGATAATATTTTTGGTATTTTTATGATAAAGAGAAATAAAGATGCAAAGAAAAATAAAAAGGGAAATAAAAATAGCTAAGTGTTGGAAGATTAATATGATGGAAAATAGACCCGGGGGCCATAGGTTTCACTAGTGGCTTCTCTCAAGAGCGTAAGTATTACAGTGGGTGGACAAATTACTGTCGAGCAATTGATAGAATTGAGCATAGTTATAAGAATATCTAGGTATGATCATGTACATAGGCATCACATCCGCGACAAGTAGACCGACTCCTGCCTGCATGTAACACCCACGATGCGGCTATATCTCCCACGTGTCGAGGCACGACTTAGAGGCATAACAGCATTGTGGTTTAGTCGCAAGAAGGCTCATCTTCACACAATCCCATGTAATGAACAAGAATGGGATAAAGAGTTGGCTTACAATCGCCACTTCACACAATACATAAATAAATCATACATCATTCAGAGTACACACATAGACCGGCTACGGTCAAATCCAAATGAAAAGAAGACAACCCAACTGCTAGATCCCCGATCGTCCCAACTGGGCTCCACTACTGATCAACATGATAAGAAACAACACAACGAACAAGATCTTCATCGAGCTCCCACTTGAGCTCGGTTGCGTCACCTGCACTGGCATCGTCGGCACCTGCAACTGTTTTGGAAGTATCTGTGAGTCACGAGGACTCAGCAATCTCACACCCGCGAGATCAAGACTATTTAAGCTTAAGGGTAGGAAAGGGGAAGGTGGTGAGGTTGCAGCAGCGACTAAGCATATATGGTGGCTAACATACGCAAATAAGAGCGAGAAGAGGAGCAACGGAACGGTCGTCAACTAGCAATGATCAAGAAGTGATCCTGAACTCCTACTTACGTCAACCATAACTCAAAAACCGTGTTCACTTCCCGGACTCCGCCGAGAAGAGACCATCACGGCTACACACGCGGTTGATGCGTTTTAATTAAGGTCAAGTGTCAAGTTCTCTACAACCGGATATTAACAAATTCCCATCTGCCACATAACCGCGGGCACGACTTTCGAAAGATAATACCCTGCAGGGGTGTCCCAACTTAGCCCATCATAAGCTCTCACGGTCAACGAAGGATAAACCTTCTCCCGGAAAGACCCGATCAGTCTCGGAATCCCGGTTTACAAGACATTTCGACAATGGTAAAACAAGACCAGCAAAGCCGCCCGAATGTGCCGACAAATCCCGATAGGAGCTGCACATATCTCGTTCTCAGGGCACACCGGATGAACACTACGTATAACTAAAACCAGTCCTCGAGTTTCCCCAAGGTGGCGCTCCAAGTGGCTCTAGTTTGGACCAGCACTCAGAGGAACACTGGCCCGGGGGTTTAAAATAAAGATGACCCTTGAGTCTGCAGAACCCAAGGGAAAAAGGCTTAGGTAGGAAAATGGTAAAACCAAGGTTGGGCCTTGCTGGAGGAGTTTTATTCAAAGCGAACTGTCAAGGGGGTCCCATAAATCACCCAACCGCGTAAGGAACGCAAAATCAAGGAACATAACACCGGTATGACGGAAACTAGGGGCGGCAAGAGTGGAACAAAACACCAGGCATAAGGCCGAGCCTTCCACCCTTTACCAAATATATATAGATGCATTGATTAAAATAAGAGATATTGTGATATCCCAACATATCCATGTTCCAACATGGAACCAACTTCAACTTCACCTGCAACTAGCAACGCTATAAGAAGGGGCTGAGCAAAGCGGTAACATAGCCAAACAACGGTTTGCTAGGAAGGGTGACAAAGGTTAGAGGTGGTTTCATGGCAATTTGGGAGGCATGATATAGCAAGTGGTAGGTAGCGCAGCATAGCAATAGAGCGAACAACTAGCAAGCAAAGATAGAAGTGATTTCGAGGGTATGGTCATCTTGCCTGAAATCCCGCAAGGAAGAAGAACGAGTCCATGAAGAAGACAAACGGATGTAGTCGAACGAATCCTCACAACCCCGGAACGAAACCGAAGCTAACGAGAGAAGCAACCCGGAAAGAAACAAACAACATAGTAAACAACCACCACAGACACATGGCATGATGCAAAAACAAATATGATGCATGCCCGGTTTAATGAGGCATGGCATGGCAAAGTGCAACAAACAACACTACAAATTAAGTGGAGCTCAATATGCAACGAGTTGCATATTGACGAAACACCACATCAATTATTTAGTTCTCTCTCATTTATGTACCCAACAATATTAAATGTTGATTAACATGGCAAGAGGTGAGACATAAGTAAACTACACATTTTAGGCAATTTAAATGAGGCCGGAACAACAAACAACAATTCCGGAAAATCCTCATGTCGATAATTTAGATTTGGTACTGTTCTGCCCTAAACACAATTTTAATGTTGTTAAACAGCAAAATAAAGTGTACCATGTTAAACTAGGCATTTTTCTACCCCATTTACATATAAAGTTTATTAAAATCCGAGCTACGGTTATTTAGTTATGAAATAAATCATTTTAACATGGCATTTGAGCAAATTTAAACAAACAGCATTTTAAACATTTTTAACATGGTTGAAAGTGGCATATTATGAAACTAGACAAAATTCTAAGCATTTTACATATATAAATTATTTTAATCCGATGCACGGTTGATGAGTTATTATAAGCATGAAGACTAGGGACTTTTCTGCAAAACAGTAAATCCTTGGGTAATAGCTAAATTCGCAGATCCTGAAAAAAACATCACATGGGCCGAATGTGAATAGGAAGCCCAACAGAGGAAAAAAACAAGAGGAGGGGCGCTGGGGTGTGGCCTCACCCAGTGGGCCTTGGCCCGCTCGGCTTGGAGAGGGAGGCTGGAAGGGGGCGCTGGGCCTGCTTGCTGGTGAAGGGCGACGAAGCCCACGCGGCGGCACGGGCGTGCGCTCGATGCAACGCTGCTGCATCGAACTGCAGAAGAACTGCAGCGGCGCCATGGCGACAGGAAGCAGGGGTCGCGGGCACGGCGGCGGCTACCGACGAGCAGGCGACGGCGGATCCGGCCATGGGCACCGGACTTGGTCGGAGAAGGGGCGAGGGCGTGCCGGGAAGAAGCAGAGGAGGAGCTTGGGGTCGAGGCTCCTGCTCAACAGGAAGCAGCGGCAGCAGCGAGAACTGGGCGCGTCGGCGAGGGACTTGCGCGGAAGGCGAGGCGGAGGAGGCCCGGACGGTGAGGTCGCCGGGGCCCTGGGAGGTGGAGGTCGTTCCCGGCGGTCGGCTTGACGGATCGAGGCAAGAGAAAGCCCTGGGCGGCCATGGCGGAGCTCCTGTTGACAAGCAGAGAGAGCGAGTTGAGAGAGCGAGGAAGGCGGAGGAAGAAGGAAGGGAAGGGGCGGCGTTGTACTCATCTGCGGCGTTCGGAGCTGCTGGTGGACGAGGTTGGAGCGGGAGACAGACGCGGCAAGGCAGGGATCGAGGGGATTCACAGGAGGATGAGCTCGGGAGGTAGCTCGCGTCCCTGGGCCAGGAGGCTTGGCGCGGGATGCTGGTTCGGTCAGCCGGCGGCGGGGCTGCAATTGTTGTTCGCCGAAGACGAGGCGAGGTGGACAGAGACGAGGCGAGGTGGAGGAGCACGGGGAGGCTCGGGCCTCCGAGGATACTGGCGCGGCGAGCTTCGGCTCGAGGAGGCGAACGGGGTCGCGACAACGGGAGGGTGCAGGAGACTGCGGGGATGGTGGGCATCAGACAGAGGAGGAAGAGGCGAGGCCTTGGCACGGGCGCGCTGGACAGCGGCCACAAGGAAGCTTCAGAACGGGAGCTCCTCTCCCGTTCGGATTTGGAGGAGGAGGCACCGGCGAGGTGGATCGAGAGGGGATTTGGCAGGTAGGATCTGGATCGATCCCGAGGAAGGAGGAGACTTGTTCGAGCGCTCCGGTTGGGCTGGTGGGGAGATCGAGGAGAAGGTGGGTTGAAGGATCAGACAGATCCCGAGGAAGAGTGGCGGCGGCGCTAGGGTAGGATCCCTAGAAATTAGGGTTTGGTCTAAAAATGGACACGGAGGTCTATATATATAACAAGTGAATTTTTGATAGGGGCATCTGGTCCCTCTGATTAAAATCGGATGATCGAGAAAATAATAGGTAGGGAGTCCATATAACAAAACGGAGATATTTTATAGATGTTTGGGGATGATCCGGACCCAATGGTGATGACTGAGTGGGTCGGGTTTGGGTAAGGTTTCGAACGCGCACGCGAGGGGGTCTGAGAGAGGTTAGGTGGTTTGACAAGAGGGAACCGAATACACGGTTGGTCTTGGAAGGTCAACGAACGCAACAGAGAGAAGCGACGAGTGGTAACTACAAGCGGATCAAGTTTGAAAACAATGACGGCAACAGAGTGCCGATGCAATGCGAATGATGCGATGATGAATGCAACCAACAAATAAATAATACAACTGACACGCAAAACAAGGAAGGCTTCTGGAGCGTCGGTCTCGGGGCGTTACACTGCATCTACTACTATTACTCCACACATCGACCGCTATCCAACATGTATCTAGAGTATTAAGTTCATAAGAACAGAGTAACGCTTTAAGCAAGATGATATGATGTAGAGGGATAAACTCATGCAATATGTTATAAACCCCATCTTGTTATCCTCGATGGCAACAATACAATACGTGCCTTGCTGCCCCTGCTGTCACTGGGAAAGGACACCGCAAGATTGAACCCAAAGCTAAGCACTTCTCCCATTGCAAGAAAGATCAATCTAGTAGGCCAAACCAAACTGATAATTCGAAGATACTTGCAAAGATAACCAATTATACATGAAAGAATTCAGAGAAGATTCAAATATTGTTCATAGATAAACTTGATCATAAACCCACAATTCATCGGTCCCGACAAACACACCGCAAAAGAAGATTACATCGAATAGATCTCCACGAGAATCGTGGAGAACTTTGTATTGAGATCCAAAGAGAGAGAAGAAGCCATCTAGCTAATAACTATGGACCCGAAGGTCTGAGATAAACTACTCACACATCATCGGAGAGGCTATGGTGTTGATGTAGAAGCCCTCCGTGATCAATGCCCCCTCCGGCAGGATGCCGGAAAATGCCCCAAGATGGGATCTCACGGGTACAGAAGGTTGCAGCGGTGGAATTAGGTTTTCGTGGATGCTTCTGTTGGTTTGGGGTACGTAGGTATATATAGGAGGAAGAAGTACGTCGGTGGAGCAACGTGGGCCCCATGAGGGTGGAGGGCGCGCCTGGGGGGTGGGGGGTAGGCGCGCCCCCTGCCTCGTGGTCTCCTCGTTGATTTCTTGACGTGGACTCCAAATCCTCTGGATCACGTTTGTTCCGAAAATCACATTCCCGAAGGTTTCATTCCGTTTGGACTCCGTTTGATATTCTTTTTCTGCGAAACACTGAAATAGGCAAAAAAACAGCAATTTGGGCTGGACCTCCGGTTAATAGGTTAGTCCCAAAAATAATATAAAAGTGTATAAATAAGCCCATTAAACATCCAAAACAGAATATAATATAGCATGGAACAATCAAAAATTATAGATACGTTGGAGACGTATCAGTGACTGAGCGGCCCGCCCGGGCGTTGAGGTGGCTTTGGGGCGCCCGATTGTAGATGCTCTAAGTTTTTCGACTCAGTCGGTGATTTTCTTTACGTTCATCCGAATCCCCTCCTCATCGTCCATGCTATATGAATAGCTTAGTGGTGATGATCGAGATCCGGTCGACCGGGTTGGGGTGACTGCAGACTGTCCTGCAATGACCTCCTATGGCTCCTTGACGGTGGTTATTGTGCCTCTCGAGGAAGCAAATCTACGTCTCTATGAGAAGAAAATTTGTGCTTCTTGTAGAAGAAGAAAAAGAACGTGTTTGTTTTCTTTCACAGAGGCACAGATGTGCGCCACACATGTGCCTCTCACGGAAGCAAATATGTGCCTTTCATGAAAGAAAAAATATGTTTTTTTTCAAGAGGCATAGTTGTCCCTCTCGTGTGTGCATCTTGTGGAAGCAAAATAAAAAAAGAAAAATACATTTTGTTTTCCTCTTCATGCCTATCGCAGAAGTAAATATGTGCCTCCACCAGAAGTGAATTTGTGCCTCTCGTGGAAGCAAAAATACGCATTTTTTTCGAGAGGCACAACTATGCCTCTCGCGGAAGCAAATTTGTGCCTGTTGTGGTAGCAAAAAAACGCGTTTTTTGTTCTTTTCCGAGTTGTGTCTTTTGCGGAAGCAAATCTATGACTCCACGAGAAACAAACCTGTGCCTCCCAAGGAAGCAAAAACAACACCTTTTTCCCTTTTCTTGTGCCTCTTGCGGAAGCAAAACTGTGCCTTCATGAGAAGCAAATTTGTGCCTCCTGTGAAAGAAAAAAAATATTTTTTCTAAAAAAATAAATCTTTTCTCCCAACCCTGCACTTCGTGATTCCAGAACTGCTAGCCAATACGCCATTGTCAAGTTTGTGTTAGTTATGTAGGGAGCGGCGTACTTGACCTAACATAGCCGGATTTCTCCACCGATTTTTGTTTTGACACTGGGTTTCTTCGTTTTTCTCCTTTTTATTGGTTTTTTTATTTTCTCTACTTTTCTTCTTTTTTTGTTTTCTTTGTTTCTTTCTTGGTTTTCACTACCTTTTTTGTTTTCTTTCTTTTTTCTTTGTTCTTTTTCTTTGTTGTTTTTCGTCGGTTTTTTGCTTTCTATCGGTTTTCAATGTTTTTCTATATACATTTTTGGTATATATCTAATACATTTTTTAATAAATGTTCAACATTCTTCAAATACAAAATCATCATCTTATTTAGTACATGGTCAACATTTTTTGAATACATGGTCAACACTTTTCTATACACGTTTAACATTTTGCAATGCTTAATTAACAATTTTCAAATAAAAGTTTAATAGTTTTAGATACATGGTCAACATTTTCCCTGTACACATTTAACCTTTTCAAATACAATTTTAACATTTTTTAATACATACTCAACATTTTTTCTAAACACATTTAAGATTTTTCATATACAAGTTCACCATTTTTTTAATACATGGTCAAAAAAATTGTATACACATCCATCATTTTTCAAATCCAAGTTTAACATTTTTTGTATACACATCTAACATTTTTCATAGACAAGTTTAACATTTTTTTAATACATGGTCAACATTCTTTTAGACACATTTATGATTTTTCAAATACAAGTTTAACATTTGTTGAATACATGATCAAAAAATTATATACACATTTAACATTTTTCAAAATACAAGTTTAACATTTTCCCAAAATTTGTTGAACATTTTTTGTAAAAATATTGGATTAACATTTTTTAAATACATGGTCAACATTTTTTCTATACACATTTCATGTTGTATATTTTTTTGTATACATTTTTGTGTACGTGATAAACATTTTCACTATACACATTTAACATTTTTCAAATGCTTGGGCAACATTTTCAAATGTTTTTTTCGAGTAGTTTTTGTAATATATATAATATTTATAGTATAAAAAAGTAAGAAAACAAAGCAAAAAAGAACACAGAGAATGTAAAAACACACGAGGATGTGGCCTTTCGCATGCCTGTGCCGGCCCAATTCGCCCTCGCCTTCAGCGAGAGGCCCCTAGCTCTCGCTGAATGCGAGATATAGGGGCGCCCCACAGGGATGCCCCTTGACTAGTTCCTCCCGTATACATCTTGCAGTAAGCAAGAGCAATTACTCCAGCGTATGGTAACGATGATCCACGATGGTATCTTTCAAAGCCCAAAAGGTACCCATTGTTTCATCAAAAAAGATTTATTGATGAGCTTGCGATGGTCAAAGGGAGTGCCGACATCAGTGACGAAGGGGTGGTCATCCATCCCAGTGGCTACAGCGCAACACCCAAAGCCCCCCCCCCCCCCAGCGGGCTATGCAAAGATACACGTTGATGTTGGTGTCTGAAAGGGAGTGGGAGGAACGGCAGCAGCGGTGTGTAGAGATACAGATGGAACGTTCCTGGGAAGTAGCGCTCTTGTCATTGGAGGAGTGGACGACCCATCGATATTGGAGTCCATTGCGTGCACCTCCATCGTTTGGCCATTGCTTCTGACGCTAAACAAGTGATTGGGGACATCCAGAAAGGTGGGCGAGGAAACAATGGAGCAATTATTAGCGAGATCAAGCTACACGCGTTGTCTTTTAACTATATTTTTAGTTTTGAAGGTCGTAATGTCAATGTTGAGGCACATAATTTAGCTAAGTTTTCACTTTCATTAGGTCTGGGACGTCACGTCTGGCTTGACCAATCCCATGACCAAAATTGTATCCCACATTCTGTGGTGTTTGATGAATAAAACTTGGTTCACCCCTCAAAAGAAATCCCGAAGATGCTCGGCTATGAGTGGTGAGCTATCTCAAAAATAAAGAACAGAAGATGCCCATCTATGGCTAGTGGAGTACAGCGAATGAAGAACAATTCATCAAGGCTGTGGTCACACTGTGGTCCATATAGTGGGTATGCAGGAAGGCCATACATGAAGACACTATCAATCACCCCATTCGACGCTTTGCTTTATAGATACATTCAGGATCTGTGTATTATCCCTCATAAGAAGCATTTGTGCAACAAGTTTGTGTATCAATTTTGAAAAAAAAAACATAAAAATATGGAAATAAAAGTTCATCAATTTTAAAAAAAAGTTCACAATCTGAAAAACAAATCATCAAATTTGGAGAAAACTTCATGCATTTTTTAAAGTATGTAAATTTAAGAAAAGGAAAAGGAAACAAAATACGAAAAAAAGAGAAAAAGAAAATCAAACAGTTGTGCTTTTTCAACGTTGCATTTTAAGAATAAAAAACTCGAACTTGGCACATCAGGTCAGATGACCCACTTGGTTAGTGCGTTTGGTAGTACACCTGGAGGAGCACGCTTTGAATCACAGGTTGAACATATCTTTTGGGGGGGGGGGTTTAAAACGAAAAAACAAGAGTAATTGGGTCGGCCCAGAGCTGGGGGCGGAGATTGTGCACCAAGTTGAGAAATGTTGTGTAACAGGCGCCCTAAGCGCCAAGTATAGTTCCCTCCTCAAATCTCCCCTGATGGATCAATATCCCCCTAAACTCTAAAACTAGATTATTTCCCCCCTGAGCTCTATCAAACCGGATAAATATGCCCCTTGGTGGTTTTGGACAGGATTGAAGCTGGTTTTGGTCGTGATCATGTTGACTTGGCAAAAAATCGGGGAGGGAGTTCTTGTTCCACGTGTCAGGGTAGCCATCGCCGCTGGTGTCGCCACCGAGGAGCTCCTCCTCAACGGCGGCAGGGGTAGGGGCGCGTGGCTCGGCGGACTCATGGTGAGCACCGCCAGGACGACGTCGTGCGAGCGGTCCCGTGGCGTCTCACTGGCAAACTCGCATTTTTGTCAGTGGGGCGCTCAACGTGGAGGAGTTCTTCTCGGAGTGCGCGACCGGCATGGCTCTGGCAGACGACGACGCGGCTGCGGCTGCGAGAAGAAGACATGGTCCAGGAACTCTGGCTCGTCAGGCAACTCAACCTCGGCCGATAGCTCAAGGCCTTCAAAGCATACCTCAAGACGTTGTTCGCCGGGAAGCAAGAAGGAAAAGCATACGACAAGAACGTTTTGGGCAGAGACGGCGTCCAAAATGAAGGTCGCTCGTGACAAAGAACCTCGGTGTGGCTGCCGCCGAGCGAGACGGCGTCCGGGTCGACCCGCACGTTCGGGCGGCCACCGGAAACCTCCCGAGAGCGGATGATGATCTGGGTGACATTTCAGGAGGCTAGAACGATGAGCTTCTACGTGATGACCGGCTGCAAAAGGAAGAGGCCCATCCCTGCGTTCGCTCCCAGGCGCACGAGCACGAACAGTACCTTAACATGCGTATGCAAGGCAGCACTCCCAGCCAGGAAAGCAGCGCTCGCCGCGGAACAGCCGACGCGTCCGGCCAGGGAAGGGCGAGCGTGTGAGCGAGGCTGCCGGGCCGCTGCCGAGGGCACTTGTAGACTGGGTGCGTGCACAACCGATCTCGGCCATGGCCATGGCGGCGGAGTTCGAGCTGAAGCAAGGCGACGCTACAGGTGGACAAAAAAGAAGGACAAAGGTGCGCTCGCTCACCGGGAGCTCGTAGGCGACGTTAGTGCGGCCGGGAAGCGGCGGTGATGACGAATTTAACGCCGCCGACCAGCAAAGGGAGACAAAAAGACGATGGAGAAAATGGGGAAATTTCACCTGAAACCGTTCCTTGCCACTGCCTAGTCAGCGTCATTAACAACCCAGTCAACATCATTAACAACCTAGTCAACATCCTTAGTACGAAAACCACCTTCAATTCGATTCAAAACCACCCAAGGGTGACATTTATCCGGTTTTACAAAGTTCAGGGGGTGATTTATCCGGATTTGGAGTTCAGGGGGGATTTGATCCATCAGGGGAGATTTTTTTTTTTTGAAATTGGAACACTGTGGTTCCATTACTCAAACAGGCACAGCTCGATGGCTGGCCACCAGCACACTTACATCATCCGGCACTGCCTCCAACCACAGTCGTTGGGGCTCTTGGCCATTGCTACCCAACGCAGCAAGGGCGTGGGCGACTTTATTACAGTCTCGAGAAACAAATGAGAAAGCAAATGTGCTGAAATTAAGCCGGATAAACTGGTGGATATCTCTGAAAAGAACACCTTCCGGGGCCCGATCATACTCGGAACTCTGTACCGCATGCAGAAGGGTTTGGCAATCCGATTCCAGCACTATGTTGGAGATCCCCCATACTGCAGCCGCTGACAGCGCCTGAAGGCAAGCCTCCGCTTCAGTATGAATAGCACTGACTGCATGTTTAATCTTTCCTGCCCCCGCCCCGACTGCATCTCCAGTGTTATCGCGGATTACAAATCCCCATCCTCCGGACCCTGCAGTACTATGGAACGCCCCATCAACATTGATTTTCAATTGATCCCCATCAGGCTTTGTCCATCTGCATGCCGGTCTGGCGCTCTGTTCCTTTACTGATTTCATTTTGAGCTGCATGTGTTCCAAAGCCCAGGATCTCGCATCAGCAGCCGTGTTCTCCACTCGGCACATCTTCTCCCCTTTGTTTAATTTATTCCTTTGATTCCACCATTTCCATAGCATGCATGCCACTAGCACTTGGTCATGTTCACGTAATGTGATGATCTGCTGCACCACTTCCCTGGCATTTGCACAGGCACAAAGCCGTAGTCGAACCTCTTCTAACTGCATTTCTCTCCAGAGTTTCTTCACCTCCTTGCATCTTACGAATAAATGGCACCCGTCTTCATCCAGTCTTCGGCGGCACAAACAGAGAGTATCACATTCAATCCCCTTACGCCTGATGTTCGATTTGACTGGCAGGCTATTGTGAGCCACACTAGTAGGAAAAGGGGCTTTTACCCCGGTTCATAAGGGCCTTTAGTCCCGGTTCAGGAACCGGGACTAAAGGGTCGTTACTAATGCCCTAGCCCTTTAGTCCCGGTTCTTAGGCCGTCCACGTGGCCGGTGCGGGGAGCCCAGGCAGGAGGGCCTTTGGTCCCGGTTGGTGTCCCGGTTGGTGCCACCAACCGGGACCAATAGGCATCCACGCGTCAGCACCTGGCAGGAGCTGAGGTTTTTGTTTTTTTTGAAGGGGGGGGGGGGGGGGGTTTGGGGGTTTTGGGGGGTTAATTTAGGTTGTTATTAGGTAGCTATTAGAGAGAAGTGTCCTCTCTTATATCTCCGTGCTTGGTTTACCAACGCTACGTACTGCTATGCCTAAACATGGCTTAGATTGAAGTGAAGGCAACATGTGGTGCATGTCGAAAGTAATACTAATCCGGACTTGATCAAGTTTGGATTGTACTACTTTCGACACGCACCACATGCATGTTGCCTTCACTTCAATCCAATCCATGTTCATTTCACCCGCTGATATATAATAACTCTTCATGCACGCATCATGCATCATCATATATAATAACAAGTCCTACTAATCATCATCATACAACTTCTACTCGTTATTAATAACAAGTCATACGATCATCATCCTCACAGTCATCAAACCAACCCTACTTAATTGTTCTTAGCACATGATCATCAGTCTTAGGTAGGACCGAAATACCCTCTTTAAGGTAAAATAGCATAAAATAATATAGACCCTGACTCTCCATTATGGAGAATGGAGATCATCCTGTCTCCAATTCTTGCGCCTCGCTTCCTTTTGCTTCCAAGAAGCTCCTTGCGACTGTCCATACATTTTTTCCATTCTTTGATTTGCATGTCTCCACTTCTTTTAGAAATCCGGTATGGACAGTTGAGATTCGTAGGATGACCTGGTTGTATATTCAAAACATCAAGCCTACCATTCTGATACATCAAATGAGGCACACAATCCTCTGGGATTATCTGTTGAAAAACATAGTAATAACTTCATAGTTAGCAATGATAATGCACTAGTTTTAGAACTATGCAAAATATGCACGGATGTCGTAATAGTAAGAAATCTTACCAGGGTATCTCCATAGTAGTTACCGTAGTTCAACACGTGCACTAGTGGCACGTATGGAGGACCATAATGATGAGGAGTTTGATTGTAGATATTGTAATTCTCAATATCAGTACAAAATCCGACCAGATGAGTTTTCTCCTTATAAGTTAACTCAGAGCCATCGGTGTAGTAGGTTCTGTCTACCATGTTCCGCACATTGTTTGAACAATCAAAATAAGCTGTCAATGAAAATAAGCTGTCAACTATTTTGAAATGAACAATATAAATTAGCTAATAACTATGTTTGAGAAACTCACATAGCGGTAGAATTGGAGGCGTATCAATAAGGACCCAAATGTCCATATTGTCTTGCTCGATGTCAGGATCACCAAGATCCATGGTGACAAGCATACCCTCATCAAAACCATACATCTTGCAAAATGCTTCCCAATTTTTGCAACCAAAATGGGTTACGCTCTCAAAATTATACAGCTTTACTTCAAAATCTATATCATGATGGGTCCTTAGGTGAATTTTCTTTGTTTCCATACTTCCATGGTCTTCAAAACCCATCCTCTCCAAGACGTAGCGTCTTGCATGGCATGGGATAAGCTAGCCGAATTGTAAAAGATGAAAAGTACACGTTGAAATAGTTGAAGTCGTGCTTAATTACAAAAAAATAACACTTGTCGTCGTTGCGTACCGTTTCAACATCGAACGTCTCCTCCAGCTTAATACTGAAGCGCCGATCTTCGTCCAGGTGAGGCCTGTCGCACTGACCTCGGTCGTCGTGGCACCAGTCGCACTCCCCCGGGAGGCTTTCGTCGTCCGAGTACGACATTTCCTATGTTCATATATAATTCAAATATTAAACATCTACAATTAAATATATGTACTAAAAAACCTAAGTTAGATCATTATTATTCATCACGGGTTGACTATCGGTTTGTCGAGTCTTTTCTTGAAAACTCTCAGCTCACGTGGTGTATACATTCGACCGTTGGTGATGGTCGCTCCTCCCTTTGTCCCCGTGTACATTACACCAAAATGTCTAGCTAGCACACGGGAACAAAGGAGAAGCGACCCCCACGACAACAGTTGGGATTCTTCGTCCTCTCATATATATATGGTGGAACTCTCCCTCACTGATTCCTCTCTGACATTTGCGACCGTCGGTGATGGTAGCTCCTCCTTTCGTTCTCGAGTTCATTACACCAAATTGCCTAGCACACGGGAACGAAGGAGAAGCTACCCCCATGACAACAGTCGGGATTCTTCGTCCTCTCATATATGGTGGAGACTCGACAGACTTACAGTCAACCCGAAATATCGTTTAATTATCTTTCTAAAAGAGGATTTGGCTGGTCTCACCTCGATGTCGGAGGGGGCGGTGACGGGGACGACGGCGGGGATGATGGAGGGGTCGGGGGCTCCTAGATTTCTGCGAAAACAAAAACCCTATAAGCTATCAACTAATCATAGTGCTCTCCAATTTTAGCATTCAAAGTAGGATCGGAGTAGTTTTCCACTTTGAGCATTCAATAAGCAAAATCAAATCACAAAATAAAGTAGTATTCAAATTAGGATGCATTCAATTATAAGCAAAACTACATCATCTCCATGCGTCTGTACATCACCGAATATTATCACTAATACACCTCGAATACTATCATACATATAGCATCGCTAGTACAGCTAGAACAGTAGCGCCCGACGGGTATCGGCGCGGGCGGTGTACACCCAAAGGGACGGAACCATCACAGGATCATAGCTCTAGTGAGATCCCTGAAGAACCTGCCAGGTATTGTCGAACCTGCCCTCCAACGCAACCATGTAGCGACGGACGTGCTGGTCCTCCTCGCTGACACGGTGACGTACCACCTCCGCGGTGTCCGGAAGCCTCGGCACCGTCACTGGCCCACGCGAGCGCCACCAAACAAGGATCGGGTCAACGACGGGCTGGTTCCTCACCAACCTACGCCCACCGGAAGGTAGCACCTCCCAAAACCAGCCCGGCGGAGCCCAGTCCCGGACATGGCCCCTCTGATCAAGCCGGCCTCCTCCGCCGAGTCGACGACGAGGATGCGGGATAGGCATCGTCGACGTCGATGCGGGAATAATTGCTTTAACTAAAAAAACAAACTAGTTCTATTAATTTCCTTACTATAAATAGAATAAAGTAGTACTTACTACAAATAAACTAGCTAGTTTAACTAGTTCTATTATTTTTCTAACTAATTCTATTAAACACTTTCTAAGTAGTACTTACTAAAAGTTATCGGGGAGGGGGGTACATATATCGACAACGACATACCCGATAAAAAATAAGAAGACGAAGAAGACGAAAAAAAAGAGGAGAAGAAGAAAGGAATAGAGGAGGAGATCGAAGAAAAAAAAGAAAAAAAGAGGAGAAGAAGAAGAAATAGAGGAGAAGAAGAAGAAATAGAATAATAGAATAATTATTCTATTTCTTCTTCTTCTCCTCTATTCCTTCTTCTTCTACTCTTTTTTCTTCTTCTTTTTCATCTTCTTATTTATTTCTCCTCTACTTCCTCTCCTCTTCTTCTTATTCTTCTTCTTCTTCTTCTCCTTCTTCCTCTTCTTATTTTTCTTTTTTCTCTCCTTCTTTTTCTTCTAAATATGAACATACATAAATGACTTCTAAATATGAAAAATCTAAACTACACATCTAAATTAATACATCTAAATTACAACAACCAAATTAACTACACATCTAACTACACATCCAAATTAATACAACTAAATTACAAATCTAAATTAAACTACGTACAGTACTATAGCTAGGGGGCGCGGCGGCAGCGGCGGCGGCCATTACAGGGAGGAGGAGGAGGGGAGCGGGGCGGCGCTCATAGGGTGGCGGAGGGCGACGGCGACCGCGGCGGGCCGGGGGCGGAGGGCGGCGACGGTGACGTATACGGGGCGACGGCTCGGGGGCGCGCGGCGGAGGCCGACGGCGACGGCGGCGGGGGGGGGGGGCGGAGGACGACGGCGATGGGCGATGGCGTGGGCTCGGGGGCACGGGCGACGGCGACGACGACGGGGCAGCCTGGCGGCGTAGATCGAGCTCGCGGCGTCGTCGGGCGAGGGGACACTGGCGATGGAAATCAGAAAATTTCCAAAGTGCTACTTATATAGCAAAGGCTTTGGTCCCGGTTGGTGGCTCCAACCGGAACCAATACCCACCCTTTGGTCCCGGTTGGTGCCACCAACCGGGACTAAAGGCCTCTTTTCACCAGCGCAAAGGGCGGGAAGCAGAGGGCTTTGGTCCCGGTTGGTGGCACCAACCGGGACCAAAGGGTGGGTATTGGTTCCGGTTGGAGCCACCAACCGGGACTAATGTGCTGGCGCGGTGCGGTGGGAAGTTTAGTCCCACCTCGCTAGCTGAGAGAGCTCAGCACTTGTTTATAAGTTGCGCTGCAGCTCAGGTGCTGAGCTCCTCTCTAATATGCAGGCATTATACATGCCTACCTTTGTCATTGCCATGTTGGGCCTATTGGGCCTGCGGGCCTGCATCCTGGCCCATGTGCAGATGGGTTTCTAGTCGTATGCAGGCTGTGTGGCCCATTAGGCGGCATTTTTTTATTTTTTCCAGTATTTTTTTGTTTTTTGAATTATTTATTTTCTTTTCATTTTTGCTTTATTTTTTATTCTTTTTGCTTTTAGCTCAGAATAATTATAAACTTTCTGTTAATCCATTAGTTTCCAAATTTGAATAGTTTAAATTTCATCCGGAAACTCGTGTGTTACAAAGGGATTTCATTTTTTAAACCTAATTTGAACTCCTGACTTTTTGTGTGTTCAAAATGCACCATTCAAAGCCACATCATCATTTTTCAATCCTTTCTGACTTCATTTGTTATTTTTCATGCATTTACTAATTATTTTGAACTATAAGACCCTAAAATTGAAAAGCATTTCAAATGAACTCTGAAAAGGTTGAAAGTTGGCATGAGATCATCATTTCATCCACATAGCATGTGCAAGAAAGTTGAGAGGGTTACGGCAAAAACTGGATGCACTTCGTGTACAAAACGGACAATCTCTTTCAAAGTATCAGGATTTCATCCGGAAACTCGTCTGTTACAAAGGGATTTCATTTTTTAAACCTTATTTGAACTCCTGACTTTTTGTGTGTTCAAAATGCACCATTCAAAGCCACATCATCATTTTTCAATCCTTTCTGACTTCATTTGTTATTTTTCATGCATTTACTAATTATTTTCAGCTATAAGACCCTAAAATTGAAAAGCATTTCAAATGAACTCTGAAAAGGTTGAAAGTTGGCATGATATCATCATTTCATCCACATAGCATGTGCAAGAAAGTTGAGAGGGTTACGGCAAAAACTGGATGCACTTCGTGTACAAAACGGACAATCTCTTTCAAAGTATCAGGATTTCATCCGGAAACTCGTCTATTACAAAGGGATTTCATTTTTTAAACCTTATTTGAACTCCTGACTTTTTGTGTGTTCAAAATGCACCATTCAAAGCCACATCATCATTTTTCAATCCTTTCTGACTTCATTTGTTATTTTTCATGCATTTACTAATTATTTTGAACTATAAGACCCTAAAATTGAAAAGCATTTCAAATGAACTCTGAAAAGGTTGAAAGTTGGCATGATATCATCATTTCATCCACATAGCATGTGCAAGAAAGTTGAGAGGGTTACGGCAAAAACTGGATGCACTTCGTGTACAAAACGGACAATCTCTTTCAAAGTATCAGGATTTCATCCGGAAACTCGTGTGTTACAAAGGGATTTCATTTTTTAAACCTTATTTGAACTCCAAACTTTTTATGTGTTCAAAATGCACCATTCAAAGCCACATCATCATTTTTCAATCCTTTCTGACTTCCTTTGTTATTTTTCATGCATTTACTAATTATTTTGAGCTATAAGACCCTAAAATTGAAAAGCATTTCAAATGAACTCTGAAAAGGTTGAAAGTTGGCATGAGATCATCATTTCATCCACATAGCATGTGCAAGAAAGTTGAGAGGGTTACGGCAAAAACTGGATGCACTTCGTGTACAAAACGGACAATCTCTTTCAAAGTATCAGGATTTCATCCGGAAACTCGTCTGTTACAAAGGGATTTCATTTTTTAAACCTTATTTGAACTCCTGACTTTTTGTGTGTTCAAAATGCACCATTCAAAGCCACATCATCATTTTTCAATCCTTTTTGACTTCATTTGTTATTTTGCATGCATTTACTAATTATTTTGAGCTATAAGACCCTAAAATTGAAAAGCATTTCAAATGAACTCTGAAAAGGTTGAAAGTTGGCATGATATCATCATTTCATCCACATAGCATGTGCAAGAAAGTTGAGAGGGTTACGGCAAAAACTGGATGCACTTCGTGTACAAAACGGACAATCTCTTTCAAAGTATCAGGATTTCATCCGGAAACTCGTGTGTTACAAAGGGATTTCATTTTTTAAAACTTATTTGAACTCCTGACTTTTTGTGTGTTCAAAATGCACCATTCAAAGCCACATCATCATTTTTCAATCCTTTCTGACTTCATTTGTTATTTCTCATGCATTTACTAATTATTTTGAGCTATAAGACCCTAAAATTGAAAAACATTTCAAATGAACTCTGAAAAGGTTGAAAGTTGGCATGATATCATCATTTCATCCACATAGCATGTGCAAGAAAGTTGAGATGGTTACGGCAAAAACTGGATGCACTTCGTGTACAAAACGGACAATCTCTTTCAAAGTATCAGGATTTCATCCGGAAACTCGTCTGTTACAAAGGGATTTCATTTTTTTAAACTTATTTGAACTCCTGACTTTTTGTGTGTTCAAAATGCACCATTCAAAGCCACATCATCATTTGTCAATCCTTTCTGACTTTATTTGTTATTTTTCATGCATTTACTAATTATTTTGAGCTATAAGACCCTAAAATTGAAAAACATTTCAAATGAACTCTGAAAAGGTTTTCTTTCTACTTACAACAAAAAACTTATTTATTTTATTTCTAATTACTTATGTCTTTTACTTTAATTATTTTATTTTTATTTATTTTACTGCTACTATTTTTTATTTATTTTACTTGCTGCTATTTTTACTTAATTAATTAAGGTTTATTTATTGTAGTTACTATAGTTTATTTTATTTTATTTTATTAAGGTTTATTTAGTTTTATTTATTTTATTAAGGTTTATTTATTTTATAAATATAAAAAATGAACATAGATGCACTTATAGAGAAAATTCAACCTAAATTCATACTAAATTTCTATGAAATTTACTATGAATTTAAGTTAAATTTCCTGTATAAGGGCATCTATTTTCACTTTAATAGAAGCTCAACAAGGCATAGAGGGACGGGCTTTTAAACTGGTGTGAGCGCCCTTCGGTTGGCGAGGTGGGACTAAACACTGGCCGCAACTAGGACCAGCCCTTTAGTCCCGGTTTGTGGTATGAACCGGGACTAAAGGGTGGTGGGCCAGGAGCGTGGCCCATTGGTCCCGGTTTGTACCACCAACCAGGACCAAAGGGTCCATACGAACCGGGACCAATGCCCACGAGGCCCCGGCCGGCCCCCTGGGCTCACGAACCGAGACCAATGCTCACATTAGTCCCGGTTCATGACTGAACCGGGGCTAATGTGAAAACGGCCCTGTGACCTAAGCCCTGTTTTCTACTAGTGCCAGACGCCACATGAACTGTTGCACCTTGGGTGGGCAGGGTATGTCCCAAAGATTTTTCCAGTCAATCTCCGGTTGTACTGGGTTGATAGTAGTAGGAACAGCTGCATCATCTCTAGCTTTTATATAGACCTGATACGCCGACTTGACGGAGAATTGGCCCCTCCCGTCATAGTGCCACGCGTGAAAGTCCTCAAAATCCTCTCTTATAGGTGTTGCCAATATGATAGCAGCATCTTCAGGCCAAAAAATGTCCCGGACTAACTGCTCATCCCAAGTCATTGTCATAGGGTCAATAAGCTCTGACACTGTAGTAAGTACACAGTTGCCCCGCGGGGTTCGAGGTCGTCGTGTTCCATCCTTGGCGAGCCACGGATCAGACCAGATGTTTGTGTTGGTTCCATCTCCCACCCTCCATATAATCCCTTCTTTCAGCAGTTGCACACCTTTAAGGATACTTCGCCAAGTATATGAGATTCCCTCCTTTGGTTGAGCATCCAGAATTGATGTATCAGGTAAGTATTTGGCCTTGAGGAGTCGGGCACATAAGGAGTCAGGGACTGTGAGCATTCGCCAAGCCTGCCTAGCGAGCATGGCAAGATTAAACCCATGTAGATCTCTGAACCCCATACCCCCTTTACTCTTTGGTCGCGTGAGTAACTCCCAGCTTAGCCAGTGAATTTTCTTCATATCATCTTGCTGAGCCCACCAATATCTGCAGATCATTGCCCCCATTTGCCCGCATAGTGATTTTGTCAGGTCGAAGCACGACATAGCAAAAGTGGGAATCGCTTGTGCACAAGCCTTGATCAGCACGTCCTTGGCTGCCCTTGAGAGTAGCCGTTCGATCCAGCCTTGAATCTTCTTCCATATTCTGTCCTTAAGATACTCAAAGACCTGGGATTTCGCTGCACCAACATACACAGGAAGGCCGAGATATTTTTCAGTCCTAGCATCTGCCCGTATGTTCAAGATATTCAGCACCACTTGCCGGTCCTCACTCCTTGTGTTCTTACTAAACATCACTGAAGACTTATCAAAAAATTTCACCTGCCCCGAGCAATTCTCATATAGTTCTAGCACATGTTGCAGTGTTGTGGCACTTTCGCCATTGGCTTTCATTAGTACCAACGAGTCATCTGCGAACAACAAATGGTTGAGACTTGGAGCAGTACTACACAGTTTTAAACCCTTCAAACTACCATCTACCTCAGCTTTATTCAGCAGTGAAGAAAACCCTTCAGCACATAGCAAAAAAAGGTAAGGAGACAGTGGATCTCCTTGGCGTAATCCTCTCTGTGGGACAATCTCCTCTGTATAGCTCCCATTAATTTTGACCCTGTATGCCACCGATGAGATGCAGAGCATGATCTTATCAACCCACCTTCTGTCAAAGCCCATTTTTTCCATCATTTTTTCCAGAAACTTCCACTCCACCCGGTCATAAGCCTTACTCATATCCAATTTGATAGCAGCAAAACCATCTCTTCCCTTCCTCTTATTCTGCATATAATGTGTGCATTCATAGGCAATCAAGATATTATCTGTGATGAGCCGGCCAGGTACAAATGCGCTTTGATTTGGAGATATAATGTCAGAGAGGATTTGTTTGAGTCTATTTGCCAGTACCTTTGACACCAACTTATATACCACATTACATAAACTTATCGGTCTCAGGTCCTTCATACTGTCTGGATTTTTTGTCTTGGGGATCAAAACCACACAAGTATCATTCCACCCTACTGGCATAGGCCCTCCATTAAGAACACTCAGTACCTCGTGCAAAACTTTATCACCAACAATATCCCAACATCTTTTGTAAAACAAGGAAGGCATCCCATCTGGCCCAGGAGCCTTGAGATCTCCAATACTATCAAGGGCAGCCAGTACTTCCTTCTCAGTGAACTCCTTGCAAAGCAATTCGTTCATGGCTGGAGTCACTCTTGTGTCAATGTGGCCCAAGAGTTCCTCCATACGGGTACCTGCAAAAGAAGTGAAAATGTTTTTAAAATAGTTAGTTACTACTTCCTTCATGGCTCCCTCCTCCTCCACCACACTCCCATCCTCTCTCCTTAACTTCTTTATTCTGTTCACCCTTCTCCTCTCCGAAGCATAGGCATGTAAAAATTTTGTATTTCTATCCCCCCATTTAAGCCAGTCAACATGAGCCCTCTGCTTCCAATAAAGCTCACGTTGTTCCTCGAGTCTTGCAAGTTTAAACCGGAGTAACCCTTCTCTTTTAACATGATCTGGCCCAATTTGTCTCCTCCTACAAGTTTCCAGTTCTTTCTTCAGCCGGGAGATCCTCTTCTCAATGTCCCCAAGGACATTTTTATTCCATATACATAGCTTGCTCATAACTCCCTTGAGTGCCTCCCCCACCCTCTGCTGATTCTCCCCTATCTCCCTCTCCCATTCTTCTTTAATGATCTCCTTACATTCTTCTTCCTCCAGCCACCGAGCTTCAAATCTAGGCACCATACTTCCACCCGATCTCACTCTTCTTTCTGCCAACCCTGTGGTATCGATGATAATAGGACGGTGATCAGAATGGCGGGGGTCTCCATTCGTCACCGTAACAGCTGGGAATCTGTCTCTCCATTCATGCGAAGCAACCGCCCTATCAAGCCTCTCCCGAATATACTTCTGTGCGGTGTGGCTATGGTTACGCCACGTGAATACATCTCCCATAAAGCCGAAGTCATGCAACTCACACTCCTCCAAAGTCAGCCTAGGGAGATTTGAGGGGGAAAAGTATACTTTCTTCATTCCTCATCAACCATGAGCCCAAGCACACTTCGCCATTGACATTCTATCAGCCTAGGTATCCATACAGGCCGAATCGGACCACCCCATAGTAAAGCCCATATTACACACAACGGACCTTACGGGCTGTAGCCGACCGCGCTGTCCCAGAAAAACAGTCGCTCGTGGAATAGTCCCTCCGACGCGCTCCCTCCCTCCGTCTCCACCCCGACGTGTGCTCGGCGGCGGCGGCGGCGAGCTCCGGCGGACAAGGCTTCACGGGCGGCAAGGTAGACACCGCCACCCCTTTTCAGCTCCCACCCCCGCTTGCTCCGTCCCATCGTGTTGATTGGCCGAAACCCTCGGTGAAACCCTAGGTTCTGATTCGAGATTCGCCCGCGTCGGCATCTCAGGTCGGGTATCCGGGAGGCGGCGGAGCCATGGAGGAGGACGCCGAGGGCATGGACCGCCTCGACATGGACGGCGACTTCGTGGGCGGCCGCTTCGGCCGCGACGGGGAGTTCTACTACCAGAGCCGCCGCGAGCGGGCGCCCCAGACCCGCGAGGACGCGCTCTACGGCGTCTTCGGCGAGGGGGACTCCGACTACGACTCCGAGGAGGACGAGGCGTCGCGCCGGCGCCGGCGCCGCAAGCGCCGCAGGGACGACGCCGAGCCCGACCTCACCAGGCCCGTGCAGTTCGTCTCCAAGGGCATCAGTGCCCCAAAGCCAGAGGAGGAGGGGGAGGAGCAGCAGAGGCCTGGACTTGGCCAGGCCGCATCCTCCTCGGGCACCGCTGCCGCCGCCGCCTCCGAGGAGGATGCAGAGGAGGACCAGGAGCCATACATGGACCTGCCCACGGGATTTGGGCAGCGAATCGCCGAGGGTGCACGTGCGAGGCGGGAGGAGAAGGAGCGGCAGCAGGAGTCGGCCAAGCGCCGGCGCAGTGCATTCGGGGCAGGGTTTGAACCTGGAAAACCGGCGCCGCCACCTGGAAGCCTGGAGTCCAACACGAAGGTGGCTAAGATGATGGCTATGATGGGGTACAAGAGAGGAGAAGGTCTCGGCAAGAATGCTCAGGGAATCACTGCACCAGTGGAGACCACCTTGCGCCCCAAGAACGCCGGACTCGGCAGCGTCGAGGGGTTTAAGGAGCCCAAAGCTTTCACTCCCAAGGAGAACTTGCCACCCCCACCTCCCCCACCGCCTGCCAAGAAGGAAAAGCAACGGTGGTCCAAGAAGGCCAGCTTGAAGAAGGATCAGGTCTTGACTAAGAATGAGCTGTTGGCAAGGCGCGCTGAGCAGGAACAGGATGAGCAGCCCGCATTTGTCCAAAAGGTGATTGACATGCGAGGGCCTCAGGCTCGTGTGTTGACAGACTTGAAGGGGCTCAGTACTGAACATGAGATGGAGGCAAATGATGTGCCGATGCCGGAGTTGCAGTACAATGTGCGGCTGCTTGTTGATGAGACTGAGGCTGATATTGTCAGGTTGGATGGGCAGCTGCGGCGGGAGCAGGAGAAGGTGGCTAGTTTGGTGCGGGAGAAGGAGAAAGTAGCAAAGCAGGAGGCTTTGCAGAAACGCCAGCTGCAAGTTATGGAGACAATTGCAGATGTGCTGGAGAAGGTCCGGGTTGATGACACCGCTGGTTTGCTCACTCTGGGGGGGTTGCTTAAGACCTTCCAGGAATTGAAGGTGCGCTATGAGGAGGAGTTCAAAATTTGCAGTGTTGCATGGGTTGCTTGCCGATTTGCGCATCCACTACTTATCCGGGTATTTCAGGGGTGGCAGCCTCTGCAGAATCCATTGTTTGGCTTGGAGGTCATGTCATCGTGGAAGGATTTGCTGCAGGGAGACCAGCCATATGATTTCTCAGATGCTACTGAATCAATGGCTCCATATGCACAGCTGGTCAGTGAGGTCATCCTACCAGCTGTGCGGATATCAGGAACTAATTCATGGAAGGCTAGGGATCCAGAACCAATGCTCCGTTTTCTTGAGTCATGGGAACGGTTGCTGCCCCCTATCGTGCTCCATTCAATATTGGAGCATGTAATAATGCCAAAGCTCACAGCTGCAGTCGAATCTTGGGACCCGAGGAGCGAGAATGTGCCAATCCATGTATGGGTACACCCATGGTTGCCAACTCTAGGGCAAAGGATAGAGACATTGTGTCACTCTATCCGGTACAAGCTGAGTAGTGTCCTCCAATTATGGCAAGCTCACGATTCATCAGCTTATGCTGTGCTATCTCCATGGAAGGGTGTATTTGATCCAGCAAGTTGGGAAGACTTGATAGTGCGTTATATCATTCCTAAGCTGAAAATGGCACTCCAGGAGTTTCAGATTAACCCAGCAAGCCAGAAGTTTGACCAGTTTAACTGGGTTATGATCTGGGCTTCTGCTGTCCCGGTACACCATATGGTTCATATGTTGGAAGTTGATTTCTTTAGCAAGTGGCAGCTGGTTTTGTACCATTGGTTGAGTTCACCAAATCCTGATTTCAATGAGATAATGAATTGGTACAAGGGCTGGAGGGGCCTTTTCCCACCAGAGTTACTTGCCAATGAACGCATACGGATGCTTCTAACGGCTGGTCTTGAGATGATGAACCAAGCTGCTGAAGGACATGAGTTGGTGCAGCCAGGGGCTAGGGAGAATGTTGGCTTCTTGAGAGCAACAGAGAAGCGGCAATTTGATGCAGCACAGCAAGCATCGCAGTACCCATCTTACCATGCTGTACCAGGAGCAGCCATGGGAGATATGAGCTTCAAGGAGTCTATTCAGGCATATGCGGCTGACCAAGGTTTGTTGTTTATGCCTAGAGTTAACAAATTCTATAACGGCATGCCAGTGTACGAATTTGGCACTGTGAGCATTTGCATAGACTCTGTCAAGCGACTACTCTATGCGCAACTTCAAGAGGGAACCGAAAGATGGAGTTCTGTGTCTCTTACACAACTGCTGGAAATGAACCGGATGGCAAGACCACGTTAGGAGATCATCTATAGCTTGGAAGTTTCATGTGATCATTTTTCCTGCCAGTGTAGGTAGTCTTCAAATGTGTCTTGCGAGCATTGTTGTAGAATTACTTGATAAAGAACAAAGTTTCTGATGATGTATCTGAATGTGATTTTCCACATTTCAACATGGAACTCGGTTGTTATTGCCCTAGAATGAATAATTGATGCAGAACTGTTTCTACCTGTACATTGAGATACTGTTTATTTTTTGAGGTTGTTATTTTGGTAAGTTCATTTCTTGTTTTGTTTCCTGTGATAATCGAATGCCCTCCCACTAGGTTTATTTATGTGCTTCTAGCTTTTGTCACTATGTGCTCCCTCCGTTTCTTTTTAGTCTGCATATAAGATTTGATCAAAGTCAAACTTTGTAAAGTTTGACCAACTTTGTAGGAAAAAATATCAACATCTACAATACTAAAGCTATATGGTATGAAAATTAATTTCATAATGCATCTAACAATATTGATTTCATATTGTGAATCTCGATAAATTTTTCTATAAACTTAGTCAAAGTTAACAAAGTTTGACTTTGACTAAATCTTATATGCAGACTAAAAAGAAACGGAGGGAGTATTAAAGATTTAGGAAACTGCCACATGTACTCCCTCTGTCCCAAAATAAGTGACTCAACTTTAAAGCTAGTACAAAGTTGAGTCACTTATTTTGGGACGGAGGGAGTAATACTTTTGGATGGATGAATTTTTTGCATGATGCTATGTTCAGCTGTTAATATGACATTTTGGGTTATTGCCGTGCATAGCTTTTACTGTGTTGGGTGCATATAATTTTAAATTTGTTGGTTGTAGCATTTTATCCAGTACCACTATCATTTATATTACATACAAAAAGGAAGATGACAGTAAGTAGTTTTGCTTAAGTCAAGCTTACACAGTGTCCATCTCATATTTAACTTCTTTTAAGGTTTGGAAAGTAAATGGCCCATCTATTTGTATACAAGGTGGTTTACACTGGAATTTAGGAACTTTCTCAAGGCTTATATGATACTGCTTTTCAGCATTTTGAAGGTCCTTTGTCAACCCTTGCTTTCAGTATTCGAGCTTCGTCCTGAGGTCTTTATTTATTGGAACTGCAGTTTTGAGGTTCCTCTTGATTTCGGGGCCTGATCTGGTAAGAGATACTTTATGTTGAAAATTTCTGCTCTTCTGAACCTAGTCTGTAACCTGTAGATATCTTCACTTATTTCGCACTACGGCTGTATTGCTAAAATCAGAGTCATTGCCAATAACTGCTGATGCATTTGATGGACAGAGTTGACATTGTCAGTTTGAACTGTCGACATTTCAGAATGCCATTTTTGTCTGTTTCATGTGGTGCAATTCACCTGTTCTTCATTGTCCGCGAGAGATTTCTGCTGTATACTCCCTCCGCCCAGAAAAAGTGTACTTCCAACTTTCTTGGAGAGTCAAACTTTTTAAAGTTTGACCAAATTTGTACAAAAAAATTACAAAAAATTACCAAAATTCAAACCATCAAATTAGTATCATTAGATTCGTCATAATATGTATGTTCATTATATAAATATTGGTCAATTTTTATATAAACTTGGTCAGACTTGAAAAACTTTGACCCTCCAAAAAATGCTGGAAGTACACTTTTGCTGGGACGGAGGGAGTACTTGACTAAACATTCATCTAGCTATTTATGTGGACACAAAAATGAGTGAGTTACTGCTGTCATTGTCTGACTAGTGTTTCCATGCGATCTAGTTCGATTCTGTGGATAACTGACTCTCATATATATGGTTTGTGTCACCATAACTAGCCAGATCAGTCATTTATTCAGGAATCAAACTATTGTAGTGGTTTCAGAGTACTGTTATGTTATCGATGGTTCCTGAATGACCATTTTATGCATTCCTGAATGGTTTTTGAATTTTTGTTATCAACCTAATCTTATTCCAGTATTGGTTACTTCTGTTTCCTGGAATTGCAAGGTGATCTCGTTGACTTCTGATTGCTGGATTTGTCTCTTCACCAAGTCGTGTGAACTTCCTGTTTCATTACTTTTATCTTGTGAGTTATCCATTACTGGTTTGAAAGAATGTCGGCCTTTATTGATCAAGCAACAAATTTACAAAGAGTCTTCCGGATGCAATCCAGAGCAGAAGGGAAAATATAAAGACTAGTAGAGTTCAAACTTGATCTAGCTAAAACATGAGCTAAGACATTGAGGTGCTGATGCGAAGCAGCAGGAAGGTCTCTCGCCACCACTTTGATATCATTCACAACGGATCCAACAGCAGAACGGTCCCTGGTCGGAGATGACAAACGTTGTACCACCGAGAGGCAGTCCGACTTGAAGACCACATCAGCAAAGCCTTCCTCTCGCACAAACCTGGCCGCCCGACGAAGCGCCATGGCTTCAGCCACTTCAGGATTCAGAATACCCTTCAGAGATTCAGAGCAAGCAGGCACACACTGACCCAAATGATCCAGAATCACAACACCACTCCGGCTTTATTCAAATCTTCAGAAACAGCAGCATCAGACAAACACAACCAGCTTACCTACCGGCGGCGGGGACCAGGGAGGGTTCAGGGTAGAGGTCTCACGCCTATGTGCAGGTACAGGTTTGTATAGGCGTTGGATGATCAACTCAATATAAGCCTGGGTCCTAGCTGCTGTGCGCTTCGGGTGTGGGGCTTCCGGTTCATTTCTCGCAGTGTTGCGAGCCTCCCAGATGTGCCAAATCGTCACAGTCATGACCGTTGCTTCCTAATCGGAGCATCTGGAGAGATAATCGAACAGCCACTGCTTAGGTGATGTAAAGGATGACCGACAGAGTTTGATTGCAAAAGTCTCCTTGATCGCCTCCCATACTGCGCAAGCACGAGAACAGAATAGCAGTGCATGCTCCATACTCTCCGGCCTGCCACAGAAGCAGCAATCGGTACATGGCGATGATGAAGCTGCTCGTCCGAGGGAAGACAATCATGAGCCAAACGCCGTGGCACAATTTTCATCTTGTTGGGAGCCTTGACCCTCCACAGCGCTTTCCATAATTTTTCCTCCTCCAGTTTACGCCTGGGATGGACCAGCTGACGCGTCAACGGACAAGTACAAATCTGAGTTAGATTGCAAACTACTCCCTCCGTTTCAAAATAGATGACCCAACTTTATACTATCTCAAGAAATTATTTTGAGTAATCATGCGATCAATTATCACAACCAATCACATGACCCCTAGCTAGCCAGCTAACTAATTGTAAAATGACAACCAAAAACCCGCACTGAAAGCAACATTAAAAAACACATAAATTTTGAGAATCAAGCAAAACGAAACATTATCTACTAGAGTATATTCCAATCAAAACCTCCCAAAATGCCCCCTCGTCTCGCCTCACCCGCTCCCGCGACCGGGTGGCGAACCATAGCATGCGCAGCCTCCCTTCCCTCCTCACCTCTCCCCTGCTCGTCCTCCCTCCCTTCGCCGCCGTTGGCGCACGCCGCCAGGCAAAGCCTGGTCGGTGAAGGCGGCGGCAGGGCGTTTCTCCCCTCCCGCGGGTGTGCGCATCGTGGGGTGCAGCACCAAGACGGAGGCGCATCACTCGCGTGGGGCGCGGCGGCGACGAGTCATGCGGGCACATCAGCAGCATGGGCGGATGGCTGGACTGCGACGGCTACGGGGTATTAGCTGGTGGGCTGCTTCGGTCTGGTCTGCGGCCGTCAGATCTGGCGGCGGCGACCCCGCCGATTTGGAGCTGAGTGGCGCAGGCTGTGTTGGCGTGGGCCGGAGGTCGCAGCCATTCCTTCTGGTTGTCTTGGCGGCCGACAGACCGACTGTGTTGCAGGCGCTTGGTGGTGACCAGGATCTGGCAGGGAGCTGCAGGCGTGCTGTGGAGGAGCTGCTCAAGGTCGTCTGCGGGTCTGGCTAGCCTTGCTGGATCCTCACAGCTCTGGCGTGCGGAGGGTTAGGTCGTGGCAGGATTCTCCCCTTGCCCCGGTCTGGTTCGGCCGTTAGGTTGATGCATCGATCTGTGAGACGGTTGCTGCAGCGTGGCGGTGGTAGGCGGTCAACGGCGGGGGTGGGGATGGTGGTGCCTCTCTTCTTTCGGGTCTGGGCCGATGGCGCAGGGTGCTCACGCGGTGGATATGGCCAGGACCAGGAACTCGTGCTCGGGAGGACCATTTTGGGCCCGGGACGGGTCGAAGCTTCGCTCCGGGTAGATGATGGTGGGCCTGGTCCGGTGGTGCCCGCGGATGATGAGGACCCTCTCCTCGCGGGTACTGTGGCTGTTGGTGGTGGTCGAGACATCGCGAGTTCGTTGGGCAGATCGACATCGAACGAGCATGTTCGACGGCGGCCGTCAGTAGTTACGGAGTTGGGTCTTCCCCGTTCCACCGGAACTGACTGGAGACGCAGGTGTCGACACCTCCTATCGTGGAGGTGTTGATCCAGACTTCGTGGCTGATGCCGGGCTAGGAGTGAAAGGAGACACCTTTTACTCCTCCGATCGTGGTTGGTGCATCGTGACGTGGGCGGATGATGATGGCTTGGACATGGATGTTAGGGTGGTGGTCTGCATGTTGGCTCTTCGGCAGACAACATTGCGGCGGTGGTAACTATCTGTCTTGGGCGTGTGGGCGACGAGACGGCTAGAGGTGGGTGGCTCGGGCGGGCGCTCTGCCTTAGCACTAGTGACGCTCTGATCCGGAACTGGGGATCTTTCCTCACCGAGCTTGTCCTGGTGACCTCGTAGTAGCATGGGTGAGCTGCTGAGCGAAAACTCGGCGCCTCAGCGTCGATGACGGTGAGGCTTGCGGGTGCCGCTATCTTCTTGAAGATGTCGTCGTGGGTATCCTCTCCGTGACAGGGCTCCGTGTGAAGACCTTTGTTCGTCGCAGACTCGGCAGCGGTGACGCTTTACACGGTTCTCGCTCCTAAGGGCGTTGTCGTGGAGTTTAGGTGTGCTAGGGCGTAGTGTTGTGTTGTCTCTTTTGGTTGCGTAGTGTTTTGCGTATGCCGCTTGTCCTCAGATCGGCTTTATAAGAGGGTCACCTCAACATCTTGTATCGTTCGATCGTGTACCTTGTTCAGCTGTTGCTTTATATATAAAAAATGGGGGAAAGCCAGAAAACCTCGAAAAACAAGAATACAAAAATAAAGGTGGGAAAGCCAGCAGTCAACCTTGCAAAAGAAAACAAGAAACCCAGAACGAAATCATGACGCGCAAACTCAACCACGAAAGGAAACCGTGTCAAAGCATCGCCTCCCCCTGTATATATACTCGGTTCAACCCAGCTCAACCCAATTCACACACACCCACACACCCAAAGAAAGACACGCAAACATGCCGGCCACCGCCTCGCCGCCACCGCTGCTCCTCGCCGCCGCGCTCCTCCTCTCCGCCGCGTTGCTCTGCTCGGCCTGCCCCGTGCCGCTGCCGAAGCAGACGGCCGACAACAGCCCGCGGCTGCAGCGCGCGTACGTGGCGCTGCAGGCCCTCAAGCGCGCCATCACCGACGACCCCAAGAACCTGACGGGCAACTGGTGCGGCCCGGACGTGTGCGCCTACTTCGGCGTCTTCTGCGCGCCGTCCCTTGACGACCCGTGCGCGCGCGCCGTGGCCGGCGTCGACCTCAATCACGGCGACCTCGCCGGCACGCTGCCGTTCGAGCTCGGCCACCTCACTGACCTCGCCGTCCTCCACCTCAACTCCAACCGCTTCGCAGGGGGGCTCCCGGACTCCCTCCCCAAGCTCTCCCTCCTCCACGAGCTGGACGTCAGCAACAACCTCCTCTCCGGCGGCTTCCCGCAGCACATCCTCTGCCTCCCCAACGTCAAGTACGTGGACATCAGGTTCAACAACCTGTGCGGCCCCGTGCCCCCGGCCATCTTCGACAAGAAGATCGACGCGCTCTTCATCAACGACAACCACTTCGACTTCGAGCTGCCGGAGAACTTTGGCAACTCCCCCGCCTCGGTCATCGTGCTCGCCAACCTCCGCCTCCGTGGCTGCATCCCCGCCAGCGTGGGGCGCATGGGGGCCACGCTCAACGAGCTCGTCATGCTCAACTCCGGCATCCGGTCCTGCATCCCGCCGGAGATCGGGTGGCTGCGCGAGCTCACCGTGCTGGACGTGAGCTTCAACCAGCTCCAGGGCACACTGCCGGAGTCCATGGCGGGGATGCACGCGCTGGAGCAGCTCGACGTCGCGCACAACGAGCTCGCCGGGCACATCCCGGAGGGCATCTGCGCGCTGCCGCGGCTGGCCAACTTCACCTACTCGTACAACTACTTCTGCGGCGAGCCGGAGCGGTGCATGGCGCTCCGGCGCAACGACGACCGGCAGAACTGCATCGCCGGCCGCCCGGACCAGCGGCCGGCGGACCAGTGCCTCGCGTTCCTACACCGCCCGCCGGTGCACTGCGACGGGCACGGCTGCCTGGCGCAGCACTAGTGGAGATCATTCGTTTGGTGGTGTAAAACGGGGCGAGATTTCAATCATCGTATATACATACATATATGAACACACACTGTAATTTTTATTTTTTTTACAGAGAGGATGGTAATAATGGAATTTGTAGACATACATGATCTCATACATTATTGATTATTTTGCGGGTGCGTACATACATTATTATTGCCGGCTGTCCGATGATTATTCCATCCTTCCTTGTGCGACAGCTAGCATCTTGTTGGTGGAGAGATTATTACTTGATGCATTGTTTTTGGTGGTGGTGGCATCATCATACATGCATGCATGCAAGGATGAAAAAGGGGAATTAACTGTAGAATGTGTGGCTTCCTTTCCTTTCCTTGGCTTGAAGGGGAGTTAACCAAGAGGCTGTCCTCTCCAAGTCCAATGATGAAGGGATGAGCAGGGGAGGAGGCATGGTCAAGGATGAGATGATAGTGATAGTATTTGCGTTTCCAGTTGGAGATGAATCAATGCCATGCAAATCTGACAAGGATTGGGTGAAAAGAAAGCCTAGGTGGATGGGATTGGCCCAAATTGAATAAATACATAAAATTAATAAACTAAATAAAAGAAGCAGCTGGTCATGGGTTCCAGCTGCAAAGAGGGGATCATCTTGACTGGCTCCAGCTTAGGAGTACAGATACAGCCTAGATGCTGCATTTATCAAGTACTGTTAGGTGGGTGGGTGTGTGCTAAAACAGGATAAGCAAACGCAACGCTAGCTACGCTTTTCAAATTTCGAGCCAGGCCTGGGCCATGTTATGTATACATACGTGATGCGCCCAGCGGAACACGGCACCGGGATAGGGTTTGACGACGATGACGACGGCGACGACGGCGACGGACAACGAACGTGGGGTGTGGAAACTTTCTCCTTGCCGCACAAGACAGACAGACTGGCAGCAGCAAAGGAGCCGGCCGGTCAAGAAGCGGACAAAGGTGACCAGACGACTCGTGGAAGGTGACCAAATGGCAAACGGTATCTGCCCGCCCTGCCAGCCGTTTGCCACTTTGTTTTTGGTGGGAAATCAAAACAAATGCAAAGTCGGGATCGCTGTTGGTTAGCGTCCTCATCAACTTGTTTTAGGGAGAGATCCAACAATCCAATCCGATCCAATCATGCTAAAGAGAGAGAGAGGGAAAGAAAAAAGAGGGAGAGGCGGCACTAGCATAGCATGGCAGGTACGCCTAATGCTTGGCATCAATTCAATTCGATTCGATTCAATTCATTGGCATGATGGGGAGACGACAGGAACAAGTGACAATAGCCTACGAGCAACCCAACCAACCAAACACATACTATACTACTCCTCCCTCCGATTCATATTAATTAGCGCTGGCTTAGTAGCAAAGTACTACAAGAAATACTGCGTACAGTTTGCTATTCTAGTTGCATCATCTGCCATTTGGTCCCGTTCCCTTCGATCATGCATAACACGGTGCATTGCATCCATCGGAGCCACAGCAAACCATTGCGTCGTCTTCTTATTAATTAACTTAAACTTGTCTTCCGTTTTTCATGGACCATGTTTGCAGCAGAACACAAATTGTGGAGCTTTACTATACTACCCCCTCCGTTTCTAATGTTTGTCTTTTTAGAGATTTCAAATGAATTACCACATACGGATGTATATAGACATATTTTAGAGTGTAGATTCACTCATTTTACTTCGTATGTAGTCATTTGTTGAAATCTTTATAAAGACAAATATATAGGAACGAAGGGAGTAGTTCTATGACAATCTCTCTCCTTGGCCGTCGGCCCCTTTTCTTCTTATTAAAAAAAAAACTAGTAGTTCTTAGTGGTGGTACTGGTCACAAAGAGGATGAGCCTGACATCATAACACCCGTTAGCACTATTATCAGACCTTAGTTGATAGCAGGTCCTTAGTACTACCCATGTGAATTTGGATCATGAAAGAGATGGACATATGGGGAAGATAGTGACGTGGACAGCCACTGCTTCCTCTCCCAAGTTTAGGTTTTCTCCGCCTCCTGCCGGCGTCGGCGCCGCCACCGATCGCCCCGTCTCCGGTGGCCTTAGTAGGGCCATGGAAGCGCGGTGGATCCCGACCCTTGTCGATGGGAGGGCTTTGTTTTTAGATGTTACTTTGAGTTTTGGTAGGGTTTGTGTCCTGTTGAATATATGGGCAAATTACTACGAGATTCAATCTGAATAAACAGTAAATAAATCATGAGGGCAATAACAGAGATTGAACTAATCATGCGGAATAACATAATGGATGAACAGATCGAATCAAGGGCACAGACTGAAATATAAATTCTAGCACGATCTCAAACAAGGAGGACATAATCACATACGGTGCATCGGGGGCAGAACTGTTGGCGTTGATGTTGTCGCCCAAGTCATTGATGAAGAGGTTGCCAAGGTCGGGGAAGAAGTCGTTGTTGAGAAAATCGTCGCTGCCAGCAGTCGCGCGAGTGCGCTCCCCAAAAACATGACCGCCCCTCTCCCGTACTGGATTATGAGAGGCGGGGTTCCGGAGGCCTGCTGTCCCTTCTCGCGGTGCACGTTGGAAGGAGGCATGGAGAAGACCTGCGTGATGGCGCAATGTTTTCGAACAGCGCGTAACCATATGTTGTGATGGCGGCTAGGGTAGACGTCTTCCTGTCTATACAGTGGCAGGCCAGGTAGGTCGTGGGAGTAAACCCCACGTCCAAGTCGGTAACAGCCTCACGATCCAAAAGAATTGGAAACAACTGAGTAATTAACGCATCCGTTAACTATTAATTAATGACTCATTAATTCTCCCGAGTAACAAAAATATAGACAACATGCATAGCTTTTTCCTCGGCTCGGCTCATTTCCGAAACCCGACGTGGCGCGTCATGGCGAGGTGAGCGAGATGGAGGAGCGCGCGTGTAGGTCTCCTCTTCCCATTCTCCTACAAGTGCTAGAAGAGTTCACCTTATAAAGTAGTGCAACTCCCACTCACCTAGCAGTATGGGACTAAAGATTAGTCCCATTCACACCGCACACACCGCCCTGCAAGAATGGGCCATGAGAATTTCAGATTTTAGTTGGGCTTTGGGCCAAAAGCCTACTAGCAAAAATCCAACAACCCCCCACAAAGTCTCATTGGCACATCTCATCATTTAGTTCCAAAACATTGCTTAGTGGAGACTGTTAAGTTGAACTTCCACTTAAAATTTTATGCTACACTATCACAACTTGAATAGTGGACTATGGCTCGAACTACAAGTTTTCCGCGGACTAATTTCACACAAATTCTTGACTGATACTGGGCTGCCGCAAGGCTTCCCTGCGGGTGTAGCGTTACACGTCATACTCCAGGGCCTTTCATGAATTCATGAGAACACTCAATTCTCACAGACTATGACGTTTAACAATCAAATTCATATAGGTGCATTTCTCAGGAGATGTTCTGCAGGACAATGTCTCTGCTTACACAGATAAGCCACTTGGAACTCATTAAGATAAATATCAACCTGCCATGCAGATTAGGAGAGTACTACATCTTCACGGAGTGGGATAATTAATATAGGGATACGCTCCTCCCAGCTGACCAACAACTTGTCTCCTACTTCTACTTCACGGGTTCTCCGATCACATAAAGTGGGTTACCACTGTTGACAACTTATACAGTGGGTCTCAAACCCATCTCCGTTGATGCATTATCTATCACATTACATGATAAACCCTTTGTGAAGGGATCTGCCAGGTTTTTAGACATTTGGATATAATCCAATGTAATAACTCCGAAGTTCTTTAATTTTCTGATAGATTTCAATCTCCTCTTCACATGCCTTGAGGACTTCATATTATCCTTAGAACTGTTTATCTTGATGATTATAGTTTGATTATCATAGTTCATCGGGATAGTGGGTTCTAATAGTTTGATTTTCTGATAGTTTTTCAACCACAGGTAAGTCCATCAAGAGTCGACAAAGCCACTCTGCTTCAACAATGGCCGTGTCTAATGATGTGAGTTCTACTTCCATAGTTAACCTCGTTAAGATAGTCTGTTTGCAAGACTTCCAGGAAACAGTGCCACCACCAAGTGAAAAAAAATATCCACTCGTGGCCTTAATCTCATGAGCGTCAGATATCCATTTTGAGTCACTATAACCCTCCAGTACTCTTGGGTACCCGGTGTAGTGAATCCCATAGCTCGTAGTGCCTTTTAAATAGCGCATAACCCTCTCAAGAGCATGCTAATGATCATTGATGACCCACAAGTATAGGGGATCAATTGTAGCTCTTTCCGATAAGTAAGAGTGTTGAACCCAACGAGGAGCAGAAGGAAATGACAAGTAGTTTTCAGTAAGGTAATGTCTACAAGTGCTGAAATTGTAAGTAGCGGAGTAGTTTGATAGCAAGATAATTTGTAACGAGCAAGTAACGATAGTAGTAACAAAAGTGCAGCAAGGTAGCCCAATCCTTTTGAGGCAAAGGACAGGCCAAAACGATCTCTTATGATAAGCAAAGCGTTCTTGAGGGTACACGGGAATTTCATCTAGTCACTTTCATCATGTTGGTTTGATTTGTGTTCGTTACTTTGATAATTTGATATGTGGGTGGACCGATGCTTAGGTGCTGTTCTTACTTGAACAAAACTCCTACTTATGATTAACCCTCCCGCAAGCATCCGCAACTACGAGAAAATTATTAAGAATAAATTCTAACCATAGCATTAAACTTTTGGATCCAATCGGTCCCTTACGGAATATATAGCGCATAAACTGGTGTTTAAGCTTCTGTCACTCTCGCAACCCATCATCTAATTGCTACTCCACAATGCATTCCCTTAGGCCCAAATATGGTGAAGTGTCATGTAGTCGACGTTCACATGACACCACTAAGGGAATCACAACATACATACTATCAAAATATCGAACACATATCAAGTTCACATGATTACATGCAACATGATTTCTCCCGTGATCTCTAAGTAACTACTCACAAATGATAAACATGCTCATGGTCAGAGGAGTATTAAATAGCATATTGGATCTGAACATATAATCTTCCACCAAATAAATCATATAGTAATCAACTACAAGATGTAATCAACACTACTAGTCACCCACAAGCACCAATCTATAGTTCCGGTAACAAGATTGAACACAAGAGATGAACTAGGGTTTGAGATGAGATGGTGCTGTTGAAGATGTTGATCGAGATTGCCCTCCCCAAGATGGGAGAGTTGTTGGTTATGATGATGACGATGATTTCCCCCTCCGGGAGGGAAGTTTCCCCGGCGGAATCGCTCCGCCGGAGGGCAAAAGTGCTCCAGCCCAAGTTCCACCTCGAGGCGGCAGCGCTCCATCCCGAAAGTCCTCTCATTTTTCTAGGTCAAAATGACCTATATACCAGAAGATGGGCACCGGAGGTGGGCCTGGGTGAGCACAACCCACCAGGGCGCGCCTGGGCTGCCTCGCGCGCCCAGGTGGGTTGTGCCCACCTAGTGGGACTTCTCTGGTAGTTATTTGCTCCAATATTCCTCAAATATTCCATAAAAAATCTCCGTGAAGTTTCAGCTGGTTTGGAGTTGTGCAGAATAGGTGGCCTGACGTAGATTTTTCAGGTCCAGATTTCCAGCTGCCGGAATCTCCCTCTTGGTGTATACCTTGCAAATTAGAGAGAATTCCTTATTTGACACTACTTCAAAATATGTTTCCTTATTTGACACTAGAATTTTCTTTCTTCCCTATTTGACACTTGGTCTAATTTTTTTGCCCAATATGACATCGCCATCAATTCCGTTAGCCTCTTCCGTCAACTAGGTGTTGGGGAACGCAGTAATTTCAAAAAAAATTCCTAAGCACACGCAAGATCCATCTAGGTGATGCATAGCAACGAGAGGGGAGAGTGTAGTACACGTACCCTCGTAGACCGAAAACGGAAGCGTTATGACAACGCGGTTGATTTAGTCATACGTCTTCACGATCCGACCGATCCTAGTACCGAAAGTACGGCACCTCCGCGATCTGCACACGTTTTGCTCGGTGACGTCCCACGAACTCTAGATCCAGCTGAGTGTTGAGGGAGAGCTTCGTCAGCACGACGGCGTGATGACGGTGATGATGAAGTTACCGACGCAGGGCTTCGCCTAAGCACTACAATGATATGACCGAGGTGGAAATCTATGGAGGGGGGCACCGCACACGGCTAAACAATCAAATTGTGTGTCTATGGGGTGCCCCCTCCCCCGTATATAAAGGAGTGGAGGGCCAGCCCTCTCTATGGCGCGCCCTAGGGGAGTCCTACTCCCGATTTGTTGGGGAACGTAGTAATTTCAAAAAATTCCTACGCACGCGCAAGATCATGGTGATGCATAGCAACGAGAAGGGAGAGTGTTGTCTATGTACCCTCGTAGACCGTAAGCGGAAGCGTTATGACAACGCGGTTAATGTAGTCGTACGTCTTCATGATCGACCGATCCTCAGTACCGAACATACGACACCTCCGCGTTCAGCACACATTCAGCTCGGTGACGTCCCGCGAACTCACGATCCAGTAGAGCTTCAGGGAAGAGCTTCGTCAGCACGACGGCGTGGTGATGGTGTTGATGAAGCTACCCACGCAGGGCTTCGCCTAAGCACCGCTACGATATGACCGAGGTGGATTATGGTGGACGGGGGCACCGCACACGGCTAAGAAAGATCAATGATCAACTTGTGTGTGCTAGGGTGCCCCTGCCCCCGTATATAAAGGAGCAAGGGGGGAGGCTGGCCGGCCCTTGCAGGGCGCGCCAGGAGGAGGAGTCCTCCTCCTAGTAGGAGTAGGACTCCCTTTCCTACTCCTACTAGGAGGGGGGAAGGAAGGAGGAGAGGGAGAAGGAAAGGGGGGCGCCGCCCCCCCTTCCCTAGTCCAATTCGGACAAGAGTGGGAGGGGGCGCACGGCCTGCCCCGGAAGGCCCTCTCTCTCTCTCCACTAAGGCCCATGTGGCCCATTACTTCTCCCGGGGGGGGGGGTTCCGGTAACCCTCCGGCACTCTGGTTTTCTCCGAAATCACCCGGAACATTTCCGGTATCCGAATATAGTCGTCCAATATATCAATCTCTATGTCTCGACCACATAGAGACTCCTCGTCATGTTCGCGATCACATCCGGGACTCCGAACTACCTTTGGTACATCAAATCACATAAACTCATAATACCGATCGTCACAGAACTTTAAGCGTGCGGACCCTACGGGTTCGAGAACTATGTAGACATGACCGAGACACGTCTCCGGTCAATAACCAATAGCAGAACCTGGATGCTCATATTGGTTCCTACATATTCTACGAAGATCTTTATCGGTCAAACCGCATAACAACATACGTTGTTACCTTTGTTATCGGTATGTTACTTGCCCGAGATTCGATCGTCGGTATCTCAATACCTAGCTCAATCTCGTTACCGGCAAGTCTCTTTACTCGTTCCGTAATGCATCATCCCGCAACTAACTCATTAGTTGCATTGCTTGCAAGGCTGATAGTGATGTGCATTACCGAGAGGGCCCAGAGATACCTCTCCGACAATCGGAGTGACAAATCCTAATCTCGATCTATGTCAACTCAACAAGTACCATCGGAGACACCTGTAGAGCACCTTTATAATCACCCAGTTACGTTGTGACGTTTGGTAGCACACAAAGTGTTCCTCCGGTAATCGGGAGTTGCATAATCTCATAGTCATAGGAACATGTATAAGTCATGAAGAAAGCAATAGCAGTAAACTAAAACGATCAAGTGCTAAGCTAACGGAATGGGTCAAGTCAATCACATCATTCTCCTAATGATGTGATCCCGTTTATCAAATGACAACTCATGTCTATGGTTAGGAAACATAACCATCTTTTGATCAACGAGCTACTCAAGTAGAGGCATACTAGTGACACTTTGTTTGTCTATGTATTCACACATGTATTATGTTTCCGGTTAATACAATTCTAGCATGAATAATAAACATTTATCATGAAATAAGGAAATAAATAATAACTTTATTATTGCCTCTAGGGCATATTTCCTCCAGTCTCCCGCTTGCACTAGAGTCAATAATCTAGATTACACTGTAATGATTCTAACACCCATGGAGCCTTGGTGCTGATCATGTTTTGCTCGTGAGAGAGGCTTAGTCAATGGGTCTGCAATATTCAGATCTGTATGTATCTTGCAAATCTCTATGTCTCCCACCTGGACTTGATCGCGGATGGAATTGAAGCGTCTCTTGATGTGTTTGGTTCTCTTGTGAAATATGGATTCCTTTGCCAAGGCAATTGCACCAGTATTGTCAAAAAAGATTTTCATTGGACCCGATGCACTAGGTATGACACCTAGATCGGATATGAACTCCTTCATCCAGACTCCTTAATTTGCTGCTTCCGAAGCAGCTATGTACTCCGCTTCACACGTAGATCCCGCCACGACGCTTTGTTTAGAACTGCTCCAACTGACAGCTCCACCGTTCAATATAAACACGTATCCCGTTTGCGATTTAGAATCGTCCAGATCAGTGTCAAAGCTTGCATCGACATAACCATTTACGATGACCTCTTTGTCACCTCCATAAACGAGAAACATATCCTTAGTCCTTTTCAGGTATTTCAGGATGTTCTTGACCGCTGTCCAGTGATCCACTCCTGGATTACTTTGGTACCTCCTTGCTAAACTAATAGCAAGGCACACATCAGGTCTGGTACACAGCATTGCATACATGATAGAGCCTATGGCTGAAGCATAGGGAACACTTTTCATTTTCTCTCTATCTTCTGCATTGGTCGGGCATTGACTCTTACTCAACTTCACACCTTGTAACACAGGCAAGAACCCTTTCTTTTCTTGATCCATTTTGAACTTCTTCAAAACTTTATCAAGGTATGTGCTTTGTGAAAGTCCAATTAAGCGTCTTGATCTATCTCTATAGATTTTGAACTTCTTCACCGAGGTCTTTCATTGAAAAACTCTTATTCAAGTACCCTTTTATGCTATCCAAAAATTCTATATCATTTCCAATCAACAATATGTCATCCACATATAATATTAGAAATGCTACAGAGCTCCCACTCACTTTCTTGTAAATACAGGCTTCTCCAAAAGTCTATATAAAACCATATGCTTTGATCACACAATCAAAACGTTTATTCCAACTCCGAGATGCTTGCACCAGTCCATAGATGGATCGCTGGAGATTGCACACTTTGTTAGTACCCTTTGGATCGATAAAACCTTCAGGTTGCATCATATACAACTCTTCTTCCAGAAATCCATTCAGGAATGCAGTCTTTACATCCATTTGCCAAATTTCATAATCAGAAAATGCGGCAATTGCTAACATGATTTGGACGGGCTTAAGCATCGCTACGGGTGAGAAGGTCTCATCGTAGTCAACTCCTTGAACTTGTCGAAAACCTTTCGCAACAAGTCGAGCTTTGTAGACAGTAACATTACTATCAGCGTCAGTCTTCTTCTTAAAGATCCATTTAATTTTGATGGCTTGCCGATCATCGGGCAAGTCAACCAAAGTCCATACTTTGTTCTCATACATGGATCCCATCTCAGATTTCATCGCCTCAAGCCATTTTGCGGAATCTGGGCTCATCATCGCTTCCTCACAGTTCGTACGTTCGTCATGGTCAAGCAACATGACCTCCAGAATAGGATTACCGTACCACTCTGGTGCGGATCTTGCTCTGGTTGACCTACGAGGTTCGGTAGTAACTTGATCTGAAGTTTCATGATCATCATCATTAGCTTCCTCACTAATTGGTGTAGGTGTCATAGGAACCGGTTTCTGTGATGGACCACTCTCCAATAAGGGAGGAGGTACAGTTACCTCATCAAGTTCTACTTTCCTCCCACTCACTTCTTTCGAGAGAAACTCCCTCTTTAGAAAGGATCCATTCTTAGCAACAAATGTCTTCCCTTCGGATCTGTGATAGAAGGTGTACCCAACAGTCTCCTTTGGGTATCCTATGAAGACACATTTCTCCTATTTGGGTTTGAGCTTATCAGGTTGAAGCTTTTTCACATAAGCATCGCAACCCCAAACTTTAAGATATGACAACTTTGGTTTCTTGCCACACCACAGTTCATAAGGCGTCGTCTCAACGGATTTAGCTCGTGCCCTATTTAACGTGAATGCAGCCGTCTCTAAAGCATAACCCCAAAACGATAGCGGTAAATCAGTAAGAGACATCATAGATCGCACCATATCTAGTAAAGTACGATTACGATGTTCGGACACACCATTACGCTGTGGTGTTCCGGGTGGCGTGAGTTGTGAAACTATTCCGCATTGTTCAAATGAAGACCAAACTCATAACTCAAATATTCTCCTCCACGATCAGATCATAGAAACTTTATTTTCTTGTTACGATGATTTTCCACTTCACTCTGAAATTCTTTGAAATTTTCAAATGTTTCAGACTTATGTTTCATTAAGTAGATATACCCATATCTGCTCAAATCATCTGTGAAGGTGAGAAAATAATGATATTCGCCGCGAGCCTTAATATTCATCGGACCACATACATCTGTATGTATGATTTCCAACAAATCTGTTGCTCGCTCCATTGTTACGGAGAACGGCGTTTTAGTCATCTTGCCCATGAGGCATGGTTCGCAAGTACCAAGTGATTCATAATCAAGTGATTCCAAAAGTCCATCAGAATGGAGTTTCTTCATATGCTTTACACCAATATGACCTAAACGGCAGTGCCACAAATAAGTTGCACTATCATTATCAACTCTGCATCTTTTGGCTTCATCATTATGAATATGTGTATCACTACTATCGAGATTCATTAAAAATAGACCACTCTTCAAGGTTGCATGACCATAAAAGATATTACTCATATAAATAGAACAACCATTATTCTCTGATTTAAATGAATAACCGTCTCGCATCAAACAAGATCCAGATATAATGTTCATGCTTAACGCTGGCACCAAATAACAATTATTTAAGTCTAAAACTAATCCCGAAGGTACATGTAGCGGTAGCGTGCCGACGGCGATCACATCGACTTTGGAACCATTTCCCACGCGCATCGTCAGCTCGTCCTTAGCCAATCTTCGCTTAATCCGTAGTCCCTGTTTCGAGTTGCAAATATTAGCAACAGAACCAGTATCAAATACCCAGGTGCTACTGCGAGCTTTAGTAAGGTACACATCAATAACATGTATATCAGTTATACCTTTGCTCATCTTGCCATCCTTCTTATCCGCCAAATACTTGGGGCAGTTCCGCTTCTAGTGGCCAGTCCCTTTGCAGTAGAAGCACTCAGTCTCAGGCTTAGGTCCAGGCTTGGGTTTCTTCTCCTGAGCAGCAACTTGTTTGCTGTTCTTCTTGACATTCCCCTTCTTCTTCCCTTTACCCTTTTTCTTGAAACTGGTGGTCTTGTTGACCATCAACACTTGATGCTCCTTCTTGATTTCTACCTCCGCAGCCTTTAGCATCGCGAAGAGCTCGGCAATTGTCTTATCCATCCCTTGCATGTTATAGTTCATCACGAAGCTTTTGTAGCTTGGTGGCAGTTATTGAAGAATTCTGTCAATGACACTATCATCCGGAAGATTAACTCCCAGTTGAATCAAGTGATTGTTATACCCAGACATTTTGAGTATATGCTCACTGACAGAACTATTCTCCTCCATCTTGCAGCTGTAGAACTTATTGGAGACTTCATATCTCTTAATCCGGGCATTTGCTTGAAATATTAACTTCAACTCCTGGAACATCTCATTTTCTCCATGACGTTCAAAACATCGTTGAAGTCCCGGTTCTAAGCCGTAAAGCATGGCACACTGAACTATCGAGTAGTCATCAGCTTTGCTCTGCGAGAAGTTCATAACATCTGGCGTTGCTACTGCAGCGGGTTTGGCACCCAGCGGTGCTTCCACGACGTAATTCTTCTGTGTAGCAATGAGGAATCCTCAAGTTACGGACCCAGTCCGTGTAATTGCTACCATCATCTTTCAACTTTGCGTTCTCAAGGAACGCATTAAAATTCAACGGAAGAACAGCACGGGCCATCTATCTACAACAACATAGACAAGCAAAATACTATCAGGTACTAAGTTCATGATAAATTAAAGTTCAATTAATCATATTTAAGAACTCCCACTTAGATAGACATCCCTCTAATCATCTAAGTGATACCATGTCCGATCATCACGTGAGATGGAGTAGTTTTCAATGGTGAACATCACTATGTTGATCATATCTACTATATGATTCACGCTCGACCTTTCGATCTCAGTGTTCCGAGGCCATATCTGCATATGCTAGGCTCGTCAAGTTAAACCCGAGTATTTCTGCGTCGGCAAAATTGGCTTGCACCCGTTGTATATGAACGTAGAGCTTATCACACCCGATCATCACGTGGTGTCTCGGCACGACGAACTTTGGCAACAGTGCATACTCAGGGAGAACACTTGTACCTTGAAATTTAGTGAGAGATCATCTTATAATGCTACCGTCAATCAAGCAGAATAAGATGCATAAAGGATAAACATCACATGCAATCAATATAAGTGATATGATATGGCCATCATCATCTTGTGCCTTTGATCTCCATCTCCAAAGCACCATCATGATCACCATCGTCACCGGCGCGACACCTTGATCTCCATCGTAGCATCGTTGTCGTCTCGCCAACTATTGCTTCTACGACTATCGCTACCACTTAGTGATAAAGTAAAGCAATTACAGGGCGATTGCATTGCATACAATAAAGCGACAACCATATGGCTCCTGCCAGTTGCCGACAACTCAGTTACAAAACATGATCATCTCATACAATAAAATATAGCATCATGCCTTGACCATATCACATCACAACATGCCCTGCAAAAACAAGTTAGACGTCCTCTACTTTGTTATTGCAAGTTTTACGTGGCTGCTATGGGCTGAGCAAGAACCGTTCTTACCTACGCATCAAAACCACAACGATATTTCGTCAAGTTAGTGCTGTTTTAACCTTCAATAAGGACCGGGCGTAGTCACACTAGGTTCAACTAAAGTTGGAGAAACTGACACCCGCTAGCCACCTGTGTGCAAAGCACGTCGGTAGAACCAGTCTCGCGTAAGCGTACGCGTAATGTCGGTTCGGGCCGCTTCATCCAACAATACCGCCATACCAAAGTATGACATTCTGGTAAGCAGTATGACTTGTATCGCCCACAACTAACTTGTGTTCTACTCGTGCATATAACATCTACGCATAAACCTGGCTCGGATGCCACTGTTGGGGAACGTAGTAATTTCAAAAAAATTCCTACGCACACGCAAGACCATGGTGATGCATAGCAACGAGAGGGGAGAGTGTTGTCTACGTACCCTCGTAGACCGTAAGCGGAAGCGTTATGACAACGCGATTGATGTAGTCGTACGTCTTCATGATCGATCGACCCTCAGTACCGAACGTACGGCACCTCCGCGTTCAGCACACGTTCAGCTCGGTGACGTCCCGCGAACTCACGATCCAGTAGAGCTTCGGGGAAGAGCTTCATCGGCACGACGGCGTGGTGACGGTGTTGATGAAGCTACCGACGCAGGGTTTCGCCTAAGCACCGCTACGATATGACCGAGGTGGATTATGGTGGAGGGGGCACCGCACACGGCTAAGAAAGATCAATGATGAACTTGTGTGTGCTAGGGTGCCCCCCTGCTCCCATATATAAATGAGCAAGGGGGGAGGCCGGTCGGCCCTTGCAGGGCGCGCCAGGAGGAGGATTCCTCCTCCTAGTAGGAGTAGGACTCCCCTTTCCTACTCCTACTAGGAGGGGGAAAGGAAGGAGGAGAGGGAGAAGGAAAGGGGGGTGCCGCCCCCCTTCCCTATTCCAATTCGGACCAGAGGGGGAGGGGGCGCGCGGCCTACCCTGGCCGGCCCTCTCTCTCTCCACTAAGGCCCATGTGGCCCATTACTTCTCCCCAGGGGATCCGGTTTTCTCCGAAATCACCCGGAACACTTCCGGTATCCGAATATAGTCGTCCAATATATCAATCTTTATGTCTCGACCACTTCGAGACTCCTCGTCATGTCCGTGATCACATCCGGGACTCCAAACTACCTTTGGTACATTAAATCACATAAACTCATAACACCGATCGTCATAGAACTTTAAGCGTGCGGACCCTACGGGTTCGAGAACTATGTAGACATGACCGAGACACGTCTCCGGTCAATAACCTATAGCGGAACCTGGATGCTCATATTGGTTCCTACATATTCTACGAAGATCTTTATCGGTCAAACCGCATAACAACATACGTTGTTACCTTTGTCATCTGTATGTTACCTGCCCGAGATTCGATCGTCGGTATCTCAATACCTAGCTCAATCTCGTTACCGGCAAGTCTCTTTACTCGTTCCGTAATGCATCAACCCGCAACTAACTCATTAGTTGCATTGCTTGCAAGGCTTATAGTGATGTGCATTACCGAGAGGGCCCAGAGATACCTCTCTGACAATCGGAGTGACAAATCCTAATCTCGATCTATGCCAACTCAATAAGTACCATCGGAGACACCTGTAGAGCACCTTTATAATCACCCAATTACGTTGTGACGTTTGGTAGCACACAAAGTGTTCCTCCGGTAATCGGGAGTTGCATAATCTCATAGTCATAGGAACATGTATAAGTCATGAAGAAAGCAATAGCAGTAATCTAAAACGATCAAGTGCTAAGCTAACGGAATGGGTCAAGTCAATCACATCATTCTCCTAATGATGTGATCCCGTTTATCAAATGACAACTCATGTCTATGGTTAGGAAACATAACCATCTTTGATCAATGAGCTAGTCAAGTAGAGGCATACTAGTGACACTTTGTTTGTCTATGTATTCACACATGTATTATGTTTCTGTTAATACAATTCTAGCATGAATAATAAACATTTATCATGAAATAAAGAAATAAATAATAACTTTATTATTGCCTCTAGGGCATATTTCCTTCAGGATTCCCCCTTCCCTAGTTGGAGTAGGAGAGGAAGGAAGGAGGAGAGAGGGAGAAGGAAAGGAGGCCCGGCCCCCCTCCCAAATCGGATTGGGCTTGGGGGGGGGCACCTTGGCTGCCTCCTCCTCTCTCCCACTGAGGCCCAATAAGGCTCATATACTCCCCCGGGGGTTCCAATAACCCTCCGGCACTTCGGTTTTATCCGAAACTTCTCCGGAACATTTCCGGTGTCCGAATATAGTCGTCCAATATATCAATCTTTATGTCTCGACCATTTTGAGACTCCTCGTCATGTCCGTGATCACATCCGGGACTCCGAACTACCTTCGGTACATCAAAACACATAAACTCATAATACTGATCATCATCAAACGTTAAGCGTGCGGACCCTACGGGTTCGAGAACTATGTAGACATGACCGAGACTCATCTCCGGTCAATAACCAATAGCGTAACCTGGATGCTCATATTGGTTCCTACATATTCTACGAAGATCTTTATCGGTCAAACCGCATAACAACATATGTTGTTCCCTTTGTCATCGATATGTTACTTGCCCGAGATTCGATCGTCAGTATCTCAATACCTAGTTCAATCTCGTTACCGGCAAGTCTCTTTACTCATTCCGTAATGCATCATCACGCAACTAACTCATTAGTCACATTGCTTGCAAGGCTTATAGTGATGTGCATTATCGAGAGGTCCCAGAGATACCTCTCCGACAATCGGAGTGACAAATATTAATCTCGATCTATTGCAACTCAACAAACACCGTCGGAGACACCTGTAGAGCATCTTTATAATCACCCAGTTACATTGTGACGTTTGATAGCACACTAAGTGTTCCTCCGGTATTCGGGAGTTGCATAATCTCATAGTCATAGGAACATGTATAAGTCATGAAGAAAGCAATAGCAACAAACTAAACGATCATCGTGCTAAGCTAACGGATGGGTCAAGTCAATCACATCATTCTCTAATGATGGGATCCCGTTAATCAAATGAAAACTCATGTCTATGGCTAGGAAACTTAACCATCTTTGATTCAACGAGCTAATCAATTAGAGGCATACTAGTGACACTTTGTTTGTCTATGTATTCACACATGTACTAAGTTTTCGGTTAATACAATTCTAGCATGAATAATAAACATTTACCATGATATAAGGAAATATAAATAACAACTTTATTATTGCCTCTAGGGCATATTTATTTCAGTCTCCCACTTGCACTGGAGTCAATAATCTAGATTACACAGTAATGATTCTAACACCCAGGGAGTCTTGGTGCTGATCATGTTTTGCTCGTGAGAGAGGCTTAGTCAACGGGTTTGCAACATTCAGATCCATATGTATCTTGCAAATCTCTATGTCCCCTTCCGACACTTGATGACGGATGGAATTGAAGTGTCTCTTGATGTGCTTGGTTCTCTTGTGAAATCTAGATTCCTTCGCCAAGGCAATTGCTCCAGTATTGTCACAAAAGATTTTCATTGGACCCGATGCACTAGGTGTGACACCTAGATCGGATATGAACTCCTTCATCCAGACTCCTTCATTTGCTGCTTCCGAAGCAGCTATGTATTCTGCTTCACACGTAGATCCCGCCACGACGCTCTGCTTAGAACTGCACCAACTGACAGCTCCACCGTTCAATATAAACACGTATCCGGTTTGCAACTTAGAGTCATCCGGATCAGTGTCAAAGCTTGCATCGACGTAACCATTTACGACGAGCTCTTTGTCACCTCCATAAACGAGAAACATATCCTTAGTAGGTATTTCAGGATGTTCTTGACCGCTGTCCAGTGATCCACTCTTGGATTACTTTGGTACCTCCCTACTATACTTATAGCAAGGCACACATCAGGTCTGGTACACAGCATTGCATAGATGATAGAACCTATGGCTGAAGCATAGGGAATGGCTTTCATTTTTTCTATATCTTCTGCAGTGGTCGGGCATTGAGTCTCACTCAACTTCACACCTTGTAACACAGGCAAGAACCCTTTCTTTGACTGGTCCATTTTGAACTTCTTCAAAATCTTATCAAGGTATGTGCTTTGTGAAAGTCCAATTAAGCATCTTGATCTATCTCTATAGATTTTGATGCAAATATATAAGCAACTTCACGGAGGTCTTTCATTGAAAAACTTTTATTCAAGTATCCTTTTATGCTATCCAAAAAATTTATATCATTTCCAACCAACAATATGTCATCCACATATAATATTAGAAATGCTACAGAGCTCCCACTCACTTTCTTGTAAATACAGGCTTCTCCAAAAGTCTGTATAAAACCATATGCTTTGATCACACTATCAAAACATTTATTCCAACTCCGAGAGGCTTGCACCAGTCCATAAATGGATCGCCGGAGCTTGCACACTTTGTTAGCATCCTTTGGATCGACAAAACCTTCTGGTTGCATCATATACAACTCTTCTTCCAGAAATCCATTCAGGAATGCAGTTTTGACATCCATTTGCCAAATTTCATAATTATAAAATGCGCCAATTGCTAACATGATTTGGATAGACTTAAGCATCGCTACGGGTGAGAAAGTCTCATCGTAGTCAACTCCTTGATATTGTCGAAAACCTTTTGCAACAAGTCGAGCTTTGAAGACAGTAACATTACCGTCAGCGTTAGTCTTCTTCTTGAAGATCCATTTATTTTCGATGGGTTGCCGATCAGCGGGCAAGTCAACCAAAGTCTACACTTTGTTCTCATACATGGATCCCATCTCAGATTTCATGGCCTCAAGCCATTTCGCGGAATCTGGGCTCGTCATCGCTTCCTCATAGTTCGTAGGTTCGTTATGGTCTAGTAACATGACGTCCAAAACAGGATTACCGTACCACTCTGGTGCGGATCTTACTCTGGTAGACCTATGAGGTTCAGCAGTAACTTGATCTAAAGTTTCATGATCACTATCATTAGCTTCCTCACTAATTGGTGTAGGAATCACTGGAACTGATTTCTATGATGAACTACTTTCCAATTCGGGAGCAAGTATAATTACCTCATCAAGTTCTACTTTCCTCCCACTCACTTCTTTCGAGAGAAACTCCTTCTCTAGAAAGGATCCATTCTTAGCAACGAATATCTTACCTTCAGATTTGTGATAGAAGGTGTACCCAACAGTCTCCTTTTGGTATCCTATGAAGACACATTCCTCCGAGTTGGGTTCGAGCTTATCAGGTTGAAGCTTTTTCACATAAGCATCGCAGCCCCAAACTTTCAAAAACGACAACTTGGATTTCTTGCCAAACCACAGTTCATAAGGTGCCGTCTCAACGGATTTAGATGGTGCCCTATTTAACGTGAATGCAGCCGTCTCTAAAGCATAACCCCAAAACGATAGCGGTAAATCAGTAAGAGACATCATAGATTGCACCATATCTAATAAAGTGCGGTTACGATGTTCGGACAGACCATTACGCTGTGGTGTTCCAGGTGGCGTGAGTTGCGAAACTATTCTGCATTGTTTCAAATGAAGACCAAACTCGTAGCTCAAATATTCTCCTCCACGATCAGATCGTAGAAACTTTATTTTCTTGTTACGATGATTTTCCACTTCACTCTGAAATTCTTTGAACTTTTCAAATGTTTCAGACTTATGTTTCATTAAGTAGATATACCCATATCTGCTCAAATCATCTATGAAGGTCAGAAAATAATGATACCCGCCGCGAGCATCAACAGTCATCGGACCGCATACATTGGTATGTATTATTTCCAACAGTCTTTTGCTCGCTCCATAGTTCCGGAGAACGGAGTCTTAGTCATCTTGCCCATGAGGCATGGTTTGCAAGTATCAAGTGATTCATAATCAAGTGATTCCAAAAGCCCATCAGCATGGAGTTTCTTCATGCGCTTTACACCAATATGACCTAAATGGCAGTGCCACAAATAAGTTGCACTATCATTATTGAACTTATATCTTTTGGCTTCAATACTATGAATATATGTATCACTACTACCGAGATTCAACAAAAATAGACCACTCATCAAGGGTGCATGACCATAAAAGATATTACTCATATAAATAGAACAACCATTATTCTCTGATTTAAATGAATAACCGTCTCGCATCAAACAAGATCCGGATATAATGTTCATGCTCAACGCTGGCACCAAATAACAATTATTCAGGTCTAAAACTAATCCTGAAGGTAGATGTAGAGGTAGCATGCCGACCGCGATCACATCGACTTTGGAACCATTTCCCACGCGCATCGTCACCTCGTCCTTAGCCAATCTTCGCTTAATTCGTAGGCCCCGTTTCGAGTTGCAAATATGAGCAACAAAACCAGTATCAAATACCCAGGCACTACTGCGAGCATTAGTTAAGTACACATCAATAACATGTATATCAAATATACCTTTCACTTTGCCATCCTTCTTATCCGCCAAATACTTGGGGCAGTTCCGCTTCCAGTGACCAGTCCCTTTGCAGTAGAAGCACTCAGTCTCAGGCTTAGGTCCAGACTTGGGCTTCTTCACTTGAGCAGCAACTTGCTTGCCGTTCTTCTTGAAGTTCCCCTTGTTCCCTTTGCCCTTCTTCTTGAAACTGGTGGTCTTATTGACCATCAACACTTGATGCTCCTTCTTGATTTCTACTTCCGCATCTTTTAGCATCGCATAGAGCTCGGGAATTGTCTTATCCATCCCTTGCATATTATAGTTCATCACGAAGCTTTTTTAGCTTGGTGGCAGTGATTGAAGAACTCTGTCAATGACACTATCATCAGGAAGATTAACTCCCAGTTGAGTCAAGTGGTTGTGGTACCCAGACATTCTGAGTATATGTTCACTGACAGAACTATTCTCCTTCATCTTGCAGCTATAGAACTTATTGGAGACTTTATATCTCTCAATCCTGGCATTTGCTTGAAATATTAACTTCAACTCCTGGAACATCTCATATGCTCCATGACGTTCAAAACATCATTGAAGTCCCGGTTCTAAGCCGTAAAGTATGGCACACTGAACTATCGAGTAGTCGTCAACTTTGCTCTGCCAGACGTTCTTACCGTCGTCAGTAGCATCTGCAGCATGCCTAGCACCCAGCGGTGCTTCTAGGACGTAATTCTTCTGTGCAGCAATGAGGGTAATCCTCAAGTTACGGACCCAGTCCATGTAGTTGCTACCATCATCTTTCAACTTAGCTTTCTCTAGGAACGCATTAAAATTCAAAGGAAGAGTAGCACGGGCCATTGATCTACAACAACATAGACATGCAAAATACTATCAGGTACTAAGTTCATGATAAATTAAAGTTCAATTAATCATATTACTTAAGAACTCCCACTTAGATAGACATCCCTCTAATCATCTAAGTGATCACGTGATCCAAATCAACTAAACCATGTCCGATCATCACGTGAGATGGAGTAGTTTTCAATGGTGAACATCACTATGTTGATCATATCTACTATATGATTCACGCTTGACCTTTCGGTCTCAGTGTTCCGAGGCCATATCTGCATATGCTAGGCTCGTCAAGTTTAACCCGAGTATTCTGCATGTGCAAAACTGGCTTGCACCCATTGTATGTGAACGTAGAGCTTATCACACCCGATCATCACGTGGTGTCTCGGCACGATGAACTTCCGCAACGGTGCATACTCAGGGAGAACACTTGTACCTTGAAATTTAGTGAGAGATCATCTTATAATGCTACCGCCAAACTAAGCAAAATAAGATGCATAAAGGATAAACATCACATGCAATCAGTATAAGTGATATGATATGGCCATCATTATCTTGTGCCTTTGATCTCCATCTCCAAAGCACCATCATGATCACCATCGTCACCGGCTTGACACCTTGATCTCCATTGAAGCATCATGGTCGTCTTGCCAACTATTGCTTCTACGACTATCGCTACCGCTTAGTGATAAAGTAAAGCAATTACATGGCGATTGCATTTCATACAATAAAGCGACAACCATATGGCTCCTACCAGTTGCCGATAACTGTTACAAAACATGATCATCTCATACAACAATTTATATATCATCACGTCTTGACCATATCACATCACATCATGCCCTGCAAAAACAAGTTAGACGTCCTCTACTTTGTTGTTGCAAGTTTTACGTGGCTGCTACGGGCTGAGCAAGAACCATTCTTACCTAAGCATCAAAACCACAACGGTTTTTCGTCAAGTGTGCTGTTTTAACCTTCAACAAGGACTGGGCGTAGCCACACTCGATTCAACTAAAGTTGGAGAAACTGACACCCGCCAGCCACCTATGTGCAAAGCACGTCGGTAGAACCAGTCTCGCGTAAGCGTACGCGTAATGTCGGTCCGGGCCGCTTCATCCAACAATACCGCCGAATCAAAGTATGACATGCTGGTAAGCAGTATGACTATTATTGCCACAACTCTTTGTGTTCTACTCGTGCATATAACATCTACGCATAGACCTGGCTCTGATGCCACTGTTGGGGAACGTAGTAATTTAAAAAAAAATCCTACACACACACAAGATCCATCTAGGTGATGCATAGCAATGAGAGGGGAGAGTGTAGTCCATGTACCCTCGTAGACCAAAAACGGACGCGTTATGACAACGCGGTTGATGTAGTCGTACGCCATCATGATCCGACCGATCCTAGTACCGAAAGTACGGCATCTCCGCGATCTGCACACGTTCTGCTCGGTGACGTCCCACGAACTCTAGATCCAGCTGAGTGTCAAGGTAGAGCTTCGTCAGCACGATGACATGATGACGGTGATGATGAAGTTACCGACGCAGGGCTTCGCCTAAGCACTACAATGATATGGCCGAGGTGGAAATCTGTGGAGGGGGCACCGCACACGGCTAAACAATCAACTTGTGTGTCTATGGGGTGCCCCCTCCCCCGTATATAAAGGAGTGGAGGAGGGGAGGGCCGGTCCTCTCTATGGCGCGCCCTAGGGGAGTCCTACTCCCAACGGGAGTAGGATTCCCCCCTTCCCTAGTTGGAGTAGGAGAGGAAGGAAGGAGGAGAGACGGAGAAGGAAAGGGGGGCGCCGACCCCCCTCCCAAATCGGATTGGGCTTGGGGGGGGGGGAGCCCCCACCTTGGCCGCCTCCTCCTCTCTCGCACTAAGGCCCAATAAGGCCCATATACTCCCCCGAGGGTTCCGATAACCCTCCGGCACTTCGGTTTTATCCGATTCTCCGGTGTCCGAATATAGTCGTCCAATATATCAATCTTTATGTCTCGACCATTTCGAGATTCCTCGTCATGTCCGTGATCACATCCGGGACTCCAAACTACCTTCGATACATCAAAACACAGAAACTCATAATACCGATCGTCATCGAACGTTAAGCGTGCGGACCCTACGGGTTCGAGAACTATGTAGACATGACCGGGACTCATCTCCGATAAATAACCAATAGCGGAACCTGGATGCTCATATTGGTTCCTACATATTCTACGAAGATCTTTATCGGTCAAACCGCATAACAACATACGTTGTTCCCTTTGTCATCGATATGTTACTTGCCCGAGATTCGATCGTCGATATCTCAATACCTAGTTCAATCTCGTTATCGGCAAGTCTCTTTACTCGTTCCATAATGCATCATCCCGCAACTAACTCATTAGTCACATTGCTTGCAAGGCTTATAGTGATGTGCATTACCGAGAGGGCCCAGAGATACCTCTCCGACAATCGGAGTGACAAATCCTAATCTCGATCTATGCCAACTCAACAAACACCATCGGAGACACCTGTAGAGCATCTTTATAATCACCCAGTTACATTGTGACGTTTGATAGCACACTAAGTGTTCCTCCGGTATTTGGGAGTTGCATAATATCATAGTCATAGGAACATGTATAAGTCATGAAGAAAGAATAGCAACAAACTAAACGATCATCGTGCTAAGCTAACGGATGGGTCAAGTCAATCACATCATTCTCTGATGCTGTGAGCCCGTTAATCAAATGACAACTCATGTCCATGGCTAGGAAACTTAACCATCTTTAATTTAACGAGCTTGTCAAGTAGAGGCATACTAGTGACACTCTGTTTGTCTATGTATTCACACATGTACTAAGTTTCCAGTTAATACAATTCTAGCATGAATAATAAACATTTATCATGATATAAGGAAATATAAATAACAACTTTATTATTGCCTCTAGGGAATATTTCCTTCACTAGGACCGTAGTACCCTTCCATCAATCGTTGTGTAACCCTGGAAAAAAGATGACCCAATCCTCGCGTCCATGTCTAGAGAAACCACATCATTTGTTTCCCAGACCCGGTACAAAGCTACAGCGGCAGCGCGGCATGCTCAAAATTGGGTGTCGTTTATTTGGAATTGGCCACAACCCCTGCTTCCGGCAAGACGCGCGTACAACTAGCATTTTTTCTTTTTCGATGAGACAAGCGCGTACAACTAGCAAAGCTCCGGTGATACGTTCTCGCAAGACGGATAAGCACACACACATATTATTGTTCAATGTTTTTGGACTTTTTAGGCAACCAACGTTTTTGATATAGCTTAGAGCATCTCTGGCAGGCCCAGTATATCGCCGACCCGCAAAACTCATTTAGGGTTCTTAAGCATCGTCTTAACATTCGATTCATCCGAATCAGACGAATCCTCGAGCAAAAAGCACAAGCACAAGTACTCACCGGCGGCTCGGGCGGTAGCTATGAGGCGGTCGATCCCAGGGCAGCGACGGCTCGACGGATCCGGGGAGCCGGTGAAGCGGCTAAGTGGAACCGGGTGAGGTGCGCCCTGACGACGTGATTCCCTCCAGAGATATGGCCGGAATCGCCGGCGGCGGACGGGCGAAACCGATGGCAGACGACTGTGGAAGGGGGTGGGAAACGCGCGCGCTGAAATGTCCCTCCCGCCAATAGCTTTTTTGAGCTACAGGGCACCGTCGGGCCGAGGGGGAAATCTGTGTTTTCGTGGGTTAGAGGTGGGATTTTACCGCGCCCCTCAGTTTTTTTATGGGTCCGACGCATTTACAGTGTCTGATCGTGCGGCTTTTTTCGTGCGAACCCGTATTTTGACGATTACTTTGCGTGTCGGGGCATTATACGGGGTCTTGCTAGAGAGATGTTCTTACCACTCTTGTCAAGGGGTAAGTGGTAGCGCACACGCGTATTAGCTATGCATTGAACCGTTTTCTAGCCCAAGAGGCCCAAGCGGATGTGGGTGCTCACCTGAAGACAAGGGGACTGGAGTAGAGCAACACAGGACTCCACAATCCAGCCGCCAAAGCTATTGGGGCGGAGAGGTGAGCTCCACTCTGCTGAAACAACACTATGTAACCAAAGCAGGCAGTTTGATCATTGATGGATTATAGGTAACACACAAGGCACATACGCGGAATCGCAAGTTACTAGAGGCGTGATACAGTTTCAATAGTTCCGTGCTCAGGTCATTTCTCTCCCCGCGTGTGTTGCTGCCTAGTCCGTGGCTCAACTTGTTGCATGTAACATGATCTTGATATAGCATTTATGTAACATGATTTATTTAGCTGTGTAGAAAATCCGTCACCAAATATACGGATCTCAGATGGCCATTTAACCTTGAGTACATATCTCATATACTTCTTTGTCTTAAATAGTAGAAATTGGGTCGCAGAGTGCATCAAGGGTACTAACGTCTTTTTATGTCTCTACTTAACACCGTTAGAGTTAAAAATGAACTAGAGTGTCATATAGAGAATAAAATTTACGCCTGGTGTCAAATAGGGAAGAAAAACTTTTCCAGTGTCAAACAAGGAATCAGATTTTAAGATAGTGTCAAATAAGGAATTCTCTCTGCAAATTATGAGAGAAAAGGCATTAGAATTACTCCAAAAAGCATTATTATGGATAAAAACATCATAAATAACAGTAAGAAAACATGATGCAAAATGGACATATCAATCATCTCCTGGCTTTGACACAAACCAGCTCTGTTTGCTCATAGCAAACAAGATATCAAGCCTCGTGGTACTTGCCAAATACATAAGCAGGCCAATAATCTGATAATACCTCACTTGATCTCTAGCAATCCTTCAATTCTTTCGAAGCAACACACTAGCATCATATGGAGTTGGAGAAGGCTTGCAGTCGCTATACCAAAAATGACTCAAGACCTTTTCCACATGGTGAGATTGAGGCAGCGTAATCCGAACATTCGCATCTCTCAACAACTTGATGTTCATAATAACATCAGCTACTCCTAGACCCTTGACGACCCACAATTATAGGGGATCAATCATATTCCTTTCGATAAGTAAGAGTGTCGAACACAACGAGGAGCAGAAGGAAATGATAAGCGCTTTTTAGTAAGGTATTCTCTGCAAGTGCTAAAAGTAACAGTGATAGATAGTTTTGTAGCAAGATAATTCATAACAAGTAACAATACTAGCAAAGGTGCAACAAGGTGACTCGGTCCTTTTTATAGCAAAGGACATGCCCAAAAGTTCTCTTATATAAAAGCAAAGTGCTCTCGAGGGCACATGGGAATTATCGTCTAGTCACATTTATCATGTTTAGTTGATTCGCGTTCACTACTTTGATAATTTGATATGTGGGTGGACCGGTGCTTGAGTGCTGTTCTAACTTGAAGAAGCATCCCACTTATGATTACCCCCTCTCGCAAGCATCCACAACTACGAAAAAAGAATTAAGATAAATCTAACCATATCATGAAACATATGGATCCAAATCAGCCCCTTACGGAATAACGCATAAACTAGAGTTTAAGCTTTTGTCACTCTAGCAACAAATCATCTACTTATTACACCACGATGCCTTCCCTTAAGCCCAAGTATGGTGAAGTGTCATGTATTCGACGTTCACATGACACCACTAAAGGAAGCAACAACATACATATCATCAAAATATCCAATGAATACAAACTTCACATGATTACTTGTAACAACACTTCTCCCATGTCCTCAAGAACAAAAGTAACTACTCACAAATCATATTCATGTTCAAGATTAGAGGGGTATTGAATATGCTTGAGGATCTAAACATTTAATATTCCACCAAATAAACCAACTAGCATCAACTACAAGATGTAATCAACACTACTAGCAACCCACATGTACCAATATGAGGTTTTGGGACAAAGATTGAATACAAGAGATGAACTAGGGTTTGAGATGAGATGGTGCTGGTGAAGATTTTGATGAAGATAGGTCCTCCCACGATGATAGGATCGTTGGTGATGTCGATGGCTTTGATTTCCCCCTCCCGGAGGGAAGTTTACCTGGTGGAATCACGCCACCGGAGAGGAAAAGTGCTCCTTGCAATTAACCATCGAGGGATTGACAACCCCTTGTTCGCGTTGGGTGCAAGTATTTGTTATTTTGAGTGTAGGTGCTGCTAACGAGGTGTTGCGCGGTTCTCCTATTGGATTGATAACCTTGGTTCTTAGCGGAGGGAAATACTTATCTCTACTATACTACATCATCCTCTCCTCTTCGAGGAAATCCCAACGCATCTCACAAGTAGCACGCTCGTACCCGCGCTACTGCTAGACCAAAAAACCGCGCTACTGATAGAGTTTTCCCTAGTAGTGTTACTTTCACCACGATTCATCGAATTATGTTCATTGTCTTGATAGATGTTATGTGGGTGGACCGGGGCTAAGACTCTTCTTACTTGAATAAACACCTACTTATGATTATACCCACCATGCAAGAATCCGTGACTACAAGAGGAGTAATTAAGATAAATCTAACCATAGCAGTAAACACGTGGATCCAAACGGTCCCTCACAGAACAATTCATAAACTGGGGTTTAGGTTTCTGTCACTCCCGCAACCAATCATACAAACTAATTTCATGATGCCTTCTTGTAGGCCCAAAGATGGTGAAGTGTCATGTAGTCGACGTTCACATAACACCACTGGAGGAAGATCAACACAACACAATATCAAAACATTGACTGGTGATCAACTTCAAATGATTACTAGTAGCAAGACTTCTCCCATGTCCTCAAGAACAATTACAACTACTCACAATCAACATATTGTTCATGATATGCGGGTATAAATATATAATAAACAATCTGAACATAATAGTCTTACACTAATTAAACCAATCTAGAATCAACTACAAGATGAATCAACACTACCAGCACCCCATGGTACGAATCTGAGGTTTTATACAAAGATTGAATACAAGAGATGAACTAGGGTTTGGAGATGAGATGGTGCTGATGAAGATGTTGATGAAGATTATGCTTCCCACGATGAGAGGGACGTTGGTGATGACAAAGACTTCGATTTTCCCCTCCTAGAGGGAAGTTTCCCCTGCGAAATTGCTCTGCCAGAGAGCAAAAGTGCTCCTGCCCTGGTTCCGCCTCGACACGGCAGCGGAAAGTCCCGACGTGTTCTCTTGATTTTTTTTCTAGGGAAAATGGTAGTATATGACCAATGGACGTCGGGAGAGGACCTATGTGGGTCCCACAAGCCTGGATGGCGCGGCCTAGGGGGTGTCTGACCCCGGGGCTTGTGGGCCCCATGTTGCACTTCTTCGTAACTTCTTTCTTCCAGTATTATTTTATAGATTCCAAAATAAGTCTCTGTAAAATTTTACTTCATTTTGAGATTCGCAAAATTGATATCTCTATTTTAGCTCTTTTAGGTCAGAATTCCAGCTACCGGTACTCTCCCTCTTTTGATGAATCTTGCATTTTAAGAGAAAAATGGAATTAGAATTGCATCATAAAGTGAATATAACCAAATAAGATAAATAACAGTAGGAAATAATGATCCAAAATGGGCGTATCAATGTCTCATCATGCGCTCGGACCGATACAGGGAGGTTTCGAACCTGGCAATCTCTATTGATTCTTTTTTTTGCGAGAAACTTCCAATCCATTCATTTTCAATCATGACAGTACAATGAACACCAGAAGTAATAAAAAGTTACATCCAGATTCGTACACCACCTAGCGACGACTATGATCACTAAAGCAAGCCGAAGGCGCGGCACCGTCATCCCCCTCCCTCGCCGGAGCCGGGCACAACTTGTTGTCGCAGGCAGTCGGGAAGTCGTTGTGCTAAGGCCACATAGGACCAACGCACCACAACAACGACCGCCAGTGATGAAGAGAAGCTTAGACCGGAACGATCCTAAAGGCACATGCAAAGTCGAACAAAGATCGGATCCGAGCAAATCCACTAAAGACAACCACCGATCGAGTCTCATGAGATCCACCAGAGGTACACTTCCACACGCCCACCGACAATGTTAGACGCACCACCGAAGCAGGGGCTACGAGGGGAGAACCCTAACAAAACTTGAAGAAGCACCTAAAAACAGAGCCCTCCCGCTGGCAAGGACCGGGATCCACCGCGCATGTGATGCCCCCGATTCAATCATACACTAATCATACACGCAAATATGTACGATCAAGATCAGGGACACACGGGAAGATATCACAACATAACTCTAAATACAAATTAAAGTCATACAAGCTTTATATTACAAGCCAGGGGCCTCGAGGGCTCGAATACAAACGATTCAGTGGAAGCAATAATATCTTAGTACATACATAAGTTAAACAAGTCTGCCTTAAGAAGGCTAGCACAAAAGCAATAACGATCGAAAAGGCAAGGCCACCTGCCTGGGAGCCTCCTAACTACTCCTGGTCGTCGGCGGTCTCCATGTAGTAGTAGGCTCCGTCGGGGTAGTAGTAGTCGTCGGCGGTGGCATGTGGCTCCTCGGATCCGCCATCTGATCGCAACAATCGGGTATAGGGGAAAAAGAGGTAGCAAAGCAACCGTGAGTACTCGCAAGACTAGCAGCAGATCTATACTAAGTATGCATCGGTATCAAATGGAAGGGTTTGTATCTGTGGACTATACCGCAGAATGCCAGAATAGAGGGAAAAGCCTAACCTATCGAAGACTAGCATCTTAAAGCATCTTGCAGCCTTAGAAGAGTGTAGATTAGCATATTATAAGTAGCAAGCATGTTGTATTATTAACGCCCAGGGATCCTTCCTCGACTCCCTGCGAGAAAGAAATCCCGAAGCCATCATATCCAATTACCATCTCCAGTATCTAGTTCTAGCTCTATAGATCGGGATACAACTCCAAGTCGTCCTGTTACCGTGGACACGGCTATTCGAATAGGTAAACTTCCTTGCAGGGGTGCACCGTATTACCCAACATGCTCGATCACTCTGGCCGGACACACTTTCCTGGGTCATGCCCTGTCTCGGAAGATCAACATGTCGTAGCCCTACCTAGGCTCAACAGAGAAGCCAGCACGCCGATTTAAATCCTAAGCGCGCAGGGGTCTTGGGCCCATCGCCCTTTGCAGTCATGCATGTTGCGAGGGTGGCCTGGAGCAGACCCACCCCCTTATACAAGCGCAGGTGGTTCACATCCAACCGGGCGCGCGCTACTCCATCGCTGACGTCGGAAGAGCTTCGGGCGATACATACGACGCCGAGTGCACATAACTGTTCCCGCGTGGTGGATAGTGCGTATAGGCCAGTGACCAACTTAGATCAAATATACCCAATCTTGTTAGTGTCTTGGGAGCGCGCGATGACGATCCGTGGTCCTGACACCCCGTCTTAAGGACTTATAGCAAGGGCCAGGCCCAACCCACTATAGAGCAGTCTGCCTGCCCGACCGTGCCTCGTAATTATCTCGCGGGTACCCTCTAGGTCAACTTGACTTCAGTAAATCTCGCGGATACCCCTCAGAGCCAACCCAACTTCAACAAGGTTCTATGGTAAAGTCAAAGTAACAGTGTGTCCAAAACACCAAGGGGGAATCTGAGGAATCACCCTCGATGGAATCCACTTGATGTAATCCTCAAGGTGAACTTGGAGGAATCACCCTCGATGGTTCACACTTGAGGTGTTGCACGACAGAGTCATTATCGGGAGTGGTGAAGGAGGAATCACCCTCGATAGACCACGACCGATTAGCTATACTACATAGTTATCATCAGGAGTGCGTTACGAGGTATCACCGTCGGCACTCGATAGTAGCTCTGCAGAGTCATACAACTAAAGGGGGTGAGGTGATGTGTTGGGCCATGGACGTCGATAACGTTGATCGAGTCATCTGGTAATCCAGTGGGGGCAATAGGGACAAGATGAGGGGCCACTGATGGATCACTAACCAACCTATACTAAGCATATTGGATAAGCAGGTAAGGTACAACAGCAGATTACAAAAGCAGGCTATGCATTAGAATATGAGCAATCATTTACGGAAGCAAAATCTAATGCAAGCATGAGAGAGAATGGAATGGGCAATGTCGGAATGATCAAGGGGGGTTTGCTTGCCTGGAAGCTCTGTGATGCGGCTTGAAACTGCGTCGGTATTTCCCCAAAGAGGAAAGGATGGTGCAATACAGCTACGGTAGGTATTTCCTCAGTTATGAAACCAAGGTTATCAATCCAGTAGGAGAACCAAGCAACACTATGTAAACAGTACATGCACACAAAGAACAAATACTTGCAACCCGACGCGTAAGAGGGGTTATCAATCCCTCCACGGTAAAAAGATAGATTAAATTGTATGATATTGGATAAATAGTTCCAGCAAGAACAGAAAATAAAACAAGTAAAAAAATGCAGCAAGATATTTTTGGGTTTTTGGAAATATAGATCTGAAAACAATATGATGAAAGATAGACCCGGGGGCGTAGATTTCACTAGTGGTTTGTCTCGAGAAAATAGCATACGGTGGGTAAACAAATTACTATTGGACAATTGATAGAAGACCAAATAATTATAATGATATCCAAGGCAATGATCATGTATATAGCCATCACATCTAAGTTTAGTAGACCGACTCTTGCCTACATCCAGTACTATTACTCCACACATCGACCGCTATCCAGCATGCATCTAGTGTATTAAGTTCATGGAGAAACGGAGTAATGCAATAAGAACGATGACATGATGTAGACAAGATCTATTCATGTAAAAATAGACCCCATCTTTTTATCTTTAATAGCAATGATACATACGTGCCTCGCTACCCCTTCTGTCACTGGGAGGACACCTCAAGATCGAACCCATCACAAAGCACCTCTTCCCGTTGCAACAAAAATCGATCTAGTCGGCCTAACTAAACCAACTATTCGGAGAAGAAATACAAGGCTATAAATAATCATGCATACAAGAGATCAAAGAAAACTCAAATAATATTCATGGATATAGATCTGATCATAAACTCGAATTTCATCGGATCCCAACAAACACATCGTAAAAAGTCATTACATGAAATAGATCTCCAAGAACAACAAGGAGAACATTGTATTGAGAATCAAAAAGAGAAAAGAAGCCATCTAGCTACTGCCTACGGACCCGTAGGTCTATGGTGAACTACCCACGCATCATGGGAGGAGCACCAATGAGGATGATGAACCCCTCCGTGATCGTGTTCCCCTCCGGCAGAGTGCCGGAATAGGCTCTAGATTGGATCTCATGGTTCTGAAATTTGTGGTTGCTGAAATTGTGTTTCGATCGCTCCCCTTGGGTTTCTGGAATAATGGGGTATTTATAGAGCTGAGAGGCGGTGGAGGAGACCCCCGTGGGCCCACAACCATTAGGGTGCGCCTGGGGCCTCTGGCGCGCCCTGGTGTCTTGTGGGCCCCACGGGCCTCCCCTCTGGTGCTTCCTTGGCTCACAAGTTGTCTTCTGGCCCAAAAATCTCAAAAAAGTTTCACTGCATTTGGACTCCATTTGGTACTTATATTTTTCGAAGTAAAAAAACAAGCAAAAAGTAGCAACTGCCACCGGGCACTATGTCAATAGGTTAGTCCCAAAAAATGATAAAGTTGCTATAAAATAATTGTATAACATCCATGAATGATAATATAACAGTATGGAACAATAAAAATTTATAGATACATTGAAGATGTATCACTCTGCACACAGATAAGAACCTCGACGATGAAGCAGTCGATCACCAGATCAACAGCGGTCTCGGGGTCTACCAGAAAAGAAGTAACAGAGGAGGAACAAAATAAATAACAGAGCAAACAAATGCATCAAAAAGCATGACATGGCAATACGATGTGCTAGGCGTGAACTATCGCAGTGCTACGCGTTACAGACGGAGCGGGAAAATATCCGGGAATATTTTCCCGGCGTTTGGCAGTTTTCGGACAGATAACTCGGAGGGGAAGGATCCATGTTCATCATGTTAGAGGCGTGTGACAGATGAACGGATTGCATATTCGTATATTTTCTGAGCAATTTTCATATATAAATTATTTTCATCCGAGTTAGTATGAATTAGTTTTGATTTTCCGAAGTTTAATTGATTTTCTGAAATTGCTGAAATTGTTTAATACGAGTTTGACCAAGTCAAATTGACTGGTCAAGTAGAGAATGGGTGGCCCACATGTCATAGGCTATACCTAAACAAATAAATAAATCTAATTTATTTAATGAGGCCTACATGTAATCTACTACTCCCTCCGTCCGAAAATACTTGTCATAAAAATGATACAAATGGGTGTATCCAGAACTAAAATACATGTAGATATATTCATTCTTTGAACAAATATTTCCGGACGAAGGGAGTACTAGACTAACTTAGCACTAATTTAATCCTAAGCTAGACTAAACAAGGGCAGGCTCACACACCTCAGCGCACACTCTGCACACACACACACTCACGCAGACACACACAGCACACGCCACACTTGGCCTTGGCCATGGACGTGCTCCCGCACGCAGGAGACGTCGATGGCCGCGACAACGACGGCGAGGCAGCGGTGACCATGACTGGTTCGAGGTCAATTTCGAGAAGAAGGAAGGGGGCGAAGGCGGAACCAAGGGGGAATGAGCGAGGTCGGGGCAAGGCTGTGGTGGGCTGGGCTTTGGGGCACTGTAGACACTAGAGCCCATATGCACAGTAGCTTAGGTCCTTTTCCTTTTATTATTTTCCGTAATTTAGTTTTGTCTCTATTTCCTATTTCTGATTTTTGTAAATGGTGAAAAGTGTCACATAAATACAAGGCGATATTTTGGGCTACGACAAAAAGTTTGGGGGCTATTTTTCTTCATATGAATTTTACTTAAGTATAAATGGATTAAATAGGCTGTTCTGATCACTGTTTTAAATAGGTTAGGGGCTCTTTAATATTTCAAATAATATTGGTTTGTACATTAAAATTACTTAGTGATTATTTTCAACCCAACAAACAATTTTTTGGACAGTTTGGCGAAATAGAAATTTGACTTTCAATTTAAATTTAAATTTGAGTTTGATTTTGAGCATGTGGCACTTAAACTTGAAAAACACGATGACTTGACTAGATTAGAGGGGAGATTACTGTAGCATGATTCTCGGGGTGTTACAACGCACCCATGGCCCTAAGGCCACATGAGACACGGCAGATCGGCGCCCCCGCCGCCGGGAGGCAGAAATGCTAGCTGTCTTTCCTTGGAGGAAAGACGCGGGGAAGAGAGACAAACGCATCTCTATGGATTCTTATCTTCTCAACGCCAGAGATATCTTTGCATTTGCTCCATGTGTCGTTGAGTTATTCTCTAAATTCTTCTCATGTTTACCCATGTTATTAGGTCTTCAGAGGGTTATAATCCTTAGTTTTTTTATGTTGGTCATTTGATTTGTGGGATTGAATCCTATATCAGGTTTTCCTAAGAAATAATTTGCAATATATTTCATGTAGAAAATTTAGTATTTATTTTAACCTTTTCTATATAATTTCTTTATCCTTTCTGTGGCATCAAACACTTTTTGGCTTAAATTATTGCGGTTTGTTGATTCTATAGGATTTAAGGGGCATGTCATTCAAATAATTTTTTTATTTTTTCTTATGGTTAATCACAGGGGCGTTTAGCTTTTCCTGGTGCATTCTATGCTTTTACATTCTGCAAAACAAATCGCTGCCGTCATTTCGAAGTAGCAGTACTAAAAAGAAACTGAACATATCTATATCTATGTCTATATCTATACCTACTAATAAGGCAAGATGCGTTTCTCCAATTTTTTCATCCGTTCACAACCACCGGAAAGATTTTTATACTATCCAAGGTGGTACTAATTTTTTTTGCGTCCATCTGTTAGAAAAGAAAAATAGTTCTGTCCCGAATTTTGTAAGTGGGCCGCGCGTGCTGTGGCCCAGCAAAGCAAGCCCATTGGTTGCCTGCCCATGCATCTGAGAAACATTATTTACCGCATGGGGCGTCAAATAGCCAAATTGTCGCACATGGCTCCAAATGATGGGCCGGCCCGTTTTGTTTTTCCTCTATTCTGTTTGTATTTTTCTTTTCCATTTCCATTTTATCCTTTTTTTCAAGCTTATTTTTATATTTTCCTTTTTTTCATACATTCTACTTTTTTTCATAATTCCTTTTTTATTACAATTTTAGTAAAATCAGAAAATTTTCAAAAAAAAAATCCCATTTTGAAATATGTATGAAACTATAAATATTTTCTTCTCTTCCCAATTTTTTTTTCAAAACTAAACAATGTTCGAATTTTTTAAAAAATGTTTAAGTTTGCCAATAATTGTTTGAGGTTTTCAAAATAAATTATATTTTAGAAAGTGATACAATTTTAAAAAATATTCATGTTTATTGATATGTTCACGAATTTAAAGTACTGTTTGTCTTTACAAAACACATTAAAAAAATTATTTCCAATGTTCAAAACATGTTTCCATTTTCACAAATTGTTCACAAATTCAAAAAAATTGGTTTCTTAAAAAGAGGTTCATGTTTTGAAAAAATATTTTTGAATTTCAAAAAAATGATTTCAAGTTTTGTTTGTCTTTTTCCAAATTTAATGAAATTTTAGAAAAATGCTACCATTTTTTAGAAAAAGAATCAGGATTTCAAAAATTGTTCAAATTTCTAAGAATATTCAGAATTTCATAATTATTTCTTTATTTTTGAAAAGTTCAAAAAAGATCAGAAAATGAAAAAATGTTTTGAATGTTATGCTACATTATGTTCTTAAACATTTGTGTTGGCCATTTTTTAGCAGGAGCTGTTTGTTCCAATGGCTATTAATACGTGGTCGAGATATTGAAGTCATGAGTCTAATCCTTCAACTCAGCGGTTGTTTTGGATTTTTATTCGTGTCTTACAAACAAACGTCGTTTTGGTAATGCGAGTGGCCTAACCGAGACGCGAACTGTTGTGCATCCCACATGCCATTTGACGATAAAAGAAAATATGTTGGTTGGCTATAATTAAAAGAAATTGTAGGCACATGCCAATAAAAGAGGATATGCCAGTTTGGCTCTGATTAAAAAAATACATGCAAGTAAGCACTAAAATAATTAAAGAGAATAAACCCTGGTAAAGCAGGGACTACCTGGTTATGCGCTGATTATGACAATGAAATGGGATTCACTGAATTAGCAATCCATCTGATTATGCCACCGTAGGAGAGAGTGGTCGAAGCAACTATGCCCCGGAGGTCACCCTTGAAAGAACATGCGGTGCCCCCATGTTTGGTTTTGGTAATTAATGATAATCTCTATGGACTAATGGTTGCCTTGAGTTATATTTGAAGGACTTGTCCATAGGCTTTTCTTGGAGTCCATTTGTTGGTTTCAAGGAGAGTTTGTGATGACCAAGGTGCTACTCAAAGAATTACCTAAAGATTGGTCATGTGAGAGGTTGATCAAGACTAAGTCAAAAAGTGAATCAAGTTGATCAACACACAAAGCGTAGAAGATGTGCCGAGAGGGATCAAGTGATCCCATGGTATGGTAAGCATTGTCAATTACGCTTTGTGTACTAACCCATGCATGGTCTTCGTGAGAGTTCTTTGTGGGGTTAGGTTGCGGTGTGCACATTCAAGTGATGCATCACGAAGAGATCAAGTGCTTGAAGATTGCCGGCCATTGTGTTGGGGAACGTAGTAATAATTCAAAAATTTCCTACGTGTCACCAAGATCAATCTAGGAGATACTAGCAACGGGAGAGAGGGAGTGCATCTTCATACCCTTGAAGATCACTAAGCGGAAGCGTTACAAGAACGCGGTTGATGGAGTCGTACTCGCGGCGATTCAAATCGCGGAAGGTCTGATCCAAGCGCCGAACGGACGGCGCCTCCATGTTCAACACACGTACAACCTGAGGACGTCTCCTCCTTCTTGATCCAGGAAGGGGGGAGGAGAAGTTGAGCGAGAACTCTGGCAGCATGACGGCGTGGTGGTGGTGGAGCTCGTGGTTCTCCGGCAGGGCTTCGCCAAGCACTACAGAGGAGGAGGAGGTGTTGGTGAGGGAGAGGGCTGCGCCAGGGGAAGGGTGCGGCTGCCCTCCCACCCCCCCACTATTTATAGGGTGAAGGGGGAAGGGGGCGGCCAAGAGGGGGAGACTTGCCCCCCAAGCAGGTGGGAGGCGCCCCCTCCCCGTAGGATTTCCATCCCTAGGCGCCTTGGGCCCTTGGGGGGCGCACCAGCCCACTAGGGGGCTGGTTCCCACCCATATTCAGCCCACTAAGTCCTCCAGGGCAGGTGGCCCCACCCGGTGGACCCCCGGACACCTTTCGGTGGTCCCGGTACAATAGCGATAACCCCCGAAACCATTCTGGCGGCTGAAACTGGACTTCCCATATATAAATCTTCACCTCCGGACCATTTCGGAACTCCTCGTGTCTCATTCGGGACTCCGAACAACCTTCGGTAACCACATACAATTTCCCATAACAACTCTAGCATCACCGAACCTTAAGTGTGTAGACCCTACGGGTTCGGGAACCATGTAGACATGACCGAGACATCTCTCCGGCCAATAACCAATAGCGGGATCTGGATACCCATATTAGCTCCCACATGTTCCACAATGATCTCATCGGATGAACCACAATGTCGGGGATTCAGTCATTCTCGTATACAATTTCCTTTGCCCATCGGTATGTTACTTGCCTGAGATTCGATCGTCGGTATCCCCATACCTTGTTCAATCTCTTTACCGGCAAGTCTCTTTACTCGTTCTATAACGCATGATCCCATGGCTAACTCCTTAGTCCCATTGAGCTCATTATGATGATGCATTACCGAGTGGACCCAGAGATACCTCTCCATCATACTGAGTGACAAATTCCAGTCTCGATTCGTGCCAACCCAACAAACACTTTCGGAGATACCTGTAGTGCACCTTTATAGCTACCCAGTTACGTTGTGACGTTTGATACACCCAAAGCATTCCTACGGTATCTGGGAGTTGCACAATCTCATGGTCTAAGGAAATGATACTTGACATTAGAAAAGCTCTAGCAAACGAACTACATGATCTTGTGGTATGCTCAGGATATTGGGTCTTGTCCATGATGTGATCCCGTTATCAATAACATCCAATGTCCATGGTCAGGAAACCACAACCATCTATTGATCAACGAGTTAGTCAACTAGAGGTTTACTAGGTACATGTTGTGGTCTATGTATTCACACATGTATTACGGTTTTCGATTAATACAATTATAGCATGAACAATAGACAATTATCATGAACAAGGAAATATAATAATAACCACTTTATTATTGCCTCTAGGGCATATTTCCAACAGTCTCCCACTTGCACTAGAGTCAATAATCTAGTTACATTGTGATGAATCGAACGCCCATAGAGTTCTGGTGCTGATCATGTTTTGCTCGTGAAAGAGGTTTAGTCAATGGATCTGCGATATTCAGATCCGTATGTACTTTACAAATATCTATGTCTCCATCCTGAATATATTCATGAATGGAGTTGAAGGGGCGCTTGATGTGCTTGGTTTTCTTGTGAAACTTGAGCTCCTTGGCAATGGCAATAGCTCCAGTGTTGTCATAGAAGAGGGTCACCAGGCCCGACGCATTGGGAATCACTCCTAGGTCAGTGATAAACTCCTTCATCCAGGCTCCTTCCTGAGCTGCTTCCGAAGCAGCTATGTACTCTTCTTCACATGTAGATCCCGCCACGACGCTTTGCTTGCAACTGCACCAGCTGACTGCCCCACCATTCAAAATATACACGTATCCGGTTTGTGACTTGGAGTTATCCAGATCTGTGTCGAAGCTAGAATCAATGTAACCCTTTTCGACGAGCTCTTCTTCACCTCCATAAACGAGAAACATATCCTTAGTCCTTTTCAGGTACTTCAGGATATTCTTGACCGTTGTCCAGTGTTCCATACCGGGATCACTTTGGTACCTCCCTACCAAACTCATGGCAAGGTTCACATCAGGTCTGGTACACAACATGACATACATAATAGAGCCTATGGCCGAGGCATAGGGGATGACACTCATCTTTTCTCTTTCTTCTGCCGAGGTCGGGCGTTGAGCTGCGCTCAATCTCACACCTTGCAATACAAGCAAGAACCCCTTCTTGGACTGATCCATATTGAACTTCTTCAATATCTTGTCAAGGTATGTGCTTTGTGAAAGACCAATGAGGCGTCTCAATCTATCTCTATAGATCTTGATGCCTAATATGTAAGCAACTTCTCCAAGGTCCTTCATTGAAAAATACTTATTCAAGTACGCCTTTATGCTTTCCAAAAGTTCTATATCATTTCCCATCAATAGTAAGTCATCCACATATAATATGAGAAATGCTACAGAGCTCCCACTCACTTTCTTGTAAATACAGACTTCTCCATAAGTCTGTATAAACCCAAACGCTTTGATCATTTCATCAAAGCGAATGTTCCAACTCCGAGATGCTTGCACCAGCCCATAGATGGAGTGCTGGAGCTTGCATACCTTGTCAGCATTCTTAGGATCGACAAAACCTTCCGGCTGCATCATATACAATTCTTCCTTAAGGAAACCGTTAAGGAATGCCGTTTTGACGTCCATTTGCCAGATCTCATAATCATAGAATGCGGCAATTGCTAACATGATTCGGACGGACTTCAGCTTCGCTACGGGTGAGAAGGTCTCATCGTAGTCAACCCCTTAAACTTGTTGGTAACCCTTAGCGACAAGCTGAGCCTCATAGACGGTCACATTACCATTCGCGTCAGTCTTGTCCTTAAAGATCCACTTATTCTCTATGGCTTGCCGATCACCGGGAAAGTCTGTCAAAGTCCATACTTTGTTTTCATACATGGATCCTATCTCAGATTTCATGGCTTCAAGCCATTTGTTGGAATCCGGGCCCGCCATCGCTTCTTCATAGTTCGAAGGTTCACCATTGTCTAACAACATGATTTCCAGGATAGGGTTGCCGTACCACTCTGGTGCGGAACGTGTCCTTGTGGACCTACAAAGTTCAGTAGCAACTTGATCTGAAGTTTCATGATCATCATCATTAACTTCCTCTCTAGTCGGTGCAGGCACCACAGAAACATCTTTCTGTGCTGCGCTACTCTCCGGTTCAAAAGGGGGTACCTCGTCAAGTTCTATCTTCCTCCCACTTACTTCTTTTGAGAGAAACTCTTTCTCTAGAAAGGATCAATTCTTGGCAACAAAGATCTTGCCTTCGGATATGAGGTAGAAGGTATACCCAATAGTTTCCTTAGGGTATCCTATGAAGACACATTTTTCCGATTTGGGTTCGAGCTTTTCAGGTTGAAGTTTCTTAACATAAGCATCGCATCCCCAAACTTTCAGAAATGACAGCTTAGGTTTCTTCCCAAAACATAATTCATATGTTGTCGTCTCAACGGATTTCGACGGAGCCCTATTTAAAGTGAATGCGGCAGTCTCTAAAGCATAACCCCAAAATGATAGCGGTAGATCGGTAAGAGACATCATAGATCGCGCCATATCCAATAGAGTGCGATTACGACGTTCGGACACACCATTACGCCGAGGTGTTCCAGGCGGCGTGAGTTGTGAAACAATTCCACATTTCCTTAAGCGCGTGCCAAACTCGTGAGTATTCTCCTCCACGATCTGATCATAAGAACTTTATTTTCCTGTCACATTGATTCTCTACCTCGCTCTGAAATTCCTTGAACTTTTCAAAGGTCTCAGACTTGTGTTTCATTAAGTAGACATACCCATATCTACTTAAGTCATCAGTGAGGGTGAGAACATAACGATAGCCACCGCGAGCCTCAACGCTCATTGGACCGCATACATCAGTATGTATTATTTCCAACAAGTTGGTTGCTCGCTACATTGTTCCGGAGAACGGAGTCTTGGTCATTTTGCCCATGAGGCATGGTTCGCACGTGTCAAGTGATTCATAATCAAGAGACCCCAAAATTCCATCTGCATGGAGTTTCTTCATGCGTTTGACACCAATGTGACCAAGGCGGCAGTGCCACAAGTATGTGGGACTATCATTATCAACCTTACATCTTTTGGCATTCATACTATGAATATGTGTAACATCACGTTCGAGATTCAACAAAAATAAACCATTGACCAGTGGGGCATGACCATAAAACATATCTCTCATATAATAGAACAACTATTATTCTCGAATTTAAATGAGTAGCCATACCGCATTAAACGAGATCCAGATACAATGTTCATGATCAAAGCTGGCACTAAATAACAATTATTGAGGTTTAAAACTAATCCCGAAGGTAGATGTAGAGGTAGCGTGCCGACGGCGATCACATCGACCTTGGAACCATTCCCGACGTGCATCGTCACCTCGTCCTTTGCCAGTCTCCGCTTATTCCGCAGCTCCTGTTTTGAGTTACAAATGTGAGCAACCACACCGGTATCAAATACCTAGGAGCTACTACGAGCGCTGGTAAGGTACACATCATTAACATGTATATCATATATACCTTTGGTGTTGCCGGCCTTCTTATCCGCTAAGTACTTGGGGCAGTTCCGCTTCCAGTGACCATTTCCCTTGCAATAAAAGCACAGAGTCTCAGGCTTGGGTCCATTCTTTGGCTTCTTCCCGGCAACTGACTTACCGGGCGCGGCAACTCCCTTGCCGTCCTTCTTGAAGTTCTTCTTACCCTTGCCTTTCTTGAAACTAGTGGTCTTATTCACCATCAACACTTGATGTTCCTTTTTGATCTCCACCTCCGTTGATTTCAGCATTGAATATAACTCAGGAATGGACTTCTCCATCCCTTGCATATTGTAGTTCATCACAAAGCTCTTGTAGCTAGGTGGAAGCGACTGGAGGATCCTGTCAATGAGCGAGTCATCTGGAAGATTAACTCCCAACTGAGACAAGCGGTTGTGCAACCCAGACATTTTGAGTATATGCTCGCTGACAGAACTATTTTCCTCCATCTTACAACTGTAGAACTTGTCGAAGACTTCATATCTCTCGACCCGGGCATGAGCTTGGAAAACCATTTTCATCTCTTGGAACATCTCGTTGCTCCATGTTTCTCAAAACGCTTTTGGAGCCCCGATTCTAAGCTGTAAAGCATGCCGCACTGAACCAGGGATAATCATCACTACGCGACTGCCAGGCGTTCATAACGTCTTGAGTTGCTGGGAAAATGGGTGCATCACCTAGCGGTGCTTCGAGGACATATGCTTTCTTGGCAGCTATGAGGATGATCCTCAAGTTACGGACCCAGTCCGTATAGTTGCTACCATCATCTTTCAGCTTGGTTTTCTCTAGGAACGCGTTGAAGTTGAGGGCAACATTGGCGTGGGCCATTTGATCTACAAGATAGATTGTAAAGACAATTTTAGACTAAGTTCATGATAATTAAGTTCATCTAATCAAATTATTTAATGAACTCCCACTCAGATAGACATTCCTCTAGTCATCTAAGTGATACATGATCCGAATCGACTAGGCCGTGTCCGATCATCACGTGAGACGGACTAGTCATCAACGGTGAACATATCCATGTTGATCGCATCTACTATACGACTCATGTTTGACCTTTCGGTCTCTCGTGTTCCGAGGCCATGTATGTACATGCTAGGCTCGTCAAGTCAGCCTAAGTGTTTCGCATGTGTAAATCTGGCTTACACCCGTTGTATGCGAACGTTAGAATCTATCACACCCGATCATCACGTGGTGCTTCGAAATAAAGAACCTTCGCAACAGTAAACAGTTAGGGGGAACACAGAAATTTTAGTGAGGGATCATCTTATTTATGCTACCGTCGTTCTGAGAAAATAAGATGTAAACATGGCATACATCACATGCAAATCATAAAGTGACATGATATGGCCAATATCATCTTGCACCTTTGATCTCCATCTTCGAGGCGCGGCATGATCACCTTCGTCACCGGCATGACACCATGATCTCCATCATCATGATCTCCATCATCGTGTCTTCATGAAGTTGTCTCGCCAACTATTACTTCTACTACTATGGCTAACGGTTAGCAATAAATTAAAGTAATTACATGGCGTTTACATTGACTCGCAGGTCATACAATAAATTAAGACAACTCCTATGGCTCCTGCCGGTTGTCATACTCAACGACATGCAAGTCGTGATCCTATTACAAGAACATGATCAATCTCATACATCACATCGTTTTGGCCATATCACATCACATAGACACCCTGCAAAAACAAGTTAGACGTCCTCTAATTGTTGTTGCATGTTTTACGTGGCTGCTATGGGTTTCTAGCAAGAACGTTTCTTACCTACGCAAAAGCCACAACAGTGATATGCCAATTGCTATTTACCCTTCATAAGGACCATCTTCATCGAATCCGATCCGACTAAAGTGGGAGAGACAGACACCCGCTAGTCACCTTATGCAACAAGTGCATGTCAATCGGTGGAACCTGTCTCACGTAAGCGTACGTGTAAGGTCGGTCCGGGCCGCTTCATCCCACAATGCCGCCGAATCATGATAAGACTAGTAATGGTAAGCAAATTGAACAAATCTTCGCCCACAACTACTTGTGTTCTACTCGTGCATAGGATCTACGCATAGACCTAGCTCATGATGCCACTGTTGGGGAACATAGTAATAATTCAAAATTTTCCTACGTGTCACCAAGATCAATCTAGGAGATACTAGCAATGAGAGAGAGCGAGTGCATCTTCATACCCTTGAAGATCGCTAAGCAGAAGTGTTTCAAGAACGCGGTTGATGGAGTCATACTCGCGGCGATTCAAATCGTGGAAGATCCGATCCAAGCGTCGAACGGACGGCGCCTCCGTGTTCAACACACGTACGCCCGCGGACGTCTCCTCCTTCTTGATCCAGCAAGGGGGGAGGAAAAGTTGAGCGAGAACTCTGGCAGCATGACGGCGTGGTGGTGGTGGAGCTCGTGGTTCTTCGGCAGGGCTTCGCCAAGCACTATGGAGGAGGAGGAGGTGTTGGAGAGGGGGTGGGCTGCGCCAGGGGAAGGGTGCGGCTGCCCTCCCACCCCCACTATTTATAGGGTGAAGGGGGACGGGCCCCCTAGATGCATCTAGAGGGGGGACGGCGGCCACAAGGGGGAGACTTGTCCCCCAAACTGGTGGGAGGCGCCCCCTCCCCTTAGGGTTTCCAGCCCTAGGCGCCTTGGGCCCTTGGGGGCGCACCAGCCCACTAGGGGGCTGGTTCCCACCCATATTTAGCCCACTAAGTCCTCCGAGGCAGGTGGCCCCACCCGGTGGACCCCCGGACACCTTTCGGTGGTCCCGGTACAATATCGATAACCCCCGAAACCATTCCGGCGACTGAAACTGGACTTCCCATATATAAATCTACACCTCCGGACCATTTCGAAACTCCTCGTGACGTCCGGGATCTCATCTGGGACTCCAAACAACCTTCTGTAACCACATACAATTTCCCATAACAACTCTAGCGTCACCGGACGTTAAGTGTGTAGACCCTACGGGTTCGGGAACCATGTAGACATGACCGAGACATCTCTCCGGCCAATAACACATAGCGGGATCTGGATACCCATATTGGCTCCCACATGTTCCACGATGATCTCATCGGATGAACCACGATGTCGGGGATTCAATCAATCCCGTATACAATTCCCTTTGTCCATCGGTATGTTACTTGGCCGAGATTCGATCGTCAGTATCCCCATACCTCGTTGAATCTCGTTACCGGCAAGTCTCTTTACTCGTTCTGTAACGCATGATACCGTGGCTAACTCCTTAGTCACATTGAGCTCATTATGATGATGCATTACCGAATGGGCCCAGAGATACCTCTCCGTCATACGGAGTGACAAATTCCAGTCTCGATTTGTGCCAACCCAACAAACACTTTCGGAGATACTGGTAGTGCACCTTTATAGCCACCCAGTTACGTTGTGATGTTTGATACACCCAAAGCATTCCTACGGTATCTGGGAGTTGCACAATCTCATGGTCTAAGGAAATGATACTTGACATTAGAAAAGCTCTAGCAAACGAACTACACGATCTTGTGCTATGCTTAGGATTGGGTCTTGTCCATCACATCATTCTCCTAATGATGTGATCCCGTTATCAACAACATCCAATGTCCATGGTCTGGAAACCACAACCATCTATTGATCAACGAGCTCTAGAGGCTTACTAGGGACATGTTGTGGTCTATGTATTCACACATGTATTACATTTCTGATTAATACAATTATAGCATGAACAATAGACAATTATCATGAACAAGGAAATATAATAATAACCACTTTATTATTGCCTCTATGGCATATTTCCAACACATTGTGGTGACAATGGGCTTATGAAGATGTGCCGAAGAGTGGCTCACCCATAGTGGACTATGGGGGAGTAATCTACTAGTCTTCATCGAGCCAACGCAATCAAGAAAGGTGGTCCAACTTGAAGAAGTCAAGATTGTCTACATCTAGCTCAAGTGGACTTTGTGCAAGGCAAAGGTTTGGCCTTGATAGGTTCTCTATTTTACCGGTCTCATGGTGGTAGTTTGGAGACCGGGTTATAGGATCGATTGATGTACTATCAAGGGGGGCTCTCAAGTGAGTAGCTTGATCGTATCGTTCGTAGAGAGCTCAAACCATTGCATGCTTGCATCATCTTTCTTGATTCTTTTTTGGTTTTCTCCTTGTGATATTTGGAGCTTATGGTCATCTTCTTGACAAGCTCAAGTTCTTCGAAAACGGAGTTCACATACTTCTTCTATTGCGTTTTCGGTGTTGGAGGTTTTACCGGTCTTATTCGAGGAAGGGTTCTCACCATTTTCTTTTGGGCCTTTTATATTTTCCTTATTATTTTTATTTCTATCAAGATTGTGTTAGCCCTTGTTGCTAGCTTTCCAACAAACTTGGTTTCGTTGAATTCGGAGTCCGTTTGCAGACGTTGTGTCAGTTTTGGTGTCCTTAAAAAGGCTGTAGTGGCACTACCGCTCATGGGAGCGGTACTACCGCTTGGAGGGGATGTAATTTTTTACTACCGCTCTTGGGAGCGGTACTACCGCTCTTGGGAGCGGTACTACCGCTTGTAGGGGATGTAATTTTTTACTACCGCTCCAGAGTGGTACTATCGTGGCTACTTCCATGGTTACTTCCGCTCCAGACCAAAAACTCGTCTTAAGTCCAGCGGTGGTAGGCACGGATGTATTTTTTTAGTACCGCTCGCAAGCAGTAGTACCGCTATCCTTAGCGGTAGTACTGTGAGGACGAGTGGTAGTACCACTCCGGCGGTTCTACTGGCCTTTTGCCTCCTTGCTATTGTTTTCAAAGGGCTTCCACCGCCCTAGCGGTAGTAACGCTCCCATGAGCTGTAGTACCGCTCTGTGCGGGCTGTGAGCATAACAGTTGGATTTTTTCCCACCTATAAAAGGGGGTCTTCTTCCCCAATGAACCTTATCCTTTGAGCTTGTGTTCTTCCCCATTGTTGACCTTCTTCGAGCTTGCTATCTCTCAATCCCTCCATGGATTCTTGCTAGTTTTTGGGGGAAAAGAGAGAGGAGATCCAGATCCACATTTCCACCAATCACTTTCTCCTCTATGTGAGGGGAACCCCTTGGCTCTAGATCTCGGAGTTCTTGGTGTTCTCCTTGTTCTTCCTCTCATTTTCCTCCCTAGCATTAGTTGCTTTGGTGGGATTTGGGAGAGAAGGACTTGGGCACTCTGTGTGCCCTTGCCATTGCATTTGGTGCATCGGTTTGAGTTCTCCACGGTGATACCTGGAAGTTTCAAGTTGAGAAGCTTATTACTCTTGGGTGCTTGGTACCCTTGAGCTTGTTCCTCTTGGGTGCTTCGGCGCCCTAGACGGTTGGTGGTGTTCGGAGCCCTATCATTGTGGTGTAAAGCTCCAGGCAAGCGCTGGGATCTCTAATTAGGTCGTGGAGATTGCCCCGAGCAATTTGACGGGTACCGGTGACTGCCCCAAAGGGTTGCCAAAGTGTACGGGTTCGGTGACCACCCTCAAGGGTCCCTTAGTGGAATCACGACATCTTGCATTGTGCGAGGGCGTGAGGAGATTACGGTGGCCCTAGTGGCTTCTTGGGGAGCATTGTGCCTCCACACCGCTCCAAATGGAGATTAGCATCCGCTAGGGTATGAACTTCGAGATACATCGTTGTCTCCACATGCCTCGGTAATCTCATACCTGAGCCCTTTACTTATGCACTTTACTTTGTGATAGCCATATTGTTTCTTGTCATATATCTTGCTATCACCTAGTTGTTTATCTTGCTTAGCATAAGTTTTTGGTGCACATAGGTGAGCCAAGTTGTTGTAGGTTTTGTGCTTGACAAATTAGCCGCTAGGTTTATTCCGCATTTGTTCAAGCCTAAACCGTAATTATTTTAAAGCGCCTATTCACCCCCCTCTAGGCGACATCCATGATCTTTCAATTGGTATCAGAGCCTAGAGAGTAATGCTACCTCTTGAGCATGCGTTGGTTTTCCCTTGAAGAGGAAAGGGTGATGCAGCAAAGTAGCGTAAGTATTTCCCTCAGTTTTTGAGAACCAAGGTATCAATCCAGTAGGAGGCCACATGCAAGTCCCTCATACCTACACAAACAAATAAGAACCTTGCAACCAACGCGATAAAGGGGTTGTCAATCCCTTCACGGCCACTTGCAAAAGTGAGATCTGATAGAGCTGATAAGATAATTTTTTTGGTATTTTTATGATAAAGATTAAAAGTAAAGATTGCAAAATAAACGACAACAGAAATAGCTAGTTGACGGAAGATTATTATGATGGAAAATAGACACGGGGGCCATATTTTTCACTAGTGGCTTCTCTCAAGATAACATAAGTATTACGGTGGGTGAACAAATTACTGTCGAGCAATTGATTGAAAAGTGCATAATTATGAGAATATCCAGGCATGATCATGTATATAGGCATCACGTCCGCAACAAGTAGACCGACTCCTGCCTGCATCTACTACTATTACTCCACACATCGACCGCTATCCAGCATGCATCTAGAGTATTAAGTTCATAAGAACAGAGTAATGCATTAGGCAATATGACATGATGTAGAGGGATAAACTCAAGCAATATGATATAAACCCCATCTTTTTATCCTCGATGGCAACAATACAATACGTGTCGTTTCCCTTTCTGTCACTGGGATCGAGCAACGCAAGATTGAACCCAAAGCTAAGCACTTCTCCCATTGCAAGAAAGATCAATCTAGTAGGCCAAACCAAACTGATAATTCGAAGAGACTTGCAAAGATAACCAATCATACATAAAAGAATTCAGAGAAGATTCAAATATTGTTCATAGATAATCTTGATCATAAACCCACAATTCATCGGATCTCGACAAACACACCGCAAAAAGAGTTACAACGAATATATCTCCAAGAAGATCGAGGAGAACTTTGTATTGAGATCCAAAGAGAGAGAAGAAGCCATCTAGCTAATAACTATGGACCCGAAGGTCTGTGGTAAACTACTCACACATCATCGGAGAGGCTATGGTGTTGATGTAGAAGCCCTCCGTGATCGATTCCCCCTCTGGCGGGGCGCCGGAAAAGGCCCCAAGATGGGATCTCACGGGTACAGAAGGTTGCAGCGGTGGAAATAGGGTTTCGTAGTGCTCCTCGATGGTTTCGGGGTACATGGATATATATAGGAGGAAGAAGTAGGTCGGTGGAGCCACGAGGGGCCCATGAGGGTGGGGGCGCGCCCAGGGGGCAGGCGCACCTCCCTGCCTTGTGGCCTCCTCATTGATTTCTTGACATCCACTCCAAGTCCTCTAGATCACGTTTGTTCCAAAAATCACGCTCCCAAAGGTTTCATTCCGTTTGGACTCCGTTTGGTATTCCTTTTCTGCGAAACATTGAAATAGGCAAAAAACAGCAATTTGCACTGGGCCTTGGGTTAGTAGGTTAGTCCCAAAAATAATATAAAAGTGTATAATAAAGCCCATTAAACATCCAAAACAGAATATATAATAGCATGGAGCAATAAAAAATTATAGATACGTTGGAGACGTATCAAGCATCCCCAAGCTTAATTCTTGCTCGTCCTCGAGTAGGTAAATGATAAAAACAGAATTTTTGATGTGGAATGCTACCTAGCATATTCTTCAATGTAATTTTATTTATTGCGGCATGAATGTTCAGATCTGAAAGATTCAAGATAAAAGTTTAATATTGACATAAAAATAATAATACTTCAAGCATACTAATCAAGCAATTATGTCTTCTTAAAATAACATGTCCAAAGAAAGTTCATCCCTACAAAATCATATAGTTTGGTCATGCTCCATTTTCGTCACACAAGAATGCTCTCATCATGCACAACCCCGATGACAAGCCAAGCAATTGTCTCATACTTTAGTAATCTCAAACTTCTTTCAACTTTCACGCAATACATGAGCGTGAGCCATGGATATAACACTATGGGTGGAATAGAATATGATGATGGGGGTTGTGTGGAGAAGACAAAAAGGAGAAAGTCTCACATTGACGCGGCTAATCAACGGGCTAGGGAGATGCCCATCAATTGATATCAATGCAAGGAGTAGGGATTGCCATGCAACGGATGCACTAGAGCTATAAATGTATGAAAGCTCAACAAAAGAAACTAAGTGGGTGTGCATCCAACTTGCTTGCTCACGAAGACCTAGGGCATTTGAGGAAGCCCATTGTTGGAATAGACAAGCCAAGTTCTATAATCAAAAATTCCCACTAGTATATGAAAGTGACAAAATAAGAGACTCTCTATCATAAAGATCATGGTGCTACTTTGAAGCACAAGTGTGGAAAAAAAGGATAGTAGCATTGTCCCTTTTTATTTCTTCCTTTATTTTTTAATTTTTTTGGGCCTCCCTTTTTTTTATTTGGCCTTTCTGTTTTTTTATTTGGGACAATGCTCTATTAATGATGATCATCACATTTCTATTTATTTACAACTCAATGATTACAACTCGATACTAGAACAAAATATGACTCTATATGAATGCCTCCGGTGGTGTACCGGGATGGGCGATGAATCAAGAGTGACATGTATGAAATAATATGCATGGTGGCTTTGCCACAAATACGATGTCAACTACATGATCATGCAAGGCAATATGACAATGATGAAGCGTGTCATAATAAACGGAACGGTGGAAAGTTGCATGGCAATATATCTCGGAATGGCTATGGAAATGCCATAATAGGTAGGTATGGTGGCTGTTTTGAGGAAATATAAGGAGGTTTATGTGTGATAGAGCGTATCGTATCACGGGGTTTGGATGCACCTGCGAAGTTTGCACCAACTCTCAAGGTGAGAAAGGGCAATGCACGGTACCGAAGAGGCTAGCAATGATGGAAGGTTGAGAGTGCGTATAATCCATGGACTCAACATTAGTCATAAAGAACTCACATACTTATTGCAAAAATCTACAAGTCATCAAAAACCAAGCACTACGCGCATGCTCCTAGGGGATAGATTGGTAGGAAAAGACCATCGCTCGTCCCCGACCGCCACTCATAAGGATGACAATCAAAGAACACCTCATGTTTCAAATTTGTTACACAACGTTTACCATACGTGCATGCTACGGGACTTGCAAACTTCAACACAAGTATTTCTCAAATTCACAACTACTCAACTAGCACAACTTTAATATCACTATCTCCATATCTCAAAACAATCATCAAGTATCAAACTTCTCTTAGTATTCAATGCACTTATATGAAAGTTTTTATTATATCCATCTTGGATGCCTATCATATTAGGACTAATTTTATAGCCAAAGAAAATTACCATGCTGTTCTAAAGGACTCTCAAAATAATATAAGTGAAGCATGAGAGATCAACAATTTCTATAAAATAAAACCACCACCATGCTCTAAAAGATATAAGTGAAGCACTAGAGCAAAATTGTTTAGCTCAAAAGATATAAGTGAAGCACATAGGGTATTCTAATAAATTCCGATTAATGTGTGTCTCTCTCAAAATGTGTGTACAGCAAGGATGATTGTGGTGAACTAAAAATCAAAGACTCAAATCATACAGGACGCTCCAAGCAAAACACATATCATGTGGTGAATAAAAATATAGCTCCAAGTAAAGTTACCGATGGACGAAGACAAAAGAGGGGATGCCTTCCGGGGCATCCCCAAGCTTAGGACTTTGGTTGTCCTTGGATTTTACCTTGGGGTGCCTTGGGCATCCCCAAGCTTAGGCTCTTGCCACTCCTTGTTCCATAATCCATCAAATCTTTACCCAAAACTTGAAAACTTAACAACACAAAACTTAACAGAAAATCTCATGAGCTCCGTTAGCGAAAGAAAACAAACCACCACTTAAAGGTACTGTAATGAACTCATTATTTATTTATTTTGGTGTTAAACCTACTGTATTCCAACTTCTCTATGGTTCATAACCTCCGATACTAGCCATAGATTCATCAAAATAAGCAAACAACACACGAAAAACAGAATCTGTAAAAAACAGAACAGTCTGTAGTAATCTGTATCAAACGCATACTTTTGGAACTCCAAAAATTCTAAAATAAATAGCTGGACGTGAGGAATGTATCTAGTAATAATCTTCAAAAAGAATAAACTAAATATCACTCTCCAATAAAAAGTTGTAGCTAATCTCGTGAGCGCTAAAGTTTCTGTTTTTTTACAGCAAGATCAAAAAGACTTCACCCAAGTCTTCCCAAAGGTTCTACTTGGCACAAACACTAATTAAAACATAAAAACACATCTAACCAGGGGCTAGATCAAAGATTTATTACTAAATAGAACCAAAAAGCAATAAACAAAAATAAAATTGGGTTGCCTCCTAACAAGCGCTATCGTTTAACACCCCTCGCTAGGCATTGATAATTTTAATGATGCTCACATCAAAGACAAGAATTAAAGCACAAAGAGAGAAACATGAAACACGTGACAAACACATATAAGTCTAACATACTTCCTATGCATAGGCATCTTATAGGCAAACAAAATATCATAGCAAGCAAAAACTAGCATATGCAAGGAAGCGGAAAGAAACAGTAGTAATCTCAACATAAAGAGAGGTAATTTAGTAACATGAAAATTTCTACAACCATATTTTCCTCTCTCATAATAATTACATGTAGGATCATAAGAAAATTCAACAATATAGCTATCACAAAACATATTCTTAACACGATCCACATGCATGCAAAGTTGACACTCTTCCAAAATAGTGGGATTAACATTAACTAAAGTCATGACCTCTCCAAACCCATTTTTATAAAAAAATCATAAGATTGATCATACTCCAAAGTAGTGGGATATAAAGTTGACACTCTTCCAAACCCATTTTCAATATTATTGCAAACATTATTATCAATCTCAAATTCATCATGGGGCTTAAATAAATTTTCTAGATCATAAGAAGAATCACCCCAATCATGATCATTGCAACAAGTAGTAGACATAGCAAAACTAGCATCCCCAAGCTTAGGGTTTTGAAAATTATTAGCACAATTGACATCAAGAGAATTTGTAGTAACATCATTGCAATCATGCTTTTCATCGAAGGGACTATCAAGTATGGGTGCAATAGCAACGATCTCATGTTTAATATAAGGAACTATAACAAATTCATCTTTGTAAATATTGGCATCATGGCCACAAGAATAGCAAGCATCATGTTCATCAAGGGATATTTCAATCAAATCATCGGAATCATAATTATCTATAGATTCATGCATATCATTATTTTCTTCAGAAGCAATGGTCATTCTTTCAATAAATTCTTTGACATAAACATTATGTGCATAGTTTTCAAAGCAATATTTAAGAATGTCAAAATTTTCAGATTCGTAGAGAGTAGTATCATACTTTTCAATCAAAGAAGCAACTTCATAAGCACCCTTAAAAGCAACAAATTCTTCAATTTGTTCAATATCGTAGTAACTATAAACACCCTTTGCATAAGAAGATAATATTTCATTATCATTAAACTCACATAGGTAGGGGAGGTGTTTTTTAGGGTTCTTAGAGCAACAAGTAAAATAATAAATTCACAGAGATTCCAAGCATAACACAGCAATTGTTTATTTGATCCCATAATAGTCTCCCTTTTTCAAACAAACGGTGACGCACAAAAGGAGCATGCTCATCTAAAGATTTCCCATCAACTAGGCTAGTTGGGGTTTTAGCACAAGCGCATAAGGATCGAAGATGATCCAAGTAGAACACTTTAAGTGGATCCATAACAATAGATTTTTAGCAAGCGAAGATGCAAGCATATAAAAGGCACATGGTAACACAAGCAAACAATAGATCTGGCAATAAAAAGGCAAACGAAAAGAAGGCGAATAAAACGGCAAGGGTGAAGTGGGGGAGAGGAAAACGAGAGGCAAATGGCAAATAATGTAATGCGAGGGATAAGAGTTTGTGATGGGTACTTGGTATGTCTTGACTTGTGCATAGACTCCCCGGCAACGGCGCCAGAAATCCTTCTTGCTACCTCTTGAGCATGCGTTGGTTTTCCCTTGAAGAGGAAAGGGTGATGCAGCAAAGTAGCGTAAGTATTTCCCTCCGTTTTTGAGAACCAATGTATCAATCCAGTAGGAGGCCACACGCAAGTCCCTCGTACCTACACAAACAAATAAGAACCTTGCAACCAACGCGATAAAGGGGTTGTCAATCCCTTCACGGCCACTTGCAAAAGTGAGATCTGATAGAGATGATAAGATAATATTTTTGGTATTTTTATGATAAAGATTAAAAGTAAAGATTGCAAAATAAACGACAACAAAAATAGCAAGTTGACGGAAGATTAATATGATGGAAAATAGACCCGAGGGCCATTGGTTTCACTAGTGGCTTCTCTCAAGATAGCATAAGTATTACGGTGGCTGAACAAACTACTGTCGAGCAATGGATAGAAAAGTGCATAATTATGAGAATATCCAGGTATGATCATGTATATAGGCATCACGTCCGCAACAAGTAGACCGACTCCTGCCTGCATCTACTACTATTACTCCACACATCGACCGCTATCCAGCATGCATCTAGAGTATTAAGTTCATAAGAACAGAGTAACGCATTAGGCAAGATGACATGATGTAGAGGGATAAACTCAAGCAATATGATATAAACCCCATCTTTTTATCCTCGATGGCAACAATACAATACGTGTCGTTTCCCTTTCTGTCACTGGGATCAAGCAACGCAAGATTGAACCCAAAGCTAAGCACTTCTCCCATTGCAAGAAAGATCAATCTGGTAGGCCAAACCAAACTGATAATTCGAAGAGACTTGCAAAGATAACCAATCATACATAAAAGAATTCAGAGAAGATTCAAATATTGTTCATAGATAATCTTGATCATAAACCCACAATTCATCGGATCTCGACAAACACACCGCAAAAAGAGTTACATCGAATAGATCTCCAAGAAGATCGAGGAGAACTTTGTATTGAGATCCAAAGAGAGAGAAGAAGCCATCTAGCTAATAACTATGGACCCGAAGGTCTGTGGTAAACTACTCACACGTCATCAGAGAGGCTATGGTGTTGATGTAGAAGCCCTACACGATCGATTCCCCCTCCGGCGGGGTGCCGGAAAAGGCCCCAAGATGGGATATCACGGGTACAGAAGGTTGCGGCGGTGGAAATAGGGTTTCGTGGTGCTCCTCGATGGTTTCGGGGTACATGGATATATATAGGAGGAAGAAGTAGGTCGGTGGAGCCACAAGGGGCCCACGAGGATGGGGGCGCGCACAGGGGGGCAGGCACGCCTCCCTGCCTCGTGGCCTCCTCATTGAGTTCTTGACGTCCACTCCAAGTCCTCTTGATCACGTTTGTTCCAAAAATCACGCTCCCGAAGGTTTCATTCCGTTTGGACTCCGTTTGGTATTCCTTTTCTGCGAAACACTGAAATAGGCAAAAAAACCAGGAATTTGCACTGGGCCTTGGGTTAGTAGGTTAGTCCCAAAAATAATATAAAAGTGTATAATAAAGCCCATTAAACGTCCAAAACAGAATATATATAATAGCATGGAGCAATCAAAAATTATAGATACGTTGGAGACGTATCAAGTAAGGATGCCAACTACGGGTGTTTAGGATTCTCTGACACTCTTAGTTTTGATGGCACAAATTTTAATGTTTGGGTAATTCGCATGCTTAATCTCTTTAGGGTCATGGACCCAAATTTAGAGCGAATTGTAGATATGGGTTTTTCTCCTCCAAAGGATCACCAAAGTTTAGCTTTAGAGGATGAGAAAAACTCTTATCTCAATGCTCAAGCTTCTAATGTGCTTTTCGATGCTTTGAGCAATGTAGTTATATTTCAACTCATGCCGTTTCGGGATGCTCATGAGTTGTGGACAAAGCTTCAAGATAAATATGGCGTGTCCAAGTTTTGTGGGATGATTGTTCTCCCTCCACCTCCGGCCGTGTTGTGTTCTCAACTTCTTCTACTTCACCTACATGTGGTTTGCCACAAGGTAACGAAATGGTGAGTAGTGTTGGCCATTGCAATGATGATAGTGTGTTTATCGTTGATGATCCCTCATCACTATCCTATTGCAATGCTCCATCTTTGGACTTCAACACTTTGAGCTCTCGAAGTGTTTCACATGCTGGTGTTGATAGTCCTTGCATATCATGTAGAAATTGCTTGACTAAATCTCATGATGATCTGCTTGCTATGTCTTGTTGCCATGATAAAAATGCATATGTTTCCTCGAATTGTTGTGCTAACAATGTAGAGGAAACCCAACACCCCATGGAACAAGATGCGGTCTTGAATGATGCTACAAGGGATCCTACATCATCATCTATTGTGTTCTATCTTATGGCTAAGGCTTCAAAGGTATCTCCCACTTTGAATCCCAATATATCTTGTGATGATGATGTTGATAATGATGAAGAGAATGATAATGTTGCCTCCTTGAAAATTAAGGGGGAAATGATTTTTAAAGCTATTCATAAGAATAAATTGCTCGTTCCAACTTCATGGAAATCATGTCCATTGCCATTGAGGGCAAGAAATATAGAGAGGAGTTGGAATCTCATCTAGAGGAGCATGAGGTCACCATTGAGAAAATGGAAGGTCGTCAGCGTGATTACGCTAATGAGATCGCCAACCTCTCGCAAGCTCTTGAACTTGAACAAACCACCAAGGAATCTCTTGAGGAGATTTTTGCTCTAGAACTATCTAGAATAAAGGAATCCCGTGATAGAGTTCTCGAGGTGGCTAATGATTTTGAAACTAAAAATGAGAAGCTTGAAGTTGTGCATGCCAAACTCCTTGAGGACTTTGAGCACCTCGAAAATGGCTCAACGGTCATTAAGGGTGAGCTCATCACACTCACCAACTCTCATGCTCAACTTAAAGCTTCATATTCAAAAGAGCTTGTCAAATTGTCTTCTCCTCTTGTTGTTTGTGATGACGCTTGTGCTACTAAATCTACTTCTTGTGAAGCATCCATTTTGAAGGAGAATGTTGAGCTAAGGGCTCAACTTGAGTTGCTATCTAGCAATTATGAGAAATTGGAAGAAAGTCATGTAAATCTCACAAGCTCTCATGATGATCTTCTAGTATCCCATAATGCGCTAAAGATAGCTCATGAGGCTATGATCACTAAGGTAACATCTAGTGAGTCTCATGTGGATACTAGCACTACTTCAAGTCAAAATGCTATCTTGCCATGTGCTAGTCCTTGTAATTCATCTACACATAACACTGGTACATCTTGTGATGAATTACTTTCCTTACCTTGTTGCTCTAACGATGAATCTTATACTTCCTCTAGTACTTGTGTTGAGACTAACCATGTAGAGGAAATCAAAGAGCTCAAGGACCAAGTCACTTCTTTGAAGAAAGTCTTCGAAAAGAGTCAGGAAGGGAAATCCACTCTCAACAATATCTCGAGTGTGCAAAAATCCACCAATGACAAATGTGGACTTGGATTCAACTCCAATAATAAGAAGAAGTCCAAGATGAACAAGAAGAAGGGCCAAGAAGAAGTCAAGAATTTGGCCAAGATTGTTTGCTTCAAGTGCAAAGTTGAAGGGCATCATGTTAGATCTTGCCCATTGAAGAAGAAGCCCATTATTGAAAAGCAACAAGGGAAGCGGCCACAAGTTCACTCTCATTCTCAACCTCAAGTTGAAGAAAGGACTCTTCCCAAGAAAACTCAAGCTAATGCTTCTCAAGTTGAGAAATCAAGTGAGAAGAAAGTGAAGAGTAGACGTTGCTACCTATGTCGTGAGAAAGGTCACGTCGCTTCTTAATGCACGAATGGTACCTTATCCCATCCTATTCTAATTGATGATATCTATTCTCTTGAAAAGGATAAGGTTGACAATGTGTTTGCCAAATTTGTTGGTACTCAAAGTGGTGTCAAGAAAAGAACCATTTGGGTAGCCAAGCCTATTGTTACTAACCTCTTAGGACCCAACTTTGTTGGGGACCAACTAGCTCAAACTTGATCAATAGGTGTTGATGGAGGGCATTGTAGACTTGGCTACATTATGAAGAATTAAGGGGACTTCATCATTCTTATTGTCTCAAGCCAAGTCAACTGGGTTATCAAGTTTCTATCTTATATCCAATGTGCCTCCTTGCGGTAACTTGTACTTAAATTGTCTACATTCAAAGTTACTTGCCCCTTTGCATGTTTTGGTTTTGTTCCTTGCATGTGTTTGTATATGTTGTGCCTCCAATTTGCTTATCTTGAGAAATCAAGTATGTGTATGTTGGTTTGCACATCATGTACGTGTGTGTCGTGCGTTGAGCCTTTGTGCATCTTGTTTGTATGTTTGTTGGCTCTTGCGAGAAATTAATGGAACATCCCATTTTGGGGGAGTGATGTGCTTTGTGCACCTCACAATCCTATAAATGTGTGTACATGAGGAATACCATCTAGTATTGACATTACAAAATTATCTAGTCACTATGTGGTATGTCATCTCATGAGAAATTCAAATTCTAAATAATCCATTAATTATCTCTTGTTGGATCCTTATTGCCTCTTGTTAAGGTTTCTTTGGTACCACATTATGGGGGAGTAATGTGCTATGTGCACTAATGTGCTATGTGCAATTACAAGCCTAGAAAATGTGTACATTTGAGATATTGTCACCTAGAATTGATATTGTAAATTATCTTGTTCCTAGGTGGCATGCTATAGCTCTACAAGTTGCAATTTGCTTGTGTTTGGTGTGAAGATGATGTTGGATATCCTTGCTATCTACCACCAGGAATTATGTCCAAATACTTCTGTCTTCTGACAATTGGTACGACTCACTTATGTGTGGTAGAAATTATTGATCATCTTTACATTGGATTTTGCTTTTATTTGCCTTATCTCTTGCCAAGGATTGTGTCAACTCCCGTTGTCTTCCATACCACTTGTGGATCTTGTTAACTTCTTGAAATTGTCTTGTGTTTTCTAGATATAGTGAAAGTGGTGATCCCACCTTGTGCATTTTGTATTCAAAAGAAAATTCTCTATAATGCACTACTCTTAGGGGAGCTATCCTATTTTCTATAAAACTCTCATCTTGTGATCCTTATCAAGTGTGTGTTGGTGGAAGGCAAGCCATTTCTTTTTGGTACTTTGGGCCATCATGAAACTTAGTAGAGGGCTTTGTTTGTTTGGAACCATCCTCTCTTTTGGGAGTTCGATATCTCTCCCTTTGTGTGTTTCAATGGATATCTCATTCCTTGATGAATCTTCCAAGTTATATCCTCCAAGTGATGATTTATTCATTTGGTATCTTTTCTTCACTTTGTATTTCTTTGTCAATTGGTATCGGTTCTTGAAAGTCTTGATCGTGCATATTAACATCATGTAGTTTCTTTGACATGCTTTCTTTCTTTGACCCAATATATAAGGGAAACTCCACCAAGTCTCTAATTGGCTGAGATGTGCATGAAATTATATTTCATATCTATATGCACATATTTATGTGGAGTTTGTCATATGTATTGTTGGTTTGCTAACTCTTTGGTCCCATTGAGTTTGGGTACCATTTTGTTTGTGGTGTTGTTCTAGGAACAACTAGAGATGCATTGGATGCTCGGCTCATTCAAGAGGAAGGTTGTGCCACCATGTGCTTATTGGAGTCAAGCTAGGATGTTCAATGAACTACTATCTACCTTCAATTGGCATCTACTACATCCTTCCAATGCTATCTCGGTACCAAGTATCATCATGTACTTCATGCACACACTTCTTGCATCAACCTTGTGTAGGTATCATGGCATGTAATTCATTATTTCTTGTGATACTTGTTTCCTTTCTCAAAGCATCCCAACAATGATCTCTTGTTGCTAGGTGTGATGTCTTTGATGCTCGTGTGGTTGGAATTCATTTATATACAATAAGACCATATCTAGCCATGTGCTATGCTTTCAAGCAAATATCTTATTGGTATATTTATGACTTCCTTGTGGATATCTTATTCTTTCTTTTTGTAACTATTTCGTGTGTACATCCTTCTTTGTGGATTGATATCATCATGATCTTCATCTACCTAGAATCTTATACACTTGAGAGAAGTTACATCTGTAGTTGATATCCTTATTCTTTCACGTCCACCTTTGCTTGGTGGTTATGTGAAAGGATTTATCTTGAGTGCGGATCTTATATCATTGCATTTTGATGCACTCTGTTGTGGTGAAGATATTTTTTCTCTTGCTTGTCTTGATGAGGCTTTTGCCATTTCGATTGGTATCCCTCCTCTTGACAAAGCTATCATTTTCTTTCTTCACCATGGGTTTTCATAAGTGTTGGTTATTCATTTTGCATATTTAGTGTGCTTGTGAACCCATTTGCTTGGTGTGTGTGGGAAGGACATGTCATGCACCTTGTATCTCCACTGTTCAAGACTATGTTGATGCTTAATGCTCACCCTTACATTAGCCTTCACAAGTGCTTTGCCATGAATCACACACATCATTTTGGTTGAGCCTACTCTTAAGTTGCCTCTTTTATATGTTGCTCAACCATTTGTTTGTTGCAAGTGCTAGGCTTTGTTTCCTACATGCTCACATGCACTTGTTGTGAGTTTCTATAGATTTTCGGGGAGTGATGATCCTATTTTGTGCACTTGGCATCCTAATGCAAATATTCTAAGGAGTGCACAAATCATGGGGAGCTTCACTAGTGTCTTTAGAACACTCTGTTGCTCTCTTGCACTTGTCGTGAGGTTCTATTGATCTTGGGGGAGTGACGGTCCTATTTTGTGCTCGCTATATCCAATTACAAAACTAAATTGTGCACAAATCATGGGGAGCTTCTCTAGTTTCTCTAGAACACTCCTTTGCTGATATCATAATATCTTTTATTCATGTGGCACGTAGGATCATTGGTCTAGTTGGTTCAATTGGTATCTTTTGATAGCTTGCTTCAATTGGTATCTTTTGATTGCTTGTTTCTCTCTTTGTTATGTGTTTGTGGCATATCATTCTTTTGCAATCTTTGGGCCTCAATATAGTTTGTCTTCCTCCAAGTATGTACCATTGGATATGTGTATTGCATTCCACTCTCTTATTGAGAAATACATAATTTATGGAGGAACACAATTTATATTGGCCTTCTAAGCTTTTCTCCCATTTTGGCAATCGATGCCAATGGGAGAGAAGTTTCAGAGAGTTTTTGTGGAGAAGATTAGAGAGTTGTTTCTTCTTGCTTTGCATTACATGGTGATGCATATTTCCTTATATAAACTCTCTTGAAAGTGATTGTCATCAATTACCAAAATGGGGGAGATTGAAAGAACATGCGGTGCCCCCATGTTTGGTTTTGGTAATTAATGACAGTCTCTATGGACTAATGGTTGCCTTGAGTTATATTTGAAGGATTAGTCCATAGGCTTTTCTTGGAGTCCATTTGTTGGTTTCAAGGAGAGTTTGTGATGACCAAGGTGCTATTCAAGGAATTACCTAAAGATTGGTCATGTGAGAGATTGATCAAGACTAAGTCAAAGAGTGAATCAAGTTGATCAACACACAAAGCATAGAAGATGTACTGAGAGGGATCAAGTGATCCCATGGTATGGTAAGCATTGTCAATTACGCTTTGTGTACTAACCCATGGTCTTCGTGAGAGTTCTTTGTGGGGTTAGGTTGCGGTGTGCACGTTCAAGTGATGCATCACGAAGAGATCAAGTGCTTGAAGATTGCCGTCCATTATGGTTACAATGGACTTCTGAAGATGTGTCGAAGAGTGGCTCACCCATAGTGGAGTATGGGGGAGCAACTAGTCTTCACCGAGCCAACGCAATGAACAAAGGTGGTCCAACTTGAGGAAGTCAAGATCGTCTACATCTAGCTCAAGTGGACTTTGTGCAAGGCAAAGGTTTGGCCTTGACAGGTTCTCTATTTTACCGGTCTCATGGTGGTAGTTTGGAGACCGGGTTATAGGATCAGTTGCCGTACTATCAAGGGGGCTCTCAAGTGAGTAGCTTGATCGTATCGTTCGTAGAGATGTCAAACCATTGCATGCTTGCATCATCTTTCTTGATTCTTGTATGATTTTCTCCTTGTGAGATTTAGAGCTTATGGTCATCTTCTTGACAAGCTCGAGTTCTTCAAAAACGGAGTTCACACACTTCTTCTATTGCGTTTTCGGTGTTGGAGGTTTTACTGGTCTTATTCGAGGAAGGGTTCTCACCATTTTCTTTTGGGCCTTTTATATTTTCCTTCTTATTGTTATTTATATAAAGATTGTGTTAGCCCTTGTCGCTAGCTTTCCAACAAACTTGGTTTCGTTGAATTCGGAGTCCGTTTGCAGACGTTGTGTCAGTTTTGGTGTCCTTAAAAAGGCTGCAGCGGTACTACCGCTCATGGGAGCGATACTACCGCTTGGAGGGGATGTAATGTTTTACTACCGCTCTTGGGAGCGGTACTAACGCTTGGAGCGGATGTAATTTTTTACTACCGCTCCAGAGCGGTACTATCGCGCTACTTCCGTGGCTACTTCCGCTCCGGACCAAAAACTCGTCTTAAGTCCAGCGGTGGTAGGCACGGATGTATTTTTTTAGTACCGCTCGCAAGCAGTACTACCGCTACCCCTAGAGGTAGTACCGTGAGGACGAGCGGTAGTACCATGAGGATGAGCGGTAGTATCGCTCCGACGGTTCTACCGGCCTTTTGCCTCCTCACTGTTGTTTTTCAAAGGGCTTCCACCGCCCTAGCAGTAGTACCGCTCCCATGAGTTGTAGTACCACTCTGTGCGGGCTGTGAGCATAATAGTTGGATTTTCCCCACCTATAAAAGGGGGTATTCTTCCCTAATGAACCTTATCCCTTGAGCTCGTGTTCTTCCCCCATTGTTGACCTTCTTCGAGCTTTCGATCTCTCAATCCCTCCATGGATTATTGCTAGTTTTGGGGGGAAAGGAGAGAGGAGATATAGATCCACATTTCCACCAATCACTTTCTCCTCAATGTGATAGGAACCCCTTGGATCTAGATCTTGGAATTCTTGGTGTTCTCCTTCTTGTTCTTCCTCTCATTTTCCTCCCTAGCATTAGTTGCTTTAGTGGGATTTGGGAGAGAAGGACTTGGGCACTCTGTGTGCCCTTGCCATTGCATTTGGTGCATCGGTTTGAGTTCTCCATGATGATACGTGGAAGTTTCATGTTGAGAAGCTTATTACTCTTGGGTGCTTGGTACCCTTGAGCTTGTTCCTCTTGGGTGCTTGGCGCCCTAGATGGTTGGTGGTGTTCGGAGCTCAATCATTGTGGTGTAAAGCTCCGGGCAAGCGTTGGGATCTCTAATTAGGTCGTGGAGATTGCCCCGAGCAATTTGACGGGTACCTGTGACCGCCCCCAAGGGTTGCCAAAGTGTACGGGTTCGGTGGCCGCCCTCAAGGGTCCCTTAGTGGAATCACGACATCTTGGATTGTGTGAGGGCGTGAGGAGATTACGGTAGCCCTAGTGGCTTCTTGGGGAGCATTGTGCCTCCACACCACTCCAAACAGAGATTAGCATCCGCTAGGGTGGTCGTCATCTCCGCGTGCCTCGGTTATCTCTTACCCAAGCCCTTTACTTATGCACTTTACTTTGTGATAACCATATTGTTTCTTGTCATATATCTTGCTATCATCTAGTTGTTTATCTTGCTTAGCATAAGTTGTTGGTGCACATAGGTGAGCCTAGTTGTTGTAGGTTTTGTTCTTGACAAATTAACCGCTAGGTTTATTACGCATTTGTCCAAGCCTAAACCGTAATTATTTTAAAGCGCCTATTCACCCCCCCTCTAGGCGACATCCATGATCTTTCAATTGGTATCAGAGCCTCGTCTCTCTTTTTAAGGTTTAATTGCCTAGAGAGTAAGGATGTCAACTAGGGGTTTAGGATTCTCTGACACTCTTAGTTTCGATGGCACAGATTTTGATGTTTGGGTAATTCGCATGCTTAATCTCCTTAGGGTCATGGACCCAAATTTAGAGCGAATTATAGATATGGGTTTTTCTCCTCCAAAGGATCCCCAAAGTTTATCTTTAGAGGATGAGAAAAATTCTTATCTCAATGCTCAAGCTTCTAATGTGCTTTTTGATGCTTTGAGCAATGTAGTTATATTTCAACTCATGTCGTTTCGGGATGCTCATGAGTTGTGGACAAAGCTTCAAGATAAATATGGCGTGTCCAAGTTTTGTGGGGATGATTGTTCTCCCTCCACCTCCGGTCGTGTTGTGTTCTCAACTTCTACTTCACCTACATGTGGTTTGCCACAAGGTAACGAAATGGTGAGTAGTGTTGGTCATTGCAATGATGATAATGTGCTTATCGTTGATGATCCCTCATCACTATCCTATTGCAATGCTCCATCTTTGGACTTCAACACTTTGAGCTCTCAAAATGTTTCACATGCTTGTGTTGATAGTCCTTGCATATCATGTTGAAATTGCTTGACTAAATCTCATGATGATATGCTTGCTATGTCTTGTTGCCATGATAAAAAATGCATCTATTTCCTCGAATTGTTGTGCTAGCAGTGTAGAGGAAACCCAACACCCCATGGAACAAGATGTGGTTGTCGGTGTCAAAACCGGCGGATCTCGGGTAGGGGGTCCCGAACTGTGCGTCTAAGGCGGATGGTAACAGGAGGCGGGGGACACGATGTTTACCCAGGTTCGGGCCCTCTCGATGGAGGTAATACCCTACTTCCTGCTTGATTGATCTTGATGATATGAGTATTACAAGAGTTGATCTACCACGAGATCGTAGAGGCTAAATCCTAGAAGCTAGCCTATGGTATGATTGTCGTTGTCCTACGGACTAAACCCTCCGGTTTATATAGACACCGGAGGGGGCTAGGGTTACACAGAGCCGGTTACAAGGGAGGAGATCTACATATCCGTATTGCCAAGCTTGCCTTCCACGCCAAGGAGAGTCCCATCCGGACACGGGGCGAAGTCTTCAATCTTGTATCTTCATAGTCCAACAGTCCGGCTAAAGTATATAGTCCGGGTGTCCGAGGACCCCCTAATCCAGGACTCCCTCAGTAGCCCCTGAACCAGGCTTCAATGACGATGAGTCCGGCGCACAGATTGTCTTCGGCATTGCAAGGCGGGTTCCTCCACTACAAAAAAAGACACATCCATGACATTTTGGGCTGAACGAATTTTTTTCTGTCATACATATGACACTTCTATGACGATAATTGTGACAAAACCCGGTATCATCATAGATGTGGTGGGCTCCTACTTCTATGACAAAAAATCATGACAGAAGATGGGCTTTTCGTCTTGGGCGGGCCAGAGACGCAGCTGCATGACATTCTTTGGGCCGTCCATGATGAAAAAACCGTGGTAGAAGCGAGGGCGAGGAAAATTTCGGGGAGTTCCCGGTTACGGTGGGAGGTCGGGGGCCGAGCGATGCGCGTTTTTCTCGTACACGTACGCGCGTGTGTGCGAGGTGTTGGCTCTAACTGAACCCGAGCGAGGCGTTGGGCTCTAACTGAACCCGAGCGATTGCACTGCAGGCTACGCGTTACTGAACCCGAGCGATCGATCGATGGCTGTTAACTGAACCCGATCGAGCGATTCCTTCGCTACTTCTGCTAACTGAAGCCGATCGACGCTGCCTCTGGATGAACAGTGAGCGTTGCTGGGGGGGTTTGGATGAACAGTTCCCGGTGGGGGTGGATGAATAGGACCCCGTGGTGTTGCCTCTGGATGAACAGGACCCCGATCGATCGAGCCGGTTGGGGCTGGATGAACAGGACCCCGTGGAGGGCAGGATGAACAGGACCACCCCGTGGAGGGCAGAATCAACAGTAGACGGTGGAGGGCTGGATGAACTGTATCCCGTGGAGGGGTGGTTGAACAGGAGCCCGTGGAGAGGGCTGGTTGAACAGTAGCCGGTGGAGTAGCGCGTGGTGGAGGCTGGATGAATAGGAGCCCGTGGATGAACAGTCGCAGGTGGAGGCTAGAGGATGTCGACGGTGGATGAACAGTAGCCCATGGAGGCTGGAGGGGGTCGACGGTGGAGAAGAACAATATCCTGTGGAGTCCCGTTTTGCGGTACGCCACACCCCTCCCGATGAACAGGACCCCCGTTTCGATTGTAGCGCTCCAACACAAGTCTGTTTCCTCCGTTTTGCGGTACGCCACACCCCTCACGATCAACAGGACCCTCAATTCGACCGTAGGAGGTCCGTTTCCTCCATTTTGCGGTACACCAGACCCCTCCCGATGAACAGGATCCCGTTTCAAACGTGGCCGGTCGAACACAAGGCCGTTTCCTCCGTTCTGCGGTACGCCAGGCCTCGTTTCCATCGGCTGTTCCGTCCAAGCCCTCCCGATGAACACGACGACGCATTCCGTTCCGACCCAGCCGGTTGGCTCCCCATGAACACGACGACGATGTTGTTTCTCCGTTCCGACCCAGCCATGTACACGAGCCCTGGCCGTACGTATGCGCGAGTAGGCATTCGAGACCCTGCCCGTATGTACGTACGTGGCCGTATTTTCTTTCTTGCACACTGGCCGTTGTACGTACGTGTACATGTTACGTGCGCGCCTCTACTACGACACGTGCGCGCCTCTACATCCACCAGTATATATGTACGTACACGTTCGCGACCAGAATGACAACACTACATACGCTTCGACCAGGTGGGTCCCGACTGTCAGGCACTTCCTTGCCTACGAAGATGTAGCTGGTGGGTCCCAGCAGTCAGGGGGCGAATCGTTTTATTTGCCCGGACGCAGTTCCTTGCGTGCGAAGATGTAGCTGGTGGGTCCCAGCAGTCAGGGGGAAACATTTTTTTCACGAAATACAGTGGCCCGTCCGGTGGGTCCCAGCTGTCAGGTGGAGGAATCATTATTTTCCGCGTAATAAGGAGGCACTTCCTTGCTGCGGCCGTGGACCCAGCTGTCAGCCTCTCCATGTACAGTCCACATCCGATGGAAGTCATTTCTTGACCACATTGACCACACCGCGCCGAGAGCACCAGGGCGGTGGACGACGGCGAGGCCTAGGAAGGGGACGACGGGGAGCCGGGGAAGACGCGACAGTGGAAGCCCGCGCGGAGAGGAGTACGAGGGTTCACTGGTTCGGCTGCAGTGTGAGGCTGCCGTCGCCGTAGGGCCTGGCCAGCGGTGGGAATAGTAGGGGGCGGTGAGGCCTCCGTGGCAGCACAGCCGGCCACGGGAGGCAGGAGCATGCGGCACGACCGACGCTGCTTTGGGCGGCCGGAGCAAGAAGACCAGAGGTTGAAGAAGCACTATGGCCGTTGGATGGACATCGTACGGTCAGTGGAGCTAGAATCGTTCATATTGACTAAAGTTGACAGAGGCCCCCGTCCCAGTCAACTTAGTAGGCCCACAAGTCAGCCTCCCACCATGGTGGGTCCCAGCTAGCAAGGGGAGTATTCATTTTTTTGTGCGTAATAAGGAGGCACTTCCTTGCGTGCGAAGATATAGCTGGTGGGTCTGAGCTGTCAGCGGCGGTAACGTTTTCTTCACGAAATACAGAGGCCCTTTCGGTGGGTCCCTCATGTCAGGTGGAGGAATCATTATTTTGCGCGTAATAAGGAGGCATTTCCTTGCGTGCGGCCGTGGACCCAGCTGTCAGCCTCTCCACGTACAGTCCACTTCAGATGCATGTCGGTCGTTGACCACGTTGACCAGGCCGTGCCGAGAGCACCAGGGCGGTGGACGATTGCGAGGCCTAGGAAGGGAACGACACGGAGGCAGGGAAGACTCGGCAGTTGTTTCCCACGCGGAGGGCAGTACGACTGTACGAGGGTTTACTGGTTCGTCTGTCGTCGCCGGAGAATAACAGCAGGTGTGGGTGAGTAGAGGGATGGCTAGGCCAGCGATGGGAGTACGGTGGGGCGGTTAGGCGTGCGCGGTAGCACAGCCGGCCGCGGGGAGGAGGGAGCAGGCAGTCCCGCCGGCACTTGTTTGAGCGGCTGGAGCAGGAAGAGCAGAGATTGAAGAAGCACGACGGCCGTTGGATGGGCATCCAACAGTCAGTGCTTGTGCGTCAACTCTTTTTTAGGAAAGCCTCAAATCTGTGGAAAATAGCATACAACCCATCTGCCATTATTTCTAATAATTTACAGCCCATTTGCTAATTCTTGAGATTTTTTTGGAGCCCATATTCTTTTTGTTAGCATTACAGCCCATATTGTGGCCACGGTTAAAAAATTATACGAAATTTTGCATATTTCGGTGCGGTTCGAACTGTTTTTAATCCCGAAATTTCGACTCACATTCAAACTGATTTTAAAAATAAATGTATATCAATATAAAATCCAACAAATTCTCCACGCATAAAAATTAATGTAATTTAAAATCTTGAAATAAAAAAAAGATATTTGAAACTAATTGTCGGTTTGATGTGTTTTAAAAATGTACATCCCATTTCTCATTACTGATGGGCCATTTTCTCAGCTAGCCAAATGAATGCTCTCCTCGTCTTGAAAGATTTGCAGCCCAACAGGCCTGACGAAGCGACTTACTTGGCAAATCACAAAAAAACTGGGTTGTGGCCGTGGACCCAGCTGTCAGCCTCTCCACATACAGTACTCTTCCGATGGAAGTCGTTCCTTGACCACGTTGACCATGCCGCGCGGAGAGCACCACGGCCGTGGACGACGGAGAGGCCTAGGAAGGGGACGACGCTGAGCCGGGGAAGACGCGGCAGTGGAAGCCCGCGCGGAGAGGAGTACGAGGGTTCACTGGTTCGGCTGCGGTGTGAGGCTGCCGTCGCCGCAGGGCCTGGCCAGCGGTGGGAATAGTAGGGGGCGGTGAGGCCTCTTCGGCAGCACAGCCGGCCACGGGAGGCAGGAGCATGCGGCATGACCGGCGCTGCTTTGGGCGGCTGGAGCAAGAAGACCAGAGGTTGAAGAAGCACTACGGCCATTGGATGGACAACGTACGGTCACTGGAGCTAGAATCGTTCATATTGACTAAGTTGACAAAGCCCTTCGTCCCCGTCAACTTAGTAGGCCCACAAGTCAGCCTCCCACCAAGGTGGGTCCCAGCTAGCCGGGGGAGTATTCATTTTTTTGTGCGTAATAAGGAGGCACTTCCTATGGGTCCGAGCTGACAGCGTGGGGAACGTTTTTTTCATGAAATACGGTGGCCCGTCTGGTGGGTCCCAGCTGTCAGGGGGAAACGATTTTTTTCGCAAAATACTGGTGGCCCGTCCGGTGGGTCATCGTTGTCAGGTGGAGGAATAATTATTTTCCGCGTAATAAGGAGGCACTTCCTTGCGGCTGCCGTGGACCCAGCTGTCAGCCTCTCCACGTACAGTCCACGTCCGATGGAAGTCGTTCCTTGACCACGTTGACCACGCCGCGCCGAGAGCACCAGGGCGGTGGACGACGGCGAGGCCTAGGAAGGGGACGACACGGAGCCGGGGAAGACGCGACAGTGGATGCACACGCGGAAAGGAGTACGAGGGTTCACTGGTTCGGCTGCGCTGCCGTCGCCGCAGAATAACAGGGGGTGTGGGTGAGTGGAGGGATGGCCTGGCCAGCGGTGGGAGTAGTAGGGGGCGGTGAGGCCTCCGCGGCAGCACAGCCGGCCACGGAGGCAGGAGCAGGCGGCACGACCGGCGCTGCTTTGGGTGGCTGGAGCAAGAAGACCAGAGGTTGAAGAAGCACGACGACCGTTGGATGGACATTGTTCGGTCACTGCAGCTAGAATCATTTATATTGACTAAGTTGACAAAGCCCTTGGTACGTCAACTTGGTAGGCCCACAGGTCAGCTTCCGAAACGGTGCGCCCCAGATGTCAGGGGGAGGAATCATTTTTTGGGCGAGTGAAGCTAGAATATCCGAGATTGAAGAAAAAGCACGGCATCCGTTGGATGGACATCCAACGACCACTGCTGCTAGAACCGTGTGTTGACTATAAGTTGACAAAGCCTTGCATACGCGTCAACTCTGTTTTTTTAGGGGACGCGTCAACTTAGTAAGGCCAGAAGTGTGTGGCAGAGAACTTATAGCCCATTTGAGATTTGTAAGAATGTGTAGCCCATTTTTGAATTCTAATGGAATTTACTACAGCCCATTTACAGTTTGTTAAAAGTACAGCCCATTTCAACCAACCGTTCAAAACAGAATTCAATAAAATTTCCCACATTTTGATGGGATCCGAAATATTTTTATCCCAAAATTTCTAGTCAGATTAAATACAATTTCAATATAAATTTATATTACGTAAAAATCCAACGAAACATTGCGCTCGCAACAATTAATGAAATTAAAATTTTCAATATCCAAAAATAATATTTTATAAAGTAATCACGTGTTTGGTGCATTTTTTATAGTTACTGCCCAGTTTTTATAATTACATCCCATTTATTATTTCAAAGCCCATTTTCTTGTTAAGCCTAATGCATCCCTCCTAGGAAAGATTTGCAGCCCAGCGGGGCGGAGAATAACAACTTGACCTTGCCTGAGTATTCCTAAAAAAAGTATAGCTGGGCTAGCCATTTTCAGCTTGAAAAAAATTAATATCTGGGCTGGATATCTGGCCTGGGCTAGACGGGCCACAGCCCACCCAGTTAATACCTGCAGCGATGTTTTCGTTGTTGTTCAGAGGAGAAAAACTAATATCTGGGCTAAACATCGAAAAACTATGCAGTGCTCACACCTCAAAAACACAAATACTTCTCGAGCTGCTTGGTCCCAGCTGTCGGCCGCTTCTTGTGCAATTCTCTCGTTTATTGACTACTACATAGGTTGACAATGGTGTGGGACTGTGATGTTAGGAAACCAGGAGGAAGCAAAATAAATTATAGTTATATATATATATATATATACATAATAAGGAGGCACTTGCGTACGTGAGGCTATGGACCTGGTGGGTCCCCATTGTCATCCTCTCCAAGTAAAGTCATCTCCTCGCCCGCGCACGCTTTCCGCGCGAAACAGTCAGCGCCACCCGCCCCGCTTCCCGGTGCAGGCGATTGCTCCGCCTTCAAACGACACAAGTGTCGTCCGTCCGTCCATCTGTCGCCCACATTAATGATACGTGGTTGCCGAGGCGGCTACTCCGGCGCCACACGTCCGTCCCTCCGCCCACCCACCATTGCTATATAAACTGCTGCGCCGGCCATAGCTGCAGTCATCCGCATCCGCACCATGGCTTCCTCGCGCTCCAGCGCTCTTCGGGACGGGCGGACGACGGACCACAAGGAGATGGCAGCCATTGCTGCCGACCGGCTGGCCGGCAGGCAGCCGGAGGACGACGACGTCCCAATGGAGAACATGGTAGTCGACGATCCGGCGCCAACCCCCTCCTCCGCGCCATCCTCGCTGGTGCATTGCACCATGACCATCGGCGAGGCCCGTGCCCAATATATGGACAGGGTGAGGCAGATGCATGAGGAGCAGTTCCGGGAGGCGCAGGCCGACGCCACCTACAACCACCATCTCCTCCAGGAGCACCTGCAGGCGGAGGAGCAGATCGGTGTGGAGCGGGCGGAGGAGGAGGCGCTGCTCGACTCGTACCGCTCCGCCCGCAAGGGCTGCCTCGAGCGCTGGCGGTACCGCATGCGGATGGTGGAGGCTGTGGCCGCCTACAAAGAGGCTAGCAAAGAGGGCGATGAAGCGGGCGAGGCGCTGTTTGGCGAGATCGAGGATGAGGCAGAGGACAATGCCGGCTCCGACAAGTCCTCGCTCCGCTGGCGTCGACGTGGCCCTGCTCCGCCGAGGCCCCGCGGCGCCAACAACGAGGCAGAGGACACCGCCGGCTCCGCCGAGGCCCCGCCCCGCCAACAACGAGGCAGAGGACATCGCCAGCTCAGCCGAGGCCCCACCCTGCCGGCATCGTGGGGGAGGATTTCCACCGCTCTGCTAAGGCGCCGCCCGCCGGCAACGAGACAGAGGACATCGCCGGCTCCGCCGAGGCCCCGCCCCGCTGCCAACGAGGCCGCGCCACACAGAAAACAAGGAAGAGTAGAACACGGTAGGTCGCCGCCGCTCGGGTCCAAGTAAGGCCACCACTGCTACCCTCCGGTTGAAGCCAAGCTAGGCGGGTTGACCATTGACGGCCGGTTAGCTTCTTGGCGGCGACGTGGAGTCGGAGAGCTGTGCTGGAGAAGAACGCTGCTTGTACTGAACTGCTGGTGTAGTTGGCTGACTGACACGTGGGCCCAACAGGCCACATGTCAGTTACGCAACTGCACCTGCAGTTAAGTCACTGAAGCTTCTGTTCGGCTCAGCGGGACACAGGTGGGTAGCTTCGGTTAATTAATTATACCTCCAGCGCACCCCTTTTTAGTTGAAGAATGTATGAAATGTAATGAAATCCGGCATGTTTATATGAAATCCGACCGTGTATGAATGAATTTATTTCGATTAGTTTGAATTCCTGTATCACTGGCATTGGATGAACATGCAAAACAATACGTACTAGCATTATTCCAAAGGTGATCACCTCGTTTGCAGCAGTTTCACATGTACTCCCTCCGGTCCTTTCTAGTCTGCATACAAGTTTTGTCTGCAGTCAAAGTATCTCTACTTTGACCAATCTTATACAAAAAAGTATGCACTTTCACAATGTGCAAAGTAAAAAGGAACAGAAGGAGTACAAAGAGTTTGAGCAGCTTTTGAGCATTTCTGTATATTGCAATCAAACACACAGGCCTGGCAATTCATAGAGAACATTCAAAACAATCGATGATTATGCATCTCAGCGACTCACATGTTAGAGGTAATATTTACTTCACAACTAAATAATAAAGAAAAAATTGATCGACGCTGCTGACAGCAAAGGGCGTCCCATTCGAAAATATCAAACGCATGTCTTGCTAAAACCAATGAGCAAAATTTGACAAGGTTGTCCCATTCCAAAATATCAAATGCCTACGATTGTGGAATGAGCAGGGTTTGCCATCAGTTCGGACATTGACATGGCACCTCGTGCTAAATAAACCAGCTGTTCTTTTTGTGCAGTTCCACCAAAATCAACCAAATTCGCGCGTAGCTTGTATGATTTCGCCCTTATATGTTTTCTTGTGGTGGAAATGAATGATTCGATGTATTCATGAACATTTTGTGCAGTTCCCATTGAAATCAAGCTGAGCACCCCTGTTTGCACAAATACAAAAAAATGATTAGTATAAAGCAAACTGTACTATGAATTGACAGTTTCAATAGGCACATACATGGTCCATGTAGAGCACACTTTTAGAAAAATGGAACTCACCAGAAAGAATCCTAGAACAACATTGTACTCGCGCATCACAGCAAAAAAATGGAGATCTGTCAGTCCTTCTGAGCTGAAGTTAGTTTGGTCTTGTGGGGATTAATGTAACCATCCTTCAACTGCTCCTTGTGAAATATCCTTATCTTACCTCAATGGGATATTACGGTGCACATACAGATTGGAAGTCTTGTCTCCATTTGTGCAGTTCACTAAAATCAAGCAACATTATCGTACAAGTAGCACAACATATGAAAGCACACTGCAGAATCATGTGAAAGAAGGCTAGTACTGGCCTCTCATGATGCAGAATTCAAAAAACTCATAAGAAGAAGATCTAAACCAAATTCGCCTTAACGGATAGGAAGTAAGATCTCCTCTTGTGGAGTTCCACTAAGATCAAGCAATCAAGCAACGTTGTCGGTGTGACATTTCGGTTGAACTGCACAAAACACTCTTAAAACAAAAGTGTTTTGTGCAGTGCAACAAAAGGTCACAATGGCAACGAGGTGAAGTAGATAACCCTGTTTACACAGAGGTGCAAAGGAAACAATTAGTGGTCAATAACGGTGGATGACACAGAAGCCAACAAAAAGAAGCATCTACCTTATCTAAATGGGAAAGAAAGCAAGACAGTAGCATTTCACAAACGGTGGCATTGATTAATATTAACATAGAGATTATATTAACAATAAAATTCATTAAACATGTAATTTGCTTTTAACTGTGGCATTGCATCAATTTTCCAGCGGCATTATTAGAGGGTGTTTGTTTACGGGGACATTTTGGTGTAGGGACTAAAAAAACTCCGTGTCAGTCCCATCTAAACCAAACAGGATGGACTTTTAGGGACTAAAAGTGGGCATTTGGTACTAAAGAAAGAAGACTCTGAGGGAGTCTTTTTGGGACTTTTTCCAACAGTTGCCCCTGCCACGCATCGCACCTTGTCTCTATTAGTTCATTACTAGGGGTAACATGGTCTTTTAGCATGTCATTTAATAACCTCTAGTCCATGTTTAGTCCCTGGAACCAAGCAGGTAGGGACTAGGGAGTTTTTAACCAAACAGGGCCTTAGATTAACAACAGCTAATGATTTGCACGGGACAGTGGACGCACCAGCACCATGTGCATCTACCGATGTACTGTGGTCATGCACAGTCTGTTGCAACAAAGAACAAACAACCAAGGAGCAAATTTGTGTTGGTCCCAGTTTTGTTATCTTTAGACACCTTTCCCTATGTGAGCACAACAAATCTAGTCCTGCTCAAACTCTACAGCCTTGTCCCTTCCTTTCCTTTTTGAACTAGTACTTTCGCCCCTTCCTTTCCTCTTTGAACCACGTCCTAGATTTATGCGATACAACTTTCCCCACAACTTTCCCCCATTCCTTTCCTCTTTGAACCACGTCCTAGATTCATGCTATACAACTTTCCCCCTTCATTTCCTCTTTGAAGCACGTCCTAGATTCATGCTATATACAACTTTTCCCACTACTTTTCCCCACTCCTTTCCTCTTTGAACCACGTCCTAGATTCATGGTATACATGCAGCTAGAGCAATGCATGTGGAGTAAGTAAGTTATACCTTAAGGTTCTTCGGGCGTGGTTCGGTGGGCGACGGGACGGCGGCGAAAAAGAAGGGGTCGGAGGCCCTCCCGCGCCGCCGCTGGGTGGAAAGTGAACAACTGCGCCGGTAGTCCCTCGCCGACGGCGACAGCGTTAAGCCTCCTTCCCTTCCCGGCGGACGGATCCTGCCGGCTCTTTGAGCAGCAGTGAGGGAAGAGAGAGGCCAACGAAGTCTTGTTTAGATATGGAGAGGGCGAGAGAGTGTGAAGAGAGCAACTACAAGCGCTGAGGCTCCAGCGGGAGAGGGCGAGAGAGTGTGAAGAGAGCAACTACAAGCGCTGAGGCTCCAGCGTGTATATATATACTGGAGAGAGAGTGTGAAGCGTGCAAACCCTAGAAAACATTTTAACTAGTCAAAGAATCCACCCAAGACCTCAAGTTTGATGAGCGAACAGGCTAACCAGCTACACAACCCTCCCGTTATGTTCAACGAGAGGGAAATAACCTTTTATACATTCCTGCATTCGTGTGACAAGCATGCCGTGTTTTTTGTGTGTGGGAGTCATTGGGATTTCAATCATAATTGTGTCATGTGGCTTTGGTGGTAAGACTATCCACAGTGGTGCAGAAATAATGCAGCCTTAGTCACCTTACCTCTCTCCACGTAGTATGTTGGGTCCCACCATTCAGAGGGTGAAACAAACAAATTAATAAGAAAAATTAAAAGCGCCAGCGGTGTATCTTACCTCACACATCTCGCTACTGCTCGGGAACACTGTCCAATTGATCCATCTGTTTGCTCACGTACTATTTTAAGTGAATCCTTATTATAACATGCACACAAATTTTGGGCACTTGTATTCGACTTAAGTCAGTGTGCCACCGTATCTCGTATACTTACTACTCCCTCCGTCTAGGTGTAATAAGTCACGTTAGAAGGTGCAACGGGACCAAGGTGCGTGCGTGTGCGTGTGTGTGTGTGTGTTTAACAGCATGTGTGTGTTAGAGAGAGCGACAGATCGACCTACTCCTACAGAGAGATGTTGTGTAGTGTAGTACGATTTTAGCCGCGAGAGTCGGTGCATCCTCTTGTTTCCGGGCGTGTCCGGTAGGGACATGTGGACAGCTGCCACGCCCGCTCCTGACCAGCCTGGCCCACCCAAAGCCCCTCCATCGCCCGCGCGCACTTCCCGCCCGAAACGGTCAGCGCCGCTCCAAAGAATCGGTGCCGCATTCATGCCCGGGCAGAGCGGACGCGACCTCTCACTGGCGCAAGAGTGATGGTTGCTTCGTCCGTCCAACTTACTGCTGGGTCTATGTGATTTGACAGCTCATTGGTCTTTATTACTGAGGTGGTAGGACTGCTGGATGTCCCACGCTTTCGGCGAAAGGAGGTACTACTACTAGATTACAATTTTCTCCATTCTTACAGCAGAGGCGTGCAAGAGCAGTGAAAACACACAGGCTCAGTGATTACATGGCCCACCTCACACTATCACCGCGCGACACCTAACTCTTTACATAGTACTCCCTCCGTTCCTAAATATTACTAGATGAGTCCTCGCGCGTTGCCGCGGAACATCGGTATATCTCTCTGCGCAAAATTATCGATTTCATAGAACTAAAAAAACTCTATAACCGCATGACAAATGTGGTAGCCAAACTAAATAAACTCCCATCATCATTTAGATCATCCCACGTAAGGAAAAAAGATCAGCCAACTCCTACTGCATAATGGGATTATATTTTTCTTTTTGCATGTTAATGGGACTTAAAAGCTCACTTACATGCATGCTACCGGTACATGCTTGCATGCAGACATGTTGATGTGATTTAAAACCCACTCACATGCATGTGCCACGGTATTTCTGCATGCTTTCATGTGGCTTAGTGCGGAGCCTCTCAACGTCTAGATCAGACGGCTATTATGGACTGATTTACTTCATCTAACGGCTACATCAATTTTGATGATGTGGCTCAAGGAGAGGATAGAGAATTCCTAGTAGTGGGGGCTAGCTATTACTAGTAGATAAGTCTTTGTAGAGATTCCACTACATACGGAACAAAATGAATGAATCTACACTTAAAATGCATCTATATACATCCGCATGTGGTTCATGGTGAAATCTACAAGGACTTATATTTAGGAACGAAGGAAGTACTAGTATAGTACGTAGTGTAATTTATCAGCGAGATAAATTTGTACAATGCTATGAAGCTTCCAGCTTCTGTTACATGTATCTTGCGTCCAAGGTTGCCCGTTGCAACATTTCATCAAATACAAAGGAGACTAACATGCATGCTATTGCATCTCAATGATTGACAGAGCATAGCAAATATGTACTCCCTCCGTTCCAAAATAAGTGTCTCAACTTTGTGCAAACTTTAGTACAAAGTTGTACTACTACTAAAGTTGACACTTATTTTGGAACAGAGGCAGCTAAAGAAAAAAACGATCCATGCAGTCCCTAGCCCTTGAACCGTGAACCCTGACCAGGCTTCAATTTGCTGGCAACGTTCGAGCTTCCTAATAAATGAAGTTTGCAACCTTTTGACCATCGGATCATTTTGTGCAGTTTCACCAAAATCGAGATGAGCATCCCTGTGGCAAAGAAATTGAAGAAGCGTGATTAGAATAAGATTACTGGGACTAGTTGATGAGACATAAACTCATCACAAATACAGTACGTAGAAGCCAGTAGAGGTATGTGCGGGGCAAAGAAGTAGAGAAATATCCATAGGGAGTGATGTGGGCAGCTGGAGCAGTGGTGCAAGCCGGCTGTAAAGGGAGTTGTACCTGAGGGACGTAGCTCAACCTTGAGGAGGGCGGCGGGAGGCGGCAACTGCCCACGTCGCGGCAGTGAGCAAGGGACGAAGGCAACCTCACCGACTTTGTGAGAGAGAACGGCGGGGACCCCTGATCAGGACGTGCCGACAGTGGGTTTTCGCCGTCGGCGACGGCCACCGCATCTACACTAAGCATCCACCCATTCCCCAAGCGGACGTGATCCGCCGGGATGTTAGAGATGTGGCCACAGTCGTTTTGTGCGAGAGAGTGTGAAGAGAGCAACCCCAGCAAGCAACCGTGTAGGCTGGCCCGTCCTGACTATGTATATAGCGGAGCGGTTTCCTTTTCTCTCCATATGAACCTATCATATTGCGTACGTGCCACTGAAGAAAAAAAACTTTATTTATAAATGACGCGGCACCTACTACTCGTTCTCCTATAACCTTGCGCTTGGCATCTCCAAAATATTAACCTTGCGATTGGCTCTTCGCCTCTTCGGGAAGTCGAGCAATAATGGTAGTGCAGTATATATCGTTCTGGCTATATGAGACCGAATGAATTGCTGCACGTCCACCACGTGGGCGAGGGTCGAGGGGCGAGGGAGAGTGCTACATACGGAGCAAAATGAGTGAATCTACACTCTAAAATATGTCTATATATATCAGTGTTTGGAGTACGTACTAGTAGTTCATATTGAAATCTACTAAAGGACATATATATTCCAAACAATATGATATAATCTCTATAACCAAGGTAGTAGGGACGAGGAGTAAACGGAGGGAGTAGTAAATTTTTCTCCTCGTCCTGCGAGCCACCGCGCGCATGGGCGAGGGAGCGGGCCTAAGGCGGAGCAAGCTTCACCTCATCCTGCGAGCCACCGCGCCCGTGGGCGGGGGAGACGGCGTACTAAGCAAGCTTCTCCTCATTCTGCGAGTTGACGGGACACATCAAAAGTACTCAAGTGTATAGAGCCTTGCCTCTAAGGTAGGCCCAACATGGTTTGCCTCTTTTGTAACATAACACGTCAAGTCGTAATTTGTTTGTTCACCCGTGGTAGACGATCCTCCCTCCACCAAGTGGAGAACCAGTACACGTGCCAAATTACCACGTGGGCTGCCTTTTTCGTACAGAAATGAGCTCCACCGTGTACCCGCACGGGTGTGGTTGGGAAAGAGACGGGAGTACATGCGCAGTGTATGCACCTCTTCTCTTCGTGCATGCCCCCCACCTACGTGGGTGTGTGTGAGAGATACAAACCGCGTTCGTGAGTGTTTTTTGTTTTGGGGTGGGGGTGGGGTGGGGGGTTGATTTCGTGAATTATTTGTGGGAACATGTGTCGATGACATCTCAAACAAATTTTTGCATGCAATGTGTGTGAAATGGAGGCCTATCCATATCATACATAGAGGGTCGGGCAATCCGCGAGGAGAGAGGGAGGGGTCATAGATATCGATAGAGTCGAAGACAGGATCAAGTGGGTGGGTGCGAGATCAATGAAGAGAGCCATCGAAATTGTGTGTGTGTGCAAGTCAAAGATATAGGGCGACTGGCCTAGCGGAACATTAGAGGGCACATGTCAAGTTTGTGTGTGGCAGGGAGACATGACTAGAGCGCTCGATGTATCGGTGTGTGTGGGGGGAGGGGTAGGCAGAGGCATAACTATAGAGGTAGAACGACTCGTATATTTGTTGAGAAGGAGAGACCCAGCTATGTCTTGAGGGAGATCGGTCGACATCCATACATAACTGAAGGACGGGAAATATGATGGGACACAGAGAGAGAGGAGAGAGAGAGGGAGGGAGAGGGAGGGAGAGGGGGTAGAGTGCTGGATGGGTGATGGAGTTGCTTCTCGAAGATGGTGGGAGAGGCCTACTAGACAAACTGAGGGTGGAACTACAATGTTATCAATAAGAGTAGTGGGGATGTGTTTCTATGTGTGCATGTGAGTGATAGATCTGTCGGGACGCATCCATGGATGATGAAGGGGAACCATGTGTTTGGTAAGCAAACCTAACTAGATCGGGTAGATCAATTGTTGTTTGTCGGAGGAAGGGAGAGACACAACTAATGAGGTAGATCGATTGACGTGTGGGTAAAAACGAGTTATAAGGACCTAGCTAGCTATATGTATAGCGAGAGATGGGTCGGTGTACGTCCATTTGTTAGAGGCAAATAAGGCCCAGCGAGACGGATAGACAGAGAGAATGGAGCTAGGAGGTGGTGCGAGAGGCCCAACTACTAGCTAGATAGGGGGAGGAGTGTGCGGTTGTGAGATCGATGAAAAGAGGGGCGAGAGTTTACACGTGTGTCTGACCGTATGAGAGACACGAGGCAAGGACACATAAAGGAGGAGATTGAAGGTGTGTGTGTATGTTGTAGGCAGGCATCGCTGGAGAGGTTTATCGATCGGTGTGTGTCGGAAAGGAGTTGTGGAGACTCTGGGAGAACGACCTAAAGAGAAAAATCAATGTGCCCGGTGGATAGAATGCCGAGGGAGGGGGAGGGCGAGGAGGGCGTGTGCATGCACGAGAGAAAGTTAGTGGTAGCTACAAAGGTTAGAGGATTGTGTGGGTGTAAGAGACTAACAAAGATCATAATTTGATATGAAAGCAGATTCATATATTTGAATAGGAGATCATAGTGTTTTAAGCATAGCATGCATGAATATAGCGGTGATACACGTGCTGTGCACATGTTATACCATAATGTGATAATTCATGGCGTTTGCAACTCACAGCTAAATGCCGAACAATCTAAACCATACTATACATCAAACAATCTCACATTTTATTTGAATTTGTGATAATGTGTGGCCTTTGCAGCTTACAACTAAATATCGAACAATCTAAACAATACTATATATCGAACATTCTCACATTTTATTTGAATTTGTGGTAATGTGTGGTGTTTGCAACTCACATCTAAATACTTGTAGGCGTAGGGGGCGGGGCACCATACATAATGTGATAAACACATTATACATATGAGACATGGTTTAGATTATGAAGATCTAGCTAGAGCTAGAAATGTAATGTGATTTGAAATCAAAATAAAGTGGATTCAAAAAATCTAGTTCGAGTTCATATAGTACACATAGTTCATATGTAACTCGAGACTAATCATGTGGTGTGCTATGAAGATAATACACAAACGATGGTTTAACTTGACAATAATGATGATTGTAGATCTTATTAAAATAGAGAAACGAATTCAAATGCTTTGACTTCACAACAATCATTACTGTAGATCTTATTCAAATAGAGAAACGAATTCAAATTTAGTTCATATTGAAGCGGTAGTATATACGTTTGGAATGCACTAAAACGTTCATTTGAGTAGTAGGTTGCATGCATTATACACGTAGCGAAATATTTTAATTGAACATAACATGAATTCAAAGTTTTGAATGACATTTGTAGTGCGCATTGACTTGGTACAGTACACGTTAGGCTTGTCCGAAAATTTCAACCCGCGCCTTGTTAGCCCGAAATATTTAAGATATATCTTTGTCTCGTTGTGCTCCGACAACTCCCTCCATCTCAACCCGCGCCTTGCTATTCCGAAATTACAACGCGCGCGAAAACTCCCACCTCCTGTGAAATCCCGACACGTGAAATGCCCGTGGTACCCCTGAACCGAAAGAACCGCCTCAAATCGGTGGGGGTACTTTCGTAATTTACCCCACATTTCGGACAAGCGCGTCTCTAAGCCATGGTTCCCCACTGCCATCCATCCGCCCACCCATTCGTACACCGAGGCCGCAAAAACCCGCGACGAAACCCCACACCCTACTCCGTCCGCCACCCAGCCGGAGCCTCTACCCCAACGACGTCGTCCACAGCAACACCTCGACGTCCCTCATCCATCGTACCGGATGAGGATCCGTCGTCGATCTCATCGCCCCGCCGGCTCAGCCACCCCGTCCTCCACCTCCAAGGAGCTGCCCCGACGTTCCCCTCGTCTTTTACGCCACCTCGATTCCCACACCACCGTCTTCACCTGCACCACCGGAAGAGCATCATCATCACCGTGTCCTCGGATGAAGCTGCGGCCTAATCGGCGCCACCAAAGAGGTTGTACACTAATCGCCGCATTTTTCTTCTTGATTCGATCTCACGGTGCTGTCGGCGCTCGGTCCCGAGCCGACACGGCGCGGCTCCATCCACGGCGGCGTCGCCGGCCACTTCCTCCACGGCGTCGCTCCCTCGGCGGCGACGTCCACATCAGTAGGAGCTGCTGCTTTAGCTCTCGCTCGCACTGCTGCTCTGCTCTTGCTCTCGGTCCCCTGCCTGGTCTGCTCTTGCTATTGCCCTTGCTCGCGCAGCTGCTCTCGCTCTTGCTCTTGCTTGCGATGCTGCTCCGATTTAGCTACACTTCAGTCGACTGAATCGACTTTTGGTTCAGTCAATTTTCAGGGGGTGGGGGGGGCTCGCCGGGGTGAAGGAAGAACCAGCCGCAGCGGGGAGGGGGCTCGCCGGAGAGGTACCCCACTATCTATCTTAGGGTTCAGGATGGGGGCGGTGGTCACCGGTGGTGGCGGGGCGTTGGTGGGGCGGTGGCGTGGGGATCGCCGGAGAAAAAGCTCGGCACGAGGGGGGGCTAGAGGGATGGCTGGGGCGGCGGCGGACCGGCGGTGGGGAGTGTTTTCGGGGCGGGCGGGGCGGCGCACCGCCGGCCGCTGGCGGCGGGGGGCTGCTGTTTGGCCGGTGGTGGCTGGCGGCTCAGGGGAGTGGAGGTTGAAGATGAACCGCAGGCCCTTGATTTCGTATCCAACGGCTGCAAAATCGACTAACCAGAGATGAAAAAGTCAGTCGACAGACGTGTAGCCTCACCTTGCTAGTGCGTTCAATTTCGACAGCAAAATTCAGTTTCGACAGTTAAGTTTAGTTTCGACAGTTAAGTTCAGTTTCGACAGTTAAGTTCAGTTTCGACAGTTAAGTTCAGAGACGAGCGGCTGATGTATTTTACATCTAGCACTTTGTGGTTATGTATTTTATGTCATGTATTGGATATGCTATTAGAATTCCACTCAGGTTAACGTTGTTCGTTGTCTCTCTTGTCTTGCTTCAGCCTCGGCGTCGTACAACTCACCGGAGCTGCTCCAACGACGAAACCCTCCATCACCGCGGAGCAGTACCTCAGGCTCCATCTCCAGACGCCTAAGATCTTCTTCCCCTCCTCCGACAGCAAAGTCAGCCGGAGCATCCTCACCGGCCAACCCAATCACGCTGAGATTGACATGCCTTTGCCAAAGAGGTTGTACACTTGTTGCATCTCTTTTTTACTCTACATGTTATATATATTGTCCACTGAGCACACGGATTTGTTCCTTTAGTGTCTCCTTGAAAGAAAAAACGTAGGAATTTTAATTTTCACTTGTCCTCCTTTTCAAATTCCTATTCATGAAGCACAAGACAGATATAGTAGCATAATAGCATTATAACCGTACATTTCTTGTGGTTTGACTTAATCTCACCATGCTTCTTTGCATCCTGTGATCTTCCAATTGTTGTGAATCAAACACCCAGATTGGCAGAAATCCTGTGTTTTTAAATTCTCTGTTTTGCACGTGCATTCCTATCCTATTCCTGTCTATTTCCTATCCCTGCATTGTTGGAATCCTCCAATTCAAACGAGCCCTTACAGAATTACTTCTCTTACAGATAGTTGTCAAAGAAAACCTTGCGTGGTTTGTCCCGCTCCTGCTGCGCCGTCGTCCACCCCAGCTCAGCTGCTCCAACGATAGAAGGGTCCAGCACAGCAGGGATCCGGCCTCCAGACTGTCTTTCGCCGCCTCAGATCTTCTTCCCCGCCGCTGGCAGTCATGAAAACTGCATTACCATCATCAACCGAGCAGATGACCTCGAGGACTACACGGGTCCGCAAGAGAGGTCGCACTCTTTCGTGTCTGCTTACGTTATGTATCGCTTAATATTACATGCTACTTTATCGTCCTGTTGACCGATTAGACTCTGAGTCCGCTCCAAACTAATGGTCAAACTTGAGTTTTTAAATGGTTGTGGGGTACATATCGGGGCCGCTATCAATAGTATCTATCAACTATCTGGTTAATCTCCGGTGTCTACTATGAGTTTCATGTTGGGTGGGAAACAAACAGTAAAGAAGCCATTATCTGTATTTTTTAACTGAAGCCATTATCTGCCTGCTATTATTGGTTTTGGGTCTATCCACAGGTTGCTACCATCACTCTGGATTTCTGCATGCACTCCTTACATAATCTCACTATGTTTTATTCCTATGCATGACAGTTATTGTAAACAATGGAACTGAACATGTAGAGCAAAAGAGACGAGCCTTGCGTGGCAATAAAATTTCATGCAGACGTCGCTCCATAGTAGGCGCAAAGGCAGCCCCCCTCCACGCATTTCGGATTGTAATCGAGAGGTAGATATCTGTTCTGAGGGGGATTCAGAAGGAGAAGACAACTCCTATTTACCCCCTGAGGTCTTCGCTCTAACTTGGCATGCTGATGTTGGTTATATCATGCATATGGGGTCTTGCATTGCTTACTTTATACATCAAATATGTCATCTGCTTAGTTTAGACATCCTTTGTGCGAATGCCATCTGTTTAGTTTATTCATCGTTTATGTGAATTATGCAACGCCATCTTGTTTAGCCAGGCATCATATATGTGAATTTTGCAATGCCATCCTGCTTAGCCAGTCATCTTATATGTAAATTATATCAGGCCATCCTTTTTTTGTTACATATTACATTTGTCAACAATGTTAGTACATTCAACTGCTCTTCGTGTGCATCAGCCATTTGACACGGTGATGGCAAATTCTGGAGTGAAAACAAGTTCTTCAGAGCAGACTATGCTATCTGACGAAGCGCATATCTCGCTGGTTATGGATAGCTCATCAGAGGAGGATTCAGAGACAGATGACCAGTCCTATCCCCCCCCCGAGGTGTATGCTCTAACTTGGCAGGGTTATGTTGCTCATATCGTGCGTATGGTGTCTCGCATTGCTATGTCATTTGATTAGTTTAGACATGCTTTGTGTGAATGCCACCTGTCCAGTGTCTAATTACCATATATGTGAATTATGCATTGCCATCTTGTTGCAAGACATTATAATGTGAATTATACAATGCTATCTTGTTGCAAAGGCATTATATATGTGAATTATGCAATGCCATGTTGTTTAGCCAATCATCATGTATGTGAATTATATCATGCTATCATTTTTTTGTTTTACGTGTTCCATTTGTCGACAACGTTTGTATATTCAACTACTCTTCTTGTGCATCAGCCATTTGAAGCGGTGATGGAAGTATCTGGAGTGAAGACAAGGTATTCAGAGCAGACAATGCTACCTGCTGAAGCAGACATCTTGCTGGTTACAGAGAGCTCCTCGGAGGAGGATTCAGAGACTGATGACCAGTCCTATTTCCCCCCTGAGGTCTATGCTCAAACTTGGCAGGGTTATATTACCCATGTCATGCATGTTGTCTTGCATTGCTTAGTTTTTACATCATATATGGATTGCCATCTGCTTACTTGCTTACTATATAAATCATATATTTGAATTATATCACGCCATCATGTTTACATAGTACATACACATCATCTATCTGAATTATGGCATGGCAACCCATTTAATAAAGACATCATATAGTTATATCATCTCATCATGTTTAGTGTTTACAGTCATCATATTTTGAATTATGGCATTCTATCCGTGAATGTATGTGAATTATGGCATGCCAACCTATTTAATAAACACATTATATAGTTATGTCATGTCATCCTGTTTACATAGTCTCATATTTTGAACTATGTCTTTCCATCTTTTTTAGTTAGCCATCATAATGTGAAATTGTGTCATGCTATCCTGTTTAGTTAGCCATCATATATGTGAAATTGTGTCATGCTATCCTGTTTGGTTAGACAACATAAATATGAATTATTTCATGCCCTCTTTTATTCCCCACTATCCATTGCACCTGTCTATCATACAATGTCTATACTTTCAATTACTTTTCTTGTTTATCAGCCATTTGAATTGGAGAGCGTGATGGCAGTATCTAAGGGAGTAACAACACGGTCTTCAGAAAAGATAGTGCTACCAGTTGATGCAGATAGAACCACGGTTGTACTTGCCCAAGGACCAGATCCACCACACATAACCCAGACTCTCGCAGATTGTACCCCTACCCAGTTGGACAGAGAACCAGCTACACCCCTTCTAACCCCAACCCCGGCAGATAGTAACCCAGTTCCAGTTGACACAACACCGTCTTCACCACAGAGCACCCAAACACAAGCAGTTAGTAAGGGAACTGCAGTGCCCAAAGCACGAGGACCACCACTCCGAATCCCAACTCAACGCTTAAAGGAGAAGAAGATTTGTTCTCAGGTCAGGTTCTGTAGCTATGGTTCATACTCCTTTGCTCTTGCATTACTGTATTTACTCATACCAACTATTTTCAAATTTGAAGGATGGAATTGAAACTCCAATGGCGCAACAGGTATGTTTTAAACCTGTTTCTTTAACTGGTTTGCTGTTGTAACCTGCTCTATGTTGATTTCAGTTTCAATTGAATAAACAGTTATGTTCTCATGTCATGCACATTACAAGTGTTGTTATTGCTCTATAGTTACCCACACTCATATTCTGTCTATTCTGCTTTGTCTTGAACAAATATTATTTGAACTGTGTCTCTATCTTGATTTGGCAACAAAAACTAGAATGATATAGACCATAAAGTGACCATGGTACATAGATATATGTTTGTTTCATTTTGTTATCCTGTCCACTTTACTACTGAACTCATTTACCAAAATGAGTTTCATATACAACATGGTAAACATGTGATGTGTCTGCTTGTTTCTCTTTTAGAATGCGGACAAAATATTGGAGAACAGTACCGCGTTATCCAATGGTAAAGGAAGTAATGCAGATAAGGTTCAAGATAGTGAGACATCCCTGTTGGTCTCCAAGAAAGCTGATAAAAACTATCTTGACGACAGTGAGGGAACCCAGAAGTCCTGTCTTGATGTAGTGTTCGAGTTACTGGCCACTACTGCTGGCACAAGCTCTTCGAACTCGCTGCCAGAATCAGTTCATCTTCTTGACTCTCAGCTTCAAGTTGAAAGACATCGATCAGATGTGCTACGACAGGAAGCTGAAGGACTGAGGAAGTCCCTGCAGAATTCAGATGCATATTTTCTGGTGCAACAGCAAGCGCTGGAGGATTTAAGCGCCAAACAAGAGAAAGTTAATAAGCTTGCTAAGCATCTTGCCAGCATTATGGGTACCCAGGATATTGTTTCTTGAGATCTTCTGAAGTGGTTTCAGTTCTGGATTTGTTTTGCTGCGGCGTTTATTTGCGCTGGTCGCCAACTTTGACAACCAGTGTATATGATATGCTGCTTTGTTCCCTATATTTGCACTGGTGGCGAACTTTGATGCCCAGTGGATGTAATATGTGTAATAGCCGTGATAGCCTAGCGTTAGTTGCTTGCTTATTTATTTCCTTGTTGTCTTGTTTATTTGTTTGCTTGTAGTCATTGCAGTTCTTTTTCCGCGGTTAGCTAGTGGCTGCAATAACCTATTTTTTAAAACTAGGCCACAATAACCATGGGCTAATATTTACTGTAGTGACACTGGGCCTCCTACTGGCCGTAGAAACAGTGGGCCTTCTACGGGCCGTAGAAACAATGGGCCTTCTACGGGCCGTAGAAACAATGGGCCTTCCGCGGGCCGTATCATCAATGGGCCTTATACGGGCCGTATGATCGATTGGCCAAACATGGGCCAAACAGACCGCATTATGGCCGTAAACGGGCTAGAGTTGGAATCGTCCGTTCATGGGCCGACCATAATGGGCCATCGTTAATAGGCTGTATTTGATGACGCTATGAAAATGGCCCAACGTATTAACGGACCACAAACGGGCCGACTGTAACCACGGGCTGAATTTGGCCCACAAGCAGAAAATTACAGTAATGGGTCGTAAGTAAATGAATGCTGGAAATGAGCCCAAGAATAAATGGGCTCTGAGAAGGCTGAAAGATAACATGGGCTGGAAACGGCCCAACAGAATAACGGGCCGTTAATGGGTATAAAGTGATACACCGTTCATTACGGGCCAGTTTCACCATGGGCCGTTAATGGGTGTAAAGTGATACACTGTTCATTACAGGCCAGTTTCACCACGGGCCGTTAATAGGCCAAGAGTTACATAGGGCCTCATATGGGCCGAAAGACGTCATGGGCCATACATGGGCCAGAAGTGAAAACAGGCTGGAATCATATTGGATGGCCCAGATGACGCTACTGGGCCTAATTCGGATAGGGCGTAACGGGCCTTGGGTTAGCGGGCTGTAAATGGGCTATATGCGAACATGCCGTTAACAGGCTTTCCACGGGCCGGCCTGCCACCTTTTGACCAAGTCAAACGGGCCGGCCTTTTCACAGGAATGGGCCTCTATTGGGCCGTGCCACGTGTCGACGTATCATAGGCGCCTTCTGTCCAATGAGTGGATGACATCTGTCCCAACGATGAGCCGACACGTGTTTCCTCCAGCCAATGATGATTTTACACGTGGAAAATCCCCATTGGTCGGCGCTGTTAACGGGTTATCGGATCCAAAACCCGACCCAAAAGCTTAACAGCGTTCCGTTATGGTGGATGCCACATGTCGGTCACCCTTGACGAAAGCACTTCTGTGACGCGCGATTTATCGTCATGGAAGTGGACATTTCCGTGATGACAATTTTGGTAATGTCATGGAACACTTCTACGACAGCACAGGTATGACTATCTTGATTCTGTCATAAATTTGTCATGGATGTACATGCATGACAAAAAACGCGACCTACTGTGACAAACACGTATCATCACGGAAGTGTATTTTTTTGTAGTGCTCCTCTGAATACTCCATAGAAGATTCCGAACACAAGGATAGTGTCCGGCTCTGCAAAACAAATTCCACATACCACCGTAGAGAGAATAATATTTCCACAAATCTAATCTGCTGACACATTTCTTAACGTGACGTTCTGCCGTGGTCTGGTCATGACGAACCGTTTCTCGGCGCCTGCCACTGCACGTGTTGCGAGGCAGTTTTGTTGGCACGTCTTGTCGAAGCAGAGATCGTGTCCCTCTTTTCATGGGATTCTCAATACAGGTGTGGGTAACCCAACCGCGCCATCAATTATGGCGCTTGGGGAATAAGCGGTTTTACCAGGCAAGTGGGGAGGCGCAGAATCCCTGCTGCCTTTATAAGGGGATAAGGACTCCCTTCCGCACCCATGCTTTCTTCTTCCCGATCCATTCCCCTCCGCCCGAGCTCCAGCGCCCAAGCGTTCATATTCTCTGCCCACAAAGGCCTTCCGAAAATGTCCGGATCCGGAGCAGGAGGCAAATGGATGGCCTCTACCGTCCGGGAGAAGGATATCAAAAAGCTTCGGGAGGCCGGGTATCTGGCCAAGAAAATCAGCCATCGTCTCCCGACGGCGGGACATATCGTCCCTACTCCGGAACCCCACGAGAGGATTGTATTCCTCCCTCACTTCGTCCGCGGGCTAGGGTTTCCCCTCCACCCGTTCGTTCGCGGCATCATGTATTATTATGGGATCGATCTTCATGATCTGTCCCCTAATTCCTTCCTCAACATCTCGACATTTATTATCGTGTGCGAGGCTTTTCTCCGCATCTCGCCACACTTCGGCTTATGGCTGAAGATTTTTAATGTGAAGCCCAAGGTAGTGGGCGGCGAGCACGCCGAGTGTGGGGGCGCTATGGTGAGCAAGATGCCCAACGTCATATGGTCAACAGGCACCTTTAACGATTCCGTCAAGGAGTGGCAACAGTAGTGGTTTTACATCACCGAGCCGCGCGGCACGGAATGGGCCGCTACTCCTGAGTTTCGATCCGGTGCCCCCCTGCGGCTTACATCCTGGGTCAAGAAGGGCCTGAACTGGTCCTCGTCCGACAAACTATCGGTGCTCCAGACGTGCGTTAAAGATATGGGAGACAAGAACATTGAACTTGTCAATGTAGTCCAGGTGATGCTAGTTCGCCGGATCCTGCCTTGTCAACACCGGACTTGCAATCTATGGGAATTCGATCCGGCCAAGCACCAAACCCTACGAGAGCTTTTCGGCTCCTTGCACAAGGACATCTGGAAGGTGCTTTTCAAGTCCAGCAAATCATGGCCGGACTCCGCCGAAGACCGCGGGTACCAACTGTCCCGCCCTGCAAGTTCGGTAAGTCATCGTACTTTTTATCCGCATAACCCAAGGGAAGCGCTTAATGTGTTTTCCACAACTCTCCTAGGGCTGGACCAAGAAGGCGGAGCGGATCCATTGTCCGGCCCCGCTGCCCAAAGAACCGGCCGCCCCACTTTTGACGAAGATGCTGGTCCCGGCGCCTTACAAGGTGCCAAAGAAGATGGCCGAGAAGGAGGCCAAAAAGACCCGGGGCGGCCTTCGTCCCCGCGGCACTTCGGACACAATATCCAAAGGCTCTGACGCCCGTTCCGCCTCCGAAGAGGACGAGGAGGAGGAGGAAGATGAATCCCCTGCGTGGGGAAGAAAGAAGAGGACGGCCTCCGCACACTTGGAGGCCGAGTCGCCTAAAAGGGGAAAAGCTCCTCTTCCGGAGGAGTCCACTGCCGCCGCCGACAGCGGCCCGGCGTGGGATCCCAGGGCCCAGCCCCTGGTGAACTCCTGAGTATATACAGTCCGAATACGTTTATGTGTCAAGACTCGTCATGGCATAGTATTTTAACCTGAGCCATATTTTTGTAGTCCGGCGAGGTCCCGTACCGAACAATGCTCATCAGAGGATTCACTGAGCTCGGATGCTATGGAGAGCGAGACGCCCCCGAAGGCCCCTTCCTTCAAATAGGTGAATACCACCGAGGCTTTGTCCCAGAGGGACCCCGGCCAAGGAGGAGAGGAGAAGACCGTGAAGGCGGCGCCTGGAGGTCAAACTTCAGGGGCCGGGCACATGGGGGAGAAAATTCCCATGGGAGCTGACGGCGGGGGCCATCTTGAATTCGGCTCCCAGCCAGATGCAGTTCCGGAGACCAATACGGCTCCAGAATCAGGCAGGCAGCCTCTCTTAGCTGGAGGGGGCATACCGGCAACCTCTATCCAACCAGAGGTGTCGGATGCTTTGTAGGTGGCACTGAAGAGCGCCTCCATCGTCGATGAACACCGTGCCCTTATGGGTGCGGTGATTGAGAAGATTCAGTCTGCTGAGAGTGGACTGAATGGAGCCTGTATCAGCCTTATAAAAGGTTTTGAGGTATGTTGTATGAGGTTTCGAAGAGTGTCATGGTATGGATAGTAGCCCCTGATACACTGTTCGGTGAAATAAAAAGCCGGACAGAGGATCAAATTTATGTTCTCAGCAAGACTCATTGAATGACATCTATTTCTCTTCTGTTATAAGCATGCGTCTGTAGCGGCTGCTGCCTCTCATACTACAGAGATCTCCGGACTGAATCAAAGTCTGGAGTGGGCTAAAGAAGAACTTGGCCAGTTGAAAATGCAGTTGGGAGATAAACAAGGTATGCACAAGTCTTGTTCGCGTTTATTGCGAATGAATTTTCAGTATGATGAAATAGGCTTCATGATTTGCGCTAGGGAAGGTGACCGAAGTCGAGGCCCATAAGAAGGCTGTGGCCGAGGCCGAGAAAAAGGCAGCCACAGAGCAGGCTCTTCGTGAGAAGTACGAGGCCAGGGTTATTAAAGCTGAGCAGGAGCTACAAGAGGCCGTGAAGAAATGCGAGACCTTGGAGCAGAGTTTAACGGAGAAAGAATCTGAACTCACCAAGGCGCATCAGGCCACGAGCGATGCCCGGGGGGAAACCCAAAGTGCCCTGCAGGGGATCCAAGAGGTGAGGAAGATTGCGGCGGGTAAGGCTTTTTCCATGTAAAGCAAGTATTTGAGGTGAAAATTATGTTTCTAATTTTGAATTCGGGTTTCTCTAGGGGTATTTGCGGAGATGCCCTGCAGCATATCGGATGCCGCCCAATTCTACCGAGCCGAAGAAAGGAACACTGCGGATAAGCTCTTCTGGTCGCAGTATTTGGCACCGAATTATCCGGTGCCTTTTGTCGATCAACTGAAACAGCTGATCGAACTGCATAAGGCGGCGGAACTAGCCATGAAGGATTTGATTATCCGGCTATGGCCCGCCGAGCCGATTGCGAGCAGCTACTTCGGGCTCGTGAAGCGGCTTGTGAGTGCTTGCCCTCGACTTGATGTCATCAAGCGGTCGGTCTGTATAGAGGGTGCGCGAATGGCCTTCACCCGCGCAAAGGTGCACTGGGGGAAGATGGATGCTGAAAAGCTGATGACCGAAGGGCCGCCAGAGGGGAAGGAGCACCGCAAGCCCGAATTATATTATGAGAGTGTCTTGAAGGGATCCTACCTTGCAGCGGAGCTATGCAACAAGGACATTATATTTCCATGAATGCAAATCATGTTGTCCTTTGTAATGTCTGAACAAGGTCATTTATATTATTTATTTCCTGTTATATAAAAGTTTATACTCCTGCGCGGCCGTTTTATATATGAATCCTGAGAGTTGGCCAGTCGTCGGTTTCTGCCCCCACGTGAGAAGTACGGGGGTGAGGGAGTCCTGGATTAGGGGGTCTTGGGACAGCCGGACTATATCCTTTAGCCGGACTGTTGGACTATGAAGATACAAGATTGAAGACTTCGTCCCGTGTCCAGATGGGACTCTCCTTGGCGTGGAAGGCAAGCTTGGCGATATGGATATGTAGATCTCCTCCCTTGTAACCCACTTTGTGTAACCCTAGCCCCCTCTGGTGTCTATATAAACCGGAGTGTTTAGTCCGTAGGACAACAACAATCATACCATAGGCTAGCTTCTAGGGTTTACCCTCTGCGATCTCGTGGTAGATCAACTCTTGTAATACTCATATCATCAAGATCAATCAAGCAGGAAGTAGGGTATTACCTCCATCGAGAGGGCCCGAACCTGGGTAAACATCGTGTCCCCCGCCTCCTGTTACCATCCGCCTTAGACGCACAATTCGGGACCCCCTACCCGAGATCCGCCGGTTTTGACACCGACATTGGTGCTTTCATTGAGAGTTCCACTTTGCCGTCACCGTAAGGCTTGATGGCTCCTTCGATCATCGGCAACGATGCACTCCAGGATGAGGTTTTCCTCCCCGGACAAATCTTCATATTCAGCGGCTTCGTACTGCGGGCCAACTCGCTTGGCCATCTGGAGCAGATCGAGAGCTACGCCCCTGGCCATCAGGTCAGGTTTGGAAACTTGAACTATACTGCCGACATGCGTGGAGACTTGATCTTTGACGGATTCGAGCCCATGTCAGGTGCGCCGCACAATCACGACAAGCATGACTTAACTCTGCCGTCGGACAGTGTTCGGGAGATCACACCTGCAACTACTCCGGCCCTCAATCCGAAACAAATTGCGCCATCTGAGAAAGGGTGGATAGACCCCGCCACGGAGGCCGCACTCTCAGTGGCGATAGAGCCGAATACTGACTTCACCTCCTACGAGAGCCGTGTTGCCGAACCGTTGGATTCGTCCCCGGCCACGGGCTCCGAGCCGCTTGCGTCCGTGCCTATCGAATCCGATTGGGCACCGATCATGGTGTTTATCTTTGCGGATATCTTTCAGTACTCGCCTTTTGGTGATGTGCTAAAATCATTAAGGTCCCTCTCCTTGTCAGGAGAACCTTGGCCGAACTATGTCCGGCTAGAATGGGATGCGGATGACGAAGAAATTCCCAGGACGATGACCTTTGATCGCAGGGACCACCCCACTAGTATCCGTCATGGCGGATCTGCCGCATTGGTCCTTGACCCCATCATCGACGGATTTCACCTCACTCGAGTCCTTATGGACGGTGGCAGCAGCCTGAACCTGCTCTATCAGGATACAGTGCGCAAAATGGGCATAGATCCCTCGAGGATCAAACCCACAAAAACCACCTTAAAGGGGTAATCCCAGGTGTAGAGGCATGTTGCACGGGCTCAATCACACTGGAAGTGGTCTTCGGGTCTCCGGACAACTTTCGAAGCGAGGAGTTAATCTTCGATATCGTCCCCTTTCGCGGCAGCTATCACACACTGCTCGGACGAACCGCATTTGCCAAATTCAATGCGGTACCATATTATGCATACCTCAAACTCAAAATGCCAGGACCACGCGGGGTTATAACAGTTAATGGAAACACAGAGCGCTCGCTCCGCACGGAGGAGCACACTGCGGCTCTCGCAGCAGAAGCGCAAAGCAGCCTTATTAGGCAAGCTGACAATTCGGCGGAAAAGACCCCGGACACCTTCAAGCGAGTCCGGAGTACCCCGCAGGCGGATCGGCAGGCACGTTTGAGGCTCGACTAGCAATTCGGCCTCCGTCCTAGTCCCAGTCAAGTGGCGAAATCTGTGCCACGCGTACATAACTACGCACTCAAGATACCATGGGCATAGGCGGAGGCACCAATACGGCACGTCCCACAATGCGGCTCAACCGCCCCAGGGGCTGTATACCTTTTTCATTTTCTCTATTTCAAGACCTTGCTCTCTGGAAGCCCTTTCCGTCAGTCTAATCGTTGGACTCATCGCAGTAAAGAAATACCAAGGAAGCAAGATGGTCTGACGTACAAGGGAATCCCCATGTGGTCTCTAATAACGATCAAAATACCTATTTTACATACCCGCACGCAACTTGCCCTTGGATAGGGCATGTCAAATGGCCCTATTTTTTGCTTATTGCACTACTTGTATCCGTACGTGTTGACGTACTATTTAATAACAATGCGTAGCGTTAGCCTATTATTGCATTACCCTTTCTTTTTTTTCTCTCTTGTCTGCTAAATTACGACAGATTGCACCCGTACATTCTAGTACGACTAGTACGCCAGGGGTTTCACTATACCCCATAATACGGCGTGAGAAGTCCGAACACTTTCGACAGTGCGGCACCCTGAACTTATAGCATTATATGCATCAGCTCCGAATCATGTCTTGGGTCAATAGTTGGGTTTGCCCGGCTCCCATGTTTTGGTACCTTACGTTCTGCAATATCGGCTAAGCTAGCGTTGGGAGAACTACTGCGATTGTGTCCCAGTTCTTCCGGACGAGCTCCTCAGTAGAGAAAGCCGAAAACTGACTGTCATGGTGAGGCGAGAGTTGGTCGCTGTTCGAGAGGTCTCAAGTCCTTAAAGACTTTTTCCGCTTCGGGCGAGGAGTCGGCCTTGCCCGACTTAGGCGTATATAGCGCCCCAAATTCGGCCCTCCGAATACTAGGGGCTTCGCCAAAATTTAAAATTGTAGACTTCTATGGCTAAGTGAGAGTGATAAAGCTTTATAGTCCGATTGCCTGGTTCGCTGTGCTGAACACCTCCTTCGAAGGACCCAAAATTGGGATAAAGAGTGCTCAGGTTTATCCCGAACACCCCAGTACTAGTTACATGGGGGCAGAAGCCGACGACTGGCCAACTCTCAGATTTCATAAACGGCCGCATGGAAGGTAATATTTTAAATTAACAAGCATGGTATAGCGCAAATGAACTCGTTTCATATTACAGGATCACATGAGTACATTCACTCGCATATTACATCCTTAGCACATTCCTCCACCACAAGGCGAGCACCCTTCAGGACACTGTCATAATACATTTCGGGGTGACGATGCTCCTTGCCTTCCGGCGGCCCCTCCTTCACCAGCTTTACGGCGTCCAGCTTCGCCCAGTGCACCTTCGCCCGAGCAAAAGCCCTGCGCGCACCGTCGATGCAGACGGACCGCTTTATGACGTCGAGCCGTGGGCAGGCATTCACAAGCCGCCTCACCAGACCGAAGTAGCTATCAGGCAGGGGCTTGCCAGGCCACATCCGGACTATAAGACCCTTCATGGCATGTTCGGCCGCCTTGTGGAGCTCGACCAGTTGCTTCAGCTGGTCGCTCAAGGGCATTGGGTGTTCGGTCCCAGTATACTGAGACCAGAACAACTTCTCCGTCGAGCTCCCCTCCTCAGCCCGGTAGAACTCCGCGGTGTCTGACACACTGCGGGGCAGATCTGCGAACGCTCCTGGAGAGCTCCGAACTCGGGTAAGTAAAAGGAAAGTTTCCTTCACATGCTTGGTTTGCATAATGAATGCCTTACCCGCTGCTATCTTTTTAACCGCCTCAATTTCCTGGAGGGCCTTTTGGGCTTCGGCCTTGGCATGTTGTGCGCTTTCGAGGGCCTTCGCAAGCTCGGACTCTTGCGTCTTAGAGTCAAGCTCTAAGGACTCGTGTTTTTTGGCGAGAGCCTGGAGCTCTTGCTGCACCTCGCCAACTCGGGCCTCTTGTTTCTCGCGCTCGGTGCGCTCCTTAGCCGCTTTATCTTCGGCCTTGGATAGCGCATTTTTCAGGGCCGCCACTTCGGTCGTGGCCCCTAGCAAAATTCATGACAATCTTATTATTCTAAAACCAAATTTTTCAATATACAGACGGGGTGTCTCTTACCTTTGTTCTCTTCGAGCTGCCTCTTGGTAAGGCCGAGCTCTTCCTTGGACCGCTCAAGGTCCTGCTTCAGTATAGCGACCTATGTAGTACGTGCGGCAGCGGCTAGCACTGAAGCCTGCATATGCACATAGACATATTCCGATTAGACTCCTGCAGTTATTATTTGATCCTCTATTCGGCCTTTCTTCGCGAACGCCAAACAGAGCATCAGGGGCTACTGTCTATGTTGTAACATTTTCTTATAATTTGATTACTTACCTCAAAGCCTGTTAGGAGGCTGGCACATGCTTCAGTCAGTCCGCTTTTGGCGGACCGAACCTTGTCGATCACCGCACTCATGATAGTGCGGTGCTCTTCGTCGATGGAAGCGCCATGAAGCGCTTCCAGCAAGTTGTCCGATGCCTCTGGATGGACAGAGGCCGTCGGCACAGGCGGCTTGCCCCTCTTAGTGAGGTGTTGCCTGATAGAGTCCGGAACCACTGGAGGTTCCGGCGCAGTATTCGGCTGGGGGCCGAATTTGCTGCCCCCGTCATCGGAGCCCATGGGAGTCTTGCTCCCCTTGCGCCCAGTGTCCGGAATGTCGCCTTGAGGCGCCTCCAGGACTACCTCCCCTTGGCTCGGTGCCCTTTGAGACAACACCTCGACGTTGTTCGTAGGGCGAGGGGAGGAAGCGGTTGGAAGTGAATCGCTATTCAGATCCGACGGTTCCAAAGAACCATCCGACAAGATACGTCGATATGGGCTCGGGACGGACTGCATAATCATGTTCGGCATGATGAGAAGCAGTGCAATAAAACATATCAAGGATTATTATGGTATCCGGATACTTACGACTTTGCCAGGGGCTTGTCCCTGGGCAACCACTCGTCGTCGCTATAGGCGGCCGTCGTGGAGCAGTTCGAGAGGAGGGTCCTTCCCTTCTTGGACCCTTCGGCCTCCTCGGATGGGGCGGCCTTCCTTTTCTTGTCTCCCCCGGCAGGTGGGGGGAACTTTCCTCTTCCTCCTCCTCATTTTTGTGGGAGGAGTGCGCCTCGGTGTTTTCGGACGATGAGTCCGATATAACCTTGCGTCGGAGACCCTTCCGGGTCCCCGTGGCCTTCTTCTTGGCCTTCTTCATTGTTACCTCGTAAGGCGCCGGAACCAGCATCTCTGTTAGGAGAGCGTCTACTGGATCTTCGGGCAGGGGGGCTGGACAATCGATCTGCTCCGCTGTCTCTACCCAGTCCTGTTAAAATGGCGTGGAGCCTTAGATCCCGCGCATGGTTAAACCGGGGAAAATGAACATATTATGAGATATAAAAGACTTACCGGATTGGCAGGGCGCTTCGCGCTGAGTCCGCGGTCCTCGGTAAGGGGAGGAGGTACCTTGGCGCCCTTGAACAGCACCTTCCAGACGTCCTTGTGCGTCCTATCGAAGAGCTTTCACAGCGTCTCGTGCTCGGCCGGGTCGAACTCCCAAATATTGAATGCCTGTCTTTGACACGGGAGGATCCGGCGGAAGAGCATGACTTGGACCACGTTGAGGAGCTTAATTTTCTTGCTCATCATGTTTTTGACGCAGGTCTGGACTCCGGTTAGCTCTATCGAGGAACCCCAGGATAGGCCCTTCTCTTTCCAGGAGGTGAGCCGCATGGGGATTCCGGATCGATATTCGGGGGCCGCCACCTAGTTGGTGTCGCGCGCCTTGGTGATATAGAACCATCCCGATTGCCACCCCTTTATGGTCTCCACGTAGGAGCCTTCGAGCCAGGTGATGTTGGGCATTTTCCCCACCATGGCGCCTCCGCACTCCGCTTGCTGGCCGACCACGACCTTCGGTTTAAAATTGAAGGTCTTCAGCCACAGGCTGAAGTGGGGCTTGATGTGCAGGAAGGCCTCGCACACGATGATAAACGCCGAGATGTTGAGGATGAAATTGGGGGCCAGATCGTGAAAGTCCAGCCCGTAGTAGAACATGAGCCCGCGGACAAACGGGTGGAGGGGAAATCCCAGTCCGCGGACGAAGTGTAAGAAAAACCACCCTCTCATGGGGTTCTGGAGTAGGGACGATCTGCCCCGCATCTGGCAGCCGGTGTGCGATATCCGTGGCCAGATATCCGGCTCTCCGTAGCTTTGTGATGTCCTCCTCCGTAACGGAGGAGACCATCCACTTGCCTCCCGCTCCGGACATGCTTGGAGTGGTTTGAGGAGAAGATGCGAACTTGGGTGCTGGAGCTCGAGTGCGCAAGAATGGATGAGCAAGGAGGAAGAAGGCGTGGGTGAAAAAGAAGAATCCTTGTCCCTTTATAAAGGCGGAAGAAACTATACGCCTCCCCACCTGCATGGTAAAACTCGCTTATTCCCCAAGCGCCCTAATTGATGGCGCGGTTGGGTTACCCACACCCGTATTGATGAGAATCCCGTGATAAGGGGACATGATCTCTGCTTCGACAAGACGTGCCAAAAAAACCGCCTCGCAATATGTGCAGTAGCTGGTTGAGAAAAACGGTTCGAATAATGACCAGACCATGGTGTGATGTCACGTTATGAAAAGTTGTCAGCATATTAGATTTGTGGAAATATTATTCTCTCTATGATGGTATATGGAATTTGTTTTGTAGAGCCGGACACTATCCTTGTGTTCAAAATCTTCTACGGAGTATTCGGAGGAGGAACCCACCTTGCAATGCCGAAGACAATCTGCGCGCCGGAGTCATCGTCATTGAAGCCTGGTTCAGGGGCTACTGAGGGAGTCCTGGATTAGGGGGTCCTCGGACAGCCGGACTATACACTACTAGGAAAAGGGCTATAGATAATATGGACATTAATGGCGCACCACACATGTGGTGCGCCACTGCTATATACTAATGGCGCACCATGTGTGGTACGCCATTAAACTCCAAATACTAATGGCGCACCACATCCATGGTGCGCCACTACTAATAATTTTTTTTAAACTAGTAATGGCGCACCAGGGGATAGTGCGTCATTACTAGTTAAACTAGTAATGGCGCACCACACCCTCGGTGCGCCACTACTAACAATTTTTTTATAATTTTTTTCAAAAGTAGTAATCACGCACCAGGGGATAGTGTGCCATTACTAGTTTTAACTAGTAATGGCGCACCACACCCTCGGTGCGCCACTACTAACTTTTTTTTTAATTTTTTTTCAAAGTTAGTAATGGCGCACCATGGGTGTGGTGCGCCATTACTAGTTACCAAAAATTCCACCGAATGCACTCCCCCCCCCCCCCCCCGTGGACCGCCTTTTCAGTTTAAAAAAATAAAAGAAAATGACAGAAATGTCAAAAACTTAAAAGAAAATAAGTTTCCCATGTGATATGTGGTCTACTTGTTGGGAAAATTTACAAATTTGAATTTCGACTTTATTTGCAAAATCTCTCTGGAATTTGTAAAATGGGCATAACTTTTGCATACGAACTCGGATTAAAAAGTTTTTTATATGAAAAATCATCTACTCGAAAAGTTACATCCGAATTCACAGGGGGGGCGCTTCGCGCTGAGTCCGCGGTCCTCGGTAAGGGGAGGAGGTACCTTGGCGCCCTTGAACAGCACCTTCCAGACGTCCTTGTGCGTCGTGTCGAAGAGCTCTCGCAACGTCTGGTGCTCGGCCGGGTCAAACTCCCAAATATTGAATGCCCGTCTTTGACACGGGAGGATCCGGCAGAAGAGCATGACTTGGACCACGTTGACGAGCTTAATTTTCTTGCTCATCATGTTTTTGACGCAGGTCTGGAGTCCGGTCAGCTCTACCGAGGAACTCCAGCATAGGCCCTTCTCTTTCCAGGAGGTGAGCCGCATGGGGATTCCGGATCGAAATTCGGGGGCCGCCACCCAGTTGGTGTCGCGCGGCTCGGTGATATAGAACCACCCCGATTGCCACCCCTTTATGGTCTCCATGTAGGAGCCTTCGAGCCAGGTGACGTTGGGCATTTTGCCCACCATGGCGCCTCCGCACTCCGCTTGCTGGCCGACCACCACCTTCGGTTTAAAATTGAAGGTCTTCAGCCACAGGCCGAAGTGGGGCTTGATGCGGAGGAAGGCCTCACACACGACGATAAACGCCGAGATGTTGAGGATGAAATTGGGGGCCAGATCGTGAAAGTCCAGCCCGTAGTAGAACCTGAGCCCGCGGACAAACGGGTGGAGGGGAAATCCCAGTCCGCGGACGAAGTGTAAGAAAAAACACCCTCTCATGGGGTTCTAGAGTAGGGACGATCTGCCCGGCATCTGGCAGCCGGTGTGCGATATCCGTGGCCAGATATCCGGCTCTCCGTAGCTTTGTGATGTCCTCCTCCGTAACGGAGGAGACCATCCACTTGCCTCCCGCTCCGGACATGCTTGGAGTGGTTTGAGGAGAAGATGCGAACTTGGGTGCTGGAGCTCGAGTGCGCAAGAATGGATGAGCAAGGAGGAAGAAGGCGTGGGTGAAAAAGAAGAATCCTTGTCCCTTTATAAAGGCGGAAGAAACTATACGCCTCCCCACCTGCATGGTAAAACTCGCTTATTCCCCAAGCGCCCTAATTGATGGCGCGGTTGGGTTACCCACACCCGTATTGATGAGAATCCCGTGATAAGGGGACATGATCTCTGCTTCGACAAGACGTGCCAAAAAAACCGCCTCGCAATATGTGCAGTAGCTGGTTGAGAAAAACGGTTCGAATAATGACCAGACCATGGTGTGATGTCACGTTATGAAAAGTTGTCAGCATATTAGATTTGTGGAAATATTATTCTCTCTATGATGGTATATGGAATTTGTTTTGTAGAGCCGGACACTATCCTTGTGTTCAAAATCTTCTACGGAGTATTCGGAGGAGGAACCCACCTTGCAATGCCGAAGACAATCTGCGCGCCGGAGTCATCGTCATTGAAGCCTGGTTCAGGGGCTACTGAGGGAGTCCTGGATTAGGGGGTCCTCGGACAGCCGGACTATACACTACTAGGAAAAGGGCTATAGATAATATGGACATTAATGGCGCACCACACATGTGGTGCGCCACTGCTATATACTAATGGCGCACCATGTGTGGTACGCCATTAAACTCCAAATACTAATGGCGCACCACATCCATGGTGCGCCACTACTAATAATTTTTTTTAAACTAGTAATGGCGCACCAGGGGATAGTGCGTCATTACTAGTTAAACTAGTAATGGCGCACCACACCCTCGGTGCGCCACTACTAACAATTTTTTTATAATTTTTTTCAAAAGTAGTAATCACGCACCAGGGGATAGTGTGCCATTACTAGTTTTAACTAGTAATGGCGCACCACACCCTCGGTGCGCCACTACTAACTTTTTTTTTAATTTTTTTTCAAAGTTAGTAATGGCGCACCATGGGTGTGGTGCGCCATTACTAGTTACCAAAAATTCCACCGAATGCACTCCCCCCCCCCCCCCCGTGGACCGCCTTTTCAGTTTAAAAAAATAAAAGAAAATGACAGAAATGTCAAAAACTTAAAAGAAAATAAGTTTCCCATGTGATATGTGGTCTACTTGTTGGGAAAATTTACAAATTTGAATTTCGACTTTATTTGCAAAATCTCTCTGGAATTTGTAAAATGGGCATAACTTTTGCATACGAACTCGGATTAAAAAGTTTTTTATATGAAAAATCATCTACTCGAAAAGTTACATCCGAATTCACAGGGGGGGCGCTTCGCGCTGAGTCCGCGGTCCTCGGTAAGGGGAGGAGGTACCTTGGCGCCCTTGAACAGCACCTTCCAGACGTCCTTGTGCGTCGTGTCGAAGAGCTCTCGCAACGTCTGGTGCTCGGCCGGGTCAAACTCCCAAATATTGAATGCCCGTCTTTGACACGGGAGGATCCGGCAGAAGAGCATGACTTGGACCACGTTGACGAGCTTAATTTTCTTGCTCATCATGTTTTTGACGCAGGTCTGGAGTCCGGTCAGCTCTACCGAGGAACCCCTGGATATGCCCTTCTCTTTCCAGGAGGTGAGCCGCATGGGGATTCCGGATCGAAATTCAGGGGCCGCCACCCAGTTGGTGTCGCGCGGCCCGGTGATATAGAACCACCCCGATTGCCACCCCTTTATGGTCTCCACGTAGGAGCCTTCGAGCCTGGTGACGTTGGGCATTTTTCCCACCATGGCGCCTCAGCACTCCGCTTGCTGGCCGACCACCACCTTCGGTTTAACATTGAAGGTCTTCAGCCACAGGACGAAGTGGGGCTTGATGCGGAGGAAGGCCTCGCACACGACGATAAACGCCGACATGTTGAGGATGAAATTGGGGGCCACATCATGAAAGTCCAGCCCGTAGTAGAACATGAGCCCGCGGACAAACGGGTGGAGGGGAAATCCCAGTCCGCGGACGAAGTGTAAGAAAAACCACCCTCTCATGGGGTTCTGGAGTAGGGACGATCTGCCCCACATCTGGCAGCCGGTGTGCGATATCCGTGGCCAGATATCCGGCTCTCCGTAGCTTTGTGATGTCCTCCTCCGTAACGGAGGAGACCATCCACTTGCCTCCCGCTCCGGACATGCTTGGAGTGGTTTGAGGAGAAGATGCGAACTTGGGTGCTGGAGCTCGAGTGCGCAAGAATGGATGAGCAAGGAGGAAGAAGGCGTGGGTGAAAAAGAAGAATCCTTGTCCCTTTATAAAGGCGGAAGAAACTATACGCCTCCCCACCTGCCTGGTAAAACTCGCTTATTCCCCAAGCGCCCTAATTGATGGCGCGGTTGGGTTACCCACACCCGTATTTATGAGAATCCCGTGAGAAGGGGACACGATCTCTGCTTCGACAAGACGTGCCAAGAAAACCGCCTCGCAATATGTGCAGTTGCTGGTTGAGAAAAACGGTTCGAATAATGACCAGACCGTGGTGTGATGTCACGTTATGAAAAGTTGTCAGCAGATTAGATTTGTGGAAATACTATTCTCCCTACGATGGTATGTGGAATTTGTTTTGCAGAGCCGGACACGATCCTTGTGTTCAAAATCTTCTACGGAGTATTCGGAGGAGGAACCTGCCTTGCAATGCCGAAGACAATCTGTGCGCCGGACTCATCGTCATTGAAGCTTGGTTCGGGGGCTACTGAGGGAGTCCTGTATTAGGGGGCCCTCGGACAGCCGGACTATACACTACTAGGAAAAGGGCTATAGATAATATGGACATTAATGGCGCACCGCACATGTGGTGCGCCACTGCTATATACTAATGGCGCACCATGTGTAGGTACGCCATTAAACTCCAAATACTAATGGCGCACCACATCCATGGTGCGCCACTACTAACCATTTTTTAAACTAGTAATGGCGCACCAGGGGATAGTGCGCCATTACTAGTTAAACTAGTAATGGCGCACCACACCCTCGGTGCGCCACTACTAACAATTTTTTTTATTTTTTTTTCAAAACTAGTAATGGCACACGAGGGGATAGTGCGCCATTACTAGTTTTAACTAGTAATGGCGCACCACACCCTCGGTGCGCCACTACTAACAATTTTTTTTCAAAGTTAGTAATGGCGCACCGTGGGTGTGGTGCGCCATTACTAGTTACCAGAAATTCCACCGAATGCACTCCCCCCCCCCCCGTGGACCGCCTTTTCAGTTTTAAAAAAATAAAAGAAAATGACGGAAATGTCAAAAAAATAAAAGAAAATAAGTTTCCCATGTGATATGTGGTCTACTTGTTGGGAAAATTTACAAATATGAATTTCGACTTTATTTGCAAAATCTCTCTGGAATTTGTAAAATGGGCATAACTTTTGCATACGAACTCGGATTAAAAAGTTTTTTATATGAAAAATCATCTACTCGAAAAGTTACATCCGAATTCACAGGGGGGGCGCTTCCCACTGAGTCCGCGGTCCTCGGTAAGGGGAGGAGGTACCTTGGCGCCCTTGAACAGCACTTTCCAGACATCCTTGTGCGTCGTGTCGAAGAGCTCTCCCAGCGTCTGGTGCTCGGCCGGGTCGAACTCCCAAATATTGAATGCCCGTCTTTGACACGGGAGCATCCGGCAGAAGAGCATGACTTGGACCACGTTGATGAGCTTAATTTTCTTGCTCATCATGTTTTTGACGCAGGTCTGGAGTCCGGTCAGCCCTACCGAGGAACTCCAGCATAGGCCCTTCTCTTTCCAGGAGGTGAGCCGCATGGGGATTCCGGATCGAAATTCGGGGGCCGCCACCCAGTTGGTGTCGCGCGGCTCGGTGATATAGAACCACCCCGATTGCCACCCCTTTATGGTCTCCATGTAGGAGCCTTCGAGCCAGGTGACGTTGGGCATTTTGCCCACCATGGCGCCTCCGCACTCCGCTTGCTGGCCGACCACTACCTTCGGTTTAAAATTGAAGGTCTTCAGCCACAGGCCGAAGTGGGGCTTGATGCGGAGGAAGGCCTCGCACACGACGATAAACGCCGAGATGTTGAGGATGAAATTGGGGGCCAGATCGTGAAAGTCCAGCCCGTAGTAGAACATGAGCCCGCGGACAAACGGGTGGAGGGGAAATCCCAGTCCGCGGACGAAGTGTAAGAAAAACCACCCTCTCATGGGGTTCTGGAGTAGGGACGATCTGCCCCACATCTGGCAGCCGGTGTGCGATATCCGCAGCCAGATATCCGGCTCTCCGTAGCTTTGTGATGTCCTCCTCCGTAACGGAGGAGACCATCCACTTGCCTCCCGCTCCGGACATGCTTGGAGTGGTTTGAGGAGAAGATGCGAACTTGGGTGCTGGAGCTCGAGTGCGCAAGAATGGATGAGCAAGGAGGAAGAAGGCGTGGGTGAAAAAGAAGAATCCTTGTCCCTTTATAAAGGCGGAAGAAACTATACGCCTCCCCACCTGCATGGTAAAACTCGCTTATTCCCCAAGCGCCCTAATTGATGGCGCGGTTGGGTTACCCACACCCGTATTGATGAGAATCCCGTGATAAGGGGACACGATCTCTGCTTCGACAAGACGTGCCAAGAAAACCGCCTCGCAATATGTGCAGTAGCTGGTTGAGAAAAACGGTTCGAATAATGACCAAACCGTGGTGTGATGTCATGTTATGAAAAGTTGTCAGCAGATTAGGTTTGTGGAGATATTATTCTCCCTACGATGGTATGTGGAATTTGTTTTGTAGAGCCGGACACTATCCTTGTGTTCAAAATCTTCTACGGAGTATTCGGAGGAGGAACCTGCCTTGCAATGCCGAAGACAATCTGTGCGCCGGACTCATCGTCATTGAAGCTTGGTTCAGGGGCTACTGAGGGAGTCCTGTATTAGGGGGCCCTCGGACAGCCGGACTATACACTACTAGGAAAAGGGCTATAGATAATATGAACATTAATGGCGCATCACACATGTGGTGCGCCACTGCTATATACTAATGGCGCACCATGTGTAGGTACGCCATTAAACTCCAAATACTAATGGCGCACCACATCCACGGTGCGCCACTACTAACAATTTTTTTAAAAAAAAACTAGTAATGGCGCACCACACCCTCGGTGCGCCACTACTAACAAATAGTTCTAATTTTTTTTCAAAACTAGTAATGGCGCACCACACCCTCGGTGCGCCACTACTAACAATTTTTTTATTTTTTTTTCAAAGTTAGTAATGGTGCACCGTGGGTGTGGTGCGCCATTACTAGTTACCAAAAATTCCACCGAATGCACCCCCCCCCCCCGTGGACCGCCTTTTTAGTTTAAAAAATAAAACAAAATGACGGAAATGTCAAAAAAAATAAAAGAAAATAAGTTTCCCATGTGATATGTGGTCTACTTGTTGGGAAAATTTACAAATATGAATTTCGACTTTATTTGCAAAATCTCTTTGGAATTTGTAAAATGGGCATAAATTTTGCATACGAACTCGGATTAAAAAGTCTTTTGTATGAAAAATCATCTACTCGAAAAGTTACATCCGAATTCACGAGGGGGGGGCGCTTCGCGCTGAGTCCGCGGTCCTCGGTAAGGGGAGGAGGGACCTTGGCGCCCTTGAACAGCACCTTCCAGACGTCCTTGTGCGTCGTGTCGAAGAGCTCTCGCAGCGTCTGGTGCTTGGCCGGGTCGAACTCCCAAATATTGAATGCCCGTCTTTGACACGGGAGGATCCGGCGGAAGAGCATGACTTGGACCACGTAGACGAGCTTAATTTTCTTGCTCGTCATGTTTTTGACGCGGGTCTGGAGTCCGATCAGCTCTACCGAGGAACCCTAGGATAGGCCCTTCTCTTTCCAGGAGGTGAGCCGCATGGGGATTCGGGATCGAAATTCTGGGGCCGCCACCCAGTTGGTGTCGCGCGGCTCGGTGATATGGATGTTGGGGAACGTAGTAATTTCAAAAAAATTCTACGCACACGCAAGATCATGGTGATGCATAGCAACGAGAGGGGAGAGTGTTCTCCACGTACCCTCGTAGACCGAAAGCGGAAGCGTTAACACAACACGGTTGATGTAGTCGTACGTCTTCATGATCCGACCGATCAAGTACCGAACGTACGGCACCTCCGAGTTCAGCACACGTTCAGCTCGATGACGTCCCTCGAACTCCGATCCAGCCGAGTGTTGAGGGAGAGTTTCGTCAGCACGACGGCGTGGTGACAATGATGATGTTCTACCGACGCAGGGCTTCGCCTAAGCACCGCTACGATATTATCGAGGTGTAATATGGTGGAGGGGGGCACCGCACACGGCTAAGAGATCAATAATCAATTGTGTGTTTAGAGGTGCCCCCCTGCCCCCGTATATAAAGGAGCAAGGGGGGGTTCGGCCAGCCAAGGGGAGAGGCGCGCCAGGAGGAGTCATAGTCCTACTGGGAGTAGGACTCCCCCCTTTTCCATGTTGGACTAGGAGAGAGAGGGGGAAGAGGTGGAGGGGAGGAAGGAAAAGGGGGGGCGCCGCCCCCTTCTCCTTGTCCTATTCGGACTGGGGGGAGGGGCGTGCGGCCCTGCCTTGGCCTCCTCTCCTCTCTTCCACCTAGGCCCACTAAGGCCCATCAAGTTACCGGGGGGTTCCGGTAACCTCCCGGTACTCCGGAAAAATCCCGATTTCAACCGGAACACTTCCGATGTCCAAACATAGGCTTCCAATATATCAATCTTTTCGTCATGTCCGAGATCACATCCGAGACTCCGAACAACCTTCGGTACATCAAAACATATAAACTCATAATATAACTGTCATCGTAACGTTAAGCGTGCGGACCCTACGGGTTCGAGAACTATGTAGACATGACCGAGACACCTCTCCGGTCAATAACCAATAGCGGAACCTGGATGCTCATATAGGTTCCCATATATTCTACGAAGATCTTTATCGGTCAGACCGCATAACAACATACGTTGTTCCCTTTGTCATCGGTATGTTACTTGCCCGAGATTCGATCGTCGGTATCTCGATACCTAGTTCAATCTCGTTACCGGCAAGTCTCTTTACTCGTTCCGTAATACATCATCCTGCAACTAACTCATTAGTCACAATGCTTGCAAGGCTTATAGTGATGTGTATTACTGAGTGGGCCCAGAGATACCTCTCCGACAATCAGAGTGACAAATCCTAATCTCGAAATACGCCAACCCAACAAGTACCTTTGGAGACACCTGTAGAGCACCTTTATAATCACCCAGTTATGTTGTGACGTTTGGTAGCACACAAAGTGTTCCTCCGGTAAACGGGAGTTGCATAATCTCATAGTCATAGGAACATGTATAAGTCATGAAGAAAGCAATAGCAACATACTAAACGATCGAGTGCTAAGCTAACCGAATGGGTCAAGTCAATCACATCATTCTCCCAATGGTGTGATCCCGTTAATCAAATGACAACTCATGTCTATGGCAAGGAAACATAACCATCTTTGATCAACGAGCTAGTCAAGTAGAGGCATACTAGTGACACTCTGTTTGTCTATGTATTCACACATGTATTATGTTTCCGGTTAATACAGTTCTAGCATGAATAATAAACAATTATCATGATATAAGGAAATAAATAATAACTTTATTATTGCCTCTAGGGTATATTTCCTTCAGTCTCCCACTTGCACTAGAGTCAGTAATCTAGATTACACAGTAATGATTCTTACACCCATGGAGTCTTGGTGCTGATCATGTTTTGCTCGTGGAAGAGGCTTAGTCAATGGGTCTGCAACATTCAGATCCGTATGTATCTTGAAAATTTCTATGTCTCCCACCTGGAATAAATCCCGGATGGAATGGAAGCGTCTTTTGATGTGCTTGATTCTCTTGTGAAATCCGGATTCCTTCGCTAAGGCAATTGCACCAGTATTGTCATAAAAGATTTTCATTGGTCCCGATGCACTAGGTATGACACCTAGATCGGATATGAACTCCTTCATCCAGACTCCTTCATTTGCTGCTTCCGAAGCAGCTATGTACTCCGCTTCACACGTAGATCCCGCCATGACACTTTGCTTAGAACTGTACCAACTGACAGCTCCACCGTTCAATGTAAACACGTATCCGGTTTGCGATTTAGAATCGTCCGGATCAGTGTCAAAGCTTGCATCAACGTAACCATTTACGATGAGCTCTTTGTCACCTCCATAAACGAGAAACATATCCTTAGTCCTTTTCACGTATTTCAGGATGTTCTTGACCGCTGTCCAGTGATCAACTCCTGGATTACTTTGGTACCTCCCTGCTAAACTTATAGCAAGGCACACATCAGGTCTGGTACACAGCATTGCATACATGATAGAGCCTATGGCTGAAGCATAGGGAACATCTTTCATCTTCTCTCTATCTTCTGCAGTGGTCCGGCATTGAGTCTTACTCAATCTCACACCTTGTAGTACAGGCAAGAACCCTTTCTTTGCTTGATCCATTTTGAACTTCTTCAAAACTTTGTCAAGGTATGTGCTTTGTGAAAGTCCAATTAACCGTCTTGATCTATCTCTATAGATCTTGATGCCTAATATATATGCAGCTTCACCGAGGTCTTTCATTAAAAAACTCTTATTCAAGTATCCCTTTATGCTATCCAGAAATTATATATCATTTCCAATTAGCAATATGTCATCCACATATAATATCAGAAATGCTACTGAGCTCCCACTCACTTTCTTGTAAATACAGGCTTCTCCAAAAGTCCGTATAAAACCAAATGCTTTGATCACACTATCAAAGCGTTTATTCCAACTCCGAGAGGCTTGCACCAGTCCATAAATGGATCACTGGAGCTTGCACACTTTGTTAGCTCCCTTTGGATCAACAAAACCTTCCGGTTGCATCATATACAACTCTTCTTCCAGAAATCCATTCAGGAATGCAGTTTTGACATCCATTTGCCAAATTTCATAATCACAAAATGCAGCAATTGCTAACATGATTCGGACAGACTTAAGCATCGCTACGGGTGAGATGGTCTCATCGTAGTCAATCCCTTGAACTTGTCGAAAACCTTTCGCAACAAGTCGAGCTTTATAGACAGTAACATTACCGTCAGCGTCAGTCTTCTTCTTGAAGATCCATTTATTTTCAATGGCTTGCCGATCATCGGGCAAGTCAACCAAAGTCCATACTTTGTTCTCATTCATGGATCCCATCTCGGATTTCATGGCCTCAAGCCATTTTGCGGAATCTGGGCTCACCATCGCTTCTTCATAGTTTGTAGGTTCGTCATGGTCCAGTAACATAACCTCCACAACAGGATTACCGTACCACTCTGGTGCGGATCTTAATCTGGTTGACCTACGAGGTTCAGTAATAACTTGATCTGAAGTTTCATGATCATTATCATTAACTTCCTCACTAATTGGTGTAGGTGTTGCAGAAACTGGTTTCTGTGATGATCTACTTTCCAATAAGGGAGCAGGTACAGTTACCTCATCAAGTTCTACTTTCCTCCCACTCACTTCTTTCGAGAGAAACTCCTTCTCTAGAAAGGATCCATTCTTAGCAACGAATGTCTTTCCTTCGGATCTGTGATAGAAGGTGTACCCAACAGTCTCCTTTGGGTATCCTATGAAGACACATTTTTCCGATTTAGGTTCGAGCTTATCAGGTTGAAGTTTCTTCACATAAGCATCGCAACCCCAAACTTTAAGAAACGACAACTTTGGTTTCTTGCCAAACCATAGTTCATAAGGCGTAGTCTCAACGGATTTTGATGGTGCCCTATTTAGAGTGAATGCAGCCGTCTCTAAAGCATAACCCCAAAACGATAGCGGTAAATCAGTAAGAGACATCATAGATCGCACCATATCTAGTAAAGTACGATTACGACGTTCGGACACACCATTACGCTGTGGTGTCCGGGTGGCGTGAGTTGCGAAACTATTCCGCATTATTTCAAATGTAGGCCAAACTCTTAACTCAGATATTCTCCTCCACGATCTGATCGTCGAAACTTTATTTTCTTGTTACGATGATTTTCAACTTTGCTCTGAAATTCTTTGAACTTTTCAAATGTTTCAGACTTATGTTTCATTAAGTAGATATACCCATATCTGCTCAAATCATCTGTGAAGGTGAGAAAATAACGATATCCGCCACGAGCCTCAATATTCATCGGACGACATACATCTCAATGTATGATTTCCAACAAATCAGTTGCTCTCAACATAGTTCCGGAGAACGGTGTTTTAGTCATCTTGCCCATGAGACACGGTTTGCAAGTACCAAGTGATTCATAATCAAGTGATTCCAAAAGTCCATCATTATGGAGTTTCTTCATGCGCTTTACACCGATATGACCTAAACGGCAGTGCCACAAATAATTTGCACTATCATTATCAACTCTGCATCTTTTGGCTTCGACATTATGAATATGTGTGTCACTACTACCGAGATTCATTAAAAATAGACCATTCTACAAGGGTGCATGACCATAAAAGATATTACTCATATAAAAAGAACAACCATTATTCTCTGATTTAAATGAATAACCGTCTCGCATCAAACAAAATCCAGATATAATGTTCATGCTCAACGCTGGCACCAAATAACAATTATTTAGGTCTAATACTAATCCCGAAGGTAGATGCAGAGGTAGCGTGCCGACGGCGATCACATCGACTTTGGAACCGTTTCCCACGCGCATCGTCACCTCATCCTTGGCCAATGTTCGCTTAATCCGTAGTCCCTGTTTCGAGTTGCAAATATTAGCAACAGAACCAGTATCAAATACCCAGGTGCTACTGCGAGCTCTGGTAAGGTACACATCAATAACATGTATATCACATATACCTTTGTTCACCTTGACATCCTTCTTATCCGCCAAATACTTGGGGCAGTTCCACTTCCAGTGACCAGTCTGCTTGCAGTAGAAGCACTCAGTTTCAGGCTTAGGTCCAGATTTGGGTTTCTTCTCCTGAACAGCAACTTGCTTGCTGTTCTTCTTGAAGTTCCCCTTCTTCTTCTTCCCTTTGCCCTTTTTCTTGAAACTAGTGGTCTTATTGACCATCAACAATTGATGCTTCTTTTTGATTTCTACCTCCGCCGCCTTTAGCATTGCGAAGAGCTCGGGAATTGTCTTATTCATCCCTTGCATGTTATAGTTCATCACGAAGGTCTTGTAGCTTGGTGGCAGTGATTGAAGAATTCTGTCAATGATGCTATCATCCGGAAGATTAATTCCTAGTTGAATCAAGTGATTATTATACCCAGACATTTTGAGTATATGCTCACTGACAGAACTATTCTCTTCCATCTTGCAGCTGTAGAACTTATTGGAGACTTCATATCTCTCAATCCGGGCATTTGCTTGAAATATTAACTTCAACTCCTGGAACATCTCATATGCTCCATGACGTTCAAAACGTCGTTGAAGACCCAGTTCTAAGCCGTAAAGCATGGCACACTGAACTATCGAGTAGTCATCAGCTTTGCTCTGCCAGACGTTCATAACTTTTGGTGTTGCTCTTGCAGCAGGCCTGGCACCCAGCGGTGCTTCCAGGACGTAATTCTTCTGTGCAGCAATGAGGATAATCCTCAAGTTACGGACCCAGTCCGTGTAATTGCTACCATCATCTTTCAACTTTGCTTTCTCAAGGAACGCACTGAAATTCAATGGAACAACAGCACGGGCCATCTATCTACAATTAACATAGACAAGCAAGATACTATCAGGTACTAAGTTCATTATAAATTTAAGTTCTATTAATCATATTACTTAAAAAAACTCACACTTAGATAGTCATCCCTCTAATCATCTAAGTGATTACGTGATCCAAATCAACTAAACCATAACCAATCATCACGTGAAATGGAGTAGTTTTCAATGGTGAACATCACTATGTTGATCATATCTACTATATGATTCACGCTCGACCTTTCGGTCTCAGTGTTCCGAGGCCATATCTGCATATGCTAGGCTCGTCAAGTTTAACCTGGGTATTCTGCGTGTGCAAAACTGGCTTGCACCCGTTGTAGATGGACGTAGAGCTTATCACACCCGATCATCACGTGGTGTCTGGGCACGACGAACTTTGGCAACGGTGCATACTCAGGGAGAACACTTTTATCTTGAAATTTTAGTGAGAGATCATCTTATAATGCTACCGTCAATCAAAGATAAGATGCATAAAAGATAAACATCACATGCAATCAATATAAGTGATATGATATGGCCATCATCATCTTGTGCTTGTGATCTCCATCTCCGAAGCACCGTCATGATCACCATCGTCACCGGCGCGACACCTTGATCTCCATCGTAGCATCGTTGTCATCTCGCCAACTATAGCTTTTACGACTATCGCTACCGCTTAGTGATAAAGTAAAACAATTACATGGCGATTGCATTGCATACAATAAAGCGACAACCATATGGCTCCTGCCAGTTGCCGATAACTCGGTTACAAAACATGATCATCTCATACAATAAAATATAGCATCATGTCTTGACCATATCACATCACAACATGCCCTGCAAAAACAAGTTAGACGTCCTCTACTTTGTTGTTGCAAGTTTTACGTGGCTGCTACGGGCTTAGCAAGAACCGTTCTTACCTACGCATCAAAACCACAACGATAGTTTGTCAAGTTGGTGCTGTTTTAACCTTCGCAGGGACCGGGCGTAGCCACACTCGGTTCAACTAAAGTGAGAGAGACAGACACCCGCCAGTCACCTTTAAGCAACGAGTGCTCGCAATGGTGAAACCAGTCTCGCGTAAGCGTACGCGTAATGTCGGTCCGGGCCGCTTCATCTCACAATACCGCTGAACCAAAATATGACATGCTGGTAAGCAGTATGACTTATATCGCCCACAACTCACTTGTGTTCTACTCGTGCATATAACATCAACGCATAAAACCAGGCTCGGATGCCACTGTTGGGGAACGTAGTAATTTCAAAAAAAAATTACGCACACACAAGATCATGGTGATGCATAGGAACGAGAGGGGAGAGTGTTGTCCACGTACCCTCGTACACCGAAAGCGGAAGCGTTATCACAACGCGGTTGATGTAGTCGTACGTCTTCACGATCCGACCGATCAAGTACCGAACGTACGGCACCTCCGAGTTCAGCACACGTTCAGCTCGATGACGTCCCTCGAACTCCGATCCAGCCGAGTGTTGAGGGAGAGTTTCGTCAGCACGACGGCGTGGTGACAATGATGATGTTCTACCGACGCAGGGCTTCGCCTAAGCACCGCTACGATATTATCGAGGTGTAATATGGTGGAGGGGGGCACCGCACACGGCTAAGAGATCAATAATCAATTGTGTGTCTAGAGGTGCCCCCCCTGCCCCCGTATATAAAGGACCAAGGGGGGTTCGGCCGACCAAGGGGAGAGGTGCGCCAGGAGGAGTCCTACTCCTACCGGGAGTAGGACTCCCCCCTTTTCCATGTTGGACTAGGAGAGAGAGGGGGAAGAGGTGGAGGGGAGGAAGGAAAAGGGGGGCGCCGCCCCCTTCTCCTTGTCCTATTCGGACTGGGGGGAGGGGCGTGCGGCCTTGCCCTGGCCTCCTCTCCTCTGTTCCACCTAGGCCCACTAAGGCCCATCAAGTTACCGGGGGGTTCCGGTAACCTCCGGGTACTCCGGAAAAATCCCGATTTCACCCGGAACACTTCCGATGTCCAAACGTAGGCTTCCAATATATCAATCTTTATGTCTCGACCATTTCGAGACTCCTCGTCATGTCCGAGATCACATCCGGGACTCCGAACAACCTTCGGTACATCAAAACATATAAACTCATAATATAACTGTCATCGTAACGTTAAGCGTGCGGACCCTACGGGTTCGAGAACTATGTAGACATGACCGAGACACCTCTCCGGTCAATAACCAATAGCGGAACCTGGATGCTCATATTGGTTCCCATATATTCTACGAAGATCTTTATCGGTCAGACCGCATAACAACATACGTTGTTCCCTTTGTCATCGGTATGTTACTTGCCCGAGATTCGATCGTCGGTATCTCGATACCTTGTTCAATCTCGTTACCGGCAAGTCTCTTTACTCGTTTCGTAATACATCATCCCGCAACTAACTCATTAGTCACAATGCTTGCAAGGCTTATAGTGATGTGTATTACTGAGTGGGCCCAGAGATACCTCTCCGACAATCGGAGTGACAAATCCTAATCTCGAAATACGCCAACCCAACAAGTACCTTTGGAGACACCTGTAGAGCACCTTTATAATTACCCAGTTACGTTGTGACGTTTGGTAGCACACAAAGTGTTCCTCCGGTAAACGGGAGTTGCATAATCTCATAGTCATAGGAACATGTATAAGTCATGAAGAAAGCAATAGCAACATACTAAACGATCGAGTGCTAAGCTAACGGAATGGGTCAAGTCAATCACATCATTCTCCTAATGATGTGATCCTGTTAATCAAATGACAACTCATGTCTATGGCTAGGAAACATAAACATCTTTGATCAACGAGCTAGTCAAGTAGAGGCATACTAGTGACACTCTGTTTGTCTATGTGTTCACACATGTATTATGTTTCCGGTTAATACAATTCTAGCATGAATAATAAACATTTATCATGATATAAGGAAATAAATAATAACTTTATTATTGCCTCTAGGGCATATTTCCTTCAATAGAACCACCCCGATTGCCACCCCTTTATGGTCTCCACGTAGGAGCCTTGGAGTTAGGTGACGTTGGGCATTTTGCCCACCATGGCGCCTCCGCACTCCGCTTGCTGGCCGACCACCACCTTCGGTTTAAAATTGAAGGTCTTCAGCCACAGGCCGAAGTGGGGCTTGATGCGGAGGAAGGCCTCACACACGACGATAAACGCCGAGATGTTGAGGATGAAATTGGGGGCCAGATCGTGAAAGTCCAGCCCGTAGTAGAACCTGAGCCCGCGGACAAACGGGTGGAGGGGAAATCCCAGTCCGCGGACGAAGTGTAAGAAAAAACACCCTCTCATGGGGTTCTAGAGTAGGGACGATCTGCCCGGCATCTGGCAGCCGGTGTGCGATATCCGTGGCCAGATATCCGGCTCTCCGTAGCTTTGTGATGTCCTCCTCCGTAACGGAGGAGACCATCCACTTGCCTCCCGCTCTGGACATGCTTGGAGTGGTTTGACGAGAAGATGCGAACTTGGGTGCTGGAGCTCGAGTGCGCAACAATGGATGAGCAAGGAGGAAGAAGGCGTGGGTGAAAAACAAGAATCCTTGTCCCTTTATAAAGGCGGAAGAAACTATACGCCTCCCCACCTGCCTGGTAAAACTCGCTTATTCCCCAAGCGCCCTAATTGATGGCGCGGTTGGGTTACCCACACCCGTATTGATGAGAATCCCGTGATAAGGGGACACGATCTCTGCTTCGACAAGACGTGCCAAGAAAACCGCCTCGCAATATGTGCAGTAGCTGGTTGAGAAAAACGGTTCGAATAATGACCAGACCGTGGTGTGATGCCACGTTATGAAAAGTTGTCAGCAGATTAGATTTGTGGAAATATTATTCTCTCTACGATGGTATGTGGAATTTGTTTTGCAGAGCCGGACACTATCCTTGTGTTCAAAATCTTCTACGGAATATTCGGAGGAGGAACCCGCCTTGCAATGCCGAAGACAATCTGCGCGCCGGACTCATCGTCATTGAAGCTTGGTTCAGGGGCTACTGAGGGAGTCCTGGATTAGGGGGTCCTCGGAAAGCCGGACTATACACTACTAGGAAAAGGGCTATAGATAATATGGACATTAATGGCGCACCACACATGTGGTGCGCCACTCCTATATACTAATGGTGCACCATGTGTGGGTACACCATTAAACTCCAAATACTAATGGCGCACCACATCCACGGTGCGCCACTACTAACAATTTTTTTATTTTTTTAAAAAACTAGTAATGGCGCACCAGGGGATAGTGCGCCATTACTAGTTAAACTAGTAATGGCGCACCACACCCTCGGTGCGCCACTACTAACAATTTTTTTAATTTTTTTTCAAAACTAGTAATGGCGCACCAGGGGTTAGTGCGCCATTACTAGTTTTAACTAGTAATGGCGCACAACACCCTCGGTGCGCCACTACTAACAACTTTTTTTATTTATTTTCAAAGTTAGTAATGGCGCACCATGGGTGTGGTGCGCCATTACTAGTTACCAAAAATTCCACCGAATGCACCCCCCCCCCCCCCGTGGACCGCCTTTTCAGTTAAAAAATAAAAGAAAATGACGGAAATGTCAAAAAAATAAAAGAAAATAAGTTTCCCATGTGATATGTGGTCTACTTGTTGGGAAAATTTACAAATATGAATTTCGACTTTATTTGCTAAATCTCTCTGGAATTTGTAAAATGGGCATAACTTTTGCATACGAACTCGGATTAAAAAATTTTTATATGAAAAATCATCTACTCGAAAAGTTACATCCGAATTCACGGGGGGGGGGGGGGGGGGGGAGCTTCGCGCTGAGTCCGCGGTCCTCGGTAAGGGGAGGAGGTACCTTGGCGCCCTTGAACAGGACCTTCCAGATGTCCTTGTGCGTCGTATCGAAGAGCTCTCACAGCGTCTGGTTCTCGGCCGAGTCGAACTCCCAAATATTGAATGCCCGTCTTTGACACGGGAGGATCCGGCGGAAGAGCAAGACTTGGACCACGTTGACGAGCTTAATTTTCTTGCTCATCATGTTTTTGACACAGGTCTGGAGTCCGGTCAGCTCTACTGAGGAACCCCAGGATAGGCCCTTCTCTTTCCAGGAGGTGAGCCGCATGGGGATTCCGGATCGAAATTCGGGGGCCGCCACCCAGTTGGTGTCGCGCGGCTCGGTGATATAGAATCACCCCGATTGCCACCCCTTAATGGTCTCCACGTAGGAGCTTTCGAGCCAGGTGACGTTGGGCATTTTTCCCACCATGGCGCCTCCGCACTCCGCTTGCTGGCCGACCACCACCTTCGGTTTAAAATTGAAGGTCTTCAGCCACAGGCCGAAGTGGGGCTTGATGCGGAGGAAGGCCTGGCACATGACGATAAACGCCGAGATGTTGAGGATGAAATTGGGGGCCAGATCGTGAAAGTCCAGCCCGTAGTAGAACATGAGCCCACGGACAAATGGGTGGAGGGGAAATCCCAATCCGCGGACGAAGTGTAAGAAAAACCACCCTCTCATGGGTTCTGGAGTAGGGACGATCTGCCCCGCATCTGGCAGCCGGTGTGCGATATCCGCGGGCAGATATCTGGCTCTCCGTAGCTTTGTGATGTCCTCCTCCGTAACGGAGGAGACCATCCACTTGCCTCCCGCTCCGGACATGCTTGGAGTGGTTTGAGGAGAAGATGCGAACTTGGGTGCTGGAGCTCGAGTGCGCAAGAATGGATGAGCAAGGAGGAAGAAGGCGTGGGTGAAAAAGAAGAATCCTTGTCCCTTTATAAAGGCGGAAGAAACTATACGCCTCCCCACCTGCCTGGTAAAACTTGCTTATTCCCCAAGCGCCCTAATTGATGGCACGGTTGGGTTACCCACACCCGTATCGATGAGAATCCCGTGATAAGGGGACACGATCTCTGCTTCGACAGGACGTGCCAAGAAAACCGCCTCGCAATATGTGCAGTAGCTGGTTGACAAAAACGGTTCGAATAATGACCAGACCGTGGTGTGATGTCACATTATGAAAAGTTGTCAGCAGATTAGATTTGTGGAAATATTATTCTCTCTATGATGGTATGTGGAATTTGGTTTGCAGAGCCGGACACTATCCTTGTGTTCAAAATCTTCTACGGAGTATTCAGAGGAGGAACCCCGTTGAAGATTTTTAGAATCCCCAAAAACCTAACAGAATAAAAGATACGGGGCTTTTAAGATCTAGAGGGGAAAATGGAAAAAAATTCAAACTTAGTAGTGGCGCACCATTTGCTAGGTGCGCCACTAGTAACAGAAAAAAAATTAGTTTCGATTTTTTTTTTGAAAAAATATTCGAAATATGATACGTAATATGAACGAAAGTTTGAAATATTTCTTCAAAATTTCATCACACTTATGAACATGAACAAAGTCCTAGACATCAACAAGGTTTAATAGGATTGATATGCTACATATATCAACAAATGCGTGTTAAGTGAGCTGGTGCTGGGGTTGGGTAGAACTATGAAGTTAAACGTGCTTGGGCTGGAGTAATGTGAGGATGGGTGACCTTTCGGGAAGTTTGACCAGGGAGTGCGATTTGACTTGAGATTAAGCATATTGACCCGAGATTAAGAAAAAACAAAAAAATTGAAAAAAAATTCCGAAAAATTTGAAAAAAAATGTTAGTAATGGCGCACTTCCATGTGGTGCGCCATTAGTATCTGGTATACTAATGGCGCACCGTGTGATATACCAATGGCGCAGCAGGGGTGCGCCATTAGTATCTGGTATACCAATGGCGCACCAGGGGTGCGCCATTAGTATTAATTACTAGTGGCGTGATGCTAGTGGCGCACCTGTAGTGCGCCATTAATGGCCAAAACAGGTGCGCCACTAGCAGGCCTTTTCCTAGTAGTGATATCCTTTAGCCGGACTGTTGGACTATGAAGATACAAGATTGAAGATTTCGTCCCGTGTCCGAATGGGACTCTCCTTGGCGTGGAAGGCAAGCTTGGCGATATGGATATGTAGATCTCCTCCCTTGTAACCGACTCTGTGTAACCCTAGCCCCCTCCAGTGTCTATATAAACCGAAGGGTTTAGTCCGTAGGACAACAACAATCATACCATAGGCTAGCTTCTAGGGTTTAGCCTCTACAATCTCGTGGTAGATCAACTCTTGTAATACTCATATCATCAAGATCAATCAAGCAGGAAGTAGGGTATTACCTCCATCAAGAGGGCCCGGAACTGGGTAAACATCGTGTCCCCCGCCTCCTGTTACCATCCGCCTTAGACGCACAGTTCGATACTCCCTGCCCGAGATCCGCCGGTTTTGACACCGACAGGGGGTGTTCGGGATAGACCTGATCACTCTTTATCCCAGTTTTGGGTCCTTCGAAGGAGGTGTTCAGCACAACGAACCAGGCAATCAGACTATAGGGCTTTATCGCTCTCACTTAGCCATAGGAGCTTTAGGAAGGTAGGCGCAGCCCCTGGTGTTCGGAAGACCGCACGAGGGGCTCTATAAGCACCTGATCGGAAGAAAAAACCGATCCATCGCACGCTGCATTGGTTATGGCATTATGCGGGAGAAATCCTTAAAGATTTTACAACCTCTTGAACAGCTGACCACCTCTCGTCGTATCATGACAGTCAGTTTTCGGCTTTCTCTACTGAGGTGCTCGTCCGGAAGAACCGGGACACAATCGCAGTAGTTCTCCCAGTGCTACCTTAGCTGATATAGCGGAACGTAAGGTACCAAAACGTGGGAGCCGGGCAAACCCAACTATTGACGTAAGACATGACTTGGAGTTGATGCATATAATGCTATAGGTTCGGGATGCCGAACTTCCGCAAGGGTGTTCGGACTTTATTGCCGTATTATGGGTAAAACGAAGCCCCTGGCATATTTGAGGGCATATCATGGTGTACGAATGCCACTGTTGGAAATATGCCCTAGAGGAAATAATAAAATGGTTATTATTGTATTTCCTTGTTCATGATAATTGTCTGTTGTTCATGCTATAATTGTATTAACTGGAAACCGTAATACATGTGTGAATACATAGACCACAACATGTCCCTAGTAAGCCTCTAGTTGACTAGCTCGTTGATCAATAGATGGTTATGGTTTCCTGACCATGGACATTGGATGTCATTGATAATGGGATCACATCATTAGGAGAATGATGTGATGGACAAGACCCAATCCTAAGCATAGCACAAGATCGTGTAGTTCGTTTGCTAGAGCTTTTCTAATGTCAAGTATCATTTCCTTAGACCATGAGATTGTGCAACTCCCGGATACCGTAGGAATGCTTTGGGTGTACCAAATGTCACAACCTAACTGGGTGGCTATAAAGGTGCACTACAGGTATCTCCGAAAGTGTCTGTTGGGTTGGCACGAATCGAGACTGGGATTTGTCACTCCGTATGATGGAGAGGTATCTCTGGGCCCACTCGGTAATGCATGATCATAATGAGCTCAATGTGACCAAGTGTTTGGTCATGGGATCATGCATTACGGTACGAGTAAAGTGACTTGCCGGTAACGAGATTGAACAAGGTATTGGGATACCGACGATCGAATCTCGGGCAAGTAACGTACCGATTGACAAAGGGAATTGTATACGGGATTGATTGAATCCTCGACATCGTGGTTCATCCGATGAGATCATCGTGGAACATGTGGGAGCCAATATGGGTATCCAGATCCCGCTGTTGGTTATTGACCGGAGAGTCGTCTCGGTCATGTCTGCATGTCTCCCGAACCCGTAGGGTCTACACACTTAAGGTTCGGTGACGCTAGGGTTGTAGAGATATTAGTATGCGGAAATCCGAAAGTCGTTCGGAGTCCCGGACGTCACGAGGAGTTCCGGAATGGTCTGGAGGTAAAGATTTATATATGGGAAATCCTATTTTGGCCACCGGAAAATGTTCGGGATTTTTCGGTATTGTACCGGGAAGGTTCTAGAAGGTTCCGAAGTGGGGCCGACCTGCATGGGGGGACCCACATGAACGTGGGTAGTGGGGGCAAGGCCCCACACCCCTGGTCAAGGCGCACCAAGATCCCACCTTAGAAGGAATAAGATCATATCCCGAAGGGATAAGATCAAGATCCCTAAAAAAGGGGATAACAATCGGTGGGGAACGGAAATGATGGGATTTCTTTCCCCCACCTTTGCCAACGCCCCAATGGACTTGGAGGGCAAGAAACCAGCCCCCTCCACCCCTATATATAGTGGGGAGGCGCATGGGAGGAGCACCCCAAGCCCTGGCGCCTCCCTCCCTCCCGTGATACCTCTTCCTCCCCGCTTGCGCTTGGCGAAGCCCTGCCGGGATCCCGCTACTTCCACCACCATGCCGTCGTGCTGCTGGATCTCCATCAACTTCTCCTCCCCCCTTGCTGGATCAAGAAGGAGGAGACGTCCCCGCTCCGTATGTGTGTTGAACGCGGAGGTGCCGTCCGTTCGGCGCTAGGATCATCGGTGATTTGGATCACGACGAGTACGACTCCATCAACCCCGTTCTCTTGAACACTTCCGCTCGCGATCTACAAGGGTATGTAGATGCACTCCTCCCCTCTCATTGCTAGCATCTCCTAGATTGATCTTGGTGACACGTAGGAAAATTTTGAATTTCTGCTACGTTCCCCAACAGTGGCATCATGAGGTAGGTCTATGCGTAGTTTCTATGCACGAGTAGAACACAAAGTAGTTGTGGGCGACGATTTGTTCAATTTGCTTACCGTTACTAGTCTTATCTTGATTCGGCGGCATTGTCGGATGAAGCGGCCCGGACCGATCTTACACGTACTCTTACGTGAGACAGGTTCCACCGACTGACATGCACTTGATGCATAAGGTGGCTAGCGGGTGTCTGTCTCTCCCACTTTAGTCGGATCGGATTCGATGAAAAGGGTCCTTATGAAGGGTAAATAGCAATTGGCATATTACCGTTGTGGCTTTTGCGTAGGTAAGAAACGTTCTTGCTAGAAACCCATAGCAGCCACGTAAAACATGCAACAACAATTAGAGGACGTCTAACTTGTTTTTGCAGGGTATGCTATGTGATGTGATATGGCCAAAAGGATGTGATGAATGATATATGTGATGTATGAGATTGATCATGTTCTTGTAATAGGAATCACGACTTGCATGTCGATGAGTATGACAACCGGCAGGAGCCATAGGAGTTGTCTTAATTTATTGTATGACCTGTGTGTCAATGAAAAACGCCATGTAATTACTTTACTGTATTGCTAACCGTTAGCCATAGTAGTAGAAGTAATAGTTGGCGAGACAACTTCATGAAGACACGATGATGGAGATCATGGTGTCATGCCGGTGACGAAGGTGATCATGCCGCGCCTCGAAGATGGAGATCAAAAGGCGCAAGATGATATTGGCCATATCATGTCACTTTATGATTTGCATGTGATGTTTGTCATTTTTACATCTAAGGAACGACGGTAGCATAAATAAGATGATCCCTCACTAAAATTTCAAGAGATGTGTTCCCCCTAACTGTGCACCGTTGCGAAGGTTCGTTGTTTTGAAGCACCACGTGATGATCGGGTGTGATAGATTCTAATGTTCGCATACAACGGGTGTTGATGAGCCTAGCATGTACAGACATGGCCTCGGAACACAAGCAAAACACTTAGGTTGACTTGACGAGCCTAGCATGTACAGACATGGCCTCGGAACACAAGAGATCGAAAGGTCGAACATGAGTCGTATAGTAGATACGATCAACATGGAGATGTTCACCGATGATGACTAGTCCGTCTCACGTAATGATCGGACATGGCCTAGTCGATTCGGATCATGTATCACTTAGATGACTAGAGGGATGTCTATCTAAGTGGGAGTTCATTAAATAATCAGATGAACTTAATTATCATGAACATAGTCAAAAGGTCTTTGCAAATAATGTCGTAGCTTACGCTTTAGTTCTACTAAGATATGTTCCTAGAGAAAATTTAGTTGAAAGTTGATAGTAGCAATTATGCGGACTGGGTCCGTAAACTGAGGATTGTCCTCATTGCTGCACAGAAGGCTTATGTCCTTAATGCACCGCTCGGTGTGCTGAACCTCGAGCGTCGTTTGTGGTTGTTGCGAACATCTGACATACACGTTTTGATGACTACGTGATAGTTCAGTGCGTAATGTTGAACGGTTTAAAATTGTGGCACCAAAGACGGTTTTGAAACGTCGCAGAACATATGAGATGTTCCAAAGACTGAAATTGGGATTTCAGACTAGTGTCCACGTCAAGAGGTATGAGACCTCTGACAAGTTTCTTAAGCCTGCAAACTAAGGGAGAAAAGCTCAATTGTTGAGCATGTGCTCAGATTGTCTGAGTACTACAATAACTTGAATCGAGTGGGAGTTAATCTTCCAGATGAGATAGTGATGGTTCTCCATAGTCACTGCCACCAAGCTATTAGAGCTTCGTGATGAACTATAACATATCAGGGATAGACATGATGATCCTTGAGCAACTCGCGATGTTTGACACCGCGAAAGTAGAAATCAAGTAGGAGCATCAATTGTTGATGGTTATTAAAACCACTAGTTTCTAGAAGGGCAAGGGCAAGAAGGGATACTTCATGAAACGGCAAATCAGTTGCTGCTCTAGTGAAGAAACCCAAGGTTGAACCCAAACCCGAGACTAAGTGCTTCTGAAATGAGGGGAACGGTCACTGAAGCAGAACTACCCTAGATACTTCGTAGATGAGAAGGCTGGCAAGGTCGACAGAAGTATATTGGATATACATTATATTAATGTGTACTTTACTAGTACTCCTAGTAGCACCAGGGTATTAGATACCGGTTCGGTTGCTAAGTGTTAGTAACTCGAAATAAAAGCTGCGGAATAAACGGAGACTAGCTAAAGGTGAGATGACAATATGTGTTTCCAAGGTTGATGTGATCAAGCATCGCATGCTCCCTCTACCATCGAGATTGGGGCTAAACCTGAATAATTGTTATTTGGTGTTTGCGTTAAGCATAGACATGATTGGATTATGTTTATCGCAATACAGTTATTCATTAAAGGAGAATAATGGTTACTTTGTCTATTTGAATAATACCTTCAATGGTCTTGCACCTAAAATGAATGGTTTATTGAATCTCGATCGTAGTGATACACATGTTCATGCCAAAAGATATAACATAGTAATGATAGTACCACATACTTGTGGCACTGCCACTTGAGTCATATTGGTATAAAACGCATGAAGAAGCTCCATGTTGATGGATCTTTGGACTCACTCGTTTTTTAAAAGATTGAGACATGCGAACCATGTCTATTAGTATATATGCATGAAGAAAGTCCATACAGATGGATCATTTCGACTCACTTGATTTTGAATCACTTGAGACATGCAAATCATACCACATGGGCAAGATGACTGAAAGGCCTCGTTTTCAGTAAGATGGAACAAGAGAGCAACTTGTTGGAAGTAATACATTTGATGTGTGCAGTCCAATGAGTGCTGAGGCACGCCGTGGATATCGTTATGTTCTTACTTCACAGATGATTTGGTAGATGCTGAGAATATTTACTTGATGAAACACAAGTCTGAATTATTGAAAGGTTCAAGTAATTTCAGAGTGAAGTTGAAGATCGTCTTGACAAGAGGATAAAATGTCTGTGATATGATCATAGAGATGAATATCTGAGTTACGAGTTTGGCACACAATTAAGAAATTGTGGAAATTGTATCACGACTAATACCGCCTAGAACACCATATTGTGATGGTGTGTCCGAACATCATAACTGCACCCTATTGGATATGGTGCATACCATGATGTCTCTTATCGAATTACAACTAGCGTTTATGGGTTAGGCATTAGAGACAACCGCATTCACTTTAAATAGGGCACCACGCAATTCCGTTGAGACGACACCGTATGAACTATGGTTTAGGGAAACCTAAGCTGTCGTCTCTTAAAAGTTTGGGGCTACGACGCTAATGTGAAAAAGTTTCAGGCTGATAAGCTCGAACCCAAAGCAGATAAATGCATCTTCATAGAATACCCAAAACAGTTGGGTATACCTCCTATTTCAGATCTGGAAGCAAAAGTGATTGTTTCTAGAAATGGGTCCTTTCTCGAGGAAAAGTTTCTCTCGAAGGAATTGAGTGGGAGGATGGTGGAGACTTGATGAGGTCATTGAACCGTCACTTCAACTAATGTGTAGCAGGGCACAGGAAGTTGTTCCTGTGGCGCCTACACCAATTGAAGTGGAAGCTTATGATAGTGATCATGAAACTTCAGATCAAGTCACTACCAAACCTCATAGGATGACAAGGATGCGTACTACTTCAGAGTGGTACGTAATCCTGTCTTGGAAGTCATGTTGCTAGACAACAATGAACCTACGAGCTATGGAGAAGCGATGGTGGGCCCGGATTCCGACGAATGGCTTGAGGCCATAAAATCTGAGAGGATCCATGTATGAAAACAAAGTATAGACTTTGAAAGAACTACTTGATGGTCGTAAGGCTGTTGGGTACAGATGGATTTTAAAGGGAAGACAGACAATGATGGTAAGTGTCACCATTAAGAAAGCTCGACTTGTCATTAAGATGTTTTCCGGCAAGTTCAAGGAGTTGACTGCGATGAGACTTTCTCACTCGTAGCGATGCTAAGAGTCTGTTAGAATTATATTAGCAGTTACTGCATTATTTATGAAATCTTGCAGATAGGATGTCAAAACATTGTTTCCTCGACGATTTTCTTGAGGAAAGGTTGTATGTGATACAACCAGAAGGTTTTGTCAATCCGAAAAGATGCTAACAAGTATGCAAAGCTCCAGCAATCCTTCTAAGGATTGGAGTAAGCATCTCGGAGTTGGAATGAACGCTTTGATGAGATGATCAAAGATTTTGGGTTTATACAAGGTTCATGAGAAACTTGTATTTCCAAAGAAGTGAGTGGGAGCTCTATAGAATTTTTGATGAGTATATGTTGTTAACATATTGTTGATCAGAAATGATGTAGAATTTCTGGAAAGCATCCAGGGTTATTTGAAAAGTGTTTTTAATGGAAAACCTGGATTAAGCTACTTGAACATTAAGCATCAAGATCTATAAGGATAGATCAAAAACGCTTAATAGTACTTTCAAATGAATACATACCGTGACAAGATTTTGAAGGAGTTCAAAATAGATCAGCAAAGAAGGAGTTCTTGGCTGTGTTACAAGGTGTGAGTATTGAGTAAGACTCAAGACCTGACCACGGCAGAAGAGAGAGAAAGGACGAAGGTCGTCCCCTATGCTTTAGACGTAGGCTCTACAATATGCTATGCTGTGTACCGCACCTGAAGTGTGCCTTGCCATGAGTTAGTCAAGGGGTACAACGGTGATCCGGGAATGGATCACATGACAGCGGTCGAACTTATCCTTAGTATCTAGTGGACTAAGGAATTTTCTCGATTATGGAGGTGGTAAAACAGTTCGTCGTAAAGGGTTACCTCGATGCAAACTTTGACACTAATCCGGATGACTCTGAGTAGTAAACCGGATTCGTATAGTAGAGCAGTTATTTGGAATAGCTCCAAGTAGCACGTGGTAGCTACATCTACAAGATGACATAGAGATTTCTAAAGCACACACGGATCTGAATGTTGCAGACCCGTTGACTAAAACCTCTCTCGTAAGCATAACATGATCAAACCCTAGAACTCATTGAGTGTTAATCACATGGTGATGTGGACTAGATTATTGACTCTACTGAACTTTGAGTGTTAATCACATGGTGATGTGAACTAGATTATTGACTCTAGTGCAAGTGGGAGACTGTTGGAAATATGCCCTAGAGGCAATAATAAAATGGTTATTATTGTATTTCCTTGTTCATGATAATTGTTTGTTGTTCATGTTATAATTGTATTAACTGGAAACCGTAATACATGTGTGAATACATAGACCACAACATGTCCCTAGTAAGCCTCTAGTTGACTAGCTCGTTGATCAATAGATGGTTATGGTTTCCTGACCATGGACATTGGATGTCATTGATAATGGGATCACATCATTAGGAGAATGATGTGATGGACAAGACCCAATCCTAAGCATAGCACAAGATCGTGTAGTTCGTTTGCTAGAGCTTTTCTAATGTCAAGTATCATTTCCTTAGACCATGAGATTGTGCAACTCCCGGATACCGTAGGAATGCTTTGGGTGTACCAAACGTCACAACCTAACTGGGTGGCTATAAAGGTGCACTACAGGTATCTCCGAAAGTGTCTGTTGGGTTGGCACGAATCGAGACTGGGATTTGTCACTCCGTATGATGGAGAGGTATCTCTGGGCCCACTCGGTAATGCATGATCATAATGAGCTCAATGTGACCAAGTGTTTGGTCACGGGATCATGCATTACGGTACGAGTAAAGTGACTTGCCGGTAACGAGATTGAACAAGGTATTGGGATACCGACGATCGAATCTCGGGCAAGTAACGTACCGATTGACAAAGGGAATTGTATCGGGATTGATTGAATCCTCGACATCGTGGTTCATCCGATGAGGTCATCGTGGAACATGTGGGAGCCAACATGGGTATCCAGATCCCGCTGTTGGTTATTGACCGGAGAGTCGTCTCGGTCATGTCTGCGTGTCTCCCGAACCCGTAGGGTCTACACACTTAAGGTTCGATGACGCTAGGGTTGTAGAGATATTAGTATGCGGAAATCCGAAAGTCGTTCGGAGTCCCGTATGAGATCCCGGACGTCACGATGAGTTCCGGAATGGTCCGGAGGGAAAGATTTATATATGGGAAGTCCTATTTTGGCCACCGGAAAATGTTCGGGATATTTCGGTATTGTACCGGGAAGGTTCTAGAAGGTTCCGAAGTGGGGCCCACCTGCATGGGGGGACCCACATGAACGTGGGTAGTGGGGGCAAGGCCCCACACCCCTGGTCAAGGCGCACCAAGATCCCACCTTAGAAGGAATAAGATCATATCCCGAAGGGATAAGATCAAGATCCCTAAAAAAGGGGATAACAATCGGTGGGGAAGGGAAATGATGGGATTTCTTTCCCCCACCTTTGCCAACGCCCCAATGGACTTGGAGGGCAAGAAACCAGCCCCCTCCACCCCTATATATAGTGGGGAGGTGCATGGGAGCAGCACCCCAAGCCCTGGCGCCTCCCTCTCTCCCGTGATACCTCTTCCTCCCCGCTTGCGCTTGGCGAAGCCCTACCGGGATCCCGCTACTTCCACCACCACGCCGTCATGCTGCTGGATCTCCATCAACTTCTCCTCCCCCTTGCTGGATCAAGAAGGAGGAGACGTCCCCGCTCCGTACGTGTGTTGAACGCGGAGGTGCCGTCCGTTCGGCGCTAGGATCATCGGTGATTTGGATCACGACGAGTACGACTCCATCAACCCCGTTCTCTTGAACGCTTCCGCTCGCGATCTACAAGGGTATGTAGATGCACTCCTCCCCTCTTGTTGCTAGCATCTCCTAGATTGATCTTGGTGACACGTAGGAAAATTTTGAATTTCTGCTACGTTCCCCAACAGCCACTTGATAAAAGAATTTTAATAAGAAATAACAGCAGATAAGCGTCATATGAATTCATAAGTTGTGTTTGAATGGTACGTCAATGCGTATAAGTACAGGTAATGTGGTAAAAAGGAAATATGACTATGGAACCTGTTGAGACCTGGGGCGAAGAAGCTGTGTGCGGATCCGGAGTATAGTCGGATGGTCATCGTGGGGAATGTCTAAGGATTCCCTTGCGCGTTCAAGCTGCCTCCATATCGCCCGTCCTGGTCGGCGCAAAGGTGAACCTGCGAAGGAAATGTAAGAAATGTTTGCGTGCCGGAGAGCGGTTGAGCCGCTGAGTGCGGCCTGTCCTGGCCTTCGTCAGAATGTTTAATTGAGCTCTGGACGAGCCAAGTTATCCTTCCGGGAAGTAGTTCGGAGTCCTTTGACGGTGTCCGGGAGCCTGGCCGTCGACTCGAGGTTCGGCTGCAAGGTGCTGCTCGTTGCTTCTGTTGTTAAGGCAGTGGTGTACTCGTTGATGCTGAAGTAAAGCTCATCCTTGCCATTAACCGTGATGACGCCGCGTGGACCGGGCATTTTGAGCTTACGGTAGGCATAATGAGGCACCGCGTTGAATCGAGCGAACGCGGTTCGTCCGAGCAGTGCCTGATAATCACTGCGGAAAGGGACGATTTCGAAGATTAACTCTTCTTTACGGTAATTGTCTGGTGATCCGAAGACTACCTCGAGGGCGATGGAGCCTGTACAGCTGGCTTCCACACCTGGTATAATGCCTCTGAAAGTGGCTTTAGTGGGTTTGATCACCGAATGATCGATGCCCATCTTGCGCACTGTGTCCTGGTAAAGCAGGTTTAGACTGCTGCCTCCGTCCTTAAGGACTCGTGTGAGGTGGAACCCGTCAATTATTGGGTCAAGGACTAGTGCGGCTGGATTGCCCTAATTGGCATTAACCGGACGATCCGTGCGGTTGAAGGTGACCGGCCCTAGTTTATATTGTGGGACGACTGGTTCCGTTAAGTCGGCATCCCTAAGGGTGCGTATCCGGTCTGGGTTGGGAATTTGGGTGGTGTTTACCACGTTCACCATTTGGATTTGCGGGGGAAATTTCTTTTGCCCTCCTGTGTTCGGTGATCTGGGCTCTTCGTCGCCATCGTCGCTTTGAGACCCCCCTTCTCTGCTTTTGGCGCCTGCCCTGCCGGCTTGTTTGAAGACCCAACATTCTCTGTTGGTATGGGTGGCTGGCGTCCCTGGGGTGCCATGAATTTGGCATTGACGATTGAGTATGCGGTCCAGACTGGATGGACCCGAATTGTTATTTTTGAGTGGCCCTTTCTGCTGACCGGACTTTGAGCCATTAAACCCATCATTAACTGCCGTATCTTCGGCGTTTTCACCATATTTGCGGCGCTTGTGTTTGTTGCGTTGTGGTTTGCCGTTGCTATCCCTGGCCTCTGATGTGCCAGGTTTGCTTGCTGTGTTGTTACTACGAGCCAACCAGCTATCTTCGCCTGCGCAAAAGCGGGTCATAAGTGTCGTGAGGGCTGCCATGGATTTTGGCGTCTCTTGACCGAGGTGCCAGGCGAGCCACTCATCACGGATGTTATGCTTGAATGCCGCTAAGGCCTCTGCATCCGGACAGTCGACAATTTGGTTCTTCTTAGTTAGGAACCGGGTCCAGAATTTCCTGGCCGATTCCCCTGGCTGCTGAGTTATATGACTTAAATCGTCAGCATCCGGCGATCGCACATAAGTACCCTGGAATTTGTCCAGGAATGCATCTGCCACACTCTCCCAACTTCCGATGGAGTTTGCCGGCAAGCTATTCAGCCAATGCAGAGCCGGCCCTTTGAGTTTTAGCGCGAGATACTTGATGGCGTGTAGATCATCCCCGCGGGCCATGTGAATGTGGAGGAAGAAGTCTTCTATCCATACCGCGGGGTCTGTAGTACCATCATATGATTCAATGTTTACGAGTTTAAACCCTTCTAGGAATTCGTGATCCATTACTTTGTCAGTGAAGCATAGGGGGTGTGCGGCACCTCTGTGTCGGGCTATGTCGTGACGCAGTTCATACGAGTCTTGTCTGCTGTATTCGACCCGGCCGGATTTGCTTTTAGTGTGTCCGGCGTGACGATCATCGTCACGCGTTGGGGCGCGACCCCGTGATCCGTAGATCGATCTTGTATGTCCTGCTTTGTTTTCCAATGCGCTTCACAGGTCCTGCGTGTTGCCCCGGGCCTTGGTGTTTTTGTTTGCCTGGCGACGGGGTGCGGGCTGGACTTCGGGCTGATATGCCCCTCTGTCTCGGCCACGAGGTGGCCGATCGGCTGCATCATACGCTGGTAATGTAGGTTTTAATGTTTCCTCCTCGAGTTGGGGTAGCAACCTGCGCTTTGGGTAAGTCTTGGTTGGGCGCTCAAGTTCGTATTCCTCGGCCGCCAAGACTTCAGTCCATCTATCCGCTAGCAGATCTTGATCAGCTCGAAGCTGTTGTTGCTTTTTCTTCAGGCTGTTTGTTGTGGCTATAAGCCGGCGCTTGAAGCGCTCCTGCTCAACGGGATCCTCAGGCACGATAAATTCTTCGTCGCCGAGGCTCACCTCGTCTTCGGAGAGAGGCATGTAATTGTCATCCTCTGATTCTCCGTCTGCTGCCTGTTCCGGAGGGCTAGCTTATTCATCCTCCCGCCCGAGGTCTGGCTGGAGGGGATTGTCGTCGTCTTTGGCACTATCCGGAGCGTTATTGTCTCTTGTGCCGGTATCGCTGCTTTTGGTATGGCGGGACTTAGAGCGGCACCGCTGACGTCGGTGCTTGGATTGCTTCTTGGAGGGATTATCCTCTGTTGTCTTATCGCCATTGCCTTCTTTGGGGGTGTCCACCATGTATATATCATACGGTGAGGTGGCAATCCAGCGCCCTGTGGGCGGTGGTTCCTGTTCGTCTCCTGCATCGTCGTCCATACCGTCGATGTCTTCGGAGCCGAAATCGAGCATGTCGGTTAAATCGTCGACGGTGGCTACTAAGTGGCTGTTGGGTGGGGAGCGAATTTCTTCATCGCCCGCATCCCACTCTAGTCGGACATAGTTCGGCCAAGGGTCTCCTGACAAGGAGAGAGACCTCAATTAGCTTAGCACGTCGCCCAGTGGTGAGTGCTGAAAGATATCCGCGGAGGAAGACTCCATAATCGGTGCCCAATCGGATTCGATAGGCACGGACGCAGGCGGCTCGGAGCCCGTGGTCGGGGACGAATCCAAGTGTCCGGCAACACGGGTCTCATAGGAAGTGAAGTCAGCATTCGGCTCTATCACCGTTGAGTGTGCGGCCTTCGTGGTGGGGTCCATCCACCCGTCCTCGGACGGCACAATCTGTTCCGGATTGAGGGCCGGGGTAGTTGCAGGTGTGATCTCCCGAACACTGTCCGACGGCAGAGCTAAGTCATGCTCATCGTGACTGTGCGGCGCACCTGACATGGGCTCGAATTCGTCGAAGATCAAGTCTCCGTGGATGTCGGTAGTATAGTTCAAGTTTCCAAACCTGACCTAATGGCCAGGGGCGTAGCTCTCGATCTGCTCCATATGGCCAAGCGAGTTGGCCCGCAGTACGAAGCCGCCGAATACGAAGATCTTTCCGGGGAGGAAAACCTCGCCCCGGATCGCATCGTTGTCGATGATCGAAGGATCCATCAAGACTTTATCGCGACGACACAGTGGAACTCTCAATGAAAGCACCAATGTCGGTGTCAAAACCGGCGGATCTCGGGTAGGGGGTCCCGAACTGTGCGTCTAAGGCGGATGGTAACAGGAGGCGGGGGACACGATGTTTACCCAGGTTCGGGCCCTCTCGATGGAGGTAATACCCTACTTCCTGCTTGATTGATCTTGATGATATGAGTATTACAAGAGTTGATCTACCACGAGATCGTAGAGGCTAAACCCTAGAAGCTAGCCTATGGTGTGATTGTCGTTGTCCTACGGACTAAACCCTCCGGTTTATATAGACACCGGAGGGGGCTAGGGTTACACAGAGTCGGTTACAAGGGAGGAGATCTACATATCCGTATTGCCAAGCTTGCCTTCCACGCCAAGGAGAGTCCCATCCGGACACGGGACGAAGTCTTCAATCTTGTATCTTCATAGTCCAACAGTCCGGCTAAGGGATATAGTCCGGCTGTCCGAGGACCCCCTAATCCAGGACTCCCTCAGTAGCCCCTGAACCAGGCTTCAATGACGATGAGTCCGGCGTGCAGATTGTTTTCGGCATTGCAAGGCGGGTTCTTCCTCCGAATACTCCATAGAAGATTCTAAACACAAGGATAGTGTCCGACTCTGCAAAACAAATTCCACATACCACCATAGAGAGAATAATATTTCCACAAATCTAATCTGCTGACAACTTTTCATAACGTGACATCACACCACGGCCTGGTCATTATTCGAACCGTTTTTCTCAACCAGCTACTGCACATATTGCGAGGCGGTTTTCTTGGCACGTCTTGTCGACGCAGAGATCGTGTCCCCTTATCACGTGATTCTCAACAATACGGGTGTGGGTAACCCAATCGCGCCATCAATTACGGCGCTTGGGGAATAAGCGAGTTTTACCAGGCAGGTGGGAGGCGTATAGTTTCTTCCGCCTTTATAAAGGGACAAGGATTCTTCTTTTTCACCCACGCCTTCTTCCTCCTTGCTCATCCATTCTTGCGCACTCGAGCTCCAGCACCCAAGTTCGCATTTTCCCCTCAAACCACTCCAAGCATGTCCGGAGCAGGAGGCAAGTGGATGGTCTCCTCCGTTACGGAGGAGGACATCACAAAGCTACGGAGAGCTGGATATCTGGCCGCGGATATCGCACACTGGCTGCCAGATGCGGGGCAGATCGTCCCTACTCCAGAACCCCATGAGAGGGTGTTTTTTCTTACCCACTTCGTCCGCGGACTGGGATTTCCCCTCCACCCGTTTATCCGTGGGCTCATGTTCTACTACGGGCTGGACTTTCACGATCTGGCCCCCAATTTCATCCTCAACATCTCGGCGTTTATCGTCGTGTGCGAGGCCTTCCTCCGCATCAAGCCCCACTTCGGCCTGTGGCTGAAGACCTTCAATGTTAAACCGAAGGTGGTGGTCGGCCAGCAAGCGGAGTGCGGAGGCGCCATGGTGGGCAAAATGCCCAACGTCACCTGGCTCGAAGGCTCCTACGTGAAGACCATAAAGGGGTGGCAATCGGGGTGGTTCTACATCACCGAGCCGCGCGACACCAACTGGGTGGCGGCCCCCGAATTTCGATCCGGGATCCCCATGCGGCTCACCTCCTGGAAAGAGAAGGGCCTATCCCGGGGTTCCTCGGTAGAGCTGACCGGACTCCAGACCTGCGTCAAAAACATGATGAGCAAGAAAATTAAGCTCGTCAACGTGGTCCAAGTCATGCTCTTCCGCCGGATCCTCCCGTGTCAAAGGCGGGCATTCAATTTGTGGGAGTTCGACCCGGCCGAGCACCAGACGCTGCGAGAGCTCTGCGACACGACACACAAGGACATCTAGAAGGTGCTGTTCAAGGGCGCCGAGGTACCTCCTCCCCTTACCGAGGACCGCGGACTCAGCGCAAAGTGCCCTGCCAATCCGGTAAGTCTTTTATGTCTCATAAGATGTTCATTTTCCCTAGTTTAACCATGCGCGGGGTCTAAGCCTCCACGCCATTTAACAGGACCGGGTAGAGACAGCGGAGCAGATCGATTGTCCAGCCCCCTGCCTGAAGATCCAGCAGATGCTCTCCTAACGGAGATGCTGGTTCCGGCGCCTTACGAGGTGCCGGTGAAGAAGGCCAAGAAGAAGGCCACGGGGACCCGGAAGGGTCTCCGGCGCAAGGTTATATCGGACTCATCGTCCGAAAACACCGAGGTGCACTCCTTCCATGAAAACGAGGAGGAAGAAGAGGAAATTTCTCCCCCCTCCCCAGCCGGAGGGGACAAGAAAAGGAAGGCCGCCCCCTCCGGGGAGGCCGAAGGGTCCAAGAAGGGAAGGACCCTCCGCCCGGGCTGCGCCACGACGGCCACCTATAGTGACGACGAGTGGTTGCCCAGGGACAAGCCCCTGGCGAAGTCGTAAGTATCCGGATACCATAATAATCCTTGATATGTTTTATTGCACTGCTTCTCATCACGCCGAACATGATTATGCAGTCCGTCCCGAGCCCATATCGACGTATCTTCGTCGGATGGTTCTTTGGACCCGTCGGATCTGAACAGCGATTCACTTCCCACCGCCTCCTCCCCTCGCCCTACGGACAATGTCGAGGTGTTGTCTCAAAGGGCACCAAGCCGAGGGGAGGTAGTCCTGGAGGCGCCTCAAGGTGACATTCCGGACACTGGGCGCAAGGGGGGCAAGACTCCCATGGGCTCCGATGACGGGGCAGCAAATTCGGCCCCCAACCAAATACTGCGCCGGAACCTCCAGTGGTTCCGGACTCTGTCAGGCAACCCCTCGCTAAGAGGGGCAAGCCGCCTGTGCCGATGGCCTCTGTCCATCCAGCGTCATTGGACAACTTGCTGGAAGCGCTTCACGGCGCTTCCATCAACGAAGAGCACCGCACTATCATGAGTGCGGTGGTCAAGAAGGTTCAGTCCACCAAGAGCGGACTGACTGAAGCCTGTGCCAGCCTCCTAACAGGCTTTGAGGTAAGTAACCAGATTATAAGAGAATGTTACCGCGTAGACAGTAGCCCCTGATGCTCTGTTTGGCGTTCGCGAAGAAAGGCCGAATAGAGGATCAAATAATGACCGCAGGAGTCTAATCGGAATATGTCTATGTGCATATGCAGGCTTCACTGCTAGCCGCTACTGCACGTACTGCGGAGGTCGCTACACTGAAGCAGAACCTTGAGCGGTCCAAGGAAGAGCTCGGCCTTACCAAGAGGCAGCTTGAAGAGAACAAAGGTAAGCGATACCCCGTCTGTATATTAAAAAATTTGGTTTTAGAATAATAGGATCGTCATGAATTTTGCTAGGGGCCACGACCGAAGTGGCGACCCTGCAGAAGGCACTATCCGAAGCCGAAGACAAAGCGGCCAAGGAGCGCATCGAGCGAGAAAAGCAAGAAGCCCGGGTGGGCGAGGTGCAGCAAGAGCTCCAGGCTCTCGCCAAAAAACACGAGTCCTTGGAGCTTGACTCTAAGACGCAAGAGTCCGAGCTTGCGAAGGCCCTCGAAAGCGCACAACATGCCAAGGCCGAAGCCCAAAAGGCCCTCCAGGAAATTGAGGCGGTTAAGAAGATAGCAGCGGGGTAAGGCATTCATTATGCAAAGCAAGCATGTGAAGGAAACTTTCCTTTTACTTACCCGAGTTTGGAGCTCTCCAGGAGCGTTCGCAGATCTGCCCCGCTGTGTGTCGGATGCCGCAGAGTTTTACCGGGCTGAGGAGGGGATTTTGACGGAGAAGTTGTTCTGGTCTCAGTATACTGGGACCGAACACCCAATGCCCTTGAGCGACCAGCTGAAGCAACTGGTCGAGCTTCACAAGGTGGCCGAACAGGCCATGAAGGGTCTTATAGTCCGGATGTGGCCTGGGGAGCCCCTGCCTGATAGCTACTTCGGTCTGGTGAGGCGGCTTGTGAATGCCTGCCCACGGCTTGAAGTCTTAAAGCGGTCCGTCTGCATCGAGGGTGCGCGCAGGGCTTTTGCCCGGGCGAAGGTGCACTGGGCGAAGCTGGACGCCGTAAAGCTGGTGAAGGAGGGGCCACCGGAAGGCAAGGAGTATCGCCACCCCGAAATGTATTATGACAGTGTCCTGAAGGGTGCTCGCCTTGTGGCGGAGGAATGTGCTAAGGACGTAATATTCGAATGAATGTACTCATGTGATCCTGTAATATGAAACGAGTTCATTTGCGCTATGCAACGCTTGTTAATTTCAAATATTACCTTCTGTGCGGCCGTTTATGAAATTTGAGAGTTGGCCAGTCGTCGGCTTCTGCCCACATGTAACTAGTACTGAGGTGTTCGGGATAAACCTGAGCACTCTTTATCCCAATTTTGGGTCCTTCAAAGGAGGTGTTCAGCACAGCGAACCAGGAAATCGGACTATAAAGCTTTATCGCTCTCACTTAGCCATAGAAGTCTACAATTTTAAATTTTGGCGAAGCCCCTAGTATTCGGAAGGCCGAATACGGGGCGCTATATACGCCTAAGTCGGACAAGGCCGACTCCTCGCCCGAAGCGGAAAAAGTCTTTAAGGACTTGAGACCTCTCGAACAGCGACCAGCTCTCGCCTCATCATGACAGTCAGTTTTCGGCTTTCTCTACTGAGGTGCTCGTCCGGAAGAATCGGGACACAATCGCAGTAGTTCTCCCAGCGCTACCTTAGCCGATATTGCGGAACGTAAGGTACCAAAACATGGGAGCCGGGCAAACCCAACTATTGACCCAAGACATGATTTGGAGCTGATGCATATAATACTATAAGTTCGGGGTGCCGCACTGTCGAAAGTGTTCGGACTTCTCACGCCGTGTTATGGGGTATACTGAGGCCCCTGGCGCACTGTCGTACCAGAATGTACGGGTGCAATTTGTCGTAATAGGCAGACAAGGAAAAGAAAAAAAAGGAAAGGGGAATGCAATAATAGGCTAACGCTATGCATTGTTATTAAATAATACGTCAAGGCGTACGGATACAAGTAGTGTAATAAGCAAAAAATAGGGCCATTTGACATGTCCTATCCAAGGGCAAGTTGCGTGCGGGTATGTAAAACAGGTATTTTGATCGTTATCAGAGACCACCTGGGGATTCCCTTTGTACGCCAGACCGTCTTGCTTCCTTGGTATTTCCTTACTGCGATGAGTCCAACAATTAGACTGCCGGAAAGGGCTTCCAGAGAGTAAGGTCCTGAAAGAGAGAAAATGATAAAGGTATACAGCCCCTGGGGCGGTTGAGCCGCATTGTGGGACGTGCCGTAGTGGTGCCTCCGCCTATGCCCATGGTATCTTGAGTGCGTAGGTATGTACGCGCGGCGCAAATTTCGCCACTTGACTGGGACTAGGACGGAGGCCGAATTGCTACTCGAGCTCAAAACGTGCCTGCCGATCCGCCTGCGGGGTACTCCGGACTCTCTTGAAGGTGTCCAGGGTCTTTTTCGCCGAATTGGCAGTTTGCCTAATAAGGCTGCTTTGCGCTTCTGCTGCGAGGGCCGCAGTGTGCTCCTCCGTGCGGAGCGAGCGCTCTGTGTTTCCATTAATTGTTATAACCCCGCGCGGTCCTGGCATTTTGAGTTTGAGGTATGCGTAATGCGGTACTGCATTGAATCTGGCAAATGCGGTTCGTCCGAGCAGTGCGTGATAGCCGCTGCGAAAGGGGACGATATCGAAGATTAACTCCTTGCTTCGAAAGTTGTCCGGAGACCCGAAAACCACTTCCAGCGTGATTGAGCCCGTGCAACAGGCCTCTACACCTGGGATTACACCTTTAAAGGTGGTTTTGGTGGGTTTGATCCTTGAGGGGTCTATGCCCATTTTGCGCACTGTATCTTGATAGAGCAGGTTCAGGCTGCTGCCACCGTCCATAAGGACTCGAGTGAGGTGAAACTCGTCAATGATGGGGTCAAGGACCAATGCGGCAGATCCACCATGACGGATACTAGTGGGGTGGTCCCTGCGATCGAAGGTGATCGGACAAGAGGACCATGGGTTGAACTTTGGGGTGACTGGCTCCATCGCATAGACATCCCTTAGTGCGCACTTCCGTTCCTTCTTGGGAATGTGGGTTGCGTATATCATGTTCACCGTTTTCACTTGTGGAGGGAACCTCTTCTGTCCTCCTGTGTTCGGCGGCCGGGGCTCCTCCTCCTCGTCGCTATGCAGCCCCTTGTCCTTGTTTTCGGCATTCAATTTGCCGGCCTGCTTGAACACCCAGCATTCTCTATTGGTGTGATTGGCTGGCTTATCGTGGGTGCCGTGAATTTGACACGAGCGATCGAGTATACGGTCCAAACTGGACGGGCCCGGATTGCTTCTTTTGAACGGTTTTTTCCGCTGACCGGATTTAGAGCCACTGAATCCGGCATTGACTGTCGTGTCTTCGGCGTTATCGCCGTTGTTGCGGCGCTTGTGTCTGTTACGACGTGGTCTGCCGTTATTATCTTTGGCATCTGAAGTGCCGGGATTCCTTGATGTGTTGTTGCTGCGAGCCAGCCAGCTATCTTCACCTGCGCAAAAGCGGGTCATGAGTGTCGTGAGGGCTGCCATGGACTTCGGCTTCTCTTGGCCGAGGTGTCGGGCGAGCCACTCATCCCGGATGTTATGCTTAAATGCCGCTAAGGCCTCGGCATCCGGACAGTCGACGATTTGGTTCTTTTTCGTTAGGAACCGAGTCCAGAATTTCCTGGCCGATTCCCCAGGCTGTTGGGTTCACTACTAGAAAAAGGCTTACTAGTGGCGCACCAGTTTTGCCTACTAATGGCGCACTACTGGTGCGCCACTAGCACCACGCCACTAGAATATTTTAGTAATGGCGCACCACAGGTGCGCCATTGGTATCTGGTATACTAATGGCGCACCATGGGTGCGCCATTAGTATCCCATAGGTGCGCCATTAGTAACTGGTATACTAATGGCGCACCAGATGGAAGTGCGCCATTAGTAGCATTTTTTATTTAAAAAAATCGTTTTTTTTCTTAATCTCAGGTCACTATTTCACATATGAGATATCCAACACATATATATACAACAAGCATCCATATAACAATCATATCCAACACACAAGTTTCATCATATATACATACATAGCCAACACATAGTTCCATCGTTACATATTACAAAAGTTTCACATTGTTCATCCAACATCGTTATCCATCCAACACCATATTACAAAAGTTTCACATAGTTCAGTTCTCATTGTTCTTCTCCTTCTCCTTCCTCAGCCTGATGCGCCAAGAGCGGCGAGGCGGTGGAGGCAGCTGTGGGATGTAGTCTTCTACCACAATTGGCGTGGTCATGTCGCCCAGTTGTGGGATCGCCGGCGCCACCACCGGTGCGTGGTCATTGTCAGGCACCACCACCATCGTGAGGCCACCTTCAGGCAGGACGGGCACGACCATCGCTAGGTCATCCTCAGCCACCACCATCTCTTGCCCATGGTCAGCCAGCACCATCTCTTGCCCATGGTCAGCCACCACCATCTCTTGCCCATGGTCAGCCACCAACATCTCTTGCCCTTGGTCAGCCACCACCAGCGCTAGGTCATCCTCAGCCTGATGCCCATCGTCATCCTGCAGCGGCCCACTCTGCTCCTCTTCTCCCCCACTCCAGTCCGGATCATCCTTCTTGTTGTCTTTGCTGCTGCCAGAATCGCTGCTGCTTTCGCTAAAGCCAGAATCGCTGTTGCTTTTGCTACAACCATAATCGCTGCTGCTTTGGCTGTAGCCAGTGTCGCTGCTGCTGCTCCCATTGCCTGTCCAAATGCAACAATGGCCGTTAACAATCGATGTGAGACAAAGCCAAATGTAGAGGAATAAGAAGAGGCAGAACGCACTGGCATCTTCGTCGTCAGTGTAGCGCATGCGACACATAGTCGTGTTGAAAACATTCACGATGAGCATTGTGGCGTCATCGTCGTACCTAAAGAGAAGAAAGTACCCGGTCCGTAGGTCGTAGGCACTGTAGAACTTCTCCCAGCCACGGCACAGGTACATGTGGCCCTCCTCGATCACCAACTCCACGTCCCACAGCCTGCGAACCCCGCTGCCGGCCTGTCGGAGCTTCACATTATGTGGCGGATCTTCACCCAGCATGTTCATAAAAGTGTCAGGCAGCCTCTGCAATTTGGGACAAGGAGTGATTTAGCAAACAACAGAGTTATCATAATGAGATGGGTGAAGGGGAGATATCTCGTTTTATATACCTGCCTCGTGGCTGATACTGAAGTCCCAAGTATGATACTGAAGAACTCGAAAGCATCCAACTCGTACTCCGGTGAGGCAGAGCGGCGGTGGCTGCTTCCCCCCATCTCTGATAAGCAGCAGAAGAGACCAATTAGTACCAGGATTATACATCGACTAATTATACATCTGACCCCATTTATAAAACATGCGATGTATTCCACAATACAAAGAACACCTACCATTAATAGGTTGTTGTTTAGAAGGTTTCCCACATGTGTATCAGAGAACAAACATATGATCTAAGGTGAAACATTAGTGCCATGGTTAGTGGTAATTGGTAAATGCTATTTCTTTCTTTAGTCGATTTCATTTGCCTTGGTCTGAGAAAAAAATGCTACAGTTAGGAAATGCAAACATCAGATTAGAAATTATGTAGAATAGATAATCAACTTTGCTGATTCCTAATAATAGACTTATTGATTGACATTTAGGATCAAAATGCAACCAATGAAAAAAGAAAACAGAGGATCAGAGACAAGCCATGTCTTGCATTGTTTCTATTTTTGTGTTTACGGAAGTACCTAATGGTATTTTTATGATGTTTTGCAGCTGGTGAAAACGTATGAAATTGCATTGTTTTGCCGCTGGTGAAAGAAGCACCTAATTGCATTAACACATGTCCAGTTCCAATAGAAATCTTGGGGTACATTCATGCTTGAGACCCATAACAGGAGCTTACTAGCATTATGCATGCATTAACACATGCATCAAGCACCAGCTGCATTGTTTTGCAGCTGGTGAAAGAAGCACCTAAACTACAATACCTTACATGTAAGCAGTGCAAAAGGAGATGAAGAAGATATCAGTTGCTAAACCCGACAGCAATTGTTACACCGCTTTAATATCTCTCAACACTTTCTAGTAGCAACTAACAACCTGTATCATCACATAAGGTTTGACCTATTGAAGTTTTGCACGATTTGGAATATATAACAGTTAATGATGTAATATGGCAATGAAGCAATTGCATTAAAAAAACTAAGACATGTGGAAGAGTGGACATTGTACCTGTCAAGGGAGAGGATTGCTCTGCGACACCACCACTTCTCAAACTTGGCCTTCACAACACACTACATAGACAGATGTAAACTAAAATATGAATTCCTTTGCACTGGGATCATAAAACAAAATATTTAGAACTGAATCATATAGTAATTAATCACAATCTACAGGGCTGCTGCACTCTAATCTTTGCAAAAGAACAAAAAAATAACATTGTTTTAACCTAAACAGAAGTGCCAAATACTAAACAATGACCATTGTTGTTATACTAGTGAACTATCTGCTAGAGATTCTACACCCATACTAAAAGCAATGTACGAGGCTACGAGCCTGGCTCAAGAAGGAATACTCCAACAGGCTATGCATTCCCAATGTTTGGTGTGTGACTGACTTTTGTGTACACTAGGCCATCACTGAATACACGAGTATGATATCCATATCAGAGGTTGATGAATACAGATGTTGTTATGTTGATTACATCTGCGTGTGTGCAAAGTGGTCATAGTGAATTAGAAAATAACAGAAACAGAGGACCCTCTTTTAAAGTGCTCGCAATTGTTTTTTAGTTGGATATGTCTTCACAATATGGGTGTGTGCATTTCTCAAATACAGAGGCCCTATGATCTTCTTAACTTATCTGAAAAATATTATTCGACATTTCAGGCCTTGGATTACTGTCAGCTACGAGATGAAGTTCGGAGAAAGGAGCTAAAACTTGACTCACCAAGTCTGCTCTATATTGTATCATACAGTTCATATTTTGTTTCTTCGGAAATTTCTGAAATTCAAAGTTACCCTCGAAGTGGTAGAGAATGGACAGAACTAGAGCATGGGACATTGTCAGCTTCTGTGTTAGTACCTTGAGCCCTGGTCACCTTGAGCTTCTGTGTTATTACCTACGAGCTGCCACCTTTTTGGCGCACCAGGGAGCTGGAGTGGCTGGAGGTCGAGCTAGGCTGCTAGACGTCGACGGGGCGGATCTCGACTGCGAGGGAGTCAGTCCATGGTGATGGAGTCGGCGCTGGACAGGTGGGAGGGAATGGGGAATGGTGGAGAGAGGGAGGAAGGAGGAAGGAGGAGAGGTACCTGGTCGCCGGAGGGGTCGGGTCGGGGTCGGCGAAGGGGTCGCGGTCGGGATCTGAGCTCTTCCGGGTCCTCGCTCGCCGCGGTCGAAGGAGAGCAGGGGCCGGTGGCGGAGCACGGCAGGGGCAGGCGGGATGGGCGCGTCGGGGCTGCGCTCGCCGGCGTGCAGGCGCGGCGGACGGAGGGGGCGGAGCAAGGGGGCGGCGGCGTACGGTTGGGGTCGAGGAGTGGGGGATCTGGCGAGCGAGGGAGGGAGGGAGGGAGGCGACAGTGCGAGGGGAACAAGTATAAAAATTCTAATGGCGCACCTCCCCCTGGTGCGCCATAAGTACGTCGATTCTAATGGCGCACCTCCCCCTGGTGCGCCATTAGAATTTTGTTTTACTTACTAGCCCGACTGGTCAGGTTATATCCCACCTAACCCTATCTCCATCAGAACATGCCCACTAGCCCGACTGGTCAGCACGCAGCACACACACTAGGAGGTCCTGGGTTCGATTCCCAGGCTCCCCAATTTTTTTATGCATTTAAAATGCTGTTTGATATTTATTTGTGTTTAAATATGTTCAAACTTGTTTAAATCATAACTGTAATATTTTTTTATAAAAACAGTAATAATTTTTATAAAAAATGCATTTAAATTGCTGTTTGATATTTATTTGTGTTTAAATATGTTGAAACTTGTTTAAATCATAACAGTAATATTTTTTTATAAAAACAGTAATAATTTTTATAAAAACAGGGTGCGGGGGGTGCTCGGCGAAGGTGGAGCGGGGGAGGGTGCGGTGGGTCGTCGGGGGTTGCGGGGGGTGCTCTGTCCTTGTCGTTACCGGTGTAGGATTCCATCGTTACCCCGGAGTTCTGATAACCATCGCTCTTCATGTCCTTGTCCTCGGTGTAGAATGTGTAGCTGTTGAATGCGAGGCGGAGGTTGCGGCGCGCGTGGGCGAGGGCGAGGTTGGTGTCGGCCCTGCGGCGCTGCTCCGGCGAGAGTGGGGTGGGGTCGGAGGGGAGGATGGGGAGAGGGAGGCGGCGGGGGCGTGGATTGGGAGCGGACGGAGAGGAACTGGCGCAGGGGAGAGGGACGAAGGGGGACTGGCGAGGGAGAGGGAGGAGCAGGCCGGAGAGGGTGCAGGGGGTCGTCGGCGGCGGTGGAGCGGGCCGGGGAGGGTGCGGTGGGTCATCGGCGGCGGTGGAGCAGGGGAGCTAGGGTGCGGTGTGTCGTCGGCGGCGGTGGAGTGGGGGAGGGTGCGGTGGGTCGTCGGCGGCGGCGGTGGAGCAGGGAAGGGTGCGGTGGGTCGTCGGCGGCGGTGGAGCGGGGGAGGGTGCGAGGGGTCGGCGGCGGCGCCCGGTGGAGCGGGATAGAGGGTGCAGGGGGTGCTCGGCGGCGAGGGGGGCCGGATCTGGCGAGGTGGGATAGCGATCGCGAGATGGAGGGGGATCGAGATCAAGTGTCCATGAAATATACACTAATGGCGCACGGGGAGCAGTGCGCCATTACTAGCTTAAACTAGTAATGGCGCACCGCACCAGGTGCGCCATTAGTAGTTTTGCAAAAAAGTAAAAAAAAAATTAGTGGCGCACTATGTTGCTGGTGCGCCATTACTAGTTACAACTAGTAATGACGCACTATGTGCTGGTGCGCCATTAGTATGTCTGGCAAAATAAAAAAATAAAATTTGTTACTAATGGCGCACCGTTTGTCTGGTGCGCCATTAGTGTCTTTCACACTAATGGCGCACCAGCACATGGTGCGCCATTGCTATATAGCAATGGCGCACCACATGTCTGGTGCGCCATTAGTGGCCATTCCATCTATAGCCCTTTTCCTAGTAGTGGTTATGTGGCTCAAGTCATCAGCATCTGGTGGTCGCACATAAGTGCCCTGGAAGTTGTCAAGGAATGCATCTTCCTAATTCTCCCAACTACCAATGGAGTTTGCTGGCAAGCTATTCAGCCAATGCCGAGCTGGTCCTTTGAGTTTTAGTGGGAGGTACTTGATGGCATGTACATCATCACCGCGAGCCATGTGGATGTGGAGGAGGAAATCCTCGATCCATACTGCGGGGTCTGTTGTGCCATCGTATGACTCAATGTTCACGGGTTTGAATCCTTCTGGGAACTCATGGTCCATTACTTCATCGGTGAAGCATAGGGGGTGTGCGGCGCCTCTGTGCCGGGCTATATCACGATGCAGTTCATACGAGTCTTGTCTGCTGTATTCGGCCCGGCCGGATTTGCGTTTAGTGTATCCGGCGTGACGATCATCGTCCCGCGTTGGGGCGCGATCCCGTGATCCGTAGATTGATCTTGTATGCCCTGCTTTGTTTTCCAATACGTCTCGCAGGTCCCGCGTGTTGCCCCGGGCCTTGGTGTTTTTGGTTGTCTGGTGACGGGGTGCGGGCTGGACTTCGGGCTGATATGCCCCTCTGTCTCGGCCACGAGGTGGCCGATCCGCCGCATCATACGCTGGTGATGTAGGTTTTAATGCTTCCTCCTCGAGTTGGGGTAGCAACCTGCGTTTTGGGTAACTCTTGGTTGGGCGTTCAAGTTCGTATTCCTCGGCCGCTAGGACTTCAGTCCATCTGTCCGCTAGCCGATCTTGATCAGCTTGAAGCTGTTGTTGCTTTTTCTTCAGGCTGTTTGCTGTGGCTATAAGCCGGCGCTTGAAGCGCTCCTGCTCGACGGGATCCTCAGGCACGATAAAATCTTCATCGCCGAGGCTCACCTCGTCTTCGGAGAGAGACATGTAATTGTCATCCTCCATTTCTCCGTCTGCTGCCTGTTCTGGAGGGCTAGCTTGTTCATCCTCCCGCTCTAAATCTGGCTGGAGGGGATTGTCATCGTCTTCGGCACTATCCGGAGTGTTATTGTCTCTTGTGCCGGTATCGCTGCTCTTGCTATGGCGGGACTTAGAGCGGCGCCGCTGACGTCGGTGCTTGGATTGCTTCTTGGAGGGATTATCCTCCGTTGTCTTATCGCCATCACCTTCTTTGGGGGTATCCACCATGTATATATCATATGATAAGGTGGCAGTCCAGCGCCCTGTGGGCGGTGGTTCCTGTTCGTCTCCTGCATCGTCGTCCATACCGTCGATGTCTTCGGAGCCGAAGTCTAGCATGTCGGTTAAATCGTCGACAGTGGCTACTAAGTGGGTGGTGGGTGGGGAGCGAATTTCTTCGTCGTCCGCATCCCATTCTAGCCGAACATAGTTCGGCCAAGGGTCTCCTGACAGGGAGAGAGACCTCAACGAGTTTAGTACGTCGCCAAAGGGCGAGTGCTGAAAGATATTCGCGGAGGTAAACTCCATGATCGGTGCCCAATCAGATTCGATAGGCACGGACGCAAGTGGCTTGGAGCCCGTGTCCGGGGACGAATCCTACGGTTCGGCAACACGGCTCTCATAGGAGGTGAAGTCAGTATTCGGCTCTATCGCCACTGAGAGTGCGGCCTCCATGGCGGGGTCTATCCACCCGTCCTTAGATGGCGCAATTTGTTCCGGATTGAGGACCGGAGTAGTTGCAGGTGTGATCTCCTGAACACTGTCCGACGGCAGAGCTAAGTCATGCTCGTCGTGATTGTGCGGCGCACTTGACATGGGCTCGAATCCGTCGAAGATCAAGTCTCCGCGGATGTCGGCAGTGTAGTTCAAGTTTCCAAACCTGACCCGATGGCCAGGGGCGTAGCTCTCGATCTGCTCCAGATGGCGAAGCGAGTTGGCCCGCAGTACGAAGCCGCCGAATACGAAGATCTGTCCGGGGAGGAAAACCTCACCCTGGATCGCATCGTTGCCGATGATCGAAGGGGCCATCAAACCTTGTTGTGACGGCACAGTGGAACTCCCAATGAAAGCACAAATATCGGTGTCAAAACCGGCGGATCTCGGGTAGGGGGTCCCGAACTGTGCGTCTAAGGCGGATGGTAACAGGAGGCGGGGGACACGATGTTTACCCAGGTTCGGGCCCTCTCGATGGAGGTAATACCCTACTTCCTGCTTGATTGATCTTGATGATATGAGTATTACAAGAGTTGATCTACCACGAGATCGTAGAGGCTAAACCCTAGAAGCTAGCCTATGGTATGATTGTTGTTGTCCTACAGACTAAACCCTCTGGTTTATATAGACACCGGAGGGGGCTAGGGTTACACAGAGTCGGTTACAAGGGAGGAGATCTACATATCCGTATTGCCAAGCTTGCCTTCCACGCCAAGGAGAGTCCGATCCGGACACGGGACGAAGTCTTCAATTTGTATCTTTATAGTCCAACAGTCCGGCTAAGGGATATAGTCCGGCTGTCCGAGAACCCCCTAATCCAGGACTCCCTCAGCGCCCGCTTAAGACGGGTGCTAGATAATTTATTGGACATAGAAGCTCCCGCCCCTGCATGGGCAAGCTGGACGTACTAGCTGATACATGCAGATCGGCTAGCGATACTAGAACATATATATATGACTACGGTAGGAAAAAGAAACGGCAGTCCCTACGCAGAGGGGATACAATACATATATGACTACGACAGTGCCCTGTTCATGCCCATGGCCGTGCGGTGGGTACATCAAACTGCACTGAGCACAGCAAAATGAAGACATGTATGAGTATGACACTACGTACGCAGACGGGATGATACTTCAGAACTTGAGGAGGAAGATGGAGGTGGTGTTGCATTCGGGGCAACGGATGAGCGGGAGTGGAGGCATCTGATTGCTCGTGTGATGAGATGGAGGTGGTGTTGCACTACTACGGGACATGGACGAACACATGCTTTGCAAGCCCAGCTAAGCTGAGAGGAATGGAGAAGGGGAGCAGCTTGGAATGGCCATCCGAAGCAAGCAAGCATGGCATTTAAAAAGACAGAGAGGAGCGTCGCCCGGCTAGCCGTTGCGACTGAACGGTGACCAACACGCATCTAGCCGTTGTCACTACCACGCAGTAAATGCCTCCGCGCTGGTCGCTGCCGCCTATTGCAGCTAGCCGTTGTCATTACCAGATGGCATGTGGGAATACGAGCGCTATACAAGATGTTGTACGCTGCCCAATGAAGTTTATACGCCAACGTTGTATTGGAGTTAGCACCAACCGCATGGGGACGAGGGGTGCGGATAACAACCTCGCGTGGCCGCATGTGCACACGCGATTTATCGGGAGAAAAGAGACTGTTGCCTGTGGACGCAGCGCACCTTTTTCCTTCTTCTATATCCTCATCGCTGGTCGGCATCGTCTCGTCGGTATGCATGCAGACGAAGTGCAGTGCAACCGAAGTGTGTGTGTGAAGGTGATACCAGATGAGATCATGAGATTCGTCAACAAACGCCTACCATTTCCCTTCTTTTCACGGGAACTTCCGCCGGCAAAGTAGACTGACCTGACCTTTCTATCGAGGTAAACCCACGAACTGCAAAAGACATCATTTTTCTCTGTTCGATTGAGGAGCACAGTCTATCTTTTTTCAATCACGTAAGTTTTACGGCACTTGATGATGTAAAACTAGTCTAGACTGCCTTATCATTTCCGTTTGCAAAGGGAAACGGCATTGACAAGGCTGGCTGTACCGAAATATGTGAGGTGAGGTTATCCGCGCTCTCACGCGAGATCGACAGCACTGTGCGAGATAAGGATACCGTCCCAGAATGTAGTATGGATTGATCAATAATTCCATGGGCCAGGTAGGTACTGGAGAGAGAGCATGTGAGGATGCAAACCAGCTGGAAGATCACATGCATGCCTCTCCATCTTGCATTCCATATTTGCAAGTGCAAAGGCGCAACACGGAATTTGGGCTGGCCACACCCGCACCACAGCTGTGCATCGCTGTCGCAGAGTGTTCAGGGGGAAATACCTTCACATGGACCGCCGAATGTCAGCATGCAGATCAAAGAAAGAAAAAAAAACATGCGTTGCCATTGGCGGTTAAAGTCACGGGATGGGGAAATACTAGAAACAAAACGGCATATCGAGCAGCCAAATATTTAGTTGAATTTACAGGAACTAAGCGCGTTTTTCTGGGGGTGGGGGGGGGGGGGGGGGGGGGGCATTGTATGATCATCACGACCCTTGATTTTTGAAAAATAAAAAGGAGTGAGTATATGCCATGATGTTTACCGTTTCCAAGGACGCAGAAAAGGCGGTTCCCAACGTGGCAGTCCAGTCGCGCGCTCCCGCGCCAACCGCCGAGCACTCGGCCAACCAACCGCTTTCCGGTGCGCCCGGTAGATAACGATAGTCACCACCACCACCACCACCACAGGAGGAAACCCTACTGTACTCGCTGGCCGCGCCGAGAAGCCGCCACCTTTAAAGCCAGACCAGCCGCCCACAGCCCACCAGTCCAGTCCACCACCACACCGCGCTTCCACTCCCCGTCCCCCACGCCGCCCCCGCACTCAAGCACGAGCACCCGCCATGGCGCGCCCCACCCACGCCGTCGTGGCTCTCCTGGCCGTCGTCCTCGCGCTGGCGTCCGGCGCGGCGTCGCAGGCGCCGGCGGCGGGGCCGGCGGCGCCGGCGGGGGACTGCGGCTCCGCGCTGACGGGCCTCACCGGCTGCCTCCCCTACATCTCGCCGGGGGCCGCGCAGGGCAAGCCGCCCAAGGAGTGCTGCGCCGGCGTCAAGGCCGCGCTCGCCAGCCCCGCCAGCGTCGCCTGCCTCTGCGACGCCTTCGGCAAGGACTACGGCATCCCCATGAACCTCACCCGCGCCAAGGGCCTCCCCGCCGCATGCGGCGGCAACCCGGCCGCCCTCAGCAACTGCAGCCGTGAGCCATCTTCCCATCTTGTTCTCATTTTCTTTTCCGTGTCGATTTGTGATCTGTCCTCGGGTGTTCATGGAGGGGCACGCACGCACATGCGCTGTTGGTATGACTTTATTTTGGTTGTCCTGCAGTGAAACTGCCCGGCGGAGCCCCTAACGGCGCCCCTACTGAAGGTAATTCCCCTCTTTCTCTCCTTTGCAGCTCGTACATTTTGAATCCCTCTCTTTATTCCTGTAGATCCGTGCAAAAAAAACGTTAATTAGATCTAATCAACACACGCTCCAATCTGAAATGGTTAAAGAACTACCAAGAGCTAGAGTCGATTTATCTCTACCTCCATTTTCCACTCTGAGATCAAGGGGAAAACATATGAATGTGTCCATGGGCATTGACATCAATGCTTTCTTGGGCTACAGAGAATTTTTATGGACTCCTCTAGCATCTACTCCCTCCGTTCCTAAATACTTGTCTTTCTAGGCATTTCAAATGACTATCACATAGGATGTATGTAGACATATTTTAGAGTGTAGATTCACTCATTTTACTCCGTATGTAGTCACTTGTTGAAATGTATAGAAAGACAAGTATTTAGGAACGGAGGGAGTAGAGTACAGCAGTACTATCTTTCAGTGGTCTGCATGTGAAAAAACAGAAATTTTTTGTTGTTGAGACTCTCCACTTGAAATAAAAACATCACAAAAAGAATGATTTTGAGATTCATAAAGAAGAACGAAATTGGCACATAGCAAACCTTCAAAATATTAATTTGTACTATAGACGAAGACATCACTAATAAAGTATTGCTGTCATAGTGGTGGTTCCTTTCAATGTCATCGCAATTTTACATGAGGGTTTGACAGCCAGATGTACTGGATCACGCACACAACAGAATTGACAAACCATTATGGATAGCAACCACTAAATGATCGAAAGCGCCAATTGTGGCCTTCAATTAGTGATAGAATGTGTGAGATGCTAAAAGATATGATTTGCGTACATGCATCAGTTTGTATTAAGTTCACCGTCAAGGATTGTTCATCGGTGTGAAGCTGATGAGGGACTGATAGAGAGAAACCACCACCCGTTTACTTTATTGCCTGAAGTCCTGAATTGAAACAAACGTTGGTTTCTGCTTTTCTGTCCCCTGAATCTTACTTCCATTTCTCTATACTGAAATCGGAATGCATCTTGCAGCACCTACACCAACTTCCGGATCAACACCGGCAACCGTCAGCCCAAGCCCAGCGAAATCGGCAGCGACCAGGTCTCCTGTCACGGCGGCAACCCTCCTCCTAGCCGCGGTGTTGGCGCCTCTGCTTTCTTACTACTACCTCTAAAGATCCACGGCATGATTTGTTCCATGAACTACTGTGATGTGTATGGGCATTGCGCCGCGATTTAGTGACACTACTTTGTGGAGAGAACTTATTCTGCTAGCTGTTCGGTTTAGCTCACTGTTGCCTGAACTATGGATTCTTATTGGCACCAAGTAGTTGTACTATATTTGCATGGTGTCCTCGGAATAAAGCTGATAAAAGCCATAGCTAGTGTTGTGCCGATTGATCTTCATGGGGCGCTCCGGTCCTGGCTGGATCAGTGTACTTGGTGTTAAATTGGTATATAATGTGGAGCAGGGCAGAATGGCAGATGCATGTGGGAAAATTCTGTCAATGAAACAACACATCCACCAGATGGTTTAAGAATTGCAGAACAAATAGAGGGGATTGTTTGGAACCAAGCACATTGCAAGAGGACACATCTTTGATGATCCGACAGAGAGTTGGGTGCGGGTGCGAATATATTCACGGGCTCGGGAACCTGATCAGTTTCAGCCATTTCCTTGTTATAGTCAAGTAAAGAAGGGTAATTCACAGCTACCCCGAGCTCATATGCCCCCATGAACGGCAATTCGAAAATAAGAAAAATAAACTAAAAAAAAGTTGCATCAAATGCTCGAGTGCTCCCATAATGTTGAAGTCGCTTGCGCGGATCCCCTCGGCGGTGAAGACGAAGCCAATGCAGATGCTGCTGACGAACTCCTTGCCCCAGCCAGCTATGGTGGAGGCCGTGCCGGAGTTGCTGGTGCCGACATCCGTGCAGTACTCGCAGACCTTGGCGAGCTCCCTGAAGGGGATGGGGAGCGGGATCGGGATGCCAGCATGCATGACCTTCCCCGATCATGGCGACGATGACCTTGGACATCCTCCCTGCCTCCTCGGAAAGCTCAAACCTCTTGCCGTCCACGCTCTATAGGACGATGGTCTTGCCGCCCGCCCTCTTCTCCGCTGCCGATGCCATTTGTCATCTCCTTTGTCCTCTTGTTGGTTGGCCTTATGAGGACGAGACCTACTTTTCACTAGACGATCATGTGGGTCGGCCGAACGGTGCTTGATGGGGCACATGTAACCGGGATCATATATAAGGGATATGTTCTTTTTTTTTTGCGGGTGAAGGGATATGTTCTACTCGGGGAAAAGAGAAGGGATGGACATCAAAGAACTCTAGAACGAGTGTGGTTTTTTGGAGCTTAGACTCCATGACACCCGTTTTACAGTTCACGTGCGAAAATCATATTTCGAGGTTTCAGAAAAATTCATACACATGAACATAGAGCTGCGTACTACGTACATCTATGTAAAATTTCATGACAGAATACACTTCGCTGTGGTGTGAGTTGCACAAAAGGAAAAAAATGATGATCTTTTATCTTTCCCTAATCTCTACCTGTCTATCTCTATCTCTACCTATCTCTGCCTACTAATAAACCAGTTATTGCTTTTGGTCGTACGTCGTCGGCGTTTTTGTAAAAAAGCCCCTCTGTTTCTTTAAAATAAACCCGCAGTCCCTGTTTAAGTGGCACTCTGATAAAACGTTTCATTTTTTGCGTAAAAACCCCTACATTTGTTAGAAATTATGCCCGCGGCCCTTATCTCTTGTTGGACTGGGCTCACCACCGCGCGTCTCAGCCACGGCCTGCACGTCACGCACGATGCAAGGACTAATTCATTCATCTATTCAATATTCAATAGTCCCACATCGCTAATTTATATCCAATTATCTCAGTTTATATACTCTTTTGAGTTTTCTAGGCCAACAAGGAGAAGCTAAGAATTGGGGATTCCAGACAGTCTGACAAAAAGAACATGAAAGAGACACGACACGATCTGAAGATACAGAAGCGCCTCAAACTGACCTCTCAAACCGAATCTCCTCCCTCTCTCATCGGTGCACCCAAATTTTAGTCCCAAATCGTCGGGCGAGTCCGGCGCCGCTCGACTTAAATAGTTGCTCCGGCGGATGGCGGCAAGCTTGGTTATTGTTGTGTAGGTCTATCAATTCTCGCATGTATGATCGAGATAAATTTGAAACTAGATTGCATTTTATGCACTTGTTCATCGAGTGGCAAGTTTGCCTCGATCATATACGATGATACCCCTACTACAATGAGAATTGATTTTTATCTTGTTCACCAAGTTTTATAGACACATTGTGACTGAAAAAAATATTGAGATTAATATTTCTTTGTGAAGGAGTTCTCACCATGAATCATAGAAGAATCCTTCTATGTTTTAATTATAGAAGATTCATACTGACAGACTATTTCCTCCACAAAGGATGCAGTGATGTTAGAAGCTTGTCGCTTCTGGACGACCCAGCTATTTAAGCGGTCGACTAGCTCATCAAGCGGCAAGGTTGGACTAAATGAATGCGAAAATCTTAATTAACGTGCAATTTCCGGTGTGTTTGGACAGCCCATCCGGCCCAAGATGGACACTGTGATCGTCGTGCATGGCCCTGCATGTAATTGTTGTTTTGGAAATAAGGTATGTGGTTGCAAATGTTAGAATTTGAGGTCCGCCCGGTCACTGGCCACAGGCGCGTCGGTGGATATTTGAGGGCCCAAATTTGCAACATCCGGCTGTAGACGCTCTAATGTCCCTAATGATGGACACGTTGGACGTGGTATGGAGCAACTTGACAATCACCTAATATACACTTTTGCCCTAGATATTGATGCTATGGAGGAATAACAACAATTGCATTCATGCTTAAATAACTTTGGAAGTGCTACATGCACACCATTTCTTTATCGTAATAAAATGATTAATCTGTCCATGTGGTATATTTTTCACTAGGCATCGACGATCTGATCTACAACGTCGTAACATTTTTCTGTTTCTTATTCTCTACCTGGCCAATCTAATTAATGATAATTGATGTTTGCTTTCCAGTGAAGCACATTAACTTTTTCTCCTCCCGTTGCAACGCATGAGCAATTTTCCTAGTAATAATAAACCAGCGATTGCTTCTGGTCGTACGTCATTGTCATTTTTACAGAAAAGTCCCTCTGTTCTAAGAATTCAACCCGCAGTCCTATTGCAAGTGGCTAAAAACGTTTCATTCTTGCAAAAAAGACCCTGCATTTTTCGAATGATGAACCCACGTGGCCATGATGGAGAAGAACGACAGGGGCTGGAGCTTGCAAGGCCCAATTCGTGCGCGGCAGGTGGGAGGGGGCGGATCCAGATGCGGGCGGCGAGGCGGCGGTCGCCGGTGACGATGAGGAAGGCCAGAGCAAAAATTCATCCATGACTCCTGGGCAGAAAGGAGACAGGGAGGTCAGGGAGAGAAGAAGGAAGAAATGAGGGGCGTTGCAGTTCAGACGAGGAGGCGGCTTGCTGCAGCAGACAACAGCGCAACCAGGAGGTGCGGCGGCACGGTGCAGGGGCCGTCGTGGCGGTGTTGGGCACGGCGTCATGGCGATGGAGGCTGTTGGGGATATTACCACTGGGCGTAAACCGGCCAAGAGAGGCCGGGTTAACCCCATAAGCAGTTCATCTGTATCTGAAGTCCATGAAGACAGACGGTGACGCTTTATGAAGGCCCAGGGCCCAAAGCCGGTTTAAGGCTTGTAGACATAAACCGGCATTGATATGTAAACTTGTATTGTAAGATAGAAGTAGCAGAGACCGACCGGGCACGATTATGAGCCGGCCTCGGGATTCTGTAAACCGACGGGCGTCAAACCATGTATATAAGGGGCGACCCGGCGGCGGTTCAAGGACAACAGACAACAACTTGAGACTCAGGCAAAGCGTATTCGCTCCCTGGTCATCACAACTAGACGTAGGCTTTTACCTACATCGTAAGGGGCCGAACTAGTATAAACTCTCTTGCGTCCCTTGTTCGCTTTAACCCCTTTAAGCTAACCCGTAGCGATGGCTCCACGACTAAGTCCTTTCTCTAGGACATCTGCTGTGACAAAACCACGACAGTTGGCGCCCACCGTGGGGCTATCACACGATGGTTTCAAGTTCTTGGAGGGCAACTTCGAAGGACTCAAGGGTTACGCTGTGGGCCGGATAACCAAGAGTCGTCGCGGCAAGCTCTACATCGACGATGCAGGCTGGGGCCCCAAGGCCGGCTCAATCGAGTACGGGTACCGGGTCCCCTTTGGTGGCATACACGTTTTCATTGGCAACATCGGCGAACCGGGCCCTGAGCCGGACATCTGCACCGACCTTGTCGAAACGGCTCAGCGTGCGAGATCTGCTCGGGTCAAGCCTGTCATGAAGCGTGCCTTCGTGGGAGTTATCCATGGAGGGGAATCTGAGGATAGATCGGAATCTGGTGGTGAGACCGTCGTTTATTCCGGCGACTTGTCATTGACCGGAGAGACCGAGTCGTTATATCAGTTACAAGATGGCCGGATTGGGGGCTGTTCCGATGGCAACAGTATTCCGGACCCCTTTGATCTGCCAAACCGGGTTGCGATCTTCATGGCCGGTACGCAACCGGCGCTCCACTCTTCGACCGCAGCGGCGATGATTTCCGGATCGGCAGCGGCAACAGCGGCCGGGGCAGGAGGCCCTGTGCAACCGCCAGCTCAGGTTCTATCTGATTTGTTTGACGTGTTGGCAACACTGATGGCGAAGGTTAACCCGGCGGATCAGGATGCACACAATGCGGAAATCGCGAAAGTGAAAGATCAGATCACCCAGGCCAAAGCCGACTTAGCAGCTAAGGATACCAGGATGGCCGCGGAGCGGGCCGCTTTGGATGCACAAGCTTACTGGATTATGCTGGATCAGAGTGCGTCAAACGAAGTCCTGAAGAGGAGGTACCGATCTCGCCTGCCGCCGGTTTATGACGCTAGAAATCTCTTTAACACCCCAGGAGCAGGGACCAGTAATCCGCCGGTGGTAAACCGGGCGGAGGCACCTGGAGCAGGGGCGCCGGTTCAGGCACGTTTGGTGGATCCACCTCGTCAGAACAACATTGTAAATCTTAAACCGTCCAATACGGTGTTCCATGGTGTGGTGCCAGGTAAGTCGGCATATCCTGTTGGTAAGATAGCTCTGGAGGTGGCTTTTGGAGATGAGCATGACTCGAGATCAGAAACCTTGACCTTTGAAGTGGTGAAAATTAGAAGCCCGTATCATGCCCTATTTGGATGGCCAGCTTATGCTAAGTTTATGGCACGGCCTTGTTATGTCTATCTGCAGCTCAAGATGCCGGGTCACAAGGGAACTATAACCGTGCATGGGAGCCGCAAGATTGCTCTGGAGTGTGAAGAAGGTGATGCGGCTTATGCTGAGTCGGTTTATGCAACAGAAGAGTTGAAGTTTTACAAGGACAATGTTGATCCGGCAGATATGACTTCGTTGAAGAAACCAACTACAGAGCATGATCCGGCCTGAAGTTTAAATCGGCTGATGAGACTAAGCTTGTTGACTTCGTGCCTGGCGATTCGTCCAAGCAGTTTAGCATCAGCGCTAACTTGGATCCGAAATAGGAAGGCGCGCTCATCGAGTTCATCCGTGAGAATCGGGACATCTTTGCATGGAAGCCTTCTGACATGCCAGGTGTACCGAGAGAACTCGCTGAGCACACTCTCAATATTGATCCAAATTATAAACCGGTCAAGCAGTTTCTCCGCCGGTTCAATGAAGAATGACGCAAGGCTATTGGAGAAGAAGTAGTCAGACTCTTGGCGGCTGGATTTATCGTTGAAGTATTCCATCCTGAGTGGTTGGCTAATCCGGTGCTGGTCCTCAAGAAGAATAGCACTTGGCGTATGTGTGTGGACTACACAGATCTCAACAAAGCTTGTCCAGGAGATCCTTTTGCCCTTCCCCTAATTGGTCAAATTATTGATGCTACGGCGGGTTGCGAGCGTTTAAGCTTTTTGGATGCATATTCTGGTTATCATCAGATCAAAATGGCAGTTAAGAACCAGGAGAAGACAACTTTCATAACTCCCTTTGGAGCCTTCTGCTATGTGTCCATGCCCTTTGGGCTCAAGAGTGCCCAGGCGACTTATCAACGGTGTGTGCAGAATTGTCTTCATAAATAGATCGGCCGCAATGTTCACGCCTATGTGGATGATATTGTGGTAAAATCAAGGAAGAAGGAGACATTGATTGATGACTTGAAGGAAACCTTTGATAACCTGCGGGTTTATAAAATGATGCTTAATCCGGCCAAGTGTGCCTTTGGTGTACCTGCAGGCAAGCTCTTGGGCTTTTTGGTGTCTAACAGGGGCATTGAAGCTAATCCGGAAAAGATCAAAGCCATCACCTCCTTGGCTAAACCGAAGTGTATCAATGATGTTCAACGCCTGGCAGGCCGGATTGCCGCGTTGAGCCGGTTTGTCAGTCGCCTTGGCGAGAAGGCCATCCCTTTGTATCAGATGCTGAAGAAAACGGATAACTTCGTCTGGAGTGACGCCGCTAATGAAGCATTTGAGGACTTAAAGCGGCAGCTGGCTAATCCGCCGGTTCTCGCTGCTCCGGTTGACAAAGAGCCATTGTTGCTATATGTGGCAGCTAACGCCCGGGCTGTTAGTGTGGCTATTGTGGTGGAGCGCAAGGAGGCCGGAAAGGAATATCCGGTTCAATGGCCGGTTTACTATATCAGTGAGGTACTTATTGAGTCCAAGCAGAGGTACCCGCATTGGCAAAAATTGGTGTATGGGGTTTTTATGGCAAGCCGGAAGCTTAAGCAGTATTTCCAAGGTCATCCCATCATGGTGGTCAGCTTTGCTCCGTTGGGAGATATAATCCAGAACAGGGAAGCAACTGGCCGGATTGCTAAGTGGGCTATAGAGCTCGGGCCTCACGGGTTGAAATACATACCCCAAACGGCGATCAAATCTCAGGCACTTGTGGATTTCATCAATGATTGGACAGAATTACAAGCGCCAGAGGAGAACCGGATCATACTTATTGGACTATTCATTTTGATGGGTCCGGGCAATTGGAGGGCTCGGGGGCTGGAGTCGTATTAACTTCCCCACGAGGTGATAAGTTTTATATGTTCTCCGTTTAATGTTCCCTTGCACTAACAATGCAGCTGAATATGAGGCTTTACTCCATGGTCTTCGGATGGCTAAGGAGATGAACCTAAGCTGAGTTAAGTGCTTCGGTGACTCGGATCTGGTGGCTCAACAAGTGTCCGGCACATGGGATTCCAAGGACCCACTAATGGCAGCATATCGTCGTGAGGTGGATATTGTTGCAGGTCACTTTAAAGGTTATCGGGTGGATCATGTGGACCGGCAGAAGAATGAAGCGGCGGACGCTTTAAGCCGCCTGGGTTCCCAACGTAAACCGGTTCCACCTAATGTCTTCCTGGATGTTTTGCATAATCCGTCCGTCAAGCTCCCTGGTGAAGAGGATTTGGCTGTTCCTGATCCGGAGGCTCAGTTGGTGGCGGCTCTTCATGTTATCCCGGATTGGACGGTTCCACATCTGGCGTATATGAACCGGGGCGAGTTACCAGAGGACGAAACTTTGGCCAGGCAGATAATCTGGCGGTCCAAGTCCATGACTATTATCAGTGGAGAGTTACATCATTGCAGTGTGACAGGGGCGTTTCAATGCTGTGTGTCTCCTGAGGAAGGCCGTGAAATTTTGCGTGAGATCCACGAAGGAGATTGTGGTCACCACACCGGTTCAAAGTCTTTGGTGGCCAAGGCGTTTCGTCACAGTTTCTATTGGTTGACAGCTCATGCTGATGCCGAGGACTTGGTCAAAAGATGCGATGGCTGCCAGAAATTCTCAAGGCGCGCTCATGTACCGGCTCAAGAATTGAGGATGATTCCAATCACCTGGCCATTTGCAACTTGGGGGCTGGATATGGTTCGGCCTTTCAAGAGGTCCAAGGACAAGAAGACCCACCTTTTGGTGGCGGTTGATAAATTCACGAAGTGGGTGGAGGCAGAGCCAGTTAGCAAGTGTGACGCAGCCACGGCGGTTCAATTCATCAAAAAGGTGATCTTCTAGTTTGGCTTTCCACACAGCATTATAACAGACAATGGTACCAATCTGTCGAAGGGTGCCATGAAGGAGTTCTGTCAACGTGAGCACATCCGGCTTGACGTGTCATCAGTGGCTCACCCCCAGTCCAATGGTCAAGCGGAGAGGGCCAATCAAGAGATCTTGAGAGGCATCAAACCCCGGCTTATGGTTCCTTTGCAACGGACGCCGGGTTGTTGGGTTGAGGAGTTACCTTCTGTGTTGTGGAGCATCAATACCGCACCCAACAGATCGACATGATACACACCATTCTTCATGGTTTATGGAGCGGAAGCAGTTCTTCCTAGTGACATCCGTCATGACTCGCCTCGTGTAGCGGCATATGTTGAAGCTGACAACGAGAAGGCACGGCAGGAAGCTCTTCACCTGTTAGATGAGGAACGTGACATGGCGGCAGCCCGTTTGGTGATTTATCAGCAAGATCTGCGTCGTTATCATAGCCGTCGGGTTAGAACCGGAACCTTTCAAGAAGGTGATTTGGTGCTTCGGCTCATCCAGGATCAGACGGATATGCATAAGCTATCCCCCCCTTGGGAAGGACCCTTTGTGGTCAGCAAGAATCTGCACAACGGGTCATACTACCTAATCGATGTTCGAGAGCGCAAAGACTCACGTAAATCGAAGGAGGAGACCAACCGGCCGTGGAATATTGCTCATCTTCGGCCCTACTATACTTGAGCTATAGGCTCTGCTTATGTACATATTATGACATTGTATATATTATGGTCAATATAATAAACCGGAACCTCAGCTAAAGCGGGGTATCTGTTGTTTTTCTTACATCATGTGTGGTTACATGGAGCTTACAAAGTGGCATCCGGTTTACCCCTTGATTTAGCTTCTCAAAGCTTTATATTACATCACTTGGGGGCTTGGTCGTATCCGAACCATAGCTACACCTCTTGATCGGCACAATGCCACAACATCACTTGGGGGCTTGGTCGTATCCGAACCACAGTCACACCTCTTGATCGGCTCAAAGCCACATCAATCCGGGGCCAAAGGGAGTGTTGTAAAACAACAGCTCAAACATAGGCACCCATTGAGCACAGCTCACAATGTTGCTTGGGGATTCTTTGCTGTCGAAATGAACTAAGAATCTACACTTGTAACAGGCTATCAAGCCATGGCTTGAAAGCCTGGTGTATACACCTAAAACCCCGGGTTAACCTGCCTATTTAAGTAAGTCACTCCGCCCAGGTAAACCTGGTATGACCCTTCGAACTTTGACAAGTTACTCTAAAATGAAGACCCTAAACTTGTCAAGTTAAAACGATGATTGGTTAAGGATTGAGGACCATCTTAAAAGGCTTTGCAAAAATGGTTTAACTCAGTGGCCTGGCAGCCCATGAAAAGCCTCGAATTTGGGGCCCGGCAGCCCGTGAAAACCCTCGACTACAACGGTTTTTATTTGCCTTTTGCTAAGTCTTCTTTGTTTCATAAGATTTGTGACATTTTTAAAACCGGTGTTTATCAACCCTGTTAGGCTGTCAACTACAAGTTGTCAGTAGATGATCAAATTATAATCCGGAGACTATCAGCGCGGTCTGGTTTTGACTCAAAGGCACCAGTATGGAATAAACCGGTGTTTCTCACAACCCGGAACGGTTTTATTGTAAACCGGCATCATATACCAGGAATTACTTATCCTCCAGAGTAGGGTTATGGCCCTCACTACAAAGTTGGTCAGCCAACATCATGCCTAAAGGTCGCAGGTATTATATATTTCCATATTTGGTTATCTTTTACAACCTTGGTTACAGACCTTGATCATATATATATATTTGGGTATCATCACCCGCCCGGGGGTAAACCGCCAGGGCGCTTTAAGCTTCTTATCTGCAGGAACAGCTTGAATAAATGGCTATGGATTATGAATATCATATCTTAAGCATGTCGGATTAAGCAAGCATCAGTCGTAGATAAATATGCACGAAGGCATACCAGACCAAGTATTTTAACTAGCATATTGCAAGGCGTTTCAGTGCCCAAAAGGATAATTGTTTTCTCAAATACATGTTGCAGCATGTAGAAGACTAAACCGGCCTCCGGTTCATGGTTGGTCACCAGCTTGGCCTGACGACTGCGGATCATCTCGCACCGGTTCAACTCCCTCCTCTCTACCCAGTGGCTGGAAATCAACAGTTGCCCAGTCGATCCCAGTTAGGGCTTGGAATACAGCTTCATCGCTTATCAGCATGGACGGTTCAATGTTAGGGGCATAAGTGTGCTTACGGATTGGTGGCATAAGATTTTGCGCTTCTGGAATTGATGCCGCAACCCGTCTGTTCTTATCATCATAACTCGCCTGATAGTACGAAAGATCTGCCTCTTCAACTAGTTGACAAGCCAATGGGCGTACTTCCCGGTTTATGGTTTGGAGATCATCATTGCCAAATTCTGTTCCGTCTTCCTTTAAACTGGGATAGCCTTGGGCCGCCTCCACTGGATCAAAGTCAGGTACCCACGCTTTTGCCCGGGTTAGTGCGGCCAAAGCATCCGTTCTAGCGGCAGACTTCTTTAGCTCGTCTACCCGGGCAGGAAGCATAGATAACCTTTCTAAGGTATCCTTGATCAGAGTGGGAGGAGGATTATTGTGTGAAGCAGTATAGATGATCCGTTGCGCACCGGTATACAGTTGCTCTATCAGAGTGTAGGCAGCTTTCAACTTCTTCTGTACATCAGAGCCCAGATGGCTAATGCAAGTTCCTGTACCATCGTACACATCAGTAAACCGACAACACATGGGAAAGATATGTTGAAAGTATTAAGGAAAAGATGTTTACCGAACACAGCAGCAGTCATGGCATGAATCTGCCGCTTTACGCCGGTCAGTTCATCAACCACCGGTTTAAGAGCGGCTTCTGCGTTTTCAGCCCTTTTTATCAAAGCAGATTTTTCAGTCTCCCAATCCGCCCACTCTTTGTTGAAGCCCTCTTTCAGTTTCTTCATAGCGCCTAGGGCGCTGGCCAATTCTTCCTTCGCTTTGGAGGTTTCAGCTTGTTGGGACTTGAGGTTCTCTTGCAGATCAGCGGTTTGGCTTTCCTTCTTGCTCAGATCAGCCTATAAAGAGACAGATATATAATGAATTGACAGTACATATTTGAAGTACCAAGCACATAACAAGTTATGCCCTTAGTACTTGGGGGCTAATGCATATTTGCTCTTTATCAGAAATTTTTACAAGTCCCAAGCACAATACAAGTATTAAGCTTGGCACTTGGGGGCTAATGTGTATTTGCTCATAAAATGCTGATATGGGAATTCTTCTACAAAGTCCCAGTTCATCTTTATAAAGTTAAACCCGCCCTTGGGGGCTACATCAGTGAAGTTAAGATGCATTGTTGCAAACATGAAATTGTTACTAAGTCCCGGTTTAAATTGGTATCTTAAACCGTCACTTGGGGGCTACTGGAGTTGATAAGCTGCAATTAAATATAAGAGAGAAACACTTATGAAGTTACCTCATATCGCTCCTTCATCATATTTACCAAACCGGCTTCATAGTCACGGCTGGTGTACAGACGGTTCAGGAAGCCAGAGTGAAGGTCTTGAGCATTCAGATGGGCATAATTTGACAAATCGGCGTTCCATTTGCTTTTGCCAATTGCAGAGAGCTCATCTTTGGCAGTATGCTTTGACAAAGCGACAGGATTGCCCGGAGCGGTATGGCCAGTGCCAGTAATCATAATGTCATCAGCAGCCGTTACTGGGGTTGGCGGTTTGTCAGTATTTTTAACTGGACTTCCCAGTTTATTGTCAGTTCGGACAGGGCTGGTTGGCTGGTCAGCATGGCTTGTGGTGTCAACTTCTGCCTGCTCAGCAACGAAGTCATGACCTTGAGGCAGTGGGTCATTCAGTATGGCATCAATGTTGGTCTCTTCAGGATCCGGAGTTTTCTCCGGTTCAACAGCCACGTCTTCATCAGCCGGTTTATTCAACCGAGCTTTCTTGCTGGGTCTGGGCTTGGCGCTGAAAAGAATAAACAAGAGGATCAGTGCAGTATATATTAAAATAACATATCAAGGATAAAAGTAAGTGTATGACTCACCCAAGAACTGTTTTGAGGGGTGGAAGCTTTGTGGCCGACAATTCGCTAGAAGATGAGTGAGAAGTACCCTGATAATTTGAATCAGACGGGTTAAGAGGCTGGTGGAAACAACCCGCTTTGGGGCATGAAGTGTCAAGGGGATAAGAGACCTCTGATCGGCGTTTCCGAACCGGAGTGTTCGGTAAACCAGCGGAGGTAACTACCTGGCCGCTGTGTCGGGTTGTGCGGCAAGCCTCGTGCTGTTGTGTCTTCAAAAGAAAGTTTGGGTCCAAGCAAGCAAGGGGGTGAGAAAATTTTACTTTCCGGTTTGCTCGACGGATTTTTGATGTCGGCAAAGGATCTGAATCGGAGGAAAGAATGATTACCTCTACATCATCAGCATGACTGCCTTCAGCGTCGTCCTGACAATAATCATTGTCAATGAGGTGTACGAAAAATGAACCAAGAGAGTCAAGTTCTACCTCTGATTCCGGATTACCCACATCGTCATCAGCTGGTAGATCGGAGGATGCAGTGGTCCTTTTCTTGGCAGGTTTTTTGATAACCTTGGTCTTTGGACGAACTGGCTTGACCGGTTTATCTTGCGGCTTGACCAGTTTGTCTTGTGGTGGTTTCTTGTTCCAGAATGGATCATTACCCTGTCAGAAAATAATCACACTTTCAGAGAATATTTGGACAAAAGCAACTTCAGATAAAAATATTATATGATTCTTACAGTTGGCGGTTTGTTGAAAGCGCAGAAAGGGAGTAATCCGGTTTGGGCGCAGACAGCCTCCGGTTCGTTCAGCATTTTCTTTACAGCCTCAGTGACTTCTGCATCTGTAAGCTGAATGTCAATGTGCCGCTGAGCATCCTTCAAACTCCCCGTATACTCACACATCAAACCGGAGCGCCGACTTAAGGGCAGAATACTCCAGCTTATCCAACAACGAGCAAGATCAACTCCTGTCAAACCGTTTGCCATGAAGGCTCTAAGCTTTGATAGTTGAGGAGCATAGTTGGCCCTTTCTTTTGCAGTCAACCTCTGAGGAAAAGGATGTGTGTTGCTCAGGCATTCAGGGCGGTAACCCGGCAGGGGGTTTTCATCTGGTGGAGATGTATCCTTGCAATAAAACCAGGTCTGGTTCCACTCTTTGGGGTGACTGTGGAGCTTGGGGTGAGGGAAAGTGGTTTCCTTCCTTTTCTGAACCGCCATTCCGCCCAGTTCCGTATTGGGTCCATCCGAGAACTCTGTGCGATGGTTTAAGTGAAAGAAATCCCTAAATAGTTCGACTGTAGGTTCCTCTTGCAGATAAACCTCACAGAAGACTTGGAAGTGGCAGATGTTGGTCACAGAATTGGGACCGATGTCTTGAGGGCGCAGCTGAAAATTGGCTAGTACATCTCGGAAAAATTTCGAACCGGGAGGGCTAAAACCTCGACTCAGATGGTCAACAAACACGACTACCTCTCCGTCCTTGGGTGTAGGAGGATTTTCCGGGCCAGGGACTCTCCAGTGGATGACATCTTTCTTGGCTAAAGCGCCCGTTTTAACAAGATTGTTTAACTGTTCTTCGGTTACTTGAGAAGGAGCCCAATTGCATTCATAGACTTGCTTGGCCATGGCAATGAAAGATCTGAAACATGATTATTGTCAGTTTAAGATTTACAATGGACAACTATATAGCGGTATAAGGATGTAAGCATATTGTTAAACCAGGATTGGTTATTCGTAAACCGGAGTCTGACAATGGAAACAGTACAATGATGAATGCATTGGCGGTTCAACAGGGGACTAATGGTATCTACTGGGTCATCATTTTGTATATGAAGTTAAACCGCCCAATCTAGTATTAAAAGTGTATAAGTGAAGGAAGAAACAAGTTTCACATCTTGCCATGGTAATTTCAGATCTACCGCGCGTTGGAATAACAAAATATATTCTGACCTAATTTCCAGCGTGTTAAAGGTTCACCAAGTTGAGATGAGTTTTATACAAGGCAGATGTTCTAACAAGGAAGCAGGAGTTTAAAGTACAAAGGCTTTGGAAAAAGCAGATCTAAACTAGCCATTGGTACTGCTAAAGAGAAACAAACAGATTCAAGAACTTCGAAGAACTACGAAGAACGACGAACCCTAATGGTCGATCTGGAGTAAGAAAGGAGGAACGTACTGGTGCTGAGGAAGCAGCGGAGGATTGCCGCGTTTTTCTGGTCCGATCAGGTTGATGCAGCGGCCGTCGCGGAGGAAGAAACGAAGGTCGACGGTGGCGGCGGAGCTCCAAACGATGGGCAGTGCAAGGAAGAAGATGAGGTGAAGAGATACGGGGGGGGGGGAATGAAAAGACCCCATGGCTCTATTTATAAGGGCAGAAAGATAAGCACCAGGCGCGAAAATCGAGGAGCCTAAATTTTGGATATGAGGCAGAGCTGTCGCCTCGATTGTCGGAGGCTCATTAATGAAGGTGGATTATACACAGTTTTAAATAACAGGTGACGTCACGGCGGTTTACCATGATCCTAGAAGATGAGGTCACGGCGGTTTACAAGATTATGTGAAGATGTTGAAGAAGAAATTTTCTTAAGTATTGAGGATTGACATGAACCAGTTCAAATCAATCTGGAGCCTAATGTTGGGGATATTACCACTGGGCGTAAACTGGCCAGGAGAGGCCGGGTTAACCCCATAAGTAGTTCATCTGTATCTGAAGTCCATGAAGACAGACGGTGACGCTTTATGAAGGTCCAGGGCCCAAAGCCGGTTTAAGGCCTATAGACATAAACCGGCATTGATATGTAAACTTGTGTTGTAAGATAGAAGTAGCAGAGACCGAGCCGAACACGATTATGAGCCGGCCTCAGGATTCTGTAAACCGACGGGCGTCAACCCATGTATATAAGGGGACGACCCGGCGGCGGTTCAAGGACAGTAGACAAAAACTCGAGACTCAGGCAAAGCGTATTCGCTCCCTGGTCATCGAAACCCTAGCAATTCCATCACAACTAGACGTAGGTTTTTACCTTCATCATAAGGGGCCGAACTAGTATAAACTCTCTTGCGTCCCTTGTCCGCTTTAACCCTTTTAAGCTAGCCCGTAGCGATGGCTCCACGACTAAGTCCTTTCTCTAGGACATCTGCCGTGACAAAACCACGACAGAGGCAGAGCGGCTCGGGCAGGGAGGCGCGATGCAGCAGGAGAGGAGGAGCACATCGGTGAGGCGAGGAAGAGCGAGGCCAACGGCGATGCAGCCTCACCGGGCTCGGGCGGAGCCAGCCGGCCTCCAGGCCGCGCGCGCAGAGGTGCGGCAGTGGGGGCGCTGGCGGCCATGGCGTCGGCCAGGGGAGGCGCAGGCCGCGGCGGCAGGAGACGGCGCGCGGGTGGAGGGGCGGCCGCAGGCTCGGCTGGGCGGAGCGGCACGGGCGAGGCGCAGACACGGCCGTGGACTTAGGCCACAGCGGCAGCGGGGGCGGCGCGACGCGCGGGAGGGCAGGGGGAGCGAGCGGCGGCGAGTCTAGCGCGCGCCTGCCGCGCCTCCCCTGGCGGCGCAAGGTGGGAGACAGGATCAGGAGAGAGGAGCGAGGTTCGATCGGGCTAGGTTAGGTTGCGGCTGGGCTGGGCTTTAGGCCAAATAGGCCGGCCGGGTTAGTTGCTAGGCTGCTCGCTCTCTCTCTCTCCATCTCCTAATTCTCCTCTCTTTTTTTGTTTATTAAATATAAATAGAGAAAGAGTAAATGTTATAGAGGTATATGAATGGTATTCTCGGAAGATGTTATTTTTTCTGGACTTGCAAAAATGTACTTGTTCCAAGAAATGTAGAAGCGGTCAATGCAAGGTTTAAATTCAAACTCATTTGAATTCAATTCAAATGGGTTTGAACTAGGACTAGGTTTTAGATGTGTCCAAAAATTATGAAAATCTTGTGGAGCTTGGCAAAGTGATAAAAGAATTATCGGTATAGTTTGGGGACTAACCTTGAAGTAGAAAAAAGCATGGGATTTTTGGAATGGCACAAAAGGAATTTGGAAGAGCAATTGTATAAAATAGAAGGAAGGCTCAAATGATTTTTTTTAAATGTTCACAGTTTTAAATTTTGTGTGAATTATTTAATGGCATGATGTAATGCAAATGCAAAAAATAAGACAAACATTATAAACTATGCAAGTTAGTGGAAAGTATGGAATTTATCGATTAAAAGATCAAAAATAAAACAAGGTAGAATCATAGGCAGGCAATGTGCCGTGCTAACATGGAGAAGCCCATCTTTAGCACCCGTCACGGACTCATGAGGAGGAATCGAAGTCTGGTGTAAAGTAGGGCATTGTCCTCGATGCTCCTCCAATAATGTTGGATCCCTGTTAAGACTGAGTTCATGTTGCTTGAGTGAAGTATTATTTAATTCATAACGATGCACAGTTTTATCTGGTCTGGTTTCACCATTTAAGATCATGGAACAAACCATGTATTGGGATGGATAAAGGCGAGGTGTGTGATTCATCAATATAGGTAAAGCAGGGTCTCTCATTCCTTGAGATCGCTACCATGTCCACACAAGTTTTACGTGGTTTGTTCTCCCGTTGCAACGCACGGGCATATTTCCTATTTCCTAGTAATAATAAACCAGCGATTGCTTCTGGTCGTACGTCATTGTCATTTTTATAGAAAAGTCCCTCTGTTCTAAGAATTCAACCCGCAGTCCTATTGCAAGTGGCTAAAAACGTTTCATTCTTGCAAAAAAGACCCTGCGTTTTTCGAGTGATGAACCCACGCGGCCACAATGGAGAAGAACGACAGGGGCTGGAGCTTGCAAGGCCCGATTCGTGCGCGGCAGGGGGAGGGGGGCGTATCCAGATGCGGGCGGCGAGGCGGCGGTCGCCGGTGACGATGAGGAAGGCCAAAGCAAAAATTCATCCATGACTCCTGGGCAGAAAGGAGACAGGGAGGTGAGGGAGAGAAGAAGGAAGAAAGGAGGGGCGTTGCAGTTCAGACGAGGAGGCGGCTTGCTGCAGCAGACAACAGCGCGACCAGGAGGTGCGGCGGTGCGGTGCAGGGGCCGTCGCGGCGGTGGTGGGCACAACGTCATGGCGACAGAGGCAGAGCGGCTCGGGCAGGGAGGCGCGATGCAGCAGGAGAGGAGGAGCACAGCGGTGAGGTGAGGAAGAGCGAGGCCAACGGCGATGCAGCCTCACCGGGCTCGGGCGGAGCCAGCCGGCCTCCCAGGCGGCGCGCACAGAGGCGCGACAGTGGGCATGGAAGGGCACCGGCCAGGGCAGGCGCAGGCCGCAGCGGCCGGAGACGACGCGCGGGTGGAGGGGCGGCCGTGGGCTCAGCTGGGCGGAGCGGCACGGGCGAGGCGCAGACACGGCCGTGGACTTAGGCCACAACGGCAGCGGGGGCGGCGCGGCGCGCGGGAGGGTAGGGGGCGCGAGCGGCGGTGAGTCTAGCGCGCGCCTGCCGCGCCTCCCCTGGCGGCGCAAGGTGGGAGAAGGGATCGGGAGAGAGGAGCGAGGTTCGATCGGGCTAGGTTAGGTTGCGGCTGGGCTGGGCTTTAGGCTAAATAGGCCGGCCGGGTTAGTTGCTAGGCTGCTCTCTCTCTCTCTCTCTCTCTCCTAATTCTCCTCTCTTTTTTTGTTTATTAATTATAAATAGAGAAAGAGTAAATGTTATAGAGGTATATGAATGGTATTCTGGGAAGATGTTATTTTTTCTGGACTTGCAAAAAATTACTTGTTCCAAGAAATGTAGAAGTGGTCAATGCAAGGTTTAAATTCAAACTCATTTGAATTTATGTTCAAATGGGTTTGAACTAGGACTAGGTTTTAGACGTGTCCAAAAATTATGATAATCTTGTGGAGCTTGGCAAAGTGATAAAAGAATTATTGGTACAGTTTGGGGACTAACCTTGAAGTAACAAAAGCATGGGATTTTTGGAATGGCTCAAAAGGAATTTGGAAGAGCAATTGTATAAAATAGAAGGAAGGCTGAAATGATTTTTTGTAAATGTGCACAGTTTTAAATTTTGTGTGAATTATTTAATGGCATGATGTAATGCAAATGCAAAAAATAAGACAAACATTATAAAATATGCAAGTTAGTGGAAAGTATGGAATTTATCGATTAAAAGATCAAAAATAAAACAAGGTAGAATCATAGGCAGGCAACGTGCCGTGCTAACATGGAGAAGCCCATCTTTAGCACCCGTCACGGACTCATGAGGAGGAACCGAAGTCTGGTGTAAAGTAGGGCATTGTCCTCGATGCTCCTCCAATAATGTTGGATCCCTGTTAAGACCGAGTTCATGTTGCTTGAGTGAAGTATTATTTAATTCATAACGATGCACCGTTTTATCTGGTCTGGTTTCACCATTTAAGATCATGGAACAAACCATGTATTGGGATGGATAAAGGCGAGGTGTGTGATTCATCAATATAGGTAAAGCAGGGTCTCTCATTCCTTGAGATCGCTACCATGTCCACACAAGTTTTACGTGGTTTGGTCTCCCGTTGCAACGCACGGGCATATTTCCTATTTCCTAGTAATAATAAACCAGCGATTGCTTCTGGTCGTACGTTATTGTCATTTTTACATAAAAGTCCCTCTGTTCTAAGAATTCAACCCGCAGTCCTATTGCAAGTGGCTAAAAACGTTTCATTGTTGCAAAAAAGACCCTTCATTTTTCAAGTGATGAACCCACGCGGCCACGATGGAGAAGAACGACAGGGGCTGGAGCTTGCAAGGCCTGATTCGTGCGCGGCAGGGGGAGGGGGGGCGGATCCAGATGTGGGCGGCGAGGCGGTGGTCGCCGGTGACGATGAGGAAGGCCAGAGCAAAAATTCATCCATGACTCCTGGGCAGAAAGGAGACAGGGAGGTGAGGGAGAGAAGAAGGAAGAAAGGAGGGGCGTTGCGGTTCAGACGAGGAGGCAGCTTGCTGCAGCAGACAACAGCGCGACCAGGAGGTGCGGCGGCGCGGTGCAGGGGCCGTCGCGGCGGTAGTGGGCACAGCGTCATGGCGACGGAGGCAGAGCGGCTCGGGCAGGGAGGCGCGATGCAGCAGGAGAGGAGGAGCACAGCGGTGAGGCGAGGAAGAGCGAGGCCAACGGCGATGCAGCCTCACCGGCCTCGGGCGGAGCCAGCCGGCCTCCCAGGCCGCGCGCGTAGATGCGCGACAGTGGGCACGGAAGGGCGCCGGCGGCCTTGGCGCCGGCCAGGGGAGGCGCAGGCCGCGGCAGCCGGAGACGGCGCGCGGGTGGAGGGTCGGCCGTGGGCTCGGCTGGGCGGAGCGGCACGGGCGAGGCGCGAACGCGGCCGTGGACTTAGGCCACAGCGGCAGCGGGGGCGGCGCGACGCGCGGGAGGGCAGGGGTAGCGAGCGGCGGCGAGTCTAGCGCGCGCCTGCCGTGCCTCCCCTCGCGGCGCAAGGTGGGAGAAGGGATCGGGAGAGAGGAGCGAGGTTCGATCGGGCTAGGTTAGGTTGCGGCTGGGCTGGGCTTTCGGCCAAATAGGCCGGCCGGGTTAGTTGCTAGGCTGCTCTCTCTCTCCATCTCCTAATTCTCCTCTCTTTTTTTATTAAATATAAATAGAGAAAGAGTAAATGTTATAGAGGTATATGAATGGTATTTTGGCTCAATAGAAATTTGGAAGAGCAATTGTATAAAATAGAAGGAAGGCTAAAATGATTTTTCGTAAATGTTCACAGTTTTAAATTTTGTGTGAATTATTTAATGGCATGATGTAATGCAAATGCAAAAAAATATGACAAACATTATAAACTATGCAAGTTAGTGGAAAATATAGTATTTATCGATTAAAAGATCAAAAATAAAACAAGGTAGAATCATAGGCAGGCAACGTGCCGTGCTAACATGGATAAGCCCCACTTTAGCACCCGTCATGGACTCATGAGGAGGAATCGAAGTCTGTTGTAAAGTAGGGCATTGTTCTCGATGCTCCTCCAATAATGTTGGATCCCTGTTAAGACCGAGTTCATGTTGCTTGAGTGAAGTATTATTTAATTCATAACGATGCACAGTTTTATCTGGTCTGGTTTCACCATTTAAGATCATGAAACAAACCATGTATTAGGATGTAAAAAGTCCATTTTACTACCCTGAATAAAGTGGGTGGTTCACTTTACCCCTGATCTATTTTTCGGCTCCTTCTACCCCCCAAACAAACCAGAACCGGACAAAACACCCCTGGCTGGTTTGTCTTCACTCGCTGCTGATGTGGCACTAGTCAAGAGCGGTTTTGACCTCGGTGGGCCCTCCTTGTCAGGTCGGGCATGGGCATCCCCGTCGCTCCCCCTCGCGCTTCATTCCAGCTCCAGTGCGACCCCGCCGACGAGCCGCGTCGCCACCTGATCCATCCTCGCGCTGGCCTGCCTCCTCCCGCGGCTACGCCGCCCCGCCGTTCGCCGTGGCGATCTCGGTGAGCACCCCGCTCGGCCACGCCACGCTCCTCTGTGGCGTTGGCTCCGCCGCCGTCCACCCCGTCGCTGCTTCGGCCGCGCGCCTGCTTCGCCCATCCTCCTCCCCGAGTTTGCGCCGTCGACCCCGGCCGCCCTCGCGCGCTGCTCGCGCCGTCGTCCCCGGCTGCCCGCCGGCTCCGACCGCCCCCGCTCCGCCCTCTCGCGCGCGGCCCCGTCCCCGCCCAAGCCGGTCCGCGCCACTCTGCCCTCGCGCGCGCAAACCCGTCGCTGCGCCTGGCCGCACCCGGCCTCCCACGCTCGGCGCGCGCCGGCTCCGCCCGCCCCCGCTATGGCCTCGCGTGCGTGGCCCCGTCTGCGCCCAAGCCGGTCCGCGCCGCTCTGCCCTCGCGCGCGTGAACCCGTTGCTGCGCCTGGCCGCGCCCGGCCTCCCCCGCTCGGCGCGTGACGGCTTCGCCCGCCCCGGCCGCCTGCCGGCTCGGCGTGCACCGGCCGCCGCCGCTGTGGCCGGCTGCTATTGCAGTAGGGGGCCGCCCGTTTTTTCTTTTTCTATTTGTTTTTTTAAGCTAACAAGTGGGACCCACCCGCAGGTCAAATACCATCTTTGACTGTGTCCGCATCACCATCTGGTCTGGGTAAACCATCTAGGGTGTTTTTTTGTCCGGTATGAGATATTTTAGGGGGGGTATAGGAACCCAAAAAATAGATCAGGGGTAAAGTGAACCACCCACTTTATTCAGAGTAGTAAAATGGACTTTTTCTATTGGGATGGATAAAGGCGAGGTGTATGATTCATCAATATAGGTAAAGCAGGGTCTCTCATTCCTTGAGATCGCTACCATGTCCACACAAGTTTTACGTGGTTTGTTCTCCCGTTGCAACGCACGAACATATTTCCTAGTAGTGAATAGTGCATGTGCTAGAAATACATGATTTTTTTTGTCCAGCTCATAGCGAAGTGTATTTTTTTTTCTGCAAAAAAAAATACCCCCCTTTTCTGCTAAGTGAAATTGAGTAGCGGAGCGTTATAGGAACCTCACTTGCCGGCTTGCCGCAGTCGCTAGGCCTGGTGATGCAGAAAGATCATCCGTAGCCGCAGTGTTGGCGCCTCTGCTTTCTTACTACTACCTCTAAAGATCCATGGCATGGTTTGTTCGATGAATTACTGTGATGTGTATGGGCATTGCGCCGCGATTTAGTGACACTACTTTGTGGAGAGAACTTATTCTGCTAGTTGTTCGGTTTAGCTTACTGTTGCCTGAACTATGGATTCTTATTGGCACCAAGTAGTTGTACTATATTTGCATGGTGTCTTGCGAATAAAGTTGATAAAACACATAGCTAGTGTCGTGGCTGAAGCAGTGTGCTTGGTGTTGAATGGGTATACAATGTGGAGCAAGAGCAGATGCATTCTGTCAATGAAACAGCACATCCACCAGATGATCGATACCACCGAGGATTGCAGAAGGAATAGAGGGGGTTATTTGGAACCAAGCACACTGCAAGATGACATGTCATTCATCATCTGAGTTGCAGTAACACAGCTAGTGAAGATCTGCCACCATATATTCAGGGCGTCACAGGCTCGGGAGCCTGATCAGTCTCTGCCATTTCCTTATAGTTATATCCACGGATGTTTAGTTCCTTTGTGCTAGACCTAGTGAAGTAAAGAAAGGGTAATTCACAGCTATCCTGAGCTCATATGCTCCCATGAACGGCAAATTCGAAAAAAAGAAAAATAAACTAAAAAAAAGTTGCATCAAATGCGCATCAATGAATGGTCTTTCCTTGACGATGTCAAAGTCGCTCGCGCGGATCCCCTCGGCCCTGCCGCAGTCGCTCGGCCGGCTGAGGATTGCCGGCGCCGGGTGATGCAGAAGGATCATCCGTAGCCATCTACCATCCTCGACGTTGGCGGCGCACCGACTCTGTTTTTCCAAAGGTTAAGGTTAGGGTGTGCTATACAACTCCGGCTCGAACTTGCCTGATCAAACTGAGAATTCCTTATATAATTTTATGCCCGATTAAATCGAATCGGTAACCAAAACCGCGTCCTTCCTTATATAATCTGACGCCCGCTGTTTAAGTTTCGCTCAAAGCCACAGCTGATTCCTACGCTCTCATGTCTCATCTCCTGCAGATCGAAAGGTTTCTGCTATGGCGGGGAAGAGACGCGCAGATCTCCCCGCGTCTCCTCATCCGCCTCGCAAGAAGACCGCGTTCGTCGGCACGCCGTGCTCACGGCCGTCTCTTGCCAGCCTCCCAGACGACCTGACCTCGGAGATCCTATCACGGCTCCCCGCCAGGTCCGCGGCGAGGCTCAAGTGCGTCTGCAAGGGGTGGCTCTCCGTGGTATCCAGCCGGTGCTTCGCCGACGCGCACCTAGAGCTCTCAAGGTCTCGGCCAAGGATGCTCATACTGCCTTGCGAGTACTCCCCAGGGAAGAAGGCTGCGTTCTCGATGAGATTCTACGAGTACAATGGCGGCCTTGCGTCAAAGCTGGTGCACAGTGAGGAATTTCCAATGGGCATTGGTCGATGGACCCAGCCTCTGCATTGCGACGGCCTGATCCTCACCTCCACCGGTGACCACGAGATAATGGTCCGCAATCTTCTGACCAGAGAGTTTGTCTTCCTGCCGAAGGGCAGCCAGAACCAAGAGCAGCAGCACCGGAAGAAAATCTTATACGACCTGGGTCGTACGCTGCCGAACGTGAGACCCTGTCTAGCGCCTGACACCTGGAGAAACGAATCTCAAAGCAACATGAATCCCGTTTCCATTCCCGACTTGCAGCCGCCCCGTTTTCCAAATCCCTAATCCCTTTTCCTTCGCCGCCGCCCTACGCTCGCTCGCCGCCGTCGCCGCCGCCGCAACTTTTCTGCTCACTCTGTCGCGGAAGTACCGAGCCCGTCTCCGCTGCTCTCCCACGCCGTCCACAACCATGCTCATCGACGCCCCGGCAGCTCGCCCATGGAGGCGCAACTCCTCTGCTCGCTGCGTCGCTAGCCACTGGTGCTCCTTCCACGGCCATGCTCCTCATCCGCCCCGCTCACGGCACCACCTACTGCTTTACTCCGCCGGCTGTGGCCTGGCAACTCGGCGTTGGAGTTGTTACCTGCTGCTGCTGGCTGCATCTTGACACATGGTGCTGGACACTGACGAAAATGCAGAGCTTGATGTTCTGTCGACACTGACGAAAGACGGGCAACATGCATGATGGCAAAAGGAAGATAGAAGAAACAGCAAAACGATCGGCAGATCTCCGGCTCGATTTACTGTTGTGCATGCCTGTGTGGATCATGATTCAGTGCTTTCTACAAATGTATGTGAGATGTTGTTTCAGTCAGCAAAACAACAAAATCAGGAAGTCAAGTCAAGTTGTTTAGGATAGCTGATGTTTTGTTCATTTTTCTTCAGAATTTTATTCTGAAGTCAAGTAATATAGGATGGCTGATGAGATCATGGAGCTTTTCTGTATAAATGAATTTATGTACTCCCTCCGTCCCAAAATTCTTGTCTAGGGAGTACATTGTGAATAAAAGTTCCTGGTATTTGCAGATTTATTGTCCTACTTGTTATATTTGTGATCAACTGAACAAAACATCCCAGATTTACAGCTCTAATCAAGCACCAACAATATACAGGGAAAAAAAACTGCCTTTGTTCAGTATTGTACAGCTCAAATCAAGCACCAACAATATACAGGGAAAAAAAACTGCCTTTGTTCAGTATTGTACAGCTCAAATCAAGCACCAACAATATACAGGGAAAATTCTTATTGAGTCGGCGGTGCCGCAAGTGCAGGCGCCCACGAGCATGGTCGTGGCCGTCGGGGACTAGCAGTTGGCTACTTCTGACGGGAGTGGAGCACCACCAGCAAGGAGTCACGCCCGGCCGGCATCGAGGGGCATCCCCGTGGCCAAATGTGGAGAGCAGTTACGACGGTGCCGTGAGTACTGCCGGCGGGGATGGAACGCGCCGTGCTGGGGTGGTGTACCTGGCGTCGAGGAGCACACCGGCGGCGATGTGACGAGCAGGCTGCAGCTTGGGTCGTTGACTCGTTGGAGAGATTTGGAAACGGGGAAGTGGGGAACGAGATGCTGCTGCTTTAGGATTCGTAATGCCAGGTGTCGCACGCGGGAGAAGGTCTCACGAGCAGCTGTATGCGACCCGGTCGCATAGGATTTTTTCCCAGCAGCACCGGGTTGGGTTTGGTTTCGACCCACGCAGCAGAAAGTACAAAGCAGCGAGCTATTTCTATCAGAGGCAACATTGCCTCTGAGAGCGTCTGCAGGTTCGAGGTGCTCACCCTGGGAACCAACACCGTCTGGAGGCGAACCGTCGATCCCCCGTACCCGACTCGCGCGGTAACCCCGGCCCACGTCCGAGGCTTCATTTACTGGAGATCTGCTGATTTGCCAGATGAAAGCAACCCCGAGGTGTTCATCCGCTTCAGCTTAGCTGACGAGACTTTCAGCCTGATCCCGTATCCTCCGTGTGACGCGCAGCCTGTTGGTTTCATAGAATTGGAGGGCGAGCTGTGCTGTGCTTGCTTCGCAAAGCCGTGTGAGGTGGTGGAGATCTGGGCTTGTGATAACACGGATGCGCCGACATGGACTCGACGCCTCGTCGTCCCGCTTCCGCGAGAGATTGTTGTGCCCGTCCCTGGCGGGCTTTTCAGATGCCCCAAAGTTGCCTTTCACGGCAAGGCCGGATTTGCTGTTTGTTATTGCTGACCGCGAGCTGTTCCGGTATGACATTGGAAATGCCACGATGAAGAAGGTTCCTGTGGCAATCAAGGACTTGTGGTACTATCAACCTGATAGGAACAACTACTTGCCGTATTCGGGTAAGGAAATGGTTTCGAAACCGTTAATTATGTGGAGAGTCTAGTACAGATAAGTGGGTACTGAAGTTGGCTCTACACTTTGTCTTCGTGAAGCACCTGGTTTCTTCTCTTCCGGCACACATTTTTGAATCTAATGACTCCTCATTGGTCAGAATCCAGCAGACTTTGAATAATAGGTAATACCATGATGTGATGTATTGTTTCTTGTTATACCCCCTCCGATTTTTTTTACTCTGCGTATTAGATTTGTGTCCAATCGGTTTTTACAAAGTTTGACTAAAATTATATTTAAAAAATATCAACATCTACAATACGAAGTGTATATACTATGAAACTACATTTCATAATGAGTCTAACAATATTTGCCGGAGAACCGACGGCGGGAGCGATTAGAGTGGCTAGAGGAAGAACCGGTACCTACATGCGGCGCAGAGGATTTTGCCGGGGCTGTGTGGGCCGCTTCCCGGCCAATCCATGGCAAGGTGTAGCCGCCGATGGCCGAAAACGCCAAATCCGGCGGCGGCGACATCAGCCACAGATCCCCTCGATTTTCGGCCGACGGAGGGACGAGGAGGTGGTGGGGTACAGCGGCGGAGGCCTACCAGGCTTCCCCGGCGGCTGGCCGATGCCGGCAGGGAGTGGGGAGGGGTAGGAGGGGCGACGGGGGCGAAGATGCGGTGGAGCAGAGGTGAGCCGCGCTGTTTTACTCGGTGGAGCAAAGAGGGGGTAAAAATAAGAAAAAATTTATGGAGAGGAGTAAAATTTTACTCCGTTAGGCCGGATAGGGGATCGGCTAGGTGCTGGTCAGTGGAGTAAAAAGTTAAATATGTTGGGGAACGCAGTATTTCAAATTTTTTACCTACGATCACGCAAGATCTATCTATGTGATGCATAGCAACGAGCGGGAGAGTGTGTCCACGTACCCTCGTAGACCGAAAGCGGAAGCGTTAAGTAACGCAGTTGATGTACGTCTTCGCGATCCAACCAATCAAGTACCGAACGCACGGCACCTCCGCGATCTGCACACGTTCAGCTCGGTGACGTCCCTTGAACTCTTGATCCAGCTGAGTGTTGGGAACACAGTAATTTTAAAAAAATCCTACGCACACGCAAGATCCATCTAGGTGATGCATAGCAACGAGAGGGGAGAGTGTTGTCTACGTACCCTCGTAGACCGAAAGCAGAAGTGTTATGACAACGCGATTGATGTAGTCATACGTCTTCACGATCCGACCGATCCTAGTACCGAAAGTACGGCACCTCCGCGATCTGCACACGTTCAGCCCGGTGACGTCCCACGAACTCTCGATCCAGCTGAGTGTCGAGGGAGAGCTTCGTCAGCACGACGGTGTGATGACGGTGATGATGAAGTTACCGGCGTAGGGCTTCGCCTAAGCACTACGACGATATGACCGAGGTGGATTATGGTGGAGGGGGGCACCGCACACGGCTAAGACAGTTGTCTGTTGTGTGTTCTAGGGTGCCCCCTGCCCCCGTATATAAAGGAGCAAGGGGGAGGCCGGCCGGCCCTAGGGCGCGCCAAGGAGGGGAGGAATCCTCCTCCTAGTAGAAGTAGGATTCCTCCTTTCCTAGTCCTACTAGGAGGAGGAAGGAAGGAGTGGGAGAGGCGAAGGAAAGGGGCGCGCCACCCCCCTCATAGTCCAATTTGGACTCAAGGGGAGGGGCGTGCGCGGCCTGCCCTGGCAGCCCCTCTCTCTCAACTAAGGCTCATCTAGGCCCACTAGTTCCGGGGGGGGGGGGGGGGTCCGGTAACCCTCCGGCACTCCGGTTTTCTCCGAAATCACCCGGAACATTTCTGGTGTCCGAATATAGCCGTCCAATATATCAATCTTTATGTCTCGACCATTTCGAGACTCCTCGTCATGTCCGTGATCATATCCGGGACTCCGAACTAACTTCGGTACATCAAAAGACATAAACTCATAATACCGATCGTCACCGAACGTTAAGCGTGCGGACCCTACAGGTTCGAGAACAATGTAGACATGACCGAGACACGTCTCCGGTCAATAACCAATAGCGGAACCTGGATGTTCATATTGGCTCCCACCTATTCTACGAAGATCTTTATTGGTCAAACCGCATAACAACATACGTTGTTCCCTTTGTCATCGGTATGTTACTTGCCCGAGATTCGATCGTCGGTATCTCAATACCTAGTTCAATCTCGTTACCGGCAAGTCTCTTTACTCGTTCCGTAATGCATCATCCCGCAACTAACTCATTAGTCACATTGCTTGCAAGGCTTGTAGTGATGTGCATTACCGAGAGGGCCCAGAGATACCTCTCCGACAATCGGAGTGACAAATCCTAATCTCGATCTATGCCAACTCAACAAACACCATCGAAGACACCTGTAGAGCACCTTTATAATCACCCAGTTACGTTGTGACATTTGGAAGCACACTAAGTGTTCCTCCAGTATTCGGGAGTTGCATAATCTCATAGTCATAGGAACATGTATAAGTCATGAAGAAAGCAATAGCAAATAAACTAAACGATCAAGTGCTAGGCTAACGGAATGGGTCAAGTCAATCGCATCATTCTCTAATGATGTGATCCCGTTAATCAAATGACAACTCATGTCTATGGCTAGCAAACTTAACCATCTTTGATTCAACGAGCTAGTCAAGTAGAGGCATACTAGTGACACTCTGTTTGTCTATGTATTCACACATGTACTAAGTTTCCGGTTAATACAATTCTAGCATGAATAATAAACATTTATCATAATATAAGGAAATATAAATAACAGCTTTATTATTGCATCTAGGGCATATTTCCTTCAGTCTCCCACTTGCACTAGAGTCAATAATCTAGTTCACATCGCCATGTGATTTAACACCAATAGTTCACATCTTTATGTGATTAGTTCACATCTCCATGTGAGTAATACCCAAAGGGTTTACTAGAGTCAATAATCTAGTTCACATCGCTATGTGATTAACACCCAAAGAGTGATCATGTTTTGCTTGTGAGAGAAGTTTAGTCAACGGGTCTCCCACATTCAGAGCCGTATGTGTTTTGCAAATTTTCTATGTCTACAATGCTCTGCACAGAGCTACTCTAGCTAATCGCTCCCACTTTCAATATGTATCTAGATCGAGACTTAGAGTCATCCAGATCGGTGTCAAAGCTTGCATCGACGTAACTCTTTACGATGAACTCTTTGTCACCTCCATAACCGATAAACATTTCCTTATTCCACTAAGGATAATTTTGACCGTTGTTCAGTGATCCACTCCTGGATCACTATTGTACCCTCTTGCCAAACTCATGGTGAGGTACACAATAGGTCTGGTACACAGCATAGCATACTTTATAGAACCTATGACTGAGGCATAGGGAATGATTTTTCATTCTCTTTCTATTTTCTGCCGTGGTTGGGTTTTGAGTCTTTACTCAACTTCACACCTTGCAACACAGGCAAGAACTCCTTCTTTGACTGTTCCATTTTGAACTACTTCAAAAACTTGTCAAGGTATGTACTCATTGAAATTTTTTATCAAGCGTCTTGACCTATCTTATAGATCTTGATGCTCAATATGTAAGCAGCTTCACCAAGGTCTTTTTTGAAAAACTCCTTTCAAACACTCCTTTTTGCTTTCCGGAAAATTCTACATTATTTCCGATCAACAATATGTCATTCACATATACTTATCAGAAATGTTGTAGTGCTCCCACTCACTTTCTTGTAAATACAGGCTTCACCGTAAGTTTGTATAAAACTATATGCTTTGATCAACTAATCAAAGCGTATATTCCAACTCCGAGATGTTTGCACCAGTCCATAGATGGAACGCTGGAGCTTTGTACACTTTGTTAGCACCTTTAGGATCGACAAAACCTTATGGTTGCATCATATACAATTCTTATTTTAAGAAATCCATTAAGGAATGCAGTTTTGACATCCATTTGCCAGATTTCGTAAAATGTGGCAATTGCTAATATGATTCGGACAGACTTAAGCATCGCTATCAGTGAGAAAATCTCATCATAGTGAACACCTTGAACTTGTCAGAAACCTTTTGCGACAAGTCGAGCTTTGTAGATAGTAACACTACCATCACCGTCCGTCTTCCTCTTGAAGATCCATTTATTCTCTATGGCTTGCCGATCATCGGGCAAGTCAACCAAAGTCCACATTTTGTTCTCATACATGGATCCCATCTCAGATTTCATGGCCTCAAGCCATTTCGTGGAATTTGGGCTCATCATCGCTTCCTCATAGTTCGTAGGTTCGTCATGGTCAAGTAACATGACCTCCAGAATAGGATTACCGTACCACTCTGATGCGGACCTTACTCTGGCTGACCTACGAAGTTCAGTAGTAATTTGATCTGAAGTTTCATGACCATCATCATTAGCTTCCTCACTAATTGGTGTAGGCATCACTAGAACTGATTTCTGTGATGAACTTCTTTCCAATTAGGGAGCAGGTACAATTACCTCATCAAGTTCTACTTTCCTCCCAGTCACTTCTTTCGAGACAAACTCCTTCTCTAGAAAGGATCCATTCTTAGCAACGAATATCTTGCCTTCGGATCTGTGATAGAAGGTGTACCCAACAATTTCTTTTTGGGTATCCTATGAAGACGCACTTCTCCGATTTGGGTTCGAGCTTATCAGTTTGAAACTTATTTCACATAAGCATCGCAGCCCCAAACTTTAAGAAACGACAGCTTTGGTTTCTTGCCAAACCATAGTTCATACGGTGTCGTCTCAACGGGTTTAGATGGTGCCCTATTTAATGTGAATGCAGTTGTCTCTAATGCATAACCCCAAAAACGATAGTGGTAAATCGGTAAGAGACATCATAGATCGCACCATATCTAACAAAGTACGGTTATGACGTTCGGACACACCATTACGCTGTGGTGTTCCAGGTGGCGTGAGTTGCGAAACTATTCCACATTATTTCAAATGAAGACCAAACTCGTAACTCAAATATTTGCCTCCGCGATCAGATTGTAGAAACTTTATTTTCTTATTACGATGATTTTCCACTTCACACTGAAATTCTTTGAACTTTTCAAATGTTTCAGACTTATGTTTCATCAAGTAGATATACCCATATCTGCCCAAATCATCTGTGAAGGTCAGAAAATAATGATACCCGCCGCGAGCCTCAACGCTCATCGGACCGCATACATCAGTATGTATTATTTCCAATAAGTCAGTTGCTCGCTCCATTGTTCTGGAGAACGGAGTCTTAGTCATCTTGCCCATGAGGCATGGTTCGCGACCATCAAGTGATTCCAAAAGCCCATCAGCATGGAGTTTCTTCATGCGCTTTACACCAGTGCCACAAATAAGTTGCACTATCATTATTAACTTTGCATCTTTTGGCTTCAGTATTATGAATATGTGTATCACTACGATCGAGATTCAATAAACCATTTACATTGAGTGTATGACCATAGAAGGTTTTATTCATGTAAATAGAACAACAATTATTGTTTGACTTAAATGAATAACCGTATTGCAATAAACATGATCCAATCATATTCATGCTCAACGCAAACACCAAATAACATTTATTTTAGCTTCAACACTAATCCCGAAGGTAAAGGGAGTGTGCGATGGTGATCTTATCAACCTTGGCATCACTTCCAACACACATCATCACCTCGCCCTTAACTAGTCTCTGTTTATTTTGCAACTCCCGTTTCGAGTTACTACTCGCAATTGAACCAGTAACAAATACCGAGGTGTTGCTATAAACACTAGTAAAGTACACATCAATAACATGTATATCCAATATACTTTTGTTCACTATGCCATCCTTCCTATCCGCCAAGCATCTAGTGCAGTTCCACTTCCAGTGATCATTTCCTTTGCAGTAGAAGCACTCAGTTTCAGGCTTGGGTCTAGCTTTGGGTTTCTTCATGGGAGTGGCAACTTGCTTGCCATTCTTCTTGAAGTTCCCTTTCTTTCCCTTGCCCTTTTACTTGAAACTAGTGGTCTTGTCAACCATCAACACTTGATGCTTTTTCTTGATTTCCACCTTCGCCGATTTCAGCATCGCGAAGAGCTTGGGAATCGTTTCCGTTATCCCTTGCATATTATAGTTCATCACGAAGTTCTAGTAACTTCGTGATAGTGACTAGAGAACTCTATCAATCACTATCTTATCGGGAAGATTAACTCCCACTTGATTCAAGTGATTGTAGTACTCAGACATTCTGAGCACATGCTCACTCACTGAGCTATTCTCCTCCATCTTGTAGGCAAAGTACTGTCAGAGGTCTCATACCTCTTGACAAGGGCATGAGTATGAGATATCAATTTCAACTCTTGGAACATCTTATATGGTCCGTGGCGTTCAAATTTTTTTTGAAGTCCCGGTTCTAAGTTGTAAAGCATGGTGCACTAAACTATCAAGTAGTCATCATACCGAGCTTGTCAAACGTTCATAACGTCTGCATCTGCTCCTGCAATAGTACTGTCACCTAGCGGCGCATCATGGACATAATTTTTCTGTGCAGCAATGAGGATAATCCTCAGATCACGGACCAAGTCCGCATCATTGCTACTAACATCTTTCAACTTAGTTTTCTCTAGGAACATATCAAAAATAAACGGGGAGCTACATCGCGAGCTATTGATCTACAACACAGATTTGCAAATACTATCAGGACTAAGTTCAGGATAAATTAAAGTTCAATCAATCATATTACTTAAGAACTCCCACTTAGATAGACATCCCTCTAGTCATCTAAATGACCACGTGATCCATATCAACTAAACCATGTCCGATCATCACGTGATATCTAGTAGCTTTCAATGGTGAACATCACCATGTTGATCATATCTACTATATGATTCATGCTCGACCTTTCGGTCTTAGTGTTCTGAGGCCATATCTGCATATGCTAGGCTCGTAAAGTCTAACCCGAGTATTCTGCGTGTGCAATTGCACCCGTTGTATGTGAACGTAGAGCTTATCACCCCGATCATCACGTGGTGTCTCAGCACGAAGAACTGTCGCAACGGTGCATACTCAGGCAGAACACTTATACCTTGAAATTTTAGTAAGGGATCATCTTATAAAGCTACCGCCGTACTAAGCAAAATAAGATGCATAAAAGATAAACATCACATGCAATCAAAATATGTGACATGATATGGCCATCATCATCTTGTGCCTTTGATCTCCATCTCCAAAGGACCGTCATGATCTCCATCGTCACCGGCATGACACCATGATCTCCATCATCCTGATCTCTATCAACGTGTTGTCACATGGTTGTCTCACCAACTATTGCTATCGCACATCGATAAAGTAAAGCAATTATATGGCGCTTGCATCTTATGCAATAAAGAGACAACCATAAGGCTCCTGCCAGTTGCCGATAACTTTAACAAAACATGATCATCTTATACAACAATTTATATATCATCACGTCTTGACCATATCACATCACAACAATCCCTGCAAAAACAAGTTAGACGTCCTCTACTTTGTTGTTGCAAGTTTTACATGGCTGCTACGGGCTTAGCAAGAACCGTTCTTACCTACGCATCAAAACCACTACGATTTTTCGTCAAGTGTGCTGTTTTAACCTTCAACAAGGACCGGGCGTACTCACACTTGATTCAAATAAAGTTGGAGAAATAGACACCCACTAGCCACCTGTGTGCGAAGCACGACGATAGAACCAGTCTCATGAACGCGGTCATGTAATGTCGGTCTAGGCCGCTTCATCCAACAATACCGTCGAATCAAAGTATGACATGCTGGTAAGCAGTATGACTATTATCGCCCACAACTCTTTGTGTTCTACTCGCGCATATAACATCTACGCATAGACTTGGCTCGAATGCCACTGTTGGGAATGTAGTAATTTCAAAAAAAATCATACGCACACGCAAGATCCATCTAGGTGATGCATAGCAACGAGAGGGGAGAGTGTTGTCTACGTACCCTCGTAGATCGAAAGTGGAAGCGTTGTGACAACACAGTTGATGTAGTCGTACGTCTTCACGATCCGACCGATCCTAGTACTGAAAGTACGGCACCTTGATGACCCACAAGTATAGGGGATCTATCGTAGTCCTTTCGATAAGTAAGAATGCCAAACCCAACGAGGAGCAGAAGGAAATGACAAGCGGTTTTCAGTAAGGTATTCTCTGCAAGCACTGAAATTATCGGTAACAGATAGTTTTGTGATAAGGTAATTTGTAACGGGTAACAAGTAATAAAAGTAAACAAGGTGCAGCAAGGTGGCCCAATCCTTTTTGTAGCAAAGTACAAGGCTGGACAAACTCTTATATAAAGGAAAACGCTCCCGAGGACACATGGGAATTATCGTCAAGCTAGTTTTCATCACGCTCATATGATTCGCGTTCGTTACTTTGATAATTTGATATGTGGGTGGACAGGTGCTTGGGTACTGCCCTTCCTTGGACAAGCATCCCACTTATGATTAATCCCTCTTGCAAGCATCTGCAACTACAAAATAAGTATTAAGGTAAACCTAACCATAGCATGAAACATATGGATCCAAATCAGCCCCTTACGAAGCAACGCATAAACTAGGGTTTAAGCTTCTGTCACTCTAGCAACCCATCATCTACTTATTACTTCCCAATGCCTTCCTCTAGGCCCAAATAATGGTGAAGTGTCATGTAGTCGATGTTCACATAACGCCACTAGAGGAGAGGCAACATACATCTCATCAAAATATCGAACGAATACCAAATTCACATGACTACTTATAGCAAGACTTCTCCCATGTCCTCAGGAACAAACGTAACTACTCACAAATCATATTCATGTTCATAATCAGAGGGTTATTAATATGCATAAAGAATCTTAACATATGATCTTCCACCAAATAAACCAACTAGCATCAACTACAAGGAGTAATCAACACTACTAGCAACCCACAGGTACCAATCCGAGGTTTTGAGACAAAGATTGGATACAACAGATGAACTAGGGTTTGAGAGGAGATGGTGCTGGTGAAGATGTTGATGGAGATTGACCCCCTCCCGACGAGAGGATCGATGGTGATGATGATGATGACGATTTCTCCCTCCCGAAGGGATGTTTCCCCAGCAGAACAGCTCCGCTAGAGCCCTAGATTGGTTCTGCCCAGGTTTCGCCTCGAGACGGCGGCGCTTCGTCCCGAAAGCTTCTTCCTGATTTTTTCCAGGGCGAAAGACTTCATATAGAAAAAGATGGGCACCGGAGGCCTGCCAGGGGGCCCACGAGGCAGGGGGCGCGCCCAGGGGGTAGGGCGCGCCCCCACCCTCATGGGTGGTGGGTGGCCCCCTCTGGTTCTTTCTTCGCCCAATATTTTTTATATATTCCCAAACGTGCCTCCGTGAAGTTTCAGGACTTTTGGAGTTGTGCAGAATAGGTCTCTAATATTTGCTCCTTTTCCAGCCCAGAATTCCAACTGCCGGCATTCTCCCTCTTCATGTAAACCTTGTAAAATAAGAGAGAATAGGCATAAGTATTGTGACATAATGTGTAATAACAGCCCATAATGCAATAAATATCGATATAAAAACATGATGCAAAATGGACGTATCAACTCCCCCCAAGCTTAGACCTCGCTTGTCCTCAAGCGGAAGCCGATAACGAAAAATATGTCCACATGTTTAGAGATAGAGGTGTCGGTAAAATAAAATACGGACATGAAGGCATCATGATCATTTTTGTAACAGCAACACACACACACACACATATTCATACATATACATACATATATATATATATATATATATATATATATATATATATATATACATAAACATTATTCTGATCACGGGATCAGAATAATATTCTGATCACAACGTGAACTGCCTAAGTAACGCGCCTGAACTTCCCTCTGTACAAACCCGACCTTCGGGCTATCTTCGCAACCGTGGCTTCCCCCGTGAATTATTCTTGTTAGTCGTGTTCTATATGATGTTAGTCTAATCTAGAAACGTTTTTTAGCAACTAAATACCAGTTTTAAGTAGGAATCTCGCTCATTGGCGGATTTTGCTCTCGAGTCGTGATGAAATTGCGTTTTTTGCAATTTTACTGCCTGAGTTGTTCGACCTGAACTTCTCCCAGTGCTAGGTTGAACTTCCGCCAACATTGCCCAAATGGGGCTTGCGATATACCATTGGAAAGCTATGGACACCAGTATCATGACCCAAGTTAAATTTTTGGCGAAATTTAAGCGGTTTAAGAGCAGTTTTGAAAACCGTTTTTTCTTCATACAAAAAACGTGAATCGTATTTTCGATCGCATTTCTAAACCGTTTATCGGAATGAGGCAAATAATATGGCGTTGGAAAGCTGCTACAAAACCGCTCCTTCCACATGTTGAAAGTTTCTCTAATTCCATACGGTTAAAGAGTAATTTGGAAAATCGTAAAATATCGCAAACTGAACAACCGAGTTCGTATTTTCGATGTAATTTCTAAACAGCTAATCCAATTGAGGAAAATGATATGGAGTTGGAAAGCTTATGAAAATGCACTACTTTTTCATGTAGAAAGTTTTTTCTAATTTTGAACGGTTTAAGAGTAATTTAGAAAATGGTACAAGTTCCACCGAGTTCGTATTTTCCATCTATTTTTTTAACCGTACGTCCAAATGCGAAATTTTTTGGTATATGTTGAGGATATAGACCCTAGAGTCACCCGCCAGGAGGGGCCGGGTTACTCGTATGGTCATTGCCAGAAGCCCGGAGCCAAGCTTAAAGATGATGGGCCAGAGATGGGCTAAGACCCGGATATGGCTTAAAGCCCGTAGATACAATCAGTATTATGGTAGAACTTGTAGCGTAAGGCAAGTATAGTTGAGAGTCCGAGCCGGACACTCTTATGAGCCGGCCGGGACTCTAAGGGCTGCTGGGCGTCGGCCTCCCTATATAAAGGGACGACCCGGCAGCAGTTTGAGGACGACAATCTCATCGAGAGCCGGGATAGCTATTTAGCTCCTAGCGATCGTAACCATAATCAAGATCACCTCAAACTGGACGTAGGCTTTTACCTTCACCGTAAGGGGCCGAACCAGTATAAACCCTCGTGTTCCTTGTCCCGCATAACCCCTTCAAGCTTCCTAGTTGCGATGGCTCCACGACTAAGTCCTAGCTCAAGGACATCTGCCGTGACAATTCCACGACAGTTGGCGCCCACCGTGGGGCCAGCGCACGGTGGATTTGAGTTCTTGAAGGGCAGCTTCGAAGGGCTCAAGGGATACGCTGTGGGCCGGATGACCAAGAGTCGTCGCGGCAGGCTCTACATCGACGATACAAACTGGGGCCCCGACGCCGGCTCAATTGAGTACGGGTACCGGGTCCCCTTCGGCGGAATTCATGTTTTCATTGGCAAGATTGGTGAGCCGGGCCCCGAGCCGGATCTCTGCGCCGATCTCATCGAAACGGCTCAGCGCGCACGACCCGCCCGGGCCCGGCCTGCCTTAAGGCGCGCTTTTGTGGGATGCATCCATGGAGGGCCCTCTGATCCATCTGGGTCCGGTGATGAGGCGGCCGCCGGCTCTGACGGCGAGTCGGCCACCGATGAGTCAAACTCGTTGTACCAACTTCAAGATGGCAGGCTCATGGGTTGTTCCGATGGCGACAGTATTCCGGACCTTTTTGAGCCGCCAAGTCAGGTTGGAGTTTTTATGGCTGGTGCACAGCCTGTTCAGAGCCCCGCTGCCGGATCGGGAAACCCGGTGCCTTCTCCGGCTCAGGTGCTGATGGATCTCACGGACAAGATGACGGCCCTGTTAACCGCCACGGTTGACCCGGCGGATCAAGCTCAGCATGATGCGGAGGTGGCACAGTTAAAATTGGATCTGATAAAAGCTAAAGAGGATCTTGCAGCGGAAGGGATCAGGCTGGCTGCGGAACGGGCGGCTCTCGAGGCCCAGACTCAGCTGATTCAGGCGCAGTCCTTCCAACTCACGATGGATCAGAACGCGGCCAATGAGGTCATGAGAAGGAGGCATCAAAAGGCCCAGTCTCGACTCCCACCGGTTTACGATCCACGCAACCTCTTCAATACGCCAGGTGCAGGGTCTAGTAACCCGCCAGGGGTCATAGCACCCGGGTCTGGACCCCTTATTCAGCCACGAATGATGGGGCCTCCCTAGGTGCCCCCTGCCCCGCCTCAGTACGTGCCAATACCCCAGGTCATTATAATAACCCGCTGGAGAACATGGTCGCTGCGGCAGCACGGCTAGCGGCTCTACCCGTTGACGGCGACTCTCCAATGGCTATTGAGACCCGCCGGGTCATGGAACTCCTTCAGACAGCACTGGCGCAGCAAGAGGCGTACTCCTACAGCCGGGATAGGATCCACTCGACCCCTTGTCCAGGCCAGAGCCCGAGTTACAGCCGGCACATGGTCTCAGCAACCGGCTCAAGTAATGTCCGACGCCATGACCCGCCCCCGAGCCATGGCCCGGCTCATAATGGAGCCTTTTACGCGGCAGACCAAGCACGGCAAGAGGCGGAGCAAGTACCTCAGTTGACGGCTTACCAGACCCCCCCGGCTTATCCAACAACTTCCATTGATGTGGGTATCCCTACCAGGACCGGGGGTGTCCCTTGTTTGGTGCCAGCTATCCGTAATGAACGTCTACCTAAAGACTTCAAAGGCCCTAGGAAGGTGCCTAACTACACAGCGGACTTACAGCCTGCGGCCTGGATTGAGAGTTATGAGATCGCTATGGAATTGCTGGAGGTCAGCGAGGCGGCCATGGCCAAGTATTTCACCATGATGTTAGATGGAACTGCCCGCACGTGGTTGAAAGGGCTACCACCGAATTCCATTGGGTCTTGGGCTGAGCTAAAAGCCCGGTTCATCCAAAACTTCAAAGATACCTGTAGGCAGTCTATGTCAATTGTGGATTTGACTAACTGTAAGCAGCAGGAGGGTGAATCCACGACCCATTGGGTTCGCCGGGTCAAGGAGATCATACATTCATCAGATAAGATGGATGCCGGCTCTGCAGTCTTAATGTTGGAACAGAACTGTCGCTTTGTGCCCCTTAAGATGAAACTCGGGCGGCTTAAGCGCGACTGCACCGATATGGGTACACTAATGGCGGCTCTTGTCAAGTACGCCGATTCCGATGGTACCAAGGATCTCCCTTCAGATGATGAAAGGACAGGGAAGGGAAAGAAGAACGGCAGTGGCAAGGGTCCTCAGTTTAACCCGGGGAACCAAGGAGGAGGCAAGCGTAAGGCCGATGGCAGCCTAGAGTTTGTAGCCAACGCCAGCGCACAAGGCAACAACCAGCGACGCAAGGGGAGGCCCCCTCCCCGAGGCGGCGGGTCAGGACCTTCGCTGGAGCAGCTGTTGAATGAGCCTTGTCCGAGGCACGGCTCTAGGGAGAAGCCAGCGACTCATCTGTGGAAGGATTGTGCAATCATGAAGGCCTTTAAAAACTACAATGGCCCGGGCGGCGGCTCAGGCGCCGGCGGCTTTCATGGCCCGGGCGGCGGCTCAAATTCTGGCCCTCAGAGCGGTCAAGGGGGCTTTAATCAACAGTCTGGCCAGGGTCATCAACAGCAGCAGGGGGGTTATCAGACCAATCCAAAGCTGCTTAGCGGCGGACAGTATCATGTGTTTACCACTAGTTTGTGCAAACGAGACCAGAAACTTCACAAGAGGGCTGTGAATGCTGTTGAGCCGGCAGTCCCACGCTACTTACGATGGTCTGAGCAGCCCATAGTGTGGAGTAGGGAGGATCACCCTCCTCGGGTGGATAACCCGGGCCACTTGGCCTTAGTGGTGGCTCCTCAAGTGGGAGGATACAAGTTCACAAAGGTGCTCATGGACAGAGGCAGCAGCATCAACATCCTCTATTATGAGACTTTTCGTCGTATGGGGTTGGTTGATAAGAATCTCAGCCAGTCCAACACTATCTTTCATGGTGTGGTACCTGGTAAGTCGGCTTATCCAGTCGGCAAGATCGAATTGGAAGTGGCTTTTGGTGATGAGAACAACTACAGGGTGGAGAAGTTGACCTTGGAGGTGGTCAAGATAAGAAGTCCATACCATGCTATATTTGGACGGCCGGCTTACGCCAAGTTCATGGCACGGCCGTGTTATGTGTACTTACAGCTCAAAATGCCGGGTCACAACGGGACTATTACGGTTCACGGCAGCCGAAAAGTGGCTCTAGAGTGTCAGGAAGGTGACACGGCTTATGCAGAGTCTGTTTGTGCTACAGAGGAGTTGAAGTTTTACAAAGACAATGTCGACCCAACAGATATGACCTCTCTGAAAAAGCCGACTACGGAGACTGAGCCGGCGATGAAATTTAAGTCGGCTGATGAAACTAAGCTTGTTGATTTTGTTCCAGGAGATTCATCTCAGCAGTTTAGCATCAGTGCCAATCTGGATCCAAAATAGGAAAGCGCGCTCATCGAGTTCATCCGTGAGAATAGGGACATCTTCGCATGGAAACCCTCTGACATGCCAGGTGTACCTAGAGAACTCGCTGAGCATACTCTCAATGTTGATCCGAAATTTAAGCCGGTCAGACAGTTTCTCCGGCGGTTTAATGAAGAGAGGCGGAAAGCTATTGGTGAAGAAGTGGCCCGGCTCTTGGCAGCCGGGTTCATCGTTGAAGTCTTTCCCCAAAGTGGTTGGCTAACCCGGTGCTCGTGCTCAAGAAGAACGGCACCTGGCGGATGTGTGTGGACTACACGGACTTGAACAAGGCGTGTCCGGCTGATCCTTTTGCTCTCCCCCGTATTGATCAAATCATTGATGCTACGGCAGGTTGTGCACGCTTAAGTTTCTTGGATGCTTATTCCGGGTATCATCAGATTAAGATGGCAGTTAAGGACCAGGAGAAGACGGCGTTCATCACTCCTTTTGGAGCCTTCTGCTATGTGTCTATGCCCTTTGGACTCAAGTGTGCACAGGCGACTTACCAGCATTGTGTACAGAACTGTCTTCATAAACAGACCGGGCGCAATGTTCATGCTTACGTGGATGATATTGTGGTTAAATCCATCAAAGAGGAAACCCTGATAGATGATTTAAGGGAAACCTTTGATAATCTCCGGGTCTATAAGATGATGCTTAACCCGGCCAAGTGTGTTTTTGGTGTTCCTGCAGGCAAACTACTGGGCTTCTTGGTTTCTGACAGAGGCATTGAGGCTAACCCGGAGAAGATCAAGGCCATCACCTCCCTAGCTAAGCCGGCGTGTATAAATGACGTACAGCGCTTGGCGGGTCGCATCGCTGCTTTAAGCTGGTTTATAAGCCGTTTGGGTGAGAAGGCTATGCCCTTATATCAGTTGATGAAGAAAACTGATAACTTTGTCTGGAATGATGCGGCTAATACCGCTTTTGAGGAGTTGAAGAAGCAGCTGGCAGAGCCCCCGGTCCTTGCTGCTCCGGTTGATAAGGAGCCCTTACTACTGTATGTGGCGGCAAACGCACGAGCAGTCAGCGTGGCTATTGTGGTGGAGCGCAAGGAGGCGGGTAAGGAGCATCCGGTTCAGCGGCCGGTTTATTATGTCAGTGAAGTGCTCATTGAGTCCAAACAGCGGTACCCGCATTGGCAGAAGCTTGTGTATGGTGTGTTCATGGCGAGCCGGAAACTTAAGCATTATTTTCAGGGTCATCCCATCACTGTGGTCAGTTCTGCCCCTCTTGGGGATATTATTCAAAACAGAGAGGCCACAGGGAGAATTGCTAAGTGGGCTATAGAACTTGGACCTCATGGCCTCAAATATGTGCCACGCACTGCTGTTAAATCTCAGGCCTTGGTGGATTTCATCAATGATTGGACAGAGTCACAAGTGCCTGAGCAAAAGCTGGACAACACTTATTGGACTATTCACTTTGATGGGTCCAGGCAGCTGGAGGGCTCGGGGGCTGGCGTTGTATTGGCTTCACCTAAGGGTGACAAGTTCCGTTATGTGCTACAGTTGATGTTTCCTTGCACTAACAATGCGGCTGAATACGAGGCTTTGCTCCATGGTCTTCGGGTGGCTAAGGAGATGAGCTTAAGCCGGGTAAGGTGCTTTGGTGACTCAGACTTGGTGGCTCAACAAGTATCAGACACGTGGGATTCTAAGGATCCTCTCATGGCGGCTTATCGCCGCGAGGTTGATGCCATTGCTGGGCACTTTCAGGGCGAGCACATTGATCGTAGGAAGAACGAGGCAGCTGATGCTCTAAGCCGGCTAGGCTCTCAGCGAAAGCCGGTGCCACCTAACACTTTCCTGGACGTCCTGTATAACCCTTCGGTTAAGTTGCCTACAGAGGAAGACTTGGCTATCCCTGATCCGGAGGCACGACTGGTGGCGGCTCTTCATGTCATACCAGACTGGACAATGCCATATCTGGCTTATATAACCCGGGGAGAGTTGCCTGAGGATGAAACTTTGGCCAGGCAAGTAACCCGGCGGGCTAAGTCAATGATCGTTATCGATGGCGAGTTGCATCATCGCAGTGTTTCCGGGGCATTTCAACGTTGTATCTCCCCTGAGGAAGGTCAAGAGATCTTGCGTGAGATCCATGAAGGAGATTGTGGCCACCATGCCGGCTCAAAATCCCTTGTGGCCAAGGCTTTCCGTCATGGTTTTTATTGGCTAACGGCTCATGCTGATGCAGAGGACTTGGTCAGTAAATGTGATGGTTGCCAATTGTTCTCACGACGGGCTCACGTGCCGGCTCAGGAGTTGAGGATGATCCCAATCACTTGGCCCTTTGCGGTCTGGGGGCTTGACATGGTTGGGCCTTTTAAAAGATCCAAAGATAAGAAGACCCACCTCTTGGTGGCAGTTGAAAAATTCACAAAGTGGGTGGAAGCTGAGCCAGTTAGCAAGTGTGATGCAGCCACGGCGGTTCAATTTATGAAAAAGGTGATTTTCCGCTTTGGTTTTCCGCACAGCATTGTAACTGACAATGGCACCAATCTCTCCAAAGGTGCCATGGAAGAGTTTTGTCAACGAGAGCATATCTGACTTGATGTTTCTTCAGTGGCTCATCCTCAATCCAATGGTCAAGCTGAGAGAGCTAATCAGGAAATTCTGAAGGGTATCAAGCCCCGGCTTTTGGTCCCTTTGCAACGGACGCCGGGTTGTTGGGTGGAGGAGTTGCCCTCCGTCTTATGGAGCATCAACACTACTCCTAACAGGTCTACAGGCTTCACGCCTTTCTTCATGGTTTATGGAGCAGAAGCAGTCCTCCCCAGCGACATCCGTCACGATTCACCTCGCGTGGCGGCTTATGTTGAGACGGATAATGAACAGGCGCGCCAAGATGCTCTGGACTTGTTGGACGAACAGCGTGATGTGGCAGCAGCCCGTTCAGCGATTTACCAACAAGACCTGCGCCGTTATCATAGCCGCCGGGTCAAATCCCGGGTCTTCCAGGAAGGCGACCTTGTGCTCCGGCTCATCCAGGATCAAACAGATGCACACAAGTTATCCCCACCTTGGGAAGGGCCCTTTGTGGTCAGCAAGAACTTGCACAACGGGTCATATTACCTCATTGATATTCGGGAGCACAAACATTCACGTAAATCTGAGGAAGAGACCCGTCGGCCGTGGAACATAGCTCAGCTTCGGCCTTACTACACTTGAGCTACCGGCTCTCGTGGTGTACATATTTATCTCGGCCATGTATATATTATGATAAACAATAAAGCAGGACCTCTGTCCTTTTCTCTCCTCCAAATATGTGTGTGTTGTTTTTATTACAAGATTACATGCTGACTTCAAGGAGGATCCGGCTTATGATCGTATTCGAATCTAGCCGTAAGAAGTAAAGTCACTTGGGGGCTTCCTGTTCAAACATGGGTCGTATTCGAACCAAAGAGAACATAGCTGTCGATACCCATTTGATTGGCCAAGTGCCGAGCTCATTGGGAGGTTGCCTTTGGTCATATTTGAATCGTAGTTTAACCCCTCTGAGAACCGACGTGGATCGTATTCGAATCAGCGTCGTTGAACAATTTTAAGAATCACTTGGGGGCTTCCTGTTCAAACATGGGTCGTATTCGAACCAAAGAGAACATAGCTGTCGGTACCCTCTTGATTGGCATCGCCGCACCCACTGGGGGCTATATGATCGTATCCGAATCTTGGCTTAACCCCTTTGGGCCGGGTCTCTGGTCGTATTCGAACCGGAAGCCCCTAAGTTCTTCTGCTTTTTCAAAAGTTTACTCTGAGGGGTGCATGGCCGGGTCTCACTTGCTGGCTTAACTTTGGTTTGCAGTGTTAGTTGCACGTCATGGGTGTCATCAAGGCAAGTAAATCGGAGTTAAGGTGTCAACCTTGCTACCCGGGTTATTTAAACCGGAAGATGCTTACAGGCTGTTAAGTGTATTATTTTGGCTATGTTCAGAGTATAATTAAGGACCAGTCTTTTTTGATTCATATTCCGGGTTATTTATCTCAAACACCTGATTCTCAGGGCGGTAAGCCGCCTCGGGACTTGTGATTTGCCTTGTATATGCAGATACTTAAAGGCACCTTTTGAGGTTGAGAAAAACAAAGGGATGATTATGACCGGGAGAAATATCAAAGAGGAAAATTCAAAGGGCTTTCGCATTCAAAACGTGCACGATGGCACGTCAGAGATAAACTGTTGCACCTACTCTATTACAATAACTCTCCAAGTCTAAAAGATGGAACAATGTTTGATAAGCCGCCAGCTAAATTATGATGCCCGCTAAGTTGAAGTCCCCGGCTCATTCCTGTCTTCTCCTCCGTCTGATCCCAAGACCTCGAAGGTTGATGATTTCCAGTCGATGCCGCTAAGAGCTTCGAACTGGGCTTCTTCGTCAATTAACCCGGCCGGGTCAATCTCCGGGGCGAAGGTGTGCTGACGAGCCGGAGGGATCAGATTGAGGGCTTCATAGCGAGGGGTTGGAATCCTCTGATTCTCCGCGTCATAACCCGGCTGGTACTTGGTCAAGTCGGTGTCGTTCCCGATGAGGGTGGCCACCGGGCGTACAACCTTCACACATGCCGCGAAGTCCTTCTGGTCGAAGGCTGAGCCATCTTCCTTCAGGCTTGGGTAACCCAGGGCGATGTCTGCCGGGTCTAGCTCCGGCAGGAATGCCTTGGCCCGGCTCAGCGCGGCGATTGCTCCGGCTCTCGCGGAGGCCCGTCGCAGCTCTTGGATCCGCTGAGGCAGAACGGCGAGCCGGCGCAGGACTTCGGCCAGATGAGTTGGCACCTCATTGGATAGGGCCACCACAGCTAAGGCACGCTGTGACCCGGTGTAGAGCTGTTCCACCAGGGTGTACATGGCCTTTAGCTTGGTGACCATGCTCTGGTTGAGGTTGGCACTCCTGGGACCTGTTTAACAGAATCAGATAAGCCGGTGACAAGGATGAATCATGACATATATGGACTTGATGAAAGCCGGTGAGGCGACTTACCGAAAATAGCGGCCACCATTTGGGAAACCTGGCGCTTTAGGCCGGAGAGCTCGGCGGTCTTCTCAGCAAGAGCCTTCTCTGCCTGTTCCGCCCGGGTCACCAGTGCGGCCTTCTCTTCGACCCAGGCTTTTCTCTCAGCATCAAACTCGGTCTTAAATTTTTCTTGAGTGGCGATGCTGGATACAAACTTGGCGTTTGCCTTCCGGGTCTCCATCTCCTGCATCTTCATCCGGCTCTTGAGATCCGCAAGGTCCGCCTCTAGTTTCTTGCCAACAGCCTGCATATATTTCCGGGTTATTAACAGTCATTATATAAGTCCCAAGCGTTTTCCAAGCAAAGACACTTGGCACTTGGGGGCTAATGCATATTGAACGTATCTATCTACATACTGCCGGCTCAGTTGACTAAGCCGGAACCTAAGTCTACAACATATTCAAGTATAAGTCGTCGACTTGGGGGCTAGCATGGCAAAGGTAACTATGCAGTAAGTAAGAAGACAGCAGAAGGATACCTCAGATTTTTGTTGGATCTGGTTGACCATGGCGACCTCGGCGTCCCGGCTCTTGTGTACTTGGCTGATGTAGCCAGAGATGAGCTCTCCAATGCTCAAGTCGGTGTAGCCGGAGAGGTCCAGGTTCACCCGGTGGGGCTGCAGCAACTCCCCCTTCGCGGAGCATTTGGCCAGCGCAGTCGGTCTCCCCGGCTCAACGAACTCCGTCCGGGTGATTACCACGTCCGGGTCGTCTGCTGGTGGGGCTGAGCAGGAGGCCTCCGGGTTAACCGAAGCTTCGGTCGTTGCCTTGGTAGTCGGGGCTGAGGCCTCAGGTGCCGTGTCCATTGCAGTGGTGGCTTCGGGGGCGGAGGCAGCTGGCGGCTCTTTAGCCGTCACCTCCGGTTCAGGTATGTCCGGCACTCCGGCTGACCTGGTCTTCTTTGCTCTTTTGGTGAGCTTTGCCTGGGCACTGAAAAGACAGAAGTGTTAGGCACACAAAGAGTAAGTACAGACAAAGATAATGTAAGATGATTGTTGTTACCCGGGCGCAGTCTTGAAGGCCGGCAGATTTGACTGCATGGAGTCACCCGAAGAGGGGGAGGTCTCCTGATAATTGGAGTCAGAAGAGTTGAGTGGCTGACTGATAACACCCGCCAACGGATGAAAAGGGTACAAGTGAGAAAAAACCCTCAGTGCGACGCTTCCTTGTTGCGTCGGGTAACCCGGCGGAGAGATCGGTGTCCTTGTTGGTCCGGGTGTGACGCCGGCTTTCGTGAACCTGTCGCTTCAAAAGAAATTGAGGGTCTTGATGAGCTAAAGGATGTGAAAAGCTTACTTTCCGGGTTACCCTTCGGACTTTCAGCTGTGGCAAGGGCTCCGAGTCGGAGGAAAGTGACATTACCTCTTCAACCACCGGGTTATTGGCGCCGGTGTCATCCTGTCAATGAGCAAGTGTTGATAAGGCGGACAGCAACAAACAACAAGTACAGCAAGAATTTAAAGGCTTAGGGGTTACCTCTGACTCGGAGCTATCGCTTAGTTGCATCAGCTCCGAAGCAGTAGGTCTGCTTCCTTTTTTACGAGGGGCGGCTTTCTTGGCGGCTTTCTTCGCCTTCCTGGCCTTCTTGGCCGCCTCATGGTCATATTTGACCCGCCAGAACTTATCATCAGCCTGAGAAATACAAGGATGAATTTTCAAAACGGTTCAGATGCAGGTTATATGCAGAAGGAGATAAAACATTAAAGTCAGCGGCTTACCGCTGGGGCTGGGTTGGTCTTGCAGAAGGGGGCTAACCCGGTCCTTCCACAGTCTGCCAGACTCTCGTTTAACAGAGCCTTGGTCTCTTCCTCAGCAACGTCTTCTGGAAGATCATTGCGACTGTGCCTCTGAGGGTCATCCTTTCGCCCGGTGTACTCACACATTAAGCCGGGGCGGCGGCTTAATGGGATCACCCGCCATGAGATCCAGACCCGGACCAGGTCGATTCCGTTCAGACCGTTGCCACCAGGGCCTTGATCTTATTGATAGTTGGAAGCAGAGGCTGACGTTCCGCTGCAGTCAGTTTGTCCGACAGTGGATGAGTCGGCTCTAGACGTGTTGGGCGAAAGCCGGGCAGCGGGTTCTCGTCAGCCGGGGACGTATCTTGGCAGTAGAACCAAGTCATATTCCAGTCCTTGGGGTGGCTCGGCGGCTCTACGTAAGGGAAAAGACAGTCCCTACGCCGCTGGATGGAGATGCCACCTAACTCCAGACTTGGCCCGTTGGCACACTCATTTTGGCGGTTTAAGTAAAACAGCTCTCTGAAAAGCAGCAGACTAGGCTCTTCTCCAAGGTACACTTCGCAAAAGACTTGGAAGTTGCAGATGTTGGATACGGAGTTGGGTCCTATATCCTGAGGCCGTAGGTCAAAGGAGTTGAGCACGTCCCTGAAAAACTTTGAGCCGGGCGGTGCGAATCCCCGGCTCATATGGTCTGCGAAGATCACTACCTCCCCGTCCCTTGGCTGTGGTCTCTCTTCCGACGGGTCAGGGGCACGGTAGGACATGATTTCCTTTTTAGGCAAATATCCGGACTTAACGAAATTGGCCAGGGTCTCGTCGGTGACGTTGGACCTCATCCAGTTGCAAGTGATGGGAGCCTTGGGAGGCATGGTGAAGGTTGGTAGGCTATGATAAAGAGAAAAGTGTCCGGGTTAAATATAAGCCAGAGATCTATCGTTCAAACTAAGATGGCGGCTTATGAAGGGGACTAATGATATATATATTCAGATGCAGTGGGTTATTTAAGCCGCAGGAGGATTCTACAGAGCATGGTTCTCTTTAAACCGGAAAGTTCTACGGTGCGTGTTTTCTTTAAGCCGGAAATGTAAGCCGCCAAGATTCTCAATGGTTGCAGTTTTCACTAAGTGTGGTAAAACAGGTTTCGCATACTACCGTAACTTTTTTGGATCAAAATGGTCGGAGCAAAGAAAATTTTCTAGACCTAAAATGCGGACGCAGGGGAGTTCTTGAGCTCGAAGGAGATCTTATGTAGTGGAAAGAAGTGTGTTTTACAGGTGAAATGAGTAATAAACAACTACTGCAGCAAGTCTATACATATCTAAGATCAAGCAAGGGTGGCAACTACGAGAACTACTGAAGCCTGCGGACAATGGCGAAGAACACGGATGAACTGTTTAAACTCTACCGCAGATCTGTTCTAACAAGGCAGAAGAGACTCACCGGAGTTGGAGAGGAGCGGAAGTCGCCGCAGTTTATCTGGTCCGAGTCAGGGTGATGCAGCGGCCGGGTTGATGAAGATCAGGGGCGCGACGGCGGCGGCAATGGCAGAGCTCGGGCAGAGGAGCGACGGCGCGAGGAGGAAGAAGAGAGCGTGAGAAGAGCCCGTTGGGCTGGCCTATTTATAAGGCGAGGTCGTAAGTGGGCGCGAGATTCAAGGAGACCACGGCGTGGTTATCTCCCCCCCACGACGCCTCGATTTTCGGAATGACAGTAAAGGCAAAGATCCGTTGCGGATCTGGCGGAGTAAAAAACGGACTTAATGGAGGATGACGTCACGGCGGATTATACGGAGTCCAGAGGATGACGTCACTCCGGGTTATGGCCTTCACATGAATGGTAAGCCAGAGATTTTTTTTCTGTCAGAAGAGTTGAAGATTGACATGAGCCGGCTCAAATCAATCTGGGGCCTAATGTTGAGGATATAGACCCTAGAGTCACCCGCCAGGAGGGGCCGGGTTACTCGTATGGTCATTGCCAGAAGCCCGGAGCCAAGCTTAAAGATGATGGGCCAGAGATGGGCTAAGACCCGGATATGGCTTAAAGCCCGTAGATACAATCAGTATTATGGTAGAACTTGTAGCGTAAGGCAAGTATAGTTGAGAGTCCGAGCCGGACACTCTTATGAGCCGGCCGGGACTCTAAGGGCTGCTGGGCGTCGGCCTCCCTATATAAAGGGACGACCCGGCAGCGGTTTGAGGACGACAATCTCATCGAGAGCCGGGATAGCTATTTAGCTCCTAGCGATCGTAACCATAATCAAGATCACCTCAAACTGGACGTAGGCTTTTACCTTCACCGTAAGGGGCCGAACCAGTATAAACCCTCGTGTTCCTTGTCCCGCATAACCCCTTCAAGCTTCCTAGTTGCGATGGCTCCACGACTAAGTCCTAGCTCAAGGACATCTGCCGTGACAATTCCACGACAGTATATGTTGTTTCTTCCAACTCCTTACTGTTTTAAGTCCATTTAAAAATGGCTAAAAACGTATTTTTGCTGTAATTTCTACAAACTTTATCGGAACAGGGCAAATAATATACCGTTGAAAAGCTAAGGAAAATGCGAAACTTTTTCATGTTGATGGTTTTCTGTGATTCCTAGCCGTTTTCAAGTAATTTTGAAAATGTCGAGACCATTCGTTCTGCCTTTATCGCGAAACAGATTCTTCGAAAATGCACCACGTAAAGAACCTGAACTTCTCGGCATGTCTACTTGAACTTCACTCTGTTTTTCACGTGCTTTTTTTCCTCGTAGATCTCCATCCACTGCTTGTAGCTCTCCATCCACTCATCGGAATTGAGCAAGTGATATACCGATGGAAAGCTGCTGTAAACACACAACTTTTCCGTGTTGATCGTTTTTTCATACTCGCGACAATTTTAAAAGTTTTTCATCTCAAATTCATTCACTATAGTAGTCGAACTTCGTGCTGTTCTCACATTGAACTTCTGTGACGTATTTTCGTTTGTAATTTTCTCATCCATTTCGTAAGTGTTACACAAATGATATTCTTTTTGTACAAACCTCTCTCACAATATTTTTTTAACTTTCTCCGACCGAGGACTTGAATTTACACAAATGATATTCCTGTCGTTTTGAAGTAAATTAGAGAAATGACGAGATCATGATTTCCGCCTTCATTGCGAATGGCAACGCACTACGTGAAGTAGTTGAACTTCTCGGGCATGTTTGTTTGAACCTCACTCTGTTTTTGACGTGTTGTTTTTGCACTACGTAAAGGAGTTGAACTTCTGCGGCATGTCTATTTGAACTTCACTCTGGTTTCATGCTATGGTTAGGTTTACCTTAATACTTCTTTTGTAGTTGCGGATGCTTGCAATAGGGGTTAATCATAAGTGGGATGCTTGTCCAAGAAAGGGCAGCACCCAAGCACCGGTCCACCCACATACCAAATTATCAAAGTAACAAATGCGAATCATATGAGCGTGATGAAAACTAGCTTGACGATAATTCCCATGTGTCCTCGGGAGCGCTTGTCTCTATATAAGAGTTTTTCCAGGCTTGTCCTTTGCTACAAAAAGGATTGGGCCACCTTGCTGCACCTTATTTACTTTCATTACTTGTTGCCCGTTACAAATTACCTTATCATCAAACTATCTGTTACCGATAATTTCAGTGCTTGCAGAGAATAACTTACTGAAAACCGCTTGTCATTTCCTTTTGCTCCTCGTTGGGTTCGACACTCTTACTTATCGAAAGGACTATGATAGATCCAATATACTTGTGGGTCATTAGGCACACATTGCTACCAAAGTCAGGAGATCACAAGATGATCAGAGGACATTCCATCAACATGTTGCAAATTTTTTATGTCCCTCAAAAGTTTAAAGTCATGAGCCTGATTGTAGAGACAATCAAGAGGAGAGCTGATGATCAAAAGAGGAGTTGTGAGTATGCTCCACATATTCAGGAGCTCATCAATGCTAAGATGGGCACAGGAACATACTTGTTGGACAAAGAGCACTTACCCTTGCTCCCTGAGTTTGAAGATAATGAGGTTGTCATGAATGAGAATGAACCTTCATCAGCTCAAGCACAAGAGAAGAGAGCAAAAGCTAAAGCAGAGAAAGCTGCCAAGATGCCTAGTGTTGAGGAAGCATCTCAAGTTTTCCTGAAAAGAAAACAAGACCAGCTTGGATATCTGATTCAAGCTACTTTGAGGATTGAGAAGGGATTGGCCACCCTGACTCAGAATCAGGAGAGTTTGGAGAGGATCATAGAGACAAAATTTTATGATCTTGATCTGAAGGTAACTGAGATCCAAACAGCAGTTGAGCAGCTCTAGGAGGAACCAGAAGAGAGGAAAGGGAAGGCAACTACTGATGCTTTTCAGGGAGTGCCTAGAGGTCGTAGGTTTGCTGCAGTACCCATGACTAACACTAGAGCCACCACATCAGCACCAGCAGCCATAACTTCAGTGCCACCTCTAGCAGCCACTCCACCAGCTCCAACAACATCAACTGATGCCTTCGTCCTAGCAGTTCTCTCTACACCACCTCTCGAAGACCAAGCTTGAGAGACGCATAGCTCTATGCACTTTCAAAATTTTGGTAACTTGTTGCCAAAGGGGGAGAATATGTATAGATCATAGGCTTTGAGAGAGGTGTTTTGTCTTTTATCTCTCTTGCTTTTGGTTGAACTTTATTGTGTGCTTGGTTTATACTTTATGTCCTTGTGTGAGATACTTGTATGATCATGTGTTTGATCATATGCTACTTTAATGCTTGCTTGGATGATATTATCCTTTATATCCATATATGATCATTCACTTTGCTTGGTGACGAGTGCATGCTTTTAATTTATATCATTTTGAGCGCTCCACCAAGATGTATGTGACATGGAAGAGTAACCCATGATCCTAATCGATTGTGCATTTGCATTCAAAAGAAAATCTTAAATAATGCACAAATTTAGGGGGAGCTCTTGCTTATCACATACCTCTCAAAGCGACGAGGTACTTCAATCTTATTATCATTTGTCGAAGCTTTGATCTATATGTTGTCATCAATTACCAAAAAGGGGGAAATCGAAAGTGTAACTATCCCTAGGTGGTTTTGGTAATTATTAATAACATATAGCTCATTGAGCTAATGCTATTTCAAGATGAATATTTCAGGAAAGTTCAATGATTGGCATGGCATGGATTAGAAATGTGGACCCCTCAAAAAGCTAAGGACAAAAGATTGGCTCAAGCTGTAATGCTCAAGACTCTACATTTTACTTTTAGTGATCCAAGATTGAAAGTGCGTTATATCGACTAGAGGGGGGTGAATAGGCGATTTTTATGAATTCTTCACTGAGGAATTTGCCAGTGAGGAAATTCCTTAGCGAAGAACTACTTGCAGCGGAATAAGTACTCAAAAGTATGCATAGCAGAACACAAGCATGGTCATCATGATGAAATGAAGACAAGCACAGAGTACAGAAAGCGTAAACACGGGATAACATAGGATGAAGACAAACAGACTGAAGAAATTGAACTGAGGAAATTGAGAAAGTCTTCAGTTAAAGTCTTCAAACATAGATATGAAGAAGTGCACAACACAGTTATGAGGAAATGAAATAGTTGAGGAAATAGAACCAGTTGGCTTGGTGAAGACAATGATTTGGTAGACCAGTTCCAACTGCTTCTCAGTTGTATGTCTGGTTAGGGTGGCTAGGTATTTAAACCTGAGGACACACAGTCCCGGACACCCAGTCCTGAACACGCAGCCTGAACACGCAGTCCAGGACACTTAGTCCTCACCGTATTCCCCTTGAGCTAAGGTCACACAGACCTCGCCCAATCACTCGTGGTAAGTCTTCAGGTGACTTCCGAACCTTCACAAACTCGGTCACTCGGCGATCCACAATTCCTCTTGGATGCTCTAGACCATGACGCCTAACCGTCTGGAAGAAGCACAGTCTTCAAAGGTAACAAGCGTCGGATCCACGCGGGATCAATCTCTTCAGTGATGCTCAATCACTTTGGGTTTGTAGGTGTTTGGGTTTGGGTTTTTCCTCACTTGATGATTTTCGCTCAAAGTCCTAGGAGGATGGGATGCTCTCAAATGACAAATGTCAGTTTCTCTTGGAGCAGCCAACCAGCTAGTGGTTGTAGGGGGCGGCTATTTATAGCCTAGGGAGCAGCCCGTCATGATAAGACATAAATGCCCTTCAATGATATGACCGTTAGGTGGGTAGATATTTTGGGACAGCTGGCGCATAGCACAACAACGGTCGGAAATTTGAGTATCAAATTCCTCAGGGATATCATGTTCCTCACTGTGTAGGCAATCCGCACTGGCGAATTTCTAACTCCTCAGTAAGAACAAATTCCTCAGAGACCAGAAGAACTTCGTCTCTGTCACTGAAGAATATGACTGAACTGTGTGAGATTTCCAATGGCTTCACTCGAAGGGATTGGTAGGTGTAGGATTTTGAGTTGAGCATCACATGGAAATTTTTCCTTAGTATTTCCTCGACCCCCTTTAACAGTACGGTGTTTCCTATGACTCAAGAAAGAGAAAATGAAACTACGAAAACAAAAGTCTTCACGCTTCATGTTCCTCAAATGAATACCAAGTCTTCAAGGTCACACCAATTTCTTCACTTTCAAAGTCTTCAGAAAGTCTTCGGAAATCCAAAGTCTTCAGTCGAAGAACTTCATTTTTAGGGGTCGACTTTCTCTGTAAATATCAAACTCCTCATAGACTTATAGACCTGTGTACACTCATAAACACATTAGTCCCTTAACCTATAAGTCTTCAATACACCAAAATCACTAAGGGGCACTAGATGCACTTACAATCTCCCCCTCTTTGGTGATTGATGACAATATAGGTTAAGTTTTCAACGGGGATAAACATATGAAGTGTAAATACTGCAATTGAGGATTCTGATTGCAAGATATAGAAGAACTCCCCCTGAAGATGTGCATAGTGAGGAATTTGCTTTTGAAGCAATGCACACTTGAAGAGTTGAATCATGGAGATCTCCCCCTATATCTTGTAATTCATACACGCATTTGACATAATATATGAAGAATTTGAAATGCATGATGAAATATGGTGACTGATGTAATTCAGCATGCGTGCAATAACATCAACGAGGAATAAGCATGCAGAAGAAATAGCAAAAGTATCAGGCCACCATAGAGTTTAAGTTTACAACTCGATCCAACAAAGTCATCAGAAGAACGAGAGTTGTAACTTAAGAAAAAAATGCCCATATAGATAGACCCGCTTGAAGACTAACTCAAATTTCTCCCCCTTTGTCATCGAATGACCAAAAGGTTCGAAACTGAGGACTAACGCCCCTGAAGAATATCAAGTTGATGAAGGAGCGCCAGCGTTGTTGGGGTCGTTTGTCGTAGTAGGGCCTGCCGCAGTGTCATCCAAGTCTTCATGTTCATCGGTGTCGCGCGATGAAGAATAGGAGCTGGCTACCAACGACGGAACCTTGACCTTCTTGTATTTCTTCGGTGGAGGTGCAGACCAGTCAAAGTCCTCCTTGAGACCCATTTTCTTCAGATCTTCTACGCTATAAATGTGAGACAGAACAGCCCAGGTGCGGTTGAGGGTTTCATGAAGGTAGTTATGGTTTTTCTTCACTGCATTGTGGGTAGCAGTCATGTTGTGAAGAATTGAACCAAACTGACGCTTGACCCATTTGTGATTGCGATCAACCTTCTGGTGAAGACTGAGGAGAAGCTCACGGCCAGTCATCACCCTGGGAGCTGTGCCTTGAGGATTTGGCTTGGTTGCGTTGGCGGCAGAGTCATGGGTGGCAGAGTCACCATTGGTGGAGTAGGATGCAGCCTTGCGAAATTTACCATCCAATGGACGAATGCCTTCATCAATAACAGCAGTAGCCTTGCCCTTTTCATTAGCTGAGGAAAATGTTCGTTTGAGGACTTCAATCGGGGGCAAGTAGCTGCAATGGTTCAGTGTATCAGCTTTGTAGTTGAGTGAAGACCTTGTTCTGATGAATCTCGTAATCCACGGAGCATAAGGCTTCAACTCAAATGGTGACATTGCGACATTTGCCAGAGTCCTCATGAAGAAATCATGGAAGTTGACGGGAACGCCATGAATGATATTGTAAAGCAGATTCTTCATGATGCCAACGACTTCTTCTTCATTCGAGTCGTGGCCCTTGATAGGACTCATTGTCTTCGTCAGAATGCGATAGACAGTCCGAGGCACATATAACAATTCCTTCACAAGGAATTTAGTTCTTGGGGCCTGACCTGGCTTCAATGGCTTCATCAGCACTTGCATATAGTGATCTGTAAGCTCAGGTTCACTGTAGACGCACCAAGCAGCTTCAAGGGGAGGACTGAGAGGCAAAGCACGAAGCAATTCAGTAGCTGGTGCCTTGTAGTGAGTATTTTCAGACATCCAGTCCAGCACCCATGAATTCACATCTTCAGAGTCTTCGGTGATGTGTAGAGTTGCATAAAATTGAAGAATGAGCTCTTCATTCCAATCACATATATCAGTGCAGAAATTTAACAGTCCAGCGTCGTAAAGAACACTGAGGACATGCGCGAAGCACGGCAGAGATTCCATATCCACGTGAGGAATGTGCTCATGATCGAAGACTTTATCTTTTTTGAACAGCACTGAAGAATAAAAATTTACCTGGCTGGCAGTCCAGAAACGCCTCTTCCTAATGCGAGCAGAATCATAGGGGTTGTAATCAGTCAAGAATACGTGCTCGCCGAAGAAATCATTAGCCTTGAATTTTTGCTTCCTTGAGAATGGATCCTTTGGTTTGGGCAGAGGAGTGTCAGTCAGTTGCATTACAACCTCAGGAATCGCAATCTCAGGTTCTTCAGGCTGAGGAATTTCTGGTTCCTCTTCAGTGGCAGCCTGGGTCTTCAATTCTTCATTTTCATTTTCTTTAGCACTAGCGGCTGGAATTTCTTCATGAGCTTCATCAGATCCCATTTGAACTGTAGTTGCTGGGGACTGAGGAATTTGTTGCAATGGTGTGAAGAGTGGAGAGTTGGGGTGCTGACTTTCCCAAAAGTCATCATTCATCACTGGTGTGGTACAGCCAATGTCCACATCTTCATCTTCCATTTCTTCAATGCCAGCCTCTTCAGCAGTAAACTGAAGCATAGGCGAGGAAACTGTGGGGGTTGAAGGGATTTTATCCACTTCAATTTCTTCATCCATCTGCTCTGATGAAGCAGCAGAAGGATTTTCTTCATCAGATCTGCTAGGGATCACCTATTCTTCATCAAAAGGAACGATTTCCTTTGATGGCATGGAGGAAACAGGAACAACATCAATTGGATTAGCAAATGAGCTTGTCAATTTCTTCATTTTCTTCGGTGCTGAAGAATCTGATGGAGCTGATGCTTTCCTTTTCTTCATAGCTGCACGCTCTGCAGCCTTGGTCTTCTTCACATCTGATGCAGATGGAAGAATTGGAGTTGGGGTAGGCGCAAGAGGAGCATAGGAATGTGGTTGATTTTCTTCAGGCACAACTGATGCAGTTGCCCTGACCTCTTCATTTTCTTCAGGCGCACCGCTAGTGGATGCCCTGGTAATTTCTTCAGTGGCTAGAATGCAGTCATCAGCCCTGGAACTCACATTTTCTTCAGCAGCCTGAAAATCATCAGCAGTGCTGGCATGTTCTTCAGTTGGCTGAGCAGATGCTTCAGCCTGAGGAATTTCTTGTTGCGATGGGGCTGCAACATTGGAGGTGAACATCTTAGTCAATTTAACAAACCTGACCTTGGCTCCTTTCCAATCAGCATAGTAAGCATTCAAGTCATCCCTGAGGACTTTGATTTTAGACTGGATCTTCACAAGTTCATCAGTTGTCATAGAGACAACGTTGTTCTTCAGGAATTTCTCCTTCCTGTACTGCGCTTTCTTGAGCTGCCTGGCCTTCTCAAATTTCCATTTCTCTTCTTGGATGAAGGCAGTCGGCATATGACTTTGGCCAGGAGTCAGCTTGAAGTCAAGCATAGGAGTGTTTGGTTCCTTGTGCCAGAGATCAATGTAATCGAGGATCAACTTTGGATCCAAAAGTAGAGGCACATTTGTGCCCTTGGCTCTAGCGGCCCTGACTTGCCTATCTCTGATGATTTCAGCAAGTTCTTTATCATCAGCTTCGTCTTCTTCAGACGGCTCTTGGAAGGCGACCTGCTTCTTGTGAGGACTTGGGCGAGAGCCTCGTCCAGCAGTGGTCTTTGTCTTCAGCAGAGAGGGTCCTGTTGAAGAATTTGGTGCAGCTGAGGAACTAGCTGAAGCTCCTGAGGCAATAGAGATGCCTGTAGTCCTTTGGCATGTGGCAAGATGCACAGGTGCTGAGGATTTGGTCGGAGCAGCTGAGGACTTTGGAGGAGCAGGAACAGTGTGAGGAATTGGCCGTGAGGGCATTGAAGGTGAAGCACTTGGCTTACGCGCAGGCTTCTTTGCCATGGATTTCTTCGGCTTGACAAAGACCTCGGCAGCAGCAGCAGCAGCAGCAGCAGAGTCTTCGTTGAATTTCCTCACTGCTTCTTTTGCCTGTTTGGCCAACTTGGCCTGGTGCTTGGCCCATTCATCAGGATAATCTTCACCACGCTTGAGGCTGGTGAGATCAGCTTCTTGGCCAGGTGCCAACGGAGGTCTTGAGCATGGAGGATTGAGTGCGAATATCTTCATATACTTGGGAGTAACGTATCTGTACTCCCTCCACTCTCTTGCCCATCTCCTCTCTATCTTCTGAATGCGCACCTTGCGCTGATTTTTATCTTCCTCGGGGGGTGTGCAGTACCCAGCATAGATGTCCTCAGAGATTTCAAAAGCAGTGTTGATCTCATGCCTCTTTCCTCCTTTCTGTGGCTTCTTTCCATCAGCCATTTTCTTCAGATGAGGAATTTGAACAATTGAATTATCTGAAGAAGTATGCAACTTTTCTTTGAGGAACGCTGCAAATGAGTCAAGTTGATGAGAACCTAGTGATTCAGCAGCGGACATGAGTACCTGTGAACAGAGTATAGTTGCGAGGAATTTGGAGAGGTCATATGCGTTCTGAGAAGGTTTTTCAAAAAGAACAAGTTTGAGGAATTTGACCAGATGAGTCTTGAAGAATTTCACTAAGCGTTCTTTGTCTTAGGTTCCAGAGTTGTATAGATCGAAGATCCACACAATTGAGGAATCTTGAAGAAAAATTATTGCTTAGAGAAACGAATCAAGAACAGATGACATGTGAGGTGTTTAGTGTGTGTAGAATTTGAAGAATAAACACCTTTGAAGATTTTGTAGAAATCATTTGAATCAAAGAGGGCAGTAAAAGGAACTTTTAATTACCCTGGACAGAGAACACGACGAACTGTGAGGTAGAGATGAGAAGTTCGTCTGTGCAGATCTTCCACGCCCTAACTTGGCGGAGGAAGACGGCTACGGCGGCGGTGGAGTGAAGATTTCCGCGGCCGGCGCGAGTACGGCGGCGACGAGGTCGAGGCAGTGAAGCTCTTCCTCACCAGCGACGATGAAGTAGCAGCGGCGCTAGGTTTTGAGAAGCTCGAGCTGGAGAGAGGTCGAGCGGAGTAAAGGAAGTGAGGAAGGGGAGAGGGGGTATTTATAGCCATGGTGAAAAACTGTTCGCCCGAAGAAATTGGACGAACGTGCCCCTGACCCTTCTCATTCGCTTGCCATGTGTCACCCACGTACTGAGAAGTGGAGATCGTGTTAGATCGTGGGTGAATAGATAAGTATATCGTGGGGTGCGGAACGGTTTGAGCGGCAAAGCCGAAATTTGGATAAGATAAGTTTTAACGTTCCTTCGCAAATTCTTCAGCTGACACGGACACAGTGAAGATTTTGAACGAGTTTCAAATAGAACGCACATGAAGAATTTGTGAATAGATTGGGTTGAGTATAGCATAGAGGGGGAAGGGTCCGATCACATTCACTTAGCAGAAAAACCAACTTGAAGAATTAGCCATAAGTGAATGTTGTAGAGGACATAAACTCATATATATATATATATATAGCCAATGAAGAAAAACAACGGAGAAGGTGAAGACAATGCAAAGTTGAAGAACATGAACAACTGAGGAAAAACTCAAATTGAAGATTTTCAACTTTTGTGGTGGCGTGACCCACCGTATAAGAATGATGATTTCAGACACCGTGTACAACTGTCGTAGGGCTCTGAGAATCAAATTCTTCATTAATTTCTTCACACTTAGAGTGTTATTCTTCATTGATTGAAGAAAAACGTTTCTTCATGTGTTGCACATCTAAGTCATCAATTTTGCATAAGTGTTAGGATGAGTGTCCTTTTCAAAGAACATTCGAAGATTCTAGGATATTTAGCTCACACCGCAACTTGCTAAATCTCTTCTCATCCAAGGGCTTTGTGAAGATATCGGCTAGCTGTTCTTCAGTCTTCACATGCTCAATAGAAATGTTGCCCTTCAACACATGATCGTGAAGAAAATGATGACGAATCTGAATGTGCTTTGTCTTCGAGTGCTGAACTGGGTTGTGAGCAATCTTGATGGCACTCTCATTGTCACAGAAGAGAGGCACATTCTTCACATTGACACCATAGTCCTTGAGAGTTTGCTTCATCCACAGCAATTGAGCACAGCAAGAACCAGCAGCAATGTACTCAGCTTCAGCAGTAGACAGTGATACGCAGTTCTATTTCTTCGAGGACCAACAGACCAAAGATCGTCGGAGGAAATGACATGTACCAGATGTTGACTTGCGGTCCACACAATCACCAGCATAGTCAGAGTCAGAATATCCAATGAGATCAAAAGCCGAGCCCTTGGGGTACCATAATCCAAGTGTTGGTGTGTGAGCTAGATATCGAAGAATATGTTTCACAGCCTTATGGTGTGATTCCTTCGGTGTAGCTTGAAATCGGGCACACATGCAAACACTAAGCATAATATCTGGCCTAGATGCACATAAATACAATAAAGAACCAATCATGGAGCGGTATACCTTTTGATCGAAGTCAATACCATTTTCATCAGTGCACGGATAGCCATTTGTGGGCATCGGAATTTTGACGCCTTTGCAATCTTGCGTGCCGAATTTCCTCAGTACATCCTTGAGGTATTTCTCCTGAGATATGAATATGCCATTGCGCTGTTGACGAATTTGAAGACCGAAGAAGAATTTCAATTCTCCCATCATAGACATTTGATATTCTTCACTCATCATATAGGCAAATTCATCACTATAACGTTGGTCAGTACAGCCAAAGATAATATCATCAACATATATTTGGCACACAAACAATTCACCATCATAAGATTTAGTGAAAAGAGTAGGGTCTAGTGAACCGGGTTTGAAGCCTTTCTTCATGAGGAATTCCTTCAAAGTATCATACCATGCCCGAGGGGCTTGCTTGAGGCCATAGAGGGCCTTATTGAGTCTGAAGACTTTGTCGGGATGCTTTGGATCTGCAAAACCTGGGGGTTGAGCAACATATACTTCTTCCTCAAGCTTACCATTGAGGAATGCACTTTTCACATCCATTTGATATAAAGTGATATCATGATGGTTAGCATAAGAAAGTAATATGCGAATAGCTTCAAGTCTAGCAACAGGTGCAAAAGTTCCATCGAAATCAATTCCTTCAACCTGTGTGTAGCCTTGAGCTACAAGTCGTGCCTTATTCCTCACCACAAGGCCATTTTCATCTTGCTTGTTGCGGTAGATCCACTTTGTGCCAATGATATTGTGCTTGCGAGGATCTGGACGTCTAACCAGTTCCCAGACGTTGTTGAGTTCGAATTGATGTAATTCTTCTTGCATGGCCTAAATCCACTCAGGCTCCAAAAATGCTTCATCTACCTTAGCGGGCTCTGTGATAGAGACAAAAGCATAGTGCCCACAAAAGTTAGATAAATGTGAAGCTTTTGAGCGTGTCAGAGGACCTGGTGCTTCAATGTCATCGATGATCTTGTCGACTTGCACTTCTTTTGCAACGCGAGGATGAGTTTGTTGTCGTCGAGGAATTTGATCAGCATTTTCTTTAGCACCATTTTCTTCAGGTGCATTAGCTCGACGTTCTTCACGTTCTGGAATGAATTCTTCAGCAGATTCTTCGATAGGAATGACATCCTCAGTAGCCTTGAACTTGATAGTTTCCTTAGGTGCTGGTTCATCTATCACAGAGGGTAGGTGCTCTCTTTGCGAGCCATTAGTTTCATCGAACCGCACATCTACAGTTTCAACAACCTTGTGAAGAACGTTGTTGAAGATTCTGTAGGTGTGCGAGTCCTTTTCGTAACCAAGCATAAAACCTTCATGTGCTTTCGGTGCAAATTTAGCATTGTGATGAGGATCTCTAATCCAACATTTAGCACCGAAGACTTTGAAATAACTCACATTGGGTTTCTTGTCAGTGCGGCGTTCATAGGCAGTCTTCTTGAAGAATTTGTGAAGATATACCCTGTTGATGATGTGGCACGCAGTATAAATTGCCTCAATCCAGAAGTGACGAGGCATCTTGTACTCATCAAGCATAGTGCGAGCCATCTCAACAGGAGTTCTGTTCTTGCGCTCCACGACGCCATTCTGCTGAGGAGTGTAAGGAGCAGATAACTCATGAGTAATACCAAGTTCATCAAGATAGTCATCGAGACCAGAATTCTTGAACTCAGTTCCATTGTCACTTCTGATGTGCTTGATCTTCACACCAAAGTTGGTTGAAGCCCTTGAGGAAAATCGTTTGAAGACTTCCTACACTTCATGTTTGTAAGTAACAATGTGTACCCATGTGTATCGAGAGTAATCATCAACAATAACAAAGCCATAGAGAGATGCATCATTTGTGATAGCTGAGTAATGATTAGGACCAAAGAGGTCCATGTGAAGCAATTCGAATGGTCGAGTAGTGGTCATGATAGTCTTCGCTGGATGCTTAGCCTTGGTCATCTTTCCAGCTTCACAGGCTCCGCATAAGTGATCCTTGAGGAATTTGACATTCTCAATGCCAATGACATGCTTCTTCTTCGCAAGCGTGTGCAAATTCCTCATGCCTGCATGACCAAGTCGTCAATACCATAGCCAGCCTTCTGAAGCTTTTGCAAGTAGGCACACGGCTGGTTGCGGTCCTGTAGAGAAATCAACAATATACAAGTCTCCTCTCCTAAAGCCTTCGAAGACTTTGGAATTGTCAGCTTCCATAACCACAACACAACGATACTTGCCAAAGACAACACATATCAAGATCACAAAGCATTGAGACAGACATGAGGTTGTATCCTAAGGAATCGACAAGCATGACTTTGTCCATGTGTCGATCCTTTGTGATCGCAACCTTACCTAGACCCAATACCTGACTTTTGCCTTTGTCAGCGAAGATGATATGCTTCAGATGCGATGGTGATAAGGGAGCATCCATCAATAGATTCTTGTCACCAGTGATGTGATTTGTACATCCACTATCGGGGACCCACTCAGTGGCTTTGGGTTGATCATCCTGCAGATGAATTAGTGCAGCTTACGAACTTCATATACTTCATCAGTGAAGAATATGACATCACAATTCATCAGATCAATTTCATCAAGCAATGCAACAGATAAAGCAGTATGAGGATGTGAGAAATGAAAGTTCATTTCTTCATGATTAGCCTGCGTCCTTTCAGGCACCTTTCAGGTCTCCAGCAAATTCTTCAGACGTTTGAGCACGTCTGGAGACCTGACCCTACATAAGAGATTAGTTCTTTTTCTTCACCACCCACATATGAAGGGGTGGCAAAGAGTTCATCACTCTGCGAGCTCCATATGAGAAAGGTGGCATAGAAGCCAATCCATTTCGTTTCACATAAGAGGAGTAAGGGTAAGCATATGAATAAGCAGAGAAATTCTTCGAGGACTTATGAACATAATGATTAGAAGAATAATGCTCATATTCATAGCCCTTCATTCTACCCTGCGAAACAGAGTTGTTAGCACAATGATATTCATATGAGGACTTTGATCCTTTTGAGGAATTTGATCCACGTGAGGAATTTGGTCCGTATGAGGACTTGGATCCATATGAAGAATTTGGTCCATATGAAGAATTTGATCTGGGGTTCCTATTCTTCATAGGTGGTGTCATGAGGACATTCACCTGAAGAATTTCAAGGCACCTTTTGGGAACCCAGATTTTCTTCATAGGGGAACTGTTCCTGCAGTTAGTGCCAACATATCTAGCAAATACTTCACCATTCTGATTTTTGAACAGTTTATAGTTGGAGTCAAATGACTCATCAGAAGAATGAGGAGATTCAAATGTAAAGCCCGATAGATTAGATGGATCAACTGGAGGTCCCTTTGCAGCAACCCATGAGGTTTTGGGGTACTGCTCAGGCTTCCAATATGTACCATCAGCATTGAGTTTCCTCTCAAAGGCAATACCCTCTTTCCTAGGGTTCCTGTTGAGGATCTGCTTTTTGAGCACATCACAAAGAGTCTGATGCCCTTTGAGGCTTTTGTACATGCCTGTCATGTACAATTCCTTCAGCCCTGCATCGTCAGTGATACTAGAAGTGTCCTCAGATGAGGAATTAGTGATAGCAGAGACAGTTGAAGAATTTGTAGCATTAGAAGCATTTGAACATTCAGGTGAAGAATTAGCAGATTCACGTTCAATGCATTTCAAACATGGAGGAACAAATTCTTCTTGAGCAGCACTGATTTGTTGAGCAAGTAATGAATCGCGCTCCTTCTGAAGATCTTCATAACTCACTCTTAGCTTCTCAAGATCTTGCTTTCTTTGAAGAAAATCATAAGAAAGCTTCTCATGATCAGATAAGAGAGTGTTATGTTGATCTTGAAGGGTGTTATACTTAGTATGAAGTCTTTGAAGACTTTCAGCCAAAGCTTTTGACTGATCCATTTCTTCACCCAACATATCATCGCTCTTATTTAGCATGTATTGAACCTTTTCCAAAGCTCTTTGTTGTTTAGTGGCAAGGGAAGCAAGTTTGACATAGCTGGGTCCAAATTCATCACCAGATTCATCATCACTTGACTCGGATAGGTAGCATTCATTTACCTCAACACTTTTTGCCATAAGGCATGATGAAGAGGATGATGATTCTGGTTCGAATGTCATCGCTTTGAGAGATTCCTTGAAGTCCTCAAACCAAGGATCATGACGGGTTCGATGACCTTCATAGACCTCAGAGAGACGGTCCCAGATAAGCTTCGCATGATTGAGATGCATGATGTTGCTGAACTGATTTTGTGACAGACAGGAGCAGATGACGTCCTTAGCCGTGAGGTTGAGAAGAGTGTACTTGCGAATGTCATCAGCTTCCGCCGTCTTGCACAGATCGGTAAGACCAATCTCCGTGACGGTCCACAGTTTGCTGTTCATCGCCATGAGGCGCTTCTTCATCATGGCCTTCCACTTGGGATACTCGTGACCGTCAAAGATGGAGCATGTCACTTTCTTCATACCTGCGGTCGACATAACTAAAACTCCAGGCGGTTAAACCAAAATCACACAGAACAAGGGAGTACCTCGCTCTGATACCAATTGAAAGTGCGTTATATCAACTAGAGGGGGGTGAATAGGCGATTTTTATGAATTCTTCACCGATGAATTTTCCAGTGAGGAAATTCCTTAGCGAAGAACTACTTGCAGCAGAATAAGTACTCAAAAGTATGCATAGCAGAACACAAGCATGGTCATCATGATGAAATGAAGACAAGCACAGAGTACAGAAAGCATAAACACAGGATAACACAGGATGAAGACAAACAGACTGAAGGAATTGAACTGAGGAAATTGAGAAAGTCTTCAGTCAAAGTCTTCAAACACAGCTATGAAGAAGTGCACAACACAGTTATGAAGAAATGAAAGAGTTGAGGAAATAGAACCAGTTGGCTTGGTGAAGACAATGATTTGGTAGACCAGTTCCAACAGCTGTCTCAGTTGTACATCTGGTTAGGGCGGCTAGGTATTTAAACCTGAGGACACACAGTCCTGGACACCCAATCCTGAACACACAGTCCAGGACACTTAGTCCTCAGCGTATTCCCCTTGAGCTAAGGTCACAGAGACCTCGCCCAATCACTCGTGGTAAGTCTTCAGGTGACTTCCGAACCTTCACAAACTCGGTCACTCGGCGATCCACAATTCCTCTTGGATGCTCTAGACCATGACGCCTAACCGTCTGGAAGAAGCACAGTCTTCAAAGGTAACAAGCGTCGGATCCACGCAGGATCAATCTCTTCAGTGATGCTCAATCACTTTGGGTTTGTAGGTGTTTGGGTTTGGGTTTTTCCTCACTTGATGATTTTCGCTCAAAGTCCTAGGAGGATGGGATGCTCTCAAATGACAAATGTCAGTTTCTCTCGGAGCAGCCAACGAGCTAGTGGTTGTAGGGGGCGGCTATTTATAGCCTAGAGAGCAGCCCGTCATGATAAGACATAAATGCCCTTCAATGATATGACCGTTAGGTGGGTACATATTTTGAGACAGCTGGCGCATAGCACAGCAACGGTCGGAAATTTGAGTATCAAATTCCTCAGGGCTATCATGTTCCTCACTGTGTAGGCAATCCGCACTGGCGAATTTCTAACTCCTCAGTCAGAACAAATTCCTCAGAGACCAGAAGAACTTCGTCTCTATCACTGAAGAATATGACTGAACTGTGTGAGATTTCCAATGGCTTCACTCGAAGGGATTGGTAGGTGTAGGATTTTGAGTTGGGCGTCACATGGAAATTTTTCCTTAGTATTGCCTCGACCCCCTTTAACACTACGGTGTTTCCGATGACTCAAGAAGGAGAAAATGAAACTACAAAAACAAAAGTCTTCACGCTTCATGTTCCTCAAATGAATACCAAGTCTTCAAGGTCACACAAATTTCTTCACTTTCAAAGTCCTCAGAAAGTCTCCAGAAATCAAAAGTCTTCAGTCGAAGAACTTCATTTTTAGGGGTCGACTTTCTCTGTAAATATCAAACTCCTCATAGACTTATAGACCTGTGTACACTCATAAACACATTAGTCCCTTAACCTATAAGTCTTCAATACACCAAAATCACTAAGGGGCACTAGATGCACTTACAAAGATCACATTGAGTCCATAGGAAAAGCCAATACTATTAAAAGGGGATGAGGTGTTGCTTAATGGGTTTCTTTCCCAAATGCTTAGTGATATGATCCAAAACCCTCAACCACTTTCTCACATCCACACATGTCCCAAACCAAAAGTCAAACTCGGCCCCACCGAATCTTTCTATCCGGCGCCACCGAGTTTAGTTGACATAGCCACTGCCACAAACCCTAGTCACTTCGGTTTCACCGATAGGGATCTCGGTCTCACTGAGATGGGATTGCAAACTTTCTGTTTCCCTTCGTAACGTTTTGGTCCAACCGAGATGAGCGATCGGTCCCACCGAGTTCACAATGCAAACTCTCTGTTTCCCCTTCGCAACGTTTCGGTCCAACCGAGATGAGCGAATCGGTCCCACTGAGTTTGCCTGACCAACTCTCTATTAGCCTGTTACCAAAATAGGTCTCACCAAGTTTGTGTAATCGGTCTCACCGAGATTACGTTATGCCCTAACCCTAATGAAATCGGTCCCACCGAGTTGACATGTCGGTCCCACCAAAAATCCTAACGTTCACATTTTGAACTAAATCGGTCTGACCAAGTTTCATTATTCGGTCCCACCGAGTTTGGTGATTTGTGTGTAACGGTTAGATTTTGTGTGGAGGCTATATATACCCCTCCACCCATTCTTCATTCGTGGAGAGAGCCATCAGAACATGCCTACACTTCCAACATACATTTTCTGAGAGAGAACCACCTACACTTGTGTTGAGGTCAAGATATTCCATTACAACCACATAAATCTTGATCTCTAGCCTTCCCCAAGTTGCTTTCCACTCAAATCATCTTTCCACCAAATCCAATCCTATGAGAGAGAGTTGAGTGTTGGGGAGACTATCATTTTGAAGCACAAGAGCAAGGAGTTCATCATCAACACACCATCTATTACCTTTTGGAGAGTGGTGTCTCCTAGATTGGTTAGGTGTCACTTGGGAGCCTTCGTCGAGATTGTGGAGTTGAACCAAGGAGTTTGTACGGGCAAGGAGATTGCCTACTTCGTGAAGATCTACCCTAGTGAGGCAAGTCCTTCGCGGGCGACGGTCATGGTGGGATAGACAAGGTTGCTTCTTCGTGGACCCTTCGTGGGTGGAGCCCTCCGTGGACTCGCGCAACCATTACCCTTCGTGGGTTGAAGTCTCCATCAACTTGGATGTACGATAGCACCACCTATCGGAACCACGGATAAAAAATCTCCGTGTCTACATTGTGTTTGCTCCCTCAAACTCCTCCCTTTACATTCATGTGCAATTGTTTTACATTCCGCTGCTATACTCTTAGAATTGCATGTGTAGGTTGATTGCTTGACTTGTGCAAAGTTGCTAAAATCTGCCAAGACTTAAAATTGGGAAAATGCTAGATTTTTATTTGGTCAAGTAGTCTAATCACCCCCCTCTAGACATACTTTCGATCCTACAAGTGGTATCAGAGCTATGGTCTCCATTTGCCTTGATTTCCATAGCTTTTGGTGATCATAGCCTTGGTCTCACAACCTAGGAGAGTATGGCGTCTAGCGAGGGAAATTACCACCGTAGAGGTCCTTACTTTGATGGTACTAATTTTGCTAGTTGGAAGCATAAGATGAAAATGCATATTCTTGGACATAACCCTGCCATTTGGGCTATTGTGTGTATTGGCTTGCAAGGTGAATTCTTTGATGGGAGAGAACCAAACCGTGAAGCTACCGCGGAAAAGTTGAAGATGCTGCAATACAATGCTCAAGCTTGTGATATTCTCTTCAACGGATTGTGCCCTAAAGAATTCAACAAAATCAGCCGTCTTGAGAATGCAAAGGAAATTTGGGATACTTTGATTGATATGCACGAGGGTACCAACTCCGTCAAGGAATCCAAATTGGATGTGCTTCAAAGTCAGCTTGACAAGTTCAAAATGAAGGATGGTGAAGGTGTCGCTGAAATGTACTCTAGGCTTGCTCTCATCACAAATGAGATTGCCGGCTTAGGAAGTGAAGAAATGACCGATAGATTCATCATCAAGAAGATCCTAAGAGCCTTGGATGGAAAATATGATACCATGTGCACATCGATCCAAATGATGCCCAATTATAAAGATCTCAAGCCTACGGAAGTCATTGGAAGAATTGTTGCTCATGAGATGTCACTCAAGGATAAGGAAGAGCTTCACAACAAGTCAAGTGGTGCTTACAAAGCCTCATATGATGCTCACACATCTTCAAGTGAGAAACAAACCTTCAGTGAAGAATTGAGCCTAATGGTGAAGAACTTCAACAAGTTCTACTAGAGAAGAAGCAACGAGAGAAGTTCCAAGCCAAGGTCCTACAATGACCAAAGATCTTCAAGTCGTGAACGTAATTGCTACAATTGTGGAAGACCCGGACACTACTCCAATGAGTATACAGCTCCCTACAAAAGAAGAGAAGATTCTCCCAAAAGAAGAAGTAGAAGAGAAGAATCGCCACCAAGAGAGAGAAGGAGTATATATGATCGTTATGAACGAAGAACCTCTCGGAGAAGCAAGGATTCAGAAAGGAAGGACAAATCATCAAAGAGCTACACAAAACGAAGACATCAAGCTCATGTTGGTGAATGGGTATCCGGCTCCGATTCCGATAATCACTCCGAAAGAAGTTATCACTCCGACTCCGAATATACTCAAGATGAAGGTGTTGCCGGTCTAGCACTTGTGTCAACCAACTCCTATGACATATTTGAATCACCAAATGAAGGAATTGGAAGATGCTTCATGGCTAAAGGCCTAAAGGTATCACACCTGAGTACCTTGATTTCAATAGTGATGAAGATGATTTGCTAGGTGATGATGATTTACTTGTTGACAACTCTAGTGATGAAAACTATGATGAACTTGCTATTAATCATGCTAATCAAGACAAAACAAATGACGATGATAAGAAGGAGATTGAGCGTCTAACTAGAACTAAACACTCTTAAGTTAGCTCATGAAGCTACCTTGGAAGATCATCGAGAACTTTTAAAGACTCATGAGAAGCTATGCTTTGGAAAGCTCAGCCTTGAGCAAGAGCATGAGTTCTTAAAAGCAATCAATGATGATATTCGCAAGAAAATTTATTCTTACATTGCCAAACATTTAATCTTGTCTCCTTACATGCCACGAGTAAAATCTAGCAACAAGAGTAAGAAAGATTCTTCATCTAGTAGTAACAATAATCATGCTAAATCAAATATTGTTGCTTCTAGTAGTTCTCTTGATTCCACTAATGATTCTCTTAGCCCAGTTACACTTGATCAAGAAAATAGCTTATTGAAGGGAATTATAGAGAAAGGTGTTTACAAGAGCCTTACCGGAAGTAAGCAATTTGAGGAAATTGTACGCAAGGAAGGAAGACACCGGAAGAATCAAGGTGTTGGTTTTGAACGAAAGTTCAATGCCAATGGAGTTGAGTGGGAAGAAGATCAATACCCCAAGACAAAGTTTGTTCCTCAACAAGAGAAGTATGATCCTACTTCCTTCCAAGTAACGCAAGCTCAAGATGATATTCCACCACAAGACCACAAGCAAAAAGGCAAGGATAAGCTTCAAGAGGAGATTGATGCATTTGAAGAAGCTCCCAAGGCCTTGGTCAAGTGGGTTCCCAAGACTACATCAAGTTCTAAGTCATCAAGTACAACCACAACTCCAAGGATTCCCATCAAGATGGTGTGGATCCCGAAGAAGAAGGACTAGAGAGTTCTTGAGGGTGACTCCGCCAACATATTTCACTCATATCATTTTGGCAAGGACAAGTGCAAACAACTTCCAAATCATGCACTAGTTCAAGGAGTCACAAACCCTCTTGTTGGTAAGACAACGGACAAGGTAACCAAATTCTTTCATGGACATCATCTTGTGTGTACATCACTCTATGTCTATGGATATCCTTGTTTGTTCCTTGTGGGACTAACCCGTGTAGGTATTGAAAGTGCAACCCACTCCAATGGATTGCTCGAAATGATCTACATCAACATTGAGCGTCCACATCTTCAACACCTACATGAAGTCATCATCGACAAACCCAAGGTTAGTTCATCCCTTTTAGGGGGGATATCACATCTAGAGGGAGCTTTACTCTAATCAATTGAGCTAAAGCAACTCTAATGATGTGAACACAACAATGTTTTATGTAAAAGTGGCAACCCCACTTGTGCTTAAACGATGAGTATGATCTATGATCAAATGTTCTCATTTGACTCCTTAGTCAATATACTCATATATAGATGACCTAGTCATCACCAATTGCTTGATAGATGCTAGAGTGTTTGTGCATGCTTTGTCACATATTTCATTTGCCGTTTTATTGTCTGAGCATGTTGATTGCATATTTTACTCATTTGAGGACATCCATTTGTTGCTTTGATTGTTTGGCTTTTTCTCTTTTGCCAAATGGATGGACAAGAATGCCTAAGAACTCCCTCTAGCTATCTATGATTTTCTCGTCTCAAACTCTATTCATGCTACATCACAAAGTTTCATCAAGTCAGATTCGAACCACTCTGTGTGAGGAGCACTCGGAGTCCCCAATTTGTCATAGACTTAAACTTCCAAAACCTCTTTGTGCATTTCGGTATGACCGAGTCATCCACTTCGGTCACACCGAGTTCACTAAGTTGATCTAGGTTTTCTATCTCGGTGCAACCGATTTGAACCTTTCGGTCACACCGAGTTGCAGTAACCACTTGTGATTCTGCATCTCGGTGCCACCGAGTTGTTCCACTCGGTCACACCGACAGGGTCAGGATATATATACCGACGGGTTGAATTTTGGAAATTCCTCCAAAACCCTTCACCCGCGTGTGTGTCCTGCTCTGCCTCCTCAGGTCTCCGGATCGTCTCCTCGCCGCCAGCGACCTCCCACCGCTGGTTTCCATCACCGTCAATGGAAATCTGCTCCACCATTGTCGCCGTAGCGAACCTCCGCTGAACTAGGGTATGGGTTCGACTCTGTGTGCTATTCCTTAACTCTGGTTCATAGCACATTGCTTTGCCATGATCTTTACCACGTATGGAAACGATCTATCCACTGAAAACATCCCTTAGGTTAGATTTGATTTGAAAATTTAGGGTTAGGTCTCCGCCAAACTCATCTCGGACTGACCGAGTTGTAGAAATCGGTCTCACCGATTTGGCTTAGGCCATAGCACATGCATTTTCGGTCTGACCGAAAACTGCACATCGGTGTGACCGAGTTCAATTCTGTGTGAAACCCTAGCAGTCTCGGTGCCACCGAACTGTGACTCGGTCTGACCGAGTTCACATGTTTAGGCTCCAAAAATTGCTTCGGTATCACCGAGTTTATCAAATCGGTAGCTCCGAAATGCTTTTTGTGGAGAACTAAAACTAAGCTTTTAAGTCATCTATTTTACAGAAACTCTGCACTTTGTGATGCTCATCCACTCTACCTCATCTACATCTATTCACAAGGTCTGTTGTCAGTGTGTTTGCCAAGATGTCTGACCAGAGTGACAGTCAGAACAGATCTGAGGAACAAGCGCAACTGAGTGAGGGTTCAGATCCCTCAAGCATCTATGATGAGGGCAGTAGAAGCACACCTAGTAACTTGCCCAAGGAAGCCACTAGAGCAAGGAAGAAGAGAACCTCAGACTCTGAGGATGAAGATTATGTGGCTTTTGAGGATGAGGCCACCTCAAAGAAGAAAGTGCTGAAGAAAGAGTATGGCACAGCTGCTGCAACTGAGCCAGGCTTGAACAAGAAGGCACCTGCCAGAAGAGTCCCAATGTCTAAAGCCAGGGCATCCACTCAGGAACCCTCCAAGTCAACTGGAGGAGAAGATGCTGCTGAGGAAAAGAAAAAGAAGGAGAGAAAAAGGGGAAGATGGTGCAACAAGGTAGACCCCATGGCTGAATTTGAGAAGCATTCTTCTGATGAAGAAGAAGAAGAAGAGGAAGAGGATGTTCCACCAGCACCCAAAGCTCAGAAGCTTATGGGAGATGCAATTAAGTCAGGAGCTGCTCCATCTAAGCCCAAGTCTGCTCCCAAAGCTCAAGCTCAGAAACCCCCAAAGCCCAAGAGAAACACTAGAAGTATTCCTGCAGGAGAGAAGAACAAGGCCCCAGTGCCTCAAGCTGAAGAAGAGGATGAAGAGTCTCTTTTTTTGAGAAAGCTTAAACCCAAGATTCCAGACCACAATGATGCTCATCCAGTGCTGAGGACATGCATATCAGAAAGGATGCTGGACTGAGATTGTGGAGGCAGTCTGATCCCTATGCTGTAAGGAGGAGGACTGCAGTTGATTACCGATTTCATACCAAAGAACGACAAGACTTTTATGAGACCATTCTGCTTGACAAGAAGCCAATTGTCTGTGATATGAGATGGGTTGATTGGGAATACATCAAGGAGAATGAATATCACTTCCCAGGAGTTTATGACAGCTTCAAAGCATGTGGAGTTGACAAATTTGTTGGGCAGAAGCTCACAAAATGGAATGATGAGTTGATCACGCAGTTTTACTCCACTGCTCACTTTTACCCAGATGGGAAGATCATTTGGATGTCTGAAGGTACTAGGTACCAATCCACTATTGAAGAATGGGCCAAGCTGATCAATGTCCCAGAGGAACATGAAGATGACTTAGATGTGTATGCAACGAAGAAGAAAGACCACAACACTATGGCTAACATGTACAAAGAGATCCCTGATAAAGCTTTGGAGACACACAAGCTTGGGTCTATACATTATTTGTTGTCTGGTTTGCCTACCATCAACACCATTCTAAGGCACACATTGCTACCAAAGTCAGGAGATCACAAGATGATCCGAGGACATTCCATCAACATGTTGCAAATTTTTTATGTCCCTCAAAAGTTTAAAGTCATGAGCCTGATTGTAGAGACAATCAAGAGGACAGCTGCTGATCAAAAGAGGAGTTGTGGGTATGCTCCATACATTCAGGAGCTCATTAATGCTAAGATGGGCACAGGAACATACTTGTTTGTAACACCCCGCATGTAACTTGCCATATTTGTAACTCCGACTCTTGCCATTTTCGGCTATGTGTTATGATTTTTCCTCCGTTGTCGGGTTTTGTCTTTCGTTTTGTATTTTTTCATGTCATGCATTTTCATATCATGTCATCATGTGCATTGCATTCGCATACGTGTTCGTCTCTTGCATCCGAGCATTTTCCCCGTTGTCCGTTTTCCAATCCGGCGCTCCTATCTCCTCCGGTGCACCCCTCTTGTTTTCTTTCGTGTGCGTGTGTCAAACTTTCTCAGAATGGACCTAGGCTTGTCAAGTGGTCTTAATATACCACCCGGAGACTACCGGTCAAGTTTCGTTCCATTCGGAGGTCGTTTGGTAGTCCAACGGTTAACCGGGCATCCGCAAAGTCCATTTGAGTGTCCAGCAAAACCCCCTCTAAAACCAGCCCAAAACCCACCAAACTCTCTTCCATGTTCTAGGTCGTTCGATCACGATCGTGTGGGCGAAAACCGCACCTCATTTGAGTCTCCTAGCTCCCTCTACCTATTTATATGTGGGCATCCCGAAAAACGGAATCGCAGACGAAACCCTAGCTTCTCCACCGCGCGCCGCCGGACGAAATCGCCTGCCGACGGACACGTCCGGATCCTCCACCGCGCCGGCCCGCCCGGCCCGCCGCGGGCCCGCCGGCCCGCACCGCCGCCGCCCGACGCCGCCTGCCCGCGCCGCCGCCGGCTCGGCCCCGCCTCGCCCCGCCGCCGGCCGGTCCCGTCGCGGTCGCCCGCCGCCGCCGGCCGCCTCCCCGCCGGCGGCGCGCCACCGCCCGCCGGCGCCACCTCCGGCCGCGCCTCCGGCCTCTCCTCCCCTCCCGCCGGCGAGCCGCGCTGCCGCCCTCTCCCTCCTTCCTCGCCGGCCGACGAGCTCGAGCTCGAGGAGCTCCCTCGATCGGATCTGGTAATAGCCCCCGTTGACTTCTCCTCGACCCGTTTTTTTTCTGTTAAGTCACTAATTTTTCTCAGCAAGTGCTCCTGTTCCCGATGCCATAATTCTGTGCATGTAGCTCCGATTCGCGCGTGTAATATGTCAAGTTGTTCGCCTCGTGATGCTCTTCATTTTGTTCAATTGCACCAAGTTCATTAGAGGTCATCTTGATGCCCAAATCTCTGTTGGAAGAGGGCTAGTTGCTGTTATTCTCTGGTTCTTATCAGAACTGGGAGATTTGTCATTTTTGTATCATTTATTCTGTGCATCTTTTCAGCATGAGCTCTACATGTGTTTTGAAGTATGCCATGCCATCTTTTCAGTGGTGTAGTCCATGTATTTTTGTGATCTCTGTGGTGACTAGCACAAGCATGCAAAGTAGGCCCCGTAATATTTCTGATTTCAGGGACAGTGATTTCTCTAAGTCCTTGTCTGCTGTAATTTTGTTGCCATGTAAACTTGATGCTACAGAGAGATCCATGCATATTTTGGAGATGTTCAGTAAGGATGTTTTGTAGCTATAGTTGTAATTGATCCATTCCTGCAATTTTTTTGCAATTATGGAGTGACATAGCATGACTCAATCTTGCTCTACTTTTGCTATAAAATATTTCTGGCAGATTATTAACATGATATGCATTTTTGCCAAGCTTATTGTAGTTGATCCATACATGCTATGTATTTGTTCTTGCCATGGATAGCTTCTTAAACATGCCATATTGCTGTAGGTATGCTTGGTTTGTAGTGCATTGCTCTGTAGTGAGTGCATCAAGCTCACAAAGAGGCCTACATATTAATATTTCTGCCATGCTCTGTTTTCTGCTAAGTCTGAAACCTGATAACGAAACTTGCTATGTTTACATGCTTGCCATCATATCTTCTGGTCCTTTTTGGCTTATGGTCATTAAGGGACTTTTGTCATGTGCATTTAGTAGATCACTGCCATGCCTTGTTTTGCCATGTTAAGTTCTTGTAGCATGTTGATTTCGTGCTCTGAACATTGCTACCTGATGCTGATTTCTGCCATGTCCAGTTTTTCACCAAGTCTGTGAACCTGTAATCTTTTGCACTATTGCCATGCTTGTTTGAGCTTGATATGTTGTGAACTAGCTGTAGCTCAGTGTTCATATTTTGTCAAGCATCTCCTGTAGATTACTGCCATGTGCTTTGTTGCTATGTTGGGGTGCGTTAGCATTGTGACTTGTTGCATTTTAAGTACTATCATGCTGTTAATCGCAGATTCGTGTCATTCTTGTTTTGCTTGCCATTTGCAAACCGTGCATCCGTTTCCGGTGATCTTTATATCGATTTCGACCGAAATCATCTCATCTTTCTAGTGGCATGCTTGGTGTGCCAAGTTACTGCCATGTTCATCATTTTCCTTCCGGAGCACGCATATGCATCGCATATCATATCTTGCATATCATACATGTTTTGCATCATGTTGCTTGCGCATTTCTCGTTCTTGATTGTGGTTCCGTTTGTTTGTGTTCTTGTCTTGGGTAGATCCGGGAGACGAGTTCGTGAACGAGGAACCTGTCGAGTACGCTTACGAGGATCAAGCTTTCGACAACTCTGAGAACCTTGCAGGCAAGATGACCACCCCTCGAAATCACTTCTATCTTTGCTATACTAGTTGTTCGCTCTATTGCCATGCTCCGCTACCTATCACTTGCTATATCATGTCTCCCATTGTAGCCATGTCAGCCTCTAACCATCCTTTCCTAGCAAACCGTTGTTTGGCTAAGTTACCGCTTTTGCTCAGCCCCTCTTATAGCGTTGCTAGTTGCAGGTGAAGTTGAAGTTGTTCCATGTCGGAACATGGATATGTTGGGATATCACAATATCTCTTATTTAATTAATGCATCTATATATTTTGGTAAAGGGTGGAAGGCTCGGCCTTATGCCTGGTGTTTTGTTCCACTCTTGCCGCCCTAGTTACTGTTATACCGGGATTATGTTCCTTGAGTTTGCGTTCCTTACGCGGTCGGGTGATTTATGGGACCCCCTTGATAGTTCGCCTTGAATAAAACTCCTCCAGCAAGGCCCAACCTTGGTTTTACCAGTTGCTACCTAAGCCTTTTCCCCCGGGTTTTCGCGAGCCCGAGGGTCATCTTATTTTAACCCCCCCGGGCCAGTGCTCCTTCAAGTGTTGGTCCGAACTGAGCAGACTGCGGGGCCCCCTCCTGGAAACTCGAGGTCTGGTTTTACTCGTAGGATGTCTCATCCGGTGTGCCCTGAGAACGAGATATGTGCAGCTCCTATCGGGATTTGTCGGCACATTCGGGTGGCTTTGCTGGTCTTGTTTTACCATTGTCGAGATGTCTTGTAAACCGAGATTCCGAGACTGATCGGGTCTTTCCGGGAGAAGGTTTATCCTTCGTTGACCGTGAGAGCTTATGATGGGCTAAGTTGGGACACCCCTGCAGGGTATTATCTTTCGAAAGCCGTGCCCGCGGTTATGAGGCAGATGGGAATTTGTTAATGTCCGGTTGTAGATAACTTGTCACTTGACCCAATTAAAATACATCCACTGCGTGTGTAGCCGTGATGGTCTCTTCTCGGCGGAGTCCGGGAAGTGAACACGGTCTGCGTTATGAATGACGTAAGTAGGTGTTCAGGATCACTTCTTGGTCAATGCTAGATGACGTCCATTCCGTTGCTTCTCTTCTCGCTCTCATTTGCGCAAGTTAGCCACCATATATGCTTTTGCCGCTGCAGCTCCACCTCTTTGCACCTCCCTTTCCTATAAGCTTAAATACTCTTGATCTCGCGGGTGTGAGATTGCTGAGTCCCCGTGACTCACAGATTCTACCAAAACAGTTGCAGGTGCCGACGATGCCAGTGCAGATGATGGCGTCGATCTCAAGTGGGAGTTCGACGAGGAACGTGGTCGTTACTATGTGTGTTTTCCTGATGATCAGTAGTGGAGCCCAGTTGGGACGATCGGGGATCTAGCATTTGGGGTTGTCTTAATTTCATCTGGATTTTGACCGTAGTCGGTCCATATGATTGTATTTTGGATGATGTATGTTGATATTTATGTATTGTGTGAAGTGGCGATTGTAAGCCAACTCTTTATCCCATTCTTGTTCATTACATGGGATTGTGTGAAGATGACCCTTCTTGCGACAAAACCACTATGCGGTTATGCCTCTAAGTCGTGCCTCGACACGTGGGAGATATAGCCGCATCGTGGGCGTTACAAGTTGGTAATCAGAGCCATCCCCGACTTAGGAGCCCCCTGCTTGATCGAATCGCTGGCGTTGTTGAGTCTAGAAAAAAATGTTTTGAGTCTTAGGATTATATATATCGGAGAGTAGGATTCTTTTTACTCCTCAGTCCCTTCGTCGCTCTGGTGAGGTCTCCTGACATAGAAGTTTTGACTTTTCTCTCCTCAAATTTCACTAAAAAAAATTTAGGATCACGCGGGTATCTTGGAATCGTTCCGATGGCTTTGTGACGAGAACATTGTTCTTGGTGCCTCCTGTCATTTAGGGGTTGTGGCAGTGTCCCGGGGAGTTGAGCTCCGAGGTGTTGTCGTCATAATTTTATCGTTGTAGTTCTGGAATACCTGAGTTTCGCCGACATCGAAATCTCTTTTATGCAGTTGTTGGTGAGATCACCTCGACGCCACCCAGTACTGGGGCGGGAGTTCGGGAGTATTGCCATAACTTGTATAACGGATGTTTTTCGAAGGTTGAGGTAAACGGTTTCCGAAGATTTCTTGGTTATGTGTTGACGGATGGATACAACTGGATCTAGGGATTGTTAGTTTGGGTGATATATTTTGTGTCCCCTGTATCCCCTACACCAGATTGCATAACCAGAAAGTTTCGGGAGTTTATAAGTGGGAATTCAAGTAGCCTTAGGATATCTTTCCGACAGACGCATGATATGATATTGGGGTTCGACGTCTAGTGGTCCGCCTGTATACGGTTGATTTTACAGTGGTCTCGTTGTGTCTTAAAGAGTCCATGGCTTTGCCGACTCGGGGACGCTTCGTATGTCATGTGCACAGCCTTGTACATGATGGTACTGTACGATTGAGCCCGTGTGGGCCCCACCACGAAAACTTCGGACGAAATATCTATCATATGTTTGTTCCGGCTTATTTTGCAAGCCAATACTTTGTTTTATTTTGTATTGTGGTATTCGAGTTAATTCGAATTCATATGTTGATTCCATATCTTTTTCAAGTGGCTTCTCAACTTATGGAAGTGTGATGATTTACTACGGAATTCATTTGTTCATCTTCGTTCGAATGTTTATTGTGAGGACTATATGTTGCAATTTCTATCCGTTGATTCTACTTATCTATTTGTCTATCAAGATGCTAACGGATGTCACCCTCTTCAGGATGGCTCCGCCAACGCGTCAGAATCCGGATCGCAATGAAGGGAGTCAAGCGAACCCTCCGCCACCACCTCCACCTCCGGAGGCATGGCAAGCAATCATGGCAGCCACCAACGCCAATGCTCAGATGATTCTGCAACTCTTGCAAGAACGTACTCAAGGGCAAGGCAATCAAGGCAATCAAGGTCAAGGCAACAATCAGTTTCACTTTGCCACTCTCAACCAGTTTCTCGCAAATCAGCCCAAGTATTTCAGCTACTGTGCCGAGGCCACGGATGCTGATGATTGGCTCGTGGACATCAACAAGCATTTTGAATGTAGCAATGTCAGGCCTGAGGACTATGTCAAGTTCGCTTCTTTCCAGCTCAAGGACCAAGCTGCTGATTGGTATCAACAATACAAAGATCCCAGAGGAGGTCGTGTGATCACTTGGACTGGCTTCTGTCGGGACTTCAAAGTGCACCACATTCCACAAAGTGTTGTTGAGAGCAAGCGTGAGGAGTTCCGCAATCTCAAGCAAGGCAACATGTCTGTGTATCAATACAACATTCAGTTTCAGAAACTTGCTCGCTTCGCTAAACAAGACGTTCCTGATGAGAAGAGCATGATCTATCACTTCAGAGGTGGCCTTAAAGAGGATCTGCAGTTAGCTCTCGTTCTTGTTGAGCCTACTCACTTTGATCAATTCTACAATATGGCACTCAAGCAAGAGGCTGCTCAGCTCAAGTGTGAGGCTTCTAAGAAGAGAGTCAGAGACGCAGTTCAGTCTTCTTCTTCCTCACTTGTGACAGCTAAGCAACAGAAGTTCTGGTTGCCTCCTCCTCCTCCGTTTCGTCAGCCTTACCAGCAGAAGAACAAAGGTGGCCATGGTTCTTCCAACTCTTCCAACTCTGGCTATCAGAACAAGTCTCAGAATCAAGCTCCAAAGTCCAATGCTCCTTATCACCGTCCACTCTCAGAGGTGACTTGCAACAAATGTCAGCAGAAAGGTCACTATGCTAACAAGTGCTTCAACCAGAGGCGTCTTCCTCCTCCTCCTCCTGTCAGATCTTCCAGCAATGCAGTGGTTAAGCATAATCCAAAGTCTGCTAAGGTGAACATGATGAATGCAGCTCAAGCGGAGGAATCCACTGATGTGATAATGGGTAATCTCTCCGTTAATGATATTCCTGCAAAAGTTCTTTTTGATACTGGTGCATCGCATTCTTTCTTGTCATACCCATTTGCATCGAAGCACAATGTTGACACAGAGATTTTATCCAAAGTTATGCAAGTTGTTTCTCCGGGTAAGCTTTTGTCTTCTAGTTTGGTTGCTCCCGATGTTTCCATCAAGATGGGCGACTATAAATTTCAGTCTTCACCAGTTGTTCTTGGTGACTCGGATATTGATCTAATTCTCGGGATGGACTGGCTTTCTAAGCACAAGGCTCAACTTGATTGTGCTGCCAGGGAAATTCAATTGACACACTCGTCTGAGGATGTGATTATTTATGCCGCTCGTGATGAAACCATTCGGTTTTTCTCTCACAATGAGAAGGGCGAATTGAATGCCATCTCTCAAATTCCAGTCGTTTGCGAGTATCAAGATGTCTTTCCAGAAGAGCTTCCGGGTATGCCTCCTCATCGGCCAGTTGAGTTCGTTATTGAACTAGAGCCAGGCACTGAACCCGTTTGCAAGCGTCCATACAAGCTTGGACCTAACGAGCTGAAGGAATTGAAGAAGCAGCTCGATGAACAAGAATGTCTGGGTTTGATCAGACTGAGTTCTTCTCCATGGGGTTGTGGTGTTCTTTTTGTCAAGAAGAAGGATGGCACGGACCGACTTTGTGTCGACTACCGTCCATTGAATAAGAAGACAATCAAGAACAAGTATCCACTTCCCAACATCAATGAGCTATTTGAGCAACTCAAGGGTGCTAACGTATTCTCGAAGCTCGACCTTCGTATGGGTTATCATCAGATTCGCATTCGTGAAGAAGATATCCCCAAGACAGCATTCAGAACAAGCTTTGGTTCTTATGAATATACTGTCGTGTCTTTCGGCCTTGTCAATGCTCCTCTAGTGTTCTCTCGGATGATGAATTACATCTTCAACCCCTATACCAATGAATTAGTTCTGGTGTATCTCGATGATATCTTGGTCTTCTCCAAGAATAAGCAGGATCATGCCAAACATTTGCGATTGGTGCTCGACAAGCTCAGAGAGTATCAATTCTATGCGAAGTTCTCCAAATGTGAGTTTTGGCTCGATGAAGTTCTTTTCCTTGGTCACATCATCTCTGCCAAGGGCATCGCTGTTAACCCCGAGAAGGTATCCGCAGTTGTGGATTGGGAACCTCCTCAAAATGTCAAGCAGCTTCGAAGTTTTCTTGGTCTTGCAAGCTATTGCCGAAGATTCGTTGAGAATTTCTCCAAGATTGCAAAGCCTCTTTCCAACCTCCTACAGAAGCATGTGAAGTATGTCTGGTCTCCTGAGTGTGACGTTGCTTTCAACACTCTCAAAGAGAAACTAGTCACAGCTCCTGTCTTGACTCCTCCTGATGAATCCAAGCCGTATGAAGTTTTCTGTGATGCTTCTCTCCAAGGTCTCGGTGCTGTGTTAATGTAAGAGAAGAAAGTTGTGGCCTATACCTCTCGGCAGTTAAAGCCCAACGAGAAGAACTACCCCACTCACGATCTTGAGTTGGCGGCAGTTGTCCATGCATTAATAACATGGAGACATCTCTTGTTGGGAAGACAAGTGGACATTTTCACCGATCACAAGAGTCTCAAGTATATCTTCACTCAGCCCAACCTCAACCTCAGGCAGACTCGATGGGTCGAAATGATTCAAGAGTACAATCCGAGTATCGAATATACTCCAGGCAAGGCTAATGTCATTGCAGATGCTTTAAGCAGGAAGGCTTATTGCAACATCTTAATTCTCAAGCCTTTCCAACCGGATCTTTGTGAAGCCTTCCGCAAGCTGAATCTCCAAGTTGTTCCTCAAGGCTTTCTTGCCAACCTCATAGTCTCTCCTACTTTGGAAGATCAAATTCGTGAGGCACAACTCCTTGATGCCATGGTGAAGAAGGTGAAACGTGGTATCGACAAGGGTCTTTCCAAATACAAGTGCTATCGCATTGATGACAGAGACACTTTGTTCTTCGAGGACCGGATTGTGGTTCCTAAAGGTGATCTAAGGAAAGTCATAATGAACGAGGCGCACAATTCTCTCCTATCCATTCATCCTGGAAGTACGAAGATGTATCATGACCTCAAGCAGTCGTATTGGTGGACTCGAATGAAGCGAGAAATTGCTCAATTCGTGAATGAATGTGATGTCTGTCGAAGAGTGAAAGCAGAACACCAACGACCAGCTGGTCTCCTCCAACCTCTTGCTATCCCAGAGTGGAAGTTTGATCATATCGAAATGGACTTCGTGACTGGTTTTCCAAAGTCCAAGCGCGGAAATGACGCTATCTTCGTTGTTATCGACAAGCTCTCTAAAGTGGCTCATTTCCTTCCAATCAAAGAATCCATCACAGCAGCTCAGCTGGCAGAGCTTTACACCTCCAGAATTGTCTCCTTGCACGGCATTCCACAATTGATTTCTTCAGATCGTGGAAGCATCTTCACCTCTAAGTTCTGGGACTCCTTCCAGAAGGCCATGGGCACTAACATTCGCTTCAGCACAGCTTTCCATCCTCAAACTAGTGGCCAAGTCGAGCGAGTCAATCTAATTCTTGAAGATATGCTCAGGGCTTGTGTCATTTCCTTTGGCATGAAATGGGAAGATTGTCTTCCTTATGCTGAATTCTCCTACAACAACAGCTTCCAAGCAAGTTCGGGCAAGGCCCCATTCGAGATTCTCTATGGCAGAAAGTGCCGTACTCCTCTCAATTGGTCAGAGACTGGTGAACGCCAACTTCTTGGCAATGACTTAATCACTGAAACTGAAGAGATGTGTAAAGTCATCCGTGATAATCTCAAAGCCGCGCAATCGCGTCAGAAGAGCTACTATGATAGTAAGCATCATGATTTGGCTTTCGAGATCGGAGACCATGTCTACCTCCGCGTCTCTCCAATGAAAGGCACTCGTCGCTTCGGTATCAAAGGGAAGCTGGCCCCTAGATACGTGGGTCCTTTCAAGATCATTGGCAAAAGAGGCGACCTCGCCTATCAACTTGAGCTTCCTTCCAACTTCGCGAACGTGCACGATGTGTTCCACGTGTCACAGCTCCGCAAGTGCTTCAAGACGCCTGAGCGCACTATCAACTTCGAAGAGATTGACCTCCAAGAAGATTTGTCTTATCATGAGCACCCCGTTTCTATTCTTGAAGAAACTGAGCGCAAGACTCGCAACAAGTCTATTAAATTCCTGAAAGTGAAGTGGTCGCACCATTCCGACCGGGAAGCCACCTGGGAACGCGAGGACCATCTCCGTTCCGAATATCCGGAGTTCTTTCAGTCCTAGATCTCGGGACGAGATCCTCTCGTAGTGGTGGAGTGTTGTAACACCCCGCATGTAACTTGCCATATTTGTAACTCCGACTCTTGCCATTTTCGGCTGTGTTATGATTTTCCCTCCGTTGTCGGGTTTTGTCTTTCGTTTTGTATTTTGTCATGTCATGCATTTTCATATCATGTCATCATGTGCATTGCATTCGCATACGTGTTCGTCTCTTGCATTCGAGCATTTTCCCCGTTGTCCGTTTTCCAATCCGGCGCTCCTATCTCCTCCGGTGCACCCCTCTTGTTTTCATTCGTGTGCGTGTGTCAAACTTTCTCGGAATGGACCGAGGCTTGTCAAGTGGTCTTAATATACCACCCGGAGACTACCGGTCAAGTTTCGTTCCATTCGGAGGTCGTTTGGTACTCCAACGGTTAACCGGGCATCCGCAAAGTCCATTTGAGTGTCCAGAAAAACCCCCTCTAAAACCAGCCCAAAACCCACCAAACTCTCTTCCATGCTCTAGGTCGTTCGATCACGATCGTGTGGGCAAAAACCGCACCTCATTTGGAGTCTCCTAACTCACTCTACCTATTTATATGTGGGCATCCCGAAAAACGGAATCGCTGACGAAACCCTAGCTTCTCCACCGCGCGCCGCCGGACGAAATCGCCTGCCGACGGACACGTCCGGATCCTCCACCGCGCCGGCCGGCCCGGCCCGCCACGGGCCCGCCGGCCCGCACCGCCGCCGCCCGACGCCGCCTGCCCGCGCCGCCGCCGGCTCGCCCCCGCCTCGCCCCGCCGCCTACGCGCCGGAGCCACGCCGCCCCGCCGCCGGCCGGTCCCGCCGCGGCCGCCCGCCGCCGCCCGCCGCCTCCCCGCCACCGCCCGCCGGCGCCACCTCCGGCCGCGCCTCCGGCCTCTCCTCCCCTCCCGCCGGCGAGCCGCGCTGCCGCCCTCTCCCTCCTTCCTCGCCGGCCGACGAGCTCGAGCTCGAGGAGCTCCCTCGATCGGATCTGGTAATAGCCCCCGTTGACTTCTCCTCGACCCGTTTTTTTTCTGTTAAGTCACTATTTTTTCTCAGCAAGTGCTCCTGTTCCCGATGCCATAATTCTGTGCATGTAGCTCCGATTCGCGCGTGTAATATGTCAAGTTGTTCGCCTCGTGATGCTCTTCATTTTGTTCAATTGCACCAAGTTCATTAGAGGTCATCTTGATGCCCAAATCTCTGTTGGAAGAGGGCTAGTTGCTGTTATTCTCTGGTTCTTATCAGAACTGGGAGATTTGTCATTTTTGTATCATTTATTCTGTGCATCTTTTCAGCATGAGCTCTACATGTGTTTTGAAGTATGCCATGCCATCTTTTCAGTGGTGTAGTCCATGTATTTTTGTGATCTCTGTGGTGACTAGCACAAGCATGCAAAGTAGGCCCCGTAATATTTCTGATTTCAGGGACAGTGATTTCTCCAAGTCCTTGTCTGCTGTAATTTTGTTGCCATGTAAACTTGATGCTACAGAGAGATCCATGCATATTTTGGAGATGTTCAGTAAGGATGTTTTGTAGCTATAGTTGTAATTGATCCATTCCTGCAATTTTTTTTGCAATTATGGAGTGACATAGCATGACTCAATCTTGCTCTACTTTTGCTATAAAATATTTCTGGCAGATTATTAACATGATATGCATTTTTGCCAAGCTTATTGTAGTTGATCCATACATGCTATGTATTTGTTCTTGCCATGGATAACTTCTTAAACATGCCGTCTTGCTGTAGGTATGCTTGGTTTATAGTGAATTGCTCTGTAGTGAGTGCATCAAGCTCACAAATAGGCCTACATATTAATATTTCTGCCATGCTCTGTTTTCTGCTAAGTCTGAAACCTGATAACGAAACTTGCTATGTTTACATGCTTGCCATCATATCTTCTAGCCCTTTTTGGCTTATGGTCAGTAAGGGACTTTTGTCATGTGCATTTAGTGGAACACTTCCATGCCTTGTTTTGCCATGTTAAGTTCCTGTAGCATGTTGATTTCGTGCTCTGAACATTGCTACCTGATGCTGATTTCTGCCATGTCCAGTTTTTCACTAAGTCTGTGAACCTGTAATCTTTTGCACTATTGCCATGCTTGTTTGAGCTTGATATGTTGTGAACTAGCTATAGCTCAATTTTTCATATTTTGTCAAACATCTCCTGTAGATTACTGCCATGTGCTTTGTTGCTATGTTGGGGTGCTGTAGCATTGTGACTTGTTGCATTTTAAGTGCTATCATGCTGTTAATCGCAGATTCGTGTCATTCTTGTTTTGCTTGCCATTTGCAAACCGTGCATCCGTTTCCGGTGATCTTTATATCGATTTCGACCGAAATCATCTCATCTTTCCAGTGGCATGCTTGGTTTGCCAAGTTACTGCCATGTTCCTCATTTTCCTTCGGGAGCACGCATATGCATCGCATATCATATCTTGCATATCATACATGTTTTGCATCATGTTGCTTGCGCATTTCTCGTTGTTGATTGTGGTTCCGTTTGTTTGTGTTCTTGTCTTGGGTAGATCCGGGAGACGAGTTCGTGAACGAGGAACCTGTCGAGTACGCTTACGAGGATCAAGCTTTCGACAACTCTGAGAACCTTGCAGGCAAGATGACCACCCCTCGAAATCACTTCTATCTTTGCTATACTAGTTGTTCGCTCTATTGCCATGCTCCGCTACCTATCACTTGCTATATCATGTCTCCCATTGTAGCCATGTCAGCCTCTAACCATCCTTTCCTAGCAAACCGTTGTTTGGCTAAGTTACCGCTTTTGCTCAGCCCCTCTTATAGCGTTGCTAGTTGCAGGTGAAGTTGAAGTTGTTCCATGTCGGAACATGGATATGTTGGGATATCACAATATCTCCTATTTAATTAATGCATCTATATATTTTGGTAAAGGGTGGAAGGCTCGGCCTTATGACTGGTGTTTTGTTCCACTCTTGCCGCCCTAGTTACTGTTATACCGGGATTATGTTCCTTGAGTTTGCGTTCCTTACGCGGTCGGGTGATTTATGGGACCCCCTTGACAGTTCGCCTTGAATAAAACTCCTCCATCAAGGCCCAACCTTGGTTTTACCAGTTGCTACCTAAGCCTTTTCCCCCGGGTTTTCGCGAGCCCGAGGGTCATCTTATTTTAACCCCCCCGGGCCAGTGCTCCTTCGAGTGTTGGTCCGAACTGAGCAGACTGCGGGGCCCCCTCCTGGAAACTCAAGGTCTGGTTTTACTCGTAGGATGTCTCATCCGGTGTGCCCTGAGAACGAGATATGTGCAGCTCCTACCGGGATTTGTCGGCACATTCGGGTGGCTTTGCTGGTCTTGTTTTACCATTGTCGAGATGTCTTGTAAACCGGGATTCCGAGACTGGTCGGGTCTTTCCGGGAGAAGGTTTATCCTTCGTTGACCGTGAGAGCTTATGATGGGCTAAGTTGGGACACCCCTGCAGGGTATTATCTTTCGAAAGCCGTGCCCGCGGTTATGAGGCAGATGGGAATTTGTTAATGTCCGGTTGTAGATAACTTGTCACTTGACCCAATTAAAATACATCCACTGCGTGTGTAGCCGTGATGGTCTCTTCTCGGCGGAGTCCGGGAAGTGAACACGGTCTGCGTTATGAATGACGTAAGTAGGTGTTCAGGATCACTTCTTGGTCAATGCTAGATGACGTCCGTTCCGTTGCTTCTCTTCTCGCTCTCATTTGCGCAAGTTAGCCACCATATATGCTTTTGCCGCTGCAGCTCCACCTCTTTGCACCTCCCTTTCCTATAAGCTTAAATAGTCTTGATCTCGCGGGTGTGAGATTGCTGAGTCCCCGTGACTCACAGATTCTACCAAAACAGTTGCAGGTGCCGACGATGCCAGTGCAGATGATGGCGTCGATCTCAAGTGGGAGTTCGACGAGGAACGTGGTCGTTACTATGTGTGTTTTCCTGATGATCAGTAGTGGAGCCCAGTTGGGACGATCGGGGATCTAGCATTTGGGGTTGTCTTAATTTCATCTGGATTTTGACCGTAGTCGGTCCATATGATTGTATTTTGGATGATGTATGTTGATATTTATGTATTGTGTGAAGTGGCGATTGTAAGCCAACTCTTTATCCCATTCTTGTTCATTACATAGGATTGTGTGAAGATGACCCTTCTTGCGACAAAACCACTATGCGGTTATGCCTCTAAGTCGTGCCTCGACACGTGGGAGATATAGCCGCATCGTGGGCGTTACATTGTTGGACAAAGAGCACTTACCCTTGCTCCCTGAGTTTGAAGATAATGAGGTTGTCATGAATGAGAATGAACCTTCATCAGCTCAAGCACAAGATAAGAGAGCAAAAGCTAAAGCAGAGAAAGTTGCCAAGATGCCTAGTGTTGAGGAAGCATCTCAAGTTTTCCTGAAGAGAAAACAAGACCAGCTTGGATATTTGATTCAAGCTACTTTGAGGATCGAGAAGGGATTGGCCACCCTGACTCGGAATCTGGAGAGTTTGGAGAGGATCATAGAGACAAAATTTTATGATCTTGATCTGAAGGTAACTAAGATCCAAACAGCAGTTGAGCAGCTCTAGGAGGAAGCAGAAGAGAGGAAAGGGAAGGCAACTACTGATGCTTTTCAGGGAGTGCCTAGAGGTCAGAGGTTTGCTGCAGTACCCATGGCTGACACTAGAGCCACCACATCAGCACCAGCAGCCACAACTTCAGTGCCACCTCCAGCAGCCACTCCACCAGCTCCAACAACATCAACTAATGACTTCGTCCTTGGAGTTCTCTCTACACCACCTCTCGAAGACCAAGCCTGAGAGACGCATAGCTCTATGCATTTTCAAACTTTTTGGTAACTTGTTGCCAAAGGGGGAGAAATATGTATAGATCATAGGCTTCAAGAGAGAGTGTTTTGTCTTTTATCTCTCTTGCTTTTGGTTGAACTTTATTGTGTGCTTGGTTTATACTTTATGTCCTTGTGTGAGATACTTGTATGATCATGTGTTTGATCATATGCTACTGTAATGCTTGCTTGGATGATATTATCCTTTATATCCATATATGATCGTTCACTTTGCTTGGTGATGAGTGTATGCTTTTAATTTATAGCATTTTGAGCGCTCCACCAAGATGTATGTGACATGAAAGAGTAACCCATGATCCTAATCGATTGTGCATTTGCATTCAAAAGCAAATCTTAAACAATGCACAAATTTAGGGGGAGCTCTTGCTTATCACATACTCCTCAAAGTGACGAGGTACTTCAATCTTATTATCATTTGTCGAAGCTTTGATCTATATGTTGTCATCAATTACCAAAAAGGGGAGATTGAAAGTGCAACTATCCCTGGGTGGTTTCGGTAGTTATTAACAACATATAGCTCATTGAGCTAATGCTATTTCAAGATGAATATTTCAGGAAAGTTCAATGATTGGCATGGCATGGATTAGAAATGTGGACCCCTCAAAATGCTAAGGACAAAAGATTGGCTCAAGCTCTAATGCTCAAGACTCTACATTTTACTTTTAGTGATCCAAGATCACATTGAGTCCATAGGAAAAGCCAATACTATTAAAAGGGGATGAGGTGTTGCTTAATGGGTTTCTTGCTCAAAATGCTTAGTGATATGCTCCAAAACCCTCAACCACTTTCTCACATCCACACATGTCCCAAACCGAAAGTCAAACTCGGCCCCACCGAATCTTTCTATCCGGCGCCACCGAGTTCAGTTGACATAGCCACTGCCACAAACCCTAGTCACTTCGGTTTCACCGGTAGGGATCTCGGTCTCACCGAGATGGGATTGCAAACTCTCTGTTTCCCTTCGTAACGTTTTGGTCCAATCGAGATGAGCGATCGGTCCCACCGAGTTCGCAATGCAAACTCTTTGTTTCCCCTTCGTAACGTTTCGGTCCAACCGAGATGAGCGAATTGGTCCCACCGAGTTTGCCTGACCAACTCTCTGTTAGCCTGTTACCAAAATCGGTCTCACCGAGTTTGTGTAATCGGTCTCACTGAGATTACGTTATGCCCTAACCCTAATGAAATCGGTCCCACCGAGTTGACATGTCGGTCCCACCGAAAATCCTAACGTTCACATTTTGAACTAAATCGGTCTGACCGAGTTTCATTATTCGGTCCCACCGAGTTTGGTGATTTGTGTGTAACGGTTAGATTTTGTGTGGAGGCTATATATATACCCCTCCACCCGCTCTTCATTCGTGGAGAGAGCCATCAGAACATGCCTACACTTCCAACATACATTTTCTGAGAGAGAACTAGCTACACTTGTGTTGAGGTCAAGATATTCCATTCCAACCACATAAATCTTGATCTCTAGCCTTCCCCAAGTTGCTTTCCACTCAAATCATCTTTCCACCAAATCCAATACTATGAGAGAGAGTTGTGTGTTGGGGAGACTATCATTTTGAAGCACAAGAGCAAGGAGTTCATCATCAACACACCATCTATTACATTTTGGAGAGTGGTGTCTCTGTGGACTCGCGCAACCGTTATCCTTCGTGGGTTGAAGTCTCGATCAACGTGGATGGAAGATAGCACCACCTATCGGAACCACGGATAAAACATCTCCGTGTCTACATTGCGTTTGATCCCTCAAACTCCTCCCATTACCTTCATGTGCAATTGTTTTACATTCCGCTGCTATACTCTTAGAATTGCATGTGTAGGTTGATTGCTTGACTTGTGCAAAGTTGCTAAAATCTGGTAAGACTTAAAACTGGGAAAATGCTAGATTTTTATTTGGTCAAGTACTCTAATCACCCCCCCCCTCTAGACATACTTTCGATCCTACACTCTCTCTCCAGTAAGGCCCATCTAGGCACACTAGTTCCTCGGGGGGTTCCGGTAACCCTGCGGCACTCCGGTTTTCTCCGAAATCACCCGAAACACTTTCGCTGTCCGAATATAGCCGTCCAATATATCAATATTTATGTCTCGACCATTTTGAGACTCCTCGTCATGTCCGTGATCGTATCTGGGACTCCAAACTACCTTCAGTACATCAAAACACATAAACTCATAATACCGATCGTCACTGGACGTTAAGCGTGCGGACCCTACGGGTTCGAGAACTATGTAGACATGACCGAGACACGTCTCCGGTCAATAACAAATAGCAGAACCTAGATGCTCATATTGGCTCCCACATATTCTACGAAGATCTTTATCGGTCAAACCGCATAACAACATGCGTTGTTCCCTTTGTCATCGCTGTGTTACTTGCCCGAGATTCGATCGTCAGTATCACTATACCTAGTTCAATCTCGTTACCGGCAAGTATCTTTACTCATTCCGGATCATCCTGCAACTAACTCATTAGTCACATTGCTTGCAAGGCTTATAGTGATGATCTTTACCGAGAGGGCCCAGAGATACCTCTTTGATACTCGGAGTGACAAATCCTAATCTCGATCTATGCCAACTCAACAAACACCATCGGAGACACCTGTAGAGCATCTTTATAATCACCCAGTTACGTTGTGGCTTTTGATAGCACACAAGGTGTTCCTCCGGTATTCGGGAGTTGCATGATCTCATAGTTAGAGGACCATGTATAATTCAGGAAGAAAGCAATAGCAATAAAACTAAACGATCATTATGCTAAGCTAACGGATGGGTCTTGTTCATCACATCATTCTCTAATGATGTGATCCCGTTCATCAAATGACAACACATGTCTATGGCTAGGAAACTTAACCATCTTTGATTAACGAGCTAGTCAAGTAGAGGCATACCAGGGACACTCTGTTTTGTCTATGTATTCACACATGTATCAAGTTTCCGGTTAGTACAATTCTAGCATGAATAATAAACATTTATCATGATATAAGGAAATATAAATAACAACTTTATTATTGCCTCTAGGGCATATTTCCTTCAGTATCCCACTTGCACTAGAGTCAATAATCTAGTTCACATCGCCATGTGATTTAACACCAATAGTTCACATCGTCATGTGATTTAACACTCTATAGTTCACATCGCCATGTGACCAATACTATCGTGGAATTGTCACGGCAGATGTCCTCGGGTTAGGACTTAGTCGTGGAGCCATCGCAATTGGGAAGCTTGAAGGGGTTAAGTGGGACAAGGAACACGAGGGTTTATACTGGTTCGGCCCCTTACGGTGAAGGTAAAAGCCTACGTCTAGTTGAGGTGGTATTAATCAGGGTTTCGATAACCAGGGAGCTAAACAGCTATGCCCGGCTCTCGATCAGATTGTTGTCGCCCCTAAACCGCTGCCGGGTCGTCCCTTTCTATAGGGAGGTTGGCACCCAGCGGCCCTTAGAGTCCCGGCCGGCTCATAAGAGTGTCCGGCTCGGACTCTAAACAATACTTGCCTTACACTACAAGTCTACTATAACAATGATGATAACTATGGGCAATAAGCCATCGCCGGGTCTCAGCCCATCTCTGGCCCATTATCTTGAAACTTAGCTCCGGGCTTCTGGCAATGACCCTTAGTGTAACCCGGCCCTCCTGGCGGGTGACTCCCAGGTCTATATCCTCAACATTAGGCCCCAGATTGACTTGAGCCGGCTCGTGTCAATCTTCAACTCTGCCGACAGAAAAATCTCCGGCTTACCGTTCGTGTGAAGGCCATAACCCGGAGTGACGTCATTCTCCGGACTCCGGATAATCCGCCGTGACGTCATCCTCCATTAAGTCCGTTTTTTACTCCGCCAGATCCGCAACGGATCTCTGCTTTTACTGTCTTTGCGAAAATCGAGGCGCCGTGAGGGGGAGATAACCACGCCGTGGTCTCCTTGAATCTCGCGCCCACTTATGACTTACCTTATAAATAGGCCGGCCCGGCACTCTCTTCTCACACTCTCCTTCTTCTTCCTCGCGCTGTTGTTCCTCTGCCCGAGCTTCTGCCGCCGCCGCCGCCGCGCCCCTGATCTTCATCGACCCGGCCGCTGCATCACCCTGACCCGGACCAGATAACGGCGGCGACCTTCGCTCTTCCTCAACTCCGGTGAGTCTTCTCTGCCTTGCTAGAATAGATCTGTGGTAGGGTTCCTCCCGTTCTTCGTGTTCGTCACCTTTGCCCAGAAACTCAGCAGTCCTCGTCACCACTGTAGTCGGTTGATCTTTATCCTTGCGTAAAACCACTGCGGTAGACGTTCGGAACTCATTTCATCTGCAAGAAATCCTCTTTTTACTGCATAAGAACTGTGTTCAACCTCAAGAACTTCTCCTGCCTCTGTTTTTTAGGTCTAGAAAATTTTCTCTGCTCCGACTATTTTGATCCAAAAAAAGTTACGGTAGTATGTGAAACCTGTTTACCACACTTAGTAAAAACGCAACCATTGAATCTCGGCGGCTTACATGTCCGGTTTAAAGAGAACCATGCTCTGTAAAGTCCTCCGACTTAACTGCAGTAAGCCGTAGATGACCAACTTAACCTGAAAGCCCCGACAGCTTAGATAACCCACCATATCAATATATATCATTAGTCCCCTTCATAAGCCGTCACTGTAGTTTGAATGATAATCCCCGGCTTATAATTAACCCGGACACTTTTCTCTTCCTCATAGACCACCAACCGTCACCATGCCTCCCAAGGCTCCCATCACTTGCAACTGGATGAAATCCAACGTCACCGAAGAGACCCTGGCCAACTTTGTTAAGTCCGGATATCTGCCCAAGAAGGAAGTGATGTCCTACCGTGCCCCTGACCCGTCCGAAGAAAGACCTCAGCCGAGGGACGGGGAGGTAGTGATCTTTGCAGACCATATGAGCTGGGGCTTCGCACCGCCCGGCTCAAAATTCTTCCGGGACGTGCTCAACTTCTTTGACCTTCGGCCTCAGGATATAGGACCCAATTCCATATCCAACATCTGCAACTTCCAAGTTTTTTGTGAAGTATATCTTGGAGAAGAGCCGAGTCTGTTGCTCTTCAGAGAGCTGTTTTATTTGAACCGCCAAACCGAGTGCGCAAATGGTCCAAGTCTAGAGTTAGGCGGCATCTCCATCCAACGGCGCAGGGACTGTCTATTTCCTTACGCAGAACCGCCAAGTCACCCCAAGGACTGGAACATGACTTGGTTCTACTGCCAAGACACGTCCCCGGCTGATGAGAGCCCGCTGCCCGGCTTTCGCCCAACGCGCCTGGAGCCGACTCATCCGCTATCCGACAAGCTGACTGCCGCGGAACGCCAGCCTCTGCTTCCAACGATCAATAAGATCAAGGCCCTGCTAGGCAACGGTCTGAACGGAATAGACCTGGTCCGGGTCTGGATCTCATGGCGGGTGATCCCATTGAGCCGCCGCCCCGGCTTAATGTGTGAGTACACCGGGAGAAAGGATGACTCGCAGAGGCACAGTCGCAACGACCTTCCAGAAGACGTTGCCGAAGAAGAGACCAAGGCTCTATTAAACGAGAGCCTGGCAGACTGTGGAAGAACCGGGCTAGCCCCGTTCTGCAAGACCAATCCAGCCCCAGCGGTAAGCCGCTGACTTTAACCTTTCCATTTTTTTTACCTGTCATCTTACTAAGAACTCATTACTGTATTTCTCAGGCTGATGATAAATTCTGGCGGGTCAAGTATGACCATGAGGCGGCCAAGAAGGCCAGGAAGGCGAAGAAAGCCGCCAAGAGAGCCGCCCCTCGCAAAAAGGGAAACAGACCCACTGCTTCGGAGCTGCTGCAATTAAGCGATAGCTCCGAGTCAGAGGTAACCCTTAAACCTTTAAACTCTTGCCATATTTATTGTTTGCTGCTGTCCACTTTACCATCATTTTGCTTATTGACAGGATGACACCGGCGCCAGTAACCCGGTGATTGAAGAGGTAACATTACTCCCCTCCGACTCGGAGCCTTTGCCACAGCTGAAAGTCCGAAGGGTAACCCGGAAAGTAAGCTTTTCTCATCCATTAGCTCATCAAGACCCTCAATTTCTTTTGAAGCAGCAGGTTCACGAAAGCCGGCGTCTCACCCGGGCCCGCAAGGACACCGACCTCTCCGCCGGGTTACCCGACGCGACAAGGAAACGTCGCACCGAGGTCTTTTCTCACTTGTACCCTTTTCATCCGTTGGCGGGTGTTATCCGTCAACCGCTTAATTCTTCTGACTCCAATTACCAGGAGACCTCCCCTTCTTCTGGTGACTCCATGCAGTCAAGTCTGCCGGCCTTCAAAACTGCACCCGGGTAATAACAATCACCTTACATTACCTGTCTGTATTTACTCTTTGTATGCCTAACACTTCTGTCTTTTCAGTGCCCAGGCAAAGCTCACCAAAAGAGCAAAGAAGACCAGATCAGCCGGAGTGCCGGACTTGCCTGAGCCGGAGACGACGGCTCAAGATCCGCCAGCCGCCTCCGAGGCCACCATTCCCATGGATACGGCGCCTGAAGCCCCTGCCCCGACCACCAAGACAACGACCGAAGCGTCAGCTAATCCGGAGGCCTCCGGCTCAACCCCACCGGCTAACGACCCGGACGTGGTAATTACCCGGACGGAGTATGTTGAGTCGGGGAGGCCGACCGCACTGGCCCAATGCTCCGCGAAGGGGGAGCTGCTGCGACCCCACCGGGCGAATCTGGATCTCTCGGGCTACCCCGATTTGAGCATTGGAGAGCTCGTTTCTGGCTACATCAGCCAGGTTCACAAGAGTCGGGACGCGGAGATCGCCATGGTCAATCAGATCCAACAAAAGTCTGAGGTAACCTTCTGCTGTCTTCTTACTTTCCGCATAGTGATCCTTGTCATGCTAGCCCCCAAGTCTATAACTTATACTTGGCATATGTTGTAGACTTAAAGTCCGGCTTACTTAATTGAACCAGCAGTACGTAGATAGACACGTTCAATATGCATTAGCCCCCAAGTGCCAAGTGTCTTTGCTTGGAAAGTGCTTGGGACTTATATAATGACTGTTTAATAACCCGGAAATATATACAGGCTACAGGCGCCAACTGTCGTGGAATTGTCACGGCAGATGTCCTCGGGTTAGGACATAGTCGTGGAGCCATCGCAATTGGGAAGCTTGAAGGGTTAAGTGGGACAAGGAGCACGAGGGTTTATACTGGTTCGGCCCCTTACGGTGAAGGTAAAAGCCTACGTCCAGTTGAGGTGGTATTAATCAGGGTTTCGATAACCAGGGAGCTAAACAGCTATGCCCGGCTCTCGATCAGATTGTTGTCGCCCCTAAACCGCTGCCGGGTCGTCCCTTTCTATAGGGAGGTTGGCACCCAGCGGCCCTTAGAGTCCCGGCCGGCTCATAAGAGTGTCCGGCTCGGACTCTAAACAATACTTGCCTTACACTACAAGTCTACTATAACAATGATGATAACTATGGGAAATAAGCCATCGCCGGGTCTCAGCCCATCTCTGGCCCATTATCTTGAAACTTAGCTCCGGGCTTCTGGCAATGACCCTTAGTGTAACCCGGCCCTCCTGGCGGGTGACTCCCAGGTCTGTATCCTCAACAAATACCCAAAGGGTTTACTAGAGTCAATAATCTAGTTCACATCGCCATGTGATTAACACCTAAAGAGTACTAAGGTGTGATCATGTTTTGCTTGTGAGAGAAGTTTAGTCAATGGGTCTGCCACATTCAGATGCTTATGTATTTTGCAAATTTCTTTGTCTACAATGCTCTGAACGGAGCTACTTTAGCTAATTTCTCCCACTTTTAATATGTATCCGGATTGTGACTTAGAGTCATCCAGATCGGTGTCAAAGCTTGCATCGACGTAACTCTTTACGACGAACTCTTTATCACCTCCATAACCGGGAAATATTTCCTTAGTCCTCTAAGGATAATTTTGACCGCTGTCTAGTGATATACTCCTAGATCAAAATTGTACTCCCTTGCCAAACTCAGGGCAGGGTATACAATAGGTCTGGTACACAACATAGCATACTTTATAGAACCTATGGTTGAGGCATAGGGAATGACTTTCATTCTCTCTCTATCTTCTGCCGTGGTCGGCTTGAGTCTTACTCAACTTCACACCTTGCAACACAGGCAAGAACTCTTTCTTTGACTGTTTCATTTTGAACTACTTCAAAAACTTGTCAAGGTATGTACTCATTGAAAAAACTTATCAAGCGTCTTGATCTATCTCTATAGATCTTGATGCTCAATATGTAAGCAGCTTCACCGAGGTCTTTCTTTGAAAAACTCCTTTCAAACACTTCTTTATGATTTCCAGAATATTCTACATCATTTCCGATCGACAATATGTCATTCACATATACTTATCAGAAAGGTTGTAGTGCTCCCACTCACTTTCTTGTAAATACAGGCTTCACCGCAAGTCTGTATAAAACTATATGCTTTGATCAACTCATCAATGTGTGTATTCCAACTCGAGATGCTTGCACCAGTCCATAGATGGATCGCTGAAGCTTTGCACACTTTGTTAGCACCTTTAGGATCGACAAAACCTTCTGGTTGCATCATATACAACTCTTCTTTAAGAAATCCATTAAGGAATGCAGGTTTGACATCCATTTGCCAAATTTCATAAAATGCAGCAATTGCTAACATGATTCGGGCAGACTTTTAAGCATCGATACAAGTGAGAAAATCTCATCGTAGTCAACACCTTGAACTTGTCGAAAATCTTTTTCGACAATTCGAGCTTTGTAGATAGTATCACTACTATCAGTGTCCGTTTTCCTCTTGAAGATCCATTTATTCTTAATGGCTTGTCGATCATCGGGCAAGTCCACCAAAGTCCACACTTTGTTCTCATGATCCTATCTTAGATTTCATGGACTCGAGCCATTTCGCGGAATCTGGGCTCATCATTGCTTCCTCATAGTTCGTAGGTTCGTCATGGTCTAGTAACATGACTTCCAGAACAAGATTACCATACCACTCTGGTGCGGACCGTACTCTGGTTGACCTACAAGGTTCAGTAGTAAATTGATCTGAAGTTTCATGATTATCATCATTAGCTTCCTCACTAATTGGTGTAGAAATCACTGGAACAGATTTCTGTGATGAACTACTTTCCAATTCGGGAGAAGGTACAATTATCACTTCAAGTTCTACTTTCCTCCCACTCACTTCTTTCGAGAGAAACTCCTTCTCTAGAAAGTATCCATTTTTAGCAACGAATATCTTGCCTTCGGATCTGTGATAGAAGGTGTACCCAACAGTTTCCTTTGGGTATCCTATGAAGACACATTTCCCTGATTTGGGTTCGAGCTTATCAGGTTGAAACTTTTTCACATAAGCATCGCCGCCTCAAACTTTAAGAAAATGACACCTTAGGTTTCTTGCCAAACCACAGTTCATATGGTGTCGTCTCAACGGATTTAGATGGTGCCCTATTTAACGTGAATGCAGTTGTTTCTAATGCATAACCCCAAAATGATAGTGGTAAATCGGTAAGAGACATCATAGTTCGCACCATATCTAATAAAGTACGGTTACGACGTTCGGACACACCATTTCGTTGTGGTGTTCTAGGTGGCGTGAGTTGCGAAACTATTCCACATTGTTTCAAATGAATACCAAACTCATAACTCAAATATTCACCACCACGATCAGATCATAGAAACTTTATTTTCTTGTTACGATGATTTTCCACTTCACTCTGAAATTCTTTGAACTTTTCAAATGTTTCAGACTTATGTTTCATCAAGTAGATATACCCATATCTGCTCAAATCATCTATGAAGGTCAGAAAATAATAATACCCGCCGCGAGCCTCAACACTCATCGGTCTGCATACAATAGTATGTATTATTTCCAATAAGTCAGTTGCTTGCTCCATTGTTCCAGAGAACGGAGTCTTAGTCATCTTACCCATGAGGCATGGTTCGCAAGCATCAAGTGATTCCAAAAGCCCATCAACATGGAGTTTCTTCATGTGCTTTACACCAATATGACCTAAATGGCAGTGCCACAAATAAGTTGCACTATCATTATTAACTTTGCATCTTTTGGCTTCAATATTTATGAATATGTGTATCACTAGGATCGAGATTCAATAAACCATTTATATTGAGTGTATGACCATAGAAGGTTTTATTCATGTAAATAGAACAACAATTATTCTTTGACTTAAATGAATAATCGTATTGCAATAAACAAGATCCAATCATATTCATGCTCAACGCAAAGTCCAAATAACATTTATTTTAGGTTCAACACTAATCCCGGAGGTAAAGGGAGTGTGCGATGGTGATCTTATCAACCTTGGAATCACTTCCAACACACATCATCACCTCGCCCTTAACTAGTCTCTGTTTATTTTGCAACTCCCCTTTCGAGTTACTACTCTTAGCAACTGAACCAGTATCAAATACCGAGGTGTTGCTATAAACACTAGTAAAGTACACATCAATAACATGTATATCCAATATACCTTTGTTCACTTTGTCATCCTTCTTATCCGCCAAGTATCTAGTGCAGTTCCACTTCCAGTGACCATTTCCTTTGCAGTAGAAGCACTCAGTTTCAGGCTTGGGTCTAGCTTTGGGCTTCTTCATGGGAGTGGCAACTTGCTTGCCATTCTTTCTTGAAGTTCCCATTCTTTCCCTTGCCCTTTTACTTGAAACTAGCGGTCTTGTCAACCATCAACACTTGATGCTTTTTCTTGATTTCTACCTTCACCGATTTCAGCATCGCGAAGAGCTTGGGAATCATTTCCGTTATCCCTTGCATATTATAGTTCATCACGGAGTTCTAGTAACTTGGTGATAGTGACTAGAGAACTCTGTCAATCACTATCTTATCTGGAAGATTAACTCCCACTTGATTCAAGTGATTGTAGTACTCAGACATTCTGAGCACATGCTCACTAGTTGAGCTATTCTCCTCCATCTTGTAGGCTAAGTACTTTGTCAGAGGTCTCATACCTCTCGACTCGGGCATGAGTCTGAAATACCAATTACAGCTCTTGGAATATCTCATATGCTCCGTGGTGTTTCAAAATGTTTTTGAAATCTCGGTTCTAAGTCGTAAAGCATGGTGCACTAAACTATCAAGTAGTCATCATACGGAGATTTGTCAAATGTTCATAACGTCTGTATCTGCTCCTGCAATAGGTCTGTCACCTAGCGGTGCATCAAGGACATATTTCTTCTGTGCAGCAATGAGGATAATCCTCTGATCACGGACCAAGTCCGCATCATTGCTACTATCATCTTTCAACTTATTTTTCTCTAGGAACATATCAAAAATAAACGGGGAGCTACATCGCGAGCTATTGGTCTACAACATAGTTATGCAAATACTATCAGGACAAAGTTCATGATAAATTAAAGTTCAATTTAATCATATTACTTAAGAACTCCCACTTAGATAGACATCCCTCTAGTCATCTAAATGATCACGTGATCTATATCAACTAAACCATGTTTGATCATCACGTGAGATGGAGTAGTTTTCAATGGTGAACATCACTATGTTGATCATATCTACTATATGATTCACCCTCGACCTTTCGGTCTCAGTGTTCCGAGGCCATATCTGCATATGCTAGGCTCATCAAGTTTAACCCGAGTATTCTGCGTGTGCAAAACTAGCTTGCACCCGTTGTATGTGAACGTAGAGCTTATCACACCCGATCATCACGTGCTGTCTCAGCACGAAGAACTGTCGCAACGGTGCATACTCAGGGAGAACACTTATACCTTGAAATTTTAGTGAGAGATCATCTTATAATGCTACCGTCGTACTAAGCAAAATAAGATGCATAAAAGATAAACATCACATGCAATCAAAATAAGTGATATGATACGGCCATCATCCTCTTGTGCCTTTGATCTCCATCTCCAAAGCACTGTCATGATCACCATCATCACCGAGTTGACAGCTTGATCTCCATCAAAGCATCGTTGTCGTCTCGCCAACTATTGCTTCTACGACTATCGCTACCGCTTAGTGATAAAGTAAAGCAATTACATGGCGATTGCATTTCATACAATAAAGCGACAACCATAAGGCTCCTGCCAGTTGCTGATAACTTTTACAAAACATGATCATCTCATACAACAATTTATATATCATCACGTCTTGACCATATCACATCACAACATGCCCTGCAAAAACAAGTTAGACGTCCTCTACTTTGTTGTTGCAAGTTTTACGTGGCTGCTACGGGCTTAGCAAGAACCGTTCTTACCTACGCATCAAAACCACAACGATTTTTCGTCAAGTGTGCTGTTTTAACCTTCAACAAGGACCGGGTGTAGTCACACTCGATTCAACTAAAGTTGGAGAAACAGACACCCACTAGCCACCTGTGTGCGAAGCACGGCGGTAGAACCAGTCTCATGAACGCGGTCATGTAATGTCGGTCTCGGCCGCTTCATCCAACAATACCGCCGAATCAAAGTATGACATGCTGGTAAGCAGTATGACTATTATCGCCCACAACTCTTTGTGTTCTACTCGTGCATATAACATCTACGCATAGACTGGCTCGGATGCCACTGTTGGGGAACGCAGTATTTCAAAAAATTTACCTACGATCATGCAAGATCTATCTATGTGATGCATAGCAACGACCGGGAGAGTGTGTCCATGTACCCTCGTAGACCGAAAGCGGAAGCGTTAAGTAACGCGGTTGATGTAGTCGAACGTCTTCGCGATCCAACCGATCAAATACCGAATGCACGGCACCTCCGCGATCTGCACACGTTCAGCTCGGTGACATCCCTCGAACTCTTGATCCAGCTGAGGCTGAGGGAGAGTTTCGCCAGCATGATGGCATGATGACGGTGATGATGAAGTTACCGACGCATGGGTTCGCCTAAGCACTACAACGATATGACCGTGGTGGAAATCTGTGGAGTGGGGTACCGCACACGGCTAAACAATCAACTTGTGTGTCTATGGGGTGCCCCCCTCCCCCGCGTATAAAGGAGAGGAGGAGGGGGAGGGCCGGCCTCCTAGGGCGCGCCCCAAGGGGGGATTCCTACTCCTACTAGGAGTAGGTTTCCCCCCTTTCACTACAAAAAAGACACATCCGTGACATTTTTGGCCGAACGAAAAAAATTATGTCATACTTATGACACTTCTATGACGATAATTGTGACAAAACCCGGTATCATCATAGATGTGGTGGGCTCCTACTTCTATGACAAAAAATCATGACAGAAAATGGGCTTTTCGTCCTGGGCGGGCCGGAGACGCAGCTGCATGACATTCTTTGGGCCGTCCATGACGGAAAAAACCGTGGTAGAAGCGAGGGCAAGGAAAATTTCGGGGAGTTCCCAGTTACGGTGGGTGGTCGGGGGCCGAGCGATGCGTGTTTCTCTCGTACACATGCGCACGTGTGTGCGAGGCGTTGGGCTCTAACTGAACCCGAGCGAGGCGTTGGGCTCTAACTGAACCCGGGCGATTGCACTAGCTATGTTACTGAACCCGAGTGATTCCTTCGCTACTGCTGCTAACTGAAGCCGATCGATGCTGCCTCTGGATGAACAGTGAGCGTTGCTTGGGGGGTTTGGATGAATAGTTCCCGGTGGGGGTGGATGAACAGGACCCCGTGGTGTTGCCTCTGGATGAACAGGACCCCGATCGATCGAGCCGGTTGGGGCTGGATGAACAGGACCCCGTGCAGGGCTGGATGACCAGGACGACCCCGTGGAGGGCTGGATGAACAGTAGATGGTGGAGGGCTGGATGAACAGTAGCTCGTGGAGGGGTGGTTGAACAGGAGCCTGTGGAGAGGGCTGGTTGAACAGTAGCCGGTGGAGTAGCGTGCGGTGGAGGCTGGATGAACAGGAGCCCGTGGATGAACAGTCGCAGGTGGAGGCTGGAGGAGGTCGACGGTGGATGAACAGTAGCCCGTGGAGGCTGGAGGGGGTCGACAGTGGAGATGAACAGTATCCCGTGGAGTCCCGTTTTGCGGTACGCCACACCCCTCCCGATGAACAGGACCCCCGTTTCGACCGTAGCGCTCCAACACAAGTCAGCTTCCTCCGTTTGGCGGTACGCCGCACCCCTCCCAATCAACAGGACCCCGTTTCGACCATAGGAGGTCCAACACAAGTCCGTTTCCTCTGTTTTGTGGTACGCCAGACCCCTCCCGATGAACAGGATCTCGTTTCGAACGTGGCCGGTCGAACACAAGGCCGTTTCCTCCGTTTTGCAGTACGCCAGGTCTTGTTTCCATCGGTTGTTCCGTCCAAGCCCTCCCGATGAACACGACGATGCATTCCGTTCCGACCAGCCGGTTGGCTCCCCATGAACACGACGACGACGTTGTTTCTCCGTTCCGACCCAGGCATGAACACGAGCCCTGGCTATACGTATGCGCGAGTAGGCGTTCGAGACCCCGCCCGTATGTACGTACGTGGCCGTATTTTCTTTCTTGCACACTGGCCGCTGTACATACGTGTACATGCTACATGCGCGCCTCTACATCGACCAGTATGTACGTACACATTCGTGACCAGAATGACAACGCTATGTACGCTTCGACCAGGTGGGTCCCGACTGTCAGGCACTTCCTTGCGTGCGAAGATGTAGCTGGTGGGTCCCAGCAGTCAGGGGGGGTGAATCGTTTTTTTTTTGCCCGGACGCACTTCCTTGTGTGCGAAGATGTAGCTGGTAGGTCCCAGCAGTCAGGGGGAAACGTTTTTTTTTCATGAAATATGGTTGCCCGTCTGGTGGGTCCCTGCTGTCAGGTGGAGGAATCATTATTTTCCGCGTAATAAGGAGGCACTTCCTTGCTGCGGCCGTGGACCCAGCTGTCAGCCTCTCCACGTACAGTCCACGTCCGATGGAAGCCGTTCCTTGACCACGTTGACCACGCCGCGCCGAGAGCACCAGGGTGGTGGACGACGGCGAGGCCTAGGAAGGGGACGACACGGAGCCAGGGAAGACTCGGTAGTTGTTTCCCACGCGGAGGGGAGTACGACTGTACGAGGGTTTACTGGTTCGTTGATGTCTACTACACAACCTTCTTCTTGTAGACGTTGTTGGGCCTCCAAGTGCAGAGGTTTGTAGGACAATAGCAAATTTACCTCAAGTGGATGACCTAAGGTTTATCAATCCGTGGGAGGCATAGGTTGAAGATGGTCTCTCTCAAGCAACCCTGCAACCAAATAACAAAGAGTCTCTTGTGTCCCCAACACACCCAATACAATGGTAAATTGTATAGGTGCACTAGTTCGGCGAAGAGATGGTGATACAAGTGCAATATGGATGGTAGATATAGGTTTTTGTAATCTGAAAATATAAAAACAGCAAGGTAACTAATGATAAAAGTGAGTGTAAACAGTATTGCAATGCTAGGAAACAAGGCCTAGGGTTCATACTTTCACTAGTGCAAGTTCTCTCAACAATAATAACATAATTGGATCATATAACTATCCCTCAACATGCAACAAGGAGTCACTCCAAAGTCACTAATAGCGGAGAACAAACGAAGAGATTATTGTAGGGTACGAAACCACCTCAAAGTTATTCTTTCTGATCGATCTATTCAAGAGTCCGTAGTAAAATAACACGAAGCTATTCTTTCCGTTCAATCTATCATAGAGTTCGTACTAGAATAACACCTTAAGACACAAATCAACAAAAACCCTAATGTCACCTAGATACTCCAATGTCACCTCAAGTATCGGTGGGTATGATTATATGATATGCATCACACAATCTCATATTCATCTATTCAACCAACACAAAGAACTTCAAAGAGTGCCCCAAAGTTTCTACCGGAGAGTCAAGATGAAAATGTGTGCCAACCCCTATGCATAGGTTCATGGGCGGAACCCGCAAGTTGATCACCAAAACATACATCAAGTGGATCACGTGATATCCCATTGTCACCACAGATAAGCACGACAAGACATACATCAAGTGTTCTCAAATCCTTAAAGACTCAATCCGATAAGATTACTTCAAAGGGAAAACTCAATCCATTACAAGAAAGTAGAGGGGGAGAAACATCATAAGATCCAACTATAATAGCAAAGCTCGCGATACATCAAGATCGTACCATCTCAAGAACACGAGAGAGAGAGAGAGATCAAACACATAGCTACTGGTACATACCCTCAGCCCCAAGGGTGAACTACTCCCTCCTTGTCATGGAGAACGCCGGGATGATGAAGATGGCCACCGGTGAGGGATCCCCCCTCCGGTAGGGTGCCGGAACAGGGTCCCGATTGGTTTTTGGTGGCTATAGAGGCTTGCGGTGGCGGAACTCCCGATATATTCTGTTCCCCGATGGTTTTAGGGTATATTGGTATATATAGGAGGAAGAAATACGTCAGGGGAGCCACGAGGGGCCCATGAGGGTGGAGGGCGCGCCCAGGGGGTGGGCCCGCCCCCCTGCCTCGTGCCTTCCTCGTTGCTTCCCTTGCGTACACTCCAAGTCTTCTGGATTTCTTCCGTTCCAAAAATAACTCTCCCGAAGGTTTCATTCCGTTTGGACTCCGTTTGATATTCCTTTTCTGCGAAACACTGTGTAACATCCCAAATTTCCAATTTGGTATGTTATACATAGATCATCATTGCATATCATATTTTATTGCATTTGACGAATCCTCGATAAATCCTAAGCAACTCAAGGACCCTCGGAGAGAGTTGGGGATTTTCTCGAATATTTCATATTTGATTTTCATCAAATAATAAAACGAGGATTTTGGTTTTAATTATTTTCTCTCCGGAAAAAAAAATATTTCATGTAAAAATAAACGAGAGGAGAAAATATGACTTCTCCAAAACAATTGAGATATTGGAGGAAAAATGTTAAAAGCCTTTATTGGATTTTATTCGGACTTTATTTGCAATTTTAATTGCATTAAAAATATTGCATGTTTTCAAAAAAAATATTTTGTGTCAAAAATGTTCACCCTGTTCTAAATATTCTAACTAGACGGGGAAATTTTGTTTTATCTTTTTTGGATTATTATTTATTTTTCTATGAATTTTTCGGCGGAATGTTTTTTTTTAATAATTGCGCCGCGCCTGACTGGGCCGAGGCCCAGCCGAGCCGCCGGCCCATCCTGCGCGTCTCCTCCGCGCGTACGCCGCCCGCCGCCGCCGTGTCCGGCTCGGACTCCGCCGGAGCCGCCGCCTTGCCCCCTCCTCCAAGCCGCCACCCCCCCCCCCCCCGTCTTATAAGCCGCCGCCGCCCCCCCTTCACCCCGTACCCGCGCCCTGAGCCCGCCCGAGCCGCCGCCGCTGGGAGCCCGCACCGCCGCCGCCTCGAGCCGCCGCCCCGCTCGCCGTTCGCCGCCGCCGGAGCCGCCCCTCGCCGCCCCCGAGCACCCCCGAGCCCCGCCGCACCCCGCCGGAGCCAGCCGAGCCCCGCCGGAGCCCTGCCCCGACGAGGTACACCTCGCCGTCGTTTGCCGGTTTTGTTTTTTTTTTAAACCTTTCGTTTAAAAAAAACCCTAGATCGGTTTATTTCTTCGGTTTGTTATTTTGTGAACGTTCACCAACCCGTTCGTTTTAGCGAACGCATTCGTCGGATTTTCTCTGTTAACGAACGACCGTTCTTTAACCGTTCGTCCATTTTTCTTTTTCGTCGGATTCTTCCGCGATTATCTCAGATCTCGATTTCTGATCGAATCTTCGTTTCTGTTTAACTTTTCGCTCGTTTATCGGAATCAGGCGATCCAAGCGCCTAGAGTTTCATCTCGAAATTCTCTTTCCGTTTAACCTACTCAAACAAGTTCTTGCTACTGTAAAATTTGACCTAGATCCAGATTAGTAAACGAAGCTTGTTTCTTTCGCCGTTTGACTTTCGTTGCTTCGTTCGAGTTGATTATTTTTGCAAACCGGAGTTCTTAAGTTGAACTTTCTGGTTGGATCTTTCATTTGAGTTTTACCTGTGCATTAGATGAGTACTTATTGTTTGCTTGTTTGTTTGCGATAGAGTACCCGGAGTGTGCCGCTTGTTACTTCGACTCGCTAGGTTTCGCGGATCATCAGCAAGGCAAGTAACACTTTGATCATATACCTTCCATACCCAGTTTTTATTGCATTAGTACTAATCCTCAAACATTGCATGGTTAGGATCTAATTAAATTGTGGGTATTGGGAAGTAGTTGAGGTAGTACCTATTTCCTGTTTTATTTATCAAACACTTGGGAGTTACTTCTACGTTGCTATTATATTGCCATGCTATGCTCGTAGACGTGGATTGGGTTTGAGTGATATTCATGACAGATGTGACATTGTTAATAATGGTTTACTTAAGGTGGCAACTAAAACTCACATCTGGGTGGATTGAGGCACCTGGAGAACCCAGTGTTGTCTGTTTGTATAAAGACCGCCACCCAGGCTCAAAGGGATCATAAGATTATTCATGCTGGAAACTTCCGTGTGCAGCCACAAGCTATTATGGGCTCTAGCATAGTTGAGTAGGTTACATGATCTCTTGAAGAGGTGGGCTAGCAGATGTAGGGGAAAGTAGGTGTAACTGTCCATCCGGAGTAAAGAGTGATTGTTCCTGAAAGGCTGTGTCTCGGTCATCCGTTTCTCAAACATCATGTAGTGCGAGAATCAAGCGGAGGCGATCAAGTCTTGTGGGGAAAAGTGCGCAAACCTCTGCAGAGTGTACAAACTAATCATGGTTAGCCGTGTCCCCGGTTATGGACAATTTGAGTATCTAGTACCTGGATTATCATTTGAATCTCATCACCATGTTACTTTAATTAATTTTGTTGGGTTAATGATGACACTTAATTGGGATTGAGTTGGAGGTACCTTCTCAATGTTTAACAACCACCATGATAGTTAAATAAAAAATTTATTCCTTTGCAGTAGGGAAAAATTGGCTTTCCGCAAAAAAAACTTTAACCATAGAGCTTTCCACCAGCCATATATGCATGTAGCATAGCATTATTATTGTTCATTATTCTCTATGTGTTACATTCCAGCATATTCCATGTGCTGACCCGTTTTCGGGCTGCAACGTTTCATGTTGCAGACTTTTCAGACGACGAGTAAGGTGCCTTAGGTCGTGGTCTTATACTCAGTGATGCCGCTGGAGTTGATGGACTCACTTATCTTCCAAGTCTTCCACTGTTATCGTATTTAGATGGCCTTAAGCCATATTTATTATACTTTTCTCTTTGGAGATATTCGATGTAATAAGTGTGTGATTGCTACTCTGTTATAAATCCTCCATTTGTACTGTGCGTGTCAGCATTACTGATCCAGGGATGACACTGGTGCACAGCAGCACAGACCATTTGAGGTCTGGTCGCTACACACTGAAACAAGGCAAAAAAAACAGAAACTGGCACTGGCCTCTGGGTTAATAGGTTAGTCCCAAAAATAATATAAAAGTGTATAATAAAGCCTATAAACATCCAAAACGGATAATACAATAGCATGGAACAATCAAAAATTATAGATACGTTGGAGACGTATCAGCATCCCCAAGCTTAATTCCTTCTCGTCCTCGAGTAGGTAAATGATAAAAACAGAATTTTTGATGTGGAATGCTACCTAACATAATTCTCAATATAATCTTTATTGTGGCAAGAATATTCAGATCCATAAGATTCAAAACAAAATTTTAATATTGACATGAAAACAATAATACTTCAAACATACTAACAAAGCAATCATGTCTTCTCAAAATAACATGGCCAAAGCAAGCTATCCCTACAAAATCATATAGTATGGTTATGCTCTATCTTCATCACACAAAAATATTTAAATCATGCACAACCCCAATGACAAGCCAAGCAATTGTTTCATACTTTTGATGTTCTCAAACTTTTTCAATCTTCACGCAATACATGAGCGTGAGCCATGGACATAGCATTATAGGTGGAATAGAATGGTGGTTGTGGAGAAGACAAAAAGGAGAAGATAGTCTCACATCAACTAGGCGTATCAACGGGCTATGGAGATGCCCATCAATAGATATCAATGTGAGTGAGTAGGGATTGCCATGCAACGGATGCACTAGAGCTATAAGTGTATGAAAGCTCAAAAAGAAACTAAGTGGGTGTGCATCCAACTCGCTTGCTCACGAAGACCTAGGGCATTTTGAGGAAGCCCATCATTGGAATATACAAGCCAAGTTCTATAATGAAAATTCCCACTAGTATATGAAAGTGACAACGTAGGAGACTCTCTATCATGAAGATCATGGTGCTACTTTGAAGCACAAGTGTGGTAAAAGGATAGTAGCATTGTCCCTTCTCTCTTTTTCTCTCATTTTTTTTGGGCCTTCTCTCTTTTTTTGGCCTCTCTCTCTCTCTCTTTTTTAGTCCGGAGCCTCATCCCGACTTATGGGGTAATCATAGTCTCCATCATCCTTTCCTCACTTGGGACAATGCTCTAATAATGATGATCATCACACTTTTATTAACTTACAACTCAAGAATTACAACTCGATACTTAGGACAAAATATGACTCTATATGAATGGCTCCGGCTGTGTACCGGGATGTGCAATGACTCATGAGTGACATGTATGAAAGAATTATGAACGGTGGCTTTGCCACAAATACGATGTCAACTACATGATCTTGCAAAGCAATATGACAATGACGGAGCACATCATAATAAACGGAACGGTGGAAAGTTGCATGGCAATATATCTCAGAATGGCTATGGAAATGCCATGGTAGGCAGGTATGGTGGCTGTTTTGAGGAAGGTATATGGTGGGTGTATGATACCGGCGAAAGGTGCGCGGTATTAGAGAGGCTAGCTATGGTGGAAGGGTGAGAGTGTGTATAATCCATGGACTCAACATTAGTCATAAAGAACTCACATACTTATTGCAAAAATCTATTAGTTATCGAAACAAAGTACTACGCGCATGCTCCTAGGGGGATAGATTGGTAGGAAAAGACCATCGCTCGTCCCCGACCGCCACTCATAAGGAGGACAATCAATAAATAAATCATGCTCCGACTTCATCACATAACGGTTCACCATACGTGCATGCTACGGGAATCACAAACTTTAACACAAGTATCTCTCAAATTCACAACTACTCAACTAGCATGACTCTAATATCACCATCTTCATATCTCAAAACAATCGTAAGGAATCAAACTTCTCATAGTATTCAATGCACTTTATATGAAAGTTCTTATTATATCCCTCTTGGATGCCCATCAAATTAGGACTAAATTAATAACCAAAGAAAATTACCATGTTGTTTAAGACTCTCAAAATAATATAAGTGAAGCATGAGAGTTCATCTATTTCTTCAAAATAAAACCACCATCATGCTCTAAAAGATATAAGTGAAGCACTAGAGCAAATGACAAACTACTCCGAAAGATATAAGTGAAGATCAATGAGTAGCCGAATAATTATGCAACTAAGTGAAGACTCTCTCTCATTTAAGAATTTCAGATCTTGGTATTTTATTCAAACAGCAAGCAAAACAGAAGAAAATAAAATGTCGCTCCAAGCAAAACACATATCATGTGGTAAATAAAAATATAGCTCCAAGTAAAGTTACCGATGAATGAAGACGAAAGAGGGGATGCCTTCCGGGGCATCCCAAGCTTAGACGCTTGGTTATCCTTGAATATTACCTTGGGGTGCCTTGGGAATCCCCAAGCTTAGGCTCTTGGCACTCCTTATTCCATAGTCCATCGAATCTTTACCCAAAACTTGAAAACTTCACAACACAAAACTCAACAGAAAACTCGTGAGATCCGTTAGCGAAAGAAAAAAAAACACCACTTCAAGGTACTGTAATGAACTCATTATTTATTTATATTGGTGCTAAACCTACTGTATTCCAACTTCTCTATGGTTTATAAACTCTTTTACTAGCCATAGGTTCATCAAAATAAGCAAACAACACATAGAAAACAGAATCTGTCAAAAATAGAACAGTCTGTACTGATCTGTATCAAACGTATAATATGGAACTCCAAAAATTCTGAAATAAATTGGTGGAGATGAGGAATTTGTCTAGTAATCATATGCAAAAATAATCAACTAAATATCACTCTCCAGTAAAAAGTTTTAGCTAATCTCGTGAGCGCTAAAGTTTCTGTTTTTTACAGCAAGATCATAAAGACTTCACCCAAGTCTTCCCAAAGGTTCTACTTGGCACAAACACTAATTAAAACATAAAACCACATCTAACCAGATGCTAGATAGATTATTTATTCCTAAACAGAACCAAAAAGCAAGAAACTAAAATAAAGTTGGGTTGCCTCCCAACAAGCGCTATCGTTAAATGCCCCTAGCTAGGCATGATGATTTCAATGATGCTCACATAAAAGATAAGAATTGAAACGCAAAGAGAGCATCATGAAGAATATGACTAGCACATTTAAGTCGAACCCACTTCCTATGCATAGGGATTTTGTGAGCAAACAACTTATGGGAACAATAGTCAACTAGCATAGGAAGGCAAAACAAGCAAATCTTCAAGATTTTCAACACATAGAGAGGAAATTTGATATTATTGCAATATGTAGAAGCATATGATCCTCTCTCATAATAATTTTCAGTGGCATCATGAATAAATTCAACAATATATCCATCACATAAAGCATCCTTTTCATGATCTACACGCATGGAAAATTTACTACTCTCCACATAAGCAAATTTATTCTCATCAATAGTAGTGGGAGCAAACTCAACAAAATAACTATCATGTGAAGCATAATCCAATTGAAAATTAAAATCATGATGACAAGTTTCATGGTTATCTTTATTCTTTATAGCATACGTTTCATCACAATAATCATTATAGATAGCAACTTTATTCTCACAATCAATTGGAACCTCTTCCGAAATAGTGGATTCATCACTAAATAAAGTCATTACCTCTCCAAATCCACTTTCATCAATATAATCATCATAAATAGGAGGCATGCTTTCATCATAATAAATTTGCTCTCAAAACTTGGGGGACAAAAAATATCATCTTCATCAAACATAGCTTCCCCAAGCTTGTGGCTTTGCATATCATTAGCATCATGGATATTCAAGGAATTCATACTAACAACATTGCAATCATGCTCATCATACAAAGATTTAGTGTCAAACATTTTATAGATTTCTTCTTCTAGCACTTGAGCACAATTTACCTTCCCATCATTCTCACGAAAGATATTAAAAAGATGAAGTGTATGAGGCAAACTCAATTCCATTTTTTTGTAGTTTTCTTTTATAGACTAAACTAGTGATAAAACAAGAAACAAAAAGATTCGATTGCAAGATCTAAAGATATACCTTCAAGCACTCACCTCCCTGGCAACGGCGCCAGAAAAGAGCTTGATGTCTACTACACAACCTTCTTCTTGTAGACGTTGTTTGGCCTCCAAGTGCAGAGGTTTGTAAGACAGTAGCAAATTTCCCTCAAGTGGATGACCTAAGGTTTATCAATCTGTGGGAGGCGTAGGTTGAAGATGGTCTCTCTCAAGCAACCCTGCAACCAAATAACAAAGAGTCTCTTGTGTCTCCAACACACCCAATACAATGGTAAATTGTATAGGTGCACTAGTTCGACGAAGAGATGGTGATAGAAGTGCAATATGGATGGTAGATATAGGTTTTTGTAATCTGAAAATATAAAAACAACAAGGTAACTAATGATAAAAGTGAGCGTAGACGGTATTGCAATGCTAGGAAACAAGGCCTAGGGTTCATACTTTCACTAGTGCAAGTTCTCTCAACAATAATAACATAATTGGATCATATAACTATCCCTCAACATGCAACAAAGAGTCACTCCAAAGTCACTAATAGCGGAGAACAAACGAAGAGATTATTGTAGGGTACGAAACCACCTCAAAGTTATTCTTTCTGGTCGATCTATTCAAGAGTCCATAGTAAAATAACACGAAGCTATTCTTTCCGTTCAATCTATCATAGAGTTCTTACTAGAATAACACCTTAAGACACAAATCAACCAAAACCCTAACGTCACCTAGATACTCCAATGTCACCTCAAGTATCCGTGGGTATGATTATACGATATGCATCACACAATCTCAGATTCATCTATTCAACCAACACAAAGAACTTCAAAGAGTGCCCCAAAGTTTCTACCGGAGAGTCAAGATGAAAATGTGTGCCAACCCCTATGCATAGGTTCATGGGCGGAACCCGCAAGTTGATCACCAAAACATACATCAAGTGGATCACGTGATATCCCATTGTCACCACAGATAAGCACGGCAAGACATACATCAAGTGTTCTCAAATCCTTAAAGACTCAATCCGATAAGATTACTTCAAAGGGAAAACTCAATCCATTACAAGAAAGTAGAGGGGGAGAAACATCATAGGATCCAATTATAATAGCAAAGCTCGCAATACATCAAGATCGTACCATCTCAAGAACACGAGAGAGAGAGAGAGATCAAACACATAGCTACTGGTACATACCCTCAGCCCCGAGGGTGAACTACTCCCTCCTCGTCATGGAGAGCACCGGGATGATGAAGATGGCCACCGGTGAGGGATCCCCCCTCCGGTTGGGTGCCGGAACAGGGTCCCGATTGGTTTTTGGTGGCTACAGAGGATTGTAGCGGCGGAACTCCCGATCTGTTCTGTTCCCCGATGGTTTTAGGGTATATTGGTATATATAGGAGGAAGAAATACGCCAGGGGAGCCACGAGGGGCCCACGAGGGTGGAGGGCGCGCCCAGGGGGTGGGTGCGCCCCCCTGCCTCGTGCCTTCCTTGTTGCTTCCCTTACGTACACTCCAAGTCTTCTAGATTTCTTCCGTTCCAAAAATAACTCTCCCGAAGGTTTCATTCCGTTTGGACTCCGTTTGATATTCCTTTTCTGCGAAACACTGAAACAAGGCAAAAAAACAGAAACTGGCACTGGGCTCTGGGTTAATAGGTTAGTCCCAAAAATAATATAAAAGTGTATAATAAAGCCTATAAACATCCAAAACGGATACATAATAGCATGGAACAATCAAAAATTATAGATACGTTGGACACGTATCATTCGTCTGCCGTCGCCGGAGAATAACAGCAGGTGTGGGTGAGTAGAGGGATGGCTAGGCCAGCGATGGGAGTACGGTGGGGCGGTGAGGCCTGCGCGGTAGCACAGCCATCCGCGAGGAGGAGGGAGCAGGCAGTCCCGCCGACGCTTGTTTGAGCGGCTGGAGCAGGAAGAGCAGAGATTGAAGAAGCACGACGGTCGTTGGATGGACATCCAACAGTCACTGCTTGTGTGTCAACCTTTTTTTAGGAAAGCCACAAATCTGTGGAAAACAGCATACAGCCCATCTGCCATTATTTCTAATAATTTACAGCCCATTTGCTAATTCTTAAGGTTTTTTTTGGAGCCCATATTCTTTTTGTTAGCATTACAGCCCATATTGTGGCCACGGTTAAAAAATTATACGAAATTTTGCATATTTCGGTGCGGTCCGAACTGTTTTTAATCCCGAAATTTTGAGTCACATTCAAACTGATTTTAAGAATAAATGTATATCAATATAAAATCCAACAAATTGTCCACGCATAAAAATCAATGCAATTTAAAATCTCGAAATGAAAAAAAAAAGAAATTTGAAACTAATTGCCGGTTTGATGTGTTTTAAAAATGTACAACCCATTTCTCATTACTGATAGGCCATTTTCTCGGCCAGCCGAATGAAGCTCTCCTTGTCTTGAAAGATTTGCAGCCCAACAGGCCTGACAAAGCGACTTACTTGGCAACAACAACAACAACAAAGCCTTTAGTCCCAAACAAGTTGGGGTAGGCTAGAGGTGAAACCCATAAGATCTCGCAACCAACTCATGGCTCTGGCACATGGATAGCAAGCTTCCACGCACCCCTGTCCATAGCTAGCTCTTTGGTGATACTCCAATCCTTCAGGTCTCTCTTAACGGACTCCTCCCATGTCAAATTCGGTCTACCCCACCCTCTCTTGACATTCTCCGCACGCTTTAGCCGTCCGCTATGCACTAGAGCTTCTGGAGGCCTGCGTTGAATATGCCCAAACCATCTCAGGCGATGTTGGACAAGCTTCTCTTCAATTGGTGCTAACCCCAAGTCTATCTCGTATATCATCATTCCAGACTCAATCCTTCCTCGTGTGGCCACACATCCATCTCAACATACGCATCTCCGCCACACCTAACTGTTGAACATGTCGCCTTTTAGTCGGCCAACACTAAGCGCCATACAACATTGCGGCTCGAACCGCCTCCTGTAGAACTTCCCTTTTAGCTTTTGTGGCACTCTCTTGTCACAGAGAATGCCAGAAGCTTGGCGCCACTTCATCCATCCGGCTTTGGTTCGATGGTTCACATCTTCATCAATACCCCCATCCCCCTGCAGCATTGACCCCAAATACCGAAAGGTGTCCTTCTGGGGAACCACCTGGCCATCAAGGCTAACCTCCTCCTCCTCACACCTAGTAGTACTGAAACCGCACATCATGTACTCGGTTTTAGTTCTACTAAGCCTAAACCCTTTCGATTCCAAGGTTTGTCTCCATAACTCTAACTTCCTATTTACCCCTGTCCGACTATCGTCAACTAGCACCACATCATCCGCAAAGAGCATATACCATGGGATATCTCCTTGTATATCCCTTGTGACCTCATCCATCACCAATGCAAAAGGATAAGGGCTCAAAGCTGACCCCTGATGCAGTCCTATCTTAATCGGGAAGTCGTCAGTGTCGACATCACTTGTTCGAACACTTGTCACAACATTATCGTACATGTCCTTGATGAGGGTAATGTACTTTGCTCGGACTTTGTGTTTCTCCAAGGCCCACCACATGACATTCCGTGATATCTTATCATAGGCCTTCTCCAAGTCAATGAACACCATATGCAAGTCCTTCTTTTGCTCCCTATATCTCTCCATAAGTTATCGTACCAAGAAAATGGCTTCCATGGTCGACCTCCCAGGCATGAAACCAAACTGATTTTTGGTCACGCTTGTCATTCTTCTTAAGCGGTCCTCAATGACTCTCTCCCATAGCTTCATTCTATGGCTCATCAGCTTAATTCCACAGTAATTAGTACAACTCTGAACATCCCCCTTGTTCTTGAAGATTGGTACTAATATACTCCGTCTCCATTCTTCTGGCATCTTGTTTGCCCAAAAACTGAGGTTGAAAAGCTTGGTTAGCCATACTATCGCTATGTCCCCGAGACCTTTCCACACCTCAATGGGGATACAATCAGGGCCCATCGTCTTGCCTCCTTTCATCCTTTTTAAAGCCTCCTTGACCTCAGACTCCTGGATTCGCCGCACAAAACACATGCTGGTCTCATCAAAGGAGTCGTCCAGTTCAATGGTAGAACTCTCATTCTCCCCATTGAACAGCTTGTCGAAGTACTCCCGCCATCTATGCTTAATCTCCTCGTCCTTCACCAAGAGTTGGCCTGCTCCGTCCTTGATGCATTTGACTTGGCCAATGTCCCTCGTCTTCCTGTCTCGAATCTTGGCCATCTTATAGATGTCCCTTTCGCCTTCCTTCGTGCCTAACCGTTGGTAGAGGTCCTCATATGCCCGACCCCTTGCTTCACCAACAGCTCGCTTTGCAGCCTTCTTCGCCATCTTGTACTTCTCTATGTTGTCTGCACTCCTATCCAGGTATAAAAGCGACTTACTTGGCAAATCACAAAAAAACTGGGCTAGCCATTTTCAGAAAGAAAAAAACTACTGGGCTGGTTTGTGGTAAACATAAAAGAGAAGGTTGTCTAGACAGGCCAGAGTGCCCCGCACAGCCCAGTTGACACCCTGCTTCCGTCTCAAAAAAAATTAGATAAATGCCACTCCAATTATGGCGATTCATAAAAATGCCACTGCAATTTCCAAACTTTGAAAAATGCCAGTGCAATTTTTGCAAACTTTGGAAAACGCCACTTCAATTTGCAAACTTTGAAAAAATGCCACTCCAAACTTCGAAAAGTGCCACTTGAAATGGCATGAAATGGCATTTTTCAAAGTTCGGAAATTGCAGTGGCATTTCTCGGAAACACCAGATTTGGAGTGGCATTTATCAAATTAACCCAAAACAAAAATAACTGGGCGAGCTGCTGGGTCCCTGGTGTCAGCCGCTCGTTGTGCAATTCTCTCGTTTATTGACTACGTTGACAACGGCATGGGACCCAGATGTCAGAAATCCATTAGGAGGAGCCATTTTTTATTGGCTTGAAATAAGGAGGCACTTTCTTGCGTACTGCCATGACCTTGGTGGGTCCCTGTTGTCACCCTCTTCACGTACAATCATCTCCTGATTGTGTACGCGTCAACTTGGTAGGCCCACAAGTCAGCCTCTAAACCCGTGGAGGACAAATACATCCCATTTAAAAAAATAACAGCCCATTCCATACGTTCAAACGGAAAGTTCAACATTCAGAGCAAAGTAACAGGTCTAATCCACATATAGAGTACTGAACTTCCACGTTGACAACCATCATAGCCAAGTTAACTATCTACTCCCACTAATACTCTAGTAGCGTACAAGTACTAACTTACTCTTAGCTAACTAGACGATGCCGACCGCCATCTGCGGTACACGCTAAACGCCGGCACCGGCGTCCTCCGCCTCGCCTCGGACTTGCCAGAGGTGCGATAGGGCGCGTTGCTCGCGCGCGTTGGCCCTTTCCATGCCGGCGTGGTCCACCGAAGCTTCGGCTTCTAAGCGGGAAACCCACTTGACGAGCTGGTAGTAGAAATCGGCGTTGCGAATGCGTGCGTGCCCGACAGCCTCCAGGGCTATTTGCCGGGCGCTGGCCTCCACGTAGTCGGCCCAGTTGCGGGCGCTCTGCTCGCGACTCAGAGCGTCAGTGCGCTGCTGCTCCATGTCCCGCTGGCGGCCCAAATCGGCGATAAGCTGCTCCTCCGCCAAGCGGTCGCGCTCCAACAACTCCTGCTCCTCCGCCAGGCAGTCGCACTCCAACAAGTCCTCGATCTCCGCATTGCCATCTAAAGACCGATAGAATGCCTCCTCCCTCCGTCTGCCTTCCAGTGAAAAACCGAACACTAGTTCCGGCGGTGACCGCCTCCGGCCTCGCCTATCGCGGATGGGCGGGGGCATGGCGGACGTGGCGAGAGCGAGGATAAGTGGCGAGCGACGTCAGGCTGGTGGGGGCTTATGAGGATAGGGCGAGTTGGGTCACGGTGCCACCGGAGAAGGCCGGGAAACAGTACTTATAGGCGGAAGGTAGCGCGACGGTCATCAGAATTCAATGCATAAGCAGGCATGGCTTAGCGCGCCAGCTTGCCGTGGAAAACTAGAGAAACTTCAATTATGACTGTGCGGTCCTGTCCAGTGCGTGCTGGGTCGCACGCCGGCATGACGGTCAAACGAGTGCACTCGAATCATCTCCCTCCTTGTCAATAATGATTCCACGAATTTAAAAGGCCCGCAACAATTAAAGCGCATCTTTTTTCGCATCAGTTAGCTGCCTTAATTACGGCCGGCTGCATGCAGGCACTCAGAATCCCTCGAAGCTAGTACGCGGAGCAGCATGCAACGAGTCGCAGCCGAGGGCATTAGTTGATGAACTTTAGCTGGGAGATAAGGCATCTGCGAACGTTTTTGCTGGCAGTTTCTTCAGATTCGCATGGCATTTTCTTCAGAGCAGCTTGTCAGTTTCTTCAGAGGTAGGCATTTTTATTCAAAAAACTGCCACTTTGGATCTTGCGTCGCAACTAAAACTGCCAGGAGCGCATTAGTAGGCTAGCTAGTGATCGATCAGTAACTTGTAAACACTGAGTGAACAGAAATAAGGAACTGTTAATGGATCTCAATGATTCACAGATCATATACAAATATGTAGCTCCAAAAGCAAAGATCAGCCACTTCGGATCTTGCGTCGCAACTAAAACCAACTAGTATGATTCCCATACATAAGATCAACATGTTAATGCATCTAAATGATTCACAGATCATATACAAATATGTAGCTCCAAAAGCAAAGATCTAGAAAAAACATATGTTCTTCCTACTAACATGGATGCTTCTCTTGGCCAACATTCAGTACAGACTGAAAGACAAATTTGTTTGTGAAGTCTACAATTCCTCTTGCAAACGTAAGTGGTTTCACCAACAGCTGGAACCATGAGAATGAACCACACATGATGGAGGAACATCCACTGCAATATGATTTGGTCTTCTCTCGATCACACGGCGAGACTATATTCGGAATACAAACTTTAACTTAGGCAAAATGATGCCCATTGTATAATCAGACCAAAGCAATGAAGCACCTAGTGTTGGCCAATAAATAGTACAGTACTACTTTTTTGCAGTCCATGAAGTGACTATCCAATCTTTCTGTGTCTATTTTCAAATGGCACTGCATGCAGTGACTATACTATTCTCTTGTGCAGTTCAACCAAAATTGCGGTCACTTTGTGTGTTTGCCAAATAGCAATGGGCAGACATCTCTGTCTGCACAAATATCAAGCAGCTAGTAAACATATACCCCACCTTGTATTTTCGGTTTAAACATGTCTCTTCCGCTTAGCATCTGTCATGTTTTGCACTGGACAATTTGATACAGTCATGTTTTGCCCTGGACAATTTCATACTGAATTGATTTGCTGGTTCAGAGCAGAAATATAGCGCCTATTCTTCATCAGACCAAGCATATCCATGTTCGCAGTGATGGAAGAGGTGAAGTCGATACAACCGAAATTGAGCATCCAATCATTGAATCCTGTCCTGCACCTCTAATGTAGGTCCACCCTGCCAATAAATTCACATGCAACAAACCACTAGTATTACTATCTAATGACAGTACAAAAAGAGTAGCAAGATAGTAGCAAACCATGTACCTTCGTAATGAACAGCTCATAGTGCCACCAATTGGATATAAAGGTTTGGAAGAAAACATGCTCCTAATGTTGAACCAGTTGGACTTTTTGTGCAGTTCCACTAAAATCGAGCATCCCTGTTTGCATAGATATTGAAAGTGTGATTACTATAAAAGTGGCACTAGTTGAAGCATAGACTCACAAATATAAGCATTCCAATTTCTTAATGGGAAAAGTTAGCAAGACTATTTCTAACCACCTGTTTGAAGGAATAAATAAGGCAACAACGGCTGATGTCAGAAAGGCATATATAGTTCTTTCTGAAAGAATGATCGATTCCTGACTTTTCCTCTTTTTTAAGCATATTTTGTGCAGTTCAACTAAAATAAAATGCCATCACCACCTTAACAATTCACTAACACTGTACAAAAGGAAATGACTTAACATTACATCCTGATGTCAGGTATGTAGTCAACAGGCATTAGAGACAAACATACATACCTCCTCCGATAACATAATGAACATTAATTTGAACAAAGGTGTGACTAGCTTTACCAGGATAATTTGAGTGAACTCTACACCCTCTGTTCCTTAATATAAGACGTTTTCGCAGTTCAATTTAAAGTACCCAAACGTCTAGTATTTAGAAAAACAGGTAGTAGTTTTCTTGAGCACATATCTGGGAAAGCTTGCCACACTTTATTTTTGTCCATACGCTAATGCAACACCATTCGAATACTACAAATATACACTAATCCAGTGGCTAGTGCAACAGTAGAGTAGTTATTTTATTACAGGGTACAGTACAATGGTTTTACTGAACAGATTTCAATAAACTCTAGCACGGGAAGATTTCTATAAGAATTAACAATACAAAATGTAAAGGTAACAAGTTTAAGCATTGGTATACTAGCTGTGCATGAGCATTAAACCAAATACAAAAGTCTGAAGGTAACTAGCATTATTAACTAATGACAGTATAAAAAATTGCAAACCATGTACCTCCAAGGTAAATATCATTTCGAACTCGGGGGGACCTTAAAAATTGCTATCCCAATCTTGATAATCGATCAAACATAAAAACTTGATCGAACGAATCAAGAGAACAGCCGGAGGAGGAGGTGCCCACTCTTGACCTTTCCTCTTGTCTTCATAATTTTTTGTGCAGTTTAACCAAAATAAAATGACATCAGCGCCTTGGCATTTTGGTGACACTGTATAAAAAAATTAACTTATCTCATGAAAGTGAGCTATGTAATCTATAAGCATTAACAGTGCAAAAATCTGAAGGTAGCAACAAGTTTCATCATTGGTATACTGGTTGTGCAACAGCATTTGAATGCCTTAGCTGAAAAATCTTTAATACATCCACAATCAATAGCTAACCCTGAAATAATCCAGTGACATTAAATGGCATTGCTTAAATTTATCGGTGGCATTAGACTGAGTGCGGCATTAGTTAAATGTGGCATCACTTTAGCAGTAGCATTGCTTGACTTGACTGCTGGCGTTATACTAACAGCAAAAAAGTGACAATAAGAGCATGGGAGGTCCATTCGGACAGTGGGCGCACCAGTACGATGTACCTCCACGGACGCATAGTGGTGAGGGAGGTATGGTTGCCCAGAGCAACAAATATCATGGCAGCATATGTGGATTACGACCCATTTTTGTTCTCTTTAGCCACCTTTTTCCTATGTGAGGACAACAAACCGATCGACCTGGTCATTCTCTATTGCGTTGTCATGCCTTTCTACCCTTCTTCAACCAAGAGACACGAGACTCGTTCCTTAGCTACTGATTTTCCCCTTTTCAACCTAGATGCGGGTTCGATGCCTACTCTCTTGGACAGTACAGTCTCCCTTCCTTTCCTTATTCAACCCAGACATGGATTAGTCTGCATGAAGTAGGGTTTCCTTTAATAGTGAAAATTAAGGTTTTCGTCTGCGTGACCGGCAGAGCAGAGGATAGCAAATTGGGAAGATGGTGGAGTGGAAAAAGATCCACATGCAGCGACGTGGCAGATGGGGCAATAGAACAAGGGTATGGTTCGAAAAGAGGTAGCATGCCTGAGGGTCGGCGGGAAGTGGCTTCGCTCGTGGTCGTCGTCCTCCGCACGCACTACATCAGCGAGCTTAGGGACGGAGGCCATCCCACACGGGCGCTAGGTCTGAGAGGACGGCCTTGTCGTCAGTACGTGACCTTGCTCACCGACGACGAGTGCGTCAACGCTGCACGTCCTTTTCTTCCCCGGTGGATCTGTGACCACCGGTGAGGAGGGAGAGAGAGGCAGTGTTTTTTAGATCTGGAGAGAGGGTGATAGTGTGAGAAGCAAGTGGGCAGCCCTTATCAAGAAAGCTCTGAAGCTCCAGCTATATATCTTTTTTATACTACTAGTACTAGAGGTGGAGTAGTGGTAGAGTAGTTTATATTTTCTCTGCAAACAGTAGCAGTTAGTCATGCTTCAAAACTGAACGACACGCCATTAAAAAAATATAGTCGAGAAATAATGCGGCACTTCGGGCCAACGCGGCCAGATCGCATTTTGCACAAGAAATTACACACCATGTTTCGTTAACATGTGGTCCCGTTCCAACATGTCAGTGAGACGATGGTGAGTCCTTTTGTACAATTTCTGAAAGGACGTGTAGGTCGGGGCGCCTCTTTGTGTACTGTGGCAAACTGGCAACCATCCACCGACTCTTCGCCTTTCCCTCTTGATTTGGAACTGCTGTCGCACGCTCTTCCTCCCTCCTCCATTTTCCTTCACCCTTCCTTCTGCCATTGTTCGATCGTATTCTCCATGGAGGGAACAAGCCGGAAACGACCCCGTTATTCTTGCCTCGATCTGAAAGATGACGTGGTGGGGGAACTCATTGATCGGTGCGACGTCATCACCTCGGCTAGCATGGCAGGTTCGTTCAAGACCATTCTCGACTCAACTAATAACATCATTACAAGGAACCCAAGGGTCCAGGAGCGGTTTGATCTCCCTTATCTTCTTCGCTATAAACATGTTCGCATGGGCGCGGACGACGGAGGCCTCGCCTTGTGCAAGTTGATGACGCTTGATAATGATACGTGTGATGTCAAGATGCCATCGCTTAAGGGTAAGGCCTGGGCTGGCGCAAATGGAGATTGGGTTGTTTATATTGGGTACAATTGCGAGTGGGAACTTGTGAATGTGTACACTCGTCAGCGGATACCACTTCCAAAAATCTCAGAGTGCCCTGAGGTCACACAGATGATCTACGTATGTTCAAATACGATCATGGTGGTTGTCATCTACGGAAGATAGCAATTTTTCAAGTTCCCAACCGCTCTTGGAATTACAAGAACTATGAAGTGGTTTCTATCTTCGACAAGCTTGTTGCCGTCGTTACTGATTCCACGGTTCGTCCATGAATATTGCTCAAAAATCAGTTTCTGTACACGGATGATGAGTACTATGATGCAATTGAATACGAGGATCTTGTGTTTGCTTCCACCACTCGTGGCACTGTTTTTGCATGGGATCCTCGTAGTTTTGGTACGTTTGTCTTCCACCGTAATTATAATTGTTTCATCCACATGCATGCGGGTTAGCAAGTTTCCCTTTACTAATTAACCTTCTTCTTGTGTCTCCATGGTCCTGTGAACATTCCACCACCTATACTTGAAAAAATTTATAACCAAGGGAGAGATGACGATGGTGATGATCACGATCATGAGGACGAGCAGGACTTATATACTCAGTGGCGGCTGGCAACTAGTTCTGATGGATCACCTCTTCTTGTCTGTATATAGTGCACTGAGATTGTTACTACTGAGGGAGCACGTGTTGTCTCCCATGGTCGCCCTCTACGGACCTATTCCAACATCCATTGCAGGGTATTCGGGATGGATACTGGTGTGCTAGCGCCAACACCTTCTCCCTGGTACAGTATTGATAGTCTTGGAGAAAACTCGCTCTTCGTTGGACCAAACTATCCAATGATGGTTAAAGGCGATCCAGCTGCTGTTGACACAACGTTACTACCATTTATGAGAAGCAACTGTATCTATACCTCAGACATTGCGGTGGTTCCCTACCCTGCTCCTGATATATGCCGCTTCAGCCTGGATGATCAGTCATGCGTTGCTCTCGATATTGACAATAGCTGGCCCTTCCCAGAGCACCTATGGTTCAAAGCAAGCGTTTCCAACGCCAAGGATTGGTTGAGTTGAAGTTCATTTCATTGCTTGTTATTTGTTGTGTGATAAAAACTTCAGTATTTACTAGAATGTTTTTTTGGAAATAATCTATAATCCAACATGTATCATCGTTGTCGTTGTGTGTTGATGACTCGTTGTATGTAATGAATGGTACATTTGCAAATGCATGTCATAGACTCAATTTATGAATGGTTTTCGAGTCACTTCTTGGAGTGTGAGTACCGTAGTAGTATAACCAGCATCCAGTTAGTATATTAAGTTTCCACATCACATAGAGCCATCCTAATACTGGAGTATGCTAGTCCCCACCGGCGCGCCGCTTCAAATGGCGGAGGAAGTGAGTGGTCGCGTCACCTTGTGTCCAGATCTGAGATGCCACGTGTACTAGATGAATGACTCCAAGTTCGACCATAGTGATGCTAGGTGCAAGCCGAGGAACACTGTCGGAGAGACCCCCCTCATAAATTTCCTACATTGGTCGTTTGATTCATAGGATAGAATGCTATAGGATTTTTTTTCCTATGTAATCATGTTTTAATTGGCAATCTAGCATCCACTCCAACTTTTGTTTCACTTCCTTTGATCCTACGAGAGCCGCCTATATTAATTAACCATGCTCTAAAAAGGTGGACCAGCTTTGGCTATAGTAGTACTGTACTAGGTTAGTAGGTGACCTTGCGCTTGGCTCTTCTCCTCTTCCGGAAGTCGAACAATAATGATGGTACTACAGTAGTACTTCTGGCAATCTGACACCAAATGAACTGCTACACATCCACCGCTTGTAAGCAAAAGTTTCTCCTCATGTTGCGAGCCACCACGCACGTGTTGGCGAGGGAGAAGGCGTAGTAAGCAAGTTTCTCGTTGTTCTGCGAGTTGAAGGGACACATCAAAGTTACGTATTTATTAGTACTCTCTTCAAAAAGGGCCGACCATGTCCATGGCTACCATCTCGTGCTCTCATTGAGTACATGACTATTCACATGCCATCGAGGAGAAAAAATATTGCGTAGTACTAGGTGTCATCGAAGTGCACGACTCACTTACGCACTGCATATCTCCATTTTCTTGCATGACACGCCACCTTGATGCTAGATGTCCTGCGTGTCATGGAGGCCTATAGTATGATTTTTAAAATGGAGGCATATAGATGTCCCGCGTGTCGGCAAAAGGATGAACAAAGCTCGTGTCTTAAACGAAAGAGTGGAAGAACATAGATTCCCGACGACCGAGAAGGAGCAACAAACCTCGGGGTGGAGCGTCTGCACTCATAATATTTTATATTATTCAGCGATATAAAATCAACCAAATCTCTCCACGTTCCTATACAATTCTATAGTATGAGAATAACGTTAAACGTAAGCCATTGATTCACTCTATCCAATGGTCATATTTGGAAAATCCAAACAAAACCAAGCATTGGATCAACTCTTTTTTCGAGATCAACTCTTTTAGCACTTAGATTGTTGTCGCCTGCCCACATATCCCACCTATATATCCGCTCACGTATGATGACCACAGGAGCTATCCACTCAGATTGTATGATAAAAAAATAAAGGGCGATAACTAATGCGGCACCTCGGGCCAACGCGGCTAGATCGCATTTTGCATGAGAAATTACACACCATGTTTCGTTGACATGTGGTCCCGTTCCAACATGTCAGCGAGACGACGGCGAGTCCTTTTGTACAATTTCCAGAAGGACGTGTAGGCCGGGGCCTCTTCGTGTACCGTGGCAAACTGGCAACCGTCCACCGACTCTTCGCCTTTCCCTCTCGATTTGGAACTGATGTCGCACGCTCTTCCTCCCTCCTCCATTTGCCTTCAGCCTTCCTTCAGCCATTGTTCGATCGTCTCCTCCATGGAGGGAACAAGCCGGAAACGACCCCGTTCTTCTTGCCCCGATCTGAAAGATGACGTGGTGGGGGAACTCATTGATCGGTGCGACGTCATCACCTCAGCTAGCATGGCAGGTTCGTTCAAGAACATTCTCGACTCAACTAATAGCATCATTACAAGGAACCTTGGTCCAGGAGCGGTTTGATCTCCCCTATCTTCTTCGTCGTGGCCCTGCTGACTAGCGCGGGGACGAGGGAAGCCTCGCCTTGTGCAAGTTGATGCCGCTTGATAATGATACGTATGATGTTAAGATGCCGTCGCTTGAGGGCAAGGCTTGGGCTGGCGCAAATGGAGATTGGGTTGTTTATATTGGGTACAACTGCGAGTGGGAACTTGTGAATGTGTACACTCGTCACCGGGTTCCACTTCCAAAAATCTCAGACTGCCCAGAGGTTGAGCACACCGGTATTCTACGCACGTTCAAATGTGATCATGGTGACTGTCTTCTATGGAAGATCGCAATTTGTCGAGTTCCCAACCGCTCTTGGCATTACAGGAACTATGGAGTTGTTGATATCTTCGACAAGCTTGTTGCCGTCCTTCGTGGTTCGACCGAATGGATATTGCTCAAAAATCAGTTTCTATACACGGATGTGTACTGTGATGCAATTCAATATGAGGGTCTTGTGTTTGCTGCCACCACTCGTGGCACTGTTTTTGCATGGGATCCTCGTAGTTTCGGTACATTTGTCTTCCACCGTAATTATAATTGTTTCATCCACATGCATGCGAGTTAGCAAGTTTCCCTTCTCTACTAATTAACCTTCTTCTTGTGTTTCCAAGGTCCTATGAACATTCCACCACCTATACTTGAAATTTTTTATAACCAAGGGGGAGATGACGATGGTGATGATCACGAGCATGAGGACGAGCAGGACTTATATACTCAGTGGCGGCTGGCAACTAATTCCGATGGATCACCCCTTCTTGTCTGTATACAGCCCACTGTTGATGTTACTACTAAGGAAGCAGGTGTTGTCTCCCATGGTCTCACTCTCCGGACCTATTCCAACACCTGTTGCATGGTATTCGGGATGGATACTATTGTGCTAGCGCCAACACCTTCTCCCTGGTACAGTATTGATAGTCTTGGAGAAAACTCGCTCTTCCTTGGACAAAACTATCCAATGATGGTGAAAGGCGATCCAACTGTTGTTGACACAACATTACTACCATTTATGAGAAGCAACTGTATCTATACATCGGACATTGCGGTGGTTCCCTACCCTGGTCGTGATATAGTAGGCCGCTTCAGGCTGGATGATCAATCCTGCGTTGGTCTCGAGATTGACGGTAGCTGGCCCTTCCCAGAGAATCACTTGTGGTTCAAAGCAAGCGTTTCCAACGCCGAGGATTGGTTGAGTTGAAGTTCATTTCATTGCTTGTTATTTGTTGTGTGATGAAAACTTCAGTATTTATAATGTATCCTCGTTGTCGTTGTGGGTTGATGACCTGTTGTTTGTAATAAAATGATATGCCTGTGATAAACTTACTAAATTTAAGAATGGCATTCGAGTCGCTTCTCTGAGTGGGTGCTGCGACGAGGCAAAAAAATATTTTCCGAATACATAATTGTACGTGCATTGCAACAGGTTATCGGATGAGGCCAATCAACAATAGTACACTATTTGTACTAGCTTCACATGCTGCATTATCTCTACGTCTACGTACGTAATACAACAAGTTTTAAACTTGAGACCAGCCACCCATCCTCACAAAGAACACTTTTTAACCTAGCACAGACTCCAGGAAATTTGGCCACAGTGCGAGGTAGTCCATATGTTAATGTGTTCGCTGTACGTAACCAGCATCTCGAATCCTTGATACTACTACTATAAGTAGTAGGAGTAGTAGGGTGGCATGGGCCAGAATAAGCATTCACGTCCAGGAGTACGGCACACGCCACCAGCACGACTTCCATCTGACACCATATTTCTTGGAGTCCGTGCTACAGCAATCTCTTCAACCTCGTCGTTTCTCTAACTCAGCCATCGTGCGGCGGGCGAGGTGGGGGTTTGCCGATAGTCGGTTTCCTCAACTGCGGTCCCACTTGTAAGGCAACTCCAACACACGACCCCAAACGGACCTCCGTTTTGCCCGGATTCTGTCCGTTTGGGTAGGGAAATGGGGTCGTGTCTGGGCCATTTCTCGGATGTGGTGGCCGTCCGCCGAACGCGCGGACGCATCCCGGCTGCGTACATTTTTCTTTGCAAACACATATCTTTTTTTCATCATTGATTTTTTGGTACATGGAAATACATCACCAAAATTTTGACTAGAAAAGCAAGATGAAAGAAAACAAGAACCATAAGAATACATTTTAGAAGATATCCAACTTCCATAACTGCTCCTGTAAGTTGGATTAGTGCCTTCTCGATGCATTCATTGTTGATCTGCGGAGGCTCGATCTTGCGTGCTTCTTTCTTCTTCGAGTGTAAAGAAGTAGACGTGTCTAGCCTCTATTCTATCAACAAGTGCACTAGTCTCATCTCTAGCCTCTATGCTAGCTAAAAGTGCTAGAACATCTACTAAATTGCGCTCTATCAATATATCGTTGTACTCTTCTTCCCAATACCAAAACTTGCATCCATTCTACACAATAAAATTTTAAGTTAGCACAACTAGTCTAATCCGAGAGCACAACCGAAGATTTGGTCGAGTTCTTCCTCCTTTTACCGACACGTGGGACATCCAGCATCCAGGTCGTGTCATGCAAGAAAATAGAGTGGTAGTTGAAGCCACGTGATGTGCATCTTGGGTTAAACTGTAAATAGAATCTTACTACTCTTGAGTAACTCCAAAAGTGGCCACCGAGGATCTTTATTGGATTAGTTTTTCATCACCAGCACATCGAGGTGAAAGATGTGCAGGTTCAGTGGGTCCTCTTGCATTTTCACTCACATGTGGGACCGCATATGAGCAAACAGACAATGGGCTCTGCGCGTCTGCTGGCTGGCTGAGAAGAGAGATAGAGGAGGGTTGAGCACAGACTCCAGGAAATTTGTTCTACGTAACCAGCACCTCAATACAGTGGCGTGCCATGGGCCATAACTAGCATTCATGTCTAGCAGTACGGCACACGCCACCCACACGAGTTCCATCCGACACCAATTTTCTTGGAGTCCGTGGTGCAGCCATCTCTTCTCCCTCCTGTTTTCTCAGCCATCGCGCAGTGGGTGGGGTGGGGGTTTACCGATAGTCGGTTTGCTCAACTGCGGTCCCACTTGTAAGTGAAAATGCAACACAGCACGCATTCCCCCTTGAGCGGCGTGCCGGACCAACCGTGTGGGGGTGCGACGCGAACACGGCAGGCTTTTCCTTTTGAACTTGTAACTTGTAAAATTTGGTTCTGCTCCATGGCGGGACCGATAGATAGAAATAACGATTTTCCCTAGAGTAATGAGAAGTTTGGTTCTGGCGCGGTTCATGCATGGAGTACGTACGAAAATTATGAAGTTGATGCGAAAGGTAAGATAATTACTAGTAGTACCATATACTACTACATGGATTTGACGGAAAGATAAAGATACATACGGATCCATCAACGACATCCTCATGCCCTAGTGCACCGGGTCACCAACCGACGTGTGAGGAGCAGCGGCGTTGGCGGCAAGCTCAACGTGCTTCTGAACAATGCCGTCCAAGGTTGCCCTGCGGTCCAAGAAGGCCAGCGTCCTATCGTCCTCCTCTTGCATGTAGTAGTCCTTGTGGACGATTTGCGTGTAGACGTGGGTGATTATGTTGATGGTGTCTTGCTGCGCCAGGCGCTGCGCGGCGAGCGCGACCTCGAGGTGGACATTCTCCGACGCGATGGCGGGTAGTCGCAGGGCCACCAGTGCGTCGAAGAGGTTATCACCATAGAGGCCGTTGAGGGTGGCAGGCATCACAGAGCCTGGGCGCGTGGGCTGGAGGCGTACGTCAAGGTCGTTCGCGAGCTTCTTGACGACGGTGAACTTGTCGAGGAAGCCGACGAGGACCTCGTCGAACAAGGAGATGAAGCTGTCGTCCAAGCGGCCCCTCGCCCTTGCGGCCTCAAGCACTACCGGGAGACGTTCCTCGGTGCCGGGCCGCAGGCCGGCGTCGTGGACCATCTGGCACAGCCGGCCGATGCTCGCGCTCATCGCCTCCATGGGTCTAGCTTCTAGTCAACTGATCTTGCGATTGTGGAGTGATCACTCCTGCCCTTGGGTGCATAGGTGCATAGGATTTCGTAGATTGGACTGGCGGGAGCCTTTATATGAGAAGTGCAGACTGCGTTGAATTCACGTGCGTGTTGGCCATCTACTCCTCGCCCCTCTACTGCACCTACCTTTGGCTGTATGACAGGTTGGCCATCCACCCGTTGGGCCCACGTGTCATACACCCAAAGGCAGGTGCAGTAAGTCAATGAAGTTGCGTCCCCCTCCGTGTCGATGCAGTATAGTCATCTCACCGGACCTCTAGTTGGGGCCAAACGAGAGAACTTTGATGTTTACTGGTTTATTGGTCCCCTTTGCATTTTGCGCCAAGTTTTGACCTTTGATTTAACTAATAAAATGTTAATGCATGTAACCAAAAATGTTGTGTAAGTCACCTTACGAAAACCAAATAATCCCAAAGCACTTAGGCACGATACATTAACTCCCTCCTCGTTTCTTATTTCGTGACATATCAACCAATGAGAGATGTGGGCCGCGCATGCTTTCAATGACTTGAGACTACCAAACATCACATGCAGTGGTTAGTTCATTGCATGTAATCCTATTAAGTAGCAAAAAGACATTAAGTTATCTTGCCGATAGGAATAAAACAATACACCATGTATTTATTTACAGAGGGAGTAGTACATTTTTTGTGACATGCATTACTAGATATTGCTAGTCAAATACTAAATCCAGATGGACGTGGTAGTACTACTAAATCCAGACGGTGGTGCTAGTACTAGTAGTAGTACTACCAATGTAGGAGCACTATACTACCCGTTGGTCAAATTATTACATGCTGCTCCTCACAGTGAAGTGACAAGACCCTACGCCGGAGATGACACCTGAGTATAGGCGCCGTGTTCGGCATACCATAGTCAGCCTCACTGTCTGCAGTCACTATCATCATGGCTGTAGACCTAGCCTGCTTATAACTAGCCGTGTTCGACATAATTTCCCGTGCGTAGATGCCCGTGCATTGCACAGAACACCAAGATTGGGGGTGGACGGCGCCAGCAGCGGCCATCACGCTAGATTTTTCCATCGCCTTCTAGATGTGGTGGGGAGGAGACAAGGCTGATTGTGAGAGACAAGGAGTTGTTTGTAAATAGGGAACAAGTGCGGGCATCTTTTTGCAAAACTGGAGAAGTTTGGTTTGTATGCGTCAGATCTAGATCCGACGGCTATTGGTGAAAGATGACAGGCACAACATCATCACCAACTCAGGACCTATTTGATTCGCAGGATTTTGAAAACGCTGGAATAGGACACGGCAATATTACAAGTTTCAAACTGATATTACAAATGTTAGGAGTAATGCTGCACCTACGAAGAGGGAATTACTAGGAAGTTTACGTAAGAACTTTCGTTACTTTAGGTGGATGTAGCATTATCGTACAAACTAAAATCCACCGCCCTGACAAGTCACTAATGGGCAAATAAGTTTTCGAGTCTCTGGCCACTTGATGTTTCAAAAACAAATTCAGCTTCTGCAGAGACTTTGTCATTTAGGCTTAGACGCTTGCGGTGATCAGCACGCCATTCATTGTTGCGCCAGAGAACGCCAAACCTCATTACCTTGAGCACACTTGCCTCCAGAACAAAGAACCTGGCCAATTTAATCTCAAATGTGCTGCCTTGGTAGTCGATCAAATCAATTTCTGTAAGATGGAGATCAAGGCATTCGATGAGATTGTTATAGTGCAGAACATTTTTCACTTTCGGGTCTTTTTTTATCTGCAAAAGAAGAGAACATATTAGAGCAGCTGGCTGTATAAGATTGTCGTGTCATCAAGAGGTACCAATATCATTCTCTCATACGATAGGGTTGGCTGGCTAGTGATATTTTTTCACTCTCTCTCTCTCTCTTTCTCTTTCCTCTCATTTACCTAGGAGTACGTGAAGAGCTTGGGCATTTGTTGCCTTCCACTATGTGGCCGATGCCATATTTCGTAAAAGTATGCCACATAATACGCATCGATGTCAAATCAAAAGATTTTGGCACCGCTCTCGCGATGTGAGAGAGTTGGCACCGCTGTGCACACAGACCCACATGTATAAACAAATCAATCAAACCAACTACACCAGCCTCTCACTCTCCCAAACAAGTGTTTTTATTGCCTCAGTCCTCTCTCTCCCACGCAAGTGTTTTTTCATTGCGTGAGTTAATTTGGCACCAGAGCAAAGTAGGTGATCCAGATTGGGGCACCAGGTGAGCAATGGAGGGGCATCGATGCCAAATGCATCACAAGTGAATTTGGCACGTGTTTTGGCCTACATAGTGGAGGGTCGTTATATCCCACTTCTGTACTACCTCTTATTTAGTATAAAATTTTGACCATAGATTTACGTAAGAAAATGCCAATGCATGTCACTAAAAATTACACCATTTGAAATTATGTTCAAATACGAATCCAACGATATAGTTCTTAGTGGCATGCATTAACATTTTGTCGGTTAAATCTATGGTCAAATTTTGATACTACAAAATAGGAAGAGTAAACCAGGACGGAGGTAGTACTTACTCTTAGGGTAACCATAGAGTTACTGGAGTAGTCTAAGTTACTTTCCACTATGACTAGCCTAGGCTACTATAGTAGTACAACAAGAAAACAATGCAGGTGATCACGTGAGAAAAAATACTAAAAACATTTATTTCGGTGCAGTGCATAGATGCAGTTTTGAACACTACACTTCTCATCGTAATTTGGGAAAATTACGAAAAAATTGAGCTACGTTGTGATTACCGTTTACTAATAGGAAAGAAGTTTCACCTCAATGAGTAGCTTCTCCATGCACGGAAAGCATGTAAGGAATCCAACAACTTGATCCAGATTGGGGCCGATAGATTTTATTGCCAAGATCTTCACTGTGTGCATAGACTGGGTCAAGCTTGTGGGAATCATTTTCTGGAAGACGGTCGTAAATACATCAAGAAGAAATTTAAAAATGTGAATTTCAAGAAGACGGAGAAGAAGATGAGTGTTGTACCTGAACGATTATGGATCCAATAAAGAGTTCGGAGAATTTGGCAGATGAGTGCACCAACGCTGTCAATTTCAGCGCATCAATGACCCTGATTTTTGTTGGACCTTCTAGATCCGATACAAACAATCTCTCAAGGAAAGGCGCATTCTCAATGACCATAACGTGGAACAGCTGGAGTGATCTCTTCCCAATTGATGTCTTGTTGCGGGGCCAGCAAGACACATAAATCCATCGGAGATTCGTCGAGGCAATGTGGAGGCTAATGAACCCATGGATCTGCTCAAGACGAAGGTACTCGAGCGCAGTACAGCTGCAGAGCAGGTGCTCCATAGCCTTCTTCGAGATGACAACGTCGAAGAGGTCAAGCTGCTTGAGTTGAGGGAGAAGAAGGGCGGGCGCGGCATTAATCTGGGGAAGATAGCAGGAGCTGAAGCTAGCGCGGCGCAGCGTTGGCGTCAGGCGGAGCGCGGACGGCGGCAGAGAGCGACATCGTCCAGCTTCAAAGCTGAGCTCCTCGAGCTGATCTAGGGCGGGGGATAAGAACCACTCGTCGAACTTGGGTTGGACCTTGCAGTTGGTACTGAACATGCGGATGTCAAGGCGTCTGGCTGGCCCAGGGTGCGATGAAAGGATCTTGGAGACTGCGGCCATGCGTTTGCAATCCACGTCGCAGAGGCAGCTGTCGACAGTGAGGTTGAGGGGGACGCGGCGCCAGAGGGGGCGCCACCGTCGGAGAGCAGGGCGCTTCGCACAACAGATTTGGTGGGGAGGAGGCCGATGATGACGAGCAGCATGTCCTCAGGGAGGCTACTGATGAAGTCCAGGCTCGCCGGATGCGGTTTTGGCTCGAGCCGCCTCCGCTTGTTGGCTGCCTCGTCGTCCATCTCAACCGGCGGCGACGCCAGTGTACACGTGTGCTGGTGTGTGTTGTGTGCTGGGTGTGCGCGAGTGCGTCCTTCTGTGCATGCCGTCGCATAGTGGTGAATTGTGCGCGAGTACGTCCTTCACGCGGAAGAAGTGTGTCCTCAATGCGCCCTCAATTTACTAGCATGCGGGGTGCTACCCCGAGTGGTTTCAAATTTGTTCACTTCACCGCGTGTCAGATGGGCCCCTAGTTTACTTATTTTCACCCACTGCCACATGGGCCAGCACACGAAGATACAAAAGACGAGCTAACAAGGCAGCATGTGGACTGGTTGACCGGTCACCTAAACAATATACGGAGCTATACGCTGACACAGTGAGTGTATAATCCGTCGGTATAGAGTGTTCGAGTGAGAGGGGAGGCCCGTGAGAGATAGCAGAGAGAGAGAGAGAGAGAGAGAGAAAGAGCTACTCCCTCCATTCGATTATGTAGTTCCAACATTTTTTTTAAAGTCAAACTTTTGAAACTTTGACCAAGTTTATAAAGAAATTACTTATATCTACAATACCAAAGATAAATGATAGTATGAAGTAAGTACATGTTGTGATGAATCTAATGATCGTTCCAGATGTAAATGTTTTTCTCCACATATACCTAGTCAAACTTTTCTGAGGTTTGACTTTTCAAAACATCCATATGCTTATGGACGTGAGAGAGTCCCTAACTAGAGAGAGAGAGATAGAAAGAGTGAGTGAAAAAAGTGTGTGTGCGTGTGTGAAAGAGACATGGACAACACTCGATAAAAGTCGAGAAAAAATGTGTGTGTCTTATGCAAACATATCACACATGCATCTTCGACAACGGAAGCAAGGTGAGGAGATAGTGTGTGGTTGTTTGCAACTGAGAGAGCAAGACCCCTAGCATGTGGACAAGAGGGGTCTGACAAACAAGGGAGAGAGGTCGAGAGAGACGTACGGACAAAATGCAGACATGGGGAGGAGAGAGTTTATGTTTGTCATAGAGATATCCCCTGGAGATCGTGATGGGACTACATGGGTGGGAGATCGAGTGACAAGGTGTGTGCGCGATAGAAGATACCCCAAGAGATATCGAGATATACGTATGGATGGAAGGAGACAATACGTGTGTTCCTGATGGCTAGTGAGAGATAATCATACTTAGGGGGGAGTGCTTGCGCCTATGATGGAGTGAGGGATTATGGTACTTATTAGGGGGGTGCGTGTCACATAGAGAGAGAACAAGGGCGGAGAGTGTTGGATGGGTCTATATGTATAGCGCGAGTGAGACATGTGTATGTGTGAACCAGGGAGATATAAAGTTTGAGAGAGATTGAGGAGCCCCGATAAGGCTGAGTGGTGCGTCAGATAGCTGAGAGAGGGAAAGAGATATTCCATCCGCTCGATAATGCAGTGCATGTAAAAAATTTAGAAGTCAAACTTTGGAAACTTTGATTAGGTTTACGCAAATGTTATTTATATCTACAATACCAAAGATACATCATACGAAACTACATCTCATGGTGAACCTAATGGTATATGTTTGCCGTTCTAGATGTAATTGTTTTTCTCCACGTACATGGTCAAACTTTGTGATGTTTGACTTTTCAATAAATCAATATGCTATGGACCGAGGAGAGTGCCTAAGTCGAGAGAGATCAAGTGTGTGTGAAGGAGAATGAGTAAGTGTGCAAAAAGAGTATGTGTATGAAAGAGAAAGTGACAACAAACGATAAATTAGAGAGAGAGTGTGTGTTTTTTCGTTTCATAGGCGAACATATCACACATGCATCTCCGAGATAGAAAAGCGAGGCGAGGAGATACACGAAGATAGCTAGTGTGTGATTATTTGCAACGGAGAGAGACACCCCTATAGCACATGTCCAATAGAGGTCTGGCCAACAAGGAACAAAGGTCGAGAGGGACACATGGAGAACATGTACGCATGGGGAGGGCGAGAGGGTGTGTTTGTCATAGATGAAGGAAATATGCCCTAGAGGCAATAATAAAGTTATTATTTATTTCCTTATATCATGATAAATGTTTATTATTCATGCTAGAATTGTATTAACCGGAAACATGATACATGTGTGAATACATAGACAAACAGAGTGTCACTAGTATGCCTCTACTTGACTAGCTCGTTATTCAAAGATGGTTATGTTTCCTAGCCATAGACATAAGTTATCATTTGATTAACGAGATCACCTCATTAGGAGAATGACGTGATTGACTTGACCCATTCCGTTAGCTTAGCACTCGATCGTTTAGTATGTTGCTATTGCTTTCTTCATGACTTATACATGTTCCTATGACTATGAGATTATGCAACTCCCGTTTATCGGAGGAACACTTTGTGTGCTACCAAACGTCACAACGTAAATGGGTGATTATAAAGGTGCTCTACAGGTGTCTCCAAAGGTACTTGTTGGGTTGGCGTATTTCGAGATTAGGATTTGTCACTCCAATTGTCGGAGAGGTATCTCTGGGCCCACTCGGTAATGCACATCACTATAAGCCTTGCAAGCATTGTGACTAATAAGTTAGTTGCGGGATGATGTGTTACGGAACGAGTAAAGAGACTTGCCGGTAACGAGATTGAACTAGGTATCGAGATACCGACGATCAAATCTCGTGCAAGTAACATACCGGTGACAAAGGGAACAACGTATGTTGTTATGCGGTCTGACCGATAAAGATCTTCGTAGAATATGTGGGAGCCAATATGGGCATTCAGGTCCCGCTATTGGTTATTGACCGGAGACGTGTCTCGGTCATGTCTACATAGTTCTCGAACCCGTAGGGTCCGCATGCTTAACGTTACGATGATAGTTTTATTGAGTTTTGATGTACCGAAGGAGTTCGGAGTCCCGGATGAGATCGGGGATATGACGAGGAGTCTCGAAATGGTCGAGACGTAAAAATCGATATATTGGACGACTATATTCGGACTTCGGAAAGGTTCCGAGTGATTCGGGTATTTTTCGGAGTACCGGAGAGTTACGGGAATTCGTATTGGGCCTTAATGGGCCATACGGGAAAGGAGAGAAAGGCCTCAAAAGGTGGCCGCACCCCTCCCCATGGTCTGGTCCGAATTGGACTAGGGAAGGGGGGCGCACCCTTCCTTCTTTCTCCTTCCCCCTTCCCTTCTCCTACTCCCACAAGGAAAGGAGGAGTCCTACTCCCGGTGGGAGTAGGACTGCCCCCTATGGCGCGCCTCTCCCCTTGGCCGGCTGCCTCCCCCTTGCTCTTTTATATACGGGGGCAGGGGGGCACCCCAGAAACACAACAATTGATCCTTGAGATCTCTTAGCCGTGTGCGGTGCCCCCCTCCACCATATTACACCTCGATAATACCGTTGCGGAGCTTAGGCGAAGCCCTGCGTCGGTGGAACATCACCATCGTCACCACGCCGTCGTGCTGACGAAACTCTCCCTCAACACTCGGCTGGATCGGAGTTCGAGGGACGTCATCGAGCTAAACGTGTGTAGAACTCGGAGGTGCCGTACGTTCGGTACTTGATCGGTCGGATCGTGAAGACGTACGACTACATCAACCGCGTTGTGATAACGCTTCTGCTGTCGGTCTACGAGGGTACGTGGACAACACTCTCCCCTCTTGTTGCTATGCATCACCATGATCTTGCGTGTGCGTAGGAAATTTTTTGAAATTACTACGTTCCCCAACAATAGAGAGATCCCCTCGAGATCGTGAGGGGACTATATGGGTGGGAGATCAAGGGAGGTGCGTGCGCGATAGAAAGATGCCCCGAGAGAAATCGAGATAGACCATGCACATGTTTGTGATGGAGACTAAGATTAGCTAGTCATATACATATAGGGGGGACTGCGTGTGCCTACAATTGAGTGAGAGACCATCATACTTGGCTAGCTAGGCATGAGATTGTGTGTGTGTGCGTGTGAGATGGAGAGAGAACGAGGGAGAGAGATAGAGTTTTAGATGGGCCTATCGAGTGCGAGTGAGATATGCATGTGTATGTGTGACCCAGGTAGATGGAGAGTTTGAGAGAGGGGGGAAGAGCTCCGAGACGACAGAGTGGTGTGTGAGAGAGTTACGGGCAACGAGCTAAGGAATTTGTGTGCGTACGATGAGTGCACCCAAGATATCTAGCTTGGACTAGAGAATCATACATAGTGTGCGAGAGAGACCTATAGATGGAGTATATATGCATGCGAACTAGAAAGAACCCCCCCCCCACACACACACACACAAAGAGAGATAGAGAGAGATGGAGAGAAAGCGAGAGGGACCAACAAGGTTTGTGTGTTGGATGCGTGCGACATAATTGAAGATTGTCGGCGAGAGAGAGAGAGAGAGCAGGAGTCCGGGAGAGGGGGAGGTCGCGTTTTATGCATCAAAGACTGATATAAACCATGTTTCGATATAAACTTGCATTCAAATATTTAAATTGGAGAACATGTTGTCTGCAATCCACACATGAACGGATATATGCGTATATCAAACAAGTTCATTAATTTGACTTTCAACATGTTCATGGAGTACTATAATACTGTACAACATGCTACTCGATTGAGGTGTTCAATTTTGGATTTAGTTCACTATTTTGACCCGGTGAACGAGCTATTTCATTGAATCGAGATATTTCATTTTGGGTTTGATTCCCGTTTTTGAGTGGGTCAACTATTTGTCATATAGTAAATCGCTAGCAACGAGCATGTAAAAACACATTACTCCCGAGCATCATCTCTCCATCAAAAAAAGAAGTGGCAAACTAATATTTCAAAATTTGATTCGAATCGACTTGGTAAGGTAGACGTGGATGCTCGTTCTCCGAAATTTTGAACGAACCGTTAAACATCCTCTGCTCGGTGGAATTCGCCCGAGCAAATAAATGGGAGACGCGAAATTACCGTCCTATGTGGGACACGCATCAATTGGCACGTTGTACATTGAGGGTAGGTTCGTAACTTCATCCAAGCGCGCCTTCTCCTCGGCCGAAATGACATGTGCCGAATAATTCATAAACCATGGTCGGGAAAACACGCTCTCCTCGCCCGAAATAGCTCGTGCCCACTATTTCAAAACACGCTCTCCTCGCCCTAAATCACTCGCGCCCACTATATTTCAAAACACGCCCTCCTCGCCCGAAATCGCTCCCGCCCACTATTTGGGGAGAAGCAAAGTTACTCTACTATCCCCGACCCTCAGTACACAGACCCAAGCCGAGAAGCCTAAAGGCAGGGGTAGAACTGTAACTCCCCCTCACATTTCAGACAAATGCGTCCGTAAAACATGGTTCCACTCCCCTCCCAATTCCCCCCCCCCCCCATTCATACCTCGTGGGCACCAAATCACCTTCTCCCCGGAAGCTCCCTTCTCCCAAGCCGCGAAACCTCAGCCCCTCCTCCATGGCGCCCCCCACCGCACCAATTTCACAGCCGCCCTCCTCCCTAATGCCGAAGACGCTGTCCATTTGCCGTCGTGCACTGGGCCGTGTGCCTCTTACTCCGTGCTGCTGGAGCTGCCTCGACGACGGCCGCGTGAACCGTACCGGAGCCGATTCACCCCCGCCGTTGTCACGGCGCCGGAGCGGCTCCAACTTCGGATCCGTCCAGAGTCCCGGCGCTGCTTCCCTGTAGCCGTCGACCGTCGCGACATCGATGTTTACCTGCCGCCGGTCGCCACCGCAACCGCGCCGGCCTCACCGACTCGGCAGCTGGACCTGCCTACTTCACCATGCCGCCAGATAGGTCACACCCTCATCTCAAATCACTTTATTTAGGCGTCAGTTGTCTGAATTTTTATTCTGGGCCAATCGATTCCTAATGGGAAGCAGCACCCCTCGAGGCGGCGGAGCTCCTAGGCTGCCGGTTGGCTGGTGTCTAACGTAAGGGTGCCGCAAGTTCGCCGCGGAAGCAGTGCTTAGATGTCTATCTTAGAGTTGTGTGGGTTGAAGGTACTGCCGCCGCCGGATCTGGATGACGGGGAGTCTTTGTGGATTGGCCCGGCACAACCACGGCAGTGCGGTGGGGCGGGGAGCGGGGTTTTGGCCGGGGCCACAGACGGCGGAGGCAGGCTGCTCTGCCGTTGGTCGCTGGCTCTTCGGGGAAGATTCCTAACAGTGTCAGCCGGGAGGCACAAGACGGCCATCAAGCCATCCGGCGTAGATTGGACAGTACCAAAATAAAATAAAATCGTGTGACCCCAATTTAGTCTTCAATCAGCAGATGTGTGACCACTCACGTACCTTGTTGTTGATCTCTTAGTGTATTTCTTCAGATCAAAGAGATGTGTCGTTCTTAACATTATGCGTTATCTGCATCTTCAGCCACACCGTCTTCCGACTCACCGCAGCTGCTCCAACAAGGGAAGCATACACCAGAAGGAAGCTATAGCCCCCACTCAACAGTTCCCTGCATCGAATGCGCGTGACCGACATGGACAGCCACAACAACTGCAGGGCCATCGACAAGTCAGCACATGATGCTCACTCCTATGGATGGCGGCCAGATAGGTTGTACCCTCATCTTACTTGTGTGCAACATTTATGGCTTTGTTATTCATCTAAGCATGGAAAATAGATTATCACATTTCACTGTATATTCATGCTGATATCTTACGGGTCTTGTTCAGGAGTTAACGTTGTTCCATAGTTCAGCTAAGATACTTTTTCTTTAGGTAACGTTGTTCCATAGTTACCATCCATCAGCCAATGCTATCCCACAGGCTGGTGATTATAGTATTATACCTCTTCTAGTATTACCTATGTTGTTCTTTAATACTTTTGTGTTCCATCTAATTAATCTCGAGTGCAAACGATACATATTCTGTAGCTTTCATCTGTGTTCCTACTATTTATGTCGTCTCCTACAGGCACTCATTACATAAATGTAATTACTAGTTGTCTTCCATGCATGTCAGATATAATTGCACACACTTGATATATCCACAAGAACCTCACGGAGCAATGTAAAGGCCAATAAACTTGATGTCAATGATACCCAATATGACGGAACATGTAAAGGCAGTTCTTCAGAAGACTTGCAGAAAGATGTTGAATCCTCTTCACCCCACAAAGTCCTTGCTCTAACTCGGCCCGTGATATGGGTACAACATGCATATAATGTCCTGGAGTGTATCTACTCTGTTGCAATGCCATGTGCTTAGCATGCTGATCATGCATGTAAATATGTCATGCCTTCCTGTTTTTCAGTACCTATTCCATTCATGATAACATGTTTTCAAATTCAAGTATTGTCATTCTACTCTATCGCAATGCCATCTGCTTAATTTGGACATCATGCTTCTGAATACCTTATGCATTGTTATTCATCAGTATGTACTTCATCTGTCTACCATACCATGTTTTTTTACATTGAAGTGATGTTCTAGTGCTCTGTTGCAATGCCATCTTAGTTTCCCAATCATACACGTGTATGTTGCCTTAGTTTTTTCTGTATGTATTCCGCTAGCATACAGTTTTACATTCAACTAGTGTTTTTTTACTGTGTTGTCCTATCGTATCCCTAGCTCTTACACCATACTCCCTCCGTCCAGATTACATGTTGCCGAAATGGATAAAAAAGGATGTATCTAGAACTGAAATACGCCTAGACCCATCCATTTTTTCCGGATGGAGGGAATACATGTCAATATGTCATGCCTTTCTATTCTTCAGTACATATTCCATCTCTCTGTTGTAGCATGTTTTATAATTGAAGCACCATTCTTCTATACAAGGCATGCAAGGGGAAGACGACTATGATAGAATCTGAAGGGTTACAAACCAGGTCTTTGCAAAAAATCCAAACGCCAGGAGATAATAAACCAACTCCAGTTTTTATAGATACTGCTCCAGCACAGAGAAACCCAACTCCTGCTGATAATAAGTAGATTCCAGTGACCAAAGAACTAGTCCGCTCCAGTCCAGCAAAAATATGTCAACTCCATTCTAAGAAGCGTGTGTGTATCCTTGCATCATGAAATTTTATAGCATGCTGATCATATTTTCTACATGTTTCTTACCCATCTCTCTTTTAGAAAATAAGCTTAACAGATAGAAGAATTTCTGCACTGGTATCGTCTGTGAGGAAAGATTCTTACAGGAATTCTCTGTGCTCCAATGCAGATGTAAGTACCTGTTGTATATCAATATATTTTTACATCACCATGTATTTTTATATCGGCGTGAATCCAACCTCTATCTGATCTAAATTTAGTTGTAGCAAAATGTATGATTAAAGGCCACAATGTTGACTTTTGTAAGGAAAACTGCCTGATAGTTTTGCATCCTGAGCTGCATGAGTGTACTATCTCATATCAGTGGGTTTGAATACTTTGGTTCTGCAGTGAGTTTTCAGTGTTTTTTTACTGTGTTGTCCTGTCGTATCCCTAGCTCTTACATCATACTCCCTCCGTCCGGATTACATGGCGCAGAAATGGATAAAACTGGATGTATCTAGAACTGAAATACGCCTAGACCCATCCATTTATTTCCGGATGGAGGGAATACATGTCAATATGTCATGCCTTTCTATTCTTCAGTACCTATTCCATCTCTGCTATAGCATGTTTTATAATTGAAGCACCATTCTTCTATATAAGGCATGCAAGCGGAAGACGGCTACGTTAGAATCTGAAGGGTTAGAAACTAGGTCTTTGCAAAAGATCCAAACGCCAGGAGATAATAAACCAACTCCATTTTTCATAGATACTACTCCAGCATAGAGAAACCCAACTCCCACCGATAATAAGAAGATTCCAGTGGCCAAAGAACTAGTCCGCTCCAGTCCAGCAAAAGAATGTCAACTCCATTCTAAGAAGCGTGTGCGTATCCTCGCATCATGAAATTTTATAGCATTCTGATCATATTTTCTACATGTTTCTTACCCATCTCTCTTTTAGAAAATAAGGTCAAATGATAGAAGACTTCCTTCATTGGGATTGTATTCGAGGAAAATATCTTGCGGGAATTCTCTGTGCTCCAATGCTGATGCAAGTACTTGTTGTATTCACTATATTTTTACATCAGCATGTATTTTGTTAATCGGCGTGAATCCAACCTTTATCTGATCTAAAATTAGTTGTAGCAAAATGTTAAAGGCGCCAATGTTGATTTTTGTAAAGAAAACTGCCTGGTAGTTTTGCATACTGAGCTGCATGAGTGTATTATCTCATATCATGCACATTACTGAATTGTAGTGCTGCTCTGGTTGCCCATTCATTCATTGTGTCAATGTTGCTTTCGTATTACCTTACCTGGCTGATGATAGTTGTGCCATATTGTGTTAATTTGGTGTTGGCTAGTTTCCCAAACGTTCGTTGTGCCAATGTTGCTTTCCTATTATCTGACTTGGCCAATGATAGCAATGCTAGTGTGTTAATTTGGTGCAGGCTGATGAAGATAAGAAGACAAACTCTGAAAACAGCAAGGCAACCCCATTGTTTCTTTCCAATAAATATAGGCCAGGTAATATGGCAATAACTCATGATTAATCTGTTTGGTTCCCCTCCTAATTTATGTTATGATGCAGTGGTCGAGACACTCTCCACTATCAATAATACAAGCCTGCCAAAATCGCCATCTGAATCTGCTCAATATCCTCTGTCTCGAATGCAACGGAAAAAATGTATGTTTGTGAACCAATTAATGGCTGAAGCAATGATGGAAATGGTGGAGGAATCAGAGGTGCAAAGTCGTGCGACACAACAATTGATCAATGTTTTCAGAGACATTGTAGCAAAGCAGCAAGAACTTGCCCACATGCTTATGGGCGTCATCCGTGCTGAGGTTGCAGATTGTGACGTTGTAGATCGTTAGGTTCTGTTCATTTATTTGCACTGGCATCAACCTTTGATTGCCCAGTGGATGTAATTTCCTGTAATATATGCTGGATGTGCAACGTTTTTCCCTGTATGCCGTACCTTTGCTTGATCGGTTTTGGTCCTGTGCATAATTGCTCGTCGTAATGGGCTCAAATTATCTAATTTGGCCTAAAGACATGTACGAACTTTAGTGGGCCCATTAAGTTAATGGGCCGTTACCAGGCCGAAAGTTAATGGTCGGCCCTCTTAACTCCCGGGTCGTTAACAGGCCGACATCGAAGCGGGCAACAGGTGGACCCAATTGATTTCACGGGTCGTCAACAGGCCGTTACTAAGTTCGGGCTACATATGGCCCAACTATACTGTGGGCCTTTAGCGGGCCGAAAGAGACAGCGGGCTTGTACTGGACCATGAAGAGCATGGGCCGCTAAGAGGCCGAAAGTCAGGTCGTATTGTAAATGGCCCAACTGTGTTGTGGGCCTTTAGCAGGCCGAAAGAGAAACCGGGCTGGTATTGGACCATGAAGGGCATGGGCCGTTAAAAGGCCAAAACTCAGGTCCGACTACAAATGGCCCAACTCATTTATGGTCCGTTAATAGGCTGAAAGGCACACATGGCCGGGAATTGGCCCAACACTTAAAATGGGTCGCTAAAAGGCCAAAACTCATGTCCGACTACAAATGGCCCAACTGATATATGGGCCGTCAACAGGCTGAAAGACACACCGGGCCAGAAATTGGCCCAACACTTAAATGGGTCGCTAAAAGGCCAAAACTCAGGTCCGACTACAAATGGCCCAACTGATTTATGGGCCGTCAACAGGCTGAAAGACACACCGGGCCAGAAATTAGCCCAACATTTAAATGGGTCGCTAAAAGGCCGAAAGATGTACATCGTGAAAATTGGCCCATCCATTGAATGGGCCGTTAACAGGCCGAAATCTCATCGGGCCGATATTGAGCCCAAATATATAGCGGGCTATTAACGGGCTCGAACTGACGATGGGCTTCAATGGTTTCAAATCTTTAACGGGCCGTTGACGGGCCGAATTAGCACATCTCGTATGGGTCGTGGGCTTAAATGGACCTGACACAAGTAGGCCTTATATGGGCCGGCCTGCTAATTTTTACTGGGCTGGCCTTTTTCACCGGAATGGGCCACTGTTGGGCCGTGCCACGTGTCGACCTATCATAGGCGCCTCCTGTCCAATGAGTGGATGACATCTGTCCCAACGGTGAGGCAACACGTGTTTCCTCCGGCCAATGATGATTTTACACGTGGAAAATCCCCATTGGTCCGGGCTGTTAACGGGTTATCGGATCCAAAACCGGACCCGATAGCTTAACGGCGTTCCGTTACGGTGGATGCCACGTGTCGGTCACCCTTGACGAAAGCACTTCTATGACGCGCGATTTATCGTCATGGAAGTGGACACTTCCGTGATGATAATTTTGGTAATGTCATGAAACACTTCTACGACAACACAGGTATGACTATCTTGATTCTGTCATAAAATCGTCATGGATGTACATGCATGACAAAAAACGCGACCTACTGTGACAAACACGTATCATCACGGAAGTGTATTTTTTTGTAGTGTTTCCTTCTCCAACTAGGAGGGGGAAGGAAGGGAAGAGGGAGAGAAGGAAAGGGGGGCCGGCCCCGTCCCCAATTCGGAATGGGCTTGGGGGGCGCCCCTCCACTTGGCCGCCTCCTCCTCTCTTCCACCATGGCCCATGAAGGCCCATTAACCCCCCGGGGGGTTCCGATAACCCCCGGTAGTCCGAAAAATGCTCGAACTCATCTGAAACCTTTTCGGTATCCAAACATAACCTTCCAATATATCAATATTCATGTCTCGACCATTTCGAGACTCCTTGTCATGTCCGTGATCACATCCGGGACTCTGAACTACCTTCGGTACATCAGAACACATAAACTCATAATACCGATCGTCATCAAACGTTAAGCGTGCGGACCCTGCGGGTTCGAGAACTATGTAGACATGACCGAAACTCATCTCCGGTCAATAACCAATTGCGGAACATGGATGCTCATATTGGCTCCCACATATTCTACGAAGATCTTTATCGGTCAAACCGCATAACAACATACGTTGTTCCCTTTGTCATCGGTATGTTACTTGCCCGAGATTTGGTTGTCGGTATCACTATACCTAATTCAATCTCGTTACCGGCAAGTCTCTTTACTCGTTCTGTAATGCATCATCCCGCAATTAACTCATTAGTCACATTGCTTGCAAGGCTTATAGTGATGGTCATTACCGAGAGGGCCCAGAGATACCTCTCCGATACTCGGAGTGACAAATCCTAATCTCGATCTATGCCAACTCAACAAACACCATCGGAGACACCTATAGAGCATCTTTATAATCACTCAGTTACGTTGTGACGTTTGATAGCACACAAGGTGTTCCTCCGGTATTCGGGAGTTGCATAATCGCATAGTCAGAGGAACATGTATAAGTCATGAAGAAAGCAATAGCAATAAAACTAAACGATCTTTATGCTAAGCTGACGGATGGGTCTTGTCAATCGCATCATTCTCTAATGATGTGATCCCGTTCATCAAATAACAACACATGTCTATGGCTAGGAAACTTAACCATCTTTGATTAACGAGCTAGTCAAGTAGAGGCATACTAGGGACACTCTATTTTGTCTATGTATTCACACATGTATTAAGTTTCTGGTTAATACAATTCTAGCATGAATAATAAACATTTATCATGATATAAGGAAATATAAATAACAACTTTATTATTGCCTCTAGGGCATATTTCCTTCAAAATATACTCCACTAACCGGTTATAGGGATCGGTTAGAAATGCCCTTATGTATGTATTTCCTGCATCAATAATGTGGTTACAACATTCATCATTCATGACACTATATATTTTCATCGATCTGGATCCCTACCCCTCATTATGTGAACATTGGCAGTCTACATACATGTGCAGTTAATTATCTTCCCCGTAACTATATTTCATTAAGTCACCAAAGAAGTCTGTTAGCAGCCAATCTGGACATCGTTGCCATTGTTAAGTCACCAAAGAATGCCCTAATCTTTGGACTATTGTTGTTCGTTATTGGAAGCTGGTGTTAGTGTCCAGTGGCACGGTCCACGACGCGCCACGCGAAGCGCTGCGCCATGGGCTCACTCATGCTCTCTACGGAGCAAAGGTGCAAAAGCTTCACCCTTGATTAGCAAACGCCGTGGGTGATGATGGAGAGGCCGCAGGCGTCGTCGGCGGCGAGGATCTTTCTGAAGGCGTCCGCGCTGCCGGCGTAGCGGTAGGCGGAGGAGGTCTGGACCATCAGCCGCTGGCTGATGACATCGACGGGGGTCCAAAGTCCAGACGACCTGCACGGTGACGGCGGCCGACACCCCGCCGCGGCCGAGGCGACCGCCTACGCCGCGGGCTCCGAGATGTCGAACGGCATCGCGATGGAGCTCTTGGTGGCGCGGCCATGTAGAGCGCGCGCGGGGGCATGGTGCCGGTCAGCGAGGCGTCGAAGCCGCGGTAGAAGCCCTGCAGAAACACATGCCGGTCGTAGCAAATAAACACATGCCTGTCACATCTCGGTGTCCTGCATAGGCTAAATGCAAAATGCTCGGCACTGACCGGCTGGAACGAGCTGGCTCCACTTGGCTGCTTTTCATTGGACCAGGACCAAATTTGCACCTTGAGGACAAGTTGTCGGACCAAATAATCCACTTTTGCGAGTTTTAGGATCAAACCATCACATGCAAGACAAGTTGTAGGACCTGCCATGCTATTACCTCTATTTTCTTCTTTGATCTGTTAGTGAGAACGAAATATGCTTACCCGCTGTGTTCTTGGCGTGTGAATGGATGATAAGCTCTGACTGGCGCATGATAATGGTGTGCTTGTCAAAGCCTAACATCATGTCGCACTAGAACGTATTGGGGGTATATTTCTTCACAACTACAGATACAAATTCAACAATATACTTTTTTTAGCATAAACTTCATATATTTGTAGTTAAATACATGGTCAAAATTGGACCCAAAATGAAAGGAGTCCTAATAAACCCGGACAGAGATAGTACTCAGTACTAATTATATCTAACCACGTTTGTTTGGTTACCTTTCAGCCGATTCATGGGCTGTCCAATGATAGTTGAGAACAATGAGATCTCATCCTTGTAGATTGATGATGTTGAACTTGTTGTTTATTTCGACTTGGCCTAGGATATTTTCTTTTTGGTGCTTTAATTCATCGATCTGGATCCCTATCACTCATTATGTGAACATGGGCAGTTTACATGTGTAGGTAACTATCTTCCCCGTGACTATGGCCCTGTTTGTTTTGGCTTTTGCTTATGCTTTTGCAGCTTTTTCACTTTGGCCAAAAAGCCATAAAAGCTTCTAAATATGTGCTTTTGGAGCTTTTATGAATTTTGGAGCACAAATAGGTTATATTGATTCATCAAAAGCCAAAAAAGCTCCAAAAGCACCTACTTACGAGTTTTTTTTGGCTTTTTAGCCAAAATAAAAAAGCTGTAAAAGCAAAAGCAAAAGCCCAAACAAACAGAGCCTATATTTCATTAATCACCAAAGAAGTCTGTTAGCAGCCAATCTGGACGTCGTTGCCATTGTTAAGTCACCAAAGAATGCCCTAATCTTTGGACTATTCTTGTTCGTTATTGGAAGCTGGTGTTAGTGTCTGATAGACATGAGTGGTGTCAGACGCACGCACTCTCGGTCTTTCCTTGTCGCTGTTCCGTTCAAACGACGCGCAAACAGGCTTGAAGATTCCTTCCTACACCCCGATGAAGTCAGTCAAGCTTCGATGCATTTTCCCAGCTTGAAAAATTTGACTGCCCGTCCGTCTGTCATCTCAATCATCCCCACCATCTCACGCGCTAATTTTCTCCCTCTCTGAGACCACTTTCTTGTCTCTGCTCTTTAAACAGAAGATGGAAAGGGAAGCCGTTGCCCAAACCTATAGAAAATAGCACACGCACTCGTCGGATAGAAAGAAGATGAGATTTCATCTTCAATATCTGATTTTTTTTCTGCTCCTACTAGAAAAGAAAGTGAAAAACAAAAAGGAGAATGCGTAAACAGATGTTCACAAATTAATGTCTGCAAACTAAGAGCATCTCCAATAGCTGCCCAAGGAACGGCGCGCTAAAATTCAGTTTGCAGCGCGTTGATCGTCTGCTTTGGCGCGGCGGGAAGCGCTGGCTCCAGCGGCCGCGGTAAATTTAGCGCGCACGCGTAGCTTCAGCAGGCGCGCTAAAATGCAGCGCGCGCTCTCGCACAAACACTTTGGACTATGGTGCATAGATATTTTGTTCATAGATTAAAATGATACATAGTTTATAGTATAGATAAAAAAGATACAAAAATATTTTATATAGTTCATAGCATAGATAGATAAAAAAAACTACGGTGCAACTACATAATTAAACTACGGTGCAACTAGATAAACTACGGTGCAACTAGAACTACTCCGAGTCGTCCTCATCATCACCCTCGCTGGTGTTGTCCAAGGTACAGATCCACACGTCATCCCAACGATCATCGTCTGACGAGAAGAACGACTTCCCACCGGCATTGACGAGATCGCACTGCGATATGGCCAGTGCCTTCCGCCGACACTTGTCCGCCCGCTCCGCGCGGCGCCTTGCCGTCCTCTCCGCCAAGAAGGCGCACCCGTTGGCGACGTCCTCCGGGTGGCGCCGGCGCCACTCCGCCATGGCTCGCTCGTCCTCCTCGACGATGAGGAGGCGGCGCTGCCGCCGACGGTGCTCCGCACGGTCCAGGTCCGTGATAAGACGAGGAGGAGGGGCGACGGCCTGCGCCTGCTCGCGTGTGTAGACGTCGCGGAAGTTCATCTGCGAGCGAGGCCTTTCTAGGCGCCACGCCGCCGCGTCGTACACGCGGGCGGCCTTGTGCGGGGTCTCGAACGTGCCGAGGCCGAGGCGGACATCGCCGGACCGGATCTCAGCGTAGTAGGCACCGGAGGGGCGCTCGTGGACGCCGCGGTAGCCCAAAGATCCTCGGCGGCGCGGCGGCATGGTGGCGCGGTGGCGGCGGGGCAGGGAAACGACAGAGGAAGCGGCGAGAGCGCGCGTGGCAGTGCGGATAGGGATGGGGGGCGTGGCTAGCGCCGCAATTTATAGGCGCGCCGGAAGCAGCGCCAAATCTAGCGCGCGACCGTCCGCTTTCTCCCGCGCGCGGGCAATCGTTTCCCCGCGCTAGTTTCCCGCTTCCGCTGGAGCGTGCAAAAACGTCCCGTGTGTTATACTGTCAGTTTACCGCGCGCGAGCGTTTTTTAACGCCGCTGTTGAAGATGCTCTAATGGCAGAATCGAAGTTAACCTGAAACCTAAATATAGCTCAGGACGCATCAATCAGTTCAGGCGGTACTGGAGCTCACTAGGCTGCTATCATGTGTCCCACACGTTGACCCAAATATTTAACTAATTTTAGCAACCTCAAGGCCAAAAGGGCAAACAAACAGAGAAAGACCGTTCGAGAAAGTGTTGAACTGGTCAGCAGTTTGGCTATCGTTTGGACTTTCTGATCTCACTTACATCTCTGTCTGGACGGTCTAAGCAGAGAAAGAGACCGTGGACCGGTCCAAGATTCTCATGGTTTTTGTGGATCCCCGTGGAGCTCAACCAAATCCGACCCGGAACTTCTAATGGCCATACGTAGTGGTGCAAGCGTCATCATGTTTCGTGCTGCGCTCATCATTTGTTTCAGAATTTGTTCATCACTTGTCTAAAATTGTTGGAATCATGTGCCCTGCGTGCCACTATATTCAAATTACTACTTGGAATTGATAATATCTGGAATACCTCATTGAGGAATTTAATATGTATTTATATGTGGAATTACTTTACATGTTTAATATGAAATTATTTCTTGTTGAAACATACTTAAGTATGTTATGCTTAAAAAAGTTGATTGGTTGTTGAAAACACTTCCTTAATACACTGATTATAGGAAAGAATTAAATCGATAGTTTATGGTATTGTTCGTCAGGCCGTCCCACTTACATCCATAGTCATACACCAAAAATTCAAAAATATGAATAATTTTGGGCAGCACTACGCGTCTGCCGGCGGATCTTTTAGAAAGATCTGCCGCCTCCTCCTGTGTTGTTGGATCGAGCCACAAATAGCCGTCAGATCTACCAAATGAGGTGCGACGGGAATTGCAACAAGGTAGCTGTTGCGCAACTCACTTTGCAACAATTGCTTTGTTGCAAAACCACCGAAGCGTTATTTACGCCCTAAATTTTAAATTTTTGTCTTCAAATTTTTTTGCAACATAGATGATGTTGTGGGAGGACTTTTGCAACAATCGTGGTGTTGCAGAATTATTATTTTCGTCTTGACATTTTTTGCAACATAGATGGTGTTGCGGGAGAACTTTTGCAACATGAATTACAGAATTTTTTTCACTGAAAAGATGATGTCATCTACTGTGTGAATCAAGGAATTTATACAGCGAAGATGATGTTGCAGGACGACTTTTGCAACAAAGCCTTTGTTGCGAAAAGTATAAAAAGCATCGCCAGCCGGTGGGACGACGTAGGGCGAGAGGGGAGTCTGGAGCGGAGCAACAAAGCTGCTGGTGGCCGGAGTAGAGCTCCGGCGTGCGCGCTCGAGCAGCAACCATGGCTGCGAGCGGGCGTAGGAAGGCGGAGAGTACTTAAGGAATGGATAAGGACATGTGTTGGACTTAGGAGGCGGTGGACGCAATGCGTTTGATCCGCCGGCTGAACCATAGCTTTTTCCGATAATTTTCCTAGCATAATTATGTTTCGTTGGCTAGTTGTTCTTATGGTAGATCAAGCCATAGCCTTGTTAAAATACATTAAGATGTGTGCTACAATAAGGGAATAATGACATTTTTTCCGTATCTTATATAAACTAATATTTGACAAATTAGCGAGAAGACATCTTCTGATACTCTGTTGCCCCTCCCTCTTTTTTTCCTCACAATGTAGCGGCTGTACAGGCGGCCCCTCCCCTCCCCCCTCCTTTGGTGTCACCGCCAATGGCGTCACTCGCGCTTCCACCACCACCACCACCGAGTCACCCGTCGCCTAGGGCGGTGTGGATTGAACGCTCGTGGAGTCAAGTCATTCGTGTTGGATCGAAGGGGAGCATCATTGGGCCGGCGTACTTGGCTCTATAAATTTGATCAATATTTACAAAGTTTGACTTTTCACACAAAATGTATATCTATACGCACTACAATATGAAACAGAAGGAGTACGAGGACACAACGTAGTTTCCAAATTGTGTTTACACAAGTACACCCGGTCTTTTTTTACATAAGTACGACATGGAAGGGTTCACTCAATATTAACCCTTAATTTTTGTCAAAGAAGCGAAGCAACCTGTGGTTGGATGGTTAGGAGGACAGTGGTACTTCCTAGTCCCGCACTTGACATTGGTGCTCACATTATTTCTGAATTTATTTTAGGTTTCCGGTGATGTTCGTTCAGTGGGAGGAGACGTCGACTGCGAGGCGCCTATGGTGACTTCGTAAAATCTGAATATGTTATGCCGGCTCAGTCTCTCGGAGGTGTTCATAGGTGTAGGATTGGTGTGTGTTCATAAGAATGAGTGTATGCTCGTATATGTAAGCGACTTCGATTATACTATGTTAAAAATAATCAAAGAAAAGAAAAGGTAAAAGCCATCCATTTGGCCATCTAAATATTTGGGCATACACCCCCTATAGAAAGTGTTTAATTCACGGGCAAAACGGCCCGCAGCTGCAAAACCCTACCCGTACCCGGCAAGGCAGCAGCCAATCAAATGGCAGTCCAAAAAATCCCCATCCAGTCAAACAAATCCCCTCCACCTCACTTCACTTGAACTCCGCCTCTATAAGATGGCTCGTCTCCCCGCCTCTCACCACCAGTCCACCACCTCCTCTCCTGCACCTCGCGATCGAGAGATATCGCTGATCACTTGCTCGCTTCCTTCCTTCTCCTCCGCCAATCGAACGTGTTCTTCCGTGTCCGCGGCAATGGAGAGCGTGGAGGGGAACGGCACCGGCCGCGGGAACCTGCAGCTTGTGGTGTCGGAACTGTGCCGAGTCCAGGAGCTGGTCCGGCAGCTGGAGCTGCACCTACACGCACCGGACGTCTCCATCGACCTGTGCCGCGCCCTCACCGCCGAGATCTTCGCGCTCACCGACCGGTCCATCGGCTTCGTCGCCGCCGCACATTTCCCCGACGCCCCGACCACGCCCTCCAGCACCTCCAGCTCCCTCAGCGGCGTCTCCGACCAGCCCTTCAGGACCAACACCAAGAAGAGGTAAAAAGAAAGACCCAACTCAACTCAAATGCTCGAACAGAGCACAATTGGAATTGGATCATCCAAATGCGCCGAACTGCTGTTGAATTCTTGGCGCTTCGTGGTTCTTGGCAGGAAGGCGACGGCGAGGTGGACGAGCCAGGTGAGGGTGAGTGCGGCCGGCGGCGCGGAGGGGCCTGGCGACGACGGCCACAGCTGGAGGAAGTACGGGCAGAAGGACATCCTCGGCGCCAAGCACCCGAGGGCCTACTACCGCTGCACCCACCGCAACTCGCAGGCCTGCCCCGCCACCAAGCAGGTGCAGCGCGCCGACCAGGACCCCGCGCTCTTCGACGTCGTCTACCACGGCCAGCACACCTGCAGGCCAACGGGCGGTAGGAGGCCGCCGACGAACCAACACAACCCGCACGCGGAGAGCCTGCTGCAGAGCCTCAGAGCCGGCCTGACCGTGGACGCGGAGCACGGCGCCCTGAACAACACCTCAGTCTCACCGCCGTCGATGGCCTCGCCTGTGGCGTCTGGCTCCAACGGTGGTCTGGCCATGTCGCCGTACCCGGTGCCAGCCGGCGCGTACGCGGAGTGGCCGCTGGACGGCGACCTCCAGGAGGTGGTGTCGGCGCTCACAGCCGTGTCAGCCCCGAGCATGGACTGCCTTTTCGAGTTCGACCCGACCTTCGGCGTTGGTGTGCCGAACTTCTTCATGTGAGGACGACGAACAGAGCATCGAAGTGCAATTGTGACACTACCCAGCCCCTGCCTATCCTTGGCAAGAGGGAAGAACAGAGCATCTTCAAAGTGCAGATTTAGGCACTAGGCAAAAAGCCTTAGGATATCTGAATAGTTATTTCTTTTCTTCTACAGTTTTGATTGGTTAGGTTTTGTTGATTTATTTTGTAAGAAAGCGGAGAAAAAATAAGGTGTTGAAATTCATGTTCTCCTGAATCCATGAACCGTATCGTGGAACTGTCCTTTAAAGCCCGCTATGTCTATGGACATTGGAGGAGTGTTCCTTTGTTGTGAAGGAAATATCTGCTCCTTTTGTCAAGAACTTTTTTCTCTCGTAGAATCAAATGTTCTGAGACTGATAAGAAGAAACGTTGGAGCACATCAAATATAAACAGAGTGAGAAACACGTCCGGTTTCATGCTGTCAGAGTCAGACGCTATTGTGAGAAAAGAAGATACACATTTTGGAGGTCTCAATAAAGAAGCAAACTTCCATAAATGCATTACCACAACAACTAGTGGTTACAATGACAGACACCAAAGTCCTAATCTGAGATCGAGCTCAAATGCTCTTGTCATGAACAGTAAAAAATAAGAAAAATAAATAAATAAACAATTCAAAAATTTCTGATTTTTCTTTTGGCAAAAAATAAGAAAATTTTCAGGTGCTTAAAATTTTTCATCATGGAAACACATTTGTGGAAGTCGTGGCAAAAAGGATAAACTCAGCTCCCCAAAATGCTTCTGAAAGTAGCACCTCTGGATCATCATTTTTTTCTTGCCATGACTTCCACAAATGTGATCCCATGATGAAACTTTGCAAGCACTAATTATTTTTTAATGTTTTCCAAAAAGAAAATCAGAACTTTTTATTTTTTTCTTATTTTTTCAATTTCACTGTTCATCCGGGCTCATTTGAGCCCGTGCTATGAAACTCTTTGTCCAGTCAGTCAGTGCTATATCTCGCTTACTATGAGACGCACCGTCAGCTCACCTACAGTACCGCACGAAATGAGCCAGCCCAACAACGTTTTCCAGTGGTTTTATGAATCTTCTACGGACCGGAATGGTCCAGTTTGGAACCTTCATGGGAGCGGTTTTAGAAACCTTCCTCCCACTTTTAGGAAATTCCAGGTGTTATTTTTATTTTTTGTATCTATTTTTTCTTTATACTTTCCTTTTCTTTACTTTGTTTCATATTTTTCAATCCTTCTTTTGTAAAAAGAAGGATTGAATATTTTTTATATGTCATCAACATATCTTCAAATTGTGACAATAATTATTTACCTTTTCAGGAAAAAATGAGTGGACATTTTTTTAATGTTGCAAACATTTAAAAAATTTATATGATGATTTTTTTATGTTTTCATGAGCATTTTTAAAACATCAGATGTCTATGTGAGTGTTGTAAACATTTTTTATGTGTCACGAGCATTTGTTTGAAAACAGTGCATGAACAGTCCTTTACAACCAGGCGTGAAGAAACATGCAAGTTTTGCCAAAACAACGAGGCCCTTGCTTTATGCCTACAAAGTCTGCAAATGCGACCTTCCATACATACAACAACTCATCTTCCATCATCGAGTATCCCAATATTGTGCTTACTCTAGAAAACAACGAGATGTTCAACAAAAAAACTATATGGCATTTGATCGAACATCTGTAGGGTGTGGTGTTCACCATGGACGGTGTCGGTAGGGGGAAGAGGGTACCTGGCTACATATGGATCCTGAGTGGACGGTGGCATAGTCCAAGGTGAGCATGCGCGTGGGAGAGGGATGCAGAGGTCCGTGGTTGCCTGGGCGGCGACCGAGGAGGTGCAGCAGCAGACGAGAAGGAAGGTGCGGATGCAAAGTAAAGGGAAAGTAAGGGCGGAGTGGAAGGAAAGTGGACCGGAAGGGGATTTGAGTGGGCCAAGGATGTCGGAGTCCTATGTGGCGGCGGTCTGGACACTCGTAGAGCACCCCCGTTTGCGTCCGGTTTGCGGGAATTCGGACAATCGGGCTGATCCATAGAACGATGAGTACCACATTGGATGGCAAATTGCATCTAGACAGCTGGTCCGGACGATTGCTTGGCTTTTGAGGGTCCCGTCGAAGATGCCCTTTACAATTTTTCTTTAGGGACTTTACATTCTTTTTAAGTAGGTATAGAGATAAATATAGATATATAAAAAAATATAGATATATAGATAGAGATAAAAACAAAAACCCCAGCAAAAAGGAAATACAAATGGCGCGGACTAGTTAACGCGGTGCCTTCCTTCCCTCTGCTCACGCACCGCTTTTCTCCTCACCTTTCGCCACTTCCACCACCGGGATATTCTTTCCTGCTCGAAGACCAACGACCGGGGATATTTTCATCTCGCGCGCCGAATCCTCTCCGAATCCTGAGGGCTCCAGCCTCCAGGGACCTCGACCGCGATTCGAGCTGCCGTGCTGGCCGGCAGGAGCGCCCGCCACAGACCTCCGGCTCCCAGGGAGGTAAATCAATCATCCACCATAGGTGCTGCCGTCGGCGCGCGTGTTTTTCCGCCGATTATTTTAGGAGGGTTTGGTCTTGCTGCGTCTGAATGTGTGATCCCTCCCTCCCTCCCTGCCGCGCTGGGTTGCTCGGCTCGTCTGGGTTCAGTGGCGGTGGTTTGGGACTCTGGGAGGTTTTGGCCGGCCGCCGCGCTGCGCTTGAACTACTCTTGTTCGCAAGTTGCAGTTTTTTTCTCAGAGTTTCTCGGTTCCTTTCTGGAATTCACTCGATTCTTGTGCTTTTCCTTGGCAGGGACGATGGCCGTGTACTTGAACGACGATTTGGAAGACCTGCAAGACGACCGCTTCGACTCCGACGGGTTTGGCGTCTCCGGCAGCCGCGACGGCCATCCCTCGAGCCCGGTATGGTTAACCAAGTCTCACTACATGTAATTTAGTAGTGCGTGTGTTGCTTCAAGCCTTCAATACGGAAGCAGATGGTTGCTGGAGTGATTTTACGTGCAGACCACACATTAATTTTGATAAAGCTAAATAAAGCATGCTTGCAATTCGGCGACGCAATAGGTAGGATAACATTTGCAAATCTTGCCGATGGCCCCACCTAGTGGAAATGGTTGGCACTAAAAGGAAATTTTTGTGCTAAATTAGCTTTTGGAGTGCCTGCCGAAATACAACAACATCACTATTGAGGTGGACATATGTGATGGCAACGAGCCAACAACTCGGACACCTACTAAATCATGATGCAGAAATGTGCACATGCACATCTATGATTTCTAATATTGTGCTAGTTTTCTCTGGTGCAGTATAACATGCCGATACTTGAGCCTTTCTGGACATGTTGCTTTTACTTTTTATTAGACTAATCTGAATTGTTTTGGTTTGCCTGAACAATTGCATTCTTTCATTTGTTTCATGAATATTAAGACCTCAATTTTGTTCTTGCTGTAGAATAAGCATAAGAATGATACATCAGCCGTGGAGTACAGAAATGGAAAAGACATGCAAGGGATACCATGGGAGAGGTTAAAATACAGTAGAGATCAGTATCGCAAGATGAGGCTGAAGCATTACAAGAATTATGAGAACCTCGCGAGGTCACATCAGGGGTTTGATATGGTGAGATTTAGTGTTGTACACCTCAACACAAGTGACATTGGTGCAAAGCTGTTTTTCTGCTTATCGCCCTTATGGCTCTGCATGCCAATTGTGATGGTAGTTGTTATCTTCTTTCCTGCTTATAAAGGTTGGAGTTGGTTGTGAGTTCACCACTCTTTTTTCCACTAATTACTTATATGTGGTAACAACAACCTTAGTTGGTTGCACATGGCAATGGCGGTGTTTACACGCATTCCCGTTCCTGAAGGCATTGCTTGGAGTTGCTCGGATTTGATCTTCGAGGTGAAAACCTATGATCTGACCTTCAGTGCTTGAATCCGGCAGCGGTGACGCGGTGTGTCGTTCCCTTCCTAGGGGCGTTGTTGTTGAAGTAGACCTGGGTATAGGCAGCCCGGCTGACGACCCGACCTGAAAAAGCAAGGCCCGCCTGGGTCAGGCTTGTCAATCAGGCCAGACTCGGGCATCCTTTTGCAGCCCGGAAGGTAGTTAGGGATGGGCTCGGGCTTCTTTTTTTCTTTGGGCTCGGATTTGACTTCGGGCTGGGCTTGGGCTTCAGAAAAGAGGATAGTTCGGGCTGGCATTTTGAAGGTTGGGCTTTTACAAGCCCGGCCCGACACATGCTCAGGTTTATGTTGAAACCTCTCTCGCAGTTCTTGCTTTGCCAAGGGCAGTAATTGGTGTTGCCTCCTTTATCCCAAAAAAAGGTTGTTCAACGCCCGCCGCATGCAAATTTCTCCTCGTATTTTCGCTCTCTTTTAAACCATGAACCGCGCGATAGTTGCACAGCACCAATATTTTTTGACAATCTCCTAAGCTGATGGTCCAACTTCTTGTCATTTTTTTTTGCTTCGTGGCAATGCACCGGCATTGTGCTGATGTTCCAATAAATGGGAGATAGCTCGCTCTGTGTGTTAATCATATTCATAAATACTCTTGATTGTTTGGTTATCACACCGCTAGTTGTTTGTTGACGCTTGACACAAAAATTGTCAGGTTTGTTTTGGTATCTATCTCAGGCTCAACTATTGAGGTGACACTGCAAGCAAACAATACATCTTCCCATAACGCCATAAAAAATATTTGTTTATTTGTTACATGGTTGTAAATTCTTATCATAGCCATTAGCTGTTTGACTTATCTCCTCCCCCTCCTTTTCTAGGAGTGCAAACAAGTGGAGACAAATGACAAGTTCTATGATTTCTGCTTCAACACACGACTTGTCAAGCCAACGATAGTGCATTTTCAGGTACAGTTACCTTCCCATTTTTAAGATATTTGATGCTTGCATTGATATAAGAATCTTAACATCAAAGGTGTTAAACAACATATTCAATTCTTTAAAGAATTCTACAGAGTTTGTGATTGTTACCCACTATAGTTAGCTCAATCTTCAACATTTTTAAAGGAAAATTATGTGCACTCAAACTGCGTGGTATGTTTTACTTTTTGAACAAAAAAAACTGAGCACAACCTGTTAATATGGTTGCCCAAAGTTACTACATCATAATGCACTGCATTGTTACTCCTCATATGTAGTATAAGAACTTTCAGTATTCACCTCATTGTTTACCTTTACTAGTGCAAAGATATTTTACTGTTCCCTCTCCGTCCTTTCTTCTCTTATGTCTTTGGCTCCAAAAAGAAAAGGAAGTATGAGGAAAGCTTGTGCCAAAAGCATATAAATAATAACTGGTGACTGCCTGACGTATTCAAGCTATATTAGCCTTTTGCATTTTATGTTCTTACTCTGTTTTGTAGATGTTGTGAGATTCTTGAAGCTTTGACCGGTTTTGATTTTGTTAGGTGAAGCTTCTAATCTTCATTCATGTTTATTCCATTGGTATAGACTGCAACTATAGCGTAACAGTGAGTGCAGGTCATGTCATAACTCATAAGTTGAGCCGGATCTGGTAACTGAAGCTGTAGTTTCATTTCTGCAATTAGTGGGCTTGTATATTAGGATAGAACTGCAATACAACGGACTCAACAGGGTTCTTAAGCAGGTGGTTGAGCATCCTCACTCCTCAGTGGCCGGCTCTGTCATATGACATCTTCGGAATATGATATGATAGGTTATTTTAGCAAGGTTCGGTCAGATTATTCATATTCCCATTTCTTTTTGGCAGGTTGAACATTAGAGAGATGCTAACAAAATTTTATGCAGGACTTCTTATGGTATTAACTTTGACCTACTAAAAGTCCTTGAATGCTACTCCCTCCGTCCTAAAATAAGTGTCTCAACTTTGTACTAACTTTAGTACAAAGTTGTACTAAAGTTGAGACACTTATTTTGGACGGAGGGAGCGGAGGGAGTACATCTTTTGCATTATTGGCCGAGTGAATTGTGTGTGCATGTCTTGCATTCTCGGATACATTCTGCTGTCGATTATTGTACTATTTGACATTTTGACGTCATTTTATTTCCATGAGCTCGTAGTTATGGGTCCGGTTCCTAAAAGGCCTTATCTGCCTATCCTCTTTTAAATTGCTATAAATAGTGTGTGGCCGCACCCGCACCAATGTACAAAAAGTCTGCATTAGCCCTTGAACTTCTGTAAGGAGTTGAAAATTGGGTCACTAACTCACCATAAACTGTTGCATTGGATTATCTTCAGTTGGTTTCAGGTAAGATAACCAAATGCTTCTTCAGCTGTATTTTACTAACGATGGTTGGTGTTTTAGACATAGGTATTCCTTTAGGTACATCTTGAAATACTCCTAGGTCCTAACCATAATGGTAGAGTTACAGTCTGTAGTTGAGTTGGTCAAATGGGAGTGATGCCTAGAAATGTGCATGAGTGTGTAGGAAGTTATCGGCCCTTTGGTTTGTGCAGTTTCAGACACAACTCAGATTGCCAATCGGTTTTCCAGCAAATTCTTATGGATACGGTAATGTGCTCTCATCTGCTGTTTTGCTAGGCCTTTTTTATTCTCTTTCTTAATGCAGTTATTTGTAAGATAATTTCAGTAATGTTGTAAGACCATAGAGAACATTATGTTTCACTATCACTAAGCATATCGTCAAGATCAAATTGTCAGTGTTTGGTTGCTACAATCAACTACGTTTTTTTCCATTTGGATAAAACAGCACCTGCAAAGCATTGTTCACATTTTCTACTCCGAAGGCACTGATCATTCCTATTCTTGGTATCTTCAGCTAAGGAATCTTGTGTGGGCCACATCCAAGCATGATGTTTACATGGCACAGAACAATTCAGTGATGCACTGGTCTTCTCTTCTTCAAAGAGGGACAGAAGTGCTCCACGTTGCAGGCCAAGTTGTTCCAAAGCAGGTTTGCATCTCTTCAATGTGTGCCTTTTTCTGTTATTTTTGTATATCTAACTTCCAATCTATACTCCATCTGCTTCACAGAAGACGCATGGAGCTCGGACACTGTCCAGAGTGCAGATCAGCACAATGGCCCTAAAAGACAATCTCATGGTAGCGGGTGGTTTCCGTGGTGAACTGATTTTCAAGGTATAGTCTCAAGACGCGCTGAATTTTCAACCATTTTATGTATCTTAGCTCATAAATTGTTTCTCGACAGTATGTTGACAAGCCCGGGGTGGCATTCTGTACGAATGCCGCTGATAATAAAAACTCCGTCACGAATGCTGTAGATGTGTACGAGTCTCCTAGGTAAGAACTGCACAATTTGGTTGATATTCTGATTCTGAATTTGTGGGCAATACGTGATCAACTATCAGATTTCCTGTTGTCAAAATGCAGCGGCGCTACTCGAGTGACGGCGGCCAACAATGACTGCACTGTCAAATTTCTTGATGCCGAGAGGTGCAGCCTGCTTAGTCGCTTTACTTTCCCGTGGTCGGTCAATGTGAGTGAATCCATGCTCCTCTTCGGTATTCCTTGACTCTACCTTCGCCCCGACAGCTGAATCATAAGTTGTCATGGGATCATGTCCTTCACAGAACACATCGGTGAGTCCTGATGGCAAGCTCCTCGCGGTCCTCGGCGACAGCTCCGACTGCGTGATCACCGACGCTCAATCGGGTGAAGTACGCAACAGATCATCAGATCACAGCTTCAAATCCCCCTTCATTCCACCCTGCAGCAAAACTGAGCATTGTTCATGCTTACATTTGCAGGAGATAGCGACTCTCAAAGGGCACCTGGACTACTCGTTCTCATCGGCCTGGCACCCCGGCGGGCACGTCCTGGCGACGGGGAACCAGGACAAGACGTGCCGGCTGTGGGACACGCGCAACCTGTCGGCGCCGTTCGCGGTGCTGGGAGGGAGGATCGGCGCGGTCCGGGGCCTCCGGTTCTCGTCGGACGGGCGGTTCCTGGCGGCGGCGGAGGCGGCGGACTTCGTCCACGTGTACGACGCGCGGGCCGGCTACGGCGCCGCGCAGGAGATCGGGCTGTTCGGGGAGATCGCGGGCGTGGCGTTCAGCCCGGACGCGGACGCGCTGTTCGTCGGGGTCGCGGACCGGGCCTACGGCAGCCTGCTCGAGTTCGGCCGGCGGGGCCGGCACGCCTACCTGGACTCGTACCTGTGACTGAGTGGAACAGTCATGTCGGCCGCGCGTCGAGTAGATGCCTAGATGTGTGTATAGTGCTCCATATGGCAAGTGGTGGTTTCTGTTTATATGCGGAGTGGTACAAGTGAAAAGATGCTACGGTGCAACTGGGTACAGATGGTACATGATCTGGACTGACCCTGATTCAGAAGTCAGCAGGTACTACAGAATTTGGTTCGCGTGAGAAGAGTTAAGTCTTTTGATGACTGCGGCGCTTTGGGAATAGATACCTTCCAACTTGGGGCGTTTGGTAGGCTGCACAGCCCAACCAGACCCGGGCGGGATGGAAAATGCCTGTTGGTTGCATGCAAGGAGGTCTGATTTGCATTGGCACGATACTTAAAGCACCCCAGAGCCTGCCTTGCTGGGAACGCTTGAATCGGCCGTTTCTAACGAGACAGACTGCAAAAGTTGGTCCCGACATAGGGTGCGGTGCAGGGGGATTCGGAAACGCCTGATATCATATTGGTTGTAGAGGCCAATCAGAGCCTGCCTAGTTGGGAATGCTTGAATCGGCCGTTTCCAGCGAGTCAGACTGCAAAAGTTGGTCCCGACATAGGGTGCGGTGCAGGGGGATTCGGAAACGCCTGATATCATATTGGTCGCAGAGGCCAGTATAATTGGTATCTTCTTAATATTAATATATGTTCTTTATCAAAAAAAAAAATCTTCAACGCCTGTCGCATGCAATACAGTCCTTGTATTTTTGCTCTCTTTTAAACCACGAACCGCACGATAGTCACACATCACCAATAAACTAGGTACCATCTGAACGAGTTATTTGGTAGGAATTATCCTAGGACTCCTCGGGAACTGTTCAATCTCAGATACTTCAGCCTTAGAGTTACAGTTGAGAGGGCATTTGGAGCTGTGAAGAATATGTTTAAGATTCTGGATCAGAAGCCATTCCACCCTTACCCTACCCAAGTTAAGCTTGTTTTTGCATGTTGCATCATTCATAACTGGATCCTACAATGGAGTTATGATGACTTGTGCCGAACGAGAAAGATGTGACGCCTAATGAGGTGGTCAACTCCGGCCATGGTGGAGGCGTTTGACAACGAAGTGTGGGAAAACAAAAGGTTGAAGTGGGCTCAGAGGTCAGACAAGGATCTGAAAAAGAAGAAGGAAAAGAAGAAGAAGAAGAAGAAGGAGGACAACAACACAAGACAAGAAGAAGCAGCAGCACAACAGCAGAAGAAGAAGCAGCAACAGAAGAAAAAGAAGAGGAAGAGGATGGTCTTCTACCTAGTTAGCAACGTTGAACTTTGCCCTATTCAGTCATAGGGCTCTTAATAATTTATACTGCCATTTGTTAGTAGTTAGGATAAACTGGCATTTGTTTCCTCACTAGGACAAGACGATGTTCAGTGTGTGTGGTAAGGTCACCACCAGTGAGAAGTGATGATCACACCTTATGCCGTTTGCAACTAAACAACGTGTTGTTTGTTTAACATCAGCGACACAGACAACCAAATAGCATGCTACAAATTGCTTTCTTGATGTAGGGAGCTCAATGCAAGCAATCAAACTACATGCAGATATTTTAATTTTTAGGCTGCATTAGTCTAAACAGATTCAACTGAACAAGTACGCAAAATGGACTAAAACAGAGATATCAATCAAACGCGCCCTTGGCAACTACAGTTCTTTTTTTTTTTATATACTTTGAGCTGAACTACGGCTGCTTTGGTTTCCCGTAGGATTGACGCGAATCATCGCTTCTTCTATTTTACCAACCAAAGGAATATCAGCACATTGCTTGCTTCCAGAGAGCTACCACTGGCTGGTGCTCTGTCCCGCCATTCCTCCACTACGGACTCAACCTGCAGAGCTGCAAAAAATGTAAGGTGTAATATTACATGGTGTTTATTAAATTCATGCTTCAATCAATTCATTTAAAAGTTCAAACTGATTAAGAAAGACAAACAATATATTTCAACACGGCCGTGTCACGTATAGACTGATTCCGAATTATTTATGCTCCAATCAATACATCCAGAAGTCCGAATTGATAGAGAAAGACGGGAAACATATTTCAAACAGTTTTAGGCCGCATGCGAAACTAAATTGTCATTTCGATTGCCTGGTGACAGTAATCACATTCCACATGTCACCGTTTTTATCCCAATGCATAAAGGAATGGATTGTCGGCTTATTTTGCATAACAAGTGAATAATTAATAAAGTGGTTGCATGCATTGTCCATATGCAGAGGCCGGGGGTGTTCCTCCTTTAAAAAAAAGTACCTTCAAACTGAAACATTGGCCCAGATTACCGCTAGACCTAATGACTCACCGTCTTGGAAGGGGTTAATGAGGATGAAAGAAATCTTTTTTCAGAGGGTGAAATTTATCATTGGTAACGGTAATACGACTAGATTATGAGAAGATGCATGGCTAGGGGAGACACCTTTAGCCCTGCAATATCCCACATTAAATGATATTGTACAACGTAAGGAAGCTTATGTCGCTACAGTATTACAAACAATCCCTCTTAATATCCAATTCAGGAGGTCGTTGGTGGGGGAAAATTGGAACTCGTGGCTGAATTTGGTGCGCAGGTTGATGGGTGTTCAACTTTTGGATCAACCAGATGCCATTCACTGGAAATTATTTAGGAACGGTTGTTTCACGGTGAAATCGATGTACTTGGATCTAATTGACTTTGGATCAATCTCGAGATCACTTCATATCTGAAAAATTAAATTTCCACTTAGAATTAAAATTTTATGTGGTTTTGTCCACAAGGAAGTGATTTTTTTTTGCGGGAAAACATCCAATCTATTCATCTTCAATCATGGCAGTACAATGAACACCAGAAATAATAAAAATTACATCCAGATCCGTAGACTACCTAGCGACGACTACAAGCACTGAAGCGAGCCGAAGGCACGCCGCCGGCATCGCCCCTCCCTCATCGGAGCTGGTCAAAACTTGTTGTAGTAGACAGTCGGGAAGTCGTCGTGCTAAGGCCCCATAGGACCAACGCACCGGAACAGCAACTGCCGCCGATGAAGAGTAGCGTAGATCGGAAGGATCCAACCTGAAAACACACGAACCTAGACGAACGATTAACAGATCCGAGCAAATCCACCAAGGACAGATTCGCCGGAGACACACATCCACACCGCCTACCGATGATGCTAAACGTACCACCGGAACGGGGGCTAGGCGGGGAGAACCTTATTTCATCTTCAGGAAGCCGCCGTCGTCTCGCCTTCCTGAGTTGGACACAAACCCTAACAGATCTCGAAGACACATCTAAAAACGGAGCCCTCCCACCGGCAAGGGCCGGGATCCGCCATGCTCCCATGACCCTAAGGCCACCGGAGATGAGGCGGATCAGCGCCGGTGCCGGTGGGAGGCAGAGAAACCCTAGATGGGGAGGAGGCGGCCGCCTGCGGAGTCACGTATGTCTATCCAGAAGTGACTTTGACAAAGGATAACTTGTTAAAGCGAAGATGGATGGGTAGTTCGCCATGTTGCTTTTGCGATCAGGATGAAAATATAAAACACCTCTTTCTTGATTGTCCGCTTGCCAAACTGCTTTGACGCACGATGCATATAGCCTTCAACGTTAGTCCTCCGACTAGCATCAACATGTTATTTGGGACGTGGCTACACGGAGTAGAAACAAATATTGTGAGACATATTCGGATAGGGATATGTGCACTATTTTGGCCCACATGGAACCGCAGAAATGATATGATATTTAACAGAAAAATTTCACCAACTTTTTGCAGGTTATAAACAACGCCACTGCATGGATTTGTACGTGGTCGTTACTCACTCTTGTAGACTCCAGATAGCTTTTGGCTACTAGATGCAACCGCTGAGAGATGGTAGCCCGGGTTATTTTAACCGCTTTGGCGAGCTAATAATAGGCTAGGAGTTTAGTTATCGTAGACTGTTCTTTTGCCGGTTATGGCATATTCTATTTTATTTTGCTTTGGCTACTTTTGTGAGTCAGTATTGGACCTCAGATTTTGTATTCATACTTTCATTAAATAATATGGCTGCATGTATCACTCGGAAGCAGAGCCCGGGCTATCCTCCTTTAAAAAAAGTAAAATAAAATTGTCGCCTCTCTTGAGCAGTACCCTTTTGGGTGGAGGGCTTCTTGCGATTGCGAAACTGTCGCTCGAGCGATAGAAACTTGCACTGAACGCGAAATCTAGCAGAAAAGAAGCAGCGGGTCAACGGATACCTAATGTTTGGCGAAGAGCATGTACAGGGGTGGGGGGCTTCTCCATTACTTTGTTTGCAATAGAAACAGGTCACCTTCCGTCGTTGGTGGCTTTCCACGACGATCGGGAGTGCACCAACTGCCAGCAAGCCTCCTCGTTAGACTTAGATCCAACCGCCACCAAGCTAGAGAGTGTGTGTGTGTGTGTCCGCCGTGCATACATCTTAGATTTTTTTGTTGCCAGGGCATACATCTGAAGATTAATTAGTGAGTGTTATGCTTCATAGTTGAAATGGATGGTTCCTCGAAAAAAAAAAGAGTTGAGATGGATTTTGAAGAAAATCAAGAGACCATATGTTCTTCAATGGTGTGCACAACAGAAAAAGGGTGTTCTTCCGTGAGCTGGCTTCGCTTTGGCCCTACTCCAGCTCTAACTTTTCTAGGCTTCGGATCCAATTCTCCCTACGAGCAGCTACTTCACCGCTTCGTTAGTTGACTCCATGATTCGGCACATGCGTACGAGTGTGGCTCGCATTTTTCGGTGAACGTGACCCTAGATTCTCCTATGCAGTGTGCACGCAAGGAGCCAAGGATCGTTCCACCATGATTAACAAATAAAAATCAGTAAATGAGTACTCACTCTGTAAAGAAATATAAAGGCGTTTATATAGATCACTACTTTACAGAGAAAGTAATTCACAGACTCAGCGTATGTCAGATAGTTAGGTTCCTTGTGCAACCAGCCCAATAGGTTTAAGTTCTAGACTTGACACTGGTGATCGCATTTTCATATATTTATTTTAGTCCGGTGATGTTTCTTCAGTAGAAGGAGACTTTTCCCTCGATTACGACGCGTCTGTGTTAACTTCGTTAATCTTGTGTTCATATGGCAAATATATGTGCGTGTATGTGAATATCTATGTTTCTACCGTGTTAGAAAAAATACATGAGTAATTCAAAAGAACAACTGCAGTTTCTGATTACATCCCACTCATTCACGGTTATTTGTTCATTCTTTTTAGACCTCCCGTAGTGGGAGTGTTGTAAGAGTATCATGCATTGTTATGTATGAAAAATGTGATGTGACACCGATGTGAGAGGGGATTCTATTATCATAGCACCCAAATGAGAAAAGTTAATAAAAAATAAATCCTAGCCATGACTTTGTAATGAGATTCTACAAAGGAATAAATGATGTTTTTCAGCTCGAACTCAAATGAGTTTGGGTGAACAGTAAATCTATTTTTTTAAACAAATCCAAAAAAATTGATTGTTTTTGTGTCAAACATTGAAAACTGTTCTAAGTAATTGCAAAATTTCATCATGAGAAAACATCTGTGGAAGTCATGAAAAACGTTATTTTCGAGAGCATTTTGGTGTGATGATTTTTTTTCACGAGTTCCACGAATGTCATTACATGATGAAACTTCGCAAGCATTTAAAACATTTGTCGAAGTTTGTCATGAATTGCAAGTTTTTCACGAGTTGAAAGTAAAGAATTGCAAGTGCTAGTAAAGTAGGAGCTTGATTTAACTTAGCTAGCAATGTTGACATGGTGAAGATTTTTTACTCATGGTTCTGATAGGTGATGCTATCGTACGTCCACCTTGATGGAGGCTTCGATCCACAGAGGATCTAAGATCACGAAGATATCGGTTGCAAGATTCCACGGAGAAATCGAGTCCACGAAGAATCAACCACACATATTCCACCATGGCTTATACCCACGAAGGACTAGCCTCACTCGGGTAGATCTTCATAAAGTAGGCGATCTCCAAGCTCTCGCAAACTTCTTGGCTTCTCCACAACGTTTGGAAACTTCCCAGCACACCTAGTCGATCTAGGAGGGCATCACCCTCCAAATGATAATAGATGTTGTTGTTGATGATGAACTCCTTGCTCTTGTGCTTCAAAAGATAATCTCCTCAGCACTCAAATACTCTCAAGATTTTTTTCTTTGGTAGGAGAGGATTTTGGTGGAAAGCAATGAGGTGACTATTGTTAGATAATAACGAGAAATAAACGAGACAAAGAGACACGGATTTTTACGTGGAAACCCTTGCGGGAGAAAACCACGGACGCACGAAGGCGCAATCACTATGAGGAGGAGTATTACAAGCACGAGACGACAGGCTGTCTTAGGTGCGACTACATGGGGTATATATGAGGGCAATACATGAGAGTCCTTGGAGGACAAGTAAACGAGTTGTACTCGTACGCGTCGGTACCAACGCAAAGGCCCACTCCGTATGTACAACGTCTAGTCCAACACGGTAGAATTTGGATCACAATTTAACTATCTCCATCTTGAGCCAAATTCCCTCCAGTAGTCGAGGAAAGTGAATAACTCCATCCAAATCAGCATAAACATCTTGTGCGTCAAAGTCCATAGGACTAGTGAGAAATACCAACTAAGCCTGAGCAAAGCTCAAACTTATTGGTTGGAACTGGCTTTGTCATCATATCAGCAGGATTATCATGAGTACTTATCTTGCATACCTTCAAATTGCCTTCAGCAACAACATCTCGAATATAATGAAATCTGACATCAATGTGCTTTGTCCTCTCATGATACATTGGATTCTTTGTAAGATATATGGCACTTTGACTGTCAGAAAATATGGTAGGGCAAGATGAATCTCCACAAAGCTCAGTATACAAACCTCTCAACCAGATAGCTTCTTTGCATGCCTATAGCCATATACTCGGCATCAGTAGTGGAACATGCCACAATAGACTGCAAAGTTGCTCTCCAACTCACAGCACAACCATCAATGGTGAAAACATAACCTGTGAGTGATCTTCTCTTATCCAAATCATCAGCAAAATCAGAATCAACAAAACCAACAAGTCATCTCTAGTTTTCCCAAACTGTAAATACGCATTAGAAGTACCTCGCAGGTATCTGAAAATCCACCGAACTGCTTTTCAATGCTCTTTTCCAGGATTAGCCATGTATCTACTGACAACGCTCAATGCATAAGATAAATCCAGACGAGAACAAACCATGGCATACATAAGTGAACCAATTGCACTCGAATAGGGAACTCTAGACATGTACTCAATGTCTGCATCTAACTTAGGACATAAAGCTGATGATAATTTGAAGTGTGCAGCTAATGGAGTACTTACTGACTTGGCATTATGCATATTAAAACGACGAAGAACTTTATCAATATATCCCTTCTGACTTAGATATACTTTTCCAGACGGTCTATCTCTGGATATTTCTATGCCAAGTATTTTCTTTGCTGCACCCAAATCCTTCATCTCAAATTCATTACTCATTTGCTTCTTTAGTTCATTAATATCTGACATACTCTTTGTAGCAATTAGCATATCATCAACATAAAGGAGCAAATAAATAGTTGAACCTTTGGCAGTTTTCAAATAAACACAACTGTCATAATTAGACCTTTTGAAACCTTGAGAGAGCATAAATGTGTCAAATCTCTTGTACCACTGTCTAGGGGATTGCTTCAATCCATACAGAGATTTCTTTAACTTACAGACAAGCTTTTCTTTTCCAGGAATAACAAAACCTTCAGGTTGTTCCATATAAATATCCTCTTCTAATTCTCCATGTAAGAATGCAGTTTTAACATCCAATTGTTCAAGCTCAAGATCATGCATGGCAACAATACTGAGTAAAATGCGAATAGAGCTATGCTTCACAACAGGAGAAAAGACTTTGTTATAGTCAATACCTGGAATTTGACTATAACCTTTAGCAACTAACCTTGATTTATATCTTGTCTCATCATTAGGAGAAACACCTTCTTTCCTCTTGAAAACCCACTTGCAACAAATAGGTTTCTTCTCTCTAGGTAATCTTACTAAATCCCAAGTGCCATTCTTTTCAAGTGATTCCATCTCATCATGCATAGCAATCATCCACTTATTACTATCACCCGAAATAATAGCCTCGGAATATGAAGAAGGCTCAGAATTACCTTCAATTTCTTCTGCAACAGATAAAGCAAAAGAAACAATATTGCACTCTTCAATTAACTTGTCCGGTTTATTAATACCCCGTCTAACTCTGTCACGTGCGAGATTCCAACTGGGCGGAACAATAGGCTGATTTGGAGTGGGAGTGACATGATCATCATTAACGACGGGTTCATCATGTGCATCAACAATTTCATTACCAGAAGTATCACCTGAATCAATAACATGCTCCACCTGAACAGTAGTCTCCTGAACAATAGGTTGTTGTTCACTCTCAACAAGAACATTAGTAGATAAAACATCATGTAACATAGCAGATTCATTAAAGATAACATTTCTGCTAATAACCACCTTCTGGGTTTCAGGATTCCACAATTTAAAACCTTTAACACCAGACTTATAACCAAGAAAGATGCACTTAACAGCCCTAGGCTCCAATTTTCCATTATCAACATGAGCATAAGCAGTGCAACCAAAAACTCTCAACTGTGAATAATCAGCAGGTGAACCAGACCATACCTCAATTGGAGTTTTCTTATTAAGAGCAATAGATGGTGAACGGTTAATGAGATAACAAGCAGTGGAAGCGGCCTCAGCCCAAAAACGCCTATGCAAACCTGCATTGGACAACATGCAACGGGCTCTGGAAATAATGGTCCTGTTCATACGCTCAGCAACACCGTTTTGTTGAGTAGTATAAGGAACGGTGTAATGTCTGACAATGCCTTCAGACTTGCAATAATTCTTAAATTGCTTAGAACAGAATTCCATACCATTATCAGTGCGAAGTATCTTTACCTTCTTTTCAGTTTGTCTTTCAATCATAATCTTCCACTCCTTAAATGCTGAGAATGCTTCATATTTACGCTTCAAGAAATAAGGCCAAACTTTTCTCGAATAATCATCAATAATAGTCAGCATGTAACTAGCACCACCTAGTGACTTCTTGCGAGATGGTCCCCATAAATCAGAATGCTCATAATCAAGAATACCTTCGGTTGTATGAGTTGAAGTGTTGAACTTCACCCTCTTGTGCTTGCCGAAGATACAATGCTCACAAAATTTCAATTTACCAGGTTCATATCCATCAAAAAGACCTCTCTTATTTAACTCTGCCAAACCAAGTTCACTCATATGTCCAAGACGCATATGCCAAAGGTTAGCAGCATCACAATCAGAATTCTTTGAAATAACTGGAGTAGCGTTACCTGAAACGGCAGAACCTCGAAGGTAATAAAGACCATTGGTCAAACTTAAATCACCTTTCATCACAATAAGGGAACCTTTGGTGACCTTCAAAACACTATCTCCACCTGAATACTTGTACCCCTTTGCATCAAGGGCACTAACAGAGATAAGATTTCTCTTCATCTTCGGAATATACCGAACATCTGTCAAAGTTCTGATTGTGCCATCAAACATCTTGGTTCGAACGGAACCTATGCCTTCAATCTTGCATGGTGAATTATCAAAACCCAAAACGGAACCAGCAGCAGAAGTGGAATCAAAAGTAGTAAACCAATCTCTATGCGGGCACATATGAAAAGTGCATGCAGTGTCAAGTACCCACTCATCATTGGTCTCAGCACATCCAGCAATAACGACAAGAGCATCACCGGAACTATCATCACGAGCAACGTTAGCAGAATTGTCACCTTGTTTGTTACCTTTTCTCTTTTCCTTGTTCTGCAACTTGAAACACTCTGAGATGTCATGCCCGTCTCTCTTGCAATACCTGCAATACTTCTTGTCTCTGGATTGCGACTGGCCCCTATAGCCGTTCTTACTTTTGCCTCTGTTTTCATTATGTGAGTTCTTCTCCTTTGTCCTGCCACGAACAGATAATCCATCGGCTTGGGATGAACTCGAACCATCATGAGGCACCATTAATTTCATCTTCTCCTTAGAGTTCAAAGCTTCATAAACTTCATTAAGCGTGAGAGTATCACGACTGTATAGTATGGTGTCTCTAAAATTGGTATAAGAACTTGGCAGTGAACAAAGTACATTAAAGCAGTATCTTCCTCTTCATACTTAACCTCCATTGCAGCTAGATCGGATATGATCTCTTTAAATTCTGAAATATGATTCAAAACATTACCTCCCTCGGGTAACCTGTGCAGGAATAATTTTTTTTCAGATGCATCTTGCTGGTGAGATCTTTAGTCATGCAAATCCCTTCCAGCTTTAACCATAGAGCGGCGGCCGTTTTCTCGCTCAAAACGTCTTGCAAAATATTATTATGCAAATGAAGTTGAATTTATGACAAAGCCTTACAATCTATTCTTTTCTCCTCATCAGTCCAATCTTGAATTCGGTTCTTCCCAAAACTATTCAGTGCTTCATCGTAGTCGGACTGTGCCAACAACGCCCGCATCTTGACTTGCCATAGGGTAAATCTTGTGTCACGGTCCAGCAACGGAAGATCGTACTTCATGGATGCCATGAGTAGATTAGTCTGTGTACACAAATTAGTGCAAGCCGATAGAAAAATTCTTGATAGAATTTAATATGCAGATCAAACGGAATTAGAAACAGTAGCACCTGGTGGCTTTGGATGGACGTAGCAAGTAGTAATGAATTACTACTAGTCTCATGTAGCAACAGTAGTAGCACCAGCAGGTTCGTAGGTTTGACCACGTGAAGCAGCAGAAAACACAAACCGGTCTTGTACCTCGGGACTTGATCCGGTAGCTTTGATGGATGGATTAGTAGCAGCCGCAGCTCACCAACCAACGATAACGTGCGCGAGGGCAGCGGATATATCGATCGCCTCCAAACTCCGTCGGTCTCGGCTTCGTAGGGCGGCGGTAGCAGCAGATATCGATCCGTGTTCGGATTCGTCGGATCGCCTAGTTGCGTCAAATCTCGTACGCACAGACGGAACCCTAACTCTCGCCTCAAATCTCGTATCTGAACCTCAGCTTTGCATATCACTTGTTAGATAATAACGAGAAATAAACGAGACAAAGAGACACGGATTTTTACGTGGAAACCCTTGCGGGAGAAAACCACGGACGCACGAAGGCGCAATCACTATGAGGAGGAGTATTACAAGGACAAGACGACATGCCGTCTTAGGTGCGACTACATGGGGTATATATAAGGGCAATACATGAGAGTCCTTGGAGGATAAGTAAACGAGTTGTACTCGTACGCGTCGGTACCAACGCAAAGGCCCACTCCGTATGTACTACGTCTAGTCCAACACGGTAGAATTTGGATCGCAATTTAACAACTATAAATCAAACGATCAATGGTTGGAGTGGAATCCCTTTGAAATCAGCACAAGGAGATGGAGCTCTCTCTCAGAAATATGGAGATGAGTGATGTTTGCTTCGGGAGACACTAGTGGAGTGGGTGGGGGGTATACATAGTGATGACAGAAAATCCTACTTTCACACACACTTCTGCACACATCGGTGAGGCCGTCTGGAATGACTTGGTCAAACTGATATGTACAAAAGGCAACAACTTTGGATCATTCTGCCACATCGGGTGAAACTAGTCGGTGACACCGAGATGTGATGACCTAAGCACTTTTGCACGCTTCGGTGTCACCAATGAAACCATACGAAAATACCGGATGAATTACAGAAGGTTACAAAAAGGTTGGCATAGGTGCTTCGGTGAGTCTGAATGGACATCTCGGTGAGACCGATGCAATTAGGGTTTTTAGGACAGTGACTATATCTATTGATCAGTGACTCCAAAGAGTTTGGTTCAGTGAGTCCGAGGAGCACTTTGGGCTTGATATAGTAGGAACTTGTGAATACGTATGAGGTTTGTGGAGTTTGATCTCTAAGTACTTGAGCAATGACCTCATCTTCTCAATCTCGTCCCTTTTTGATAGTATCAGTATACCTACAGACTCAATGCGATCTTTGATCACTTAAATATAAAATGGAGAGTCTTGAGGCATGAACCAAGACTTTTCCTTAGTATTTTGAGGGGGCCAATTTCACTTCCCAAGTTGTACCTAAAATGAACTTTGTGTAGGAGATATGCCCTAGAGGCAATAATAAATGATATTATTTATCTCCGAGTTCATAATTATGTTTATTTTCCATGCTATAACTGCAATGATTCTCGAGTCTGCAATATCCACGAGGCTCGGAGGAAGACTCAAATGCACGTGTGGAATAATAAACGGTAAGAAGTATTCCTAGTCTGGCCTCTAAGACTAGCTCAAGTGTTGCATGATGATTCTGTTTTCCTGGTCATGGGCATGTCTATGCCAGCAACTTTGAGGGCACAATGTTAAGAGAACATTTGTGTTGAATCGACCCGGATTGATGTTATGCTATGAGATTCATTCGTCACAAGTTTATTGGTACATAACACAGAGATGGTTAACGTTTGCATGATTCCTTAGACCATGAGAGTATCGAGTTTCTTCATGCTTGCTTCATGAACTTTGGAGTTTGTTAAACGTCATCCGTAAATGGGTGGCTATTACGGCGGCTTACGGGTTCATGGAAAAGTGTGTCAAGTAACTTGATAGCTCAAGATTGGGATTTGCTCCTCCGACGATGGAGAGATATCTCTGGGCCCTCTCGGTGTTACGGTATCCATCATCGTCTGGCCAGACACTTTGTGATTTGATCACGGGGATGCCGGAACACGATAACGAGAAAAGAGAACAATACCGGTAACGAGGTAACTAGCATAGTGGACAAGTTGTTGATCCACGGGAATGCCAACATGTCTCACCTCGGGTATTTGTAACATATCGCGAAGCAACAGGAATAGCACACGGCAACTGGAGGTTCACTCGGATATTTATTCGTGTGGGTATAGGGGTCAATATGGGTGTCCACGGCTCCGATGTTGATCATTGATCGGAAGGGGTTCCGGGTCATGTCTATACTTCACCGAACCTATAGGGTCACACGCTTAAGGGTCATCTATCTGCTGAATACTAGACAGGGAGTCTGAGAGAAAATCACCGGAAAAGTTTCGGACACCGAAAAGTTTCGGACAGCGGAATCGTACCACAGAGAGAGGTCATGGATAAGTTTTGATGATACCGAAAAGTTGTTTCGGGATACACCATTAAGTCAAATTGGTTTCGGCACATGCCTGATAATTCTTGGAGGATGCCAGAATCATTCTGGAAGCTTTTTGGAATTTTCTGAGATAAAAACCGGAAATGTTCCGGAGCTGCCGGAGCCACTTCAGATGCATTTCGCAGATGAAAATCACTAAAACCGGAATTGTTTCGGAACGCGTTGAAAATCATTTTAGTGGGTACTGGAAATGTTCTTAGCCCACATAAATATTTTCAGTTCGATCAGACGCTGAAAAATGTCGTCGTGAATAGTGAAAATCAGCTTTATGGTTACTTTATGGAAAGCCACCTTTTGGGGCTTTGCTCCAAAAGATCTTGGGGATGACATGGATGGATAGGAGCCATTTTTTGGGCCCCTCATGGGGGTGTGGCCGGCCACATGGGGTATCCCCCCTTGGGGACCCTCTTGTTCCTTGGTTTCACTCCTAGGTCCTTGTGGAAGGACTTCATTCATGTGCATTTTGGGTTTTTTTGTGAAACTACCCTACCCCCTTGGGATTTCCTATAAATAGAGGTGGAGGGGCAGCCCTCCACACTCATCCCTTGCTCTCATACACATGCCATGCATTATCTGGCTTCTTCTCTCCCTCCCACGAAAAGAGTTTCGTAGAGCCGTAAGGCTGTCTGGGTTCCGGCAGGAACTAGTTCTGGACGGCGAAGCCCTGCCGGATAGATGACACCGTATGTGTGCAACTCTGTAGAGAGATCGTAGTTTCGGTCTTAGTTCGTGAGTGCCTCCCGAAGGGCTGTCCGTGTGACCGTCCGAGTTTCGAAGGTCCTCCCGAAAGGCTGTCCGAGTGACCGTTCGAGTTTCGAAGGTCCTCCCGAAGGGCTGTCCGCGACACCGTCTGGGGGGCTGTTCGACCGCCTCCCGGAGGGCTGTCTAAGGAGCAGATGAGGGTATACATCCTCGCGGTTGGGAGGTTGTAAATCCTAGCTGCGGGGATCTGCACCGCCGATCGTCATCGACTCTACTTCCCGCTGCGCTACGAGTCGGTAACGAAAAAGATCAAACCATGTATGCAGTCTCCATAGTGGTCCTGGGCTGGTCCGTAGGTCAGAAATTTTTTGTTTTCTGTCGCGTTCCCTTTCAGTGGCATCAAGAGCCGTGCTATGCGTAGATGCAGGTTTCGATCTAGAATACATGGAGATGTATGGGTATTGCATAATATAATTAGGTAGTAGATGAGAACTATTGCTGAAAATTATTTATGCGGGTGACAGATGAAATCTGTTACTCGAGGTTCTTGTTGCTTCCCTAGAATTTGCGTTTGCTCAATCTCGAGACAGCATGGTGGAATTTGACAAAGTTCTGGCAATCCGTGATCCTGATTGATCATGAAAGTGCTATCAGTTCTTTGGGTTCTGCCGTAGTCAAAAGAAAGATGAAATTCGCAGATGAAAGTGCATTGCAGACATGAATAGTGATGTTCATTGTTTTGTTTTTGAGATAGCTCACCACTCATGTCGAATGATGAACGGCGATGTTATTGTTCGACACTATTCAACATTGAATTTGTTTGTTTATCGCTCACACCATGTAATGTGTTCGAACTGGAATTTTTACATGCGAATGGAACATCACCACATAAACATCCTGTATTTTTTTTAAACTTTAAAACATTTGTGCGTGATTTCCATCAATTTCCATGTGACATTCTCCCCTCCCCCGCTTCCGGCCACGAGCCGACTTCTCTCCGAGCTCCGCTTCCTCGAAGCTTTCCAGCCCGCGCCCGCTCCACCCGTTGCGCCGACACCTCCGGCCCGGTCGGTGTCCCCACCGGCCAAACGCCACGCTTTCCCGCGGAGACCCCGCGTGGGCCCCACCCCCACGACCCCACCACCTCTCCCTCCACCTGGCCGCGCGCCGCGCGCGTATTAAACGGCCTCCTCCTCCCCCTCGCTCCTCTCGCACCAACGCCACAGACAGACCAACACCGCAGCACGCACCACGCGCCCCCCCCACCCCACCCTGTGATCCCTCGCCGTGGTCTCGCCGCCGCGCCGACCCCTCCACCGGCATTCGATTCGGAGCGCAGCTCGTCCGCCGGCGCGGAGGTACGTGAGATCCCGGCCGCCCTGTTGCGAGATCTGGCGGCGTTGTTCGCGCGCTAGCCTGCTGTTGTTATCACCTGGAGCGTGTCTCGAATGTTGTCCCTTGGCGGGTTTTCGGGCGGGCTGTAGTCTTTGTGATCTGGGGTTGAGGGAAAGGATCCCGCCTCCCGGCTGGAATGGTTGGCTCCGGCGGCAGTCTGCGATGCAGATCTGACAAGGAGGGGTCCTAGGGTTGCGTGCCTGGGGCTGGATCTAGGGATCATTGCACTGGGAGTTTAGAGGGGTGGATGATCTATGTTGCCCGAATCAAAATAGAAAAAAAAATTGAAATAGTATTAGCGGTGGGTGATCTGCTTGTTTTGATCTTTGTTCATGCTAGCTGTAAGCGGCGGGAAATCAAGGGGATCGTAGTTTAAATCGGGTTATAATTGTGATCCCTCTGTTTGTCTAGCTCATTTAAAAAATGGACCCGTATGCTTGTAAGCATAACAGTGAATATGCCTTGGTTAGGTGGAAGGAGAAGAAATATCCTTTTCTAGAACAGTGTGTGATCCTGCCCTTGTATCTCTCTTGATTGATGCTAGGCATGGGTCACGAGTAATTTTCGGGTGATGAGCCCGGAAACTTGTACGTAGTTTTGTTGGTTGGAAATGAGAATACTGATTGTGATCCTGTACAAGTAATTCGGGAGTCTACTCAATCAGTGCAATGCTGTTTAAGGGTATGTTCATGTGTGTGTTTGTGTGTAATTAGTGAATCAAACTCCCTGATTTTTCTAAGTGGTTTAAATAACCAAAGTGTCCTCAGCCCTTCAACAATGTTAGTGCCGCTACTGATCTTCACCATATAGAGTGGTCTTTTTTACATGGTGTATTTCTTCTCTTTTCATTTTGAGATGCATAACTAGAACTTCTAAACTGAATATTCGAATATTTTTCAGCCATGGGCACGGTTGTGGATGCTCCCGCAGTTGTGACTGAGAAGGAGGTACGTGACTGGCATTACTTTTCATTCCTCATTCCCTGGATATATTAGATAAGCACTTGTTGCTGCAAAGGCACACTTTTTCATTGAGGATGTGCAATGCCTTCTGTTTTCAGTATTAGTGGACATTCTTCAATTTATTAACCCTTTCGCACATAAGGATTGGTGCCCCGAATCTCACGGTGTTACATCTACTTCTGTTCATAAATATAAGATGTTTTGGATATTTCAATATGGACTACATACGGATTGAAATGAATGAACAAGCATACTAAAACGTGTCCATACACATCCAATTCAGAAAAAGTTAGAACATCTTTTATTTGTGAATGGAGGGAGTACTATTTAAGCATTTAGTTTAATTTGGAATAGATAAACATTATTGTTGTTGGACTCGTGTCCAAAGAACTTGAATTCTTGAGCATACTGCCAATATAATTCTGGCACCTTGAGCAACGCTTCTTGTATATAGTCAGTAAATGAAACTCCCTTGTCTCACAGAAATTTTGCTATTCATGGTTCTTTGTTTGTCTTATGGTCGAAACTTTGTTTTTCATGCAGGTGGTTGCTGAGAACATGTTGGGTGACAAGAAAGTCACAGTAGTATTTGTTCTTGGTAAACTTTCTTTGAGAATATGTCTGACCATCAAATACGCATTATCAAGCATTACATGTATCTAAATAAATAAACTTTCTTCTGTACCTGACCAAGAATTTACACACAGGCGGTCCTGGAAGTGGAAAGGGCACACAGTGTTCCAACATTGTTGAACACTTTGGATTCACCCATCTTAGTGCTGGAGATCTTTTGCGCGCGGAGATTAAATCTGGCTCTGAGAATGGGTATGTTAGTTTCTTTCATAAGTTTCTCTAGAGCAATTTTTTTATGAAAATTATATTTGTCATGTCAATCTGTTTATTATTTAACATTTGCATGCACCTATGTTTATTTTTACACTTAATTTTACAGAACTATGATTGAGAACATGATAAAGGAGGGAAAGATTGTTCCGTCGGAGGTGACTATAAAGCTCTTGCAGCAAGCCATGATAAAGAATGAGAATGATAAGTTCCTCATCGACGGGTTTCCAAGGAATGAAGAGAATCGTGCTGCGTTCGAGAATGTTGTAAGCTCGTCTACTCCTTGCACTTCAAAATTGATGTTCTTTTTCACTACTAACTCACATAATAGTTCAGCAGCTTCTTCTTCTCTTCCATCATAATGTACGTATAAATGACTTTTGCAAGATTGCTGATTGCTTCACATTTTCTCAGACAAAAATTTCGCCTGCATTTGTGCTATTCTTCAATTGTTCCGAGGAAGAGATGGAAAGGCGTCTTTTGGGACGCAATGAGGTTTCATTCTTCACATATGTGCTCATGTTCGGCCTATGTATCCTTATCAAAACCACCCTTTTCCTGTTTCCAACAATTTGTATTATTTTGCAGGGTAGAGTTGATGACAACATCGAGACTATCAGGAAGAGATTCAAAGTTTTTGTTGAATCCAGTTTGCCTGTGATTGAGTACTATGACGCGAAGGACAAGGTTAAGAAGGTATTGCTGCACTCCCACAATGACTAATGATGGACCTCAAAGGAATGCATCCCCACATGCATGCAGGGGGGGGGGGGGGGGGTGGTTATAAATTGAACATTTAGGGAACACGTTAGTCTGAATCCTGAAGGAACAATATACTGGGATAACAGTCTTTCTTTTGATTGTAATGAGTTACTGAGGAGTGAGGACTGTTTTTTTTCATGCACTTTACTACCTTTTTTTGGAATCTGTCCACTTTCAAACTTACTGCCCAACTTGCGTATGATCAGATCGATGCTGCAAAACCAATTCCTGAGGTGTTTGAAGATGTCAAAGCCATTTTTGCCCCATATGCCAAGGTAATTGTTTAATTATACTTGTTTTATCTTTCGTTTGTAGCATTTCAACGCTAAATATTATGTTTGTTTCTACGCTAAAAGCTAAATAGTTCCCCCTATCATGAGTATGTCATGACACTTGTATATTTTTATATAACATTATGTTATTATATATCAGGCTACATAGAACAGTATAAAGGACCACAAAGGTGATAAATGGAATGATTTCATACAAGGTATAACTTCTCTCCTTTTTATGTTTCATTACATTCTTTTTCGTAATGGTTTTTAGGCAATTTTCATAAGTGGCACAGCCATTCATCTTTTTTGTTTGGGAAATTGAGCAATAAGATCCAGGGTGGGGCTCTGTTTAGCTGTCAGGTTGACTTGAAAAGCATTCTTACTCACACTTAATTTGGATATATTAGTACCAGCAACATTTGAATGAGGATATATCAAATACATGATCCAACAGTCATGATGGTACTATGGACTACTTGCTCTGCATTTAACGCTAGAACCATGAGGGTCTTTTAGAAGTTATGGTAGTTAGTGGCTGTGCAGTAATATTTGCTTTAAAATATGCAATAAACAGCACATAGCTTTATGGTGATACTGTGCGCTGGAAGGCATTCTGCTGCTTCTTCCATGACGTTGTTCTGGAACCCTAGTCAGTCTGAAACTTTGTTATAGGATTCTGTACCAAGGGTTTAAATTGACATGAGATTTCTGAACCCAAGTTAACGTAAATATCTCACTTTGACGAACTCCCCTCTTGCTTTCAGAGTGAGTACTACTGATTGCACTGATAAACTTAACTTAAAAGTGAGTACTACTTTGAGAACACAAAATGCCCTCCTGCTTTCCACTTTCCTTAGAATTTTCATTAATCCCTTCTGAATGTGCCTTATGCTATTATGAATATCGAACTATTACACTGATAAACTCCACATAAGTCGACCTTAATCACACTGTTTTCTTTAGCCTGGAAGAAGCATTTTTTCCTTTTTCAGTTCTCCCCTTCAGTAAAAATGTATTTATCTGGTTATTGCTGTCACGACATACTTGTTTAATCCTCGTTATGATGTCTTGCAGGTTTTGCTCAAGTGTGACTACATATCTGTGATTACAAACCCTTAATATAGATCAGACTTATCAGTAGACAATTTGATTTGTTGCCAGCAATAAGTTAGATCTGGTTTGTGGTGTTCCTGCTAGAAGTTTTTATTTACCACCCATTGTTGGTGTATCCCATGTAGTGTACCTGTACCATTGTGTAATTTACGGTAAGGACGGATCAGACCTTGTGCCCATGGAGCTATCCGGTTGTATTACAGAAAATTGAACTTATCACATGTTCACTCATATTTACATTCTTTATACACTGTTGGTTCTTCTGTTGAAGATACAGAGTGACCCTTGCCAATGTCTGTTCAGTGTGCAGTTTGCATTGCAATGTTACGTGCTCAGAAGATGTTGGTATTTACAAAGTGTTCACACAAACTTGCATAATCTGATTGCGTGTGTTAGCCAATTTTTGTTTGGTCGTTGTTTGCAGACATTTGTGCTATTCTTTAAAACGACCCATTTACAAAGTACAGCAACTATTATAAGAAGGCAAAATACCTAGATCATCAAGATACACTGAGGTTCACCACAGAACGAGTAAAATGCATCTCTGGTCCTCCAACTTGTAGGCAATGTACACAACGGTCATGGTTCGGCTGCGTTAGACGGCAGTCGCCGTCATCAGAGGGCCAATCGAGACATCCTAGGATGGATAGTGTGTTGGGGGCGACCACATCGCCTCGCAGCTGTGTGAGCGGCGGCAGGAACAGGGGCATGTTCCCGAGTACGGTGAGCTCCATTATGGCCACAGCCCTAGTTCTTTTCCACCTAAGAATCTCAGCTATGTTCATTTGCAATGTATCTCTGGTCTATTGTACGTTTTTTGTTGATTTGGTTCCAATTCAATTAGGGTTTAGGAGGAATTGTGAGGTTTTATTACAACTGAGTTGAACATGTTGTTTCCTCTGAATTTTAGTCAGTACAACACACTGATCATTTCACTTGGAGTTTGTTCATGGGGGAATTTTTCATAGGACACAGATGCAACAAGTCATTCTGAACGGCAAGAAGGTTTGCTATCATTTATGTGAATGCAGTACAACATGTATGGAAATGTTGGATGATCTCATTGAGGATTTGGGATATGAGCACAAAGGGAAAATAAAGACCTATTTGCTACTGCTTGGTAGTCAAACAAATGAAGACGAGCTTCGGTTGATCTCAAAGAACGGTGACACAAACTGCATTTGCGCAACGGTTAGAGAGGGACATAGGTATCACATGTTCTATCTAGAACGCGTAGATAACGTCAATGCAGAATGGGATGATGTTTTTTAAAAACCCTGCTACACACTTCACACTTGCCTGCTATTATTAGTCCTATGAAGTGCAGAAGAGAGGAGAAGCAAGACAGTGGTGCAGATATGAGCATTGGGCCAAATCAGAGCATTGGGGCATGCTGTTTTGCAGATGGCCCAACAAAGGCATAAGCAGAAGTAGAGCAAGTGTAGAGGTTGTTCAAGATGATTTAGACCCTGTTTGTTTGAGCTTTTGCTTATGCTTTTGCAGCTTTTCCATTTTAACCAAAAAGCCATAAAAGCTTCTAAACATGTGCTTTTGAAACTTTTATGGCTTTTGATGCATCAATATAACAATATTTGGCTCCAAAAGCCATAAAAGCTCCAAAAGCACCTATTTAGAAGCTTTTATGGCTTTTTGGCCAAAGTGAAAAAGATACAAAAGCAGAAGCAAAAGCCCAAACAAACTGGGCCTTAGAGGAGGGGAGTGATGATGACTACGAGCCAGCAATAGTGGATAGTGACTATGACTTGGAGGAAGGTGATGATGATTTGTCAATGACAATTGTCAAACCGATGAAGAGAAGAAAAGGAAAGGAAAAGATTTCCGAAAGGAAAAGATGACAATTACGAAGTTGACGGACTTGAGCTTCCAGATTCAGATGACGAAGATATGAAATTCAATTTTTGAGATATCACAGATGCAGATATGAATGAACGCATACTCCATGTGGGCCAGGTCTTCTCATCTATTGACCCGTAGAGAAAAGCAATGAGGGCGTACGGTAGGAGAGGTTAAACATCACATTTCTGAAGAACAATGGTCACAACCCTAGTTAATGGTAATGTAATAGAGTAGTTAAGGATAGCATGGCATCATATTTACTTTTTTGGAAATTTGAAATCGAGGGAAATTCAAGCCGCATGTTAATTAAAAAGGGTAAAACCCTAATTTTGTTTACAATAAATCCAAAATGCCCTTCTTACACCCTAAGGTTTAGGCCCGAGCTCATATGTGACCATGTGGGCCCTATCCTAATCTTTTGGGATTTTAAGGGAATTATTTTTGGGCTTTCAAATTAATCCGTATTGTATTTGAATTGTGTTTATATTCATATAAAATAGAAATATAAGCTCAAAATTCCTAATTGTTTTATGTGCACTTGGAAGGGTCCATGGATGCCACATACGAATATCCAGAAGATTTGGTGCTCATTTGGATTTTCAATTAAATTCAAATTTGCAGCAAATAAATGAAAACAAAGAATAAAAAGTTAAAGACTGGTGTAAGCTCATCCCAACACAGCCCAAAAGGGCACATCTGTCTTCCACCTCTAGCCAACGCGGCAGACTTCTGCGTGGCGACCGCACCGAGCTCCCCCAGCCTCCCTAGCCTCTCCCGAGCCTATCTCTTTGCCCAAGAGATGTGCACGACCTCCTCTGTCCCTCCCTACTGCTGACACTAACTTTTCCCTCTCTCGCTTCGTTCTTAGTGCATGAACCGAACACACCATCATGCGCTGCACCATCAAACTCGCACGCAACGCTCGATCCGTGGATCGTTGTTGTGTCAAAGAGCATCGCCAGCCCACGCTCTAACTCACAGCCGAAGGAGTCACCCTGAGGCGAGTGTACAATCATCATATTCACCGCCAACGCCTATTTAAATGAAGAATCGTTTTTTGAGATCCAGGAACATTTTCAAAATTTAGGAAAAATATCATGGACATTAAAAAATGCACATTTTTTCTCCTTTTTATGTTTTGAAATTCATGAACTTTTTTTAATAAAATTTAGAAGTATTTTAATAGAACAACCACTTGATAGAATAAACCTGGCAAAAGATTAAAAAGCAGAGGATATGTCCGTACGAGGGATAGCCTCGCTATGCTTACTGGGTTGGTCCAGTTTTTTTCCAGAAACCTGGGTTGGTCCAGTTAGTGCCAGGACGGGGTTGGGCGCCCCTGTTTAAAAAAATGTTCACGTATTGTAAAAAATGTTCACATATTGTAAAAATACTCTGAATCGGTCGCACAGTGGGCCGGCCCAGTTTTCTAGGATTTTCACTTGCAGTCTGCCCGGTTTTGGGGAGTTCTAGAACCTTCCTCAAACCGGAATTTTTTTTCTATTTTTTCTTCCGGGTTTTCTTTTCTTTCTTTGTTAATTTCGGTTTTTTCTTTTTGTTTTCTTTTATGTTTTTTCTTTTCTCTCTTTTCTTCTTTACATTTTCACTTTTTTGTTCATCAGATTCAAAAACTTTTCATCAAATTAAAAAATTGTTCATCAAATTCAAAAAAATATTCATCAAATTAAAAAATGTTCATCAAATTAAAAATTTGTTCATAGTTTTTCAAAAAATGTTCATTGAATAAAAAAATTAATACATTTTTCGAAAAACAATATTCTTAATACAATTTTTGTTCATCTGATAGGACTTTGCACGCTTCTAATGAACCTGAAATAGAAAAATCTCCTGATAATGATAATGAAACTTTTATCTCTGATGCTGAAACTCAGTCTGGTAATGAACAATCACTTTCTGATAATGAAAAGATAATGATGAGGTTCATGAAAAGGCTCAACCAAATAATAAAGAACCAGACAATGATGTGGAGATAGAACCACCTGTTGATCTTGATAACCCACAACATAAGAATAAAAGATATGATAAAAGAGATTTTGTGGCTAAAAAACACGGTAAAGAAAGAGAACCGTGGGTTCAAAAACCTATGCCTTTTCCACCCAAGTCAACTAAAAAGAAAGATGATGAAGAATTTAAACGCTTTGCTGAAATGTTGAGGCCAATCTTTTTGCGTACTCGCTTGACTGATATCTTGAAAATGCCTCCTTATGCAAAGTATATGAAAGACATCATCACAAATAAGAGAAAAATACCGAAAGCTGAAATCTCCACTATGCTTGCTAATTATACTTTTAAAGATGGAGTACCTAAAAAACCTGGAGATCCGGGAATACCAACTATACCTTGCTCCATCAAAAAGAATTATGTGAAAACTGCTTTATGTGATTTATGAGCTGGTGTTAGTGTTATGCCTTTCTCTTTATATAAAAGACTTGATTTGAATAAGCTCACACCTACCGAAATATCTTTGCAAATGATTGTCAAATCAACTGCCATACCTATTGGTATTTGTGAGGATGTGCCCGTTGTTGTTGCTAATGTTACTATTCTAACTGACTTTGTTATTCTTGAGATGCCCGAGGACGACAACATGTCGATTATCCTTGGTAGACCCTTCTTGAATACTGCAGGGGCTATTATTAATTGCAATAAAAGCAAGGTCACTTTTCATATCAATGGTAATGAAAATACGGTGCATTTTTCGAAGAAACAGTTCCAAGTGAATGGTATTAATGTTATTGAAAAATCTCCGACAATCACTATTGGAAGTTTTCAAATACCTCTACCTACTATAAAAAAGAAATATGAAATTCTTATTGTTGGGGACATTCATATCCCCGTTGAGGTAACTTAGTGATTTACGAAAGTTCTTCGGTTTCATGCTAATCGAAAGTGGTTGTTAATAAGACTTGATCAACCTTATTAATGGATCATTTTTGAGCGGTATGAAGTTGATGAATTTAGTAAGCACTACCTTCTGTCCCTACTTTTTTTTTTCTGTTTTTATTAGTTAAATAAAATAAAATGCCATGTTTAGTCTGTTTTCTGAATTTCCCGTGCAATAAAAAATGACCCAAAGATAAAAGTTCTCAGAATGCCCTGAAAATTTAATACGATTTTTATTCTGAATATTTAAGAATTCCTGGTGCAAATAATTTCAGAGGGAGGTGCACCAAGTGGGCACAACCCACCTGGGCGCGCCAGGACCCCCAGGCGCGCCCTGGTGGGTTGTGGTCCCCACATGGGCCCCCTCACTTATCCCTTCACACCACATCATCACTTACCTCTAGAAAAAAATTCTCCATTGCTCTCTCTCCCGTGTTCTTGCCCTCAAACCCGCGGATTTCGATCTCTTTGCTCGAAGCTCCGTTTCCGAAACTGTTTCGGGGGATTGTTGCTTGGTATGTGACTCCACCATTTGTCCAATTAGTTTTTGTTTTAGTGGTTTATATTTTGAATAATTAGCTACTCTTGGTGCTGCTGTAGATGAGCTTGCATGTTGAGTTCTTAGAGTTCTAAGTAGTTTGAATGCTTGCTATGGCCTCTATGTATCCCTATGAGTAGTTGCTATCAATTTTGTGAAGTTTTGTTGAGAAAAATTTGTGGACTAAAAATTTCAAAATTTTGTTCATAGGAAAGATGAACATCTTTAGGAAGTTTGCTTCTAAGAACTCCAAGGGTGTTATTGGGGAGTCATCTAACAGTGATCTCCATCCTCGGAGGTTGGCGGAAGTACGGCCGTGCGAATGGCCGCACACCCAGTTCATGGAAGAGGCTGGAATCCTTTAGGAGTTCACACAGTATGCTGCTAATGCCGGCCTCACCGACTTCATCGCAGTTGAATGCGAACAGTATCATCTCCTCACAAACATCTTTGTTCAAAGTTTTACTTTCCTTCCTAGGAATAATCCTCCTGAGGTGCGGTTTGATTTATATGCTGAAACCCATCAGATACCACTCACTGAGTTTTGTAACATATGCATGATCCCTTCTGATGGGAGCTTAGCCGAGCCTAGGCCAGCGGAGTTTGAGGCCTTTTACCGTACCTTGACGGTGGGAGATGAGAGAGGGGCGTCAGCCGTCACTGCCACTAGCATACACTTTCCTGCCGTGCATTATTTTAATTTATTTATCGCTAAGTGTTTGCTTGCTAGGGAAAAAGTGGGTGCGCTCAGCGCACCAGACTTTGCTGTTTTACGCCGTGCAATAGAGGGCGATAACACTTATAACTTGGGAGCTATTGTGGCACGTCGCCTTCATATTAATAAGTCCAAGGGTAAGATACATGGTTGGATTTTCACTACTCGTTTGGTGGCTCACTTCGAGGTTGAGATACGCCTTCATGATCATCCTCTGACCAAGGTCTACCTAGACCGCTCAGCCATGGACCACCACCATTTTACTGATATTGAATCTCCTGACATTCCTATTCCTTATAACCTGACTTTTAGCATTGAAACTCGTGATATTATTCCATTGCCCGCTCCTGCTTTGTTTGATTCTGTTGCCAGGGCGGATATAGGATTATGCATGCAGACATCATCGCCTACCGGAACGGTCAAGCTGCTGCAGAGGCAGAGGAGGAGCCTCAGCAGTGGGATGAGTGGATGCCCGCTCCTCAGTACCCCAACTACTATCCAGGCTACCGATTGATTACCAAGTTAGGCCAAAAGGCTAAGCTTGGGGGAGTACGTGTTTCCCACCGACGTTACATTCATGTTCACTTATTTCATTTGTCGATATTCACACGTTTTCATTGTACCATCCATGTTTAGATTTATTTTCCTTGCTTTCTTCTTGTGTGTTTGAAAAACCTTAGAAAAAACCAAAAAGAAATTAGTTGTAGTTTGTTTACTTTCTATGCATGCTTAGCTGTAGTACTAAGAAGAAAACCCAAAAAGATTTCCTTGTTCTTCTTCTGCTTGTTGGGAGCTTTCCCGTGTAAATAGTCTTTCTCGTTTTTGCTTTTCCCTTTTATTTGCTTGTTCAAGAAAACCAAAAACTCCAAAAATATTTCAGTGTGTTTCTCTGAATTTCTTTTCTTTTTATTCGAGTTATACCGAGGAGAAGACCACGATGAAAATGTTGAGTGGCTCTCATATGAATAAGTGTTGATCTAATGAAGAGCAGATTTTACCTTGTCTTCTCCTGTTGAATAAAATGTTTTGCAGATTCCAGCTTAGTCCACGGCATTCTTGCACTATTATTATTTTCACATCGTCCAGTCATGCAAGTGAAAGGCAATAATGGCGATGTTCGATGAACTGGCCGTGGCAGAGAGAAACGGGTATGAACTCGACTTGTTCTGTTTGTGTAAATATGTTTAACCTAGTATCCATGATTCAGCCCAGTATGATTAAACATGTTTACAATGACAATTAGAGATTATAGTTTCTCATACCATGCATAAGTAGCTGGGAGTGGATAATGATTTATCTTGGATATCAACATTGTGTAAAAATGATTGTGATGTAGTATGATGATATGATATCCTCCTCTGAATGTTCGAGTGGCTTGACTTGGCACATGTTCATGCATGTAGTTGAATCAAAACCAACATAGCCTCTATGATATTTATGTCCATGGTGTTCATATCCTACTCATGCTAGTGTCCAATGTTACTTATGCATAATGCATGTTCATGACCGTTGTTGCTCTCTAGCTGGCCGCTTCTCAATCTAATTGCTAGCCTTCGCCTGTACTAAGTGGGAATTCTGCTTGTACATCAAAAACCTTGAACCCAAAGTTATTCCAAATGAGTCCACCATACCTACCTATATGCGGTATTACCCTGCCGTCCTAAGTAAATTTGCATGTGCCACCTCTAAAAACTTCTAATAAATATCCTTTTTGTGTGCCTGGATCGTTCACGGAACGACAGGAGGTGGTCGGTATCTTCCATGCTAAGCGGGTTATTCTCAGGTCGAGTGTTTATTCACTCGCCATCGCACGAGAAAAGGGCGGTAATAGGGATTCCCAGTCCCGAACTAAAAAATGCAAATAATTAAACAAAACTCCCCCGAGACTGTTGTTGGTTTGGATGGCACCCGTTGTTTCAGACAAGCCGTGGAGTGTGATTGTTGGTGGAGGGGGAGTAAACCTTTACTTTTATCGCTTGGGAACCGCCACTAGCGTGCTTAGCATGGAAGATATTGATAACTGATGGTCGTGAAGTAAATGAGAAGGGTGCATGTCTCAAAATATCATTTCCTCTGTTTTAAAAACTTGAGCTCTGGCATCTCTGCAAATCACTGCTTCCCTCTGCAAAGGGACTATCTATTTACTTTTATGTTGTTTCATCACCTTCTAAAACAAGCGCCAGAACCTGAGAGCACTGCTGTCATGACTTATGCATTGTGTGTAGCTAATGTTGGGTGCATCATGACTGGATCTTTTCTACCATGAATTACAATGTTTAGTCGCTGCTTGAACTTTGTAGGTGCTCTGCATTTATGTTTTGCGGTCTCAGAAAGGGCTAGCGAGATACCACTATTGTCATATTATATTATGGTTGTTTTGGCAACATGTTGCCATTTGAGATATCTTATTATTGCTCGCTAGTTGATTATGTTATTGATATGAGTTAATATAATCTTTAAGAGTTATTGTTGGCATGGTTAGTTATAATTTTGGCTGAAAACCTGGGTGCTGTTTAAGCTTATTTATGCAAACAAGAGCAAAAGAGTTCGTAAAAGTTTTTCTTTTTCACTTTCAGTTTATCAACTGAATTGCTTGAGGACAAGCAAAGGTTTAAGCTTGGGGGAGTTGACACGTCTCCAACGTATCTACTTTTCCTAACGCTTTCCTCTTGTTTTGGACTCTAATTTGCATGATTTGAATGAAACTAACCCCGGACTAACGCTATAAAAGTTCTCGGAATGGAACGAAACTTTGCGAGGATTTTTTATACAATAAATAAGAATTTCTGGAGCCAAGATCCACCGGAGGGGCCACCTGGGTGGGCACAACCCACCAGGGCACGCCCCCCTTCCTGGCGCGCCCAGGTGGGTTGTCCCCACCTAGTGGCCCCACAGACCGTGAAACCGACGCTATAAAATCCTATTTTTCCAAAAAAAACAGGGAGAAAGAATTATCGCGATCCACGAGACGGAGCCGCCGTCACCTCCTGTTCTTCATCGGGAGGCCAGATCTGGAGTCCGTTTGGGGCTCCGGAGAGGGGGATCTTCGTTCTTCATCATCACCAACCCTTCTCCATCGCCAATTCCATGATGCTCCCCACCGAGAGTGAGTAATTTCTTCGTAGGCTCGCTGGTCAATGAGGAGTTGGATGAGATTCATCATGTAATTGAGTTAGTTTTGTTAGGGCTTGATATATAGTATCCACTATGTTGTAAGATTGATGTTGCTATGACTTTGCCATGCTTAATGCTTGTCACTTTGGGCCCGGGTGCCATGAACTCAGATCTGAACCGTTTATGTTATCACAATTATATCCATGTTCTAGATCCGATCTTGCAAGTTATAGTCACCTACTATGTGTTATGATCCGGCAACCCCGGAGTGACAATAGTTGGGACCAGTCCGGGTGATGACCGTAGTTTGAGGAGTTCATGTATTCACTATGTGTTAATGCTTTGTTCCAGTTCTCTATTAAAAGGAGGCCTTAATATCCCTTAGTTTCCAATAGGACCCCGCTGCCACGGGAGGGGAGGACAAAAGATGTCATGCAAGTTCTTTCCATAAGCACGTATGACTATTTACGGAATACATGCCTACACTATATTGATGAACTGGAGCTAGTGCCGTATCACCCTAGGTTATAACTGTCTCATGATGAATATCATTCAACAAGTCATCGATCCAATGCCTACGAATTTATCTTATATTGTTCTTGCTAAGTTACTACTGTTATCATCACTGTTACACTTGCTACAAAACTACTGTTACCACTGTTACCGTTACTATTGCTGCTGTCACTACTAGCAAAACTATCATATTACTTTGCTACTGATCACTTTGCTGTAGAAAATTAATCTTCGGGTGTGGTTGAATTGACAACTCAGCTGCTAATACCTTCAAATATTCTTTGGCCCCCCTTGTGTCGAATCTATAAATTTGGGTTGAATATTCTACCCTCGAAAACTATTGCGATCCCCTATACTTGTGGGTTATCACGCCACCCCCGCACAGAACCTGCGCGCCGCGCAGGCGGCGGTAGATGAATTAGAGCACTTGGAGGGCGAAGAGCTGCGCAGCCAGATGAACCGCCTCCAAGAGCTCCTCAACGCTGCGAACACGCAGCAAGACGCGTGCAACCATGAGGTGGAAGCCGGCAAGCAAGCCGAGAACCAAGCACCCCGGTCCCCAACAGGCAGCGGCCGGCGTCAGCAGGACTCGGAGCCGGCTGCTAGCCGCAGCCGGCGGACTTGCCTTACGGTCGTGCGCAGCCAGCGTGACTGCCCACGAGTGGAGGACCGGCGGGATGAGTGTCCGCCACCCCCTCGCAGGGAGAGGCTGGCCTCTCCGCCGCCTCTGGATCATCCGACTCTCGGAGGCCGGCTGGGCCCCCGTGAAGGAGTCAGCGAGAACAATGCGCACTACCGGATCGAGTGGCTCGCTCGGTCCCTGGCCGTAGAAGAGGAAGACACGATGGTCCTGGCCTGCTTCGGCCCCCGCATCCGCGACGAGCCCTTCCCCAAAGGGTTCTCGCTCCCTCGAGACACTCCCAAGTACACGGACTCTGTGAAGCCGGAGGACTGGCTGACCGACTACACCATGGCAGTCAGCATAGCAAACGGCAACAAGCGTGTTGCCGTGAAGTATGTTCTGCTCATGCTCCAGGGCACGTCCCGGACATGGCTGAACAGCCTCAAGCCCTATAGCATCAACAGCTGGCTGGACTTCGCCGATGTCTTCATCCGCAACTTCACCAGCACCTACAAGCACCCCCCAAGCCTCGTCAGCTCTCCATGTGCGTTCAGGGGCCGACCGAGTCCACCCGCGACTACCTGACCCATTGGGCCAAGCTGCGCAACTCCTGCGAAGGGGTGCACGAGGTGCAGGCCATCAAGTACTTCACCGCCGAGTGCAGAGAGGGCACTCTGCTCAAGCACAAGCTCCTATGCGACGAGCCGGCTACATTGGACGAGCTCCTGGTCATGGCGGACAAGTACGCCACCGCCGACTCCTCCATGAAGTCGGAGATCCGGGTTGACGCGTCCGGGAAGGTACTCCCGCCGGCTCCTCTGACGCCGGCTGGTGACTCCAACCAGCGCCAACAGCCGAACGACAACAAGCGCAAGGCCCAGCAGCCGGCTTCCAACAGCCGGCAAGTGGCAACCGTCGAAGACCAGCAGCCGGAAGGGCAACCCGGCCCCAAGCATCAGAAGGGCGGCAAGGGTGCTTGGCTGCCCGCCTTCTCCTTCGAGCAATCCCTTGATGCTCCGTGCAAGTTCCACAGCGGTGCGAAGCCGTCCAACCACACCACTCGGAAGTGCAACTGGCTTGCCAGAATTGCCAAGGGCGAGGGCCTGGCGCCTCCGCCGGCCGGCCTGGCGCCTCCGCCTCTGCCTCCTCAGCAGCCGACGCCCCATGATGTCTACTACGCAACATTCTTGTAGACTCGTGTTGGGCCTCCAAGCGCAGAGTTTTGTAGGACAGTAGCAAATTTTCCTCAAGTGGATGACCTAAGGTTTATCAATCCGTGGGAGGCGTAGGATGAAGATGGTCTCTCTCAAACAACCCTCCAACCAAATAACAAAGAGTCTCTTGTGTCCCCAACACACCCAATACAATGGTAAATTGTATAGGTGCACTAGTTCGACGAAGAGATGGTGATACAAGTGCAATATGGATGGTAGATATAAGTTTTTGTAATCTGAAAATATAAAAACAGCAAGATAGCAAGTAACAAAAGTGAGCGAAAACGGTATTGCAGTGCTTGGAAACAAGGCCTAGGGTTCATACTTTCACTAGTGCGAGTTCTCTCAACAATGATAACATAATTAGATCATATAAAAATCCCTCAACATGCAACAAAGAGTCACTCCAAAGTCACTAATAGCGATTATTGTAGGGTACGAAACCACCTCAAAGTTATTCTTTCTGATCGATCTATTGGGCTATTCCTATAAGTGTCACAAACAGCCCTAGAGTTCGTACTAAAATAACACCTTAAGACACACATCAACCAAAACCCTAATGTCACCTAGATACTCCAATGTCACCACAAGTATCCACGGGTTTGATTATACGATATGCATCACACAATCTCAGATTCATCTATTCAAACCAACACAAAGAACTTCAAAGAGTGCCCCAAAGTTTCTACCGGAGAGTCAAGACAAAAACGTGTGCCAACCCTATGCATAAGTTCACAAGGTCACAGAAACCGCAAGTTGATCACCAAAACATACATCAAGTAGATCATGTGAATATCCCATTGTCACCACAGGTAAGCACATGCAAGACATACATCAAGTGTTCTCAAATCCTTAAAGACTCCATCCGATAAGATAACTTCAAAGGGAAAACTCAATCCATTACAAGAAGGTAGAGGGGGCGAAACATCATAAGATCCAACTATAATAGCAAAGCTCGCGATACATCAAGATCGTGCCAAATCAAGAACACGAGAGAGAGAGAGAGAGAGAGATCAAACACATAGCTACTGGTACATACCCTCAGCCCCGAGGGTGAACTACTCCCTCCTCATCATGGAGAGCACCGAGATGATGAAGATGGACACCGGTGATGATTTCCCCCTCCGGCAGGGTGCCGGAATAGGGTCCCGATTGGTTTTTGGTGGCTACAGAGGTTTGCGGCGGTGGAACTCCCGATCTAGGTTCTGTTCTCGAGGTTTGGGGATATATATAAGAGGTGTTGGCGTCGAGAACAAGTTAGGGGAGTCCACGAGGGGCCCACAAGGTCGGAGGGGGCGCCCTAGGGGGTGGGGGTGCCCTCCACCCTTGTGGTGGCCTCGGGACTCTTCTGGTGCATCTCCGGTACTCCGTGGGCTTCTTTTGGTCCAAAAACAATCGTCGTAAATTTTCAGGTCAATTGGACTCTGTTTGATATTCCATTTCTGCAAAACTCAAAAACAAGGAAAAAACAGAAACTGGCACTGGGCTCTAGGTTAATAGGTTAGTGCCAAAAATCATATAAAATTGCATACAAATGCATATAAAAAATCCAAGATTGATAATATAATAGCATGGAACAATAAAAAAATTATAGATACGTTGGAGACATATCAAGCATCCCAAAGCTTAATTCCTGCTTGTCCTCGAGTAGATAAATGATAAAAACAGAACTTTTGATGTGGAATGCTACCTAACATATTTATCAATGTAATCTTCTTTATAGTGGCATGAATGTTCAGATCCGTAAGATTCAAAATAAAGGTTTAATATTGACGTAAAAACAATAATACTTCAAGCATTCTAACAAGGCAATTATGTCTTCTCAAAGTAACATGGCCAAAGAAAGCTTATCCCTACAAAATCATTTAGTCTAGCTATGCTCCATCTTCATCACACAAAATACTCAAATCATGCACAACCCCGATGACAAGCTAATACGTCTCCAACGTATCTATAATTTTTTATTGTTCCATGCTATTATATTATCTATCTTGGATGTTTTATATGCATTTATATGTTATTATATATGATTTTCGGGACTAACCTATTAACCTAGAGCCCAGTGCCAGTTTCTGCTTTTTCCTTGTTTTTTGAGTTTCGCAGAAAAGGAATATCAAACGGAGTTCAATTGAGCTGAAAATTTACGGTGATTTTTTATGGACCTGAAGAAGCCCCTGAAGCAAAAGAGTTGGGCCAGAAGAGCCACACGGCCTCCACAAGGGTGGAGGGCGCGCCCTCCAACCTTGTGGTTGACTCATGGACCCCCCCTGACTTATTCTCGAAGCCAAAAATTCGTATAAATATAGAAACCCCCAGAAATAAACCTAGACCGGGAGTTCCGCCGCCGCAAGCCTCTGTAGCCACCAAAAACCAATCGGGGCCCTATTCCGGCACCCTATCGGAGGGGGAAATCATCATCGGTGGCCATCTTCATCATCCCGACGCTCTCCATGACAAGGAGGGAGTAGTTCACCCTCGGGGCTGAGGGTATGTACCAGTAGCTATGTGTTTGATCTCTCTCTCTCTCTCTCGTGTTCTTGATTTCGCACGATCTTGATGTACCGCGAGCTTTGCTATTATAGTTGGATCTTATGATGTTTCTCCCCCTCTACCTTCTTGTAATGGATTGAGTTTTCCCACTGGAAGTTATCTTATCAGATTGAGTCTCTAAGGATTTGAGAACACTTGATGTATGTCTTGCATGTGCTTATCTGTGGTGACAATGGGATATTCACGTGATCTACTTGATGTATGTTTTGGTGATCAACTTGCGGGTTCCGTGACCTTGTGAACTGATGCATAGGGGTTGGCACGCGTTTTCGTCTTGACTCTCCGGTAGAAACTATGGGGCACTCTTTGAAGTTCTTTGTGTTGGTTTGAATAGATGAATCTGAGATTGTGTGATGCATATCGTATAATCAAACCCACGGATACTTGTGGTGACATTGGAGTATCTAGGTGACATTAAGGTTTTGGTTGATGTATGTCTTAAGGTGTTATTTTAGTATGAACTCTAGGGCTATTAGTGACACTTATAGAAATAGCCCAATAGATCGATCAGCAAGAATAACTTTGAGGTGGTTTCGTACCCTAGAATAATCTCTTTGTTTGTTCTCCGCTATTTGTGACTTTGGAGTGGCTCTTTGTTGCATGTTGAGGGATTGTTATATGATCTAATTATGTTATTTTGTTGAGAGAACTTGCACTAGTGAAAGTATGAACCCTAGGCCTTGTTTCCTAGCATTGCAATACCATTTTCGCTCACTTTTACCGTTAGTTACCTTGCTGTTTTTATATTTTCAGATTACAAAAACCTATATCTACTATCTATATTGCACTTGTATCACCATCTCTTCGCCGAACTAGTGCACCTATACAATTTACCATTGTATTGGGTGTGTGTTGGGGACACAAGAGACTCTTTGTTATTTGGTTGCAGGGTTGCTTGAGAGAGACCATCTTCAACCTACGCCTCCCACGGATTGATAAACATTAGGTCATCCACTTGAGGGAAATTTGCTGCTGTCCTACAAAACTCTGCACTTGGAGGCCCAACAACGTCTACAAGGATAAAGTTGTGTAGTAGACATCAAGCTCTTTTCTGGCGCCATTGCCGGGGAGGTTAGTGCTTGAAGGTATATCTTTAGATCTTGCAATCGAATCTTTTAGTTTCTTGTTTTATCACTAGTTTAGTTTATAAAAGAAAATTACAAAAAAAATTGGAATTAAGGTTGCCTCATATGCTTCATCTTTTTAATATCTTTTGTGAAAATAAGGATTCCGATAATTGTGCTCAATTGCTAGAGGAAGAGTGCAATAAAATATTTGACATACAATCTTTGAATGACGAGCATGATTGCAATGTTGTTAGTATGAATTCTTTGAATATCCATGATGCTAATGATATGCAAAGCCACAAGCTTGGGGATGCTATGTTTGATGAAGATGATATTTTTTGTCCCCAGAGTTTTGATGAGCAAATTTATGAAAGCATGCCTCCTATTTATGATGATTATATTGATGAAAGTGGGTTTGGAACAGTGTCAACTTTAGTTAATTATCCCACTATTTTGGAGGGTGTTGAATCTTATAATATTTATGAAAGTGGATTTGGGTCATGACCTTATTTAGTGATGAATCCACTATTTCCGAAGAGGTTCCAATTGATTATGAGAACAAAGTTGCTATCTATGATGATTATTGTGATGAAATGTATGCTATAAAGAATAATGATAACCATGAAACTTGTCATCTTGATTTTAATTTTCAATCCCATGATAGTTATTTTGTTGAGTTTGCTCCCACTACTATCCATGAGAATAAATTTGCTTATGTGGAGAGTAATAAAATTCCTATGCTTATGCATCACGGAAATAATGCTTTATGTGATGGTTATATTGTTTAATTTATTCATGATGCCACTGAAAATTATTATGAGGGAGGAGTATATGCTTGTAGGAGTTGCAATAATATCAAGTTTCCTCTCTATGTGTTGAAAATCTTGAAGTTATGCTTGTTTTGCCTTCCTATGCTAGTTGATTCTTGCTCCCATAAATTGTTTGCTCACAAAATCCCTATGCATGGGAAGTGGGTTAGACTTAAATGTGCTAGTCATATTCTTCATGATGCTCCCACTATGTTTCAATTCTTATCTTTTATGTGAGCATCATTGAAATCATCATGCCTAGCTAAAAAGGCATTAAAGAAAAGCGCTTGTTGGGAGACAACCCAACACTTATACCTACTATTTTTGTGTGACCACATGATTAAGCTACTGTATTAATCATGTTTTATAGATTTTGTTTCAATAAAGTGCCAAGTAAGACCTTTGGGATGGCTTATGGTGATAGTTGATTTGATCTTGCTGAAAAACAGAAACTTTTGTGCTCACGAAAAAATTCTCATTTCTAGCTAAAAAGTGATTTTTAGTTGATTCTTTTTGAAGAAGATTAATAGAAAATTTTCTTAGCACTTCCTAATTTCTTAGGATTTTTGGAGTTACAGAAGTATGATTTAAATTCAGATCTTTACAGACTCTTCTGTTTTTGACAGATTATGTTTTCGATACATAGTTTGCTTGTTTTCTAGTTTCTATGGATTATATTGCTTAATATAAATTGTAGAAATGATAGGGTACATTAGGCATCATGTTAGAAAAATTATGAATATTGTCTTGACAGTACGAAAGTGAATGATTTGTTTTATTATACTAATGGACCTTACGAGTTTTCTGCTGAGTTTTGTGTTGTGAAGTTTTCAATATTGGGTAAAGTTTTGATGGAATACGAAATAAAGAGTGGCAAGAGCCTAAGCTTGGGGACGCCCAAGGCACCCCAAGGTATTATTCAAGGACAACCAAGAGCCTAAGCTTGGGGATGCCCCGGATGGCATCCCCTCTTTCGTCTTCGTTCATCGGTAACCTTACTTGGAGCTATATTTTTATTCACCACATGATATGAGTTTTGCTTGGAGTGTCATTTTCTTTTATTAGGATTTGCTTGCTGATATTTAGAATAATGTTTTGCATCTTTTAGTTCAATAAAAAGGTCAAGTATAGCCTTTACCATGCTTATTTTTCAAGTCTATATGTTGCTGTTTTAAAAACAGAAAGTTTGCTGTTATGTTTTGAATATTTGTGAATAGTCAGAACATGATAAAATCTTGAAATTTTTACACAATGAGTAACAACAAATTATCTATAGTGTGGTATTTTTCAGAATTTTTGGAGTTAGGGAAGTATGATTCCTCTTGCATTCTTTACAGACTATCCTGTTTAGATAGATTGCTGTTATGATTGCATTGTTTGCATATGTTTGCTTGTTTAATGATTCTATTTGATGACAGGAGTGTTAAATATGCAGAGTAATTTAGTATGCAATGTCAAATTATAATTTTAGTGATTTTCTACAGTAGAGAATGATAAGGTTTTGCATGGATTTATACTAACTTATCTCACGAGTTCTTGTTGAGTTTTGTGTGGATGAAGCTTTTAAGATTTAGGGAAACCGCGATATGAAAGTAATTAAGGAGACACAAAAGCTCAAGCTTGGGGATGTCCAAGGCATCCCAAGTGAATATTTCAAGAAGTCTCAAGCATCTAAGCTTGGGGATGCCCCGGTAGGCATCCCACCTTTCTTCTTCAAAAACTATCGGTCAGTTTTGGTTGAACCTAAGTTTTTGCTTCTTCAGATGATATGTGCTATCCTTGCATTGTCATTATATTTTGTTTTGCTTGCTGTTTGAATAAGGTACTTAAGATCTGAAATTTTATTTATGAGAGAGTCCTCACATAGCTAAATAATTATTTGACTACTCATTGATCTTCACTTATATCTTTTTGGAGTAGTTTGTCATTTACTCCCGTGCTCCACTTATATCCTATGAGTAAATGGTTGAATGATTTGAGTATCATAAATCTGAAATTATACATGTTTCATATGCTTATTCCATGGGGAGTAATGACTTCACATCTAAGGAGTATAGGTGGTAAATTTATTGAAAGTTAGCAAACATAGTTTTGGTCATTTAAACAATTCATGAAAGAATATTGAAGGAAGAGAGATTTCACATATAAATATACTATCTTGGACATCTTCTATGATTGTGAGCCCCATTAATTATTTTCAAACCTGAGCAAATTAGTTGAAGTTGGACAAGGAAGACAACATAATGATTTATGCTTGGGTATATTTGTCTAGAAGTTATATTGTTATGGATCCTCCAACATGTGATGCTTGCTATTTAGAATCTTTTGCTAGCCCAAATTTCTATACTGAGTGGGAATACTGCTTGTGCATCCAAAATCCTTGAACCAAGTTTCTTCCATGAGTGTCCACCATACCTACCTATATGCGGTATTTACCTGCCGTTCCAAGTAAATTTGCATGTGCCAAACTCTAAACCTTCAAATAATAATCTGTTTTGTATGCCTGAATCGCTCATGTAGCGACTAGGGGCTGTCAGTATCTTCCATGCTAGGCGGGTTATTCTCACGATGAGTGGACTCCGCTCATCATTCATGAGAAAATGGCTGGTAATTGTGATGCCCAGTCCTATGTTCAAAAGATCAAAAATAAAATCGCAAATAATTTAAACAAAACTCCCCAGGATTGTTGATAGTTGGACGACACCCGTTGTTTCGGACAAGCCGTGGAGTGTGATTGTTGGTGGAGGGGGAGTAAACCTTTACCTTTCTGTTTGGGAACTGCCTATAATGTATCTAGTATGGAAGATATTGGGAACTCTTGGTTGTTATATTGACAATGAAAGCATACCTATCAAAATTATTTTCATCTCTATTTTAAAGCTTCGAGCTTTGGCACCTCTGCAAATCCCTGCTTCCCTCTGCGAAGGGGCCTATCTTTTACTTTTATGCAAGAGTCAGTAGTATTCCTTCTCATTCCAACCCACTCTTTAGTTGGCAAGCATCATGTGGTGGGGAAATATCTAAGCATATATAGCCATTCATATATATTTGATCATGAGTTATTATTGTTGACAATTATCTATATGATAAATAAGTTGGGAGGCGAAACATTAAGCCCCTATCTTTCTCTGTGTTCAATGGATGCTATTTGTTCTAAAAATATGCTTTCAGTGGTAGCAATCATGGAAGACTATATGATAGTTGAGTATGTGGGATTTGCTAAATCAAAGCTCTTACATAGACCCTTCCTGAAAATAAGATGAATTGCAATTGTTTGATGACCGAGAGCATGGTTTGTTAGTTTTCAAGGAAGTTTACGGTCTATGCTTTAACATGTGAATAGCTTGTTACTTGATCATGAGAAGCTTTATGATATGAGCTACTGTTATGATATATAATGATGCTAGCAAAAGTGATTGAAATTATCGTTGATCAAACTTGTGCACTTGCTAGCATTCCACATCAAACATTCTGTTTTTATCATTTACCTACTCGAGGACGAGCAGGAATTAAGCTTTGGGATGCTTGATACGTCTCCAATGCATCTATAATTTTTGATTGTTCCATGCTATTATATTATCTATCTTGGATGTTTTATATGCATTTATATGCTATTTTATATGATTTTTTGGACTAACCTATTAACCTAGAGCCCAGTGTCAGTTTTTGTTTTTCCTTGTTTTTGAGTTTCACAGAAAAGGAATATCAAACGGAGTCCAATTGAGCTGAAAATTTACGGTGATTTTTTATGGACCAGAAGAAGCCCCCGAAGCAAAAGAGTTGGGCCAAAAGAGCCACGAGGCCTCCACAAGGGTGGAGGGCGCGCCCTCCGACCTTGTGGTTGACTTGTGGACCCCCCTGACTTGTTCTCAACGCCAAAAATTCCTATAAATATAGAAACCCCCAGAAATAAACCTAGATCGGGAGTTCCGCCGCTGCAAGCCTCTGTAGCCACCAAAAACCAATCGGACCCTATTTTGGCACCCTGCTGGAGGGGGAAATCATCATCGGTGTCCATCTTCATCATCCCGGCGCTCTCCATGACGAGGAGGGAGTAGTTCACCCTCGGGGCTGAGGGTATGTACTAGTAGCTATGTGTTTGATCTCTCTCTCTCTCTCTCTCTCTCTCGTGTTCTTGATTTGGCATGATCTTGATGTACCGCGAGCTTTGCTATTATAGTTGGTTCTTATGATGTTTCTCGCCCTCTACCTTCTTGTAATGGATTGAGTTTTCCCTCTGGAAGTTATCTTATCGGATTGAGTCTCTAAGGATTTGAGAACACTTGATGTATGTCTTGCATGTGCATATCTGTGGTGACAATGGGATATTCACGTGATCTACTTGATGTATGTTTTGGTGATCAACTTGCGGGTTCTATGACCTTGTGAACTTATGCATAGGGGTTGGCACACATTTTCTTCTTGACTCTCCGGTAGAAACTTTGGGGCACTCTTTGAAGTTCTTTGTGTTGGTTTGAATAGATGAATCTGAGATTGTGTGATGCATATCGTATAATCAAACCCACGGATACTTGTGGTTACATTGGAGTATCTAGGTGACATTAGGGTTTTGGTTGATGTGTGTCTTAAGGGTTTTGGTTGATGTGTCTCTTAAGGTGTTATTTTAGTACGAACTCTAGGGCTATTTGTGACACGTATAGGAATAGCCCAATAGATCGATCAGAAAGAATAACTTTGAGGTGGTTTCGTACCCTACAATAATCTCTTCGTTTGTTCTCCGCTATTAGTGACTTTGGAGTGACTCTTTGTTGCATGTTGATGGATTGTTATATGATCTAATTATGTTATTATTCTTGAGAGAACTTGCATTAGTGAAAGTATGAACCCTAGGCCTTGTTTCCTAGCATTGCAATACCGTTTTTGCTCACTTTTACCGCTAGCTACCTTGATGTTTTTATATTTTCAGATTACAAAAACCTATATCTACTATCTATATTGCGCTTGTATCACCATCTCTTCGCCGAACTAGTGCACCTATACAATTTACCATTGTATTGGGTGTGTTGGGGACACAAGAGACTCTTTGTTATTTGGTTGCAGGGTTGCTTGAGAGAGACCATCTTCAACCTACGCCTCCCATGGATTGATAAACCTTAGGTCATCCACTTGAGGGAAATTTGCTGCTGTCCTACAAAACTCTCACTTGGAGGCCCAACAACGTCTACAAGAATAAAGTTGCATAATAGACATCACAAACCAAGCAATTGTTTCATACTTTTGATGTTCTCAAACTTTTTCAACTTTCACGCAGTACATGAGCATGGGCCATGGATATAGCACTATAGGTGGAATAGAGGGTGGTTGTGGAGAAGACAAAAAGAAGGAGATAGTCTCACATCAACTAGGTGTATCAACGGGCTATGGAGATGCCCATCAATAGATATCAATGTGAGTGAGTAGGGATTGCCATGCAACGGATGCACTAGAGCTATAAGTGTATGAAAGCTCAAAAGAAACTAAGTGGGTGTGCATCCAACTCGCTTGCTCACGAAGACCTAGGGCAATTTGAGGAAGCCCATCATTGGAATATACAAGCCAAGTTATATAATGAAAAATTCCCACTAGTATATGAAATTGACAACATAGGAGAGTCTCTATCATGAAGATCATGGTGCTACTTTGCAGAAAAAGTGTGGTAAAAGGATAGTAGCATTGCTCCTTCTCTCTTTTCTCTTATTTTTTTGTTTTGTTTTTGTTTTTTGGGCCCTCTCTTTTTTGGCCTTTTTTTTTCGTCCGGAGTCTCATCCCGACTTGTGGGGGAATCATAGTCTCCATCATCCTTTCCTCACCGGGACAATGCTCTAATAATGATGATCGTCACACTTTTATTTACTTACAACTCAAGAATTACAACTCGATACTTAGACCAAAATATGACTCTATATGAATGCCTCCGGCAGTGTGCCGGGATGTGCAATGAATCATGAGCGACATGTATGAAAGAATTATGAACGGTGGCTTTACCACAAATACGATGTCAACTATATGATCATGCAAAGCAATATGACAATGATGGAGCGTGTCATGATAAACCGAACGGTGGAAAGTTGCATGGCAATATATCTCGGAATGGCTATGGAAATGCCATAGTAGGTAGGTATGGTGGCTGTTTTGAGGAAGGTATATGGTGGGTGTATGGTACCGGCGAAAGTTGCGCGGTACTAGACAGGCTAGCAAAGGTGGAAGGGTGAGAGTGCGTATAATCCATGGGCTCAACATTAGTCATAAAGAACTCACATACTTATTGCAACAATCTATTAGTTATCAAAATGAAGTACTACGCGCATGCTCCTAGGGGGATAGATATGTAGGGAAAGGCCATCGCTCGTCCCCGACCGCAACTCATAAGGAAGACAATCAATAAATAAATCATGCCCCGACTTCATCACATAACGGTTCACCATACGTGCATGCTACGGGAATCACAAAATTTAACACAAGTATTTCTACAATCCACAATTACTCACTAGCAAGACTCTAATATCACCATCTTTATATCTCAAAACAATCATAAGGAATCAAACTTCACATAGTATCCAATGCACTTTATATGAAAGTTTTTATTATATCCCTCTTGGATGCCTATCATATTAGGACTAAATTTATAACCAAAGAAAATTACCATGTTGTTTAAAGACTCTCAAAATAATATAAGTGAAGCATGAGAGTTCATCTATTTCTTCAAAATAAAACCACCACCGTGCTCTAAAAAGATATAAGTGAAGCACTAGAGCAAATGACAAACTACTCCAAAAGATATAAGTGAATATCAATGAGTAGTTGAATAATTATGTGACTATGTGAAGACTCTCTAATATTCAAGAATTTCAGATCTTGGGATATTATTCAAATAGCAAGCAAAACTTAGGCTCAACCAAAACTGACCGATGGTTGTTGAAGAAGAAAGGTGGGATGCCAACCGGGGCATCCCCAAGCTTAGATGCTTGAGACTTCTTGAAATATTAACTTGGGATGCCTTGGCCATCCCCAAGCTTGGGCTTTTGTCTCCTTAATTCCTTTCATATCACGGTTTCCCTAATTCTTAAAAACTTCATCAACACAAAACTCAACAAGAACTCGTGAGATAGGTTAGTATAAATCCATGCAAAACCTTATCATTCTCTACTGTAGAAAATCACTAAAATTATTATTTGATATTGCATACTAAATGCCTCTGCATATTTAATACTCCCATCCACAAATAGAATCATTAAACAAGCAAACATATGCAAACATAACAGCAATCTGTCTAAACAGGATAGTCTGTAAAGAATGCAAGAGGAATCATACTTACCTAACTCCAAAAATTCTAAAAAAATTACCACACTGTAGACAATCTTTTTTTACTCATTGTGTAAAAATATCAAGATTTTATCATTTTCTGACTATTCACAAATTTTCAAAACATAACAGCAAGCTTTCTGTTTTTAAAACAACAACATATGGACTTGAAAATTAAGCATGGTAAAGGCTATACTTGACCTTTTTTATTGAACTAAAAGATGAAAAACATTATTCTAAATAGCAGCAAGCATATCTAAACAAAAGAAAATGACGCTCCAAGCAAAACACATATTATGTGGTGAATAAGAATATAGCTCCAAGTAAGGTTACCGATGGATTGAGGACGAAAGAGGGGATGCCATCCCGGGCATCCCCAAGCTTAGGCTCTTGGTTGTCCTTTAATATTACCTTGGGGTGCCATGGGAATCCCCAAGCTTAGGCTCTTGCCACTCTTTATTCCGTAGTCCATCTAAACTTTACCCAAAACTTGAAAACTTCACAACACAAAACTTAACAGATGACTCGTAAGCTCCATTAGTATAATAAAACAAATCATTCACTTTGGTACTGTCAAGACAAGATTCATAATTTTTCCCACATGATTCCTACTGTACCCTATCATTTCTACAATTTATATTAAGCAATATAAGCCATAGAAACTAGAAAACAAGCAAACTATGAATCGAAAACAGAATCTGTCAAAAACAGAACAGTCTGTAAAGATCTGAATTGAAATCATACTTCTGTAACCCCAAAAATCCTAATAAATTAGGAAGTCCTAAGAAATTTGTCTATTAATCTTCTGAAAAAAGGAATCAACTAAAAATCACTCTTCATCTAGAAATGAGAATTGTTTCCGTGAGCACAAAAGTTTCTGTTTTTCAGCAAGATCAAATCAACTATCACCATAAGCCATCCCAAAGGTCTTACTTGGCACTTTGTTGAAACAAAAGGTATAAAACATTATTACTACAGTAGCATAATCATGTGAACACACAAAACAGTAGGTAATGGTGTTGGGTTGCCTCCCAACAAGCGCTTTTCTTTAATGCCTTTATAGCTAGGCATGATGATTTCAATGATGCTCACATAAAAGATAAGAATTGAAACATAAAGAGAGCATCATGAAGCATATGACTAGCACATTTAAGCCTAACCCACTTCCTATGCATAGGGATTTTGTGAGAAAACAACTTATGGGAGAAACAATCAACTAGCATAGGAAGGCAAAACAAGCATAACTTCAAGATTTTCAACACATAGAGAGGAAACTTGATATTATTGCAACTCCTACAAGCATATATTACTCCCTCATCATAATTTTCAGTAGCATCATGAATGAATTCAACAATATAACCATCACACAAAGCATTATTCTCATGATGCACAAGCATAGAAATTTTACTACTCTCCACATAAGCAAAATTCTTCTCATTCATAGTAGTGGGAGCAAACTCAACAAAATAACTATCATGTGAGGCATAATCCAATTGAAAATTAAAATAATGATGACAAGTTTCATGGTTATCAATATTCTTTATAGCATACATGTCATTACAATAATCATCGTAGATAGCAACTTTGTTCTCATAATCAATTGGAGCCTCTTCCGAAATAGTGGATTCATCACTAAATAAAGTCATGACCTCTCCAAATCCACTTTCATAAATATTATAAGATTTAACACCCTCCAAAATAGTGGGATCATTACCTAGAGTTGACACTCTTCCAAACCCACTTTCATCAACATAATCATCATAAATAGGAGGCATGCTATCATCATAATAATTTGGCACATCAAAACTTGGGGGACTAAAAATATCATCTTCATCGAACATAGCATCCCGAAGCTTGTGGCTTTGCATATCATTAGCATCATGGATATTCAAGGAATTCATACTAACAACATTGCAATCATGCTCATCATTCAAAAATTTAGTGCCAAACATTTTATTGACTTCTTCTTCTAACACTTGAGCACAATTTTCCTTTCCATCATTCTCACGAAAGACATTATAAAGATGAAGCATATGAGGCAACCTCAATTCCATTTATTTTTGTAGTTTTATTTTATGTACTAAACTAGTGATAAAACAAGAAACTAAAAGATTCAATTGCAATATCTAAAGATATACCTTCAAGCACTCACCTCCCCGGCAACGCGCCAGAAAAGAGCTTGATGTCTACTACACAACCTTCTTCTTGTAGACTCGTGTTGGGCCTCTAAGCGCAGAATTTTGTAGGACAGTAGCAAATTTTCCTCAAGTGGATGACCTAAGGTTTATCAATCTGTGGGAGGAGTAGGATGAAGACGGTCTCTCTCAAACAACCCTCAAACCAAATAACAAAGAG